>NW_027508788.1:2375000-3626250 GCF_051911475.1 Siphateles boraxobius
TATTTATATGGACAACTTCTACACAAGCCCCAAACTGTTCCTTGGTTTGGCTAACATTAACTTTGGAGCCTGTGGTACTTACAGGGACAACAGGAAAGGGTGTCCAAGTAAAAGAGCAAATGCCCTCAACAAAAAATCCAAGAGAGGCACCATAAGATGGATCAGAGAGGGCCCCCTGGTCTTTGTGAAGTGGATGGACACACGGGTGGTGTCGCTGTGCTCCACAATCCATCCAGCGTTTTCTGGTGAGGCTGTCCAGAGGAGAGTGAAGGGTGGAGATGGACACTGGGCAGTGAAAGACATTCCCTGCCCTACCCCCATCATTGCCTACAACAAGAACGTGGGAGGGGTTGACCTGTCAGACCAGCTTCTCCAGTATTACTCGACCCATCGCAGAACTGCTCGCTGGTACCGTACCCTGTTTCTGCACTTTGTGGACATTGCTACAACAAATGCCTACATCCTACACTGTGAGTTAAGCCACACACAACAGGTTCAGCACATGACACACAAGAACTTCCTGGAAGAACTGGTGTCCCAGCTGTGTGGAGTGGACAAGACAGGAGTTGCCATCCAGAGGAGCACCGACCATGTTCCTGTTGCCATTGGCGTGGCTACAGATGTCAAAGAGAAAGCCACACAAGGCCGCAGGATCTGCCATCATTGCCAGCAAGTGGAGAAGAAAAGGAACCTCACACCATGGAAATGCAAGGCCTGTGATGTAGCCCTCTGTCTCATTGTTGACAGAAACTGTTTTGAGGAGTGGCACAGATAAAAAAATAAAAAAACACCTGATATTTGTTGTAAATAGTAGTGTAAGAATTGATAAATTAGGAAATTCCAGACAGTCTGTTTCGGGGGTGACCAGACACTGATACCCCTTTTCCACCAAAAAAGAACTGGTTCGGAACTGGTGCTGGTTCAAAGTTAGTTCGGAGTTGGTTCAAATTGCGAACCTTCTCAGAACCGGTTTGTTTTCCCACTGACTAGAGCGCCCAGCGAACGACGTCGTTACGTCACTGTGTACGTCGCCATACAGAAACGCTAGCAAGTACATTATTTTGGGATTATCTCTAACTTGTGTACCATGTAGGCTTTAAAAACAAATGAAATAAGTAAGTCTTTTAATCTTTTCCTTTGATATGTAATCATTTCTGATTAGTTATGTACCTCTGTCTTGTGTCTTTTTTTCTTTCCGTTTATTTGTTCTATATTTTGACTGTTTTCTTCTTTGCTTACATAATGTTTTAAATAAAAAAATAAAATTTAAAAAAAGCTAGAAACGCTTGCGCCAACTTCAAGCATAATAATTACAATGGTGGACTACATCGTGTTTCTGCAAATGTTTCTCCTGGCTTTGCGGTCATAAAATATGTTTAGGACACATCTAAACCGGCCTCCAGCCCCGCCGTAAGCATGACACGGTGGTAAAAGAACGGTTCTCTGGTTCTAGTCCAGCAAAGAGTTGGTGCCGCTTTGGAACCAGTTTTCCTGGCCGAGAACCGGTTCTTTGGCTGTCGAAACACAAAGAACCGGTTCGCGAGTAGCCACCGGCTCCGAACCGGCTCTCAAAATGCTTTGGTGGAAAAGGGGTATGAGAGGACAAAAGGACCTCTCTGGAGATTACCATTTGAACTGGCCTTCATGCACCATTGAGACGAAAGTCTCACCTCCGAACCAACTTCATCTACATCTCCCCTCACCCCCACCTGAATGCACCCAAGAAAATGTAGTTTTAATGTGAATGATTATCACAGAGTATTTTCATGTTTAGTATTATTTGAAATGTCTCGGTACGACTGGTACAAATGTCTCATTCCCAAAGAAGTAAACCCAAAAGGTAATAAAGTTCTTAGGAAGTTTAGAAATATCTTCCACACCCTCCAATACTGGAGGGTGTGTCTTTGAGTTAACACCTTCGACCATTTGACTGAATGCTAATTTTCCACTGCTAGCAAATGGTGACTTACAGGTAAATTTCCACTGTGAATGATGTTTAGATTTGAAATGAGGTCTGGGTATATAATGAAACGCAGCGAGAGCTCAGGGCCTTTTCTATATCTGAGATCGGCCCGTGAGGCTGAGAGTTGCGAGACTCTCAGCCTCACGCATTTCTTGTCGGGTAAACTTTTTCCTCTTTGTTCTAGAACATTTGATGGTTTGCATTGATTATCTTTCAATTGATTATGGAATTGTAATAATACATTTACCTGACATAATAAATTGTTATATTTGATTATTCTAACAGACTTTGACTTTATTTTCATTGGAGTTAAAAGGAATAGTCAAACATTAACGTATATTTAATGATGCATAGATATCATTGGAAAACCTTTTCATTTTATGGAGTCAGATGAAACGAGTTAATACATAAGATAAAATGTATTGCATTTAACCAAAAATACTTTCCCGCAAGAAAAGACAGTAACACGCAAAGACCTTCACCGCTAATTCGAATACCGCCATTGGATCGAGTTAGACGGCCTTACAGTAGTATGTATAGTTTGATTTTGTGTTCATTCACCTTTTTTATAGTATATGTCCACTATTTAGGAACCCTTCTTACTCAATGAATGAAAGCCCTGTAATCTAGCTCTCTGTGTAATTGTACATTAATTGTTTTGAGTTTCTAAGCAAAAAAGAAAAGAAAAAAACGTATATAGCTTGATTATATCTGAATTGTTCCTGTATATGTTGTCATGTACAACTTGTGTTTATATTTTAAAACTTTTAAAATGCTTCATTGAGCATGTTTGTGTTTTTTGTAGTAAAAAAACTATAATTTTTCAATTCGGATTTTGTGTTTTTTGTGTGATTTTGGGTCCAGTATGTTGATACAGTACATCAAAGTGAAAAACTAATTATCTGGTCATATAGGTGATGTTGTGCTGAAAAAAACGATACCCAATATTGGAATGGTAAACATTTGTTTATGTCGCAAAATAAAAAAAATAAAAAGTACTCAAAAACAGCCAAAATATCCCAAGACTCCGAAGGGTTAATAAACCGTAATGTTTTTATTACCTTAGAATGAGACATTTATATCTACATAACCCCGGGCACCGCCTTCTATGAAGGTCGACATATTGTGACGTCATGTTTCTACCGTAGCCGAATGTGAACAAACAGCGTTACAGAGCGCGTTTCGTCACTACCTTGAAAGAGAAGCAGCAGAAAGCTAGAAGCTAGCCATAAACACCGTGAGTAGTGACTTTTCCCTTGTCAGTGGTGTAAAATATGTAGTTGGATTGTTTCATGTAACTTAGTTCTTCTCCCTCGCTGTGTTATGGCTTTGCTATGTGGGGATAAATGTGCTGGTTATGTTCGTGAGACAGCTGATTAGTACTCTTGTCATTGACCGTAAAACAGTGACGTTACAGGAATCACCAACCCGTCGATCGTGGTCGACAAGTCGATCTTGGAAGCATTTTAAGTCGATCCTGAAGAGTTTTCAAAATCAGAGAAAAAAAGCCTATTGTGTGTAGTAAATGGTGTCTAGGGAATGCGGATGCGCGTGCGCTGTTACAATCATGCCATTTTTGCCGCGCGCACCTTTGGGCTCATGCGGACGCATCGAGTTTAAACAAGGCTTTACGCTTTAACCAGCTCAGCCACAGTAACAGCTCATATTTAGCCAGCTAAACATCTACTAACCTGTTAGAAAAAATATATAGTTGCATAGTTTCATGTGGTTCTTCTCCCACGCTGTATTATGGGTTTGCTATGTGGGGGGAAATGTGCTGGTTACGTTCGTGAGACAATCAGCTGATTACTATTATTATATTATATATTAAGACCCTTGATCCTCACCTGACTATGGCTTTGTAAACTTTATCCATGATGTGGTTTATAATGGACTGTGGTACAGAAACAGTGCCAATGTTACACACTCTTGGCTTACTCTGGCTATTCTCTGCTGTCTCAGATGACGATATGTTTGTCCCATTTTAGCCACCATAGCTTCTTCGAAAGGGAGGGGTGAGCAGTGGGCTGAGCCCTCAGTGCAACTCGCAGCCGAACCGCTAGATATCGCTAAAAATCACACACTGTACCTTTAAATCCAGTCATGCAGCAGCTCTTTTCTGTCAGGCTGAGGGGGTGTGTTCCGGTGAGAAAGTGACGTCATACCCTCTATAACAGCTTCTGATGTTTATGTGGCCTGAAAAAAGCCTATCTGAAATGGAATTATATAACAAGTACTTTGGGTGTCTTGCATATCGAATGAATTGCATATCCAGAGACTAAAAAGCAACAGAACTTAATTTACATCCAGTATATTAGCAACACCGTGCATGAGTGTGAATCCCACGATATCTGTCTTTGATCTCACAGGTGTCAGATTCCAACCACTGCGAGAAGAGAGAACTGTCCGTGCCTGCACTTTTTCACTCCTCCCCTCGATGCAGCCGCCTATCTCGCATACATTTCAGGCAAGGCAAGGCGCATCTCAAACAAGCCTACTGTTACAACCACGTGAAATCTGCAGACTGAAAGGGATGTCCATTTCATGTAATTTTTTGCCAATCACACTTGCTAAATCTGATAGGATTTCAATCGGATATGCACAAAAATAGGATTTGGACTAACAGTCTGAACATCGAGTCCGGCATATTAGTGTTTATTTTCGAATTATAAACTTTTATCAGTTTTCTTCTTTGAGCTAGCCTATAGGGAATGCGGAGTTACGTCTCGCCGTGTTGCATTATGGGACGTGGGCGCCATCTTTACAGGCACGGTCTCTCTGTTTACCTTTTCGCCGGCCGTTCCTATGGCATTTAAAAGTGGGTGTGTTTGGGTGAGACAACGTAAAATTGAAGAAGAACGGAATAAATGGAGAAGTTGAAACAAAAAGAGAAGGGACCCTACCGGGAAAAATTGAATGCCGCTGCTAAAAAACGTTATTTGGACAAACTTTCCGCCATAAACAACGTCGATCCATATGATTTGGCAGCCCAAGACTGGATTACGGATCCAGACGCACTACCTCCTCTCACATTTTAAAGTTTATATTTATAGTTTAAGAGCTATAAATCCATTGAAGCTCATGCACAGTTTTGCAGCGGCTGGGTACAAGACCTCCTCATTCACAGGCCGGTTAACTGCGAGAGCACAGTCATACTTGCAAAGGTAAGACGGTACTTATGTTCTTTGCCAAGTTATTAAAACAAACAAAAGTGCTAAATATTCAGCTACAGTTATGTTATTTGAAAGAGTCATAAGCAGTGGGTTTGAGCAGTTGCATTTTCAATAAAAAAGATGAGTTATAATCATCAACATTTCCTCCTGAGTGCGGCAACCCACGCGATCCGGCGTCTTCTCGTTAGCTCCTCGACCTGCTTCCCTTGTTGTTTCTTCCAAGAAGGAACGCTGAAAAAACGTACCCCGTTGACCAGTTTCCTCCCTGAACGGTCGTGTGACCTGCTATGGCAATCCCTTATCGAGCAGAACTGACCAACCATATCTAAAATAGTGATAGAAAATCCAAAAGCAGCCGCCAACACATGAATTTCACTACAGCGGAATGAGCGGAATAGGGCGCGATCCTGTAAATATGGCCGCGGACCCATAATGCAACACGGCGTGACGTCATCTCCGCATTCTCTATATTAGGCCAATGTAATATTTTCAACATAAATAACAACACTGTCATACTTGACAACTGCTCTCTCTGGGTCAGTGGCAGCGTCTACGCAGATTTGAATGTTCTGTGTGATTTTGTCTGAGTATAGACAGGCGAATAGTTGTCATTTAGGAAAGAGATCGCGTGGGTGTTTGAATCGAGGTCACGATCTTTTAACGATTAATCGTGCAGCTCTACTTCCAAGCTATCAGTCCCTTTATATGAGTGGCTAATATCATATTTGAGCCCATTTTTACGAATGAATTGCATATCCAGAGACTAAAAAGCATGACCCAAACACACTCTGAGTGGAAATCCTTCTGTAAACTGTGATGAATTGTGGTTAGTCGGTAACTTGGTTTTGGGTGAAGCGGTTTGTGTTCAGAGCTCAGGGAACATAATTAGTCTGGCAAAATCAAGAGATAGATTACATTTGTGTGTGTGTGTGTGTGTGTGTGTGTGTGTGTGTGTGTGTGTGTGTGTGTGTGTGTGTGTGTGTGTGTGTGTGTGTGTGTGTGTGTGTGTGTGTGTGTGTGTGTGTGTGTGTGTGTGTGTGTGTGTGTGTGTAAGAGAGAGAGAGAGCTGACCAAATGAGCAGAACATCCCGTTTGATAAGCAGTGCTTTCTCTCTGTTCCTGTATTGCCACAAAAGACAGATAAACATTTTTGACAGCAGAGATTCGTGTTGTATCATAGAATAATCATGAAGCCTACGTGGATGCTTGTTTGCCTGCTGTCGGGACTTTGATACTTTGAGATGTAAAAAAAAAATTATAAGCACTGCAGTGCATCAGATCAGGGTTGCACCAAAACACTGCAGAAGAGAACTCAGAGAAGATAAAGAAGCATAATTTTCAATGCCAATTAAAGTCATACATTTAAAAGTTAACATTTAAAACAAATGACAATATATAAAGTGTAAATTCTTCCTGGATATTTATTATCTTAAAGGGGTGGTATAAAGCCCTTTCACAACATGTAAAATAAATCTCTGATGTCCCCAGACTGTGTATGTGAAGGTTTAGCTCAAAATACCCCCACAGTTTTTTGTGTCTGTCCCTTTAAATGCAAATGAGCTGCTGCTTCCATCACAGAGGGTGAGGCTTCAACAGCTTGTGTCCTTTTACCTCACACACACATGCACTGAAAATTTTATTTTATGTTCAAACCGGAGTCAGAAAGATGGAGAGACTCAAGAAGAAGTGACAACATGTATAGAACCTTTCTGAATGGTTAGCTGATGAATTTATGTAGCATATGTGTAGTTATCTTCTACTCATTGATTAGCATATTCTGTCTTTATAATCTATAAATCGTGTTCCGGGTGTGGGATTTATCAAATTTTAGGGTTTGTGATGTCACTAACCTGGGAGGAATGTGGTCCCTTTCAGCCGTTTGTTGTAGTCCTTAAAAAGCAATTTATTAAAAAGAAAATATCTCCCTTTGCTTTGAACTTTGAGCATTGGAACTTTGCAGATGTTGTTTAAGTTCAAACAGCAATTTTACACACTAACTAAATTTAGAAAAGTGAAATCATAATCAAAAACCCCTTTAAATACAATATTTAAAAGTACATTCAAAAAAAGTGAAAATGAAATTAATACTAATTCTGACTCCAATGTTATTAACAAAAAAATATATATTTATAATATAAATAATAACAATAAATAAATCATTCCAATTTTGACCCAATATTCCTGGCACTGTTATGATGTTCAGAGTTCCCAGTTTCATAAAAATAACATTTAAATGCGCATGCATGCTTAATGCAAATTGATTTGTGAATTTTGAGTTTATTTAATTACAGCATATTCTGTTTAGGTGGGAGGTTACCCATGCCATTATAAAGTAAAGCAGAGTTCAACCTCTCTACATTTTGGCAAAATCTAACCTTTTAAAGAAGTCTTATGCTTTGTCGATCTCCAGCTGAGCGTGTACCTGCAGTACAGAGAAGCAGCTCTGTAAAGGTAAACCAGCAAGATATCTCACACAACCCATCAATGAGCTTTCCTACCCATACAATCATTTCCATTTACCAACCCTCCTTCAAGGCATCCTGAGGAGTAGAATCCATTAACTCGCTTACACTGTGCAACACCTGATCAGAAGTCAGAGTCAATCCAGAGTCCTACAGAATTCACACACTCAGAAAGAACAATGAGTGGGCCTGAAAACTGGTGTGCTGCATCAAAAAAAGAAAGGGGAGAAAAAGCCTGCTTCTTCTGTGTTGACAGCTTAAAGTTAGCATCTGAGCTGGAGTCAGTCTCTTTGATACATGAATATACAAATTGAGAATCTGTTTAAGTGTTTCTCATGAAAACATTATTGAATCTTTTGTTCTGCTCTCGGAGGGATGATAGTCATTTCACTCCTTTGAAATACTGTAAGTTGGGTCATATGTTGGGATGAATCATGGCCATTTTATGGCCACATAAATGCACTCTGCAAAAAAACAAAACAGAAGTAATGTGCTCCTGTGTCTCATCCATGATTGCTCATTTATTTGTGGATTCCAGGGCTATCCGACTTCCGTTTGGGAGAAGTAACGTTAACATACCATATGTGGCTTGAACAATTGAGTGTAAACCAAAAATATTTTTACATTATGATAGTATTGTCACAGTTATGTTCAGTTTGTTACCTGTCTTTTAGTTTGTTTTCATTCATCTTATGTGTTCCTTTGTTTCATTTTTTTCCGCCACTCCTTGGATGTCATAGTTTTGGTCATGAGTTCCTTGGTTTCAGCTGTATTCAATTAATCATTATGTTTGAGTTCCTATTTAAGTTGTACCCTCATGTTCATTCTCTGTCTGGTCACGTTTGCGTTTGGGGTGTTTTTCATCTGCCCTACTTTGGATTGTCTTGTGGATTATTATTAAAAATTACGTGTGATCTTCATCATCTGCCTCGAGTCTGTTCCTGCACACCTATTGCTGACAGTTATATTGTATCCACACAAAAAGTTACACAGATTTTAATGCTGCTGTAGCCTACCCATTTTCCTGTTTTCACAAAACATTATTTATGGCTATTATAGTAATAATCAATGTTCTACAGTCAAAATTAAAGTTCGTTCAAAAGAATGAAAGCAAATTATAGCTTTATTAAATCAACATTAAAATATTTAAAGCACAAATAAGCTTGATACAAAATATAAAATATTTTCTATACAACTTTTCCAATACTTGTTATACATATAGCTTCTTCATTACAGAAATAGAAAACTCTATTAATCTCACATACTGTATAGTCATGGCAAAAGAATGAAACTTCTCTTTAGACATACATTCAGATGTTCAAGCAAATATTATAGCTAAACGTTGCTATACAGATGTCCAACTGCTTCTAGTGATGGCCATCAGTATTTGCTGTTTTGGATGCTAGTATATACCAGTCTTCCGCTCTACCAGCTCCACCAAAAAAGACCCTGTTGGTTAACAGTTTTGCATTGAAAAAAAGGAGTTCATGGTGGTCAATACTGGGATTTTTCACCATCAGTTTAATTAATCGGGATTGTAATCCGACTGCATCTTATCAAGCAGAGCAGACTCAGGAAGAAACGACCTCACCCTGACGTTACAGAAACAATCAATGAAATGAGGAAGATATGTCAACATGGATCCAAGTACAGGCTTGCTCATCTGCTTCAGAGTGAAAAACCACTCAGGCACAGACACACACATAGGCTTACTAAGCAGAGAAACCCTTTAAGCATCCTTAAAGTCACCATGAAATCAAAATCGAAGTTTTGGGAATTTTAGTATATTTTAGAATATTTTACCCTTACTGTTATGTATTAGCTAGTGTACCCCAAAACAATGACAAAATTCGCATTTAGAAGATATAAGCATTCAAGACATACAGTTTCTCACTTCCGCCAATACGGATCAATGATTTTGATCACATCACTTCATCTTCTCATCAGATGTTCTGTCCAATCAAATGCTCTCTAGAGTCTAAAGCGTCCCACCCCCTACAGTATAAATAGACGCTGAAGCTGCAGCTAAAATCGGTCACTTGTGCACATTTACTATTTTCCACATGGTGAATGGCACATGTTCAGTATATAGGGGATAGGGAACGATGCAGACACTGTAAATATTTTTTCCATTGGGACAAATTAAGTCCGGTTTCACGTAAGTGTCACACGAACTGCCGCAGTGCAGTCCAGAGACACGACAGCACAGAGTGGATTATATGCGCGAGTCGGCGCATTCCAGAAAACATATTGGACTCATTTATATTCTGCACAGAACGCTATATTTTAAAGCGATATGAAGGAGATTAGGAGGAGAAACTGTTAGAGATTAGGAGGAAACCGCAGCTTTACCGAGCTCAACGGCTCTGACATATCTGTGATATAAACTAAATGCTATTCATACTTTGCAGTCACGTGACTACCATGGATACCTGGCGGGCAACAAATGCTGAAAAAACGGCAAATTTCCAATACTACCCTACAATCAATTATATAGTGAGGCTATTTTGTTTCCATAGCACAGTAACAAAACGTTTAATAACTAATAACACTAAAAACAATACAATTACTAAATATTAATAATATCACTAAAATGACGAAACGATTTTTTACTGTCATTAATGTAGGTCCACAAGAGAAAATTAAGCCAGTAAATTAAGATAGAGAAGAGAACGCGGCGTTAATGCAGCGACAGATGCTGAAAGCTCAGTCCGTTTCTACTTTCACTTTAAGGGAATGAGCGCGTTTACATGCACGGTCTTAACCCGATTATGCTGAATAATAGTGCATCCAATCGTACAACAACTATCTGGCATGTCGTTTACACCTCAAAACACCAACTTTTGTATATTAAAACTGGCGACATCCTGGCAAGATCCTTGATTAGTTTACTGCGTTTCCTTGCTAGAGAACGAGGTTCTTGCCCGCCAGCCAGCACTTGTGACGTCACGTGCAAAGTATGAAATGGCTATTTTAAAAAAGGGGAGGAGTTGTTCGATATGTCCTGTCCTGTCTTCCTGTTTCAGTGGAAATTACACATTGAATAATGATGCACGTTTCAAGGCACTTCAGTGGGCCTTTAATGATCCTATACGTGAGCTTAGAATTATACGGTTCTATCTCCACTTTTGGTCGAAATTTAGTTTTTGACATAATCTTATCCATTAGGTGTTTATTAATGCCTGTGTGGTGTTATTTTTGTAAAAAGCAATATTTTGTTAGTAGTTATTAATAAAATAAAAAGGTACCATCTCACAAAACAGAAGGTATGTAAAAACGTTGATGCTCAATTTCTCAGAACTACCCTAAACGGAGATAGAACTGTATAATTCTAAGCTCACGTTAGTGTGATTATTTTTTACATTACTGAGGTGTGCATGTTAATCAGCTTCAGCTGAGACCTTGTTAACATCTAAAATTCACTGACATTTCAGCAAGAAATAGACAGTCAAATAAAATACTTTTCTTATGGTGTGAAAGAATAAGGATCAAGTAACTGTGTTTTAAAGTTGCAATTTAAATTTGAATACGGCAGTTTTTGTGTAAATAAAAGTAATTAGAGGTCAAAAAGCTTATTGTTGCAGCAAATGTCAGCTTCAACTTTCATGCACTCCACAGATTATTCAATATATCACCCACTCGTGGAACGGACAAAATATGTTCAGTAGGGCCTAAATCCACTGACATATACTTTACCAACTATATTTTGAATTTTTCAATCAATTGGTAAAACCAGTTGGCCTAAAACAAAACCATTCTGAACGATGTGTTTACAAACCATTCTGAATCGTTTGGCGCAGTTCCAACTCACCGACTCACTTTTATGAGGTGAATCATGGCGGATAAAAAAATGGGACAGTAAACACGCATATGTAGACAACACATTCGACCGCTCCAGACACGTCGGCGCACCAGCCATCTTGGAATGTTCAGTGTGTCGTCACTCACAGTACGAATCAATGATGCCACAACATTGTGCAGTTCTGGTTGTGAAACCGCCACAGATTTAAATTTACGAAGAAATGGGATAACCTTGCACAGATGAGAATGTGTTGGTTTGTGTTTTTATAGGCTATGTATTAATTCAATATTACATGTTTTACTATGGTAGCCATAACACCTTCGTCTTGTTGTATTGTGTTAGTTTAGCAAAATCATATTTCATACATGTTCATACATGTGTCTAACTACAACTGCAGACAGTCAACTTGCTCTCGAATGTTCATGGCTTTGACCATTCCAATATGGTGGACATGCAGCTTACGTATAGCAGCCAACTGAAACGGCCGCTAATGAGCCATCTATCTAGTACAGGGATGGGCAACTCCGGTCCTCGAGGGCCACTGTCCTGCAGAGTTTAGCTCCCACCCTGACAAAAATGATTGTTTAGTAATCCTGAATACATTGATTAGCTTGTTCAGGTGTGTTTAATTAGGGTTGGAGCTAAACTCTGCAGAACAGTGGCCCTCGAGGACCGGAGTTGCCCATCACTGATCAAGTATGTATAGATCCCTTTTCAGTTGGTAAACATGATGACGTTTTTATGTGGGCGGAGCTTAGGTGGAGGCAGAACGATCCCTTTGGCCGCTTCACTAACGCTAGTTTGCAAGTTTTGTTAGCTTGTTTCTTAACAATAACGGGAGAAAATCTGATTTTATCTTAATGTGCAAGCTCACTCACTGTCCAGGACCGCGATTGTTATTTGCAAAAGTTAATTTTAACGGACGGAACCAGATTGGCCGACCTCATACACGCTCACTCAATGGATGGACGATCTGACAGGATTAACATTACCTCGGGTGAGTGGCCTGACTTCTACACCGACCTGATAGAGAAATCGAGCGTAAACACAAACTGAAGGCATAAAAATATTATTTATGTATTATAATTATATTAATTAACTGTGTATTTGATTATTCTTTCTTACCAGGTTCTTCAAAAAGTCTATCACAATCAATCACAACAATGTATACAATCATAGATGATTCACAAATAATCACAATAATTTAGAAAACATTATGCGATAAATTTTCAAATTGGATCCTGTAGGTGATTCTTGCACCCAGAAACACAACAAGATGACATTTAATAAAAATAATAATAATTTAAGATCCTTATTATGTAGCCGAATCTGTGCTTGTATTGGCCGCCTCTAGTTTTCAATTTTTTTTAATTTTTTTTTCAAAATTATATGACAAAATACAGTAGATACAAATGTTTCACATATACTGTTCTAAATGATTACAAATCATCATAAGATATGAAGAGCATTAAGATAACATTCATATCAATGAAATTAAAGAACACTCACACATTAGAAAAAAAATAAAAACAAAGAAAAAAACAAAAATGTAAAGGAGGTATGCATGTATAATTAAAATAAAGAAGAGGAATTTAATTCTTTGAGGATGTCCATCGTTCTGGTTGCTTTGCGGTTTGAGAGTCCTTTCAGTGTTTCAAAATAAATCTTCAAGTCAGCTTTAAAATGATAGATGTTAGGTATCCTTTCAGACCATTTACATTTATGTATGTAAAACTTACCAAGTAATAAGATCAAAGTTAACATAAAATCGTGACTCTTGTCTATATCTTTTTTTTCATAATAAAAAAAACATCTCTTTTCTCTATACTAATCTTAATTCCACTCAACATATTAAATAAATATTCCACATCAATCCAGAAAAACTTCACATACATACATTCAAAGAAAAGATGTAAGATAGTTTCAGTATCCTTTTTACAGAATGTACAGGATTCAGAAAGGTTATTTTTATATCTTTTTAGGAACTCATTTCTTGGATAAATTCTATGTATAATTTTAAAGTATATTTCGTACACTTTGTTATTAATACAGTATTTATTAGTATAGGTCCAAGTCGATCTCCAATTGATGTTTCCACAATGTTCATTCCAAAAATATTTATTTCGAGGTGTAGCAGGACAGTGAATCAAGCATCTGAAGAATTTATTATTATTTTCCAGTTTTCACTTTGTTTTGCCTCCAGCTAACGCTGTGACGTAATTGTGACGTCGGCTCAAAAGGCGTCTATATATCTACGAGTAAACAGAATTCAGAAAAAACAATGCATGCCTTAAATTTGTTTTACATATTTAAAACATATAATATTGTACGCCAATATGTCAGGGAATAGGCTTACGTTATGACGCAATCACCTCATGAAGCGACAGAAGACTTCGTTCTTTTGATCTGGTTTTTGAATGAACTCAGTGGGACTTCCCGTCACATCAGTTAAAAAAACAGCAGAGTAACATTCCCTTGCAATGAAGTAAAAGTTGCTGTTTAGAGCTAGATACAGTAGAGACACCTTTGGTAACCATGGAAACAATGCATGAGGCAATTTCAATGGTGGGGCCAATGGCAAAAACTGGATGAGGATTCACCTGATGTGTGTGTGGAGCAGTTACTACTAAGCCCTTTTGATTACTTTAGTTAAATTCCAGCATAGCTCAAAGACCTTTTGAGACCCATTTTGGTCTTCAGCATGCAATCTCGAAATATGTTGCAGCAATCACGGCAGACAACACAAACCCTGCTCTTTCATGCCTGGCTGATTTAATTCGTGACTCAGGTACGAGTAGAACTGGACTTGAGGCTACTTGCTGCCCGAGGACAAAACCGTCGCCAGATGGTCATCGCATGTCTGCCTTGCTGTTCTCGGTAGGTTTCCTTTCACGTCTCATCAGTTCTTCATACTGTTCCGGGTAGACCGAATTCAACGGTGCACTGCTGCCGCCTATTGACAAAAGCGGCGCTTACAGTAGGGGAGACCGGAGAGTATTGTAACATTTTCGTCTCTCAGTGTTTTTGGAAGGAGCCTATGCGTCTCAAAATTTGATATAATATTCCTATATGTATCGTCTTCAAATTAAACTTGCTTGGAAATCAACAGATTCTCCCTACATTGTGCAAATAACTACTGCATTTGAACTACTGGGGTGGATTGTAATACCAACAGAAAATGTGGATATTTAAAATATTGTGCTTTCATGTATGCTAAAAACCAAACATTTATTAAAATAAATGTAAAAAATCAATACTAGCAACTAATTAGGCTGCTACTAGTAAAAATATATATATATATTTTTTAATGATTTGTTATCATAATTTTTTTTCTTTTGTCAATTTTTGTTGTTCAGATAACATCATATTTTGAGTTCCCTTTCAAGGGAACTTCGAGCTGCGTCAAACGCTGCGGGAACGCCCCTGCGTTGTGCGTCATGAAGCACGTATGGAATCAGCCCAATGGAGAGATGAAACGTCATAGGCGGGTGACGTCATCGACCAGGAAACTATAAAGCACCCCAAAAACACAAGCGCATTAGCTTCTGTGCTTTCAGTCGCGCTACATGTGAATCTGTCCCTGTGTGATATTGTCTGTCTTACATACCCTGCACCACACAAACAATTTATCCCTATATATATATATATTGAGAGATTATGGCGGACGAACAGCAGTTTAGAAAGTGTGTTCCTCCCTGCTCGCGTTATTTAACGAGCGGGGATACACATGATCTTTGTGTTGTTTGTTTGGGAGTTCAGCATGCCCAGTTTGCTCTCGAGGGAGCAGACTGTGAGCATTACGAGCGTTTGCCGTTAAGGACGCTCCGCTCCCGCCGGTCGCTCTTTGAGGAGAGCGGTTCGGTGCGCGCTCCCCGCGGTTCGGGTCCCGCTTCTGCCGAGGCAGAGCGGCGGCGCTTATCGTGGGGATCGCAGATGGATCTCACAGCGGGGTTTGAGACGGGCTCTGCCTTATCTCTCCCTTCACCTGTGAGATCCAGTGCCTCAGTCCCGGGTTCGGAAGCACGCGCTGCGGTTTCTTCCGCTCGGGCTGAGGCACCAATGCTGCAGCTATCCAGTTCTGAGGAACTTGATGTTGTTAGTGTTGAGGGAGATGTGGAGGATTCGCCACCCCACACTCCTGAGAGTGATGAGCTTATGGAGGTGTTAACAAGAGCTGTTGAAAAACTTAATATTGAATGGCCAGTGACTAGACAGGAGTCTGTTTCTAAATCAAAGTTGGATGAGAGATTTTTGCCGTCACGTGTGCAGCCTCCACGCCGGTGCCTGCCGTTTTTCCATGATCTCCACACCGAGGTGTCGAAATCATGGAGAAAACCGGTGTCATATAGAGTGTTTAGTCCCCAGACTTCAACATACGCTAATATTATGGGAGCCAAGGCTCATGGTTATGGTGCTTTGCCTCGTGTGGAAGAGACGCTTGCGAGCCATCTCTCCCCCGAAGCAGCATCATCTTTTAAGGCACCGGCATTACCCACCAAGCCTTTAAGAAACACTTCGGCTTTAGTGGGTAAAGCATATTCGGCAGCAGGTCAGGCTGCGTCATGTCTGCATACTATGTCAATCTTGCAGGCATACCAGGCTGATCTGCTAAGGGACATGAGTGAGAGTGAGGAGGTCAGTACTGACGTAGTTCGTGAACTGCGTCAGGCTGCTGATTTATCCCTGCGTGCCACCAGAGAATCGGCCAAATTAATGGGTCGTTCTATGGCAGCTCTGGTGGCCGCAGAAAGACATTTGTGGTTAAATCAGACTAATATTAAAGAGAGAGAAAAAGCTTTTCTTTTAGATGCTCCTCTTTCTCCCATGGGGTTGTTTGGTGATGCTGTGAATTCAGTTATCGATAAATTCCAAGAAGAAAAGAAACAAACTGCAGCTTTTAAAAAGTTTCTTCCCCTTAAAGTTCATGTCCCTGGGGCTGCTGGGCGGGAGCAGCCCCGGCCGTCTTCGAGCTCATCACATAGAGCGCAGCAGAGGCAGAGTGTCGCGTCTCGTGCTCCCCCTGCTGGACAGTGGGCTCAGCCGCGACACTCTCAGCCGAAGCCTTCTCCCAGTAGAACTGATCTGAGGACAGTTATATTGGCTAAGAAGGCTTCGGCTAAGAAGAAGTCCTGACGCCAAGCCGTTCAGGATGCTGAGGGTGGTCCCCACCGAGGCGGAAAGGTGTTCACCTCTTTTTACGGTGCCCATTCCTCCTCGGTGCCCTCAGGGGCTCGTTCTGCCAACCCCGCCTTTATGCCGGGGCACAGACGATCCCAGCGAGCGCTTTCCCGAGGGACGCTCGCTCCCTCTGAGGAGGGTCTCAGAGCGGTCAGACCAGTTGTTCCCTGCCGGTGCGCCGTTACAGGGCGCTGCGTCTGCTGCTCAAGTTACACCAGAGGCCAGTCTCGAGAGGCTGGTACCCTTAGTAGAATTTCTGGCAGAGTGGAAAAGCCTTCCAAAAATATCTCATTGGGTCCTGCAGACAGTAGAAAAGGGTTATGCTATCCAGTTCAGGTGTCGTCCACCAAAATTCAGAGGGGTTCTGCACACAGTGGTGGGCCCCGAGCAGGCTCTGGTATTGGAACAAGAGGTGAAAACGCTCCTTCAAAAAGAGGCTATAGAACGGGTTCCTCCTCCCAGTTTGGAGTCAGGTTATTACAGCCGATATTTCATCGTTCCAAAGAAGGATGGGGGGTTGCGTCCAATTTTAGACCTGCGCATATTGAATCGCTCGGTAGGGAAGCTAAAATTCAAGATGCTCACTATCAAGCAGATCGTGTCTCAAATCAGGTCCGAGGACTGGTTTGTCACGATAGATCTGAAGGACGCATACTTCCATGTGTCCATCCTTCCACAACACAGGAAGTTCCTGAGGTTCGCCTTCGGGGGCGAGGCGTACCAGTACAGGGTTCTTCCGTTTGGCCTAGCTTTATCTCCCCGCACTTTCACGAAATGCATGGATGCAGCACTAGTGCCTCTGAGGCTTCAGGGCATTCGTATTCTCAATTACATCGACGATTGGTTGATTTTAGCCCAGACCGAGCAGATGGCGGTTCGGCATCGAGATGTCGTCCTAGCTCATATCAGAAAGTTGGGGTTGAGGCTGAACGCAAAGAAAAGTGTATTATCTCCTTCCCAGAAGACCACTTTTCTGGGTGTCGTTTGGGATTCGGTATCGATGCGGGCGCGACTCTCTCCGACCCGCATCGCTTCGATTCTCTCAGCTGTGAAACAAGTGAAGCTAGGCCAGCTACTCACTGTCAAGCAGTTTCAGAGACTGTTGGGTCTGATGGCAGCAGCGTCCAACGTTATACCTTGCGGCCTGTTGTACATGAGACCGCTACAGTGGTGGCTCAGGACCAAGGGATTCTCCCCGAGGGGAAATCCGCTCCGCACGTTCAAAGTCACGCGGCGCTGCCTTCGTGCTCTGGTCATGTGGAGAGAAACTTGGTTCCTATCCAAAGGTCCTGTGCTGGGGGCTCTTTGTCGTCGCATAACGCTAACGACGGATGCTTCCCTCACAGGGTGGGGGGCGGTCATGAGTGGTCGCCCAGCCCAAGGTCTGTGGCAGGATCATCATCTTTCGTGGCACATAAATTGTCTAGAGATGTTGGCTGTGTTTCAGGCTCTGAAACACTTCCTAACAGACCTGAGAGGCCATCATGTGTTAGTTCAATCAGA
The DNA here is from genome assembly GCF_051911475.1 of Siphateles boraxobius. Lineage (NCBI taxonomy): Eukaryota > Metazoa > Chordata > Actinopteri > Cypriniformes > Leuciscidae > Siphateles > Siphateles boraxobius. The sequence continues at coordinate 2,393,082 of NW_027508788.1, forward strand.
CAACACGTCGGTGGTCTCTTATATAAATCATCAGGGGGGCCTGCGGTCTCGCCGGCTTTACAAGTTGGCCCGTCAGATCCTCCTGTGGTCCCAAGGGAAGCTACTATCTCTGAGAGCAATGTATCTCCCTGGGTATTTGAATGTGGTAGCAGACTCCCTGTCGAGGCAGGGGCCGAGGCCAGGGGAATGGAGACTCCACCCCGAGGTGGTGGAGCTCCTTTGGTTGAGTTTCGGTCGCGCCGAGGTGGACCTATTCGCTTCCAAGGAGACCACTCATTGTCATCGGTGGTTCTCCATCACTCTTCCAGCCCCCCTGGGGTTGGATGCTATGGTGCAGCCGTGGCCGAGGTCACGTCTGTACGCCTTTCCCCCGATTGCTCTGTTACCAGGAGTTCTGGAGAGGGTCCGCCGGGACGGGGTCAGTCTACTACTAGTAGCCCCGTTCTGGCCGGCCCGAGTATGGTTTGCGGACCTGATTTCTCTCCTGGACGGTTCTCCTTTGGAGCTCCCGGTCAGGAGGGATCTACTCTCCCAGGCGGGGGGCACGATACTTCACCCCCGCCCAGAATTGTGGAAACTGTGGGCTTGGCCTCTGAGGGGGCCCAGCTCATAGACTCCGGTCTCTCAACCGAGGTTGTTGAGACCATTCTTAACTCCAGAGCTCCATCCACGAGGAAGCTTTATGCCTTGAAGTGGAAACTTTTCACTTCTTGGTGTGGAGAACACCTGCAGGACCCAGTTAACTGCCCAGTGGGTGCAGTGCTGGAATTCCTGCAGGAGCGCTTCTCCACAGGGTTATCCCCCTCCACACTAAAGGTGTATGTGGCGGCACTAGCTGCTTACCACGTCCCTTTCAGTGGAGTTTCTCTTGGGAGACACCCGCTTATAACTCGTTTCCTCCGTGGCACTTTGAGGCTGAGGCCAGCAGTTCGTACGAGGGTGCCGACTTGGGATCTGGCCATTGTATTAGAAGGTCTTTCCCTAGCTCCTTTTGAACCTATCGAAGAAGTTCCCGAGAAGTTTCTCACTTTTAAGACTATCTTTTTGCTTGCTATCTCTTCACTAAAAAGAATCGGAGATTTGCAGGCTCTGTCGGTTTCACCCTCGTGCCTGGAATTTGCACCTGGCATGGTTAAAGCTTTTCTGCATCCTAGACCAGGTTACGTTCCTAAGGTTCCTACTAATATTGTTAGACCTACGGTTCTGCAGGCTTTCTGTCCTCCTCCATTTATGTCATCGGACCAGGAGAAACTTAATTCACTCTGCCCTGTTAGGGCATTAGACGCTTATGTCCACAGAGCTGCCCTGTGGAGGAAATCAGAACAACTTTTTGTATGTTTCGGGCCACCCAGGAAAGGGTGTCCGGCGTCTAAACAGAGAATGAGCAAGTGGGTGGTTGAGGCTATCTCACTTGCTTATGAGTCGGCTGGCCAGCCTTCACCTTTGGTTGTCCGAGCTCACTCTACCAGGAGTATGGCTGCTTCTAAAGCTCTTTTGTCGGGGGTTTCCCTGAGTGATGTTTGTGATGCGGCTGGATGGTCTTCACCGCATACTTTTATTAAGTTCTATGACCTAGACTTAAGCTCTACCCCTGGGGCACAGGTGCTCTCGTCCTCTGTGCGCTAGTCTCACATGACGGTCATTTGGTCCTATGGCGACGTGGGTATTCGCGTTCCCGCAGCGTTTGACGCAGCTCGAAGTTCCCTTGAAAGGGAACGTCTCGGTTACGTATGTAACCCTAGTTCCCTGATAGGGAACGAGACGCTGCGTCGCTCCGCCATACTCCCGGCACTCCCGTTAGCGCTTCCTTCAAGCCTATCAGAAGCTAATGCGCTTGTGTTTTTGGGGTGCTTTATAGTTTCCTGGTCGATGACGTCACCCGCCTATGACGTTTCATCTCTCCATTGGGCTGATTCCATACGTGCTTCATGACGCACAACGCAGGGGCGTTCCCGCAGCGTTTGACGCAGCGTCTCGTTCCCTATCAGGGAACTAGGGTTACATACGTAACCGAGACGTTTCTATTAATCAAACCAATCTCCTTAATTGTATTTACTCATTTTAAAATGTTATGGCAATGGTTGCTCAAGTTTTTTAAGTTGACCAACAATATTTTTTTAGTGCCACTACTACTACTACTAATAATAGTAATAATGACAACTATAATGATTTATATTATAATAATTACAACATTATTTTAAAATTAATAAATATTATACACTTTATTATTCTACTGTAACACCTATAGAATATATTTAAAACGTTCTGATATTAATGATAAAACCTAATGTACTTATTAAAACAAAATAAAAATGAATAAATAATAATAACCAATATATGTCACCTCAGGAGGGGGCAGTCATGTATGATTGTGACGCTGTAGTTTACTTTTAATTAGTGAAACTGATGGTCTTACATTCGAAGCACATCCCACTTCTGGAGTCATCATGGTGCGGACCTCAAAATTAAAATATTTTTGTAAATTTCTTACAGTTGGTTTCAGAAGGTTCTGCTTGTTCAGCTTTTTTATGCTTCTTTTGTGTTAAAAAATGAGTGCAGAAGAAACCTTTAGGTCAAAACCACTGTTGGTATTTTTTTTTTATGTTTCGGAAGGTTTAAAACACTTTTGTGTTCCAACATAATCCTCAAAATACATGATTAGAAAGAACTGAATGCATTCAAAGCCCACAGTGATTAATCTGACTGCAAGGAAAGGTTGTATCATAATATGATGTGTAACAAAAGAAAAGATTAATCAACAAATTCATTGCCATCAAAGCAGAACGAGATAGATATAAAATGCAACATTTCATTTTTAATATTTAATCCAAAAAACATTTGAGTGTCCTCGTGCCTGTAAGTCTGTGCCTATGACAGCAAAAGAAGACTGTAAATGTAAATTCGTGGCCATTTTTCATAACTGTCTATAGTGTCTATAAAATGCTGAAGAAATGATAGATATTGAGACAGAGCCATGTAGATGTGAATAAACATTCTCAAAGTATCCTGCGATAGGTCGTGCCTTCAAGTTCTTTTTTAAGACATTCCACATTATGTTCCCATACTTTCCGAATAGCCTATTTAAATGTTACCTCAAATACCACTTCATTTTGCCTTTAATCCTCTACAGTTAAAAAAAAGTCTGTCAGAATTATATTGACATTCAGTCAGTTGGGTTGTTCTTTCAGAGCCTAGTGCAGTACTTATCAAAGGCCTCGGTATGGATGGTTTCATGGGCTGAATTAATTCGCGAGCATGTCCCGGTAGCAGCCTGAGGGGGAAGATGAGGTATCATCGCTGTAATCTTTGAACTACTAACACATCTCAGAGCTAATTTGCTGCACTTCCGTTCTCTGATGCAATATATTACTGTAACTTTCACCTTGCGTTTTGTGCCATAGCATATTTACACATTTAAGGAATAGCGAATATTTTTGGGTGAACTCTTCCTTTAAGACAGTGAGACCCAACCCTGTTCCTGGAGGCCCCCCAAAAGTTTGGGTGTCTCCTTAATCAAACACAACTGATTCAACTCATCAGCTCATTTGGTAGAAGCGCTTGAAAATGGGTGCGTCATTATACAGAAGGATCCAAAATGTACTCTTGGTGGGGTTCAGAAACAGGGTTGCAATGTGTTCCTAATTTGCCCATTAACAGTTTTTTTTTTTCAATCAATATACTTGGATGCAAGTCAAAAGGAGGGAAGCTTATCCCCCATAGGAAGGCATAGACTACAAACTAACTAAAGTTGATTTAAGAGCAAATGCATTAAGAGATGATTGTATTTCTAGAGTGGACATTGACGTTCTGTATTCAGCTGACACTCGCTAAACCAATATATTTCGAGCACGTCCTTTACCTAAAGGTCTAATCTTAGCCAGATATTTAAGAGGAAGGTCTAGGTCTCTAATGTCAGACACCTATTAGATTGTAGTTCAATGTGTACATTGACACAAAGAACAGTTCATGGGCAGGCATTTAACTGAACCCACCATTAGTTCCATACAATGATGAGAAAGCCATTATATTTTAAAAAGAGATCAGCAAACAAATATCTGAAGTGATTCTGTTAGTGTTGACAGCATACTGGAAAATACTGGGAGTTCAATCCATTAGATAGCTCCTTGACATCTTCAGCATGTTGCTATTAAACCAAAATACTACAATTGTGCCACCAAGAAAAACAATTTACAAGCCTTTATATCTAATACACATTATTCTAGGGACCCATAAAGAAAAGGGCCTTTATAACAGTCATTTTGAATAAAAGGATGTCATAATGTGCAAAACATTGCAATTTCCCAAGACACAATATACTCTAAATAGTATTACATTTTATATAAAGCTGTCAAAGACCATCACCTATAGCAAACACAGTATGATAAGCCTAATATTAAATATAAAACCAATAGGCTTACAACTAATTTATTGTGATGATTAAATACATCATATTATATAGGCCTATACTTAATAAGCCTAACATTAAATATTAAATATGAAACCAATAAGCTTACAACTAAATTATTATGATAATTAAATAAATTACATTATGATGCACAATTCAGAGAGCCCTTACATTATATTAAATAGGGGTTTGCCTATGGTATAAAAGAAAGAAAAAACAAAATGCCAAACGCATTTTACTGACCAACTCCCAAAATTTTTGAAAACAATTAAATTCAGTATAGTAGCTACCCAATATAATCAAGGAAAGTAGCCTATAGCGACAAGGACCAGAGGATGCCAAATTTAGCAGAAGCAATAAACATCCAAGCATACAGAAAAACAGAACACAAGACGAACACAATTATTTCATTTTAATTAATTAACGAAAGACCGTTATGAAACGAATTGCACTTAACTTCCCCAGACGTGGATGGGGCGTGTGAGTAAACTGTGAGTATTGATGTGAAAATAAGATGCAATAAGTGTTCCAAGAATAGCGGTATTCTCATATGAATAGCATGTGAAAGTGTTAAAACTGCTTGCAATCCTTGCATCAGAAAGCAGCTTATTAATTAAAAACAGATCTGATGACCTGATGTAACTGTATTGGTTAAAATTGATGATGTCATGAATCAGCTGATTGGTTAGCTTCCCATGACTGAAATAGGCATATACTCCAACACAGACACACACACACTCACACGTCTAGGCCTACACTAATGTTCTGTAAGATGTTTTGAACCGGATCTCATGGAAGTGCGTACCTATACAACGAATGTTATTTCTTGTGCCATTTATATGCCAAAAATAGTTTTGGCGTGCATATGATACGCACTTTTTGCCGTCTAATAGGGGGTTTGCACCTACGTCACTATTTGGTCAGTTACCCGGATGCATGGCCATATTGGAGATACTCGGATGTAAACAACAGCATGGATTGCACTGTTAATGTACTACTGAACACATTGTTACACTAATTTAGGATGTCTAAACTACGGAAAAAACACATGGAAACTGCGAAATCATATAGAGAAGGACTTAGTAAGCAGGAAAGAGCGCGTAATATTGACGAACTAAAGTTAATATGAGGTAAAGATCCGAGCGAGCTTCTCTAGCCCTTACCGCTATTCTTCCTCCTATTTCTTATCCCGACATAGGCTACGTTCAGATTGTCAGTCCAAAAAAAGGCACATGAAATCCGTTTCAAGCTACATCCAAACATCCATATCAAGAAATGTGCTTCAGGCTGAACGCTCTGATCGGATTTCGCGTGGTGTGTGACTTTTTTTCACGCCACGTAAAATGTAAACGTCAGACGTTGTTATAGGGAACATGCTGAAAGTCGCTGCCGAAAAAAGGCTGTGTTGTTGCAAAGTGCTGGACAAGCAGAAAATTATTATTTTTGAAACCGGCGCAGATAAGAGCATGGACAAAAAGCTGTGCATGCATACCAGCCTCCTACAGTTCTGCAGTTCAAGACACAGTAACTGTTAGTCCAGCGCGGCGGATTCACATTTCCATGTTGTAAAATTTAAATAAGACAACATCTCTATTGCAAATGCAAACCCCTCCATCAACGCAACGTCATTGCCATATTGCCAAAGAGCTGCATGAACACACAAATCGGATCTGAACCGTTACGATACACATTGTGGACATCATTTTAGATCAGATTCCAATCGGATTCGGATTGACTTTGGATTTGGGCTGACAGTGTGAATGTAGCCATAGTTAACTACTTTACGTCAACATTTTAGCCATAGTCAATGCTTCATTTACACATGTGGCTGATGCTGTGCCTCTCTCAACCACAAACGCCTTCTTTCATCCGTTTTTTGCACTTTTCTCTTTAACTTTTGCCAGTTTATAGAACTCTAAATGTTTTTTCCCGGTGCGACCGATTAGTACAGACCAAAACACAACCATTTTTCAGCAGCAATAATCAGCCACATATGCAAGTCCGTTCAGTTCAGTGGCATGGTTTACATTCAGTGCCCCCAAAATGGCCGACTTCCGGATCCAAGGGGTTTTCAGTGCGTAGCATATGCACGCTAAAACCATTTTTGGCGTATACATGGCACGAGAAATAACATTTGTGGTATAGATACCCACTTTCATGAGATTGTGTTTGAAATGAGTCTCTTATACTCTTCAATGCAGCAATTATTTGATCAGGAATACTCTAAAACTAATATTGTTACACATCTAAATGTTTTCTATTGTAATTTATTTTAAAATATAATTTTATTTTTAATTTTCAGCAGCCATTATTTCAGTCATTCTAATAGGTCAATCATTCTAATATGTTGATTTGGTGCTCAAGAAAAATTGCTGCTTAATATTTTTGTGGAAATTTTAATGATTGTTTTCAGGATTCTTTGATGCATAGGAAATTCAGAAGAATATAATATATTCAAAATAAGAAATATTTTGTCATTGTAACATCATGTCTTTACTGTCACTTCTGATCAATTTAATGCATCCTTGCTAAATAAAAAAAATTATAATAATTTTTTCCAACTTTTGAACAGTACAAGTGTATGTTTGGGCTATATACAGAAATATGTTTATAATAATAAATGTACACTAATTTTAAAAAATCATTCTCATTACTGTAGTATGTTTACAAAAAACTGTCAAAACATAATTTTTTCTATAATTATTATAAAAATACACATAAAGCAAGGGTGTATTTTATTGGTCTCTTCTGAGTTAGGAGTCAGATGAAGGTGAAACTCATGTCAAATTACAGTTGCTTTTGTCACCACTGGGCACAGATCTACTATGCTATAATGGAATATTTGTGGTTATTAAGTTGCTTATGAAAAGATTCTTTAGAAAACACAGCTACTTTTGAATGACCATCAATGCCTCAGAAAGGTATAATTATAACATCTACCAGCAGGGGTTACTAGACAAACCTTGACCCCTTGCATAGATCAATAAAGAAGATATTTGTAGTAGTAATTATCTGTCATGAGACATATTAGGCCTTCGTAGAAGGGCATTGAGCATTGGTTCTTGTTCTATTCACCATTTATGGAAAGACAGATAAAGCAACATGTATTAAGCATATGAAATAGTGAGTTAAATACCATAGGGAAGGAAAATAAGAGCTTGTGTTTTGGGCAAAATCCACAATGTCATAATGCTGGATTCAGTGTGAGCTGCATAAGACTGGTGCTACAAGTCATTGTGTTTCTGGGAGAATAAAAACATAGTCTATTTAACTTTATTATGAAAATAGAATTTCAGACACTCCAGGCTTGTGACCATCATGTGGCACAAATACTTTCCAGAATAAAAAACATCTGCCCTGTGTTTTAAACACTTGCCAAACTTCACCGCTGGTTAAATGCCCATACATTTCCACAAACCTAAAATATGCATTTAAAAAAATGTAAGGTAATCATAACCACTCTGATCATAGTTCCAGCCGTTGCCTGCTGGAGCTAAAATCCACACAGTGAAGAAAAAACACTGGTGGAAACAATATAGGTTTTTGTGCACCAAACCCTAGAAGGCCGTTCAGAACCAGATTTAAGAAACATATATTTAGACATATATTATATATTTGACGCAGAAGAACCCCCTCTATCCCAGTCCTCACACACATTTATAACATTTTTTTTTTAAATAGTCTGACATGAAAAAAAATAAAATAAAAATATGTGTGTGAGATGGGAAGAGGCAGGGATGGAGGGAGGGAGGGAGGGAGGGAGGGAAGGAAAAAAGTTGTAGGAATGCTGCTTTTGTTTTTTTATTGACTGAGGGCGGGACGTTTAGAAGCAAATATAGGGCCCACACTCGGTAGGAAAAGTTGTACAGGACCACTTACACGGTGCCCTTCATCCTCATCATTAAACCCCATCATCATCTTTAAATTATCCTAAGGCATTATGGGAAGACAGAAGGTGTTTCTGGAAAAGATGGCTCGGACCTTGCAGGTGCGGAACATGCTGATGCGACAGGCACTGGCAGAATGTCTTGGCACCCTCATTCTAGTGGTGAGACACTTTTGTTGTTTTTGTCATTTATGTGTTAGTGATGAGACATATCGATTTCAGCTATGATGAAAAATCCATGTGTCCGTTTTGGATCCTTATTGTAAAGCAGTTTATTAGTTTTGAGAGGAACGATTGTAAACGATTAAAAAGTGTTACCATCCAGGAATGTGACTATATATGATTTGCAGGTGTTGAGGTTTGGACACATTTATGTGTTTATACTCTATAGAAGCACATTTTCTATAGTTTTCTGTTTTTTATTGTACTTCAAAATATATGTATTAAATGTGTATTATGTATTTAAAAAGCACTAAAGCTTGATAGATGGACGATAAATCAATCACTAATGATGCAAAAATTGATTTATTGTCTATCTTTGATGAGAATTTGGAAGGGATACATACATGTAAGACATCAAAAATAAGCCTGATATTTCAATTTAGCTACACCTGAAGGGAGTTTTACTTCTTTAACACTTGCCAGCTGAGTTCCTCATTTTGCAAATGATTTGCAGAGAGATGTTTTATGTTCTCTTTTGCCCACCCTTTTATAATACTATAATAATAATAAGTATTTGTTATAGATTATGTATATGTACTTATACTTTATCCTACTTTTTTATTCTCCTACTGTTTTTTTTTTTCTCAGCTTTGGCCAATAATGGTTATTAAACCATGGAATTAAAAAAATTAGCTAAAATTAGTTTGAATGTTGTAACAATTTGTATTAAAATGTCTCCATTGCAGAACTGACTGTGAGATGACATTATGAGTTGAATTCCAAGTCCTGCTCATAGCCAGTTAGATGCTTTACACAAGTTTCAGACACTTTACAATGGGCCATATCATGTCCTGGGACCAGTTGTTCAAAAAGTTTAATCTGGATCAGAATTTTTCTTAAATCACTTTAAGTGTTTTATATGTGAGAGAAAGAAAACGTCTCAGGTTACGACTGTAACCTATGTTCCCTGAGAACAGGGAACGAGACAATACGTCAACGAAGTTATGGGGAACGCCTCAGGCGTGACAGGTGATCACTATCAAATCACGTCAATCATATTGACCGGCGACAGCCCGTGAATCATTAGCGTGAATGATTAACGTGCGACCTGGAAGTATAAAGGGGCGCCTTGCACACATGACAAATCACCTTATCGTCTGAAGGGACTGTACGGTAGGCAAGCCCCGAGGCATGGCAGGGAGACGTATTGTCTCGTTCCCTGTTCTCAGGGAACATAGGTTACAGTCGTAACCTGAGACGTTCCCTTTCGAAGGGAACTCAACAATACGTCAACGACGTTATGGGGAACGATATACCAACTCCGCCATGCTAAGGGGAGTGCATGCCAAGTGGCAGTGACAACTGTCAGAACCAGCAACTTCAAATGAAACGCTAGAACCACTCACCCTCAGGTCACACTGGGCTGTCAGTGACAGCATTCCCTACGGTCATAGCCCAAGCTACAGCCTCACAGAAAAACCTTCATAAATATGGTTAAATAAAAGGTCTACCTGGGCCGGCTCCGGGCCTGGGACCAAAGCTTCCAATTAGAAGGGGTCCCTTCTAGGGAATGTGGCTAGGGAACCCGAAGGAACCCCAGCCAGTCACTATTCAGGGGAACGTACTCACCCCGAAATACCACCAGGACGGCCTGACCTGGCGTCAGTACATAGACACTTAGTCTGGCCAAATCCTGTCTGTCTGAAGACAGAGCCTCTGGACAACAAAGCCTTAAGAAAGGCATCCAACCCGAGGGACTGCGAAGCTGGCAGTGAACCACTCGGCCCGGATCTCAGAGACGGGATATCCCGGAGAGTATGACTCAGCATAGTGCTTTCCGACCCTTGCTAGCGAGGGGAGTTTCTCTACTCGATCCACGGATCAACCCAGTGTCTGTGTTTCAAAACACTGAGGAGGCCTGTGAAGGCCTAAGGGCTGATCTAACTGGGAGGCCTCACGAGAGGCCTACGACCGTCTGACCAGACTCAGGAAGCCGCATGCCCATAGAGACCCTCGGTGAGGGGAGCACAAGGTCTGCCTGGTAGGCAAACCAGGCTGTAGGCAGAAAAGGTTCCGGGAGGGAACCAATAGCAGAGAATGAACACTTTAGCGAGCCAGGGCGCAAGCTCGCCTTCACCAGCTGCCTTTTAACCTGTTAACCGTTTCCAGAGCGTCGGCGCACTGAAGCGGTTTTTTTTTTTATTTAGTTCAAATTTACTATCAGATTTAATGTTATACCTTGAAAAACTATACATCATTAAAAAGATATAATACTCAAGATTCAGTATTTGACCACTATTGTATTCTGAGAAACTTATAGTGACAGTTATGTCTTAATTTGTGTCAGGAGTTATGAAATGGAAAAATGAGTCGATACCTTTAATATGAATTATGAGCGTCAGCTGGTCCATTCATAAAAAAAACACTCCAAGCTGTCGTCATGACAGCGATTCGCAAAACATCGTCCCTCAGGGCTTTAGCTCAAAAATGTGCAGACTTGGAGAAATATTGATATATTCTCATAGATTCACATCATATTTCTATAGACAGGAATAATATTTGTTGAATTTATACCCAAATGCGTCGATGTAATCATTATGATCGCTTCTTACTGAGATGTGCTGTGTTTTCAATTCATACCAATAGCCTGAGGGCGCTATATGCACAATAACAGTCCATATATGGATCACGAAGAAGACCCATAGTCATGTGACATTCCAGGACGTCACTGATACAGAAAGTAGCTGACAGAGATCGCTGTAACATGCAGATAAAGATGTTTTGAAGACAATAAACATGATTGCAATGATATTTGAGTTACCTGTGTTCTTCAAGCCATGCCAGGTATTTCATAATAATAGATTATATTTATAATGCAATGCTAATCGATATAGATTTCATCATCGTGCAGAACACTATAAATAATAAATTTTCCGTCGGATTTTTTTTTATCTGAAGCCAAATTAGATCACAGAAGATTATTTAAAACACTCGACTTGCGTTATAAAGTAAGTTTGGAGCACAAACATGGTTTCAATCTCATAAATGGTCGTGTATTGATGGTGTGCTAAGCTAACATGCTAGCTAGCCCAGGTGCACCTGCCACCAGCAGTTATTGTTTTATGATTTTTTTCTAAATAGGAATGCTTACTGAAATGTTTCAGTGCATTTGATACCAGTTTCAAATATTTAGTGAGAACTTTGATAAAAGAAATTAGGGTTTGAAACCCTATGAATAGCCTGTGAATAGCCAGTCGTTAGTAGCTATAATGCAGACAAAAGAAATGCATATTTAGAGCCATAACCAGTCTGGAGAGGTGTAAATGTGTGCAAGGAGAGACTGACTCTGAATGGGGCTCGTTTGCACCACAAAATAATAGAGACAATAGACTGATTAGATGACTCAGAAGATGACTAAACATCAGTTTGCATTTTAGAGTCTAATCAAAATAAAGTAATTTGACATGATCTTGAAAAACATTTAACTAAATACAGAGTTTTAGACTTATCATTTTCAGATTTTAAATATAAAATGGTCACACATATGGCTTTAGCTGCAGTGCATTTCTAGATTGCTCCAGGGCCAACTTCAATTTTATTTTTATGAAGATGTTTCATGAAAGTAAATTTCTAATAACTTTACAAAACTTTGAAGCTATTTAAACATTTTTTTTTTCATTATGACAATAATTATTTCTACATTTACAATAAACTACTAGGTGTCAGCTTTCAAATGAGATCATACTTGTGCTTTTAGTGCAAAGGGTTCATGAACTGTATCTGTTTAAGTTTGGGTATGCCATTTCTGGGGATTTTTCAAAAGTGGCCTTGAAGGTTAACAGGTTAAGGCTAGCTGAAACTGATAGCAAGAGACCACTAGCTTCATAAACCCAGCACCACTAGGGAACGTTACAGGGAGGCCCGGAGAGGCCTACTACCTGATAGCCAAAGTAAGTGGGAATTCATCTTCAGGGAGGCACGTGAGGCCTACTACCTGATAGCCACAGTATGTGGGGTGCTCACCTTCGGGGAGGCCCAGAGAGGCCTACTACCTGAAAACCACTACTACCTGATAACCACAGTACGTGGGAACTCACCTTCAGGGAGGCCCGGTGAGGCCTGCTACCCTACAACCACAGTATGTGGGGAGCTCACCTTCAGGGAGGCCTGGAGAGGCCTACTACCTGGTAACCACAAACTGTGGGAACTCACCTTCAGGGAGGCCTGGTGAGGCCTACTACCTGACCGTTCTCATTCAAGGAGGCCTGGAGGAGCCTACTACCTGATAATCACAGTATTTGGGAACTCACCTTCAGGGAGGCCTGGTGAGGCCTACTACCTTTGACAGCCAAAATATTTGGGAGCCCACATCCTAGGGAGGCCCAGAGCGGCCTACTACCTGACAGCCACAATATTTGGAAGCTCACATTCAGGGAGGCCCAGAGATGCCTACTACCTGATAGCCAACGTAAGTGGGAATTCGCCTTCAGGGCGGCCGGTTGAGGCCTACTACCTGATAACCATCTTAAGTGGGAATTCACCTTCAGGGAGGCCTGAGTGGCCTACCACCTGATAACCACTGGTAGGTTTGAGCCCTCAGTCCGGGTGATAGAATAAGGTGGCCTGCTAAGGCCAGCCAGCTGGGGACTCGCCTATCAGGGAGGCCTGGTCGGGCCTACTAGCTAATACCAAGTCATATTCTGCCATAAAGTACACTGTTGGGAACCATACTACACAAGCATAATTTACTAATGGGCTTCCAGTAGCGCTATAAGGTATGTCCCACAATGTTGGGACTCACCTCTGAGGAGGCCTGTTTAAGGCCTACTACCCATCAGTGAGTCAACTGCCCGAACCACCAAGGCCAACCACGTAAAGTGAGCTGGCCTACAGTGCCCTCTAGGGGGCTGTCCAATCAAGGAGGCCTGCTGAGGCCTACTACCTAATGGCCTTCGTTGGCAGAAAAACTGTTTACACAGCGCCTACAGCATCCTGGTGCCTAATCACATTGCCCATGGCAGTGTACTCCGCAAGAAAGCTAGCACCCTTAAAACAAGGGGAGTACAACATACGCCACTCTGCCTCAACGGAGGCCCCAGTTAGTCAGGGGCCTACCATCTATGCATGGGCGTCAGCTCAGGGCAATGCTCTGGCTTCAGGGGAGCGTACTTCGACCAAAGAAGAAGTGAAGCTTACTTCATACTCGACCCGTGCCATAGTGGTGGGAGGTAGGATAAAACAGAACTGGGAGTGAAGTGCTCAGACCTACCTGTATCACAGGGGAATACTCACACCTCACCCTGAGGTTACCAGGGTGCGGGCCTGCCAGCGGCTCTAGGGGTGACAGAAATGTATCTGTGCCCAACCTAGGGGAGTGGGGCTTGAATGAAAGCCAACCATCTACAACCTAGCGCTCGAGCAGTAGCTCAGCGAGGTGAGTGAAGCCTAAACTGGTGGCCTAAATCCGTAGGCCAGTTCTGCACGGCAGGGTCGGGCAGGAAACCCAGTCTTCTTCGTGAAGCGAAAGATGGCCTAACCCTGCTCAGTAAAGACATATATACCACGGAGGCCTATTTGAGGCCTACCATGTCCTTATAAACCATCCTCTGCACCACGCTGCATTACTCTAGTCACCCCAGAATGCAGAGAAGGGGGCGGGCCTTGGCCAAACGACTCCCATGGGAGGAGGCTGTTTATACAGGGATGCTAGAAACCTACATTCACAAAGTGAAGGGTCAGAGGAAGAAATGCTAAAATTTTTAGCAGAGCTCCTCTATTATCCCTGGCACAGCCTAGGCCAGCTACAGAGGCGGCCCTGGTGAGGGCCAGCCTGCAAGTATAGATCTATCTGAGGGCTCGGAGGAGCCACAGCCTTACTAAAGAATATAGTCTGTATTATTCCATACAAAGGGCTGCAGAATCGCTCAGCCTAATGAAAACCCAAACAGAGCTCAAGGGGGGACATACTCAGGAAGAAGTCAAACGGACCCGTGGGCCGGACATAAGATCTATCTGAAGCTCTAGCGTCAGTCAACACTCTAAGTAAAACAATTTTAAGAGAGAGACCAACCACTCTACTCTGAGGTGGCTAGCAGCCCGAAGGCTAACACAGTTACCGTTCTGGCCACCTAACGGGGAACTTCAGGGCCCTGATAATCCAATAAAGTTCTCTTACCTTATTACCTTGACATGACCCCATGACTCTATACAGGGAACGAGGTCTGTAAAGAGAAATGTTTTTTTTTTTTTTTATCACAAAAAATACTCTTTGAAAAGACCAGCAGCTCCCCTGCGGCGTGCAAAGTGAAGACTCGCCAGATAGTTCTTTACAAACCTGGATTCCGCAACTTTACATGCCTGAAAGGGGCGTTTCCACTAACCAAGCCTAGGTGGGCCATCAGAACATAGTTCTCATCACAGGCCCATCCCCAGGCCTGATGTTATGAACGCCTGGGGGTCAGAAGAGAGAGGGCAGATTTCATGACCCTCCGGGGAGGTTATCCATTACCGACGCTGTGTGCGTTTGCGCTGGATAACCTCCCTCAAATCTCTTCTGTTGCAGGAGTCACGCCTTCTCTGCGACCTGCTCCTCAAGGGAGGGGGCGCACGAGAGGCGACACTGGCTCGCTGGCCCTGCCTACGGTCCTCAGACCGTGAAGGGCCAGGCCCTCCCGCTTGCCGGGGTACGGACGCGGATGTCAGCGGTATACAAGTTTTAAATGCTGCTGAGCGCGCCTTCGCCTCCCTGAACTTCCCCACCACCGCCTCTACGGAGGTGCCGAAGAGTTCGGAAGGCGAAACCGGCGAATCGAGGAGAAAGGCTTTTTCTTTCTCCCCGATGTCGGCTAGATTTAACCACAGATGCCTCTCCGTGGCCACCATCGCCGCCATCGTACGTCCGATCGCGGCAGCGGTTTGCTTGGTAGCCCGGAGAGCCAGATCTGTGGTGCAGCGCAGCTCAGCCACCGCCTCAGGGGACATCCCTGCCCCATTGGTCAAGATCCCCCAGCAGGTCGGCCTGGTACGCCTGTAATACTGCCATGGTGTGCAGTGCAGCACCGGCCTGACCTGCTACCGTGTATGCTCTGCCATTCAAACGAGCCGTTGTTTTCAGCGGTTTGGATGGCAGGATTGGAGCTTTCAGTGTCGCTGCCCGCCCAGACACGAGATAGTTCGCGAACGTCTCGTCAATGGGCGGCATTGACACGTACCCATACTCTCCGATCCCCTCCACATCAGCGAAACTGGCCCGCTGATGTAGGTGAATACGGGCAGAGTATTGGCTCTTCCATGCCCTCTCGATCTCCGTATGGAGGAAGAAATGGAAGTCTCACCTGAGCTGGTGGTGTATGGCCGGGGAGAAACCGATCGTCGAGCCTACCGCGAGCGATCTCTCCTCTAGCGCGCTGCCAAGGCAGCTGCAGCCTGTTGGCAGCTGCAGCCTGTTGGCAGCGCGCTCCATCACATCCACCAGCTCTGCATACACGGGGCAGGATGGCTGAGGAGGTTCAGGATCTACCTGATCATAAACCTCCTCAGCCATCTCCTGCGCGTCCTGAAGAGCATCAACTGCAGGTACAATCGGTGAGTAACCTTCCCCATTGACCTGCAGTTCGCCCTCGTCAGCCGTAGAATCATCTGAGAGGTTAACAGCCCTCTCGAGACGATCGACAAGCTCCATCTGGGAGCCCCATGATGTAAGTCGCCGATCGGCCTCAGCACGAGCGGGACCCGCACCACGAGGTCCAGACGCCGGACCCCCTTCACTTGAGAAGAGGGCCAGACGAGAGCGGAGCGTTTTAAGGGAAAAACGCTCGCAGTTCGCACAGAGGGTTCCCTCGAGAACCTCCCGTGGTAGCTCTTCACCCAAGCAAAAAACGCACAGCTCGTGTGTGTCGGCCGGTGTCAGAAACCTCGGACACGGGTCGGCACACTTACGAAAACAATCTGCCTTAGCTGTGCGTTTCATCTTTCTCTTACCTCGTAACTTGAATAGCGTTTTCAAACAAACAGTCCCTGAAGACGATGAGATGCTTTGTCATGTGTGCAAGGCGCCCCTTTATACTTCCAGGTCGCACGTTAACAGTGTTGTGCAAGTTACTTCCAAACTGTAATACATTATATATTACTTGTTACTGTTATTTAAAAGTAATTCATTACCTTACAATATTACTGTCTCAGAATTGTAATGCGTTACATTACTCCTGTATTACTTTTGAGTTACTTTCACCAAAATAACTATACAGAAGTAGAACTTAACATTCTAAAATGACTAGGGCTGTAAGGATATGCGATATCATATGAAACCGAAATCGCGACACTCAGATCCACGAACCTGCAGAATGGCGACACACACCTTCCAACTCCCAGCGTTATCCATACCGTCCAGATCCAATGCTACCACATCTTTAAATTACTATTAGTATTATTTGAAGTTAACTTAACATTATAAAATATGTAGACCTACACCAAAAAAATAGTTGAGGATGAATTATTTAAAATTTGGGAATTCCAGCGTTATGGACATGACATTTGCAGACTTGCAGTCAAAACTTATATAATTATATAAATTCTCAGAAAATGCATTAATACCAAAATATTGAAACGTCTGTTTATCTGTTTATATTTAATATTAGGGAAATCGACAGCCATGTGTGACAATTTTTTTTTTTAACTTTTAGGAGGCAACGAATTTTTTGTTGTTACAGACGTGACAGTTCTCCGTTACGGACGCGACCGCTCTGAAGCGGCACTAAAAGACTGCTTTAAAACTTTCACAGACACCTTACACAGAAGACACGAAGCCTTTCTTTAAAGTGAATTTCGTTTTGTATTAATTGTACGGACCTAAAAAATATAGCTGTATTGAAATGTCTACTTGTAAACAGAACAATTCAAAACGAAAGAAAACAGACTGCTCTCTGCTTATGAAATGAAATGTGCATTTCTCTCTGGTGCATTCACTAGCCTACTGCGAAGATCGCGAGTCAGCATCGTCAACTTCATCTTGACTTTATTAATAAACAATCAACATGTCTCCTTGCTATATTTGACATATTCATAATCATTGCTTTTGCCGGTTCTTTGTGATAGCTTTTAGGTGCTTTATCGGCAGCGCCGCCGCCCTTACATGAACGCGTCACCACGGCATCAAAAACATGATTGCGTGATGAAAACATGAAAAATACCACATAAACATAGCCTAACTGTTTAGAAAGAAAACACAGAAGGAATAGCCTAATGCGCATACGTCCATCTCGCGAATGTAGCTTCTTCATGCCATCTTCACCAGCCGCTTTTCCTCTGGCCAGCGCAAGCACATAGGCCGAAATCATACCTCACGGCACTCCTGTAAAAAATAAATCGCTATACAAATATATCAGACGCTGCCATTTAGTCTTTAATTACAGACTTGGACACCACACGTGGCTATTGACTGACCACGAACAGGTAATTTAGCCTACTTGCATCTTTCATTCGTTAATGTCTGGCGGTCTTGCTGTTTTTTGTTTTGTTTGTTTGTTTTACAATTAAAACTAAAAGTCTGTTGTAACGCAAGCCTTACCGAAAATGTACCGAGTAAAATATTACTGAAAATTTATTAGTAATGCCTTACACTACTGCGTTACAGCAAAACGTAATATGTTACTGTAATGCATTACTTTTGTAACGCGTTACTCCCAACACTGCACGTTAATCATTCACGCTAATGATTCACGGGCTGTCGCCGGTCAATATGATTGACGTGATTTGATAGTGATTTCAGACACCTGTCACGCCTGAGGCGTTCCCCATAACGTCGTTGACGTATTGTTGAGTTCCCTTCGAAAGGGAACAACAAACAAACAAACATTTTCCATTTCCCCTTCCATTTTCAATTTCCTTTAAAAAATTAGACCACTGTGGAGGTAAAGGGACATAGTAAAAATTATGAAATGGGAGAAAATTCCCCATTTAAGTAAATAAACTTCATGCGTAATTGAAAAATTAAGTTATGTGGAATCAAGTTCACATAACTTAATTTTTTCAATTACACATGAAGTTTGTTACTTGATTTTAAGGCAACTGGTTTCCTCCCTTTTTTTAAGTAAAGTCAACAGATCACTTTTTGCAGCTTCTTATTTTTCAGAGAGAAAAATAACCCAGGTCGATCACAACACATTGTCAGGGCCATGACAATTAATAGCATTTTACTTTAAATACCCAATCTAATTAAACCACTGAACACAACACAAAACAATAACTAGAAAATATTGTGTTTTGTTAGTATCAGACATCTCCGATTGTAGCTATTCATTTGTTGCTCTTTGCTAAAGCTCAAAAGAAAAATTGTTGCTACTGAGACTAATTTTCACTTCAACAGAACAATATAATATTATACATGTCATATCATCACCTGGTAAAACATCTCTGTGCGAACCGTTGTGCTCACAGGTGTTGCTCATTATCAATCGCACCACCGGCCTCGCGCCGTTCTCTCACGTCCCTCGGCCGTCCTGTTCGCCACAATCTCGTATTGTTGTACTTTGTGCAACTACTATGTAATTAATAGGTAAGCAAAAGCAACAAGAGTTGCACAACAGTGTCGACAATTTAGAATTCAAGACAGCCCATATCCGGAATAAATTTGACACACCACAGGGGGATCACAGGTTAAACCATATCTCATCATCTGTTTTCATTTGAAAACTAAGACTCCAGAGCAGCAATATCTGTAGAAAAATAGAGCTCCCCAAGCCCATCTGTTGTTTTCTGATGGGACTGTGCGGTCTGAAAACCCCCCATTCAGAGGCTGATCATGCGACTCAATAACGGCTGGCAAACACAGACAGGCTAGAGGGCATTACACAATGGAAGAGAGGGCAAGTACACATACTCATACACACATTATCTATCAAATCCA
Source organism: Siphateles boraxobius (assembly GCF_051911475.1). Classification (NCBI taxonomy): domain Eukaryota; kingdom Metazoa; phylum Chordata; class Actinopteri; order Cypriniformes; family Leuciscidae; genus Siphateles; species Siphateles boraxobius. The sequence continues at coordinate 2,412,438 of NW_027508788.1, forward strand.
CATGATGCACATTATGTTTTGCATTCTTCCATAGCAGTCCTCGAAGAAAAACTGGTATGTGAGGCCAAGGATGTCTAGCTCTGGGAAACGGAATACGTCAAACTAAAACTTGCAATCATTCAGTGATGTCTCAGACCTTGCAGGTCATTTCAATTAAATTGAGGTTTATTTGCTGAAATTCTTTTCTAATCTATAGCTTAATAAACTTTGTTAGGTATCTAGCTTAGTTTCGCAATCATATGTTTGATGTGCAGTCACACACAAAAGAAAAAAACAAGCAAATGGTTAATTGGATTTCCATTCTCAATGTCTCTATTTACAGATGTTTGGATGTGGTGCTGTCGCCCAGTTGGTTTTAAGCGGAGGCTCTCATGGAATGTTTCTGACAGTGAATTTTGCATTTGGGTTTGCTGCTATGTTGGGAATTCTAGTTTGTGGGCAAGTCTCAGGTAAAGTTGGTCATAAGCTTCTTAGAACTGTCAGATATTTTTTTTTCTGTGAGAACACAGGAAATTTCACAATTCAGAAGTGACATTTCAAAGCAGTGAGTCACATATAGCTCAGAACCACATATTAAAACGTCTTTCAGCCAAACATTCACCAGATGGATTTAAACTGGCAAAATTATACTACATTCTTTTCTACATTTATAACATTTTATTTTCAGATATTATTGGGTGGAATCAAGGGTTGACTCATGGTTAAAGTTCACTCAGAAGGATGAACTACCTGAAACATCCAGTTCCGTTTTTGATGAAAAACCCAAGACAATATCAGACAACATCAACTGGCAGTTTTGACTTTAACATTTTACACACAAGAAAAATGAAAATAAATGAGTATTTGTACTGTAAGTGAAGTCTTGAATGAAGGAAGTGACAGACAGTTGAAAAACAAAGTTCCCAGACATAGATTAAGCCTATAAACCCATGGCTAAAAAGGTTATGAAAATGTTTAAGTTGAATTTTTGAAGTTTAATCCTGCATGGTTTAGGCTTAATAAGCATGTTCCAAACCAGCCATAAAAGTGTAAAGTGAGAGTCTATAGCATTGTGTCATTGTCATTGTGTTCTGTGAAGATCTCATTTCAAATGTATCGTAAGATCGACATGTTGAAACTCTGTATTTTACAGGAGGTCACATAAACCCCACTGTGACCTTTGCCCTCTGTTTGTTGGGGAGAGAGCCCTGGAGGAAATTTCCCGTGTACTTCCTGGCCCAGACTCTGGGGGCTTTTCTTGGCTCAGGAATAATATTTGGCATGTATATTGGTGGGTTTTAGGACTGTTAAAATACTTTGGTAGTCAATGATCCACATTTTTGTCAGTCCACATCCGTTGTCAGTCTGTTGCAGCCAACAATGCAAAAATGCTCAGTTGATGAAGATGTTTCTATAATTTATGCTCATTTGATGATTTGCAGATGCAATTTGGGACTTTGGACAAGGTTCTCTAAGCGTTGAAGGGGACAATGCAACAGCTGGAATCTTTGCTACATACCCTTCTAAACACCTTACTTTGCTCAACGGCTTCTTCGATCAGGTAAGACCCAGAAATCAGCATGCGTTGAAAATATTTTGAAGAATGTGTCAGTTTTTGTCCATACAATGAAAGTGAATGGGTTCCAATGTTGTTTTGGACCACCTTGACTTTCATTGTATATGGACAAAAACAGTTGAAACAATCTTCAGAATGTTATCTTTTGTGTCACACAGAAGAAATAAAATCACTCTTGGAACAACATGAGTGTGAGTAAATGATGTCAGAATTTTCATTGAGTGAACTATCCCTTGCTTTCAACACAGATAATTGGCACGGCAGCTCTGATTGTGTGTATCCTTGCAATTGTTGACCCTTACAATAACCCCATCCCACGAGGACTGGAGGCCTTTACTGTGGGCTTTGTGGTTCTGGTGATTGGTCAGTCCATGGGTTTTAACTCGGGTTATGCTGTAAACCCAGCAAGAGACTTGGGACCTCGGATCTTCACTGCAATTGCTGGATGGGGTTCAGAGGTGTTCTCGTAAGTCACATATGGTTTACTATATACATTTCTTTCCATCCATTTCACTATTGAAATCATATCTAACACTGATATATGTTTCATTCACCACAGTGCAAACTCTTACTGGTCCTTTGTGCCAATCTTTGCCCCATTCATTGGTGCCGTGTTCGGTGTGATGGTGTATCAGCTGATGGTGGGATGCCATGTGGAAGGAGAAGAAAGAGACAAAAGAGAAGCAGTGGAAAGGGAACAGAAGGACAGACTCAAACTCACTGCTGTTTTTGTGAATGAGACAGCATAAGTCTGGGGTCAAATGGAGTATTTTTTATAGTTTAGCCTCTAAAAATAGCTTTCATGACAATATAGTAGCAAAATTGTGTATTTTTGCACATTTCCGACTGGCAAGATCCACATTAAATCATAACTTTGGACATCTACTAGACGGATGTGTCTTGACATCATGATCAGACTCAAGTCAAGTCAAGTCACCTTCGTTTATATAGCGCTTTTAACAATATGGACTGTTTCAAAGCAGCTTTACAGTGATAATAGGAAATTAAAGTAACAGAGATTGTTTTGGCTTTACAGCAGCTTTATAATAAAGTTATTGTCCAGCTAAAGTTAGTTTTGATCGATTCACTTCTGTTGCAAAGATCATTAGTTATTAACTTAGGGGTTGCTTACGTGACACCGTTCTAACAGAAAACCCATAAAGGGATAGTTCACCCAAAAATGAAAATTCTGTCAGTATTTACTGACCCTCATGTTGTTCCAACCCCATAGACCTTCGTTCATCTTCAGAACACGAATTAAGATATTTTTGATTAAATCTGAGAGCTGGATCACTCCTCCAGGCTTCTAAGGGACTGACAATTGCCAGCCCCGAAAAATTATTAAAGACATCGTTAAAATAGTCCAAGTGACTACAGTGGCTCAATCTGGAGTTTATCAAGCGACGAGAATACTTTTTGTGCGCAAAAACAAACAAAAATAACAACTTTATTTCAAATATTCATTTCCTTCTCTGTGGGCCTCTAGTCAGTTAATGTAGTGTGATGGCGTTGAGCTACGTCACACGTAGGCTCACTGGTCATGTGGGTGATGTGTGTGATGTACAACAACAGAAGCTTACTCTATTACACTAGTGAACTGACTCGAGGCCCACAGAGAAGGAAACTAATAGTTGAAATAAAGTCGTTATTTTTGTTTGTTTTTTGCGCACAAAAAGTAATCTCGTCATTTGATAAACTTAGGATTGAGCCACTGTATTCACTTGGACTATTTTAACAATGTCTTAATAACTTATCGGGGAACAAGTTTCAATCCCTTAAGAAGCCTATAAAGGAGTGATCCAGCTCTCAGATTTAATCAAAAATATCTTAATTCGTGTTCCAAAGATGAACGAAGGTCTTACGGGGTTGGAACAACATGAGGGTGAGGAAATACTGACAGAATTTTCATTTTCGGGTGCTCTGGCCGCTCATCCGCACAACAACAGTGCCTGGTGGCTCGAGAACGCAAACCTTGAAATAGGTTCCAACGTGCAAGCTTTGAGGAAAAAAAGAACGAAAAAATAAAAATATATATATATATACTCAAACTAATTAGTCATAATTTGATGTCACCCGTTTATTTAATCTCTAATGCTTCTATCTGTATAATGAATAATTATGAATAAGGGGTATGATTTATGAAAATCTTCACCCTTATAAATACTGCATCAAAATCATGAAAATACCTGTTTCATTACCATTCCAATTTTATTATCAGTGAATATTAATAATGCAGTGAGAAAATCAGTTCTGTTTACATTGTTGGGAATGTATTTGTTTTGCAAGTTTATATTTTGTTGCATTATGTGCCTGTCTCTATTCTGGGAAAATGACAACGAGTTTACTTGGACTATATGCATACAATATTTTGTGCTCATTTATATTGTGCTCTTTAAAAATAAACTGCATTTTGGTAAGGAATTAAGGTTCCAATGGATCTGTATTATTTTTAAAATGAGAAACATCACGCAAAAATATATTTTTTTTTAAATGATCTGGCCATTTAAGAACAAGCGATGCCTTTGATGTCCATTCATGTAGTTTCTCAGTATCAGTATTAGCATTATTCATTCCAGTAAAACATCAGGATTTCTAAAGGAGAATCAAGGTTCCTTTGTCATTGAATAACATTGCAGAATAATGCAAATATGTGTATGGATATATACAGTACAAATTCATGTCTGATGTGACATTTTGTAACAAATCGAGAAGTGTCTGTTAAACCTGGGTTAAACCTGTTCTGTTTTCTTCATGGTCTCCAGTGGGCAGGTTGAAGTCAATTGTCACAAACCACTGCTTATGGCAATCAACACAATACGAGTAAAACAAAAGAGCTGTAATTTAATTCAAAACTGCAGACACGGTTTATACTTGCTTGAAATAAAATGATCACACTGTAAACAAACCAACAAACTTTAAATATGACTTACTGGCATTGCAGCACATAAAACGACTCGGTTACTAACGTAACCTCGGTTCCCTGAGAGGAGGGAACGAGTATTGCGTAAGTAGCTTACGCTATGGGAAAACTCCTTTTCTCGAGAATATTGAAGTCTTTATGTAAAACGCATTGCAGCTGCACAGCTGACAGCAATGAACGAAGGCAGCTCGGTCATTGGCTGTGCTGCGGCAACTTGCTCGAACCAATGACGGGGCGACTGAATGCGCGACCAATGAGCGCGCGTCAGAGCCCGCCAAGATGGGCGTGGCCAAGAGCTATATATTGGGCGCCCCGTCATGAGAGTTCTTTAGGTTAAAACGACTGAAGCGAACTAACCAAGCACAAGCACGGCAGCTTACGCAATACTCGTTCCCTCCTCTCAGGGAACCGAGGTTACGTTAGTAACCGAGTCGTTCCCTTTCGAGAGGTCTCTCCTATTGCGTAAGTAGCTTACGCTATGGGAACACCATGCAAAACGCCGTGCGTGCTGAACTTCGCCTTATGATAGCCAGAGGCAGGTGCCTGAGCTAAAAAAGCAAAGTTATCATCCAACTAGCCGGCAGAGGCGAGCTTTATATGTGGGAAAGAATACAGAGCGGCTAGAAGGCGCTCAGTGTGACACAAGCACATACATAATCTAGATACGAACTCGTAGTTCAACTAGCATCATGCTGATAGTACATTGGAATGCAGTGTCGGGACCTGTAGGTTGTAGAACCTGATAAATGTGGACGGTGAGGCCCAGCCTGCCGCCGCACAAATATCCTCGATCGGTATCCCGCTCGACCATGCCCAGGAAGAAGCCACACTCCTGGTGGAGTGTGCTTTGACTCCCCAGGGGCATTGAAGTCCCTTAGCTTCATAAGCCAGCGCTATAGCTTCAACTATCCAGTGAGAGATTCTCTGCTTTGAAACGGCGGAACCTTTCGTACGGCCGCCAAAGCATACAAACAGTTGTTCTGTCTGTCTGAATAGGGCAGAACGCTCCAAATACACTCTGAGAGCCCTAACGGGGCAGAGTAGATTAGCGTCGTGTTCGTCTGCTGGGGACGATAGCGCAGTTAGGGAGATAACCTGTGCTCTGAAGGGAGTGGTGAGCACTTTAGGAATATACCCATGTTTCGGTCTAAGGACGACCCTGCAGTCGTTAGGTCCGAATTCTAGGCAGGCAGCGCTTGTCGAAAGCGCATGCAGGTCGCCCACTCTCTTGACCGAGGCGAGTGCCAGCAAGAGCGCAGTCTTGAGCGAGAGCTGTTTAAGGTGCACGGTTCGGAGTGGTTCGAACGGAGGCCCTTTAAGAGCGTCTAGGACAGTAGCTAGGTCCCAGATCGGCACTGAGGGGGGGCGTGAAGGGTTCATCCTCCTAGCGCCCCTTAGGAAACGAATAATTAGGTCGTTTCTTCCCAATGGACGTTCCATTACAGGGTCGTGTGATGCTGTGATGGCCGCCACATATACTTTGAGCGTGGAGGGGGCGCGGCCCGCCTCCAGAAGCCCTTGTAGAAAAGCGAGTACGTTCGTAATCTCGCATGTTTCAGGGTTCAGGCCCTTGGCATTACACCAGACACTGAACACTTTCCATTTCTGGGCATATAAGCGTCTCGTGGAGGGCGCCCGCGCCTCAGCGATGGTTTTTAGTGCTCCGCTCGTGAGGTTCCTGGGAACCCGTTGAGGGGCCATGCATGAAGGGCCCACAGATCGGGGCGGGGATGAAATATCATCCCGTTGGCCTGACTGAGGAGGTCTGGCCTCAGTGGAATCGGCCGTGGTGCAGATTGCATTTGCATCAGATCTGGAAACCATGTTTGGTTCTTCCAGAGTGGGGCTATCAGCAGCACTGCGTCTTTCTCCTCTCTGACCCGACTGATGACCTGCGGTAGCATCGCGATCGGGGGAAAGGCATATAAGGGACGGCTCGGCCAGCTCTGGGCGAGCGCATCCATGCTTTTCGTGAAGAAAAGAGGGCAGTGCGCGTTCTCCTTGGAGGCGAAGAGGTCGATCTCCGCTTTGCCAAAGGTTTTCCATAACCAGTGAATCGTCAGCGGGTTGAGAGCCCATTCTCCTGGGAGAATTTTGTCTCTGGATAGCATGTCCGCCCCCTGGTTCAGGGCACCTGGCACATGCGCTGCTCTCAGCGAGCGCAAGTTGTGCTGGGACCATAAAATGAGTCTCCTGGCCATTGAATGCATGGAGCTCGACCTGAGTCCACCCTGGCGATTTATGTACGATACTACCGTCATGTTGTCCGTTCGGACCAAGACGTGTTCGTTTCTCAGCTGTGGGAGCAGGGCTCTGAGAGCCAAAGCGACCGCTTTCATTTCCAGACAGTTTATGTGTAGGCGCTTCTCCGGGTTTGACCAAAAGCCGGAGACAGGCCTGCCCTCGTAAAGGGCCCCCCAACCTATTTTGGAGGCATCTGTCGTTATCATCTTTCTCCTTGTGTTCACACCCAGACTCACGCCTGACTGGTACCAGTCGGCGGCTTTCCAGTGCGTCAGGGCTTTTATACAGCCGTGGTTCGCTCTGATTAAAAGGTGGCCCGAACGCCACGCGTGAGTAGGGACGCGGCTCTTGAGCCAGCGTTGGAGAGGGCGCATATGCAACAATCCTAGCTGGAGTACGGCCGATGCTGAGGCCATGAGACCGAGCATCCTCTGAAACCGCTTGACGGGGGCGAGCGCGCCCGCCCTGAATGATGTTGCAAGGCGCCGGATGGTGAGCGCGCGCTCTGATGAGAGACGCGCTGTCATTTGCATCGAGTCTAGAACTATTCCCAGGAAAGAAATCCTCTGGCTGGGAGATAGTATGCTTTTTGCAAAATTGATTCTTAGACCCAGGCATTCTAAATGGCTGATAATCCAAGATCTGTGTGTTGTTAACTGACTCTCTGATTGTGCTAGAATCAGCCAATCGTCGAGATAATTCAGTATTCGCACTCCCCTTCGCCTTAGGGGGGAAAGTGCTGCATCCATACATTTCGTGAATGTACGGGGAGCCAGGGACAGGCCGAACGGAAGTACTGTGTACCGGTACGACTGTCCCTCGAAAGCGAATCTCAGAAACGGCCTGTGATGAGGCGCTATTGGAATGTGAAAGTAAGCATCTTTCAGATCCACTGAGAGAAACCAATCTCCTGGGCGTACTTGCGCGAGGATATGCTTGGTTGTTAACATTCTGAACGAGCGAATCATTAGTGCTTTGTTCAGGTGTCTGAGATCTAGGATGGGGCGGAGACCGCCATCCTTTTTCGGGACGAGAAAATAGCGGCTGTAAAAACCTGCCTCGCTCAGAGAGGGGGGAACAGTTTCCACAGCGCCCTTTTCTATTAGTTTGCGCACCTCGGTGCGTAGAACATGTGAGCACTCTTTTCTCACTTTCGTCTCGACCACAGTCGTAAAACGTGGTGGTCTGCGAGCGATCTGGAGCGAGTATCCGTGCTTTACTATATTCAATACCCATTTCGGCATATCTGGAATATTTTCCCATGCCGCTGCGTGTACAGATATGGGCTGAATACAGGCTAGGGGCGGGCCGCTGTGACGCAGGGACCCGGCCAGCGAATCGCCTGAGCTCATAGCTCTCAGAGGCGCGGGCGCGCGCTGAGCAGCTGAGTGAATGGGCGCGTGTGTGATTACAGCAGCGCGCGCTGTGTCTGTAAAACTCGCAGCCTGGGCTGGGGTTGTGTTTGACACTGTAAGGACAGTGTTTATAAGTGGGGGTGCATAAACAGTGGTAGGCACACGCGTCACTTTTATAATGTTTCCCGCTTTTACTGGGGATGAATTTATAACTGTGTGAACAGTGCTTGTGTGTAGTGGTGCGTACATGACCGTAGGCACGTGATCTACATTCATGGGGTGCGCAGCTTGAGCTGGGAATGAATTTGGCACTGTTTTGACAGTATCTGGGAATGCACACCTTGTGGACATGTGAACCCTTAGTGACACAGGCAGAAAAAGACTCTTTTTGTGTTTTCTGTGCGTCGCCGTAAAAACGGCGTTTGTTTGCAGGTGAGCGAGCTCTGTGACTGGCCCATTGACTGCTGTATGAACATATCCAGCCGCCTGTAAGGGGACTGGGTAATGCTTGAGCTTTTGCAGAGAGAGTGGTCCGGCTTTTGCGAGACACGCACTCTCTCTTTTCATTCTTGTGGCTAGGACGGCTTTCGAGGCTCGGGGTTCAGCACAATCTTGGGCCGAGGACCCCGTCGCTCAGAAGGCGGCTTGCGGTTGTGAGAGCGCGAGCGGCGTCGAGCGTCAGCCTGAGGCGCGGGCTGAGAGGCGGTGGGGGCTGTTCTAGCCCGCTGCGGCTGCGGCGGCCTCTGTCTGCTCTGCGATGAGCTGGAGCGCTTGGGCAGGAAATGCCGCATAGCTTGTGAAGCATTCTGGGCCTCAGTGAAGCGTTCGGCGAAACCCTTAACCGCCGGTCCAAACAGCCCGCTGGTGGAGATAGGCGCGTCGAGAAATGGCGCCTTATCCGCGTCCTTCATCTCAGTCAGAGTCAACCACAGATGGCGCTCGAGAACAGTCAAATTAGCCATGGCACGGCCGATAGACTGGGCGGTGGCCTTCGTGGCTCGCAGGGCTATGTCAGTCGCGCTGCGTAGGTCCTTAAAGGCTTCGGGTTCGGGGCCAGACTCGTCCATAGAGCGGAGAAGCTTGGCTTGGAACACTTGAAGTACCGCCATAGAGTGAAGCGCTGATGCAGCTTGGCCGGCGGCGGCGTAGGCGCGACCGGCGAGAGCTGAAGTAGTGCGGCAGGGCTTCGAGGGGTGGGAAGCTTTGGCTTTCCATCCGGTGGTGGAGGGCGGGCAGAGATGATTGGCCACGGCCTCCTCGAGGGGCGGTGTTCCCTCGTAGCCTCTTTCCTTTGCGCCGTCCACAGAGGAGAGCGAGGAAGAAAAAGAAGGCTTTAGGCGCGCAGAGTGGGGGGCTTTCCACGACTTGGTGAGTTCGTCGTGAACTTCCGGGAAGAAGGGAGAAGGCCTTTGCCGAGGGGCCTGCTGGCGCCCCTGCAGAAACCACTCATCCAGTCGGCTCCGGGTTGGTTCTTCGGGAGAAGACCAATCGAGCCCGAGGTCTTCCACGGCCTTAGAGAGAACGCGGATAATCTCGCTATCCATGGTGGAGCCCCCGCTCGCGCTAGCTAGCGTCGACGGGGCGGGGTCGAGAGTGGAGCCCGGCCAGTCGTCCGATGCAGCGTCGATTGACAAGCTGTCATCCATTCCCCCGTCGTCCTCGGACGCGCCGAAAGTCACAAGGCCCACCGCTCTGCTAGAGGGGTGTGGGTCCGGCTGGGTGAACTGAACCGGCGGTGGGGAAGGCAAGAGCGGCGGTGAAGCACGCGGAGACTGGCTCGGCGTGACGTCACTGAGCTCAGGTTCAGGAAGCCTCTGTGAGCGGCGCTTTTTCTTAGTGCGCGGCTCGAACAGAGGGATGGCGGCGATGGGCTCGCTCACGGCGAAAGCGGCGAGGCGAGCCCGCAGTGCGGAGAGACCCAGGTCGTCACATTCGGGGCATCCGCCCTTGGTCAAAGCAGCTTCTGCGTGGTCCCGGCCCAGGCAGCGAGCGCAGATGATGTGACGATCCCCGTCCGGGAGAAGGTCTCTGCACGACGCGCAGGAAGGCATTTGAAACAACGCCTTGGAAAATTTGCTCTTTTACAAGTGTCGCAGAGCGAACAGATGTAAATACTTGCGTGAGCAGTACGCCGGATGGCTCAGTAGGATCGCGTTAGAAGGCGGCTGAAGGTGCCGACGTCCTCGTAGCAAATCCCGCTGGTATGCTTTTCGACGGCGAAGCTTCAATAATCCGGAGGATCCAGCGAAGAAGGTGTTCGCTGAAGGAGATTAAATCTAAAGAGCTCTCATGACGGGGCGCCCAATATATAGCTCTTGGCCACGCCCATCTTGGCGGGCTCTGACGCGCGCGGGCGCGAAGCGCGCTCATTGGTCGCGCATTCAGAGTCGCCCCGTCATTGGTTCGAGCAAGTTGCCGCAGCACAGCCAATGACCGAGCTGCCTTCGTTCATTGCTGTCAGCTGTGCAGCTGCAATGCGTTTTACATAAAGACTTCAATATTCTCGAGAAAAGGAGTTTTCCCATAGCGTAAGCTACTTACGCAATAGGAGAGACCTCTCGAAAGGGAACTTATGAAGCTTATAAAGCTCTTTCAAATAAATAAGATTCAAGTTTCCCCTATTGGGGAAAGAATAGAAATATATAATTTCTTAATGCACACTGAATCAAATCTGTTTTTAAGCCTGCAGAGGGGATCTGCCATCTCTAAATTAAATTTAACTGAACGAATACTAATTTGATCAAAACTTAATTTAAGCATTCAATGTGAGTGATTTAAGCGTTTTTGATATCTGCCGACCTCACTGATGTAAACTGCAGTGGATGTTCTGACACAAATAAAAGTTAGGCCTATACATTCTTAGGTATATCACGTAAAAGAATGCAAATTGTAAAATCTTATATGCATTGATCACAACTCACTCTCATGTAAATCTTCCAAATGGAAAGGAAAGATTGCAGTGTCTGTTTAGCTCAGTGAAGGGGAAAATAGAGAATGAAAATAAGAGACGTGTTTATTGGCATGAGATGGACGGAGATAACCCAGACCATGAATCTTAAATCAATGAGCACTCACATAGTCGTTTCGTAGGTTTGTAGAAAATGAATGCAGTCGTTAAGAAGAATGTTTGTGGAATTGGGTTTGGGAGTTTGGGATGAGATTTGAGGCAAGCTAATCGAGGCTTTTGAAACCAATAAACCAATTTTCTTGTCGTCTTTGGATTTCAGCATGGTTCAGAACAGCAATAGGTTCCATCCACAGATGTACCAAATTCTTGAGGTTTATTTAGATGTTTTAAAGCACAACATAAAATGTAAGTCATTTTTTCTCATACCACACATATACATTTGACCACACTTCTTAAATAGTATAATGTCCACCGTGTGGGAATTTAATAAATATGATATGTTTAGACTAACATTTGTCGGGCCCTGCTGATTTTTGTTTTTATCTGTCCATTATAGTATGTATATCAAAACACATGAAACCTCTCTACTATTATATTTCTTGAGATCAAGTGAGGTTCCCATGACAACTGTTGTTGCTGCTGATTGCATTACTCGTCCATGTCAAGTACACTAGACAAGAGTCAGAATCATGAAAGAAAACGGATAAAAAATTGCTTGTTATCCCCTCAAGCCCGAAATGGAAAATGACTGACAGTATAAACTGAAATATCTCAAACTGTTTCTCAGATCTGCACTTAAAATGGAACAGTGCTTTTTGCTATTTGATGTACCCCATCTTTCTGCTTAAAATAATAATTTAAAGAGAGGCGTCTAATATGAGCTTAGTCTGGAATTATTGTGAATTATTATTAAAACTCAAACTCTGGGGATCATATTATGCCTGGTTCTTGATTCATTTATAGTCAGACAAAAACAGCTTTTTAAAGTCACGATGATATAAACGTGATAAATGACAGATGTTTTCATCCATATGGACCCTTTTCACATTTACAGGGTTCTAAGAAGAGGAAGTCGTCATAGTTGGGTACAATTCTAGTATTACAATGTATATATTTTAGATCCCACTTTAACCAATAGCAAAAGAAGAAAAAAATGGAATGGGGTTTCCAAACTTTCCAAAAAAGTAAGAAAAAATATGGAGAGATTGATTATGTTGGGAAGATGGAAAGATGGAAAGGTACACTTACGCAACAGCGTTAACCAGTTTTCTATTATTTAAATCAGTGTTTCTCAACCCTGCTCCTGAAGGACCCCCAACACAGCACGTTCCCTTTCGAAGGGAACTGGAACTGCATCAAGCGCTATGGGGATCGCCTCAGCGTGACTGATGACTGAAACACTGTAGAATCACGACAATCCTATTGGCCGGCGTCAGCCATGACGTCATGCTCTAGCGCGACCACGAAGTATAAGAGGAGCGCGTAGAGAACATGTCATCCTCTTTTCGTCTTCAGGGACTGTTTCACTGACACTGTGAGTAAATCGAAACTATGGCAAACAAGAGAAGTGTGCCGACCCGTGTGAGAGGTTTCTCACACCTGGTGGCACTCACTACCTTTGTGGGCTTTGTCTGGGTGAAGACCACACGCGCTCTGTTCTCGATTCTTCCGACCCCCGAATTAGCCTAGGGGCTCGGGAGTCCAACATTTAAATGCGACATTAAAGAGGGACATATATAAGGCATGGTTTGTACAAAAGACCCAAGCATCCAACTTACCGTGCAAAAAGCCAACACCTTTATTCAGTATAACAAGGTAAATGGCAAAAGTGAAGTGAACCAATCTATGACAAACATAGATTAATAGATACATAAGGGATACAGAATTTCTGTAAGATAAGTGGATCATCAAAAAGAGAAAAAGATAGACGTAGACGGCGCCAAAGAAAAGAAAGTAACAAAACCAAACGAAGTCTAGCTGTTAAATAACCTCTAATCCTAACTGAGAAAATAAAGAAGAAAACAATAATCTTCAGCGTCCAAGACGCCCTACCTAATCTCCACTAACTATCAGAAAACAAAAATACAGGGAGTGGCACTCGCCCCTAACCTAATGTATTTAGACAGAATGAAAACCCCTGCATTTTGTAGTGTATGTCACGTGACATGCTTACCTATCTATCTCTATCTCCGCACTAGTAACTTTCAGCGGTCTGCTGTACAGTTACATAAAACCAGAGGAACGAACACAGGAAGAGTTCAATCATACATTAATTCAATATCACACAGATCGAACAGGGACAGTAGTCTTAACAGAGTATACGAAATCGCAAAACAGAAAGCTGCGTGGCCTGAGTCTCAGCGAGCTGAGCCTGGATGGAGATATTTGGCGTGCCCTCTTATTCCCCAGGTGGCCTGTTCCCATTGGCGACAGCGAGAAGTGATGACGTCAGTGCTAACAATGATTGACAGGTCACTTGGCCAATCACGGGTACCTGCCAAAGCGAAAGTAACCGAGAGAGCGGGAAGAGAAACACAAAAGAACACACACACAATACAGGAACGTAACAAGGGGATAGAGTGTGCCGACCGTGAGCGTTTTTCTCAATGAGAACGCTCCATTCTCGTCTGTCTTTTTTCTCAAGGGAGGTTTGACAGTCATCTTTGCCTCGGGTCTCGCTCATGTCGAGGCTGAGAGGAGACTAAGATCGCTGGGATCTCAGAGGGAGCTCATTGACGAGTTTGAGAGAGGAGTGAATCTCTCGGACTCTTCGGCGGGTGACGAGAACGAACTGTTGGGCGGGAATGCGCACTCTGACGCACCCTCTGGTCAGTCAGTGCTCTACTGAACGCGCCCGCCAGGCTTGAGTAATGCCATGGCAGCGCGTCAGAGTGGAAGCGCTCGAAAAAAAAAGAAAAAAACAGAGGAAAACTCTTGATGAGCGCTTTCTCTCTGGCCACACCCTACCAGACACCATTAACAGAATAGTTGGCACTACATGCCTCCTCCGGTTAAAACGAACGTAGAAAGGCTGTAATTAACGGGCTCCGTTCCCCTCCTGGATAGGATGGGTTTCCCTTACGCTGTGGTGAGATTGCTATAGGGACTCTGTCGCTTCCTTTTCACTGAGATTCGGGTAGCCCAGATCTAGGTCTCCTCTCATGCGAGAGTCATCATACTGAGACCTCTGGCCCTGGAGCCCCATGCAGGCAGCACGGCTGCTGCAGATAGAGGTAGTCTAGGGATCACTCTCTTAAAAAAATTTGAAATAAATAAAAAAGCACAGAGAGGTTTTCCTGGATTTAATTAATATAGTTGTTTCCACTAATAAAAAGACTAGTTTAAGACCACTTGGGTGCGAGTATGGCAGGCCTCCTCTTCTTAGAGTCTTTCTGCTAGGCCCCTGCTCCCTATAACCCTGTGGAGGCAGTTTGCGTCTCTGAATTTGAGACAGTGGTCAAGTCACTCCTCTAGAGTAGGATGACGTAGTAGGCTACTCCCCTAGTTAGCAGGGTGTTTCTATAGAGTGCTTAGTAACGAGCTAGCTCTCCTGACTATATGTATCAGAGTCATCCTGATAAGGTCTCCATATGTTCAGTTAGACTGTTATCTGTGTATAGCATGTGTCAGGCCTCCTCTCCTTCGTGATTCTTCCTGCTGAGGCCTCTATGATAACAGCATTTCAGGTGGAGCTTGAGAAGTTGCCCCTCTCTCTCTGAGGGGTTGCTTTAGGCCCTTCGCTCCCTGGGCTCTGATGATCGTCGAGCTATCTCTCCTAAATATGTGTCAGGCCTCCTCTCCTTTGAGAGTCATCCTGCTGAGGCCTCCATATATAAATTTTGCTGTGATTGATCTGTTTTACAGCATGTGTCAGGCCTCCTCTCCTTCGAGAGTCATCCTGCTGAGGTCTCCATGCAAACAGACGTTGCAGGTGGAGCTTAAGAAGTGGCCCCTCCCTTTCTGAGGAGGTGCTTCAGGCCCTTCGCTCCCGGAGCTTTGGTGATAGTCGAGCTAGCTCTCCTAACTATGAGTCAGGCCTCCTTTCCTTTGAGAGTCATCCTGCTGAGGCCTCCATATATTCAGTTAGACTGTGCTATCTGTTTATAGCATGTGTCAGGCCTCCTCTCCTTCGAGAGTCAATCTGCTGAGGCTTCCATGCAAACAGCATTTCAGGTGGAGCTTGAGAAGTGGCCCCTCTCTCTCTGAGGAGGTACTTTAGGCCCTTCGCTCCCTGAGCTCTGATGGTCGTCAAGCTAGCTCCCCTAAATATGTGTCAGGCCTCCTCTCCTTTGAGAGTCATCCTGCTGCGGCCTCCATATATATAGTTAGGCTGTGTTATCTGTTTGTAGCATGTGTCAGGCCTCCTCTCCTTCGAGAGTCATCCTGCTGAGGCTTCCATGCAAACAGTCCTCCAGGTGGAGCTTGAGAAGTGGTCCCTCCCTCTCTGAGGAGGTGTTTTAGGACCCTCACTCCCTAGGCTCTGGTGGTAGCAAGCCTGCTGTCCTATCTATGTGTGTCAGGCCTCCTCTCCTTCGAGATTCATCCTGCTGAGGCCTCCATATACGCAGCTTGTGAGCTACATTTGTCAGGCCTCCTCTCCTTCGAGAGTCATCCTGCTGAGCCCCCATATATGTGGCGTGGTAGAGCGTGGAGAGGGTACTTCCTCATATCTTGAGTATATATTATACCCGTCGCTCCCTGAGCTGATGTTCTAAGAAACTCGATGCCGGTGTGAGTCTGGCAGGCCCCTCTTCCTAATAGAGTTATCCTGCTGAGGCCTCCAGGCAAGCCTGTAGCTGTATTCTAACATGTGTAAGGCCTCCTCTACTTCGAGAGTCATCCTGCTGAGGCCTCCATGCAAACAGCCCTCCATGTAGAGCATGAGAAGAGGTCCCTCGCTCCCTGAGCTCTGATGATCTTGGAGCTAGCTCTCCTAAATTTGTGTCAGGCCTCCTCTCCTTTGAGAGTCATCCTGCTGAGGCCTCCATATATACATTTTGCTGTAATTGATCAGTTTTATAGCATGTGTCAGGCCTCCTCTCCTTCGAGAGTCATCCTGCTGAGGTCTCCATGCGAACAGACGTTGCAGATGGAGCTTGAGAAGTGGCCCCTCCATTTCTGAGGAGGTGCTTCAGGCCCTTCGCTCCCGGAGCTTTGATGATAGCTCTCCTAACTATGTGTCAAGCCTCCTCTCCTTTGAGAGTCATCCTGCTGAGGCCTCCATATATTCAGATAGGCTGTGTTATCTGTTTATAGCATGTGTCAGGCCTCCTCTCCTTCGAGAGTCATCCTTCTGAGGCTTCCAAGCAAACAGCCCTCCAGGTGGAGCTTGAGAAGTGGTCCCTTCCTCTCTGAGGAAGTGTTTTAGGACCCTCGCTCCCTAGGCTCTGGTGGTAGCAAGCCTGCTGTCCTATCTATGTGTGTCAGGCCTCCTCTCCTTCGAGGGTCATCCTGCTGGGCCTCCATATACACAGCTTGTGAGCTACATTTGTCAGGCCTCCTCTCCTTCGAGAGTCATCCTGCTGAGACCCCCATATATGTGGCGTGGTAGAGCGTGGAGAGGGTAATTCCTCATATCTTGAGTATATATTATACCCGTCACTCCCTGAGTTGATGTTATAAGAAACTCGATGCCGGTGTGAGTCTGGCAGGCCCCTCTTCCTAATAAAGTTATACTGCTGAGGCCTCCAGGCAAGCCTGTAGCTGTATTCTAGCATGTGTCAGGCCTCCTCTCCTTCGAGAGTCATCCTGCTGAGGCCTCCATGCAAACAGCCCTCCAGGTAGAGCTTGAGAAGAGGTCCCTCGCTCCCTGAGCTCTGATGATCGTCGAGCTAGCTCTCCTAAATTTGTGTCAGGCCTCCTCTCCTTTGAGAGTCATCCTGCTGAGGCCTCCATATATACATTTTGCTGTGATTGATCTGTTTTATAGCATGTGTCAGGCCTCCTCTCCTTCGAGAGTCATCCTGCTGAGGTGTCCATGCGAACAGACGTTGCAGGGGGAGCTTGAGAAGTGGCCCCTCCATTTCTGAGGAGGTGCTTCACGCCATTCGCTCCCTGAGCTTTGGTGATAGTCCAGCTAGCTCTCCTAACTATGTGTCAGGCCTCCTCTCCTTTGAGAGTCATCCTGCTGAGGCCTCCATATATTCAGTTAGGCTGTGTTATCTGTTTATAGCATGTGTCAGGCCTCCTCTCCTTCGAGAGTCATCATGCTGAGGCCTCCATGCAAACAAGCCTGGCAGGTAGTAGGAAAAGGGGCCATCTCACTAACAGTGAGTTGTTTAGGCTCCACACTGCCTGAGTTCTGCATCATGAACCTTATTCACCCTATGAGGGAAAGCTCTAGACAACAGTGGTGTAAGTGTGGAAGGCCTCCTCTAGTGTCAGAGTCATCCTGCTGAGGCCTCCGCTTCCCATAGCACTGTGAAGGAGCTATCGTCTCTGGCTAGAGACTGTGTGATGAAATGCAAACCCAAACAGGTTGTTGGCTTCAGCGTTAAGCATGATAGCCTCCCTGGTATGGGGGTTGACACTGTCCCCCCGAAAGTAGTAGGCTAGGGCCCATAGGCTCCGGGCTATACTCCCTTAAAGGAACCCCCCTCTGAAAGTCGGGCTGTGGTTCCCATGCCCTCGAGCTGGCAAGCCTTCTGTGTGATTCACAGAGTCCCCCTCGCTTAGCATGGAGCTCGGGCAGTGGCCGTAGGGAGTAGTGCTACAGTTAGCCTGAAGTCTAAGCAGTAAGGTACTTTAACTTTGAGTAAATGTGTTTTTGCTTGTAGCCATAGTTGCTAAAGCATCCCTCAGCCTGGCAGCGTGGGTATCTTGTTCCCCATTGCGCTTGACGCAGTTCGAGTTCCCTTCGAAAGGGAACGTCTCAGGTTACGACTGTAACCTATGTTCCCTGAGAACAGGGAATGAGACACTGCGTCTCGTCGCTATGCCTCCGGTCTGCTTTTACAGTCCTTTCAGACGAAGAAGTGGATGACATGTTCTCTAGGCGCTCCTCTTATACTTCCTGGTCGCGCTAGAGCATGACGTCATGGCTGACGCCGTCCAATAGGATTGTCGTGATTCTACA
Organism: Siphateles boraxobius; assembly: GCF_051911475.1. Classification (NCBI taxonomy): domain Eukaryota; kingdom Metazoa; phylum Chordata; class Actinopteri; order Cypriniformes; family Leuciscidae; genus Siphateles; species Siphateles boraxobius. The sequence goes on from NW_027508788.1 coordinate 2,430,495, forward strand.
GTGTTTCAGTCATCAGTCACGCTGAGGCGTTCCCCATAGCGCTTGACGCACTGTCTCGTTCCCTGTTCTCAGGGAACATAGGTTACAGTCATAACCTGAGACGTTTTCTTTGTCTCCCTAATCAAACACACCTGATTCAACTCGTCAGCTCATTATCACATGGGGATATATGTTATACTGAGCTGATGAGTTGAATCAGGTGTGATTGCAAGGGAGACAAAGAAAACATGCAGTGTAGAGCCCTGCACGGGCCTCAAATCTAGGCCCGAGCCCGGCCCTGGCCCGAAACGCTCAGGCCCTAGCCCGACCCGTGTCCGACAGCTCATCAGAATTATCAGCCCGAGTCCGACCCGAGCCCGTATTTTATTTTTTTTATGACACAGCGGCAGCCTGCCCTATTTGCAGCCATTAAAATAGGTCAGTTTTGTTAGTTATGTTTCTTTTTATTTCTTTATTAAGTTAAGACAAATGTTTGGAGCATTTTTTTTTTAAATGACGACCAAGCAGCCGCGCCGACAGCGAGTAAAACATGATTAATTTAGCCTCTCAAATCAACGCTAATAGGCTACTTTACTTGGCTACAATAAAAACCATAGATATAAAACACTTCAAGCATATCACACAGACAGTTAGTTTAATAAATGTTTATTTATTAAACCACAGTGAGTAAAACACCTTTTTTAAATAGCCTACTGAGGCAAGCTCAGGCTGCTCGCAACATCGCAAACGAAATGAGCATAGCCTACAATCTAAACAAACTAAATTAAATTAATTAAAAACAAACTCGCAGGTTATCTTACCTCAAAAATTCACCACAGAACATGGCCATTCTTTTTTCCAATAGTTTAACAGTTAAACGAAAATAAAGTCCAATCAAACGAAAAACATCAGTAGTTTACAACAGTTAAACGAAAATAAAGTCCAATCAAACGAAAAACATCAGTAGTTTACAACAGTTAAACGAAAATAAAGTCCAATCAAACGAAAAGTTAGAAGTGTTGGCGGTCCTTCAGGAGCAGGGTTGAGAAACACTGATTTAAATGCAAAGGTAAGAAACCACAAAGCATAGCATTAAAAATGTACATTAAGTTTGTTTTTTTAAATGAACATTTAAAATACTTTGTTGGATTTATGATGTTAATAACTGTGAAAACACGTCTTTACAGTCTGTGGGTGTCCGTTGTGATGTACATCTGAGTGAAACGGATTAACGAAAAAAGTAGGGCTGAATCCTACTTAAAAGTAAGAACTGCAATCATTTCCCGTAAACTGGCGAGATACAGAATAGACATTGCTGCTCTCAGTGAGACAAGAATTCCTGGAGAAACCAAACTCACAGAAGTCAACGCCGGCTACACATTCTTCTGCATTGGGCAGTCCGAAGGTCAGCCAAGGCAGGCTGGAGTTGGATTTGCAGTGAAGACATCATTGCTACCACTCCTAGAAGTGCAACCTCGTGGCCTGTCGCCAAGGCTGATGACCTTACAGCTGATGCTTAAGAATGGCAACAGTGCTGTCTTGATTAGTGCCTATGCACCCACAATGACTGCCAGTGATGACCAAAAGGAGTCCTTCTATGAACACCTTAACACTGCCTTACGTTCAGTGCCACACATACACCGGCTCTTCCTTATGGGAGACTTTAATGCGCGTGTGGCACGTGATGTCATTGCATGGCCAAAAGTCTTGGGGCAACACTCAGTGGGAAACGAGAACACAAATGGCACACTGCTGGGAAACGAGAACACAAATGGCACGCTGCTGTTGGAGATATGTGCGCAACATGAGCTGGCGATCTCAAACTCCTTCTATCAGCAGGCAAAAAAGTACAAGACCACGTGGCAACATCCTCGATCAAAGCACTGGCATGCGTTGGACTACATCATCACTGGGCAGGAACATCTCAGGGAAGTCCATATAACTCTAGGGGTGGGGGAAAAAATCGATTCTTAGATGCATCGCGATGCGGACGTGGACGATTCTGAATCGATTCACAAATGTCAAAAATCGATTTTCAAAAAAAAAAATTTTTTTTTTAGATATGTAGCCTATTTATAATGACGTAATATTGACGGAACGCAAAACTCTGAAGCGCGGAAGTGCAGTGCCCGGACCGTCTGTCTGTGGCGTGCGCACATAACAGAGACGCGATGGCTGAGCGCGAAATCCAAACACCCTCCTCGTTAAAAGCTGACGTGTGGAAATATTTTGGCTTCTATGAAGTTGAAGGGGGAAAGGAGCTGGACAAGAGCCACACTAGTTGTAAGCTTTGTAGAATAAAACTAAAATATTTCGGCAACACGACAAATATGAGAAGCCATATGACACGTTTCCACCCAGAGGAGGAAAAACACTCGGCTGTACCAGAGCCGTTTCTCTCTATGGCTCTGGGCTGTACCGGTGTTCAGACGATTTCTGCTGCCTTGTCGAAAAATGCTACCCAAACGCAAATCGATCATAGATAATGTTGATTCATTCTCTATTGTTTCCATAATGGTGTAAATCTCACAATATTATAACATCATTATTTCATTTTAATCAGGGTAAGTGTATGGGGAGCATATTTGGATATTTTAAATGAACTAGCAATTATCACATTTGATATAACAAGTAAAAATGATATTATTATATGAAATAAAATTATAATAAAATTCGAAGTTAAGAGTACAGTATAATGTAGGCCTACTGTTTTTATTTTTAAAACGGTGTGAAAAGTAAAAATTATCATCAAATATTCATCTTTGACCTGTCAAAGTTTCCTACAAGTATCCACAGCAAGGATGCATAGATTTATGGGCGTGGTAAGCAGAAGAAAAATTAGTCTGCACATGCACCAGTAAGTAGCACATCTCGATGGGTAGCATGAATCGTCAGAACACCTGTTGTTGTTATATTATTAATTTACTACAAGTATGCTGCTAGTTCAGGCACACATTTATTTTCCTGTTGGTTCTTTGCAATGTTAATAAAATATATTGTACGTTAATTCTTTATGGGTCATTACTTTGTACTTTTAAAGCAAAGTATTTATATTCACACACACACACACAAAAGATTCAGATAATCGATAATCGCTTTTGAATCGAATCGCAGGCCTCTGAATCGTAATCGAATCGAATCGTGAGGTGCCTAGAGATTCCCACCCCTATATAACTCAAGCCATGCGAGGCACAAGCTGTTGGTCTGACCACCGACTGCTGTGTAGTGTGTTGTCTCTGGACCTAGCTCCATCTCCTCGACATAAAGCCAAAAGGCGGAAGCGACTGGATGTTTCTAAGCTTCGTGTTGATTCTTGCCATACTAACTTCTGTCAGACCCTTCTAGACAGGCTCAGCACTTTGGACAATCAAGCTACCATTAATGTTGAGGAGACATGGTCCAAAATCAGGGATATCACGTAAAACACAGCTGCTGAAGTCCTCGGCTTCACCGCATCCAAACATAAGGACTGGTTTGATGATCAGGATGTTGAAGTTCAAGCCTTGTTGAAAACAATGCACACAGCTCACCTGGCGTGGGTCAATGATAAATCCCGTCCCCGGAGGAAGTCAAATGTTCCATTAAGCAGATGCCCTCTGGTAAAGCTTCAGGTTCTGATGGTATTCCAAGTGAGGTGCTGAAGGAAGGTAGACTATCTCTTCCCTCCGCACTCAACGCATTATTCAGCAAAATATGGAGCGAGGAAGCTGTGCCTCAAGATTTTAAAGTTCCTCATTGATTGTTCACATCTACAAGCGCAAGGGAGACAGAGCCTGCAGTGACAATCATCGTGGCATCTCGTTGCTCTCCACTGCAGGCAAAGTTTTGACACGAATTTTGCTGAACCGCCTCCAACAACTTGTTTATGACAGTGACATCATCCCGGAAAGTCAGTGTGGATTTCGTGCAGGCCGCGGTACTACGGACATGGTGTTTACTGCTAGGCAGATTCAGGAGAAGTGCAGAGATCAACACCTTGATCTTTATATGATCTTTATCGACCTCACGGAAGCCTTCAACTCAGTTCCCCGCACCGGCCTCTGGCTCATTCTTCATTAGATTGGATGCCCAGAGAAATTCATTAACATCATCTGTTTATTTCATGATGGTATGTATTCCAAAATAGTTCCATACAGATGGCTGTGTCTTCAATCTACGCAGGCTTCAGGCTCGTAAAAAGACACAATCTGCAATTCTGCGTGACCTCCTGTATGCAGGTGATTGCGTATTGCTGATGGTGCACACCCTTACCGAAGCTCAGTCACTATTCGATCGTTTTCGAACTGCAGCGTCTAGGTTTGGGCTCACTGTCAGTCTAAAGAAGACAGAAGTCATGTTTCAAGCGGTGAACAAGTTAAATTCCAATCCACAGGTAATCACTGCAGGGAAACAGTGCTGACGGCCGTTGACAAATTCTGCTATCTCGGTAGCATTCTCGCAACTGATACGACAGCGGACTCCGACATTAGTGCCCGCATCGCAAAGGCTAGTTTTGCCTTCGGTCGACTGTCCAAGAGAATATGGGATGAGCACGGCATTCGGCTGGACACAAAAGTGGCAGTGTATATAAGGCAGCCATCTTCACTGTGCTGTTGTATGGATCTGAGTCCTGGAGCATGTGTCACCGGCATATTACCAAACTTGATCAGTTCCATATGCGTTGTCTCCGTCGTATTGCACATGTCAAATCTCAGGACAAAGTCCCAAATACTGAGGTACTTCAGACCTGTGGCATCACTGGTATTGAGGCCTTCATGCTTGCTGCACAGTTTCACTGGTCTGGACATGTTGTACGCATGGCAGATTCACTCCTGCCAAAACAGGTTTTTTATGGCCAGCTCCAGAGCGGCATGCGCTCCCATGAAGGGCAACTAAAACGCTACAAGGACGGCCTCAAAGCCAATTTAAAACTATGCAACATGGACCCAAATGCCCTTGAAGAGATGGCTGCAGACAGGACATCATGGCGAGCACAGTGCCATACTGCTATACACCCCTTTGAGTTCAGCCGCATCACTAATGCAGTACATAAACGAAGATGCAGAAAGCACAATGCCATAACAACATCTAGCCAGTTTGTGTGCGACGCCTGTGGCCAGCCATGTGTGTCAAGGATCGGCCTCTATTCGCATCGTAGGACACACCAACAACAACAACTGTGACGAGATCTGTCGTGTCGACAGCTCAGACCACCACCTGTCAGTACAGCGTGTTGCGGCGTTTCTCCGAGCAGAACCTCCTCATCGAAGTATCATTGCACTCGGAAGGAACTGAAGCGAGTAAGCCGGGGAAACCTCGTTTTGAAACAGCTTTCAAAAATGCGCGGTAACTGTTGAGCGGCTTAGTTGTATTTCACGTGCGTAGCCTAACGTTATTTTTAGTAAGGCAGTGTAGATTCCCATCAATCAATTAATCCCATCAGTCATTAAACCATTGTTTCTTTATATTTTTAACGTTTTAATGATAAAGAATGCAACACAAAATTAGCAACTATGATAGTATTAAAATTAAATTATCTGTGCCTCAAGTGCGGGGGGGGGGGGGGGGGGGCAACATGCATTTTTTGGGGCGGGCCCGGCCCCCTATGGCCCGCCCATTGCGACGGGTCTGTTGATTGGATGGAGGCAGGTCTGATTATAAGCTTGCAGTCAATTGTGAGAAAGGGGTGGTGTTTAAGCAGACTAAATGATTGGAGAAGTACAGCATATATCACACGAGAAGTCAATGGAAGAAATGAAAAAAATAAGTAATTACAGGTATACAGGTCCAGAAAGGCTTGTGGAACATAATTTGTCTTATATACTGCATGTTTACTAACAACACTTTAATATTTTTGTTGATATTATTTGTTATATTTTGTTTATGTATATAATATTAACTATATAAGAAACCTTTGATTTAAAGCCGCAAATGTATACATTTTATGTTGCTTCAATAATTACTACCACAGTATAGTGGCCAATGAGCACACTGTTCAACCTTCAAATCCTTAGTCAGCATTTGATGTAGCAGTTGCAGCGTGCTTTCAGAAACCTTCCATTCCCCAGCTCCACCTGTATAGATATGCTACGGGTAATTCATGAATACCCTTTTTTGTCTTACTTTCTTACAGCAGCATGTTGCATAAAGTATTGGCAGTAGCAGCAATAACCAACAGCAGCAGCATAGCAGAACTATTCCTCCAGGACCAAACTTATCAACATTGTCATATCCATTTCCATGCCAAACACTCGGAGAGTGGTCATGACAGAATTTTGTTTTTTTGCAAAAATTACCCCACGTTGTGGATATAAGGAATGTTCTGAAGGAACATTAACAGCAATTTCAGACACAATGATAGTTTGAGGTGTAAAATCCAGGAACATTCTGATCATGTTAGAAAATATCTCATGCACAGTGTTTCAGAAGTTCTTGGTTTTAACTAACAGTTTTATGTCATCCACTTAAGCAATCAGGAAACTACTTGTTGGTGCTTAGCTCTGACGATAGATTTTGGGGGAGGGGGGGGGGGGGAATTGTAACCATAAATTTTAAAATATATCTATCTACTATTTCATCCATATTGTAAATCCTTCACGACCACCATTTGTCAGAATCGTTTCTATTCTTTCACCACAAACAGCTGTGGTGAAGAAAAAAGTCTCAGAGATTTGAACTAAATGTCGATGGTGACATAAATTGTCACTGAGAAACTGCTTTTCTGGTCCCCACCCACTGCTCAAACTACAGAGAGGCGCTTGACATTTGGAATTCCTAAACGACATGGCCTTTCAGCAATGTGGATTCCCAAACAGATCTAATGTCAATCAAACTCCCAGCATCCTAGACCCCCAACAATGGCATTCTGAAAGGGTATATGAGGCATGGATGTAGCTGTCAATAAGGCAGATATTAAAAAATAATTGCAAATCAATCCTTGTGTATCAATCCTTGTAAACTTATTCATGCGGAAATGTGACCTGTAAAGCATGCAGTGACTACCTCTACTTGTACCACAGGGGGTACTTAAATTTAGATTTTGCATGATTAAACATACACGGCAAAAATTATAACTTAATGAATAAGACAACAGATTAAAATAACCAATCGTGATTAATTTGATGTTTTTTCAGTTCCTTTTCATACACTATGTAACTTTTGTCCCTCTAGCAGTTAAAAAACAAAACTGCATGCATTTTGCGAAAGAACGTTGTTTTGGTTGTGCTTCGACTCTGCATGACTGTCTGTGCGGATGAATATGGTTATCCTTCTGCTCATAAAACATTCATTAGTAGGCTTAAGAGAGTTTAGATGTAAAGTATCTCAAGCTGAATAGCTGAAGATGATACTGTTCACTGATATATATACTGTATACTGATATATACTGTATACTGATACCCACATGGTACTTTCTTGAAAATAAATTCCAGCACAGCTCTACAACAAACCATAATGAAATGACCCTTCACAACAGATAATGTTTTATAATGAAATCTGTTCAATAAAATACCTTACTCACCTTTTGAGTAATACAAACGCCAACTCGACACTTCTCTGTTTGGCTTTTTATTTTATTTTTTATGTGTGATTCCCTGAAGGTTCGATATTTATGCCCATTTTACACGTAGAAACGAATATATACGAATACAAACGAAATATAAATAATATAATAAATATAAACGAAACACGCATGAATACCATACGCCGTCGAGCCCCATCATAATTATGCCAAACTGGGCGTTCACATGACGTTAAGCATTTTCTGGCGCTTAATGTGATGTTTGAAAACCTAAAACACATAACCGGCGTTATCAGAAATCTCCACTTTGGCCGGAATTTTTAGAAATAATCGTTTTCTGTGATAAAAATGGGGGTTTGTGTAAATGAGAGGCCAAACCGCAGGGAAATATCTGCGTCTTCCCTTCGTGTAACCGGTCATTAGCATGCTCCTTTCTCATTCAACCTTTCTCACTTGTTGTGACAACTTACCTAAGGATTTATTGACTCATTATTTACATTTTGTAAATTTTGAACAAAAATAGGTAGGCCTACATTGTGTAGCCTATAATATAAATATAATACATTGAATGGAGAAGTTTACCCAAAAATGAACACTTTGTCATTATTTACTTATCATCATGTCATTACAAACCCAAATTAATCCAGTTGATATGGTTTAAATGATTTGTTCATGATCTGGTGCAACTCACTGTATGAATGATCAGCATTAACAGACCACTGAAGTGGAACATTTTTATTGAATAATATGGTATTTTGGTCACACAAAGATGTTGTATGAATTGTGGAGAATTTAAATGTATAGCTCACAAGTCCTATAGTCCCCTTTTATGGTATGTTTCATCATTTAAAGTGCCAGTCTCCATTCATTTGTCAAAACTTTTTCTAACAATTATTTGTGCTTGGGGGCAAAAAAAAAACAACTTTTCAGAGGAATACATTCTAGAGACTGCAAAAATAGACTTTTCCCCTGCAAAAAAATACAGCAGGAGGTTGACAGTGATCTGTAAAGAGACATAAATATTAATAAATATGTATGCTGAGGCAAATAGGGGGTCACATGTCAGTCAACGTCAAAGACATGGTGAGCTCAAACTAAATCTAAGAACTTCAGATAAAAAAGGCAACATCATATTCATATCTCAAAACGGCTGTCCCGTTTAAAAGATTATCTTGATTAAAAAACAGAAGCTTTGTGATGTTTTTGTCATGAAGCCTGAAACAAACAGCGCCACACACAATAAATCCATTTAGAAATCAGAGCTAAACAGGAGTTAAATAAAAATGTTTTATTACCAAGACATTTAAGAGAGGGTATAAAGGAGTGAGACAAATCTGCCTTCTTCTCCTTTTTTTCCTTGAGCAAACAGTGACACTTTGAGGTCAAAAGAGTGAATAACTAGAAAGTGTCAGACACATCCAAATATTTCTTAATAAAGTTTTTAATCAAAAAATAATATTGATAATAAAAGCTTGCATATAAATTGTACATACGAATAATATATTATTGCATACATGTTTGTTGTTGTTTTTTTAACAGAGATTTTGTTACTCTCCAAACTAATTTATATTTTGTTATTTTGTATGCCAACCTTGGTTCACACTGTTCTGTTCTAGTCTTTTACCACCTGTGGTCTTCAGGCTACAACATCAATCCAAGAGTTATTGGCTCTCATGGGGTCCCTGCTCCTCACCACAGGCCCGAACTATAGTTGATGAGTCAGTGTTTTGATGCCGAGACCCAAATGAATCTCTTTCTTCACCTCTTAAGGGAATTAGGGCTAAAGGGGCTTGGCAAGCAATGGAGGCAATTATGCCCTGAGAGGATGAGAGTTTTGATTTCTTTGAGTTCCTTTGCTTATGTGTGGAGTTTTGAAGAAGTCAGACTTTCTTTGGTTCAAATAATTTGGCAGAATCACTCTTAGTTATTCATATAAGCCTTTTGTCTGGAATGGATGATTATTCTTTACCCTATAACTTATATGTTGCATATGGATAAATAAAAGACCCAAAACTAACCATGAAATATAAAAGGCAGCAGTGAAGTATATAAGTGAATTTTTGTAAAGAAAATCCTTTATGGATAGACATATTAAAGGGGACCTATAATGCAAAATTCTCAATGTGTACACAACCACCCAATAATGTTAAAAATCCACACACTCCTTTTTTTAATACCCTTAAATCATAAGCAGTGTCTCAGAACAAGCATTTGCAGATTCTATGCAATTTGACATCACATTGCACAGGCCCCTCCCACGACTGCTGGTGAGCCTATTAGCATAGACCCCGCCCTGAGTGAGCTGGTCCACCATGTTTATCTCCTCAACAGAGCATTTAACAGCAGCAATAAAGGAATAGATTCTTATTAAAGCTACTAAAGTTATTCAATCAAGAACAGTGAGTGATTTTCTTTTTTTCCTTTGTCCTTTGATTCATATTAACAGCATATATCAGTAGGCACTATATATTACACTGCTTTAACTTTAATAAACAGATCTAAAATACAAATGCAGTATCATCCCACATCTAGTATGAATGTATGTAGTATGAATGTGATTTGGATGTACTACATTCACCATGTTGTCATTATCACGTGACCTACCAGCAGGTACGTCGCTTCCGTCCTCTCATAAGTCCTCTCCTGTCTCATGAGTGTCCAACTATCCATCATATGCACACTTCACAATCTCGCAGGAAGAAGTAGTTCATCCAGGTACTTTTTACCTACTGTGTGAATTAGGACATACTTCTTTTGTCACATACTGTTTTTCGCCTACTATAGTAGGTAAGTAGGCTATGTGATTTAGGATGCAGCAAGCATGTTTTTCCATCGACTCAAAAATGGTGATGTATAATAAAAAGATGGTATAATAAATTATCTGTGTGGTATTTTGAGCTGAAACGTCACAGACACATTCTGGGGACACCTGAGACTTATATTGCATCTTGTAAAAAAGAGGCATAAAAGGTCCCCTTTAACACAAATTTTCAAAGGTTCAGTCACTGGTTTTCGCGCAGTAATTGTTTTTTTCTGATGTTGCACTGACACCTAGTGGCACAATAAAAAAATCACAAGTCTTTATCCAAATGACCTCCTAGTTAAAATGAATACCATCGTATTTTGTATTAGGCCTACCTATTGGGTAAACAAATTAACACAATGAAAACAGACTGACATAAACTGAACACATATTATAAATATCAGGTCAATGTAAGTTACCACATTGTTATTGGAGTATGTTTTATATGTTGTAATTGTATGCAATATATTAATTACAAAACTTTTGTTTCAAGATGTTTTTGCTAATTTAAATTGTGCCTATCAAGCTGTTTAATTACATGTTTACATTACTGCAGACAATTTACCCAACCTGTTACCTGAATATTTTCAGCTAAAATTAGTAGCAGATGATTTTACAGTGGTTTGAATACCAGCACAGATGTTTGCTTTTGCACCTGTCGCTGATTAAAATCTGGATGGTTCCTTTCATCTACTGAGAACTCAATATCTGTTTTTCCCAAAAACAAACTGAAACATGGATTCATCTGACCACAGCACACATTTCCACTGTCTTATAGACCATCTGAGATGATTGCGGACCCAGAGAACTCGCCAGCATCTCTGCTTAGAACTGTATAGCTTTCTCCTTGCGTAACAGATTCAAGTGGCATTTTTTGATGCAGCGTCAGACTGTTCATTGAAAACGTTTTTTTTTTCAAAAGTACTCCTGAATTCATGTGGCTGTATTTGTCAGGGTTTGTGCAGATAGATGACAAGGAAGGCTGAAGCTTCAAGTTCAAACTATTTATTCACAATAAACTACAGAAATCCAAGCAGGCAGGTAGCACAACAACGTAACAGACGAGAACGGACAAAGACTGACTGAACAGAGGGAACTAAATACAGACACTGATGAACATAAACCAGGTGACACAGATGAAGGTAATTAACAAGACACAGGTGATGGACTAATGACGGTTGGCATGGTAACAGATGAGTGGCGGGGGGGGGGGGGGGGGGGGGGGCGAGGAAGCCCGGAGGAAGCCCGGAGGAGCTGGTGGGCTGAAGGGCCACGGCAGAGGTGAGGGAGGTAAGAGCCACGGTGGAGGTAATGGACCGGAAGGCTGAGGCAGAGTACAGGTAGAGGAGGTCCGAGGAGGAGACCGGGGATCCCCCAACCCTGAGGGAGGGGGTGACAGGCAGACCCACGGCGACTCCACCTCCTCGAAGCCCTCCGGGGGAGCAGTGGGCCTGCCAGGCAGTGGTGGAGGAAAGGCCCAAACGTGATGGTTAGGAGGAGGTGGGAGGGGGAGGCTGGGTGGGAATTCAGGCTCCGGCTGGGCAGGCTCGGAGCTGAGCAGGCTCGGGGCTGGGCGGCGCCAGCGGCGAAGGCTCTGGGCTGGGCGGGACCAGCGGCAAATGCTCTGGGCTGGCAAGCTCCTCTTCTGCTGGACCGATAGTGAAGGGAGAGTTACAGCTGGCCAAAACCCTCTACATAGGTCGCGAAGTTCCCCTGAGGCGTGCTTTGGTTTCAGCGTTTAGGCCTGCCTGGAAGAATACAGAGGTTGGTATCATCATAGTGAACAAGAGGTACCAAGTTCAAATACCTCTTATGTGGGCCTCGAGGGAGTGATCCTCCTGGGTAAAGATAAGGATTTGTACTGCTGCAAAATCCATAATTTCTTCTTTTTAGGTCCGTTCTTCTGTCAGGATTTGTGCAGATAGATAATGACAAGGAAGGCTGTAGGTTCAAGTCCAAACTATTTATTAACAATAAACTACAGAAATCCAAGCAGGCAGGTAGCACAACAACATAACATAGACAAGAACGGCCAAAGACTGACTGAACAGAGGGAACTAAATACAGACACTGATGAACATAAACCAGGTGACACAGATGAAGGTAATTAACAAGACACAGGTGATGAAGATGGACTAATGACGGTTGGCATGGTAACAGATGAGTGGCGAGAAACCAAAAGACATGTGACTAAGAATGAAAACAGAAGATCAAAACAGACACAAACGTGACAGTATTTAACAGCATGATGGTTTCTCATGCAATGCCATCTGAGGGCTCAAAGGTCATGCACATTCAACAGAAGTCGCCTGCCTTGCCCCACACAGACTCTGGATTCCCTGAATCTTTTCCCAATATTATGTACGGAAGATGGTGAAATACATCAATTCTTTGCAATCTTGCATTGAGACATGTGATTTTTGAATTGTTTGACAATTCTCATGATGTTTGGCACAAAGTGGTAAGCCATGGCCCATCTTTGCTTAAAAAAGTCTGAGAAGCTCTTTTACACTCTATCACGATACCCTCACCTATTGCCAATTCACCTGCTCATTGTGGACTGTTTCAAAAGAGTTGGCTAATCTAATTTGGATAATCTTTTCACTTTTTTTCTTTTTTCTTTTTCCTCTGTCCCAACTTTTTCTAGTGTGCTGCAGCATAACAATTATGTTATTCAGTGAAAACATTGGAAAAGCTCTTTGTACTTTTGTCAGTTAAAAAAAAGGGTTCAAGAGAATGAACAAATGCCAGATTGTGAATTTTATCAGAATTTATGACTCATTTAACTTTAGGGTTGTAAAAACAAATTACTATAGTTCAAAGTCTGTAGTATATTTAAAAAGGTCAGTGTTCGCTCAAAAATAAACATTCTGTCACACTTTCCTCACCCTTGTCTTTTGAATCCCTTTTTTCTATGGAACACAAAAAGAGTTAGAGGATATAGCAGAATGCCCGAACTGTTCGTGTTCAACAAAGTGAATGGAGACCATGGCTGTTAAGCTAGCTTTTAAAAGGCAAGTGAATAACAACATAAATGAGTAATGCCAGTTTTACACACAAAAAAAGCATATAAGAGCCATTCTACGGAATTGGTGCAGACTGCTGCCCCACAACCAAAAAACACATTTAAAAAGCATTTAAGTATTCAAATAGATGTTTACAAATATCCTTCTATCATCTATTGAATCCCACAATAACATTTAAAATATCAGTAAGCTTAATATATAAAATCATCATTTATTGGGCTGGGAGGTGGCGGTCCCAAAACCTAACCCCTAAATTTCAACTTACAGGGCTCTCAAGTCTCACGCATTGGGCGTGAGACACACGCATTTCAACCCGTTCACACGCTCACACGCCACACCTTGTATTTCTCACGCTGAGGAGTAAGGGAACTTGTCCCGCTATACAATTCATGGACGAGGCGCAGGCAAACGGAGGGAAATTCTCTGCCGAGTTCATAGCATCTGTCTCGAGTTATACAGAGTTTAATGCCAGCTACCAGCCAATCAGAAATTAGAATTAGTTGTTTCCGGGTAAATTATGTGTTCCGGCTGCAAGCACGTTCGTTACTAGACAACACGCGCACACACGGAGTGGAAGTTGAACGAGCAAGATCTGATGAATGAATGCGGTTTGCGGCATAAATTTATTTTAATTTTTTTAGCATTTTGATTTTACGATTCCTGGACGAAATCTCTTGCCTGTTTCAAAGACAGTGAGAGCTGATGTTGAGGAGTATAGCCAAATTCGTGCTAAATTATTTTCTATGCATTCAAAAACTCTCCAACTGCTTTTAAAGGGGTCATCGAATGCAAAATACACTTTTATATGGTGTTTGCATATAAATGTGTCTTTGTAGTGTGTAGACACAACCACCATGCAATGGAAAAAATCCATTTACTTTTTTTTAATCCTCAAAAAGCCAAAAAGTTGTTGCTCATTGTAATTTAAAGAGACATATGCACCGAAACGGGTCACTGTGAACAGAGCTGTTTTTGAGGAGGTAAAAAGGGTGTTGTTTTACACTACCATTGAGAAATTTTAACCAAAGTATGTTACAAACTTTACATAAAGACCCAAAAGAATGATACCAACTTGTGGAAAATGGGCATCCGATGACCCCTGTAAAGGTGACCGGTTTGGGTCTTGACATACATGCTCAGGGCAAGTTATGACACATTTATGTACATTGAGCACTGATGTTCAGTTGGCTTGTTTGGGGTCAAATTTATTTTTATTTTTCAATACATTTTTATTTTTTAAATATAACTTTATTTTATTTGGATGAATTTGTCTTTTATCAGATTTACCAATTGTTATGATATCCATTTGTGCTGGTCAATTATGAACATAGGCAAAATTGAACTGCTAGCAAAAATTGAAGCGAATTTGGTTGGGTCGAGGGACCGCTGCTGCAAATATTTGGGTGGCTCCTCCCCTAAAAGATCTCACTCTAAACTTTTGCTAAACTTGAGAGCCCTGAACTTATAAAAATGATATTGAAATGTTTGTTTGTTTTTTTCATTGTTGTTTTAAAAATTACTTTTCAAAAGTGAAGTTAAAAAAAAAACATCTATTTTATATTTTATTTTTAAATCAAGCATTATGTAAAAAAAAAAAATGTGTCCCGCATTTTTATGTCACTACAAAAACAGTGTATGTTTTAGTCCATTGGCTGAGACTGACTTTAACCACACCCCTACATTTTTGATCAGGAAATATTCCTGTGTCCCTCTCTCTCAAAGCCTCTCTTTCATTGTCGATGGGTACCATCATTTTGAGAGAAATCAATGTGTTCAAAAGTCTGAAAATATGTGTGTAACTTCAAGGAACGTCACTACCAAACCCCTTTTGTCTGCAATTAAGTAGACTTTTTTGGGGGGAAAAATTAGTTTTGCGTGTACTGTTCAGAACTGTATGGAAGCTTGTTTCCGCCACTAAATAAATAAATAATAATAATAATTGCGACTTTTTATCTCACAATTCTGACTTTTTTTCTCACAATTGCGAGTTTACATCTCGCAATTCTCACTTTATTTCTCAGAATTGCTAGATATAAAGTCGCAATTGCGAGATATAAAGTCGCAATTGCGTGTTATAAATTCAGAATTGCGTGTTATAAACTCGCAATTGCGAGTTATAAACAGGGCCGGCGCCACGGGGGGGCGTGAGGGGGCGACGCCCCCTCAACGGGACTCTCCCGCCCCCTCAGATCACCATGAATGTAAACGGGATTTTACTGATAACATATGCTATTTAAAAATCACATTTTGCCAATTACATTTTCACATTTTCGTGAATATTAACCTAAATTTATATTTTAGTTAGCCCTTTCACTCGTACGTTTAAAATATTCTAACTGACCACCCAGCGTGAGTTTTTCAAGGCGACCGTTATTTAGAACCTGTCGCTTTAATGTTTCCATGGTGACGCGTCATTGCTTGTCACGTGACAGAGCGCAACCGCAACACAGCGCTGAATGAATGATGATCTGCTTTTATGTCATTTTTCCTTTTTTATTCAAAATATTCACAAATGTATTAGCTATAGCATGAAACACTGATATTCCGATTGTCAAATATGTGCAAGTGGATGTGTTTTGTTGTTTGTGCGATGGGCGGCGCCATGTGGTTTGTGCCACTGCCACAGTTCAGAGAATCAGATCTGTTGGATTTACAACACGTAATTTCTCCAGTAATCATGAAATACATAAGTGGCCGATGAACTGAAGAAGAAAAGAGCAAAATGTAAAGCTACTTACAGAGTGTGTATCCAACATGTAAAACGTGTCGTCTTATTGTTATGGAAAGGATTATCATTTATTGCCGCTTCCATAGACCTTAGTGTGTTTTAAAATTTCACTGATCGAAGCGGCAACGAGCACTTTGATCACTTGATTTAAAAAAACTACACATTTCAGCGCTATAATGACTCTAATTTGATAAACGAACAAAATGAATGCTCTGCTAGTTAACTGGAGATGTTTTATTATTTGTATTGGTACAAATTGGTACATGCCGCAAAGATGTTTTAAAAAGTGGTGGGGAGAATATCGACCCTGGCAAAAAAGTGGTGACGTGCGTTAATGTGAACGCCCCCTCTCGGTATTCCAGACGCCCCCTCATCAGTTCTCGGCTGGCGCCGGCTCTGGTTATAAAGTCCAATTCTATGGGGGGGAAAAGACGGACTTTTTTCCTCTCAGAATAGTTTATATCTCACAATTCTGACTTTATAACACGCAATTGCGACTCTATCTCACAATTCTGACTTTATATCACGCAATTGCGACTTTATATCTCACAATTCTGACTTTATATCACGCAATTGCGACTTTATATCACAATTCTGACTTTATATCACGCAATTGCAACTTTATATCTCGCAATTCTGACTTTATAACACGCAATTGCGACTCTATATCTCACAATTCTGACTTTATAACACGCAATTGCGACTCTATCTCACAATTCTGACTTTATATCACGCAATTGCGACTTTATATCTCGCAATTCTGACTTTATATCACGCAATTGCGACTTTATATCACAATTCTGACTTTATATCACGCAATTGCAACTTTATATCTCGCAATTCTGACTTTATAACACGCAATTGCAACTTTATATCTCGCAATTCTGACTTTATATCACGCAATTCTGACTTTATATCTCATAATTCTGACTTTATATCACGCAATTGCGAGTTTATATCTCGCAATTCTGACTTTATAACACGCAATTGCGACTTTATATCACACAATTCTGACTTTATATCACGCAATTGCGACTTTATATCTCACAATTCTGACTTTATATCACGCAATTGCGACTTTATATCTCACAATTCTGACTTTATAACACGCAATTGCGACTCTATATCTCACAATTCTGACTTTATATCACGCAATTGCGACTTTATATCTCACAATTCTGACTTTATATCACGCAATTGCGACTTTATATCTCGCAATTCTGACTTTATATCACGCAATTGCGACTTTATATCACAATTCTGACTTTATATCACGCAATTGCAACTTTATATTTCGCAATTCTGACTTTATAACACGCAATTGCAACTTTATATCTCGCAATTCTGACTTTATATCACGCAATTCTGACTTTATATCTCATAATTCTGACTTTATATCACGCAATTGCGAGTTTATATCTCGCAATTCTGACTTTATAACACGCAATTGCGACTTTATATCTCACAATTCTGACTTTATATCACGCAATTGCGACTTTATATCTCGCAATTCTGACTTTATACTGTGCTAGATAACCATGTGCTGGCTATCATCTTTGAACAATTAGGCTCAAAAGTATCTTAAAATTGTCACTACCGAAACAGTCCTGACCGAAACATGTCATCATTGTTTTGGTAGTGACAAAAGGGAACACATCATTTATTTGGGGGAAATAAACAAAATTTTAGTACAGTTATGCAAATCATTAGCATCTTAGTATGTTTTATTAGTGTTTAGTATGAAAGTTAAAATTCTGTAATGTGATATGGTCGCTACCAAAACATTACTGTCACTACAGAAAATGTGCCAACACGACGGAAACATGGATGTTTTGTCTAAAATAAAGTATATTGAATTATCAACTAAGATGTTATTATAGTGTTTGGTTCAACCGTTCAATGTATATTCAAACTAATGAATCCTTAACTTTGAAATCATTATGGTTAACTTAATGCCTTTTACAAAGAAAGATTGGATTCAAAATACAACAAATCGTATAAATTACACTTGAAATATTGTTCAAATTGTAGTAGTTATTGATTTACCTGTGAACATATACATGTAAAAATATATTTACACGGTAGATGTAAACAAAATATTAATAGTTCAATATAAGCCTTCTTAAATTATTTATTATTGTGTTTCGGTATAGTGAAAAATTTGTGGATAGGAAAAATATTCCGAAACTTTCTGAAAATACAATATGATAATTAACTGCACAATTACTTAAATGTGTACCTTGGATATTATACAATTTACAAAATTTGTGGGAAAATACACATTTTTTTCAGGACGTTTCCAACTCTGACTTTGAACCAATTCTGTAGAATATGGCCCATAAATAACTTCTGTACATCTTGAGTTAAATATAAATACATATATTTATATATGTGCGCCAGATGGCGCTGTGGTGCTTAGTCTTGTTGAAGTGTGTTGCCAGGTGCCAGTTTTATAAGCGAATTTGGGCTTTTTTTTACCATTTGCTTATTTATCTTGCGCGATCTGGCAACATTGAGTTTCTGGCCTTACCAGTCAACATCAGCTTCCTGAGCTCTGTTTCAAACACGCAGCTGGACAAAATGGTACGTGTATATTTATCAGAGTAGGTTTCTTTATCAGAAGATACTCGTACTTGTTGGTTTCCTTTTACGTCCGAGTAGATGGTAAACCATACGTCCGAGTAGATATTTAGGCTGTGTTCCCAAAAAGCTGGTATTTTAGCGCTGAAGGGTCACATGACAGCAGCGAGCTAGCGCTTCTTGAGTGATTCAACCCAACAGTATCGAGTCAGAATGTATTCAGTCTCTTCAAAATAGATTAAATCACTTACACTCGAAGTATATTCGTAGCTATATAAACTAATTATGCGTTTGATTGTAGCAATACTTAGTATAGTGTGTTAATGGTGAATGCTGAGTCCAGTAACAGAATGCTAGCCTACAGTGGCTAACGTTAACATAAAACTGTTCTTCTAGTAGGCTATATTATCAAAGAACGTATATTTCTTCTATACTCTTTGATATTATTGTGAGGTTGACATGTTTTTTACTAAATTAAAGTCAATGTAAACAAAGCAAAACGTTTACTTTGTTTTCAGCTTACATTGTATTTTTGTTAGACGTATAAAACTGATGAGAAACATTTTAAAAATATATATTTGCGCAGCAGTAAATATCGTTCCAAAGCAGTTTTCTAGAAATGAGTGCTTTCAAATCGAACCGTTGTCATTGAAATTCTTTTAGAGTCTGTGTTAGTATGGGAAGCGTCAGCAGCTTTTACCCCAATTTTAACACTAACACACTAACACTTCTGCAAGTGTCCTCCATTCATCAACCACAATCAGCTAACGTTCAATCTAATTTATGTTTTATTTATCCACTTAGTTTCAGTTTTCCTTCTGTCTTACATCACCTTTAATCTTTTGTATGTTGTTTTTTGTCATGATCATGCATCCACATCCACATCCTCTTCCTCAAACCCTTCCTCACCCACTGTTCCCCTTCCTGACATCTGCATCGTATTCAGGCTGGTCACAGAGTAAGTGCATCTCCAGACCCCTCGTGCTCCTGATTTTCTGAATTTTAGAGTAGTGCTGCTGCTTCCTCTGGGCTGCTGGATCTCGCACCATTCCTCTCACCTTCAGACTTTTTTCTGTTTAGACTGCTCTGGGTTTATGATGTTCTTTTTTCTAGAAAGCTTGTAATTGAAATGTATTTGTCTGTGATCATAAAATAGCTAGTAATCTAATTGTCAGCTTGCAGAATGGTTGAAAATAGCAGAATACTTATCAATCTAGGCACGTTGAACATATATCATCCTGTTTCTAAGCATTACAGCAACACATTTTGTGGTTTGCATATTTTATGAACATTGTGGTGTAGATTTTAAACACAGGCTAATTAGAGTATCAGTGAGACTGGGTCTGACATACCAGTCTCATGGGAGTAATAAGTTATGTTTGGAATGGGATACTTACTTGAGTACCGAATACTGCCTTATTTTTTATTTCAAGCACATGAAACAGTATGCAACTATGAACATTTCAATCAGAAGTATACTATTGCTGTATGTGTCATTTATTCTCTTCACATTTATTCAGTGTTTTATTTAGTTGTCATATTAGAAATAAAAAATTTAGTTTGCATTATAATCATAAAGTTTGATGTTCAGATGTCTTAACATTTGGTCAAATAATGAAGGATTGCATACGTTATAGGTAATGTTACATTCTACACATCATAAAGCTACATACTGCAGAAATAGTAAGGCTGCATCCAAAATCGCATACTCTCTTGAGTAGGTACTTATTTTGAGTAAGAACTTAAATTAAAAGTATTTTCTATATAGAATGAATGCATGTAATATGATTTTAATCCGAACGGACTACATTCACCATGTTTTTATTGTCATGTGACCTACCAGTGACAGTTGCATCACTTCTCTTCCTTTCACAAATCCTCTCCCATAGCCTCATAGTAAAGTGTGCATTTCAGAACCTTGCTGGAAGGTAGAAGTCATCCATATAATTAATACTTTGAATTCTGACATTTTCACACACTGTTTTTTCCCTACTATATAGTTTGGAAATATGCCATTTGGATGCACCCACAGTGTAGGATGTCAGTATACTATTTCAAAGTTTTGTCAAGTAAGATTTTTATTTAGGCTTGTGTGTGAACGGTTTGATCTCAGCCTGTTTTAGGTTCAACAAAGCTAACAGTCTTAGAAGCCGCACTCTTGCTCAGCTTTGACTTGATTGTTGTCTGAAGAAAATTTGCTCTCATTTTAAATGATTACATAATGCTAATTCTTCCAAAGGCAAAACATTCTTTCCGAAATTATTTCATTAATATTTTATTCAGACAGCAATGCGTTGCTTGCGACCCTACTTTTCCTTCACTCTTGAGTGTCCAACAACTAATGTTTGAAGAACGCTAACAAGATGTCTTTTGCCATTAGCTGGTGCTTGTGTTAGGTGATCTGCACATTCCCCACCGATGCAACACCCTGCCTCCCAAATTCAAAAAGTTACTGGTGCCTGGCAAGATTCAGCACATCCTCTGCACAGGAAACCTCTGTACAAAGGAGAGCTATGATTACCTGAAAACACTCGCTGGAGACGTGCACATTGTCAGAGGAGACTTTGATGAGGTTGACTTTTATTACTTATTTCTGTTTTTCGAAGTTGTTTATGCACTTTTTAACCATCCACATTTCTTGTTTCTAAATGACAGAACTTGAATTACCCGGAGCAGAAGGTGGTGACGGTGGGGCAGTTTAAAATCGGTCTGATCCACGGACACCAAGTGATCCCATGGGGCGACATGGCGAGCTTGGCGCTCCTTCAAAGGCAGCTGGATGTGGATATTCTCATATCTGGCCACACACACAAATTTGAGGCTTTTGAGAATGAGAACAAATTTTATATAAACCCCGGATCTGCCACAGGGGCCTATAGTGCACTGGAAAGGTACAACATTTACTTTTATCTTCTTCAGATCATGTTTAATCAAACGTTATACGCTATGTTACGTGGATGATTTGTGATTGAACTGTATCTTTACAGCAACATCACACCATCATTTGTTTTGATGGACATTCAGGCATCCACAGTGGTAACGTATGTCTATCAGCTCATTGGAGATGATGTCAAAGTCGAGAGAATCGAGTACAAAAAGTCGTAAAGAATGACGATGCTGTCAGCTGCCTTCTTTCAGGATGCTAATCTTGTCATTCCCTCTCACCTGAACGTCACCATCGTACAAATGCTGTATCATAACATTACACTATATTTCAATGTAATATATAATATTGTTTATATGTCACCAGAATGTCATCATTTGTGGTTTCAGCAGATGGTTGTTGAAAATGCAATAATGCTGCATTATTTGCATAATTTTAGTGTGAATTAGTCTTATAAATATGTTATGTCCCCTATTAATTTTTCGAGGCCTATGTTAAGTCATCTTTCATAAAATAAAACCCCACATCACATGAGCAGTGTAATAATTTTTTTTAAGAAAACAGAACAGATTTGACACATTAGAATTATTAAAATATTTTTAAATGTCTTGGACATCTGGATTGTTTATGTCTAGGATATGATTTTGTTAGGTAGTTTTCATAAATGACAAAAACCTAGATTGATGCGTTAGGTAAGAAATATAAAGTCCTCTTCATCATCTTCCGATTCATTAAAAGACAGGCCACTCATGTGTCCAGCAAGATAAGAGTCTGTTTCAGTCGCCTTCCATTCAAAGTCAGCTTCCCATGGCCGTGATCCTGGAAATGTTAGGTCCATTAACTCCATTTTGAATAATGTTAAAAACTGGAACCTAAAGTGTTCAAAGGACCCTCACCCTGTATATTGCACTATTTTTAGTCTAGTAGAACAAACCTACCTTGTGAAGAAGCATGTTTTGCAATGGTAGCCCTCCTTTTTCTTGGCTGTCCCATATTCGATTTTGCAAATCCAGAAGACACTCTGTGTGTAGGCAAGGCAAGTTTATTTATATAGCACATTTCATACACAATGGTAATTCAAAGTGCTTTACATAGAAGGAATTAAAATGATCAAAATAAATAAGAAACAGTGTCGTAGTTTAATTTTGAGTTTACAGCTAAGGCTCTCAAAAGTTTTGCAGATGGCATCATATACTTGCCTTTGATGATTGACGATTTTAGGTAAAGTTGTTTTCTTGACTTTCTCTGAAGTCGAAGATGTCTTTCCACTTTTTTTTCTCTTGTTTATATATGTACTCTGAGAGTTTGCCAAGTGATCTACTTCTGGGGTGTATGTTGACATCTGCAGTTTCACATTTACATTCTCATGATGCGCATCCGGCACTAAATATGGAGTATTATAAGTTATAATACGTCAAATATTTAATTGTATTAAAAGTTCTTGCTAATACAGGCATAACTCCCATGCTCATATTATATGATGTGATGTTTCACCTGTCCGGATACACCGGTGTAATACGTTCATATAATGTTGACATATTAGCTTCCGCATGTGCTCTTTGCTGTAAGCCTCTGCGATACTGTACAGAAAACGCTTCTGTCCTGGTGTCAGGCCTGGATGCTGAAAACCAGAGGTTATTAAAATGTGAATTTCGAGTTACCTGGCAGAAGGTTCTTACGGCTGCTGACCTTAAGGAAGTTTTTTTAATTGATTTAATTGAAATGAGACTAAGTGTCTGAGTAAAGAGATGTAAAGTAACAGAAAAGTTAAAATAAGGACATGTTTGTCCTCTACGGACCTCAGAGTAACTTTTTTAAAATTGACGCAGAAGATACATTTTCATGAAATACCTGTAAAAATGGAGCAGCAGTCATGGTGTTAGGGATATGAATAGTTTTAATGTCCCGATTCTGTTCTGCCACTTGTACAGTTGCAGGTTGTATTTTATGTCCAAATACTGAGTTTGTTTTTCCTGGATAAGGAGAGAATTTTAGTTTACTTTAAATAAATATTCAAATTATTTACAATTACAATTCACAAAGTTATTAAAGTAATAGCCCCAAGATCATGGTTTACTACACATGTGACAGCTGTTTGTCTTCAGGAATTTTTTCTTTTCTTTTTTTTTACTCAATTGGGTCAGAGACTCTGGTTACTCTGTCCAAATTATACAGGTGTAACGTTTCTGTAATTTACACAAATTACGCTTGCTACTCTGTAGCTGTATGGAAAAAACCTGTCAGGCTGCTGGGGAGATAAAATGGTTGTGTTTTTAGATCAAATTTACTATACATGCTAGATGCTACATGCTTGCAGATGTATACTGCATTTACAGATGTGCAGGAAAAGAGGTGCTATAAAAAATTAAGTAATGTGATTCAGGAACTACTTTAGGATAGTAAAACATGCAAAATAATGCACTAAAGTTATGTAAATTACACAAAATTAAAGCAACACGTTCTTACATGGGACAATAAAATAATTGTAAACAGAAAATTATCTGACATTATTATGATTCTAACTTTTAACTTGGCACATTGGTTTTGAGATGACTAGGAAAATTGTCCCATTTAACATGAATTCACCCAAAGTCAGTAATTGCTAATCTGGCCAATTAATAATTATTTATGGAACAAACTTACCAGTTTGCACATGGTTAAGACCAGATGGCCTGTCAAAACAGTATATCATAGGAAACACATAATGTGTATGTGACAACAACACAATAAAAGTAATCTTCATAGCTATGTAATCATATTCTCTGGCTTACCTTAAAGGCAAAAAAGACTTTTTGTGATGCAGACGACTTTTATCAGTGTTGTTTTCAAGGAATTTCACGTGCTTTTTCATGCCGGAGTGTTACCTGAACTGTGAGATCTGTAGCATAAGCTACAAGTGATCCCATCTGATAATGCGCGTGTGTGCGTTTCCAGTGTTTTGACTCTAACGGGCTTCCGTACTAGGTGACGAAAAAACAGCATGGCAACTGTAGGAATTGCAAGTGGAACATATCGCGGACACAAATAACGTTTTTCTGTGCGTTAAGAGAAAACGACATAACATCTCGTGCTTTTGGAGCTGGAGAATTGACAATGCCTCGATACGCGCAACTAGTAATGGGTCCTGCCGGAAGTGGAAAGGTAATTAAGCACCAGTATGATAAGTTGGGCTAACATACTATATGATTCCAAATAATTATGATTTTGTTGTTTTATTGTGCGTATATCTGTGCTGAAGTAAAATCCTAAACACTAGACTGGTCTGCATTGCGCGTGATTATAAGTACAATGCATGAACCAGTAGCCTATATTGTTGCTTTCAAAATGGTGTAGTGATATTAATAATAAATCAGAGTTAATTTCTCCTTTTTTCAGAGTACTTACTGTGCCACAATGATAGAGCATTGCCAGGCCCTCAACCGATCTGTACAGGTGGTGAATCTGGATCCAGCTGCAGAACATTTTGAGTATCCTGTCATGGCAGGTGAGGAACCGGTACATAGATACACATTAATTACTCGCAGATCTTTTTTGTTTTTATTTTGAACATATGTTCATTTCAAAAAGGTTTTACGGTTCATGAGAAACAAATTCTGTCAAATGTTTTCAAGCTTTTCACTGGTAGACAGTAATGTGCAGACAGTAGTATCATTACATTATTTACTTTGAGAAAAACAACTTAAAGCCTTTAATGATAATGTCTCTAAAACAAACAGGCGTCATTGTTTAACACACCCAAAATAAATCCAAGCAGCACACACTGAAAGAGAAAAAAGTAAATAAATATATTTTTAAAAATTGAATAATAAGGAAACTATTACTTACAAATGATAAATGCCACAAAAAAGCAAATTATATAATACATTATATGACATTACATGGAAGCGTTCTACAGTGAGATCGATTAAAATTAATTTATTAAACCGATATGATGAATTTTCTTTCATTATGATTATTCAAATTTAAAGTTAAATGAGTTAACTTCTTTTTACTCAAATAGATTGAATAGTCTCAATCAGTCTTAAAGTAGATATTTGAGTGATGTAATAATATTGCATATTTTAAAACATTCAAAAGAAAACATCTAGGTAAAGAACTATTATCAATCGAACATGAAATACAGTATGTATTTCAGAATTAGTGGTGCAAATGACAAAAAAAACCTGCAAATACTGTCATTTTTATACAGTGATTTGATTAACACGTTATTCAAATTGTAAAAAATACGTACAATTTGTGGAAACACTTTACAATAAGGTTTCATTAGTTTGCTAATTTAGTTAACAAGAACTAAGAATGAACAATACTTCTACAGCATTTTTAGTTCATGCGAATTTCAGCATTTACTAATATATTATTAAAATCAAATTTTGCTAACATCAATCAGTATTTGTTAACGTTAGCTAATTCACTGTGAGCTAAAACAAACAAACAATGAACGACTGTATTTTTATTAACTAATATTAACAAAGATAA
This sequence comes from Siphateles boraxobius, assembly GCF_051911475.1. Classification (NCBI taxonomy): domain Eukaryota; kingdom Metazoa; phylum Chordata; class Actinopteri; order Cypriniformes; family Leuciscidae; genus Siphateles; species Siphateles boraxobius. The sequence goes on from NW_027508788.1 coordinate 2,456,469, forward strand.
ATAAATACTTAAACAAATGTATTCCTCATTGTTAGTTAATGTATTAACTAATGTTAGCAACTGAGAAAGTGTTACCCAATTTGTATTTTATAACTAGTGTTGCAACTGCCCTTGTTTTAGCATTTATCATTTGTCATTTATGATAACTACTTGCACCATCCTAGAAAAAAACTGCATATAGGTCTACATTCAAAAGCTTGTTTTTTTGCGTGTTTTTTTAGGCAGAGAAAGAACTCTATGGAGCTTGTGCTCATTAGTGTTGTTTCTGTAAGTAGTTTGTGTTTAAAAACAGCTTATGTGTTCTTATACAATTGCACTTGTATGCAGATATTCGAGAACTGATCCAAGTAGATGACGTCATGGAGGATGACTCCCTGAGATTTGGCCCCAATGGAGGACTGATCTTCTGTATGGAGTATTTCGCCAACAACTTTGACTGGCTGGAAGAGAGTCTTGGTCATGTGGAGGATGACTATATACTGTTTGATTGCCCTGGTAAGAGCTGATGTGGTAGATGGTATGGTGCTGTTGAGGACTGGCATGGAACAGTAAAGAGCACTGTGTCCTCTTGACTGTAGGTCAGATCGAGCTGTACACGCATCTGCCTGTTATGAAGCATCTTGTGGAACAGCTACAGCAGTGGGAGTTCCGCGTGTGCGGCGTCTTCCTGGTTGACTCTCAGTTCATGGTCGAGACCTTCAAGGTAATGCTTGTCACACTGCAATGACAAATAATGTAAAAACAGTGTTACAGTTCTGTGAAGTGGAAGTGAAGTCTGTTTCAGCAACTGCGGGCTGGATTTTTTTAGTATTTTTTTATTGAAATTGTAAAAACTTAAATTGTATATTTGTTGTAATTCATTTTCTAGTTTATCTCTGGAGTTATGGCTGCCTTGAGTGCTATGGTGTTGCTAGAAATTCCACAAGTCAACATAATGACTAAAATGGATCTACTTAATCCAAAGGCTAAGAAGGAAATAGAGAAGTATGTTTTGAGAGATCTTGAAATTAGATCCATTTATAATTCACTTTTTAAACCTACATTTAAGTGTCATAACTGTGTTTTTTTGTTGTTCTGTTTTATTTGCAGGTATCTAGACCCGGATATGTACTCCGTGATGGAGGACAACTCCGTTGCTTTGAGAAGCAAGAAATTCAGAAAATTAACCAAGGCCATTTGTGGTTTGGTAAGTTACAGTTACAATAATTCTTCCTTGAGTCGAGGAATTGATAAATACTGGTATATGTACAATTCAAGTGCATCATCTAGGGCTGAACAGTTTTGAGGAAAAATTCCTTATTAAAAATGTGATTTTAAAAAAAAAACCTTCAGGTTTGCTGTACTTGTTTGTTGGGCTGCAAAATTTGACCAAAATTCATTGTTGATTATATATAAATATGACTATCAAATGATGAGGATAATAATAATTACTATTAATTAATTAAATTTTATTAACCAAAATAAGATCTTTATTTCTATTGTAATAATATTACTTAATTCTACACATTGATTATTCAATGATAACACTTTTATTTTCAGTACAATTGTAAAAACAATACTAATATTTGTCTTAATTTCTTCAATTTCTTTTTCCTTTTCAGTATGACTAAAAAGATCATTATTATCATTAAAAAATAAATATGTTTAATATTACTATTTAATACTACTTCACTGTGGACAAATTCACATATTGTAAATAATATTACAATAATTACAACTGTAATATTTGTCTTAATTTCTTTATTTTTATTTTTTATTTTTTTGCCGAAAACCCAAACTAAACAAAAAATACTTTGTTGGCTACAGGTTCATAAACTATTCTTATTACAAATCTGTTGAAGCTCTTTAATGAAGTCTCACACTCTAATTTTGTTTAAATAAATCACAGCATTTGCAGTTTGATAATTGCATGACCCTATTACGGTTTTGATTTTATTTAGATTAATCGTTCAGCCTTAGCATCTTCACACTGTAATTATCTGGTGGTAAAACTTTTACAAACATTCTTTAGTAAATTGTCAAAATTGCACTGTTTTCTTTAGATTGATGATTACAGTATGGTTCGATTCCTGCCCTTTGATCGCACTGATGAGGAGGGCATCAACATTGTCCTGCAGCACATTGATTTCTCCATACAGTATGGTGAAGACCTGGAGTTTAAAGAGCCCAAGGTTTCCGCATAAGGCTACTTTCAACTACTGTATACATTTATAAAAACTTGTTTATTTAAAAAAAAAAAAATTAAGTTGTTTTAGATCAAATTACAACAAAATTATAAATTTAAACATTAAAATGATCCTTTTTTTTCTCTTTTTTCTCTAGGAATTTAATGAGGAACCCAGTAACACGAATTTTGATGAGTTCTTCCAAGGCACAGCGGATTCTTAAAGAAATCCCACATGAAGCCAGACTACATTTATATGTGTTCCACTAAATAAGAGTTTCATTTATTTAAACTATATTCTGTCATGTTGTGAAAAACCTGTGCTTTGTCTCAATCTTCTTAGCAGAGTTTTATAAAATCTAATCAGTTTTTTAAAATTGTCTATTTATTTTTACAATAAAAGATATGGAAATGACAATGTGGTTTTAATTTTGTTTTATTCAGTCGTTAATTTGTCTCAAAACGTTACAACCTTAGTGAAACGTTAAGGGAGACATACCCTATGCAGAAGAGTGATTTGTCATTTTTCAATAGTGGGATGTTAGCCTTTTATATTTGGCCCTCCAGTCTTGATAACATCCTTGTTAAACCTAATGCATTTATGTTGTCTAGATAAGCAGCTCGCCCTCTTGGTTTTGACTGCCATGACGTCAAAATGGGCACACATGGCTATTTAAGATTTTCAAAGAAATTGTGGTGGAAAAAATTGAAGCAGCAAAGCTGCTGTTCTTTGGCGCACCCTAGTGGTTATGACGGGATACTGTACTGGAAGCTTCCTGTATCTGTGTAGGGTGGGACAGCGGAAGCGGCGGGTTTGCAGCTCTGACATTTTCATTTTTGCCTGCTAGGTTTGGGACATATCGTACCAAAATGCCGGTAAGAAATTTTTAAAACGTTATAATTTAAAGATGTGCGTAATTGTCTGCTTTGTGAGCAGCTACTGTGCCACGTTTTAGAGCTGGAGCGAACAAGAAAGCTATTTTAGCATTATTAGCCACAGCGCTAACCTATACATCATCTTACTCTGGCCATTTTCTACAAATGTAACAAGTTTACAAAGAAATTATGTTTTGGTCTTTATGCTTTATTGCCCATTATACATGTGGAAGTATCAGAAATATGTTGCGGAAACAGATTTGTTCATGATGCAAACAACTGGATTTCCTCATTTGCATTCAGTGCTATGAAAACTGACTGACTCTCTTCAAATATCAGTTATTTAAAAAAAAGTTATATATATATATATATATATATATATATATATATATATATATATATAATTTGCTATATTACAAAAATAATTATGTTTGTCTTTGACTTAAGCTTGCATTTTCTCCCTTTCTTCAGGCTTACCACTCAAGCCTGATGGACACAGACACCAAACTGGTGGGGAATATGGCGTTATTGCCCCTTAAAACACAGTTTAAGGGTCCTGCTCCTAAAGAAAGTAAGAAAGTTTGCTTGATTCTAGGCAGTACTGTGAGATTTTTCCTTAAATGGCCATCATTAGTAAAGCGTATTTATTTGACAAATCCGCTGTTCCTTCCTCTTTCCATATTTAGCTAAAGACACAGATACTATCGACGAGGCCATCTACTACTTCAAAGCCAATGTTTTCTTCAAGAACTATGAAATTAAGGTAAGGAGTGAATGTCTGTACAGGAGTCTAAAAAATGTACTTGGCGTGCCTTAACACGAATTCGTGGTTCTGTCCTGAGAGAAGAATAAAAGTCCTCCTTGTATGCACACATTTTTTGAGTCTTTACCTCAAACACTCGTTTAATAATTATGAATTTAATTCGTTTTGTTTTATTTCAGACTCTTATATGCACTTTAAAATCGGCATGAAATGGAAGTTGCAATAGTCTTTACTTCCCTGTTGTGACGTATATCTGAGTGAAACTGATTCTCGAGCAAGAATTTGGGGCGGGATTTATGGGTTTGTTATTGGTGATGTCATGTGAGTGACAGGTTGTCCCGTCCTCGCGCCTGTAAATACGTCATCAGAGAAAAGAGGAGGGGAAGTTATTTTGATTGAAGATATGCAGTAGCCTATATAAATAAATAAAATATGTATTAATTTCATTTTGATAGAATGAGGCTGATCGGACTTTAATCTACATCACTCTTTACATCTCTGAGTGCCTCAAGAAGCTCCAAAAGGTAACTATTGAAAAAAAATATATATATATATACCTACTATTTCATGGTATAATCCAAATGTTCAGTGATTAATCGTTTGTCTGTTGTTGTTGGTTTTCCTCATAGCTAATGCTTCATAACTATTTAATTACTATCTTATAAATGATTTCTAGTGCAGTTCAAGGGGCCAAGGAGAAAAGGAGATGTACACACTGGGAATTACCAACTTTCCCATCCCTGGAGAACCTGGCTTCCCTCTGAATGCAATGTATGCTAAACCTTCCAACAAACAGGAGGAAGGTATGGCACAACGAATTCAAAACTTTACTGAGTCAGCTTAATGTGCACATCCACTAAGACCTTCTCTATGATAAGTTTATTACAAGTGTTATCGCCGAATTGATCTAGATACCATCTTTTCCCCCTGGACAGAAACGATGAGGGCTTACCTGCAGCAAATCCGACAGGAGACGGGACTGAGATTGTGTGACCGTGTGTTCGACCCTCAGACAGACAAACCAAGCAAGGTAAGACTATATTTAATATTATCAGTCAAACCAAGTTCTTGACAAAAAAAAAAAATTCTCTCTGCATTGACAATTATTTGCATTATAATTAAGCACATTTTTCTTGTTACTGTAATGCAAAAATAAAGAAAAGTGTATATTATATACAATATTGTATATATTTACACACTTACACACATATATATATATATATATATATGGACAAAAAATGGACAAATTAATATATAAAGTATTATATATATATATATATATATATATATATATATATATATATATAATACTTTATATATTAATTTGTCCATTTTCTTGGATGTTTGAAATTCATGTTATTTAACTAATTTCTTATCAAGTGATGATGATGATAATCATTCAAATGTCTTTGGTGTTCAGTGGTGGGTGTGCTTTGTGAAGAAACAGTTCATGAACAAAAGTCTGTCTGCACCTGGCCAGTAACAAACCACTCAGGATCTCTCTGGGTACTTCTGCGTGTGATGTGGATGGATTTTTTTTTTCTTTAATGTGTATGCGAGCGTTTACTCTGATTCTGTTGGAGATTTTTTTACTTGTGATTCCTGCCTGTCATGTAAAGCAGGAGCCGATCAAATAAAAATATATTAAAGAGAAACAGCATCTCTCGTCATTGAATGAGGACGTACTACTGATACACTTGGTGCCAGTGTTATTTTTTTAGTAATATTTACATTGTATTAGTTCCTATAATATTATATATTATATTAGTCCTGTCAAATCCTCTAATCGCATCCAACAAAAGTTTATGAATATATATATATATACTTACATACACACATTTTATATATATATATATATATATATATATATATATATATATATATATAGTTCCAAATACTTCCATAGCCATTGCATGCCCATAGGAATGTTTTAATGAATTTGTGTTTTTGAATGAATCAGTCTAATGAATGACTTAACTTATTAAAGAATTTATTAATATTTCAAATTACCTTATTTTTGAGTTGTCATCTGTTTTTAGCACTTTTGTTATGTGCTTGTCATTTTTATATATTTCTAGTTTTAACTTTTCAATTCAGTTTTAATCATTATAGTACTTCAAATTGCAAAGGCAACATTTCTAATTTCTGTTCAAGTTTATCTAATATTTATTTTATTTCAATTAACAAAAAACATTAATTTTAGTATTTTCATATATTGAAATAGCTTTTTTTCAGTTTTCATTTAGTAATTGTCATTTTTCTTAATTTTAATATTTCTATTTAGTTTTTTAATTTTTCTATTTGTTGTTAATTTCAGTACAACAAATGTATTGTAGTTGTCAAGATAAATTTCTAATTTATGCTCAAGTTTTTCTATATAATATATAGATTTTATTTTATATTAATGAAAACTACTTTTAATAGTTTTAGATGACAAAAACAATGCTGCTTGGTGTGTAGTGATTCATAATAATGGTTTTATATTCTGAACTTAAAAAAAAAAAAGATTGCTGCAGAAAGAAATGGCATTCATATAGTGCTCAAAAATCAATGTCACCAAGGACCATACAAACTGGAGTAAAGCTGTGGCGTTTCACACCACAGACTCAAATCAAAATCAACTGAAATTGTAGCACTTATTGCTTAATATTGTTTTCTGTCTTTTGAATAATAAAATTACATTTGCATTAGTACACACCAAACAAATCTCACTCTGATAAGATGTGTTACCAATAATCTTATGCCCCTTAGAAATTATTGAGGTAACTGCTTTTTACACAACTGACATAAGACAAACAACAGGACAAAGGTAAGACTGAGAATAAAACGTAAGGACAAACAGTAGATATGTAAGACAAATGCTACATTTTAATGAGCAATTACATGATGGGGCCTTCGGGAACAGAAGAGTGAACAGGATACAGTCATAAATGAGGTTACAAAACTACATGTGGGGGTGGGGGTTGGGCGCAACAAATGACTGATAGAGCTATGGTACAATACATCATATTTACATACACAAAAAATACAGCTTTTGAGCTCACCATTTATACAAAAAATATTCTCTGTCTCATGCAGATATGTAACTTTTTGGTTTGTCCAAAAGAGGTTTCCAGCTCAAATACTGAATAGACATTGAGACGGACTTGACATCACTGAACACAATTTTCCTTTTTGATAGGAGAACAACTTAAGGCAGCAGATAAAGAGATGGCCCTTTGAGAGACATCTGCGGTATTGTTTTTTTAAGGGAACAGGGCTGTCCCGACATGTCAGTGAGGAGGGAAATCAGCATCGATTCTGACCATCAGCCTCTACTAGTACCATAAATGCACAAAACACGCCAGAATTGCATAAAAGACTGTTCAAAATTGATGGCTCAGTGGCAGATAAAAAAGCGAGTCAAAACACAAGTGTCATGCAGTACATTTCATCATAATTAAGATAATAAATAATTCAGACACACTAGAGGGTGGGGAAAAAAAGAAGAAGAAAAAATCGACATCAACAAAACGTGCTATAACTCTCACATTCAGATAAAAATAAAAAACAAATTATCCAACGGTGGCTTTGCTCTGATGTCCCTAACTGGTGCTACCCCAAATAACTGGTGAATAAAATAAAGGTGATCCCCTATTAAGGTTTGTAATTGCCATATCTAGGGGGGCTGGTTAGAATTCAATTTATGTGAATATAGCATTGTGATGAAAAATGTGATTCAACACATTAGTTAAACCTATTAAATTGACATGAGCTTGTAATGGGGTTATAAAATCAATGCAGAAATACATCCTGAAACATCTGTCTCTGACCTCAAGATATGGAGATGGAAACTGATAATAATATATGTACTAACAAAAGTAACCGTGATGGGGCATCTAGTCGAATGCCATCTCTTGGCTTTTCCTCACGCAGCGGGCGACTTTCCTCTTGAACTCACCGTTGGGATCCTCTCTCCATTCTTTCTGCAAGCCGAACACAAATGTGAAGGTTTTAATTATTGTTTCAGAAGAACAAAAACATAAATCGACATTCACCGCCCATTTTATTTAGAGTGACATTTCAGAGTGAAGACTAGATAGAATGTATTGAATGTATCCACTGGCATTTTTTTGAGGAGGTTTTTTTCAGTCAGGACGAGGAATCTTAAATGGGAATGCCTCTTTTTCAAATCCATCCTTTTGTGCTATTAAACGGATAGTTCAAAATGGAAATTGTGTCATCACATACCCTCAAGTTGTTTCAAACCTGTATGAGTTTCTTCTGTTGAACACAAAAGAAGATATTTTAAAGAATATTGGAAATCAAACAGTTGACGGTGGCCATTGACTTCTATAGTAGGAAAAAAAATACTAAGGAAGTCAATGGGTGGCGTCAACTGTCTTGTTGCCACATTATTTCAAATATCTGCTTTTATGTTCAACAGAAGAATCTGATACAAGTTTGGAACAACTTAAGGGTGAGTAAATGACGAAACGTTCCTTTTTGGGTGAATTATCCCTTTAATGCTGTATCCATGATTACATTTGTGACAAATTTGTGTTAATATATTATCTATTTCCCGTTATAGAAACCTACAAAAAATCTGATAAAGAAAGTCATGTTAACACTTTACAATAAGGTTTAATTTGTTAACATTAACTACATTAATTAACATAAACTAACCATGAACACTGCTTCTCCATCATTTATTATTGTTGATAAAAAGTTTAAAATGACCAGAATTCAAAATTGTCCTTTTTTATATATATAAAATATCATCATAATTTATGTTTCATGCAGTGGTGGACAGTAACAAAGTATTCCTGTACTGTTTTGTATTCCTGTATTGTTACTGTACTTAAGTTCATTTTTCAAGTATCTCTACTTAATCAGAGTATTTGTACTCGACTAGGTTCCATAAAAACACGCAGTTCCTCATTATTACGAACTGAAGAAATTACCACCTCCTCTAAGACACAAGAACAATGTCAGATTCATGAACGAGATAATTCTTTCCAATGATCCTGCTGAATTGCTTCACAAATAACACTGAAAAATTCATTTGTGAATCGGACTGATCCAATGGCTGTTCTTGAGCCAACAAATCACTGATTCAATTATCCAGAAAAAAAAGAGCCATGCTGGAAATGTGCATGCAAATGATGGTGCGAAAAGGAAGTTACTAATTGATTTTACCCCTGGTTTCACAGAAAAGACTTTGCACACCGAGTCCAAAATTAGCGTCCGAAATGTTTGCACGTTAAAGAATAAATACGATATCATGTTTTGTCAATCACATTTACACACTCTCAAACTTACGTCCGTCATAAAAAAATTTGGATCGGGTTCGATTTTCGGCGTTTTTAGCATCCATATCAAGCATTATGAATGTTTTTTTGACAATTCAGAGCCACCAAATGACGAATACAAAAAAATACATCCGAAAATTTCAGACTCATGTCTGCAAGGACCTTTAAGCCTAGTCCCGGACTAAAATTCATGTTTGAGCTGTTTTAACTGCTATTTTCAGCTATTTCTGCTATTTATTTCTTTTTATCAGTTTAAAAAAGCAAGTCATTTCACAATTTTATGCATGATAGGCTGAGCAAGTTAATACATTTCCATGAAATGTGAAAGACAAACCATTTTCCCTCTAGAATAATGTGCTGTGATTAATTGCATAATAATACCAGTAATGTTTATAATATTAAGGAAGTAAAAAGGGTAAATCTTGATTTCATGGTGACTGCTATTATAAAACGTGATTCTTTTATCATCAACAATCACTAAACTTACAGCTGCGTCCACATTGGCTGGCGAGTCTCCATTAGGGTCAGCTAACATGGAGATCACACTAATCATGATGGTCTCTACGGTGTGGATGGGCAGCCAACGCTCCTCGGGTTTCTCATAGCCAAATTTGTCCTCTCCTGGCTCATGTAGGATTGAAATGCACACATCTCCGTTCTTCGCAACTGATTAGAGATGAAGAATAATATCAGTGTCAGCCGCTACAGTTGTTTTCACCAAAACTGACATGCACTCACCATTAGGATGCCAAATCTCCGTAATAAACTTCATCTTCGGTGGTCGATGTGGGTAATCGTGAGGGAAATTGAGATGCGCCTTAAAAAATCCACCTTCGCTATAAATCAAAAACAGAAAAAGTGAGTATACGGTTTTGTTAGAAGAGATTTAATCTTAACAGGAGACTAGATTAGTCAACTGGCCACTCTCACAGCTAAACCCAAGCACCACATGGCTGGTAAAAGGATTGGTTACTTACAATAATGTGTCTTGAGGGCCGATCACGACAACCTCCCACTGATAGATATCATCATCATCAATCAGACCAGCAGAAAAACCTTCCACTGGATTTTTGTTGAGCTCTGTAAGATATTAGCCAATATTGGATATTAGATTACATTTCAGTCATCTAATGCTTTAAGAACACTAATAATCTTGCAAATATCATGTCTAGTTTTCATACTGTACCTTAGTAATGTTGTGATCACTTGAAGCATTAAAAACGATTGATTTTAATATGTAGGAATAAAGATGTAAAGATTGATCTAAATATCGTAAAATACATGTAATTGTATTTATTAAGACCAAAACCTAAATATGTTGGTATGGTTTCCTACTTGGCAGGCCAATAATTTGTATACTGCATACTAACACGTGTCAACTGATACTATGACATGCTACAACTTAATTTTTTACCATCCATTACTATTCTTTTAAAATATATAAAATTCCATGTTTATAACTAGATTATTTTCTGAAATACAGGCAGGGTATAAGCTTTGTTATGAACCTCACCAACTTATTCAGCTAGCATGCTAGCCAAACCTTCTGAGTTCTGACCTTATTCACAAGTAGAAATACGAAGCCCATAAGCTCTTACACAAACACGGTCACAGTGGTTTCCGGTAAACACTGTGCAATTATGTTAAAAAGTACAGCTAATGTGGATAAGAAATAGTTAAAATGACACAATGAAGATGACTTGTACTATTCACGCTAACAGTTAGCCACCTACCTGCTAGCTGTTTTCGCAGAAGCAGGGCCGATTGCTCAGTCATTTTATTTCAACTAATGTTAACTAAATAAATAGTTTCTCCAACGAAAAAAAACGAGGTACAGTCGGCGAAATCAATGCTGGTCAAAGTTGTTCGACACGCAGCTCTTGGACAGTGTGTGTGTATTAGAGATCTACTTCACATGCGCCGGGAAGTGAACTGATAGGCTACATGTTATACTGGCACTGACCTCAAGGATGTGTGTCACTAGGTAAGGTAGCTGCTTACTACAGCAGTATTAGGCAGTATTATCATGGCAAAAAATGCTGCACGCACCCATGACGCCCCAAATCGCTGTCTAAATAGGTAGCTCAATAGGTTTTGAAATACAGCCAAAGCAAAAGGGTCCTGACAGACATACTTTTGTTGATTATTCTGCTGAAAATATGTGATATATTTTCTAATAAACAGTAACCGATCTATCACGAATATATCAAATTTTTTATTTTAACAATAAATTGATTTATTGATTTATTTTCTTATTTATTAATATTTTGTTGTAGTGGCAGTCCATATGGTGTACATCCTCAGTGCATTTTCCATTTTGAAAAGATTATTTTAAAGTAGTTTTCTTTACGATTTTAAACATTATACAGAATAAAAATCTCTGTTAATGAAATGCATTTCACTCAAATAAAATGCTTCTCTAAATAATTTTAAACGTTTTTAATTTCTTAACTTTAAAATGTTTTTGATTTCCTTTTAAGATATCGACGAGGCTAAAGTGAGCAGTGTTCTTATTGTTAACTAAAACTATTAAAAATCGTTTCGGTAATTACAATAAATCTGAAATAAAATAAATACAGTCTTTGAAAAATAGAATACCTGTGAAAAACGTTAAAAAGTACTAGAATTATTAGAATTATAAACGTTGTGCAATGTTATTTTTATATTGTATTATATCATATTATATTATTATCAAATGTTTTTTCATTTATTTATTGTAAGAAAAGATGCTTAGAAAAAGGGAAAAGATACTGGTAATTTTCTGCAAGTAAAGGCCTACATTATCTGTTTACGAACATTTCCTCAATCACAACGCAATGCAATGAAGGATTTGTTTTTTGTTTTTATTTTACAGATTTTAGAGTGTAGAGTCTATAGACTATGTACAGACCAGGTACAGACCTGATGTGTAGTGCAATTACAAATAAAATACGCTAGATGGCAGTGTCCGCTTACATGAAATTTCTCCTAAAACGTTCCTTTATGTAAGAAACACTTAGTAAAAGACATTGTGTGGTTTGGTTTAGTTTGTCTTGAATGTAGTTACTAATAAATAATAAAGTTATAATATGTGCTTAATCATTTGATCAAATTAATAAAATGTCAAAACTAAGCGATAACTTCAGATTAGCCTGAATCCAGTAAATCTGAGTGGATTCACAAAGCCTGCCCACCCTGTATCTTGAGAGCTTTACAATCCTCCTGACATGCCAGAATCTTACATTTGCCTTTTTACAGAACCGTAAAAGGCAAACATTTGGCTTCCAGCCCAGGGACTGATACCAAACATAGACTGAATATGGGAAAGAGTTGTTAGCAAATATACAGTACATTCCACATCCGTGAAACTCAAACAAGGGGATGGTTTTCTGAATAAACAACCATGCTCTGGTGACAAAAGGCGACTTTGTGTATTCTTCCTGTCGTGTCTTCTCAGATGACACACACTTTGAGGAACGGTTTGCCTCAGATCTGTGTCGCACTTCACTAAAGATGTGTCATGTGCTTTATCTTTTGTTGTTTAGCATGCAAATGTCACCCCACTGTATTACACAGAGAAAAGACGGTACACTGAACAGTGTAGGCTAATCTATACGGAAACATCTGACTCTTCTCATGAACTGTGGATTGCCTTATTACTGATTCAAGCAACTCATCTTTCACACCCAACAATTGAAGCCACTTAGATAGAAAATTACTAATAGTTATCATTTTAAGATACATGTAGCTAATTGGAACCTGTTACAGTCAGAAATAAATCCATAAAGTGCATCTACAGGTTGGGCCAAACAGCTTGGCATTCATTGCACAGCATTGGATTGCTGACTGAGTTGTTCTTTCTCTCTCAAGCCTGCTGCAATTAATTTGTCAGTCAAGAGGTGAGTGATAAATGAGCTATTACTGGCTCAGATGACCTTTCAGTGAATGGAATTATGATACAAAATGAAACATCTTTTATTTTATCCTTTATAAAGCTTACTGTTGATGTTATTGCAGTTAATGCCTTATGTGTTAACAGTTTAAATTCAGGGGTTGCATTATAACTGTAAGGGAATCAAAACCTGAGCATCCTGGTTTCCACAACCTTTTGATTACCATTATTTTTCTGGTCGTTTATGATTTCTGCATAAAGAATTTTTTAATCATTTCAGATAACATTCCATGCCATGAAATTATGAACATAACTACAAAAATAAAAGAAAAAAGAAATTGTGATTTTTTTTTTAAGATTGAAAATCACAATTTAATACAGATAATAAAATGTATATTTTAATCTAATATAATTAGTGCTGTCAAATTGATTATTCGCAATTAATCGCATCTAACATACAAGTTTTTGTTTATACAATGTGTGTGTGTGACACACACACACACACACACACACACACACACACACACACACACACACACACACACACACACACACACACACACACATGTGTTTATGATATAAACAAAAAAATTATGTTAGATGTGATTAATTTTACATTTAAATGCAGAATAATAAAGAATAAATCAGTACTGATTTGAGGTTAAGTTTCATAATAGTGTCATTCAAGGAGATTCACCTTCCATTGCAACTGTCAGAGACCTCGACAGATTGGGCTGTGAATCTGAGCTGTAAGATGCTTTTTTTTCTTTTTCTTTTTTACATTTCTGTTTCCATGAGCCAAATTGACTTTTATGGTACCATATAGGACATCAGTGTACACAAGCGATCAAAAGAACTTTCAGAGCTGGAAACAATTAGTGAATGTTTATTGCAACTTTATATTCCAGACAGACATCTGACTATGAGATCGACTTATAAACAAGCAAACATGGAACGCACCATGTCATATCTCCATGGCAACCCAGCTTTGACAAAACTAATTTAGATGTTACATATCTTTTTATCTGAGCCAATAGAGTTGCAAAATGGCTGCAGATCCAGGGTCCAAGTTAATCTTATGACGTCGTTTCATTCCTCCTTTTCATCAGTGAGACAGTGTGCAGTGAGTGGCCTTATCTTGTGTTGTGTTCAAATATAAGCTTTTTCTCCAAATGACGACTGGGTAATGGTGAAGAACAGTACAAATCCCTATATGAAGAAAATGAGTCCTCACAAGCCTGCTTTCTACATTGTCTCTTACAGAAATAAGAAGGATAACAGAAATATTTAAATGTTTGGCCACATGACCAGCTGTTTAACTGTTTAATTATTCAGAATTATTATAAAAATTATCTGTTTTAATATGAAATGGGTTTAGCCATCCTGAGAAAAGAAGTGTGTCAGTCACCAACATTTGAACCAGAATACAAGGAACTGCACTTGTAGTAATTGTAATTTACCCATTCATCTGTTATTCTTTACATGAAAGGTTTGTGTGTGTAAAATAATTTGATATCATTCGTGATTTTGATTTTACCAATGTGGGAATATACTGAAGATTCAAATTCAGGAATAACCTTTATTACCTATTGTCTGAATAAAAGTTGTGTTAGAAATTGTCGTACTTTCACTCAAATTTTTCTCAAGGTAGGCCTACTTGTATTTGTGAAAGCTTGGCCATACAAAATTTCCATTAAAATCATTAAAATTTTAAAATAGATAAGTTCATTAAAACAATTATGGGACACAAAATGGTTCATGAAACAACAAACATGTAAAAGATTTTTTTATTTTTAAATCAACAAATATTTTAATGAAATAATTAAAATTAGGCCTACATCACATGTGACATTCAGGCAACGTTTCTCATTTTCATTAATGTAATGTACTAAAATTACTGAAACAAAATAAAAAAGTACTAAAACAAAATAAAAAATATTAGGCCTAAAAACAATACAGACATTTAAAAAAAACATAACAAAAAAAAATTGAAAAAAAACACACAACAAACTTACAAAACCTTCTACTATAAAAAATGAAAACAAATCATATAAAAATAAAAAAAATTATTAAAAGTAGGCTATTAATAAAAAAAACATTTGGTTGTCAACTAATCGTATTTAGCGAATTCGCGAATGACTCATCAACATTCACTCTCGCCACCTACCGGCGTAATCTAGAGAGAGCGGCACTGAACGAGTCAGTGAATAAATCTTTTTGGTGAGTCCCTGCCTGGCATGAACCACAACCCCTACCGTTTCTAGACTGTTCATTCTAGGGAAATTTCTTTGCTAGTGCTACTACACCCTTCTTCATCTGGAATGACGTCGGCCAAAACGAGGAGGGTCAGCTGATCCACACACTGACGTGACGAAGAAAAGTCAAAGGAAGGAACGGGATTTCCGGAGTCCGCGCAGCCAATGAACGCATTCCACATGCGGACAGCGAGAGCTTTGCATGCGGATCAGGAGAGCGGCGGAGCAGAGACACGCGATTGGTGCTGATGGTGCTAGAGCTGCGAACACCGGCTGCGGTTTAAGGGAACGAGCCGATGATAGATCCGAAATACAATTTAGAGGTTATTTATCACATCATAAGGACACTAAGACTCCCCCAGGCATCGACAATTTTCAAAATCAAGAACATCCAGCGAGTTTACGATGTCTGTTGCGTAATTTTTTGGTTGAATTAGCTCGGGTTAGTAACTTTTCTTCTAATTAAACGCCCTAACTAAAAAGTTAAAATTGGCTATCATCGCGTACTTGTTATCTAAAGTCACTACGGTTTTTTTGGATCAAGTTTTTCGTGGATCCGAAGGTCTTGGCAGTCAGGACTGAAGGCTTTGAAGAAGCCCGTGTTTGGGGGGTTGCGAGTCCTTTTATTAACAGCGTGTCCGTCCGTCCATGATGGAGAACGCACACACAAAAACCGTGGAGGAAGTTTACAGCTTTTTCTCCGTGAACGAGAGCACTGGGCTCGGCCTGGAGCAAGCGAAGCGGCAGCGGGAGAAATGGGGACCGAACGGTGAGTGAGCGAACGTGGCTCGGCTAATGCTAACAGAGGAGACTGGGATTGGCAGTTTACTAGTAAGCAAATAGGTGAAGGTGATTTCGCAATGTCGATCGTGTGCTAGAGGGTTGTAAGGCCCGTACAAGAGCTGGCGCACATGCGGCGATATTCATTTCATCAGCCGGCATGTGTCCGAAATGAAGGCGCGTGACGTCACTGCTGCTCGCCACCAGCGAGTATAGTCATGTTTTACCTTCAATAAAAAAAAAATTTGTCATGTTTTACACATTTGGCCAGTAACCAGTGTTGTAAATGCAAACATAGTTGTATTTATTTATTTATATATATATGTATGTGTATATATATATATATATATATATATATATATATATATATATATATATATAATTTAGTTAATACCAATATTGACTTTTGCTGTAAAGCTTAAATGATGCAGATGATTTTTATTTATTTATTACTGTACATGAACTTTCAGGATCTAATGTTATCTTTTTTTCTCTCATTTCTCTCACCATGCTGTGAATCTTTGGCTGTACCACAGAATTGCCTGCGGAAGAGGGTAATCCTTTGTCATGTATTCTGTTATTTATGTATTCTCTTTTTATGCATTTCACACCTTGGTCTTTGTTATAATGTTTTCACATGCTTATTTGTTCAGGAAAATCACTGTGGGAGTTGGTGGTGGAGCAATTTGAAGATCTTTTAGTGAGGATTCTTCTATTGGCAGCATGCATATCTTTTGTAAGTAACTCAAATCAATATTAAGTTGAATACGGTACTTGTTTAGCTTTCCTTATTATAATTTTCCCCAGTTTTTTTCTGGATCAGATCAAATAAGGTTAGATCAGATTCAGCTTTATCATTGTGCAGAGTACAATGAAGTTAGCGTCTAACTAGAAGAGCAATTAGGCAAATCTTGCAATTAATATTAAAGGAATAGTTCACCCAAAAATGACAATGTTGTCATCAGTTAGTACTCTTCCTCATACAGTTCCAAACCTGTAAGACTTTCAAAACACAATTTAAGATATTTTAATTAAATCTCTAAATTTCTGTTCCTCCATCGACTGTCCACACAACTGCCACTTTGTCGCTTCAAAAACTCCATAAAGAGAACTGTAAACTAATCCATTTGAATTGAGCGGATTAGTCCAAATTTTCGTCAAAATCATGCCTCTTCAAAAAATTTGGACTAAACTGCTCAATTCAAGTGGAATAGTTTTACAATCTTTTTATGAACTATTTAAAGCTTAAACGTGGTAGTTGCGTAGATGTCAATGGAGGGACAGAAAGCTCTGAGATTTCATTAAAAAGATGATCTTTTGTGTTTGGAAGATGAACCAAAGTCTTATGGGTTTGGAACTACATGGCTTTGGCTGTCTGCCAGCAAGCGACATGTAATCTAAACTGGTCTGGAACACATACGTTAGTGGATTGGAGCAACAGAATTCCCCTCACCACTTACCCAAAGTTTCCCGCTCCAGTTCCACTCCTGGTTTTCTACTGGGTCCTCACTCAAATATAATAATATAGCATATAAAAAAATTGTGAAGTACAAATGGTAATTCTGCAAGCTAATCGTAACTGTTTTTTATATATTTAAAAAATGTGAGTACTGTGTAGATGTACATTTTTGTCGTTTTGTTTTAATGTAATTGTTGATTTATGGCCTTATAGAATAGCAATTTAGATTTTCTGATTTCTGTTCATTAATCATTACATTTTAGTGTTAAATGTTAATCTCTGCATGACATGCAGTGTGTTATGAGTACCATGCTGAAGGTGTCGGAGAGCTTTATTAATGCTCTGCGTGATATTTTGATCATGTTACAATATGCTGTCATCAGGCTACAAGGCGATGATGTACCGTGGTTCACTCGGTGGTTCATTTATGCTGTCTGGAGTCTTTAACACATGTCTGTTTGGATAATGTTTCACCGCTGGAATGGCAGGCATGGTGCAAGTCTGAGAGGGCTTAGAGAGCTCTCAACTGAGAACATGGTCCAGAGGTTAGGTTACTACGTTGAACCAACTTAGTCATCCACTTCCTCTGTTTGGATTTCTGGGTTTGCTAAAAAATCGTTGTTTGTTGGATCAACATTGAGGATTATTATTATTAATACAGCAAGCTTCTTTACATGACAAATATATAAAAAGAGGGGGGGAAAGTACGTTTCTCAAATGCTGAGTTCACTTCTATTGAATGCTCGTTCCACATCTTGTTATCTGGCGAGTAGTATTGTGACATTGTCCTACTAGCAACGGGGAAGTTTGTTGCCCCTGAATTGGTCCTGTGTATTGTTTTAAGATCTGTCTTAGGCCCCATTTACACCTTGGTGTTAAACAAGGTCCAAAAGCTTATGCTTGAATGCCCTCCCTAACCTCTCATAGAGATGCATTAACTTGCTCTTACTCACCTTTGTTATTCCCACAAGGCAAGGGTGTTATTCAATCAGAACAGTTTATCCCATCAGGACTAAGCACAGCAACTGGAATTTACAACCACAGCTCTTTCCACAAGAGCCTTTTATAATTGAAGTCAGAATGATTTTGAGTGGCATCTCATTTAATGGACTGAATTTCGGGCAAGATGAAGCCATTGTGCTTTGCACCCTTTAACATTCAGAAGTTGTCATTTTGCCAGAAACATTTCATTTGTGTATTCTGTTATAATTTTAATTAAGTTGCTATTAAAGTAGGACATTTGTAGTATGACCTACGGTTGTTCTATAAAGACAAAAACGTGTGTATGCCACAACTCAGACTTCATTAAAAAAACTAAAATTGGGGAATTATATCTTTTGAAACATTACAATAAATGGATTATACAAAATACATTTATTTTTTAATTGTTATTTAAATAATGTGCGCTGTAATTCAAAAGTTTGCGATTGGTAAGATTCTTTAAAAAAAATGTTTGGAAAGAAATCTTTTATACTCAACAGAGCTGCATTTGTTTTATCAAAGCTACTTTTATGAAATATTATTACAATAAAATTTTTTTTACTTAAATGTTTTTTAAAATGCTATTTAATCCTGCAGTAGTAGTGCTGCGTAATGTTTTTGTGCTTAGTGTACATTTCAGGATTCGTCTAGATTTGAATAGAAAGGTCATAAGAACAGAAATGGAAATCTTTTGTAACATAAATGTTTTTGCTGTCAGTTTTGATCAATTTAGTGCCGCCTTGCTGAACAAAAACCACATGTCAAACTTTTTAATGATGGTCTATTCTATATTTATCTGTAATACAATGTATTAATTCTACAAGTTTCTGTATAATTCTTCATATAAAACGTGCTGGTCGTTGAACTAAATTGGGTAAAGGATGTTACCAGACGCATATCTGTGATTTAGCCTAATTGATAAGAAAACACTTTGTCTCTGTGAACTAGCTTAGTACGCAATGAATCACCAGAATGATGACAAGGCTGCAAAGGAAATCTGTTATACGAGGTCAGGGCTTTAATCGAACAAAATTCAAGCTTTTCCAAGAGTACCCTCTGGGGGAAAAAATACAGGATGTTACTGAAACAAAATATTCAGAATGTTGCATAGGGAATAGAAAGCTTCTTGCCTCACTAGAATATGTGGGTTGGTGTTAAAATTCTTGCTTTGGTTTTATGCACTGACTGTACATTGCTTTTGTTGGCTTGTTCGTGATGTTTGCAAAGATGAGCTTTACTATTACATTTTTGGACGGGTGTTATGATGTTCTCGAATAGGCCAGTGAGACCTCTTGTGTGGTCCAGGCAAGCTTAAGCCCATATAGTCTGGATTGATGAAAGCTGCTCTTTTTTAATTGGATCATATTACATAAAGGACTCAGTGCTTCAGCGTTCACTAGACCTTGTATGGACCGAGTCAGCATCCCTGTAAATTCACATGGCTGGCTTGTTAAGTACTTTTCTTCTCGGTCGTTTGTGACGCCTTAGAAGAGGCATGCATTAAATAGTCATTCTTGTGCATTTGCTGACGACACACTGTTTTGACCCCTGGCTCCCAGCCACAACTCCTGCCAAGTGCCAAGATATAGAAACATGCTCTGGTACAGTGTAAAAACATGATGCACTGAAGTGTTTAAGTGTTGTCTTGGAACACTCTTCGCTTTGGTGGTGTTCAGTCATTTGAGAGAGGCTATTTGGTCAACCTGAAATCCTAAATTAAGAAGTATTTGTTTTTCCTGTCTTTCTTTTATAGGTACTGGCCTGGTTTGAAGAGGGAGAGGAGACCATTACAGCGTTTGTGGAGCCTTTTGTAATATTGCTAATTCTTATAGCCAACGCCATTGTAGGTGTCTGGCAGGTAAGTTTGGACTCCTTTTGTTTTAAGCTTTGCCTTATTTTATACTGTATTTCTGAACAACATGAACACCAAGTGGAAATCCAATAGATTTTTGCATATGGGCGTGCTCTGACAGATGTTAATGAACGGCAATCTTTGAGGCCATACTCTCACAACGTTGTATTAGAGCAAAACTGCTATTCTACTGTTCATACGTTTGGTCAATCAGATTTCTTTTTTGTTTAGAAAGAAATGAATACTTTTATAAGACATTTATATATTCCGAAAAAAAATCTGTCAAATTAATGCTATTTTTATTTATATTCATCAAATAATCCTAGAAAAATGTTTCACTGTTTCCACAAAAAAATATTTATTCAGCTTTGTCATTACATGAATTAATTAGATTTTAGAATGGAAAACTATTTTTTAAAATTGTTGTAACATTTTACAGTCTGTTTAGTAGTAGTTTGATCGAATGAATGCAGCCTTTGTAACCGTGGTATAATTTGTGAGAGGTGTTCATAATGAGCGTTAAATCTTTACTTCTACTGTCCTCCAGTACCAGCTGTTTCTGACAGCCGTTTTCCATTGATAGAGTTTGCTTGTGCCTTGTAACGAATGAAGTCTTTCTCGTAAAGTGTAGTTAGCCTTGTTATGAAAATGAAAACGTGGCCGTTTTTTTTCCCGCTGCCCTTTTCTAAAGATAGTCCTGCTCTCCCAGTGGAATCTAGAATAGAGCCAAGACCCTATTTTCTCCGGCACCTCTCAGCGGCCCTGAAACCCATGTCCCAGATTTCTCTCTATCGTTTTATTTTGGTCACCATTCATTACCCAGACTGCCTGAGAATCTTCAGCCTTGTCTCCTCCTATCAGTTTTCTACTTCTTCAAATGGTCTTCTTAAAGGGCACAGCTGCAGCACAGTATTGAATGCCTTGGGCTATAGTTTTGCAGATAATATTAGTGTATATAAATGGAAAAAAAATTTTTAAAGACCCTATGAAATTACAACTGAGTCCAGGCTTTAGAGCCTTTGGTAGCTCTGAGTTATCTATACAATAATGTATTATCATTTGCAGATACATTAGTTAATCATTAATACATTGCTACGTTACTGTTCAAAAGTTTTGGGTCAGTAGGTTTTTTGTTTTTGAAATAAATTAATACATTTATTAAGCGAGAGTGCATTAAATTGATCAGGAAGTGACAGTAAACATGTATAATGTTACAAACAATTTCTAAAAAAACTGTTCTTTTGATCTTTCTAATCATCATAGAATCCTAAAAAAATTTAGCACGGTTTCCACAATAATATTAATCATCATAACTGTTTTCAACACTAATAAAATAATGTTTCTTGAGCAATTGTGTTGACAAAGAAATGAAAACTGCAAAAAAAAAAAAGAAAACTTGTATAGTTTTGTCTCACAGGTGGCCTACAAATGTTCCCATTACAATTCCTTATGGCTCATACCCACTTTTTTGGTGAATTGCATCCCTAGTGGCAGGTGTGATGTAAGAGGCGAGAGGACTAATTATCCTTTGGTTCATACAGCCGCTTTTTCAATCAGAGCGTAGAGTAGCAGTTGCTAGCCCAGGGCAAACTTCATTTCAGGGAGCACCGGTCCATGCATCAGCCCTAGAAGATTTACAGGCCCATTAAACATCCAAGAGAAAGAACGGAGTCTGTTTCTCAGCAACCAATGTATACTGAAGTATGGTGGTACAAAGGTAGTATTATCTGTTGAGTATACACTACAATTTAAATGATTGGAGTCAGTCACATGTTTTTTGTCTTTTTAACTTTACCAGCCATTGATGGAAATTTCCAGCTTTCTGTGTTTTTTCTGTTATTTGGTAGGGGACAATATTAGGCATCTTCTAAAAGAGTACTGAATCTCCTGATCAAAACACAGGCAAAGAAGCAGCAGAAAGAAGCGATATCATATGTAAGCAGATGCATATGCAAAATAACGTGATCATCAACATTAAACCGCATATAAATGAACTTAATCTTCTCCATCTATGTTTTGTTCATCGTTCTGAATCCTATCTGGATGTAGTCTTTGGAAAAAAATAGATTTTTGCTCAATATTGCCTTTTTTATGAGACTTAAGCCCTATTCGCACGGGATAAGTATTACCTGGTGACCTCTAGTCATTTGTAATAATTGGGGAGGTTGTCTGTGATCTTAATCCCGTGCGAATCGGCCATGTCTGTAATTTGTAAAGTAAAAATTCCCTCACAAATTCCCTACTATATTTCGCCGAACACCGAGGTCCTGTGATAATATTGGTCCCGTGCGAATCGGCATCTCTGTGATTTGGCCGGATCGTATATCATGTTTTCAAGGTTTTTGTTTCATGTGCGCCTTTTTATCCATATTTCGCGAAGAATGGAGGCTGTGTTGGAGTATTTTGATAGTATAGTATTTTGGTTGCTGGGTCATATCGCTATACACAACTACACAATATGCAGAAAGTGGAAGCTGAAAATCATCAGAAGAGCAAAAAGAATGATTAGATGGAGATGAATGACATATATAGCAGCATGCGGTAAGGAACTTTATTCTGTTTATGTCATAATATATCAGCTAGACCTATAATGAAAAGACATTTCCAAGCAATAGCCTATTGACGTCATATCCGGGAGATAAGTCGGTAAATTTGAGTAAAATCACAGGCTTCGGTTATCCCGTGCGAATGCGCCACATGAAATTTAGATCTGGGTAATTTGTAAATCACACGAGGTCCCCAGATAGTACTAATCCCGTGCAAATAGGGCTTTACCCACATTCAAGTGTTGATAAAAAAAAGGAATGCATGAAGCTAGAATAAAGGTGTTTTTTTTTGTTTTTTTTAAAGCAGAGGCTCTGTTTTTTCTTTTGATTAATTGCATGTTCAGATTTTCATCCAACAAAATATTCCGTGGGCCCAGAAACTTTTGTGAAAATGATCTTTTTTTTTCAAAAACACTGGGAGGAAAGAGCTAAATGTTTAATTAAATTGCTCTGATTTAAGTTCTTTTAATGCCGAGTTCAGACTGCACGATTTTAGCCCCGATTTTGGCTCGCCGACAGGTTTTGAGAAATTGCCGACAAATGCCCAAAATCACAGGCAAACCGGTGATCGTTCACACGAGTGACAATCACGCAGTGTGAATGAGCAAAGACGCCATCTGAGAGAATCGCCGACGAGTCGATGACGCCCGTGAGATATTTGGCATGCTAAATATCTGGACCTGTCGGCGATTCACAATCCTGCTGTGTGAATGTGTTCTGACTGAAAACTACATCGGCGATGACCAACAGCCAATGAGAGAGCAAGATACAGAACAGCAGGCTGTTCGGGGAGGAGTTATAGACCAGAATATCAGCCAATGAGAGAGCAAGATACCGGACAGCAGGCTGTTCGGGGAGGAGTTATAGACCAGAATATCAGTATTTTAATAGATCGGCCTATAATTACAATTATATCAAACAGAAACGAACCACAAACATTTGCATGACCAGCAGCAACAGCAGGACATTTGCAAAATGATTTATTTACCCCCAACTCTCTTTGCAAAACACAGTCCTTGCTCCCCTCGTCATCCCAACCATTTCCTGCATAAACTCACTGTTTTTAGTTTTTTTTCATTTTCGCTACAAATCAGTTCACAGACAATTTGGATCGCAATCTTCTTGTAGGCTATCAACAAATTCAGTGTCGCGCGTGAACTACGGTCTCACGCACCCGTGATCTTCCGTTATTTCCTTATCACTTCTCGCGTTTGTTTGGTTGTGAAACGTAGTTTGCGGACCGGAAGAAGTTGTCGGCGATTCTTTCTTTTGTAAAGTCATGCACTGTGAAACCTCCTGTCGCCGATCCATCGTGCAGTGTGAACACAGCAGCAACTGAATGTTACCCCAGATAGTCATGCAGTGTGAAAACAACAGTGACCCGATTATTTTGAAAATCGTGCAGTCTGAACTCGGCATTAGGGAATTATTTTACTCCGCAAACAGTCAACCCTGAATCCATTTGAGTTTTTATCTAAAGCAAGTTTTAGAAACCTTATATAAGTTTTTAATTAGTTCTTTTATAGTTTTCAACTTTTTACTCGCAATGAAAATAGCCACGGAAGTTGGCATTGGGTTAAAATCAACCAAAAAGAAATTTGTTTTAGACAGCATTTCTCTGCCACATAGACTTGTTTGAGCACTTGCTATATGAATGAAATGCATTTAATTGTTTTGGCAATTGTTTTAATCTAAATCCAGGTTTTAGCAGAACACAATCTGTTGGAAAGACTCCATGCTTGAAACGAGTGTGTTTTTGGGGCAGTATGCTCTGCTTCTTCAATGACGTCTGAATCAAAAGAGAGATAGATTGGCCTTCCTCCTTTCAGTTCTGCTCAGATTAACTGTGAAATGAATCGCAAGGCCTCAGTCTTGGGCCTAATCGTGTGACACTATCTGACTTTCCACCCTCTCTGGTTTATTTCTCATCATAACCGTAATGCACAGGAGTAATTTCTGTCAACTTGTTTAGTTATCTGAAACGTTATCACTGATGTACAGCACTGTGGTTGGAACAAGCATTTTGCAATGCCAAACTGATCTTAGTGAGATATACCTTGAACTCTAGCAGCAGTTGATAATGTGGCATGTGTATTTATAGCTTATTGCCTTAAATGTCTCAGCGACCATAACCCACCCCCCTTCGTTTGTCTGGGTCCGGACATGAAACTGTTTTTTCGCCCTTAGGCACGTCAGTTTTGTTTGTTTGACATAAGACTTTTTGTTCCCATCATGCAAGAGAAACCACAGGAAGCCTTCTGCCAAGCAGGCTACCACTATTAGGAAGTGTGTCCCTTGGGATTAATCATGCTGAAAGCAAAAGGTCACTTTAACACAACGTTTAACATTAAAATAAGAAGGTTAGCGTCAAAGGCAGTTTTCCTTCAGTCGTATCTGATGGTACCTCAGCCATCCAAGACAAAATTATCATAGTGCGGTCAGCCAATTTAGCCCTGGATTGTCATACCTTCTCTAGGATGTGCCGTTGAATATTTAGTTCACATGTGAAATAGTTTGGGTAGTTTGAATTTTTGTTTTTGTAAATAATAATAATAATAATGTAGTCTTAGTTCTTAGCTCCATTTAACACATCTTCACAGTATTTAGATCCTTTCAAGATCATCATAAACATTTTGGAGATTCTCTATAGCATAATTATGCTCTTAAATCCCTATTTTTTCAGACATTTATTGACAAGGTTTTTGTACAAAAGTTTTAATTTGACGGACCTTTAAATACGATGGTCCAATTGCGAAAAACCCCCATCAGTGTTCTATTATAAATCATTTTAATTAAAATATTTACACACACACACACACACACACACACACACACACACACACACACACACATATATATTTGTATTGTGTGTATATATATATATATATATATATTATTTTTTTTACTAAACTTTTCTGTGGACCCCTTGAAGCCCCAGTTCTTATACTTTGAATGCCTATTAGTACGATGTCCCAGGAATATGAAAATGTCTCATTACTATTCATGTTCTGCTTGCAGGAGAGAAACGCTGAAAATGCCATTGAGGCCCTCAAGGAGTACGAGCCCGAGATGGGCAAGGTCTATCGCCAGGACAGGAAGACTGTACAGAGGATCAAAGCCAGAGACATTGTACCTGGGGACATTGTGGAAGTTGCCGGTAAGAATTTAAGTGACTATTCAAATTCAGCCAGTGTGAATATTGAATTCTTACCAGAAGTAGGAAGGAAACTTATCAGGAACAGGTGTAAAAAAGCAAGTGCCATTATCCAGATGGCTGCTGTGTGAACAGGTTGGTTTCCCAGTGGTTTAGACTTACAGTGACAAACTCTCTCTGAACCTTTGTGTGTGATCACACGGTTGCCTCGGGAGAGATCGTGTTTCATGCGTTTCGCAGGAAAGACTTACTAAAGAATACAAATTAGAGCTCTGCTGGTACTTCAAGAAAACAGAAAATTAACTAATTGCTTTGTCAAGTTTGCCACATTCTTTTTTTTTTAATGTCATCTTTTTATTGCTTGAGAAATGAGAGCTAATGTTACATTTGTGTATGTTTCCTGTGCTTTTTGTCTTTGTGAAACTCAAATACAGCATGAGTCACAATTTTCTGTACTATTGATGTATTTCCTATTGAAGCAGGAAGTTGAAGTGGTACATATTAGGCTTATCACTTTTTTTTGGTATTGATAGAATTTATTCATTTTGAAAGGCTTTAAATAATATATACACACTACCATTCAGAAGTTTTGAGAGTGGTAAGATTTTTGTTTTGTTTTTAAAAAGTCTCTTCTCAAGGCTGCATTTATTTGATTAAAAAAATACAGTAATAGTTGTGCGGTGTAATATTTTTGTGGAAAATATTTTTTTTAGGATTTGATGAATAGAAAGTTTAAAAAAAACATTTATTTGAAATTGATTTTTTTTAATAATATTATAAATGTTTTTACTATCACTTTAGATCAATTTAATGCATCCTTGCGGACTCATAAAAAAAAATTCTTACAAAAAAAAACTGCTGAAAAAAACCCCAATTTTGGCTATATATTTGAAGACACTTTCAAAATAAAATAATTTGCAACCATTATTTGTTTGGCAAGGAAATCTAGTATGAGATTATTTGCTACTTTTTTTTAATTCAAAGGTGGTATAATTTAGTGGGGGGAACATTCTCATTCCAGAGGGTATTTTATTTGTGTAATGCAAGATGTCATTTTTTTTTTTTTAAATCCATTTTCATGGAAGAGAATGACTGTAAAAAGCATGTACTTTTTAATTTGGTTAACTTTTAAAGTTAAAATTCCCACGTGAGTTCATCTGAATAGGGATTATCAGGAGTGCCCCTTGCTCTATATTGTCACGTAACGCCACATCTCACGTGCTCACTGGAATAGATCACTAGGCGCTTCCTTATTGCTTCAGTGTTTTAGACATACAATGGCTGTTAAGGTTGCTTGACTCTTTCAGCTAGTTTGAAAGTGGCAGTTCACTTGTGACTATATTAACCAAAACACTTTATCATAAGTGCCCCTAACACATTAATGTGGCGGCGGCAGCACACACAATTTGGATTGTATGCATGTGTAACCTTTTTATTCCCTTGTGTGTCCGTGCTGGGCTTGAAGAGGTGTGCTCGCCAGCTTCAAGTGGAGTTAGATAAATGCTTAGTCATAATGAGATGAAACGGGCAGTGCTGAGAGGTGAGCCACATGGTGCAGTAAACCGTCCATCAGCAGGATGGCGATTGGAGGAGCCGGTGTTTTTGCGGCTCTGACTAATAATACCTTGTGGTAATGTGACCAGGTGAGTGTACCTGTTACACAACCTGTGAGGGGTGCCTAAACAGACGGGTTCTGAAAATTAGAAAATTAACGTTCCACTTACAATGCCACTGTGTGGGTGGTGGAGTTGCTAAGGATACATTTAAGGGATGATATTATGGGATGTGAATAAAGAAGATTCTTTTGCAGAAGCTGGAACAAGAATGACTAGGCTGCTAAAATGAACCCTTTAGCAGCCAAATGTATTTATTTTTTATTTGTAATAACACAACTCCAAGAATGTGTGTACCTTAGTTTTTACTTGAAGTTAATCATTTAATTAAAGTGTACATCACTGTAACAGTTCATGGTTCATTTCGAATTGGACATGTGACTCAAGATTAAGTTGCTGACAGAATAATGGCTCTGAACGGTTCACTGAGAAAGTCTGATTCAAACAGAATCAAAATATTATTTTTTTTCCCCCTCAGATCAGACACCACAGCTCAGAGTGTTGATAGTTACATGCAGAAAGCACTGTTGCGTCTCTTAAGACTGTTTGACAAAACTTTGTGCTTCCATATACAGGTTTTCCTGTGGTGGCTAGCCTATATTTTAAATCATTACTTGCAACAAAAAAGCAACCATTCACAATCAGTTTAGTCCACAGTCTGGAGCCTCACTTGCATCCATTTTAGTTCAAACCAGGGACTTAATCTAAATAGGGGGAAAAAGTCCTTTCCCCGTTTTACTTGGAGAGGGGAGGGATGATGTTGATTGGTTTAGATAGTGCTGTAGAGTGACGCAGGACAACCATGTTTAATTTGTTGCTGCATCAGAGATGGAGAAAAGAAAATTTGCATTTGTCTTTTTGTCTTGTGAAGGACAGAGGGAGGCCATAGAGGGGTCTGATTCTTAAATTTCTATATAGGAATAAAGCTGGGTAAATGGATTTAGGTTAACCCTTCTTGCATGGTGGTGGTGGTGAAGGGAGTGAAGGAAAACAAAGAGGGAGGTGACTGCAGGGGGAAAGAGAGTCTCGTGAGTGGAATGCTAAGTGTCCGTCTAGTGGCAGCAGCTGTGCAACCTCGCCGTCGACACCAGAGCTCACAGCTGATCTCGTATGAATCTTCAGCATCCACGTGCATCATTCAGCCTCTGCTGGGAGGTCGACGAACTGCCTTCAGCAGATGGTGCAGTGATGTTTGAAAAGCGTTGGTCCCCTTCCTGATGAGGTCTGCATGACGTATCTTTAATCAAACCCGCAGGATTTGGAATGTGACACAACCACATGACGCAGGGAAATAAAAATGCTTAAAAACGCTTTTAAAATTTACCTTTCAATCAGACAGAGATGATTTGTCTTTTTAAAATGTCATTGAAATGCTTTAGTTTCCACCGACAGATCAATTTTGAGAAATTGAACTACCTCAATAATGCAATTGTGGCTCATACTGTATACTGCCTTTCAAATGTTTGGAGTCAGTACAATTTTATTTTAGTTAATACTTTTATTCAGCAAGAATCCTGAATTTTTTTATCGTGTTTCCATAAAAATATTGAATGATTCCTGAAGGATCATGTAACTCTGAAATTGGAGTAATGATGCTGAAAATTCTGCTTTGTCATCACTGGAATAACTTAAATTTTTGGAAGTTACGTAAAGTTATAATATTTCACAGTATGTTAACAGTATGTGTGATCAAATAAATTCAGCCTTGATGAGCATGAGACCTGTCAAAAACAAAAAAATACAGACTTTTGAATAGTGCCGTCTATAACTGTGCATGTATACATATTTCTCTCATACTTAAGATTAGGAATTTTAACAGTCTTAAGTATTACATTTTAAAATGTAACTCATCACATTTTTTTATGCTAAAGGCATTAATTATACCTCAAATCCTCCAGCAATCTGAGAACACTGACCGCTGATGTAACTCCTTGCATAGCAGCAGTAAGCCCCCATCCCTTGGTCCTGTTACCTTGTCATTGGCTGCGTCATCTTGCTAAATTGGTTAAATGGCAATAGATTGCTTGTACATTTATCTCTGGATTTTTTCCGCCTACCTCAGCGAGTCATAAACTCTAGTCCCTGTAGCTGCTTTATTTCACTTTGCTCTCATTGAAGAATGACCTTGCAGGGCTTTGCTGAAGATGACAGCCTCTCACATCTGTTATTGCCTCTCGTCTTTCATACATCTGCCGTCTGATAGCATGTAAACTGATACGATCATGAAGCATCTGATCTGTTGGGCCGTTGGTCCATCTCCTGTCATCTGCAGACCAGCGGTGGTAATTGACCGCTCAGCCGTGCGCTTCTCCTCTTTAAAAATGCAGAAAAAGCTCTTTGTTTCTGAGCGCTGCTAACGCTGAATAATGTGGATTTTGAAAGTCTTTGTTTTAATGACTTCTAATTTGCCGTAGTTATTTTTGACTTGATTTCGAATGAAAATATATCTGAGGTTATGTTTTGTAACATAAGATTTTTCCATATACAGATTTTATCCAGATGAGTTTTTGAAATTCTGGACAGCAAAAAAAAAACATGCAAATGGATTTTCAAATCTGATTCTAACCACATTTCGAGGTGGTTGGAAATGCGATTCCAATCAGATTTTTACAGATGCGTCTCAGTCTGGACTCTCAAATTGTCTTTTTCATCACTCTTAATGCGAGACAAAGTGATAACGTCAAAACCAGTGACAGAAATGTGTGAAGTATTCATACAGTCTTCAAACAGAATGTCCAAAGATTTTGGCCGTGACTACAGCATTTATTTTATTTTTTTATAAAAATGGACTGTTTATTACTACTGTACAGTGATTTCGTATTTGAAATTGTGTGTAAATCATAACAGTGACTGTAAATTATGTATTTTAGGTATGGGAGTGGGGTATTTTGCGTTTTGGTATTTGGTCTATATTTGATTGTGAATTTTGGCTGTCTTTTTTTTCACAGATATGGCAACCCTCTCTTGAATATAAATGTTTTACTGCACTGGCAGAATTTCTTGTTTTTAACGAGATGGTTCAGTTAGAGCTAAAATGTATGAAATTTAATATAGTTTGCACATTGACAGTACCAACTCCTGAATTAATCACATTGAGGTGATGCCTTATCACTTTTTCTCTGATGGTACATTTACATGACAAAGATGTGCTAAAAATGGAAAAGTTTTTCACATGCAGATGACAATGTTGTCAAAACGATCCCCGTTCAAATGGATCCTCAAAGTACTGTATTATGTGTTGTTATAAAAAACATTATTATGCATGCAATGCCAGTAGTTGGCCATATCACTTTGTAAAGAAAAACTACGTGCCTATACACTAAACGCATAATACGCATGGTCATAGCGGTATTGTTTTTTCAAAAACTTGCACTATGAAACCTGTTTTCAAAAGTTTGTTTTCAGGCCCCCAAAATACTGTTGTCGTGTAAATGAACAGTCAAAACGCATATAGTTTTCTGTTTTTACTTGAAAATGGTGTCTTGTAAATTACTCTTCTCTTGAGCGAAGACTCTCCTTAAGGGACAAATGTCAGTGTAGTGAGACATTAGTCAAGGACAATATTTGCAGGAGGATGCTGGGGGATGGAGACAGACAAGTGTAGACGAGTCCCTATTGACCCAAAAGGAATATGATGAAGCACATTGCTGATGCAAGCCACCTTAAAAAAAGGGAATAGAAAGTATTAGAAACATTAGCTAACTGCCGTTGCCACATGCTAACCGCGGGAGTGTGAATGCTGATCACGTCTGGGAAAAAGTGACAAGCAGCCAGTGTAGACTCTTGGCTTTTGTGGTTTTAAATGTATTGTGACTTCCTGTTCACAAGTTAATGTCTTCCTCCAAGTGACACACTTTTTTGCAATCCTCCAGCCTCTAAATTTACTGTGCCTCACTGCTAATGAACCAAGATCGTTTCCTTTGCTATGGTAATGGCTCGGACTCATGTCCTCAGAAGTATTAAATCAAGGCTGCTCTGCGATTGCTCAGGTGGGGCTTCATTGTACGTAAAACTCTATAACATGACCTATCAGCAAGCCTGTAGTCTAAATGACCACCCTGTCCCAGTAGAGACTGAGCGAGAGGGTGAAAGTAGGAACAGAGACAGGATGTGCAGTTAAGAGTTGACGAGATAAATAATCAGTGAGCCAGATGGCTGCTTTCTCTTCTCTCGTGTTTGAAGGGGAGGTGTTCTGCTCTTTGTCCTCTCTTGCTGTCCTCAGCAGGCATCGCCTCAGTCCCATCAGCAGCAGTGGGAACAGGCTCTTGGAGGACAAGTTGTCTGCATGACAGAGAGCATATCCGGCCTTGTGTGTTTACGTGCTCAGGTCGTCGCTGCACTTGCGGCCTCTCGCTGTCAGTTCCCTCAGGAAGCGCTCCCCGGGGAGCCCCAGCCAATCACTGCTTGGAAGGGAGTGTTCTTTTCTCAAACCAGCCAAAGACAATCAGGGACAACGCAAGGAACTGTTAATGCTTCTCTTTGAAAAAGGGATTAGACCTCCCTAAAGTTTGCTTACTAACATATTTGTTAGCGGTCAATATGTCCCTTATGTTTTCCCAAGAAAATATGAGCTAATGTGAACCAATGGTGCATTTGTATTTTTGTATTTTTCATTTATTGTGGTACATGCTATGAACACCGGTTACGTCCAGAGACGTGACTTACACGTGAGGCTGTAGTGTGTAAGTGTCCCAAACCCCATAAATGTAAAAGATGTGAAAAAGATCAAACGTGTGGCTACATTTCACCAGGCTCGATGCCAACTGCGCGCCATGCAATGTTTAAGACAAGATAATTGCTGCCAAGACCAGAAACATGACAAATCTGATGAAGCACTTGACGGTGCACAGAATAAATTTAAGAGCAGAAACTTGCTTCGTCTTCGACTGCAAGAAGAACTGGAGAGCATCACAAATTAAAATGAAACTCATCGTACAGGCTACTTGCCTCACATACATGAGAAATGGGCATATAGAAAGCTTGAAATGTCTACTCTTAAACTAACCAATTTAAATAAATAACAAATACTCTGATTACGTAATCCAAATGAAAGGTGCTTATAGCTCTCTATAAGGCGCGTGCGTTCACTATACTGCGGAGATGACGAATCAGCAATGTCATTTTCATCTTTGCTGCTAACACTGACTCAGAAAACACTAGATTATGAATAAACAATTAAAATGTCTCCCTGCTTTTTTTCCCTACACATTCAAAATGATTAGGCTACTTTTGCCAGTGCTTTGCGGCAAGCTTTGTGCGTGCGCAAATATGAGCGGAACCAGGCTCAGTCGGGGGCCAGTTCTCCTCTGGCCAACGAACAAACAATGTATGATTATGATTCAGGCAGCATTACAGGTCAGAAGGCAGACTAGATCAGATTGGATCAGAATATTTATCCAGTTCCATCTGGTTGGAAGTCGGATACATCACGCTGGTATGGAGACGAGTTTGTTGAGGATCAGTGCCGATGGCTGTCGTGTCGATGAGGCCTACACATGGCTGATGAGGTTAGTACTTCAGGGATGTGTTGTGGATGGGTGCAGGCGCAGGTCCACAATCTGATCTGGATACGGCCCAGATCCGGCTGACTTCAGTAAACCTTGGAATAAACAAAAAGTGTCCCTGGTTCTGGCTGACCTAATCTGTGCAGCCTAATAACCATTTAACTGATTTGAATAACGGAAATGAATAATGTTCTATATGAATGGCAGGTAAAAGAGATGCGTTTTTAGTCTAGATTTAAACTGACAGAGTGTGTCTGCTTCCCGGACAATGTTAGGAAGACTGTTCCAAAGTTTAGGTGCTAAATAGAAGGATCTACTGCCTACAGTTGATTTTGATATTCTAGGTATTATCAACTGGCCAGGATTTTGAGATCGCAGTAGACGTGAAGGACTATAATGCGTTAAGAGCTCGCTCAAGTACTGGTGAGCTAAACCATTTATAGTGCTTTGTAAGTAGTCAGCAATATTTTAAAAGTTATACGATGTTTAACAGGGAGCCAATGCAGTGTTGACAGAACGGGGCTAATACGGTCATACTTTCTGGTTCTAGTGAGAACTCTAGCTGGTGCGTTTTGGACCAACTGGACTTTATTAAGTGTGCAGGGCAACCACTCGGTAGAGCATTACAATAATCTAGCCTTGAGGTCATGAACGCATGAACTAACTGTTCCACTTTTTTCATTGAAAGCATATGTCGTAGTTTAGATCTATTTTTAAGATGGAAGAATGCTTTTTTACAGATGCTAGAAACGTGGCTTTCAAATGAAAGCTTGGTATCAAAGAGCACACCCAGGTTCCTAACCGACGATGAAGACTTGACAGAGCAACCATCAATTGCTAGACCGTATTCTGGGTTAATAGATGCAGAGGTTTTTTGGCCAATAATTAAAAACTGTTTTTTCAGAATTTAGTAGGAAATTACTTGTCATCCAAATTTTTATATCAGCTATGCGTTCCGTTCATTTTGTGAATTGGTGCGTTTCGTTGGGGTGCAAAGAAATATAGAGCTGAGTATTATCAGCATAACAGTGAAAACTAATTCCATGCTTCCTAATGATATCTCCCAAGGGTAGCATGTACAGGATGAACAGCAACAGTCTTAGTAATGAGCCTTGTGGTACTCCATACTGAACTTTTGATCGATATAACATCTCTTCATTTACTGCTACAAACTGGTAATGGTCAGATAAGTATGATTTGAACTAGGCTTGGGCGGTATCCAAATTTTGATACAGTCAAACCTCCTCCCTATTTTACCGGGGTATACGGTATTACCGTGACTAATTAAAAGTTATGACATAAGGCTCAGACAGCGTCACCAAACTGTTGGCTTGTGCCTACACCGTTCAGAAACTGAATACCAGATCGGGCAAAAATAAAACAAACAAAAAATCAAGACCAACCCGTGCACGTTGTGTCTGATCCTAGCTGACGGCATTAAATGTAATATGAGCCGGAGCCCTATTTAGACTCGACTATTTTTAATACGTGGGCCGTTATAATATGGTGGCGCCAAATAATTTTTTAACCCAGGTGCTGAGGGGGTGGTAGATATAAATTCTATTTATAAATGAGCAAAAATGGGACACTTAATAATATTTAATTATTTTAATTATGACAAAGTATTCATTTTATTAATTAATTTAAATTAAATTAACAAGCAAGAAGTGCATTTGTAAATCCGGTGACGGGTCCACTGATTTTTATTAATACAACTTTTCTGTCAGTGCTACAAAGATTAAGTTGACGATCGCCATATCCTAGTGAACGCGCATATATAGAGAGAAATGCAAACCATGGATTACATAATCAGAAGGTATAGGCTAGCCTTTTTCTTTTCGTTTTGAATTGTTTCGTTTAAAGAAATTGACGATTGATATCTCCGTAGTGAACGTGCCTATAGAGAGAAATGCACATCATGGATTAATCAGAGAGTATGCTGCCTATATTTCTTTTCCTTTTGAATTGTTTCGTTTAAAGAAATTGACGATTGATATCTCCGTAGTGAACGCGCCTATAGAGAGAAATGCACATCATGGATTAATCAGGGAGTATGCTGCCTATATTTCTTTTCCTTTTGAATCGTTTCGTTTAGAGAAATTGACGAATCGCCATCTCCATAGTGAACGATAGAGAGAAATGCACATCATGGATTACATAATCAGAGAGTAGGCTAGCCTATTTCTTTTCGTTTTGAATAGTTTCGTTTAATGAATTTGATGATCGCCATTTCCGTATGAAAGCGCATAGAGAGAAATGCACATCATGGATTAAATAATCAGCATGTGGCCCATTTCTTTTCGTTTTGAATTGTTTCGTTTAATGAAATTTCAAGCTTTATTTAGATATAGGCCTATCTGTCATGTCTGTGAGACATACACTGAGTTTCGGTTAATTTATGATGAGATTTCAATGCAAGTGACCGCGGCGCGCCAGCGCACGATCATGTCATGATTATGTTGTCTGCTATATTTGATTATTTATTAAATCCAGGTAATTGGTTGATAAAAAAATGATTAAAATTAAGATACAATTTATACAAAACGAAATTCACTTTAAAGAAAGGCCTTTTACAAAATGAAACTTAAGTGGTCAATGTCTGACTCCCGATGCATCCCATCTTACTCGTGCTGTTCAGTTTTCATTATCAATGTAAAAAAAAATAACATTATAATATTTTATCAAATATAAACTATTGGCTTATTTAATTAACTCGGGGCACTCTTAAACTAACCAATTTAAATAAATAACAAATACTCTGATTACGTAATCCAAATGAAAGGTGCTTATAGCTCTCTATAAGGCGCGTGCGTTCACTATACTGCGGAGATGACGAATCAGCAATGTCATTTTCATCTTTGCTGCTAACACTGACTCAGAAAACACTAGATTATGAATAAACAATTAAAATGTCTCCCTGCTTTTTTTCCCTACACATTCAAAATGATTAGGCTACTTTTGCCAGTGCTTTGCGGCAAGCTTTGTGCGTGCGCAAATATGAGCGGAACCAGGCTCAGTCGGGGGCCAGTTCTCCTCTGGCCAACGAACAAACAATGTATGATTATGATTCAGGCAGCATTACAGGTCAGAAGGCAGACTAGATCAGATTGGATCAGAATATTTATCCAGTTCCATCTGGTTGGAAGTCGGATACATCACGCTGGTATGGAGACGAGTTTGTTGAGGATCAGTGCCGATGGCTGTCGTGTCGATGAGGCCTACACATGGCTGATGAGGTTAGTACTTCAGGGATGTGTTGTGGATGGGTGCAGGCGCAGGTCCACAATCTGATCTGGATACGGCCCAGATCCGGCTGACTTCAGTAAACCTTGGAATAAACAAAAAGTGTCCCTGGTTCTGGCTGACCTAATCTGTGCAGCCTAATAACCATTTAACTGATTTGAATAACGGAAATGAATAATGTTCTATATGAATGGCAGGTAAAAGAGATGCGTTTTTAGTCTAGATTTAAACTGACAGAGTGTGTCTGCTTCCCGGACAATGTTAGGAAGACTGTTCCAAAGTTTAGGTGCTAAATAGAAGGATCTACTGCCTACAGTTGATTTTGATATTCTAGGTATTATCAACTGGCCAGGATTTTGAGATCGCAGTAGACGTGAAGGACTATAATGCGTTAAGAGCTCGCTCAAGTACTGGTGAGCTAAACCATTTATAGTGCTTTGTAAGTAGTCAGCAATATTTTAAAAGTTATACGATGTTTAACAGGGAGCCAATGCAGTGTTGACAGAACGGGGCTAATACGGTCATACTTTCTGGTTCTAGTGAGAACTCTAGCTGGTGCGTTTTGGACCAACTGGACTTTATTAAGTGTGCAGGGCAACCACTCGGTAGAGCATTACAATAATCTAGCCTTGAGGTCATGAACGCATGAACTAACTGTTCCACTTTTTTCATTGAAAGCATATGTCGTAGTTTAGATCTATTTTTAAGATGGAAGAATGCTTTTTTACAGATGCTAGAAACGTGGCTTTCAAATGAAAGCTTGGTATCAAAGAGCACACCCAGGTTCCTAACCGACGATGAAGACTTGACAGAGCAACCATCAATTGCTAGACCGTATTCTGGGTTAATAGATGCAGAGGTTTTTTGGCCAATAATTAAAAACTGTTTTTTCAGAATTTAGTAGGAAATTACTTGTCATCCAAATTTTTATATCAGCTATGCGTTCCGTTCATTTTGTGAATTGGTGCGTTTCGTTGGGGTGCAAAGAAATATAGAGCTGAGTATTATCAGCATAACAGTGAAAACTAATTCCATGCTTCCTAATGATATCTCCCAAGGGTAGCATGTACAGGATGAACAGCAACAGTCTTAGTAATGAGCCTTGTGGTACTCCATACTGAACTTTTGATCGATATAACATCTCTTCATTTACTGCTACAAACTGGTAATGGTCAGATAAGTATGATTTGAACTAGGCTTGGGCGGTATCCAAATTTTGATACAGTCAAACCTCCTCCCTATTTTACCGGGGTATACGGTATTACCGTGACTAATTAAAAGTTATGACATAAGGCTCAGACAGCGTCACCAAACTGTTGGCTTGTGCCTACACCGTTCAGAAACTGAATACCAGATCGGGCAAAAATAAAACAAACAAAAAATCAAGACCAACCCGTGCACGTTGTGTCTGATCCTAGCTGACGGCATTAAATGTAATATGAGCCGGAGCCCTATTTAGACTCGACTATTTTTAATACGTGGGCCGTTATAATATGGTGGCGCCAAATAATTTTTACCCCAGGTGCTGAGGGGGTGGTAGATATAAATTCTATTTATAAATGAGCAAAAATGGGACACTTAATAATATTTAATTATTTTAATTATGACAAAGTATTCATTTTATTAATTAATTTAAATTAAATTAACAAGCAAGAAGTGCATTTGTAAATCCGGTGACGGGTCCACTGATTTTTATTAATACAACTTTTCTGTCAGTGCTACAAAGATTAAGTTGACGATCGCCATATCCTAGTGAACGCGCATATATAGAGAGAAATGCAAACCATGGATTACATAATCAGAAGGTATAGGCTAGCCTTTTTCTTTTCGTTT
Organism: Siphateles boraxobius; assembly: GCF_051911475.1. Lineage (NCBI taxonomy): Eukaryota > Metazoa > Chordata > Actinopteri > Cypriniformes > Leuciscidae > Siphateles > Siphateles boraxobius. The sequence continues at coordinate 2,494,654 of NW_027508788.1, forward strand.
TGAATTGTTTCGTTTAAAGAAATTGACGATTGATATCTCCGTAGTGAACGTGCCTATAGAGAGAAATGCACATCATGGATTAATCAGAGAGTATGCTGCCTATATTTCTTTTCCTTTTGAATTGTTTCGTTTAAAGAAATTGACGATTGATATCTCCGTAGTGAACGCGCCTATAGAGAGAAATGCACATCATGGATTAATCAGGGAGTATGCTGCCTATATTTCTTTTCCTTTTGAATCGTTTCGTTTAGAGAAATTGACGAATCGCCATCTCCATAGTGAACGATAGAGAGAAATGCACATCATGGATTACATAATCAGAGAGTAGGCTAGCCTATTTCTTTTCGTTTTGAATAGTTTCGTTTAATGAATTTGATGATCGCCATTTCCGTATGAAAGCGCATAGAGAGAAATGCACATCATGGATTAAATAATCAGCATGTGGCCCATTTCTTTTCGTTTTGAATTGTTTCGTTTAATGAAATTTCAAGCTTTATTTAGATATAGGCCTATCTGTCATGTCTGTGAGACATACACTGAGTTTCGGTTAATTTATGATGAGATTTCAATGCAAGTGACCGCGGCGCGCCAGCGCACGATCATGTCATGATTATGTTGTCTGCTATATTTGATTATTTATTAAATCCAGGTAATTGGTTGATAAAAAAATGATTAAAATTAAGATACAATTTATACAAAACGAAATTCACTTTAAAGAAAGGCCTTTTACAAAATGAAACTTAAGTGGTCAATGTCTGACTCCCGATGCATCCCATCTTACTCGTGCTGTTCAGTTTTCATTATCAATGTAAAAAAAAATAACATTATAATATTTTATCAAATATAAACTATTGGCTTATTTAATTAACTCGGGGCAAAATGCATCCTCGCAGCAGTGAGTGGGTGGTTGTTTCGGAGATGCGTCATTAGGTTAGAGGTGTTTCCATCTCTCGCGGTAACCTTTTTTATTGCAACATTTAAAAATTGCCTCGTCAGTATTTACTGCCTCTCCCTTCTCTCTCTCTCTTTCTCCTCCACACTGTCACTTGATGACAACTACATAAGTATTTTAGGCATTGAATAAATTATATTTATATATTATATATAAGTGCCGGTAATGACGGTATTGAAACTGATACCGTTGCTATTTTAAGACCCTGCGGTATACGATATTACCGTAATACCGCCCAACCCTAATTTGAACCATGCTAGTGCAATTCCACTATGCCAACATCATTTTTCGAGTCTATTCAAAAGAATGTGGTCAATGGTATCAAATGCAGCACTTAGATCCAGTAACACTAATAGTGAGATACAACCACGATCGGATGATAAGAGCAAATAATTTGTTACTCTGAGAGCTGTCTCATTCCTATGATATGGTCTAAATCCTGACTGGAAATCCTCGCAGATACCATTTCTTTCTAAAAAGGAACATAGTTGTGAGTATACAGCCTTTTCTATTAATTTGGACAGGAAAGGTAGATTCGAGATCGGCCTGTAATTGACCAATTCTCTAGGATCAAGTTGCGTTTTTTTAAATAAGAGGTTTAATAATAGCCAGCTTAAAAGTTTTCGGTACATATCCTAGTGATAAAGATGAATTAATGATGTTAAGAAGTAGGGGTGTAAATCAGAGCCTACATGATGATTCGATATGATACCGATTTCTTGAGCCAACGATTCGATTATTTTCGATAATTCAGAATTCCCCGCGATACGATTGATTCAATAATCGATATTTTTACATGATATCTATTAAGTTTCAAATAAATCAAAAAAAATGTTTATAATTTGCCTTTTATTGAGAACACAGGAACAGTAACCTATTCTATTCACATAATGTGTATGTTGTGCTCAATGCACTGCAAATAGAACAGCAAATATAACAGTTAGCTACTGCATACAGTTCAAAACTTGATTTTATCGAATCGTGGTGCGTTTCCGTGCATCTTTACGTCATCGCAAATGTGACCGACGCATGATAAAAAACAGAACGTGGGTCAATATATTTTTGGGTTTTTTTGTGCTATTATGCACAGCTGAGTGAACAACACCGGTTTACTGTGTGGCTTTTTGCTGATTGCAAACGCAGGAGACAGTGGATTTCCATTAATCTGTTGCCCTGAGTCCACGCGCTATGTGTGTGCGAATACACTGCAGACTCACTCGCTCTTATCCAAGGTAAATTATCAACACTATCATCCCTTACATGTGTTTTATTTAACTAAATACATCATGATCAGCTAAAAAGCATGCGCAGGTCACTTACTTCCTGAACAAGTGCGCACCCGAGTCCGTGATGCTTTCACATTCACGCGAGCCGCGGCACGGTTCGAGTGCAACCGAACTCAGCGCACCTCTTCCAGGCAGTCTCAGGTTTGGTACCCCAGTGCGCACCCGGGTTCGCATGACAGACAGCGTTTACATAATTGGCAATTTTTCATGCGAACTGTGCCCGTTCCATTCCGAGTTGGTGTGAAAGCACCCTAGACTTTTCAAGTAAGCTGTTGAAGTAGCCTTTTGTACACGTTAGCGCCTGTTTGTTTACGTTAGTAACTGCTAGCTTGGAATTCGCCGACTAAGTGACTGAGGGTGCATTCACACTGGCAGTTTAGTTCGGTGACTAACTAACGTTAGCCCAGTGCATAACAACAATCGTTTGTACGCATATGAGCGGATGCTGAAAATAGACAGGCGGCAAAACAAACACATTAATCGATACTCTTGCGGACGGATCGATGCATCGAATCGTCGGCTGTACAATCGATGCATCGATACGAATCGATTCATATTTACACTCCTATTAAGAAGAGGATCTATGACCTCTGGAAGCATCTCTTTCAATAGCTTAGTCGGTATTGGGTCTAACATGTTGTTGATTTAGATTATTTAACGAGTTTAGACAATTCTTCCTCTCCTTTATCAATGATGAATGACATTTTTCCTCAGGGAGACTACAATGCACTGTCTGATGCGATACTGTAGTAGGCCTACAGTGGTTTTCTAACTTTTTCAAGAGGGACCCTAGGCTTTTGCTCATAAAAAAATCAGCTCAGCACTTTTTTTAACCACTTTTGATGATGCACGTGCACTTGCTGATCCTTGCTGAGCCTTAAAAAAACGCAAAGTCGATTCTGAACTAATTTGATCAAGCTATAGGCATACATGCAGGAATTTTAACCAATTAATACCCTATCGTTTGCTGCATGCTTAAAAAATACAAAAAACATATTCCACAACAAACTCTTTAAATGTTATATTCAGAACGGAACAAGAATTTTAAAAAAAATAACTATAAACAAGCCAAAACAAAATAATTTAAAGCGAAAGTAAAAGTAAGGGGCATTATGCTCACGTAACTCTCTCATTAGAATCAAAATGTTTCAACATTTGCGAATCGCGATGTATTTGATGGTAAACTATTCTTTATACAGTTACTTTGTACAGTGCTTGAAGTGGGAAAAGAAAGGTGCCGGTACTCTCTTGCATTGGCAAATCATGACATTTGAGATTTCTACAGTGAAAAACAAAACTTATTGTTATTTATTAACAACATAAATGTATTAAAACAAGTCGTGTGTGCACGTGCGTGCGAAAACGGAACTCCTCGAAGTCTGCAAGTCCAAAAATACATTTAGATGTATTTTAATTCTGTCACTTTAATTCAGCGCGTGCAGCACAGCAAAAGTAGACTCGGAACGATCACTGCACTGCTGTAGGCCTATACGCACAGCACCAGGAGCGCATTGACAGGTCGCATGCGCGTGCAGTGTGAAAGCTCGAACCTGTTAACATGGGTGCGTAAAAAATACGCACTGCATGCGCACTGCAAACGAAGTATATCAACGGGCGTGACACTGGCGCTTTTTCTGTCAGTGGTCGAGTACCGGCTACATGTGAGAAGTAGCGGTAGGCAAGAAAAAGTGCAGGTACGCTTAAGAGTAAAATGTAGAAGTGCCGCCACTGCGTACCGGTGAGTACCGCCCCACTTCGAGCATTGGCTTTCTAGCAACTTCACTCACGTTGCAATATCGACAGGAAAAAATCATCCTTTTCACATGCGCAAAAATGTGCATGGAAACATCACAGTTGAGCGGTGCTTACGCTGAATGGTACGAATTGTAGCCTACTACTGCTATTTAAACAGAGCAGTGTGATTTTTATATAAGGTAGTCCATTAAATTTTATTATTTTAAAACACATTGTGCTTTTGTCAAAATGTAAACTCTTGTCAAACTTAACCTACAACTGTCACCCAACCAAAATCACACACAGTTTGAAAGCAAACATATTTATAATTCAAATGAGAATCAAGTTAGTGTTAATTACAATTTTAAGGAAAACAAATATATTGATCTGAAATGTGTGTGTTGCTGCCAATGGAGCGAACGAGAGTGTGTTGCGGAAGCCGCAAGGAACGACGAGTGTTTGTGTGTTGCTGCCGATGGAGCGAACGTGTGTGTGTTGCGGATGGAGCGAACGAATGCGTGTTTTGTGTATATATATTAATGAGAAGGGTGGGCCTGCTTATTCTGCATAATCTGGTCCCAAGCCGGTTCGCAGGACGAGAGGGCAACACGCATGTCAGGAGAAGTATTCAGTTTGTTTCGTTGTTTCGTCTTCATTTTGGTCAGGTGATGTGGATTATTTATTTTGCATGAATTTGAATGTTTTTTTAGTGTACTTCTAATCAAAGCTATTATTATTAATATTATTAGAAAATGGATTTTTTTTTAAAATTTAAATCACTGGCGACCCTTTTTTTTCTAATTCTCGCGACCCACCCGAGGGTCGCGACACAGGGTTTGAAAACCACTGCTGTAGTAGACGGTTGCATAGTTATAATTTTCTCTAATATTATCAATCTTGTAAGTAAAGAAGTTCATAAAGTCATTACTGCTGTGCTGTTTGGAAATGTCCGGTGTTTGAGCTTTATTTTTTGTTAATTTAGCCACTGTTTTGAATAAATACCTAGGGTTGTATTTGTTTTCTTCTAAAAGTGTTGAAAAATAAGCAGATCTAGCAGTTTTTAATAGGGATGGCCCGATACCGATACTGGAATTGGCGATCGGGTCGATACTGTCCTCATATACTCGTACTCGTACTCATAAAAATTCGCCGATACCACGCCCCGATACCACGTACATTTTGCGAAAAGAAACTGGCCGCCGCGAGTGCTTTGTCGAGGTGAACTGAGGCATAGGGACGTGCACTCCCAATGCAAAAGAGTGCGGCGCGGCACTAGATATGATGGCCGAGCGCGGGCGGTAATGCACTCACTCTGTGTGTGCGGGTTCCGGGAGAATAAAACGATTCGCCGACTCCCACAAACTAGAAATATCTATGAATACAACATATTAAAACTAATAGATTTTCATTCATCTGTTGCAGAAAAGCAAGAAGAACAACTAAAACAAAATAGAAACGATTTACAGGCCAGAGTTTCTATTCATAACATGTTAGCAGCGTTGAGCGATGTAGCCAATCACAGACATGTGTGTTGATTTCTTGAACGCAATGGCTAATCAGAAGCATTTAAGATAGACTCCCCTCACTGCTCAAAACTTTTTTGTTCAGTGCTGAATTCTGTATGCTGGCAAATCCTCTAATTATAACAAACAAAGTGTGGATATTATGAAAGATTCATTGTGCAGTCAGCTTCATTGATAATAACAGATGTGTGAGATCGCGATGAACTGTCAGCTTTTTAGGAATTAGACTATTAAGGGAGCGCACTTTGGGCGCTTTCAGTCATGTCAGACCATGCACGCAGTAACTGCTTGCTTTTATGTTAAATTAACAGTGGTTTGTGTGTTAATACATTTATTATTTTACTCATTATTATTTATTTTTAGACTTGTTAAAACAAGCAGAGAAGAAAATAAAAACAGTCTTCTAACCTGTGTTCTAAAATAGTCTTCTGTCTTCTTTTCTGGGAGCCTATAGTTACTTTTGCGGTAGAAATATCGGTATCGGTACTCGATATCGGCAAGTACACAAATGTAAATACTCGTACTCGTATCGGTTTGAAAAAAAAATGGTATCGGGCCATCCCTAGTTTTTAATGTTTAATGTTCTTAAATCAACTATATCTTAACCACCTGCAACTGCATAGCAATGTGCTATAAATGTAGCTAGCTACCATCTTGGCTGCTTTTAAGTATTTCATACTACTCTGCTCTATTTCTGTTCTTTTGGCTTGATCATCCAAAGGTGAATATCTCTAGCACAAACTGTTGAGTAAAAACGGCATTATGTTTGACTGGTGTGCGTGTATATATAACCCTCAGTTGGAATTGCTGCAAAGTTATCACAACCTAAATGAGGCCCTATACTGTTTCTCAGGGAGAGGAAATAGCCTTTTTTTAAGTCAATGAGTGTTTGACAGTTTGTTTCCAACCACCCATTAGCAGCCAATATGACACAACCACTTGCTTTTTAACTTCCCTGTTTTGAGCTGGTGAAAGTGACCTTGATTTTTGTGTTTTGGATGAAATCAGGGGATCGATAATGAAACTCAAGCTTTATAGCATAGCGGGCCTTTGAAGGTGTTTTTTGAGCATTCTTTTAATTAAAATGCCTGCGGCTTATGCAATTTTTAACTTTTTAACTGGTTAGGGTAACTGGTTTTAAGTGGTGTTAGAATAATATTAGGTGGTCCAAAAATTATTTTTCTCTGATCTATTCTTATAAGACTTTCTCTCCTTGTCTACTTAAAGTAGGTTACCCTGTTATATGAGCTTTTTCTAACTTGAGCTACATATCGGTATTATGTACCACATTCCTTAGTTTAGGGTTATTTTAAAGGTGCATTATTGTAAATTGGATCTAATCAACTTTTTTTATTAAAATGTCCAGAGAACCCCTAGAGCTTCCTTAAGTGCACTTCACTAAGTGTGCTTGATAAATCTAATAAAGCATGTTCAATGGCAATGCATGTAATATACAGTATGTGATGTATATGTAAACTATATAGTTTGAAGGATCTTTAAACTATATATAGAAACCCATAAGAATGAAGGAACTTCTCTATATACATTCTATGGACTAACAATCTCATCTCAAACAAAATCTGTTTACGTTGGGTGTTAGCTTGACCATGCACCATAGTTCATATCAAAATAACTTTTCCATTTTAGGAGCTGTTTTGGTTGTTGGTCTGATACCACCCGTCATGTGCCCCACTCCATTAAAAAGTGCATAGAGGCCTATTGGTGCTGTTGCATGTTGGTAAAAACTTAGTCCAGAAAAGGCAAAGCATCTAGGACAGCATCCTCAGGTTATTTGAAGTTCTTTCCACCCAGAACATCCTGTGAATAGATTCTTCGTCATTGCCCACTCTTTCATAAACTTGATTTACACATCAGGCGGATTTAAACAGACGCCATCTCAAATGACTAATAAACATCAAGTGTTTTAGTATGCTCAAGTATCCAACGGCTTATTCATTAAGAGATTTGTTTAGAAAAGATTACGGTATTTACATTTGCTCTTTTCCTACTAGCAATTACTAAACCCCCCTCTGTTTGTGGAAAGAATGAAGCCGAGTCTATTTTTGTCTACGTCAAAGTCGAACCAAAATGTTTCAAAGCTGCTGATGCTGTTCAGATAAAACCTGCATTGAAGAGGTTAATGAAGATGTTGTGATTGTCCTCCTACGTGTCTTAAAAAGGACTGGATGAGATGAAGCATTGCCATAATTCTTGTGATATTTGGTTTTGTAAAGCTTAAGGACTTGCACTGTAAAGCTTAAGCAACTGCACCTTAAAGGGTTTCTGAGAAAACGGTTGAAATTTAAACCCAACCAACCCATGATAACATGGTTTGTACTGTTTTCTTTTTAGATGAGTGATGTATTTTTGGCCTTCATTTCATCCCTTGAAAGCACAATCCGTTATTGTCAATTGCCAAGCCATTAACTGTTGAGCTGATACTTGAGATTCAAAAGGTGCTTACTTGGGGGTTCATGGTTTTAAATTTGCACTGTGCCTTACAAACATCATTTGAAAGTGTAATCACTGTAATGGCACCTTTGTTGTAATCAATGGTAAAGCTTTTCTTGGATCCTTAGAGCCTGACTTGCTTTGCTTATAGGGATCCAAGTCCTTTCTCCTGAATTGTTCTTGCTCTTTTATTGCTGCTTGATTATGTTCTTATAAATTTGGAATGGCATGACACTGTTGTTTTGGTTTGCTTTGAGCACTGGATTAATCTCTATCTAACAGCATGTTTTTGTTTCCTTTCAGTGGGTGATAAAGTTCCTGCTGACATTCGCTTGACTTCAATCAAGTCAACGACCCTGAGGGTGGACCAGTCCATTCTAACAGGTGAGAACAATGGCTTTGCCTCGAATTGTCTTTTTAAATGTAGTCATAGGCTTTGAGTAGGTAAAATTACTATGGACATTACAGTGTTTTATCAGCAACACGATATATCGTCACAATCTGGAAATAATGAATCCCACGTAACAAAATCAATTCAGAATCTAATACTTCGAAATTTTTATTCTTAGTTTGTAATGAGCAAAGAGGTTAATTTATGATGATGTGGTCAAACATCTTTATGCTAATTTGCTGGCTACAGTTCACCGAACTTGAACTTTGTTACACAAGAATAGACAAAATTACTTCATGTGTGTTTGTGTTTCTGCTCTCCTGGGTTCATGTGCACATGAATGGGAGTCCAAATTGTATTTGTTGTTCTTTGTGTCCTTTTTTTTTTACTTTTTAATCTAAATACAGGAAGAAAATTTGACTTCGGCTTTCGCACCGGGTAGTTCTAGGAACTAGCCACCAGGGTGGTTCCCTAAGGGCCCTTTTCCTGGTTGCATACGCACCGCCAGTAGGAATTCTGAAGTGACGTAAGCCCTGCTTGTTGCGACTTTTATTTTGACGGAGTGGCTGACTTTTATTTAGACGGCGCTGAGAACGCCAGAGCCTGAATGCACAGCGCTCCTATTTTCCATTAGTTTATTATCTGTTTAACAGTCCTGTCTGACATTATTAGAATGTTGTACAAAAATAGATGTTATATAGTGTTATAAATTAGACGGTATATGAAAAAGTATTAGTGTTTGCCGTGTGGTTGATGCCCAATGTCTCTAGCTGAGCAGAAGTACATAATCATTTTTTGCTTGGTCCAAAGTCGTGTTGGATTTGATTTTCTCCTTAGCATAAAGGTTAAGAGGTCCATCTATCACCATTTTCCATGTTCGTAGAGTTAATTTGTGGAGTAGGCTACTCTGTGTACACAGCTTTTTTTTTTTAAATGTTGGGTGCTGGTGTTTTGCGTGCGTTCGGCCAATCCGCGTACAATTACGTCCCTGGTAGTTCCTATTGCTCTGGGTTAGACCCTACTCTGAAGTAGGAGCTAATTGAGTTCCTAGAACTGAAATCGTTCCTAGTTCCTGTGGTGCGAACACACCAAAAAGCGAGTACTTCCGCCAATAGTTCTAGAAACTATAAAAAAAGGTTCATCCAGTGCGAAAGCCCCTATGCATTGAATATCCACAGTTCATTATTTTTATACGCAGGTCAGAATTTTTTTTTAAATTTTTTAATGTTTATTTTTTTTTAGCCTTCCTAATGCTGTATTTTCTTAGCAAAGATATCACAATCTAAGACGTTTTGACTATTTTATTTTTGTGCTTGAAAAATGTCACAGTACCCTTTTATCTCATCACAAAACCACGGTTAAATATAGTTTCTATTGCAGATGCAATTAAGATTTAGCGTAGCAGGGTGAACAGCAGTGCAGGAAACACTGCTGCAGTAAGCCACCTTATAAAGTCACTTCAGTAGTTGATATGAGGTGGAAAAATAAGGCTTTTTTTTCTGAGAAGGTTCAGTGCTGCTTATTTTAAAGGTAGGCCTTAATTGGTAACGGCCTGTTTGACATTTCCACATCTTTTAGCTGCTCCATCCATGGCTATTTTTTTTGGGGGATTCTTTGCCATCCTTATCAGAAATCAACCGTTAAAGCAATTGTGCAAATGCACATCAAGGACTTGAATTGGGACACCTGCGTGATGAACTGGAAACCCAATCCTCATTGTGTTAGTCTTCGATGGCAGTCTAGTAGTATTAGAACTTTGATTTCACCAACCTGTCACGTGTATCTTCTCTTCACAGGAGAATCTGTCTCAGTAATTAAGCATACAGACCCTGTCCCTGACCCTCGTGCTGTGAACCAGGACAAGAAGAACATGCTCTTCTCTGTAAGTCAGACCTCTAATGAATGCTGTCAGCATATTATTTGTGATGCCTGATTATGCAGGCCTTATTACTCTTGCTCATATTTAGGGTTAGACGCAAATACAATTAAAAACAGTAATATTTTACAATTGGATTACAATTCAAAATAACTGTTTTGTATTTTAGTATGTTTTAAAATTAATTTCAGTCTTTAATGTCACATGTCACATCCTTCATGTCATTCTAATATGCTGATTTGGTGCTCAAACTTATTTATTTACGTATTAATGCGTATTAATGTTGAAAACTGCTTAATTTGTGGAAAACATGATACACTTTTTCAGGATTCTTTAATGAATAGAAAGTTCAAAAGAACAAAATGCATCCTTGTTGAATATTGAGTATTTAATGAGAACAGCCAATATTAAAATATATTGTTTTTTTCTAAAAACTTTAAAAAAAATGAAATTAAAAATAAATCAAATGCTTTAAAATGCCGCAAGTTCATTTAGGCAATACAACATTATAATACAGTATAAAATATTTATTTTTGGATGCTACATTTATTTTAATGTTAAATTACATTTAACAATGTTATTAAATTATTAGTATTTTTAAGATTAACTTTAAGTGAGCATTAGATGAAGGCAAAGGAAATCTAAAAGTAAAAATAGAGGAAATGAGCATGGCACGTTGAAATATCCAATATTTGTTGATTCTGATCTATTAGCCTAAAAAAATGTTTTTTCTTTTCGATAACCAATATGGTGCTGATACTTCATGCATCCTAATTTGCATGATTTAGAACCAATGTTGTTTCTAGAAAGCTTTGATATCACTAGTAAATTTAAAGGGGGTTTTAGATGGTTTATGATTGAATATGATCATGATTTAAAACTCGCCTTTTTTTACAAAATGTTTACAGGGTACCAACATTGCCGCAGGCAAAGCGGTGGGTGTAGTGATTGCCACCGGTGTGAACACCGAAATTGGCAAAATCCGTGATGAGATGGTGTCCACGGAGCAGGAGCGCACGCCACTCCAGCAGAAACTGGATGAGTTCGGCCAGCAGCTGTCCAAGGTCATCTCGCTCATCTGCATCGCCGTGTGGATCATCAACATTGGACACTTCAACGATCCCGTTCACGGTGGCTCATGGATCCGCGGGGCCGTGTACTACTTCAAGATCGCCGTCGCACTGGCTGTGGCCGCCATCCCCGAAGGCCTGCCCGCTGTCATCACCACCTGCCTGGCTCTGGGTACCCGTCGCATGGCCAAGAAGAACGCCATCGTACGCTCTCTGCCCTCGGTGGAGACCCTGGGCTGCACCTCCGTCATCTGCTCAGATAAGACCGGCACACTTACCACCAACCAGATGTCCGTTTGCAGGGTGAGAATGCTGGGAATATTATACACAATTGAAGTGGGCTTGCAGCTTCAGGGCTCATTAAAAATAACTTGCAACGTCTGCTATTATGAATTCTGTTTAGCCCATTATTTTATTCCTTGGCAATAGAGTCTGTGATTGTTTAGAAATTTGCAGGCTGGGGTTCAGCCAAGAACCGAGAGTTATATTACTGCATAGACAATTGGCTCATGAATAAGAATGACATTCATGATGGTATTGATTTAGCACTAGACGAAAACGAATGTCGTGGGAAAGCTGTTAATCTGCCGCTTTGATATTGCCATGATTAATAATTTTATTTAGTTTTATCTTAGTTTCTCATGACCTTGTGTTAGACCACCCCAGGTTGCCTCTGTATTTCCTTTTATGTTGCTTTCCCATTGACATGGTTTATTGCCCTTCATAGTGTCCCTGTATACTTATCTCCTCTCATCTTTTGTCACCCTCCTCATCTGCTCTTCTCCAGCTTGACTGCGAGAGCTGATCAGTATGCGGTAGTCACTTACTTGCGGTAGTGTTATATAACTGACCGTGTGTGTGAGAGAGATCTGCCTTTGATCCACAGCAGTGCCTTTGCTGTGGGCTGTACAGTCAAGCATGCATGCCCAATGTGAAGCGGTTCTGATTTTAATAAGTTTTGCGTGTCTAAAGGTTGAATTTAGTGGCAGGCTTGCTTTTCTTTTTTAAATAAATTATTTTAAATCTTATGCTTGATTTATTCTGTGAAATGCTCAGGATGTGGTTAAACCAAAATAATTTTTACCCTAAATGTCCCATTTGCCTCGACTGTCTAAAATAATACTATATGGGAAGGGTGCTTCTAAAATTAGCTGCGTTTCAACTGGAGGAATGTAATCTGGTCAACCCTAACCATTAAGCTTGTACTCATGTTAAACGGTTAACCCGTCTTGCATCGTTTCCGCTATAGACACGAATGATACCTCTATCTTGTGCCTTAGTGAGGTGCAGTTAATTTTTTAAGAGTTCATATTTAGTGGTGGACCAATATGGATTTTTGATATCGATACTGAGAACTGTGTAGATATATTATATTATATTATATTATATTATATTATATTATATTATATTAGGCCTTTTCTTTTTTAAAAAGGTGAATAACAAATAATGCAATGAAAAGTATATTTATTTTAAATAGTTTACTAAATTAGAACTTTGAAAGTGAATCTAAATGGGGGTGGAAATCATAACTTGAAAAAATAAAAACTTAAAATAAACATTTATACTTAAGCAACTTCTTGATTCTGTTTTTTCCACAAATTCAGGGTTTTCACAAATAAAGAAATAGTTAAAAACATGAATAAAAAGGAGGTAAACGCTGTAACCAACAGTGCACTTAGTAATCCAGGCGGTATTTCAGAAAGCAAGGTTAATTTAGCCTCACAAACACCCTGAACAGTTGTTTAACCCAAACCTTGCATACTCGAGGTATGCAGGTCCCAAAGCTGCGCAAGTTCAGTCAACCTGGAGTATGGAGCATTTTTTTTTTTTTTTGCTTTCATATTTCTTGTAAGGTGAGATTGTCACATATGTATTTTTATTATAGAATTACATTATATATAAAACATCCTGATGCAAAAAAATTTACTTGGAGGGTGTCAAAACAAGTAAATTTCCTCAGACTTGAATATGCATTTCTTGCCCGTTGTTGCCCTAGTTAAGTAACCTTTGTTTGAAAGCCGCAGAAACTTGTGATTTGTTAGCGAATTGTTCTTTTGAGTTTTTATCTAATTCTGGGTTTAAAATATGAATTATTCATTTAGTGACTCATTCTAAATTAAAATGTTTTTGGAAATCCTTAACTAGTGAAATTGCATTTCTACAAATGTTTGAGTCATGTTAAAGTCATGGCAATTCACTAATTAAAAGTGCATGGAAACATGCAGAAAACCACATAGCAACACAATGGTAAAGACACACAAGCATCATATCAGCATGTTTTGCCCCTTCATTCACCAATTGCTTTTTCTTTAGGAAGTGTTAAGTTTGATATGGTTTTTCCATATATATTTTTTTAAAAAAAAGCTAATCATATACATTTCATGTTTAAAGGGTTAGTTCATCCAAAAATTCTGTCATTAATTACTCACCCTCATATAGTACCGATCCGGAGGATGTTTTGGATTTTGGAATGTAAGCGCTTTATGTCCCTCCATTGACAGCCTACGCAACTACCACTATCAAGCCCTAGAAAGGTAGTAAAGACATAATCAAAGTAATCCATGTGGCTCCAGTTGTTTAATCTCAATTTTATGAAGTGACTCGATCGCTTTGTTTGTACCAAAAAACATTATTTACCAGTTTGTTTACAAAATATTAATCTCCAATTCACGTTCAAGAGAGCACCACAATGCATGCGTGTTGACACGAGAGCTGACGTTGTTGCGTGATCGAGACTAATATTTTCTAAATAAAATGGTAAAAAAAAAGCACTTTTTGCACAAAGCACTCACGGTATTTTAATGATGTCTTTACTAACTTTCTGGGGCTTAAAGTGGTAGTTGCATAGCTGTCAATGGAGGGACAGAAAGTTCTCAGATTTCATCATAAATATCGTCATTTGTGTTCTTAAGTTGAACAAAAGTCTTACGGTTTGGAACAACATGAGGGTAAGCGATTTTGGGTGAACTTACCCTTAATTTTTCTGCTAATCATGTCTTTCTCCATAGTGCGTAGCACTAGTGCCTTCGAAATGAGTGCCTGTCTCTCTCTCCCCCACACTCTTCTGTCTCTGTGGTTCGACTTTTGTCCACTGGGTTTTATCATTACAGCAGGAACGCTGTTCCACTTTACCATCCCACTCGCTCTCATCTCTTTTATGCTCTTCTCTTCCTTGACATATTGGGGGATCTGATTGTCTTTTGTGCTTAAAAATATCCTTAATGCTCAGTTGCTTATGTTTGGGGGGTTTGGGCTGGGTTTTAAAGGCCCTCTGAACTCTTAAGTGAGTGTCATGTGAAGTGTTTACATCTGTAGTGCTGGTATATCCAGGTCATGTGGAGTAGGGATCTTTTCATGAGGTGCTTTCAAACATAAGAGATCATCTGGGGTGGGAGGGCCTGCCACCTGCTGGTTGAGATTTTGTTTGATTTTTTTGTTTTATGTCTTTTTTGTTTCAGATGTTCATTGTCGATCAGGCAAATGGAAACAGCTGCTCTCTAAAAGAGTTCACCATTTCTGGCTCCACATACGCCCCTGATGGACAAGTGTGAGTTTTGCTGCCAACGTGCACACTGATATTTCAAAGTGCATGAGACACCTCTGTTTAGCAACCACTTTTTTATTTATTTTTTTACTCCAGGTTTCATGAGGGTAAACCAGTGCGATGCTCCCAGTATGATGCTCTGGTTGAACTGGCCAGCATCTGTGCTCTGTGTAACGACTCCTCTCTAGATTTCAACGAGGTTAGTTATTAACTTCTTCTGGTATATGCAGCATCCTCTGTTCATCCAAAAAACGTAGCCAACTAATGTGTGGAACTATATTGTCTAGCATACAGATGTCACTTAGTGAATGAATTTGCTTAAATATCATTTTAATGTTACATTTTGTCCCTTAATTTTAGTATTCTTGTAAATAAATTAGTGCTGGGAAAAGATCAATCGCGATTAATCGCATCCAAAATAAAAGTTTGTGTTTACATAATATATGTGTGTGCACTGTGTATTATCATTTTGTATATATAAATACACACACATGCATGTATACATATAATAATTCTTTTTTATTTATATATAAAATATTTATATTTATATATAATATAAATTATAAATAAATATATACAGTATATACATGAAAATATGTCTTAAATATATACATGCATGTTTGTGTATTTATATATATATATACAAAATAATTATACACAGTGCACACACATATATAATGTAAACACAAACTTTTATTTTGGATCCGATTAATCGCGATTAATCTTTTCCCAGCCCTAAAATAAATATTTCATAAATTTACAAAGTATACTACAAAATAGTATAGAATTTTAACATTGGTCATTTGTATTATATAACATGAAAACAAATGTCTGCTTATCAATATTAACCAGAATATTTATATCAGTGGATCCCTAGTGCATCAAACAGCAGTTCTGAAGAGGTTCTAAACAGTTTCTTTCTATGTCAGGCCAAAGGTGTGTACGAGAAGGTGGGAGAAGCCACAGAGACCGCTCTTACATGTCTGGTGGAGAAAATGAACGTGTTCGACACAGAACTAAAAGGCCTTTCCAAGGTTGAGTTGGCGAACGCTTGCAACTCGGTACGTCAAACATTTCCAACCGCAGATTATGAGTTGGTTGCAACCCTAGTGGGTCGTGTGGTTGTGGAAGCCCACATTAATTTCCAAATTGGTTTTCTGTGTTTGATGTAATGGCAGCTTTCATCTCTGAGTAATTTGTTGTATTCTTTCTTTCTTTGTCTCAGGTCATCAAGCAGCTGATGAAGAAGGAGTTCACTCTGGAGTTCTCCCGAGACAGAAAGTCCATGTCAGTGTACTGTACTCCCAACAAAGCTCGCTCATCCATTGGCAAGATGTTTGTTAAGGTAACGCCACCTTTTCCAGGGAGACTTTAGCACTTCAGTATTTCATTTACCTGTTGTGGTACACCAGTGTACCTGAAGCTTCCTTAAACTCATTATTTCTGGGTGCAGGGTGCTCCAGAGGGAGTGATTGACAGATGCACGCACATCCGTGTGGGTGGGAATAAAGTCCCACTGACAGCAGGTATTAAAGAGAAGATCCTGTCTGTAATCCGTGAGTACGGCACAGGACGTGACACACTGCGCTGTCTGGCTCTGGCCACCCGAGACAACCCATTGAGCAAAGAGAGCCTTGTACTGGAGGACTCAAACCGGTTCATTGAGTATGAGGTGAGAAGAGCATTTTTGTGTTAAGACAATCACAATAATGTGTGTGTGTATGTGTGTATATATATGAGAATATGAATTAACTATTATGAATTAAGAAGTTTATAATAATAGTTGTTTTTCCTTTAGACGGACCTGACCTTTGTGGGATGCGTGGGCATGCTGGACCCACCCAGAGCTGAGGTGGCAGCTTCCATCAAACTTTGTCGTCAAGCGGGCATTCGAGTCATCATGATCACTGGCGACAACAAGGGCACAGCTGTGGCCATCTGCAGGCGCATCGGCATCTTTGGTGAGGATGACGATGTCTCGTGCATGGCCTACACTGGCCGAGAGTTTGACGACCTGTCTGCTGCCGCCCAGCGTGAGGCAGTGATCACTGCCCGTTGCTTTGCCCGTGTCGAGCCATCTCACAAATCCAAGATTGTGGAGTTCCTGCAGTCCTTCGATGAGATCACTGCCATGGTAAATTAGATTGTGAAATCGTAACAAATACTAACTGAATGATTTTATGTACACTTTCAATCTGAAGTTTGGGGGTCAGTAAGATTTTAAAATGTTTTTAAAAAGAAGTCTCATACCAAGGCTGCATTTATTTGGTCAAAATACAGTATTGTGAAATTATTACAGTTTAAAATGACGGGTTAATAATATATGTTGAAATATAATTTATTCCTTTGATGGCAAAGATTAATTTTTACTATAGTCACTTGAGTATTCAGTGTCAAATCATGATCCTTCAGAAATCATTCTAATATACTTATTTGCTGCTCAAGAAAAATTTCTCATCAATGTTGAAAACAGTTGCTGCTTAATATCTTTGTTAAAACAGTGATGCATTTTTTTTCAGGATTTTTAGATTAATAGAAAGTGCAAAAGAACAGTGTTTACTTGAAATTGAAGTCTTTTTAACATTATTAGTGTCTTTACTGTCATTTTTGATCAATTTAAAGCTTCCATTCTGAATAAAAGTATTTCTTTAAAAAATAACTCATTGACCTCAAACGTTTCAACAGTTGTGTATATGTATGCATTAATATAATTCTTTATTAAATGACTATAAAGATGGAGGAAGGATTTCTTCTAGATGTTTATATTGACAATCTTTCTCCCTCGACTGACTTGACATGCTGTTCATTCCTGCAGACTGGAGATGGTGTGAACGATGCACCTGCTCTGAAGAAGGCTGAAATTGGCATTGCTATGGGGTCAGGAACAGCAGTGGCTAAGACTGCTTCAGAGATGGTCCTTGCTGATGATAACTTTTCTACTATCGTGGCCGCTGTGGAAGAGGGTCGAGCCATTTACAATAACATGAAACAATTCATCCGCTACCTCATCTCCTCAAATGTCGGCGAGGTGGTCTGGTAAGGATCCTAACCTTTTGCTAACATTTTTAGGAATTCATTCTTCATATCTTTTTACTGGCCCGTCCACATTAAACCATTTCAAGTCAACATAAAATGGCCATTGCAATCTATTTAACTTGTGAAATCTTATGTACCATTAAATATTTTGAGATGATTTTTTCAAATGTTTTTGAAAGAAGTCAGTTATGCTCACCAAGGCTACATTTATTTGATCAAAATGCAGTAAAAACAGTAATGTTATGAAACATTATTACAATTTAAAATTACCGTTTTTTTTTAAATACATTTTGAAAATGTAATTTAATCCTGTGATGGTAAAGCTGAATTTTCAGCAGCCATTACTTGAAATAGTAGAGACTTTTACAATGATCAAAATTGACAGACATTTTTTGTAACAATTTAATGCACCCTTTCCGAATAAAGGTCCATTCACACACAGGACGATAACTATAACGATGAAGATATGGTTCTAAAAATCATCCAGCTGATGAACAATAAAATCATTAAGAGCAGCGGATAACAAAACTGCAGGGCGTTAAAGTTAGTCATCTTTAGTTATAGTTCTTGATGTAAAACGATTTGATTACTATAAAAGTATTTAATACTATAAATCAAACTTTTGAGTATTAGTCTATTTCTAAGTGAAACGGTTTCCAGTAAAAGAAAATTATTATTATTTTTATCAATCAATGGGTGTTGGATACCAGAATTTTTATTAAAGCAATAAGTCCCGCAAAGGTATGATTTACAGTGAATTTAGAACCGCTAAGGGGCATTGTCTGCGGAGTGCCTAAAATCTCCTTAGCTGTTCTAAATTCACTGTAAAACACTGCTTCAAGGGGCTTATTGCTTTTATAAAACGGTTACTCCATAAAAATATTCATTTTAATTTATTTTATTCATAAAATAAACGCCAGCAACAAAAATAACACATTTATTCCTCCGCCAAGCAATGTCGTTTCAAAGAGGTTGCCAAGCAACACATGTAGCAACAAAGAATCACAAACTGCAGTTGCGCAGTAATACTAATGTAATGCGGTCACAGGTGTATGTTTGAGTAATTTACAACGGCTTCGAACGCGGAATCAAGGACCTGAACTATCCGTTTTATAATAAATTATATATATATTATGTTGTATTTGTATTTTATTCTTTTTTTTTAATTGTTTAATCAAGGTTTACTATTCATCCTGTGTGCCAAAACGGAGCAAGTCAAGCTTCTTTTCAATCTTGTTTTGGCACAATTTAGTCTCCATCCTAAAAGCGATACAATATAAATGACGACATTGGCAGTGATCTGAGTTTCACAGTGATCATAAATTTCACAAAGTCCTTTTGAAATTCTTCCAGTTATCTAATCGCTTAACTCACTATGTGTATTCTCTCTGGCAGTATTTTCTTAACGGCAGCTCTGGGCTTCCCTGAAGCTCTGATTCCAGTTCAGCTGCTGTGGGTGAATCTGGTGACGGACGGTCTGCCTGCGACCGCTCTGGGCTTCAACCCACCCGACCTGGACATCATGAGCAAACCCCCTCGCAATGCCAGAGAGCCACTTATCTCTGGCTGGCTCTTCTTTAGATACCTGATAATTGGCTGTGAGTGCACCACTGGCTTTGTTTGCTACATAATATTTATTTTTTATTTTTTTGTGGGTAAAGAAAGATATGACATGTTATGTTCTCCATGTCATCCTAAAGGTTATGTAGGTGCTGGTACTGTAGGTGCTGCTGCATGGTGGTTCATTGCTGCTGAAGATGGGCCTAGAGTCACCCTCTATCAACTGGTTAGAAACTCCCCTTACATTTGAATACATAGTTTCTCAATCACATGCATTCCAATGTCTTAATTCGCTTCTATCATTTTCATCTCTGCAGAGCCACTTCCTTCAGTGTGCACCAGACAACCCTGAGTTTGAGGGCCTGAAGTGTGATGTGTTTGAGTCTCCCTATCCAATGACCATGGCTCTCTCCGTACTAGTGACCATTGAGATGTGCAACGCCCTCAACAGGTCAGTATTGGAAGTTCACTACAATAAAGGCACATCTTGTCCCTGAAAATGTCACAATAATTTACATCTGCTATTAAGATTCATCCAATCACAAGCAGTAAGACGAGAAATTGCTGTGTACACCTGGAAGCCATTTACTTGTAACAATGTGATCTTACCGATATTTTATTGGACTGTTCCACTTTTAATGTAAATAGAGAACATTTTTATGAAGTAAGTTCATCTTTGTACTTGTTCAGTATAATTTTTCCAGAAAAGGTTTTAGAAATGTTATCATGTGTTAATGTTAAAAATATTGTATAATATGAATTTGATGCATCTTTTTCTTTGTTTACATGGTTTTTATTTTTATTGTATATAAAAATTATATTTTTGTAATTTAGATTTTGTAATGAAGATGGATATCCATAGATGCTGTCATTAAATAAAACTTTGCTGACATGATCTTACTGTTTGAATGGAGTTGTGCAATTCGATGAGTTCTGAATAATTTGACATTTTGAGGGGACCACAAATCTTAAAGGGATAGTTCACCCAAAATTTTAAATTCTGTCATCTCACCGTCAAGTTGTTCCAAACCTGTATGAATTTCTTTCTTCTACTGAACACAAAAGAAGTTGATGGGTAACTGTTTGGTTATCCATATTTTTCAAAATATCATCTTTTTTGTTCAGCAGAAGAAATA
This sequence comes from Siphateles boraxobius, assembly GCF_051911475.1. Lineage (NCBI taxonomy): Eukaryota > Metazoa > Chordata > Actinopteri > Cypriniformes > Leuciscidae > Siphateles > Siphateles boraxobius. The sequence goes on from NW_027508788.1 coordinate 2,515,213, forward strand.
AATTCATACAGGTTTGGAACAACTTGACAGGTTTTAATGGGATCAGTGGTGGATTATATAAATATGCAACCAGTCAATCAATTTCACAATGTTATTTTCTTGATGTCCTGTCGTAGTGTTTCAGAGAACCAGTCTCTGCTTCGCATGCCCCCCTGGGATAATGTGTGGCTGCTAGGAGCCATCTGCCTCTCCATGTCCCTCCACTTCTTTATCCTTTATGTGGAGCCCCTGCCGGTAAGATCAATTATGATCAATAAGATCATCAGTTTCAGTATATTGGTTCTTTTGTTTTTTTGTTGTTGTTGTTTTTTGCAGTCTTTGTAGAATCTACAAAGACTGCATACCTTTTTTTTTTTATAAATATTTTGACCTGTATAAACTCTTACACAACTAAAATTACAAATAAAATCATTATGCAATACAATTATGCAATTGTGATATTTTCTCTTACAATTCTGACTTTATCACACAATTCTGACTTAATTGCATTTCCAAGATTATAACTCGTAAAAAGAAAGTGCAGACAATGTTGTTGTGCTGTTTTTATTTGTCTGTATAATAAAACATGTGGAGAAGTTTATAACTCACAATTCTGGCTCTTTTTTTTTTCAGAATTGTGTGATATAAACTTGGAATTGAGAGGGGGGGGGGGGATAGAATTGTAGGAGAGAAAGTTGCAATTAACTTTTTTTTATTCTATGGTTGGTTACTGTGTACTTTATTTTTATTCATATTTTTAACATTTCTTTGTGAAAAATACTATAATAGGATTACAGAATCAAGCAATCTAAAGAATAAATCTTTATAATTCACCAAGTTAACTTTTTTTCATATTTTCACATTTATTTCCAATTTAGTAAATATGTAAAATAAATATTAATTTAATTTCAGCGATTATGCATGTATTTCTATCTTTAAATAGTTTGATATCATAAGCAAAAATATATATTTCAATGCTTTTTCAACTCTATTATATAGCTTAGTAATTATATTGTATGCAATTTATGGGCATCAAGGAGCCACTATCAATATGCATGGTAAGCATATACAAGATAAGATATTTGTCGAGGATGCTCAGGATCAGTTGCGCATCAAATCCTCTGCCATCATCCTGATAGTCATCTCTAATTGCCATCTTCTCATATTAAGTAAAATCTAATGTACTGTAATGTAAAATGTCCGACTACCACAGCAACCCTAACCATGTTCCTTTAGAATGCTCCGTAGAATGCGTTATTCGTTTTCCATGCCTTTCCAAATTCAAAATTGGGCTCTCGGCCCATCCCTAATGTTTGTGTAGTGACTCTACCCTGGGCTTTCTCTACAGATAATCTTCCAGATCACTCCACTGAACGTGACCCAGTGGCTTATGGTATTGAAGATTTCCTTGCCCGTCATCTTGCTGGATGAATTGCTCAAGTTTGCAGCCAGAAACTACCTGGACAAGCCCAAAGACCTGGACAACCCCAAGGGCATGGCCTGCTCACTCAGCACCTGCACGGAGGGCATTTCCTGGCCCTTCGTGGCTCTCTCACTCCCCCTGGTGCTGTGGCTCTACAGTATTGACACTAACTTGGCCGAAATGTTCTGGTCTTGACTGAAATGAGCACTGATGTGTGTAGATGGTGTGTACGTGTGTCTGTATGTGTGGTTGTGCATTTAAAGTGTGCCTCCGCAAACAGAGAATGTGTACGAGAAGGACAGGATTAACACAAAAATAACCTTAAGATAGAAATATAACTTTTTCTTTCTTTTTCCTTTCTCTTTTTTTTAAACTGTCCATTACTGATTGAGGAGACCATACAGACCTGAAGTCTACAAGTATTAGTGACCATTAATATTCTTTTTGGACATCTTGTTGGTTTCTTTTGTTATTGCGTTTTAAATTAATCATTTGTCTCGTCTCATTTCAAACCAGTAATAATAATGGTAATATCCACTTTGTTTTCCCCCATATCATGTTCAAATTGCTGAATTGAGAAAAGTACTTGTGTACACACATTTAACACTATTTTATGCAATGGTTCATTTGTTATTATTTGTTCATTTTGCTAACAGAGAGTAGAGTAGAGTTGGGTGGGTAGAAAAGAGAAAGAAAGAGAACAAGACAGAAGAACTGTTTACTAATGTTTACCTTTGTGTCTTCGGCGTGAACATTGCTCAGAGCCAATGGACAAGCATGGTGTTGCAAAGCAGCATGGGAAAGAGTATGGGTCTGAACGTTTGAATGGTTCACGGTCAAATCCTTAGATGAAAGCTGCATGTTCTGTATTTCGTATGCATTTTGTGTGGTTTTTTCATTTATGATTTGTGCCTGTATGTCTTTCCCTACGTGTATTACCTTCCATTTTTATGGTGATACATTTTGTTTCCACTATTACCTGACACGTCGGATTAGTAAAGCCAGTTTTTCTGCACTAGGCAGAGTACAGCTACCTCAGGACTGTCAGATCAGACTCTCTCCGGTTACTTCACACACACACACACACACACACACACACACACACACACACACACACACACACACACACACACACACACACACACACACACACACTTAGCTTTACACCGCCTGTACACATTATTGCATGAGGTGTGCCTCTGTTTGATAACTCTGATTCTTTTGGCCCTAACCAATCTATTTTAAGTTCTTTTTTGTGCGTGTTTGTTTTCACTGTATTTTATAATTGAATGAACTTGCATTAACTTAATTTAGAGGTTTACTTTTTTTGTGGGGTGGGTTGGACAAAAGATGTAAATGTTACCGTTTATTTGGGTCATAGATGAACAAGTAGAAAATTAAACGAGCAAAGGTTTAGGTGTTGCATTCAAAACATGAATTTTACAATGCAAAACCAAAATGTTTCATGCTACCTTTTTTTTCTACTTTTAAGAAAATGCACTCATGAACCATTTGAATTAAAATGTGCGTCTTTATTTTACTAGCTGGTCTGTTCCTTCCTGCAATGCAGCACCGCAAGTTTTACGAGCAATTATACTTGAACAAATGAAATTAATGTACAGAGATTGTTACATAGCTGAGCACAAGATTGACAGCTGAGAGGGGTTTCCTTGTGAAGCAGCCTCTTGCTCGGCCCTCACCAGCCAGTCTGGTAAGACGGCCTGTATATTTGCACACATACCCGAACGGTACAAAGTAAAAAAAAATTCCTTTTCATTAAACGGCTTTCTGGCATTTAGTTGCCCATTGCCTCACACTAATTGCTTGCTGAAATGGATGCATGTCTCTGGCTATGCCCTTGGTGTGGTATTCTGGTGTCAGTATTTTAATAAACAACCATGCACATTCACTTAAGGCCTGTTCACACCAAGAACGATAACTATAACGATAATTGTAGCGTCCACACCAGCGGATGATATTCTGTTTTATTCAAGCGAGCTGATACTTCAAATGCTCGACCTCTTTAATCCAGGACGGTTTCTGATTGGTTGTCACAAAGTGATTCCAACTATATAGTTTTTCGGTGCCGTTGTGGTGTGGACTCTGCTATTCTTTTATTTTTAGAACTATATTTCTATATATGTTATTTTCCTTCGTGTGAACGGGCCTTTATTGCATTCAGTGGTCTTTCATTTAAAAGTTTAGTTCACCCAAAAATGAAAATCATCCCATAGTTTACTCACCCTCAAAACATCCTATATGACTTTCTTCTTTCTGCCAAACACAATTGGAGTTATATTAAAAAATATCCATGGCTCTTCCAAGATTTATAATGCGAGTAAATAGAACCCTAGATTTTGAAGCCCAAAAAAGCCATCATAAAAGTAATCCATATGGCGCAAGGGGCAATATTAAGGCCTTCTGAAGCGATGTGTTTTTATAAGAAAAATATCCATATTTATAACTTTATAAACTATAATCATTGGCTTCCGGTAACAGCAATACACAAATCTAGATCCGGCAGAAGAGTGAAAACTGACCCGATACATGACGCATTGACAATTATGGAAGCGTAGAGGATAGAGCAAAACAAAACTGGTCATGAATTAGAAGTGTAAACGAGAATTTTTAAAGAGAAATGTCGGAGAATTTTGACATAAGAGAAGAAGAGCTTGAGTTTGTTGCCCAGCCTTATTTCTTTGAACCGCAAGAGGCATCTACTCGCAACTAAGCTTACGCTACTACATAATGCGTCAGGTCGGAGGTCACTTTTCTGCCGGAACTCGACTTGCGAACGACTGTTACCAGAAGCCAGTGATTATAGTTTATAAAGTTATAAATATGGATATTTTTCTTACAAAAACTGCTGTATGGATTACTTTTATGATGGATGAATGTGCTTTTTTGGGCTTCAAATCTCAGGTACCATTCACTCCCATTATAAAGCTTGGAAGAAACAAGATATTTTTTAATATAACTCTGATTGTGTTTGGAGGAAAGACTAAAGTTATTTTCACCTAGGGTGACTTGAGGGTGGGTAAATTATTTTTGGATGAACTGACCCTTTAAGAAAGTGTCACTGATGTTGCCACTAACGTTACACATTCCTCCATTCTTTTCACCACACGTTACAACAATCCGAAGCCTCAAGTTTTCTGACAATGGACCAACCCTGCTATGTAACTGCTAAATTCCTACTACGACTACTGCAGCTGTTTATAGCTGAACTTAACACATGGCCATATCAGCTTGAGTACATTCCACTGCAATATATTATGTTTTTAAGAAATATATATATTGTAAAGACTTGATGGTCAAATTAAATTTTAAGCATGATTGTTTCCTTTCCCCCATATAATTTCAGTCTCGTCTCTGAATGAAATAAATAGACTTCACCATTAGTTTTTATTAGAATGGTCCGTACACTGTGGTCTGACTTGCTCAGGAAATGAACTTGGATGTTGGCATAAATAAAAGTCAAATGATAACATTATTGCCTTTTTTTTTGTTTGTAAATGTTGCCTTTTGTATCAAGTAATCATACTGACAATTATTTATAACTTATACTTGGTTATATGCTAAACTTTTATTGTAGTTTTATTTTATTCTAAAACAAAAAAAAAATCTGTAATTTTTGGCAGTTAACGCTTAGTAGAATCTGCCTCTGCTTGTGTTGGGAAACCTCAGGCTTCTGTGTTGTGCATGTCTTTTTTGAGTGTCTTCATTTAGCTGAATATCAGAACCTGCATGTTGAATGTGCAGTTCAGAGAAAATAGCCACCATTACGCTGCAGATCATGATATGTAAGAGAGGACTCAATTATAAAACTTAATAATAATGAATAAATGACAGAGATGAGAATAATAAGTGTGTATGGAAGCAAGCAGCAGCATCATAAGTCTTCTACCATGCATGACAATGTCTACCATTGCCTATTGCTGATGCAAGGAGAGTTTGCTGCATTCTTTTCTGTGTAAATTGTCATAGTTTTATATACATGTATTATATAGTATAATGCATGCCTTCAGTTGTAATTAGCCAAATCATTTGATCTATATTTATATAGCAACTTGCTGTGTACATCGCTGCTAAATATGATTAAACACATCATTTTACAAATAAACTCTGCAGTTAATTTGACCAATGCTGATGTCCATGCTTTGTTTCTTCATGTGTATCTGTTAGGAAAAGCCATTGAATAAATTAAAATATATATATATATTAAATTATGGAGTAGAATTTTCTTTTATTACTCAGTCTATTATGCAAATTACCTGAATCAGTGCCATTGGCCAGCAGAAAAAACAGATTCCAATGTGGCCAGTAGGCTATGTGCCATTTGTTCTTGGCCCTAAAATAAACAAATAAGCCATTCATTCATATGAGTTGCCGTAAAATATATAAATAAATATGTGTTTGTTGAAAGCAGGCAATTTTGAGATATCCTAAGCAGTCCCTTACGGCTGTAATGTCTAAGATTGAACACTTGGAGGCGTCAGAGACAAAATTTGGCGATAGAATATGGTCCAATTACAATGACATCATCTTATTTCTCATGTAAACACAGCTGCATCTTTTATGTAACCAGTGACCAAAATCTGTTTAATTGACAATAGCATTGAACTGACTTCGGCTGAACAACAGCCGAAATGCATAATTTTCCTGTTATCACTGTAAAGCTGTTTTGAAACTATCTATTGGTCTATTGTAGCCTACAAAGCGCTATATAAATAAAGGTGACGACTTGACAATAGCAATATTTCAAAAAAGAAGAGACACGAAAGGTTTTATTTTTGCAAATGACACATGCAGGCTATTGTTGCATTATGTGCTGCTTGAACCACAGCTCGTGAAATCTCCATCTATTTTTTTTTATCGATCTATATGTAAAAAAACAACAACTGAAAGAAAGCATGAATTGAATATTTAGTGCAATAAGGACATTACAAAAAGTGACAGCATTTCAAAGCAAATAATATTTGCAGTAGGCTATTGTGCGTTTTCCTTCTCTCACACAGTTAAAAAGGCTGTAGCCTACGTGTATGTAAACGCGACTCAGTTTCAGATTCAGACTGCATTCTTCCTAACTCATGTAAAAATTCTGATATTTTAAACCACGCCACACACATAATACAATCTCTCTGACCTATGCGGTGAAGCAGCCTGTCTCTTTAAATCGAACCCATGCTGGGAGAGCTGTCAATCATATGCAGTAGTCCCGCCCCTTCCTGCAGCAGCAGCAGCAGCAACGGTGTCTCGTTCACACGGAGGCATTGCGTACAGCAGACTCACCAAATATGCACAGTCTAATTATCCGCGACAAAATGGGATAATCGTGAGCGTCTTCAGAGAATTTCATCAACGGGAACTAAAAGAACAATCGAGGAGAGTGATTTTTTTTAACCTTCAATTACAGACGTAAGCACAAAGGGTTTTGGCCATAATGGTGATAAAAGATATATCACATTATCAACGCAGGACAACTGGAATAGCCTACATCGACACATACACGACCGGACCGTATAATTTGTTTATGGCGAACAGCTTAATTTGAAAAGCTTTTTAAGGAGTATTTTCTTTATTCCGTGCGCTCTGGAGAACAGATGCTGTCATTGTGCTGGGGACCGAGATTTGTGCGCGTGATATTCTGCAAGTGGTCTCGTCGGAATGGTGCGCGAGATGAGAATGCGCGTGCCTTTATTGTTTCTGCGCGATATGCTCGATAACGGTCGTTCTTCTGTCGTTGAACTACTCGACAACGACGACAATTTTGGTACAGAAAGATTGAGACTTCAAGTGACAATTCCAGGGAAATCATGAACAATGTGTTTTGTAAACATTTGTAAGTGTTATTAAAGAAATATCCTTTATTATGAACGGGCACTGCCGACTTTTCATACTTTCATCAGATTTGCTTTTCTTCGGCTAAATTCCACTTAGTTGGAGCTACTTGACCGTGTGTTTCTGACCAATTTGATATTTTCAACCTGAAAAAACACAATGGTGGAGCCTGTGGGTTTCATTGAAGCCTGGAAAGCACAGTTTCCAGAGTCTGAGCCTCCAAAGATGGAGCTAAGATCTGTTGGGGGAATCGAACAAGAACTAGAGAAGTGCAAAGCATCCATAAGACGTTTGGAAATGGAAGTGAACAAAGAGCGCTTCCGGATGATCTACCTTCAGACGCTGCTGGCCAAGGAGAGAAAGAGCTATGACCGACAGAGATGGGGTTTCAGGAAGCCACCTCACATGACAGAAGGGGACCCACAGGCTGTTGGGGCCGATTCCCAGCATCTCCATGCACAGGAGCACGGACAGTCAGAGCGCATTAGGTTTCAGCCTGTGGGGGAGACCAGAGTGAAACCACGACCACCCCCTGCCAGAAAGTCATCCTCCCATGGCGATGGATTGGAGCTCCAATCGTCGTTTGAGGCACACCAAGCAGGGCCAGTCAGTGAGACCGATGGGCTCTCACCGTCCACACAGAGGGGCGGAGTCTCCCCTCGCAGGCCCCATCCACCCCCTGACAAGGAGCTGCCCTTGGATCCATCCTCGAAAGACAAGCCGGGCATGGGGCTTGGGGTGGCTGCATTACGTTCAAACTTTGAGAGGATCAAACGAGCCAACTCGCACTCAGCCAGCGAAGGAAAGTCTGGCCAGGAGAAACCGTTTTACACCAACGTTGAGTTCCATCATGACAGAGGCCTAGTAAAAGTCAATGACCGTGAGGTCTCGGACAAAATCAGCTCTCTTGGGAACCAAGCCATGCAGATGGAGCGCAAAAGGTCACTCCATTCACTTCCGGGCAACCTTGCTACAGTCGCAGGTGATCTACGCACCAGGCCTGTCTATAGGGGGCGCTCTACTGAAAGCACCTGCGGATATGATGCAGAGTATGAAGACGGCGAACCCAGTCCTCGCTACAGCACTGCGAGACCGAACGGGGCCAAACCACCACCGCCGCCATGGCAGCCATCAGATTTCCAGCCATATACTAGTGTTTACGTCGGAGGAATGATGTCAGGAGATGGTGGTGACGGTAGGGTCACTATGAGGGACCATGGAGGAAGCGACGACCATCTTCTCACCTGGCCCAGGAGGTCTTACTCTCCCGGAAGTTTCGAGGACGTGGGAGGCGGAGGAGGCGGCTACACGCCAGACTGCAGCTCCAATGAGAACCTGACGTCTAGTGAGGAAGACTTCTCCTCGGGACAGTCCAGTCATGTGTCGCCCAGCCCTACGACAGCGTACCGCCGCCCACTCCGAGAGAAGAGTCGCTCGCCTTCTCAGAACTCCCAGAATTCTCAGCACTCGTTTGACAGCAGCAGCCCCCCTACACCGCAGACACAGAAACGGCACCGGCAGCAACATGTCGTGGTGTCCGAGGCCACCATTGTAGGCGTAAGGAAAACAGGACAAATCTGGCCCCATGATGGAGAGTCTATAGCCTCCAGTCGGGCTTCCCATGACAACAGTTACCATGGAGATCTTGGTAAGTCATGATTATTACTTTTTCATGTTGTTGTTGTTGTTCTTCCTTTTTTTTTCCCACAGGTGAAGCGGTTCCTAACAAATATCAAATGTAACAAAAATGAATGGTTTTAGATTAGCAAAATTGTTTTTTACTGTAAGACTGTAAATGAGAGATGACATCATTGTTAATCTGATACACTGGGTAGCAATTTGTAGCATTTCTGAATAATTCCATATCAATTCTTTTGGCCAGACACATGCCAGGCAAATGAGTGGGCATCTTGTGTTTTTCTGCATTCTTGACTGGTCAGCGTTTCTGTTTTATATCCCTTTACATTTTGCTTGCTCTTCCATTAAATCCCTCATCTGTCAGTTTCTGCACTTCCCTTCCCAAGCTATTGTCTACTTTTGTTTCACGCTCTGCCTGTATTGGTCAGACACTGTGACGGCCACTTGCTGCGGTTAGTTAATCCGGCCTGGTGAGACTCATATAAAGAGGTAATTAAGTAAATAAGCTAATTTATGATCATGATGTCAGAATGACATGTGTGTGACTTATGACGTGTGTCAGACTTTGTTTCTTTGTACAGGACATGAGCTTAGTAGCTTTCACTCATGTCACATGCTGCAGTGGAAATCTCCCAATCAGGACAAAGACCTATTTGATGAATAAAAATGGTCATATGTAAATACCTTGCTTTTATTTTTATGGTACTGTATGTTAATGCAGCGATTTTAACAGACTTTGGTGTTTGTAAGAAAAAATAGTAAGAAATCATTTGATTTTTTTGAGTTTCAATGAGGCATGAAGTCAGTGGAGCTCACATGATAGATCTCTTGTGAAATTCTGTAGTCGAGTGTAGGCAAAAGAAGGAAAAGTGAGCAATTTCACTGTTCTGTGTGATTTGTGTCTGCCCGCATAAAGCAATATGATTAAAAAAATGTGTCAGAAATTGTTTCTGATGTAAGAGAGTTTGACTCTAGCTGGCTAAGATAGATTAGGTATTGTTGAATGCACAAAAATGCTTTCAATAGTCTCGAAAGCATCAATACACAGTAAAATCGGCAGTGTAAAAATTCCAGTGTTAAAAGTTATAAATTCCTAAAGAGTTAAATTAACAATCTACAATGTTAAAAAGTACTCCTCTTCAGTGTAATTACAGGGTGCTACGTAGTGTAATTTCATTTTTACACTGAAAGTGCAAAAAACCGCGCCGAATTATATTGACTCCGCCCCTCGATGACTGCTGCTGCTGCCTCGCAAGACGACAACGCCATTTTATCTTCATGCGACCGAGACGGTAGGTTGAATTGCTTTTCTCTTTCTAAAATTAAATAGTAAATGCATTTATTAACATTTTTAGTAAACTATGGTGGTGAACACATTTAGAAATGAGTAATTGCGCGTTTTTGTATGGATTAAGGAAGCTCGTCAAGTTCATGAGATGCAGAGATGTACAGAAGAAAAAAGAAGAAAACATTTCTCATGCCGATTTAATTCAAACTTTTAAAATACATTTGTTGGAATGTGCTTACAATTTGTTATGTATATATATTTAGCTTCTTTCATTTTGGTTTGTTGACAGCCTTCATGAAAGTAAGCATTCCCGCCTCCAGTCGCGCCGAGGCCTGGGTTTACGACGAGCCTGGCACTGAAGCTGATGAGGAGGTCTGAAGCAGCACTATTTGGGCTTTTTTTCTGCGCAGATGAGAGAATTCTTAAAATGGTAATACATTTTATATATTTGTTTTGTGTGTATAAAAGTAGCTGTGTTATACATTAAAACGTTAACCATTCCGTTTTCGTGACGCATGCGCATTATTAACGCAGTCAATGTTTAACGTTAAGTGTGAATGACATAACTTAATCTCTATGTTACTTGTTCTTAGCAGCACTGAATATCATGTCGTCATATCTGCGTCAAGACACAAACTTCCTACCATCAAGTTTTTTTTTATGACAGTTAAATTCAAACATTGTAAAAGTGAGCTAATCTATAAATCCGTCTGTCTTCCAGTTCAGTTTACAGGTATTTGCGTGAGCACTGGCAGAGCATACAGGTACTTTAGCTTGAAATCAGTCTTTATCAATTCATACTGCATTTTATTATAAATGATGTACTAACTATTTATCTGTCTGTATTTTATTAATATGAATCTGTATTTTCTGTTCACATTATAAATAACATTAACAAATTATGGGTCAAATAAATTCTAAACAACATGTCTTTAAATCAAATGAAGGAAACTCCTCTTATGAGATTGCAACAGAAGTGAAGAAAGCAACAGAATGCTTAAGATTAATCCATAATTGTGAGTATCATTAGCCTATATTTTATTCTATGTGCAGTACAAATTTTAATACATGACAAATGAACATGAAAAATCTAAACCTAACTGGGCAACCACACAATGCCTTTGTTCAGACCTGGAATTTACATGTGTCGTTGGTGATTGATTTGTCTTGATTGTCAAAATGGCATAGTGATTGATGTGTCATCATGAATTGTGTAAATTCAAGATATTAAACTGCAAAAAGTTAAAGGGTTAGTTGACCCAAAAGTGTAAAATTGTCTTTTCTCACCCTCATGTCATTCCAAACCCGGAAAGACTTTCGTTCATCTTCGAAACTCAAATGAATGTATTTTAAATCTGAGTGACTTCTGTCCCTCCATTGACAGTACACGCAACTACCATTTTGACGCTTCAAAAAGGTCATAAATGGTTCATAAAACTAAACTATATGAATTGAGCGGTTTAGTCCAATTTTTCTGAAGAGACTCGATCGCTTTGTGATAAATAGATTGAATTTAGACTTTTATTCACATATAAACATTAATCAAAAAACATAAACAGAAGAAAAATAAAATTTGGACTAAACTGCTTGGTTCATATGGATTAGTTTTAAGATGTCTTTATGAACTTTTAAAAGCGTCAAAGTGGTAGTTGCGTAGCTGTCAGTGGAGGGACAGAAAGCTCTCAGATTTCATCCAAAAGATCTTCATTTGTGTTTCAAAGACAAAAGAAAGTCTTGCGGGTTTGGAACGACATGAGGGTGAGTAAATTACAGAATTAAAATTTTTGGGTGAACTAACCCTCTATTAAAAGAATGTGGCCTAGACCTCATCAGAACAATCGAATCTCAATGCGTCTTGGGGGCGTTTACACCTGTACTTCGAGTTGTTCACTTGTGCGTCACCCAAGATGAATGTTAATGCCAGGTGTGAACGGCACTACTCTGCCCGGCACTGAGAGAGATTGGGTTGTCATTATGCTATGTAACTGTTGATGTTTTTTTGTTTTTTGATTTTTGGTTAGAAGACCTCAACTAAGTTCCTGGAAAGGCTTCTCCCAAGAGCTTCAAGGACCTGATTGACTCAGCAGAATCTGTTGTGAAAGATGATGAAACTGATGATTCAGGTTAGACTATAATTCAGAATAAGATTATCTATATGCGCACATGCATTTTTTGCTGAAGTTGTCACATCTGTAATTTAGAATGGGGAAGCGATCTTGCATCAATTTGTCTCCTCCTTGATTTGATTCCACCATCACCACAAGGCTGCAAGAGACCTGGAAAGATGTGCTCATATCAAGCTGAAAAACACCTGGTTGTCTTCAAAAAGGTAAATTTGGGCATTTCTGTCACTATTTACATTACATTTATTCATTTAGCAGACGCTTTTATCCAAAGCGACTTACAAATGAGAACAATACAGAAGCAGTTAAACTAACAGTAGGACAACAATAGAGGGAATGCATTAACGTCACTTTCCCGCCGGAACACGCCCCCTCAGCCGGACTGAGTGGCAGAAGAGCAGCTGCGTGACTGGATTTAATAGGGGAAACTGCGAAAACGCAAGTAAAACAAACGATTATCAGTTTAAACTAAAGATTGGACTCAATATAGTGTCCCTTACAACTTACTAAAGATCCAGTGATCCATGGATATTAACATGCAGCCAGGAATCGTGTTTCCTGACATTTATATGTGCCTGATTTTGACACCGGGGAAATACATACAGCAAATTTGCCTGTGAACGCTTTATATAAATACAATATAGGCAGGTCTAAATCCAGGTGATCACTTATATCAATGTTATATATATCATCATATCGTCTAGACTTAAAACTTGTATAGTTTTTTGTCAGTGTTTATTTAAAAATGTCAAATTATACAGAATATACAGTGGTAAATATTTGATTGATGAGTTGTCACTGCAATATATAACAATACAATATATAGAGAATGATTTTACCACTAAATCCAGCATATTGACACAAAAATGATAACTGCAAATCCACCTTTCGCTGCCTGGAGTCCAGTTGTTTCTATGAATTGCAGCGATCTATTTGCTTCTCTGTTCTGTAGCTTTAGGTAGTCTGTAAAAATATACCACATATTTCTTGTCAAATCTAGTTGTACAGTCAGTCTCAAAGCTCTTTCCCGTTTTAGACGTGTTTTGTGTGTTTTTCCGCAGCATTCACACTGAAAACCAATGCTGCCGCTCAGTCTTTCTGCCACTCAGTGAGCGGAACAGCAGCGACTTCCGCTTACTGTGACGTCATGCGCATTCCCTCTATACGTAAGTGCTATAACCCCTCTCAGTTTAATTTTAGTGCAGTTTTTTTTAATTTTTTTTTATATATAATAGAAGAGAAGAGAATTTATTGTCTGCCTCAAAATATTGCCATTTGGGTTGACTGTATTGTGGAAAACTATAAAGACGGCCAATTGGAGAGCTGACTTTGATTTGTTATTTTTGTCTTTGGCAGAGACCAGCATACAAAAACACCTTGATTGCATTGAACCGACCACACAGCATACCTGCTCGCTGCCGGTGGCAATAAACTCAAATACTACTACTGCATTCATGGATGGTACACAACTGTCGACAAGTAGTTTTCTGCAATCTTGTTCAAATCTACCTGTCATATTTGTTCATGTCTTGGCAAATTAGATGATGTTATGCTTTTTTAATTTATTTTTATTTTTTTGCTTTTTCTTTGCAACTCCTCATGAATGTGATAATTTGACCTTTTCACATCTGGCATATGTTTTAAAGGAGCCACTTTGCCCATTTGTTGAATAAACTTTGGATTTGTACATCTGTCTGAAGACTCTTGATTTTATGTCTGATCTTGTACATTAACACTATAATAATGTAAATTGTTTTTGCACTGAACAGAATACTTTATAAATGACACTTATAGTGTAATCCAATGGATTTAAATCAACACCAGGGGTGTTAAAACCCCATGGTGTAAAAATTGTAAGTGTAACACTTGACACTCGCAGTGTAATTTTTCTACACTGTACGGTGCTATATTAACACTGTAAATTCAACACTATGAACAGTGTACTTTTTACTCTAGATAGAGTGGGACCATATATGATCCGGAGTAGTGTTAAAATTAACACTTTAAGTGTTAATTTGACACTGCGTTTTTTACTGTGTAAGAATGTGTTAAAAGGTAATGTTTCTAGCAGTATAATTTTCATCTCATTGCAGATTTTTTTTTGTAAAGAAAAAATTATTTTAGTGAACAAAAAAAGATTCTGGAAAGTTCAAAAGAACAGCATTTTATTTTAAATAAAAATTGATAATTTCAACGTGTCCTATAATGCAGAATAAAAGTATTTTTTTTTTCCCTAACATTTGAACAGTAGTGTAATTTTACGATACAAAACATTAGTGATTGGTTCTTTCGTTTTCGGCACAATTTTTGGCATTTTTACAATTGGCAAAAATTGTGTCCCGAAAACTAAAGAACCAATCACTAATGTTTTGTATTTCACCAAATTGCATTTTATAAAAAAACACATTTTTGAAGTCATAAAAATGAATGCACAAAATGAATACAGTATTTTTAGTAGCAGCAACACAGTGACAGTTCTGTCAACTACACTGTAAACCTGGATAAGTAGAATCTACTTAAACAAACTAAGGTAACTCGTTGCCTTAATTTAATTAAGTAATCATAACTTAATTGCATCAAGTTTTTCTTACTTAATCTATTTAAGTTTTGTCAACTTAATTCTATCTGAGATCTGAGGAAGTGTACTCCCAGAGTGCATTGCGGCATGAATAAATTATTTGCTTTGTTTTACTATTTTTGGCTTTATTTTACCATTACAATTGTATTTGCTATCGTTATTGGGGTTATACTGACAAGAGACATCAAATACAATTGTAATGATCTAATTAATTAAATTAATAATAAAAAAAATGTGTTACCATTGTTGTGGTTTGCATGCTGAATGTTGAAGTCTGTGTGTGACTCAAGCAAAATTGCAAGAAATTGTCCCAAATATAGAGGGATTATATCAAACCAATTAAAAGTTTAAGCCATAAGTGTTAGCAATAAAATGTTAAAACATCATTATTATACATGAAATAGTTATGATAGATATCATTAATAAATTCATTCATAACATGGAAATAATTTAAGTATAAATATATGTAATATTTATTACTTCACTTCCTTTGAAATCATATAACTGATTTCATGTTGCATCACTGCATCAATTGGAAGAAAATTACAATAATATAAATTAAGTTCCCAGTGCCCAACCAAAGGAAACACTTATCACAATAATGGTGAGAAATTTTAGGAAATCAACATGAATTTACGAAGTCAACTTATGTGACGTTCTCCCAAAATTGTTAGTCGAAGAAATCAGTGAAAAGTCTATTAAGATTTACCCCGCCTCAAAAACCCTTTGCCCCGCCTGCATTTTTTTTTTTTTTTGCTTTTGCAAAATGGTACTCAAACCAGTCAAGTAATGTGTACTTGGGTTTTCTGAGTAAATAAGGCATAGCATGCAAACAGTACAGATTACTAAATTGTTTTAAGTAAGTTCAACTAATTCTTTGATATTAAGTAAAGTTAACTAAAAAGTGTTAGTTAGAACAACTGTTTGGTTTTACAGTGTATCCTGAAGTTGTATCACACTGGCACCAGACTAGCGGGCAGTTTTTATTGTCGAGTCCCGCAGAGGTAGGAACTCTTACTACAGACTAGCAGTACAGTATACTGTTACCTAACAAACAGGTGTCTGGAAGATTCAGCCGGAGACAAGGGTATCCATGAGCGTGACTCACCTGGATGCTATTTACAATGTTAGACTGTCTTATTAAGCGTTAGAAACTTTGATCTGCATTGTTTTGCGTGTGTTATCCAGTATCTTTTAACCTGTTTCTGACTAAGAAGCAGAATGACATCAGCTATCAATATGACTACAGGGGAGGCTCTGTCATACGTTACATTTGGCTCGAAATCCAAAGGCTTTGAGCTGATGAGGTGAATTGCACTTTGGTGTGAGGCAGACAGACCCGGAAGGCGTCGTCACGGCCCGTCCATTTCAAATGCCAGGAAGATTCTCTTTGTGCAAAAATGAGATAACACAGAGTGCGGATAAAGATGGATAGACACCAGCTGAGCACAGTCCAGTATGCTCCAGGTTCTTTTGTCCACATACTGACTTGAAAATCGATGTGAATAACTTTGAAAGCCACCTCACATATTTTAAACAGTTAGCAAGCATGGCTTAGTGTTACCAGAGAGCGTTGAAGTAAAAAGCTGTAGGTCTTTAACCTGATGAAATGGCAAATGCTTCCCTACTTTAATATGCAATCAGTTATCTTCGGATCAATTTACATTTCGGCTTGAGATGATTTGCAGGTTCGTTCCTCTTAAACAGTGAATCAAGCTGGTCCGAACAAAATCAATACAGCGGCCATTCATCTAATGAAGAAAGCCCTCGCAGGCCTCACAGGTTACTATTAGCATGACAGTATGCAACTTATCTTGCCAAAAAAGAGATGCTATCTTATATGATCCTGTTGGTCTTTTTGATTAGTTTGACTTGCTACTTAGAAATGTGATATTTTTAAAGGACACTGCCAAGGAGAGGAATGAAAACCAGTGGCCCAATACATAGTGCTGTAAGAGAAAAGGGAGGCAGGAGGACGTAGTGTGGTGTGCTGAACTGAACTGCTGTCTCTCGCCTCAGTGGAGATGTGGGGGATGCTGAGACTCAGATAGGAGAGGCTCTCATTGCATAATGGTGTGAACAGTCCAACTCACGCATGTGTGCGTACGCACGTGTGATCTTATGTTTGCACGCATTTATTAGATCTTCAAGCCTTTACAATAAAAGAATATCCCTGAAGTAGATAGCCTACTTCTTATAGGCACTCACCCAACCTAACCCTGTCATCCTTTTACTTTTGCAATTTAGAAGTATTTTAATAAAAAGCATTATTTCAGCACACAGAATCATCTGAGGTTTATGCATCTCTTTTTTCCTCGTCTTCCCCAGGGGACTGTTCCCACAGTCAATGTCCCCCTTGTAAACAAGAATTGTAATTGTTTCCCTATGGTCCTTTGGCGTTTTGAAGCAGGCATTCAGGAAGAAATGTCTTTCTGTGGTTTACAGATCAGTAGCAGCAGTGTCCTTTGGGGTGAAGAGCGAGTGAGTCACAGAGAGAACAAGAGGCAGGGGATGCCTGAAAACAGAAAGTTCTCAGACAAATACCCAAGAAAACATCAGTCATTCAGGACGAGGCTTAAGACAGCTGCTGTGCTGTGAGTTGCATAAGTCATGAAGTTTATCCAGTTTACAGTGAAGTTGGCATTTCAGGTAGTTGGAATTAATGGACTGACGGACGGTTGTCTGGAAACTCTTTTAGTGCACAGGGGAAAATTGTGACTTTTGATTAACACACAGCATTTTAAATGTGTGGAAGTCGGAGGATATGCTAACAAAATAAAATGTAAAATTTATTGTGAGTAGATATGTTGGTATATGAGTCATTGTTTCAGAAATCTTTGATTTACTAAACTTGATTGTTTCACTATATGATTTTGATTGACTAAAATAAACTAGGCCTATTTCATTAAAATTATTAGTTCAGAGAATCAGACTACATTCCTGCCTGCATTTAAAAATCACATATTCTCTTAGTAGGTATTTCTTTGAATAAATGTACTACATTTTACCTTTGTCATGTGACCTGTCAGCGTCAGTTGTGTTGCTTCACTCCCATTCACAACTCTTCATCCGTTGCCTCATGGGATAGTAAAGTGATCCAGACCTTCAAAAACTTGCCGAAAGTAGTAGGTAATTTCAGGTACATTTTACCTATAGTGTTTAATGAATACTGTGATGCGGACATACCTTTTCACCCACTATATTGTAGGTAAGCATGCATATTTGGATCAGCCATTGTTCTGTAAATGAACAGGGTCATAACTTAGGTCATTTGTTTTATATGGGAATTATACACTCATGGGGCTGCATGGTTTTGATAATCTTAAAGGGGCCTTTTCTGCTGCCTCTTCATAGAAAATATTTCCTATATTATATAAAATTAGTCATGAGGTTCCATGAAAGTGTTACCCGTGTCACATTTGAATGCCTTTTAAAAGAGTGAGATTGAGAGAGAGGTGTGGACAGGAATGGAGGTGTGGGTTCAGCTCAATGCTTGAATTGTCCAGCAGCACCACATTGAGGTCAGGCTTTCCAGTCGCTTATTTTTAGACAGACACTCCAGATCCAAAGAAGTGTGCTTTCTGGTGGCAAGAAAAAATTAAGAACAGAACTCATACTGAGTATGTGGAAACGATGACTGTGGTCTTCACTCTGAAAACAGGTTGTTGTTTGTTTTTTATTTCAGGCGATTTGGGCAACTTCGAATATTTGGCTAATCCACGTGTCTCTCCTGGTAAATTTTGTAATCTTTGCCAGATTTTGTGAATCCACAGTATTACAGAAAACAAGATGTCTACTCTAAAGATAGCTGTTTGTTGTGTTTTCTAAATAGAAACTGTCAAAGAATGGCAAAGTATTAGTGGGTGATATATGTGCGAAAAAAAGAAGTTGTGTTGTGAGAAAGAATATCACATGTATAGGACATGCCGAGGAAAATGGATTAATGCCAACAGCAAGGCTCCGAGAGTGAGAGCTTGTTGTCTGAGGACTTCTTCCAAATAGAAGCATATACAAAATTTTCACAACACTCTTTTAGCTCCCTTCTCTCCTGGTGAGGAATGAATTGGGGAAAGAGAAGGGGGGCACTTTACTCAGCTAGTGATTGGTGGTGTTAACACTCTAAAGCCCCTGTCACACAGAGATTCTAGAAAATACACTGATAATGTGTCCCAGGATTGTTTGATTTTGGTTCATTTACACTACCAGTGATTTTCTGGTATCCCTAAAAAATCCCACAAAGACACGTGATATTAGGATGTGACGTGTAATGTCTCCTTGATGTCCGACGTGAATTGAATTTTATTTTCTGATTCAATCAAAAACTAGCGCATCATGAACCATTCCACTAAGATGGTGACTTGAAAGTTGAATGTGTGATGCCCAGCTTTTCTCTGTAGTTGTTACCAAGTCGGAAAGTGTATGATGCCTAAAATCTGATGAAAGTGTAAGATGTTTTAAAATCTGTTTTTCGTGTAGTGTATTCCAGCCTGTAGTTGAAGTTAGATAAACTGCTGAAATGTTGAATGGCTGGCAAGTGTCTGACCTAAGACTTTACACTTCAGGCAGCAGTTGGATTTGCTTAGTGCAGGGCTATTCAATTGATTTGGAATGGGGGCCAGTTCATGAAACTGAGGCAAAATAAGGGGCCGGAGAATATGAGTAATTATGGTAACAAATAAAGAAATTACAACAACATATTGAAGGAATCAATATATTCTATTTTGTAAATGCAGAACAACATATGCACATTGTGATGCACTAAGACACTAAGACTTTAGGTGAGCCATATCAGTTGTTTTGAATTTCATTAATTTAACTAACAAACAACTTTAATTCCAAGTGCGCCAACAAAAATAAAACCAAAGTGCATAGTATGGTACAGAATAGAATTATAACAACATAACAGTGCATGGCACTTTATCAAGGCAAAACATTTCAAACTGCATTCAACAATAATACCACATCAAGATAAACATTAAGTGCATAATATGGTGTGAATAACTGTTAACTCATACTGTTCAAAATAGTTTGCCAACATTTGCCATCTAATGAGAGAAATGGCATTTTTTTGACTTGGCAAGAGCAGTGAAGTCAGGTGTATATGTTGTCAGGGCAATGCGCAAGCAGTGTTGCAGATGCTGGTCAGTGAGGGATATGCAATTGTGAGTTTTAATGGTATTCATGTGTGAAGATCATGACTCACAAGTGTACGTTGAGCCAAACATTGTCAGAAGAAAAAGTGCAAGACCCATTGAATGTGGAAATTTCTCTTGGCTGACTTCATGGGTCCAGAATTTCTCAAAACCTGCCTGCAGCAATGACTGTCGCAAGTCATCTGACGACTGAATGTCAATGAGTTCCAGTTGTAAAGACCCCTCATCCAATGACAATACAAGCTCCTTCCCTCTCAATGCAAAATCTGCCTCAACATTCACACAGAAAGGTTCCTTCACAAATCTCATCACGTCACTGGAGATGCTGAAATCCTCAAAACTAGTGGAAAAGTTGTTTTTCAATGAGTCAATAAACCCTGACATCACCTCGGTAATTAGCAGGCCAGATTTCCTTAATGTGGGAAAGTGGAGCATCTTGCCAGGACAAAGATCAACAGAGAAGAGTGAGAGCTTTCTTTGAAAAGCATGAAGTTTCTCCACAAGTTCTGCGACTGTTTTATCCCTGCCCTGCAACTCCATGTTGAGTTGGTTCAAATGTTGGAAAACGTCACTCAAAAAGCAAACGGCGGCATTAAACTCATAATTTTCCATCAGAGACAGAAACTTGCCAGCTTTTTTCAATTTTGAAGACCGGAGAAACACCAGAATCTCTTCTCTTAGTTCACAAAAACGTTTCAAAGCGTTTCCTTTGCTAAGCCATCTAATGTCATTGTGAATGAGCAAATCTTTATATTCAGCAGACCAGTCAGTCAACAGCTTGCGGAAAAGGCGGTGCTGTAAACTGGAGGTACAACGGATGAAGTTTATAATTGCCATGACAGAGTCCATTGTCTCTTTTAACTCACCACTGAGCTTGGCACACAGGAGGCTTTGGTGGATGAGGGAATGCAGAGATCTCACCTGCGGAGCCGCAGCTTCCATCCTCCCGGCGAGCCCCTGATCCCTGCCCGCCATCGAGGGCGCACCATCCGTTACCAACATGTTGATGCGTGCCAAATCCAAGTTGTTCTCCTCAAAGAATGAAGCAATTTTGGTGAAGAAAATCTCACCGGTAGTGTGACCCTCCATGGTGATTAGTCCAAGCAGATCCTCACGAAAACATTCCCCATCAAAAAATCGCACATAGAGGCACAGCTGTGCAATATCACTGTTCCAGTCGACTCATCCACGGCCAAAGACATCACCTCAGCCTTCCTCAGCTTGTCCAAAAGCGTCACAAAAACGTCCGATGCAAGGGACTCGACTCTCCTCATATTTGATGTGTCAGAAATTGGAATTTGCTTGATCGAATCAGTAATGTTTTTTCGGGTTTTCTCATCGGTTACCATCTCCTCAATGGATGCCAGCATACACTCCTTGACTGTCTCTGAGTCTGTAAACAGCTTTTTCTTTTTGCCTAATATCCATGCCACTCGTAACGATGCCGCAGTTGCTCTCTCTTGATCCGTACAGGCCCGAAACAAAATGCGACGTCTTTGCTCATAACAAGATATAAGCCCTGTTAACTTTTGCCTCCGAGCACCAGAGCCCGGTGGGAAAGTATCATCAAAGTTAGCATGCTTTGTCTTGAAATGCCTTCTCAAATTATACTCCTTGCACAGGGCCAGGCACTCATTGCAGATTAAGCACACAGGATTCGCATCAACGGCAATAAACGCCTATTTCTCTGTACATTCATTGTTGAACTGCCTGTTCTCTAAGTCAACTTTTCTTTTTTTTAAGGTAGAGAGAGACATTTCAAACTTCGTGTTTATATCGAAATTTATATCGAAATTACTAAGTGCTTGTCTTGAAAGAATGTCAGAGCGTTTAGAGCGCGCCACGAATGGGCGATTTTGATTGGTCATGTATCTGTTTTGCCACCATGGCTTAAAGGGGTGCATACCGCCTCTAACTGCATGAAAGAATTTACAATTAACTATAGTCATGCGCTGTATGAGATTACCCATATGTAATAACTACACTCAGTGGCGTAATTTTGTTTTAAAAAGTGGGTAAAGTGTTACCGATTAGTTATACACCGATTCAGATGTCTCGTGAGTTCAGTGTTGGAAAGATCAGTTGTTTTAACCATTAAACGAATGGAATTAAACAAATTAAAACGAATCGGTTCAAATGAGTCATTAGTTCGCGAATTGGAGTGTCATTATCGGACGTGTGCGCGTTGTGTGATTATCCCGGTGGTTAGGACATCCCACAAGATTTGTGTCATCACAGAAAACATTTCATCACTAGATAGTTTTTTCGTTTATTTAAAGTGTGGTTTTATGTCAGCTGAATGTGTGGAACGCTTTTCAGAGAAGATAAGGCAACGTATTTTAAAGGGGCTCGAGACTAACGGCGTCCTATTGTCCTGGGGACGATATAAAATGTGTTTAGGACGAACAGAAATATATATATATACATATCGCCTACAGGACGAAAGACATTTTTGTATGCGTATTCATTTATTACTAGCCTATTAGGGTAACTTACTTAGAAAATGCCAAAATTAACCGACCAAGCGCTGACTACAACGGAGTGCTCTTCTCATGCTGTTAACTTACTATAGATAGTATCACTGGCCGGCTACTCACCCGGAGACTTGTTTCGCGGTAGGCCTACATCTATCACGTGGCTTATTTTCACAGACAAAAACGAGACGAAAACTAAATAAAAACTAAATTTGAATGACAAAAAACATGACGAAAATCTATTGACATTTTCGTCAACGAATAAAAACTAAAAAAATGTAAGATAGTGACGATTTGGGAAGTGATCCAGTCAGAACTGATGTCCTGCGTTTGTGGTAGATGTGCACATTTACTGTAACGTGCTGATCTACCCAGCGGCACACAAGGGTTGACATGCGCTGCATGTCTCATAAAACGTTAAAAAATTTAAACGTCTGGGAGAATGAGTAGAGCAGATATATAGCCTAAATCTCTAAAAGAAGAAAAAAATATATAGATTCTCAACAAAAAAAAAGAGCTTTATTTGGTACGGTTTTCTGTGCGCACACAGCCGACCCGAAGCGTGCAGCCATGCACATAGACACCTATACAGCGCGCGAGTAGCCTACTGAATTGAGCTCTCTTTCGTGTCTGAATGGACAAATACACACAACATTATGTTGAAATTTCCGTTTTGGAGAGTATTCACGTAAACTATGTTGGTTATGTCTTAAACAGTTTTGAGTATATCGGATGTGCTTGTGCATCAGTTCGATTGGATCCGCATGTCATTGGACATGATCTGATGTCTTAAAGTGACAGTGGCTAATAAACCTAATGCGGTCTGTGTCCTTAATATTGATCAAGCAACAAAAGAAAAAGAGAAAAGCATTCACTGCTCGTTAATAGCTTTAATAATGATTCATTATATTTAATTCATACAAATAAATATGTCTGCTGCTGGAAAGAATAAAGAATGATGATATTTTTGTGATATGTAGTCACCAGTATTTATTTGTTATTTTTTAATCCAACCAACTCAAAAATATTTTGAGCTGTATGTGTTTTTATCTTAATTTTCGTATATGTAAAAAAAAGAAAAAAGAGAGATTTGTTCTGCGTGCATACAAAAAAGTTTTAACTCGTGTTATTTTTTATTAAATCTGCTTTTTTACCCATTGACTGATAACTACTTTGAATGGAGCTTAATAAATATAATAATATATATCATAAACATTTTAATGGTGTTTTTATTATGTGACTAACAACTATAGATGATAATAACAAAGTACAGAAACATCAACGTTTATTTTGGGACGGTTGACATTCACTTTAGGACGGTTCAAATCGTTTTTCAGGACGGTTCCAGGACGGAGTTGAAAAAAGTTAGTCTGGAGCCCTGGTATTTTAGCAAAATTCCCACCCAGCGGTAATTCGGGAAAAAAGAAATCTCCGAATGCTCCACATGAAACTTTAGTCTTCCGACCTTGCCATCGTGTCGATTTATTTTGATTAATATGTGCGAGGGAGAGAGAGCAAGACTGTTCTTAGTTTTGAGACGGTGAAGCCTATACTTTCGCCTGGCTCCGCAGAGGAGTGCGCGCGCGCGACCGGGGCTCTCTCTCTCTCTCTTCTCGTTCAGTTCATGCGCCCTGTCACAAGTGCAGCAATGCATCTACATGACAACAAGGATGTGTGAACGCCCGTGGCTGCCTCGTTTGTTAGCATTGCTGGAGGACAACAGGCTATACAAATACGGTGCTGTAAAAAACATAAATTATAGTTCGCCTCAAAGTTTTTATTTGTGTTTTTATTTAATTTGTATTATTTCTTCCCCAAGCTCATAAAATAAATTTGGGTCGCGCATAAATTGACAGGGTCGGTCGGAAACCGGAACCAAAAAAAAAAAAATGTATGCCCGATTGTTTATCAGTGGTTGAATATCAGGCAGGGACACGTTTGTGTGCATTTTGTTTTGTAATTTCACCGGAACGAATTGAGAGTCTCCACAACGGATTGAAGCACGCGTCCGAGTGAAGACACAAGAGACCACTGTATCCGCGCCACTGATGATAGGAGCGGCAACAAGTAGCCTACTTTGATCACTTGATTTAAAAAAACACATTTCAGCGCTAGATCGCCGCTTATTTAACAAACGAACGAAATGAATGCTCTGCTTGTTAACTGGAGATTTTTTGTATTGGTACATTCGTGCCGCGAGATGTTTCAAAAGTGATGGGGACAATATCGACCTTCGCAAAAAATTTCGCACCCGCAAATTGCGGCTAAAGGGCCAGTACAAAATCCCTCAGGGGCCGACCCGGCCCTCGGGCCGCCAATTGAATAGCCCGGGCTTAGTGACTGTACATTAAATTAAGGCACTCAGAATTTTGCAGCAAAGCTTAATTTTGAGATACACTTGAGTTTCATTAGACATACTATGAACACAAATATAACATGGCATTACCGCCCACTCAAGTTGTTGATTTATGGCTGGTTTTGTAGTTGTAGATCAGGGCATAACAGACGATGTGAGAGGTGTACGGCAGTTGGCCAAGTTGATGCGCTAGGCCAGGCACAGATGGCCAAACCCCTGCAGAGTGTTTCCTGGTGCAGGGCACTGCTCTGGCTGGCATGAGCTCTGTACAGGCCTGGGAACGTGGAGTAGACAGTGACCCCACCCTCTAAGGAAGAGTTGCCCAACATCACCCCATCACTCTTGCACACTCCACCCAGACCTCGGCTTCGTCACCTTTTTCCAGAGCATGCGCAAGTACGCGTGTGGGCTTTGAGCGTGCGTCTGTGTCGCTGCATGTGCCAAGGGCTCGAACACAGGAGTTTTTGTCCCCGCACAGATGCAGCCATTCCAACGGACAGCACATGGAGAGAAAAAAATACAAGGAAAAGCTGAGGCCCACCCTGCACAGATTTACTGCCTATGTAAACTACGGCTGTTCTGTTTGCTGGCCTTTTTGACAGCAGGGCCATTGTGGCAATCACAGTTTACGTCCAAGATATAGCCTATCTATCGCATATATGCGAGTCAGACAAGAGAAGGGTGTTTAGATTAGCGTAGGAGTTGACTTCTGACACACTAAAGATTACGACGCAATGTTGTCATACAAACATAGCTCATAATCTCAAATCCTGTTTAAATCACGTTGAGGAACAGTCATCTTAATTTGTGCTTTATTCATCATGTTGAATGCCTCATCTCTTTCATAAGACACCAAATGGCCTTTACAAAAACAAGCAAATGCTTCTTGGCTTAAAGTCAATTTATAAAAATGGGCTTGTTTGCATGGTCAGTGTCTTTATTTTTTGGCCTTCCTGAAAGTGCATTTTGTGGCAAGATATAAATCAACCCTAATCCCATCTCTGCTGATAAAACTAAGACATTCCAGATTGTTCTTTCTTGTGGTTTAATGAAGCATTTGTTTATTTCAGCCAGAACTGCTCCCTCATGTAGTCTGGGCAGCTGCTTTGAATCTAGACTGCTTGCAGCCAATTATTACACTTGCACCTTTGTGATGTGCCTGTGGGTTTTCAACCAAACAAGGGGGAAAACCAGGAAGAGATCAAAGCAATGGCCCCCAAGAACGCCGGGGGTCCCCTCATAACTGAATTATTTTAAAGAGCAAAGGGGAAACCCACGCCAAAGGTTGCTTTTGTCAAGCAATCCCTGCAAAAAAATGCAGGCTTTATGTTGTTCATGTTTTTTTGTTTCTTTCTTATTTCCTTCCTCCCTTAAAGTAAGGTATTAAAATGGATAGTTGATCAGAAAATGTAAAATCTGTCATAATTTGCTCACCCATGTGTCGTTTCCAAACCTGTATGATTTTTTTTCTTCTGCGACTTTCGTTATATGGACAAAACAACTAAACATTTTTCTTATTTTCTTTTTTTGTTGAACTTGCTTTAATATCTGATTACATTTTGTCATCACATGTTGCGCGATATCTGTAGCTTTAACATCCTATATCATTTGGTCTGAGGTTGGGGGTATTGCGTGACGAGCTCATAATGCGGTGAATTCCCGCTGCCATTTACTTCACAATCACATTATCGAGAGACGCGCGTCACGATCTGTGCACTGCCGCGTCTCGCGCTCGCCATGCCGCCAGATTCAGAATCAGTGCACTCTATGAACATGGCGTTAACTTGAACTGCATTTCTGTCAGTGCGTGACTACAGCTCGTTAATAAACAACGTTTTTTGATTGATCCATTATACAATCCATCTTCATTTGGCAAGTGCACTTGCGCAAAAACATTTTTCATGTTCAACTTTTGTTTTTTTGTGTGTGGATGCTGCTGATAAAACAGCTTCGCGAGACTACAAAGAGACATGCATTTGTGTGTGTGTGTGTGTGTGTGTGTTTGTTTGTTTCTTTTGTAAAAGTTTCCTGTATATAACTTCCCTATTTAATGCACAATTTTCCTTACAAATTATATTATCAGTATTACAATGTGAGTAAATGTTAATGTAGCCGTGTAAACTGTAATGGATGATGCCACCCTTCTAGAACAATGTGCATAACGTTTAAATTGTAACATATTTAATAGCATGGAATTAAAGTGTGTAATTAGTGTTAGCTCAATATCTTAGCCTTTTTCAGTGCATTAGGTGAGGTAATCTGATAATATTAGTGATTCTCATTTATCAAAACACTAACATTGGTACCATTTTGGAGAGAAATTGGGTATTTTTTAATCTCTCTATTTAACCCATCTCATGGTGTGTGATGCTGAACTATCATATGAGTTTCTAAAGGTTTTTGAATTCTTTGCACAGTTATGAATATTGATATTTTATGTGCAACAATAGCATGCTCAGGCCCAGTGGCCTTTCGCCTAATTTTAAATGCTTTTTCCCCCAAATAATGTGATGAGTGTACTGATTTGATGCATTTTAAAAAGATGGATGATAGATATTCTTTAATCTTTCTGACAAAGAACAACATATAATGTGAATTACAGTATGTGCAATTTTTTTAAATTTATAAATTGTAGTGCACAGTGTTTATTATAAGGGGTAGAATCCGCAGCTCAGTACTCACTACTCACTACTCATGAGTACTTTTAAATAAGCTACTTTTTTACTCTTACTCAAGTAGTTTTTTGGACAAGTACTTGTCTCTACTCAGACAACTTGTCAAGTACTCTACTCACACTACATTTTTTGGAATGTAATGGTACTTTTACTTGAGTATGTTTTTTCAGTACTCTTTCCACCACTGGTGACAACGAAATACTGTATATTACTTAGATAAGTTTTAGGGTTTTTATGGAGGGAAAAGCGTAGTGTTCATGTTCGCATGGGTAGTAGCACTGGCTTTAGCGGCTCATCTGATGATGGACGTCTCATGATATTTATTTTAGCACAACTGGGCTGTATTAGGCTATTGATCCGTGATCTTGCTTATAAATTCCGATTCAGCCATTAGCCTACCTTCGTGGTCACGCAAAGAGGTCTGCAGTGGCGGTCCGTTCAGAATTCCAACCAACATAAAATATAAATAATTATGCTGTGCATGTACAAATGAATGATTAAGGAGGGAAATGGACTGATCCCATAACGTAGAAAGCAACGACTATATTTGCAGCAATGTTCGGTAAATATTAACTTCATAAAATGAAACCGGAGAGATAGTTAATGAGTGAATTAACTATGTTCCTAAATAGGTAGCTAAATAACTGTTAACGGGATTCATTTCAGTATGGCTAATGTACCCCTTCATCCTACCCTAATCATAGACTAAACCATTCATCAGAAAACACACAGAAATACATATATACGATGTACTGTTGTCATGATGTGGGTTTTGTGTCTTGTCTTTTCATGTTCAGTGATTCCCTGACCTGTCTTTTACTTCTCCCAGGTGTTTCTCGTTATTCCCGACGCCCCCTTGTTAGCTCGTTTGTCCTTGATTATTTAAGCCCTGTGTTCCTGCCCTGTCTTTGTGAGTTGTTGTATGTTTGATGTCAACGTTGGTCGCTTCTGATCCTGAGTCCTGTATTCCAGTCTGAGTCTTTGTCTAAGTTTGTAGTTTGTCTAAATAAAGCCTTTACACTGCGTTTGGATCCAGCCTCCTTCCCGTGCTTCTACCGCACCACATTACCAGCGTCACAGAACAACTCACCACGAAATGGATCCAGCAGTTGTCAGCAACCGGGCTCTGGGAGAATACCTGTCGACGTTATTGCAAGAGGGCCAGTCCGTCCAAAGGTACGCGAAGGATTTTCTGTCCATTTGCCATCTGGGAGCGCTAGATGATATCCAGCTCATGGGCTTGTTTTGGAACGGGCTGGATTATGAGATCGCCCGATGGATGCCGCGGGACCTTACCAAATGGACTCTTGACCGGTATATCGCTCAGGCTTGTTCCTTGGAAGACCTCTTCTCCATTACAGGCTTGTTCTACTCGACACCTCCCGAGTTCACATTACCCGCGACGCCCTCGTCGTCGTCTTCGCCGCTGGTCCGGTCCAGCCCTGCCGAGCCCGCTCTTCACTGCAGCGCCGACAAACTCACTCTTCACTGCAGCCCTGACGAACCCGAGCTCCTCGTCAGCCTCGACTAGCCGGTGCTTCACGTCAGCCTCGAAGAACCCGAGCTTCACGTTAGCCCCGACGAGCATGCCTTTCACGTGAGCCCTGACGAGGCTGCACCTCGCGACAGTCCAACCGAGTCAGTACAGAATTTGACATTATCGTATCCCATATCGAATACCGCATTATTTAATGAGTTATTTAATCGCATATCGCATTTTTCTTCAATATCGTGCAGCCCTATTATATACATCAGGTTACCGTAAGTTAGCTAACGTTAGTGTCACGTACGCTATAGCTGCAATTAACCTATTATCTTCCAATAAACATTAACTAAAACTGGCTACATAAAATATAACTACTGACTAAATTCACGAGAGGTCGGCTAATGTGTTTAAAAGTAAAACAATACAGTGATTTCATTAATTTACCAGCGAGCGTACTTCGGAAACACTGAAAATGAATGGGGTTCAATGCTGGAACTATCAGTGTTTGGAACTATTGGCTGCTCCACGACATGCTTTACTTCCGCATTCCAATGTTCCTATGGCGGTCTATGGGAGTGTCGCAACTCTTTCTCTCTATGGCACTGGGTGAAACTACGCCCGCCTAGCTCAACGTGATCGAGTTTGCTCAGCAGGCTAAAAGGAGCTAATGTGCTACTGGCCTCGCGCTAAAGTGACAGCTGACTTAAAGAAGTAACGTAGACCTTTAGCCAATAGTTAAAGTTCATGTTTTTGCCCTTTGAAATACTATAATAGTTATGTATTATACAGGGCTCTCAAGTCTCACGCATTGGGCGTGAGACACACGCATTTCAACCCGCTCACATGCCACACCTTGTATTTCTCACGCTGAGGAGTAAGGGAACTTGTCCCGCTATACAATAAATGGACGAGGCGCAGGCAAACGGAGGGAAGTTCTCTGCCGAGTTCATAGCATCTGTCTCGAGTTATACAGAATTAAATGCCAGCTACCAGCCAATCAGAAATTAGAATTAGTTGTTTCCGGGTAAATTATTTGTTCCCGCTACAAGCACGTTCGTTACTAGACAACACGCGCACACACGGAGTGGAAGTTGAAAGAGCACGATCTGAATGCGGTTTGCGGACATCTTCATTTATTTTTTTTATTTTTTTTGCATTTTGATTTTACGATTCCTGGACGATATCTCTTGCCTGTGATCAAAGACAGTGAGAGCTGATGTTGAGGAGTATAGCCAAATTCGTGCTTAATTATTTTTGATGCATTCAAAAACTCTTTTAAAAACTGCTTTTAAAGGGGTCATCGGATGCAAAATACACTTTTATATGGTATTTGCAAATAAATGTGTCTTTGCAGTGTGTGGACACAATCACCATGCAATGAAAAAAATCCATTCACTTTTTTTTAATCCTCAAAAAGCCAAAAAGTTGTTGCTCATTATCATTTAAAGAGACATGCACTGAAACGGGTCACTGTGAACAGAGCTGTTTTTGAAGAGGTAAAAAGGGTGTTGTTTTACACAACCATCGAGAAATTTTAACCAAAGTATGTTACAAATTTTACATGAAGACCCAAAAGAATCATACCAACTTGTGGAAAATGGGCATCTGATGACCCCTGTAAAGGTGACTGGTTTGGGTCTTGACTAACATGCTCAGGGCAAGTTGTTATGACACAATGTTAAGTACATTGTTTGGGGTCAAATTTATTTTAATTTTTCAATAAATTTTTATTTTTTAAATATAACTATTTTCTTTTATTTGGATGAATTTGTCTTTTTATCAGATTTAACAATTGTTATAATTTCCATTTGTGCTGGTCAATTATGAACAATAGGCAAAATTGAACTGCTAGCAAAAATTGAAGCGAATTTGGTTGGGTCGAGGGACCGCTGCTGCAAATATTTGGGTGGCTCCTCCCCTAAATCTCACTCTAAACTTTTGATAAAACTTGAGAGCCCTGTATTATAGGCGTCAGTATATTCAGTTTTTCAAGTTCAAATCCTCCCATGTTAATCTACTAACTGCTTTGTCGGACAAAATGGCGGATGGCGAAGTATGATTGGTCAGATCACCTGTCAATCAAGCTACCTGCGAAGGGTCAATTGTGTTGTTCTTTTCATTTTTAGTAATATTTGCTTTTTTGATATTTTTTGTTTTTATTTTAGTTGTATTTCAGTTATTAATTTTAGAATTTAAACTTATGTTAGTTTAAAAATACTAAGGCAAAATTTTGAATTTGTTTAGTTTGTTTAGCCTATTTAATTTTATTTTATTTCATCTTTATTTCAATTCACAAAATTTTGTCTTTTTAATAGTTTGTTTTAGCTTTATTTTTCATCAGTTTAAACTAGGGATGGGCATGTTTAATCGACGATCGATTATTGATCATTAAGAATTTCGTCGATCACGTTAATTTGTTATCGATTATCATTAAACTAATGCTGCTGCGGAAAGTGAACGTGTTCCCCGGGCTGGTCAAGTTAGCGCGGAGGTACCTAGGCATCCCGGCAACGTCAGTCTCCTCAGAGCAGGTGTTTTCAGCGGCTGGACTGAAGCCTTGTTTACACTCGAGGCGTCCGCACGAGCGCGAAGGTTAGCGCGGCAAAAATGACGTCATTGCGGTATTCGGTGTTTCACAGGCGAGCGCGTCGAGTATAAACGCCTCGTCTGTTTGGGTAGGTGCGACCGCAGTCTGCGGAGACTCGCGCTGCAGAGCCAGGCGAAAGTGTAAACGAGGCTTGACGGTCAAGTTGCGGTCGCGTCTGACCCCAGATCATGTCATTAACATGCTTATCTTTCTCAACAAAAATCAGTAGACTGGTGTAGAAGTTGTATGTGAGTTACTAGTTATTTTATATGAGGCTTTGTTAAGTAGCCTAGCCTAATTGATTGTTACAGTAATCTCTCTCACCCTCTTTCTCGACTTCGTTCTTGGATAGTTTTGAGTTACATTTTGACAAAACCTGTCAGATCTAAGTATTATTATGTTTTTGGTTAAGTTATTGTTTAACATGATTTTTTATTATTATTTATTATTTTGGAACAAACAAGGGTCTCTGTTTAAGAACGCCAACTCACAGCTGCAGGTTCCGTTGCTTTCGAGCACCGCAGCGCATATATATCTTCAAGTTTAGCCTAACCGAACGTCCAGTTTTACTGCCACAAGTTGATCATCTTGTAATAAAGATCTAATCGAGGAAAAACACGCTGTATTTTTGTATTTTCATTGCCTTTTTAATTTATAAAAAGTTAAATAAATAATGAATTTGAATAAAAAAATATTAATGATTAATCGATAGTCGATCGTTAATTCTCCCGACGATCGACTAAGAAAATTTAATCGAATGCCCATCCCTAGTTTAAACTGATCCATACATGTGCTCCACCATGCTTAGTTTGAACTCTTTGTTTAAGAGGCACTACAGTGTTCTATTAGCCTGTCTGACTTTAATAGGATCTGTCACCTTCACCAGCCACACGCACCCTCCTTCCATGCTCAGAATCAAGATTTTCTATTTTCTCTGGGCTTCAAGATACTCTCTCTTCCATTCCCCAGCTGTCAAACTCAACCGTCAGACTATTCAAGAGAGGACAAAAAAAAACTAACAACAGTGTGGTCTGTACTCTAAGCAAGAAATGGATTGTGTATCATGACAGATCAAAACACTGGTCCATTGAGGATTATGTCAGAAACAATAAATCTGGTTCCCATCACCACACGACTGTAAAGGATTAGGTCAGTGATGTGGCAAAGCGTCTTATGACTATAGCACCCTTAAAGGTGACGTGTAAGAATTGAGTTAAAAATATCCAAAAAATGAGCTACAGGCATCAAAAGAATGAGAAGAAATAAGGGCGATGTCATTAAAAAAATGACAAGTTGTTGTGCTGCAGAGATATCAACCTGAATTAGCATGCTAAATAACTAGCCACGGCCCGAGCAGGTGTCATAAAACCAGTTTCGGCCATGGGAGGCGGTTATCGGGCAACACCAGCCAAACTGCAATACACGAATAACTCGCACGGCTTGTGGGCGTACTCGAACCTGATGTGTTTGATAGTTAGCTCTACCCACAGATCCGATCCGGTTTTCACCTGTTATCTACCAGAGCCAGTCTCTACCAAGCTGATGATAAAATGTAACATTAGCTAATTATATTATGTTTATTAAATTGCTTTCCTGAGGTAAATCTGACATATTTGTTCTCCAGCTATGTTATTGACCTCTGCACGCTGATTAAAAAAAATTATTGGTCGATATTATGTATGAGGAATACATTTGGGTAAGTTGTAGCCTACTGTATCTTCCAACAATGTTCGTGTTTTTTTACTATTAGCTAGTAGAGCTGATCGGTTCACGTGCGCTAGGTATCTGTCGTGTAACATTTACAAGCGCCAAAACGGTATTTATTGTTTGAATTGCGTGATAAAATTGACAGAATCTGAGAGCTGAGCGGAGCATAGAGACTATGCCGTTTCTCGTTTGTTACTCTAGAGTAGACCAACTCACTTTCTGGAGGTAGGGGAGAGCGGGGCACAACCTAACACATTTTGGTTTTGGCTCAATTATTAAAAAAAGAATTAAGTTAGATTAATTGCACATCTCTGCTACAAATGAACACTTAAAGTTTTTTTCTAGAACCTACCATTTTCGTACAGTTGCACTGAAAGTGACAGAAGTCTAAATGTTACAACTTACCCCACATGCGGGGTTAATTGTAACAGACAGAGGGGTTAATTGTAACACTTGTGTGAAACACACATCATTCAGTACTATTGTATCTGTATAGTTTGATATTGTTTGTGCATCTGTATAGATAGATATCCATACATCCATCCCTAATCCAATCATCATTCTGTTATGGATCAATATCATGGATAGAGAAATAGGAAAGGGCTGCACAGTTTTGCAATAAATAAATAAAATCATCAAATATTGTAATTGCAATTGAATTACATTTGTGTGTGGCAGTTGCATGTAAAATTATTATTATTAATAATAATAACAGTAAAAATAATAAAAACGAGCTTAAAATAAAATTTTAAATGGTTTATTGCATTAAAAACAGGCTAAACAAGTGATCAATGCATAGTAAACTAAAAAAATATGTAATTCCAACATTGTTTGTGAAAGTCCAACAAAGTTAAATGTATAAATAAATACTCAAACCTGAAATGTTGTGTGGCTCCCGTTTTCATTTGATTATCATTGTACACTTGGCGGCTTAGTTGTAACACTGTGCTACAACTAACCCCGTTGTGTAAAAAATATTTTAAGCCTAGCTAACAGTTGCTAGGAGTTGCTGACATGTTTCAAAACGGTGCTATGTTTTAGCCAACAAGACAGTGATTAATGTCAGATAAAGTTAGATTTGGTGACGTACACACCACACTCAGAAAACCGAAAAAAACCTATGATGAAAAAATGTACTTGCATGGTGTCAAAACACTCTTTGTCCAGAATCTTCACGAAATCTTATCAAAACTTTCCACAAATTTGCAGGAGAGCGTCTTCTGGCAGCAGGAGAAAAAGAGCGGAAACACACCCCGCTTGATCCTGACTAGCTATGTAAAAGGTCCGCGTTACATTTAACCCCGCGTTAGGTTGTGCCCGAGGCTCCCCTATACTGCCCCCATCTGGTATGGAATTTGGAGTATGAATTGATTTTTTGGCGGACATGACACAAGGCACCTTTAATAGGGCTAAAAGTGGCTTTTAGAGGAAAGGGTAAATACTCAGGTTATGCCAGAGTAAAGGCATGGTTTATGCAAATAATGTTTGATATTTAGCTTGGTCTACGTGCCATTATGGCAAGTCTCTAAAGTCACTGAATACTACTAACGGCAGCAAGTGACAACTAGGCTAATTCAACTGTACAATTATTGCAATCCTTTAAATATAGACCGTGATTGTGAAATTTGTTTCTTTTAAAGTTGTAATTGTAGTTAGCTGCGGTTATTGGTACGTGATTGAATGGTGGATTGTCTTTAATAGATTGGAGGGAGGACGTGTGTTCATAGGAGAGAGGCTGAACTGAGTTTGGCAGGACACTAGGGAATATATTTGTATCTGCTCTCATTTTCTCTCAGTGCTGTGATATGAGAATTCTGTACAGTGGCTTCAGGATTAATCTCTCTCTTATACAGCTTGCAGTTATACGGTATATAGCAAAATAAGGATTTTCTTTCATATTTTACCAATGACTAATGCATTTGAGTGATACTAGTTACAAACTAATGCATACAAAAGATACTCAATCATACATATAGGGAGTAGGGACCATATTGACCATTGTCTGATGACTTTAGCGATCTGTATCGGATATATTGGCTAATATTGGATATTTAATTGTGCATGCTCATTTACGGCTATTTTTATGCTGCATTTTTATTAACTTTATAAACTCAGTGAAAGTTATTCTTTAAAATCACTAATCGTTTTAAAAGCTGTGTTAAATTATTAATCTTTATAAGATCACAAGATGAATAGGCCTAGGCCTATCTGTCTGCATACTTTCAAATATAATGTGATGGTTTAATGCCCTTTTAAATGGGTTTAAAATGGTTAAATAATTGTTTAATGGTTTAATTTAAATAATTTAATACCCTTTTAAATCATTTCAAAACTGTTGATTTTATTTGTATTTTTACACAAAATCATACAGTTTTATTATTAGCCATTTTTTGACCAGAAATCCATTGCAATTATTGGACATAATAGCATGCATCCTTATGCTATCAGCAAGTATTTTAATTGTAAGTATTTTTACATTTTAATCTCATTGACATTTATTTTATATGTCCCTGTTAAATTTTGTTATTCTAAAGAAAAATGTCTGTTTTCATCACAATGCAAAAGTGTAACTTTCTTTAGTGAGTATCTGAAATTACTTTTCTTTTCTGATGACGTCACTAAGTTTGCGAGGGTGGATAAATATATTAATGAATATCATGACCTACTTTTTACAGATAAAACCAAATTATAAATTATTTTTGCATATTATTTTACTCTGAAATACTTCAAATGACGAAAATTAAATGTTCCAGATGCCGTTTCATGTTGTTTCAACTATGCATTAGTC
Source organism: Siphateles boraxobius (assembly GCF_051911475.1). NCBI lineage: Eukaryota > Metazoa > Chordata > Actinopteri > Cypriniformes > Leuciscidae > Siphateles > Siphateles boraxobius. The sequence continues at coordinate 2,551,309 of NW_027508788.1, forward strand.
CCTTAGGCATTCTCGTCCCATTTTTGTTTTCTGTCTCTCTCTTTTTTCCTCAATGTCTTGGCTCTTTCTCTTTTTTCATCCCTTCTGGCTCTTTGTAGTAGGATTTATATTAGTGATGCTCATCAGGGAGAGTTTTCAGAATAAACTGCTGTCGGGTCAGAGGGGAATTTTGGTTATAATAATAACACATTATCAGATTAATGAGCGAGACTGATGTTCAGTGGCCAGCTGCAATCATATCTAGCAGTCCTGGCCCGCTTGTTCCTCGCTGCCTCCACCCATCTTTTGAAGGCAGGTGGGCCGGTTCTGATTTAAGGCTCAGAGGACGGGCGGAGTGCCACAGTGCAGCTGGCTACAACTCTGAGCCGCGATGTCTCCTTGACTTCGTCAGCCAGAATACAAATCAGCCAAGAACACAGCTGAGGAACACAAGCGTTTGACAGAAGAGGACTGAATATTTAGGGAAAAAAGAGGCGTTTGAGTACAGGATGTCTTAAACTCTGGGGTTGTATTGAGTTGGAGGAAGCTGTGGTGTCTCATCCATCTGTGCTTGTATGTGTCTGTCCTTTTGTTCTCCAGGCGGTAGTGGATCAGGGTGTGCCCAGCTCCTGGGGCCTCATGTACAAAGACTTGCGTTGAATTCATACTAAAACATTGTGAACGGACAAAGCTGTAAATGTGCGTACGCACAAAAAAAAAAACAGATGTATGAATCTCTGCGTACGAAGGATCCCACGCATATTCTCTTTGTACATCCCAATTAACGTAAAAATGAGCGCACATGCACGAGCACAACACCCCACCCAGTCTCCTCCCTTAATTAAATACATTTAAATATGGTAATGAGTCCACTTTGGCAAAAGAAAGGAGTAAGAAAATGGCTAAAGCAAGCGGCAAGAAGCGAAACTTTACAGAAAGTGAATCGGAGTTGCTACTATCGGAGGTAGAAACGAGAAAAAAAAATATTTGGAACTTTGTCCTCCGGAATTTATAACAAAAGGAAAAAATATGAGTGGGAGAGTTTGGCTGATGCCGTCAATGCGGTGGGATCTGAAAGTCGCACTGTAAATGACCTTAAAAAGAATTGGTCTGATATAAAGGTGGACGTTAAATGGAGAACTGCTGCGCACCGACAAAGTGTGGGCAGAACAGGCAGTGGTAAAGGGGTCGATGAACTTACACCCTTTGAGCAGAGAGTTGCCTCAATTATGGGTGACACATTACTCTCTGGAGTAGTATCTGCTGCTGTGGGAGACTCGGATTTACTACAGGACTGCCACGAAGGTAACCAATATTATCTGCACATTTATTGAATGGAAATGTTTCCGATTCACATATGCAAATTCTTCTTCAGATGGCGCCTTTATAGCATTGTGTGTGCAGTCGATCACTCCGATTACATTAGGAAAACCGGCTATCGCTGCAAAATTGCGTTTTAATGTTTGGCTGGTCAACTGCATCACATGGGAACCTTATATACATGGTAGACATGCGGATGATCCCGACCCATACCGCTGGCATTGCGCGGCTCAAAGACGACTGGCTTATTCCTGAGCGGTCTGCCAGTTCCCTTTGGAAAGAACCAGTAGCCAGGAACAAGTGTTGTCAGCACCTGCAATGGAACGGGTATTGCGTGGCTCCTCGCTGTCTCTCTCTCTCTAGATTCGGACCCAACTCAGCACAGAGCTCCAAGAGGATAGCCCTTGGAAATCTGAAACGGCTGAAAAGCCAGTCATCATCCTGGGCCAGAAAATCTTTGTGGTCCCTAAAAACTCGTTCTCTTCGGATTCTGCCATAGCAATGTCCTCTAATAAGGCCAAAGCTGCCATTGCCATAGACTAGAGATGCTCCGATCAGCATTTTTGGGGCCGATCACCGATTACCGATCACCAAAATCATGATCTGCCGATTGCCGATCACAGAATGGCAGGGGAATGGGAATCTTTTATCTTTAATCTAGCAGAGTTTGCACCATTTGTCGAAATGTGTTTATTTAATTGTATTTAGAAAATGAGATGTCTTAAGGCTACTGTAGGCCAGCTTTCCCAAATAAGGCAGAGTAACATTAAAGTATTCCAAACAAAGAGGGGTCAGGCAGACCAACACACATCAGATCAGTCTAATGGGAGGGGATCAAGTTACACTTAGGCATATTTGGAAATTGTAGCCTCTTAATACCCCCACTGCATTTACTAATTGGCAACCAAATGTACAACTTGTTACACCAAAACTGGCTACTGATAAAAGGACAAAACTATGGCAAGTTTTTTTCTGTTATTATTATGAACGTCTGATGTAGTTGAGCAGAATGCTCTTTTATGAAGTTACTTCATTAAAGGACATATTTAATGAGATTATGCCTGAAAAGGTTTTGGATTTTTTATCATATGTTCATTTAAAAATATATATTGTATAAAATTACTTCTTGTTTTGTTTTGTTTTATTGTATTTATATGATATTTGTATTTTTATAATTGAATTCTTGCCATGAAAATAAATTTGAATGCTGACATGGCATTAAATAAAATAATCTGAATCTGAATCTGATGTAGTTGAGGAACCAACTACGTCAGATCAAAAAAAAAAAAATACCACCACCACTTTTGAAACATCTGGCGGCACGAATGTACCAATACAAATAAATAAAAACATCTCCAGTTAACTCAGAGCATTCATTTTGTTCATTTGTTAAATAATAGGCGATCTAGCGCTGAAATGTTTTTTTTTTATCAAGTGATCAAAGTGCTCGTTGCCGCAGCGATCCGTGGCGCAGATACCGCGTTCTGTTGTGGCTTGCGCGGTGCACGGTCTTCACTCAGACGCACGCTTCAATCCGTTGGGAGACTCCCTATTCGTTCCGGTGAAGGGGAACTCAACTTGTTTGCCCTTGCGCCACGCATGCAGGTGGGAAAAAGTCGCGCGAGTAATTTACGTCACGTGATCGGCTTTTTTATCGGCGCTTTTGGGGTTCGCCGATCAATCTATTTTTAGCCAATATCGGCCGATCATGATCGGCTTCCGATCAATCGGAGCATCCCTACCATAGACTAAGGGTTGTATCAATTTGCATATGCTTTTAAATGTTCTTACTTAATTGCATAATTGATAGAATATTCCCATAAGGCTTGTGTGACAATATATGTAAATTATTTTATAAATTGCTAATTAATAGCAATGCTTCCCACAGGTGGTAGTGCGATAGACTTGTAGAACAATTCGTTGTGTAATGTTTGCAACTTAACTTCATTGCATGTAAGAGTCGCCAACGGACAAAAACGATGAGAAATGTACGTACGCCAGACATGAAATTGGCGTGGAGGAACGCACATTGTTAGTACATCAGACCGTGAGCGTGAATGCTGGCGTAAGCAAAGATTTTGTGCGTACGCAATATTGATACATGAGGCCCCTGGTCTCTCCTCCTGTGATCTCCAAGGGAAAATGTGCTTTGGATTTTAATGCTTTGGCTCCAGTGCAGTTTAGATATCCAATAAAACTCAAGCTGAGTTTTGGCCCTGCTACTTCACCTTTTTCTTTTGTTTCTTTACTCTTTCCTTTTCTATTTTATTTTTATTTTTGTATTATTGTTTGGGATGCAATGTACAATAAATATTCGAATGCTTTGGATATTTTATTGTTATTATTCATGGTCATCCACACCACATATTAGCCCAAATATTATGGCCACAACCAGACAGAGCAGCTGTTACGCAGTTAGGTTCCAATAGAAAATAGTTTATTGGTCACCATTACGAACAAAGCCACATGACAACGCTGACCACGCCACAGTGTCCCTCTGAACAAACACACTCTGGCCTAAATGGCAAAGTTTATCTTTAGTTCTGTTGTCTTTCACTTACACTCTACTATCATACTTCGTAATTTCTATTCCTAAGGGGAAAGGCATGTGTAGGTGACTATTATTGATGCTGGGACTCTTTTCCTGCCACACCAGCGACTGCTATGAGGGAGTTTTCATGTTTTCAATGTTTTTTGTATCAAAGACCCCGAAATATGATGATCCCGTTTCTAAAATATAAAGGCAGCTTTATAATTGTATGTATAAGAATCCATTTGTAATGTTTGTGTGTGTGAAATCAAATATATTGAAACCATCAAGCCATTTGTTATATTCATATTATAATAAAAAATATTAAATAACAAATGTTTAATAATAGAAATATTTGTTTTAAAAGTAATAAATTCTCAATTTTCTGTAAACACTTTTGCAGCCCCTTGGCCAATATTATGTATAGTTATTATCGATAGTTATTAAACCTTTGTTTGATTGACTGGTTTCAGTGTTATACGTTTCCTGGCTGATATGTAAACAGTGACACTGTGACAGGAGTGGTGTCCCTTGAGGGAAAGTGTATATGTAGTCATGCTGTGTCCTCACACTACACAACGGTTTGATGTTACATGTTGTACGAGATGTAGTGTATCATTGAGGAGGCAGGCCTTGTATCACTTTCTGTACCCAAATATTCAGGGCTCTACATTTAAGCTCTTTAGGTGGAGGTGGAATAAATGTTTTTACTCTGGACTCCCTTGAATGAAATTAAGGGTTTAAACGGACAGCCTTGCAATTCATTTAATGTAAAGCCTTGATATGAATGCAGATAAACCAGATTTGTCTGGTTATTTTTTTGTGTCCTTAGTTCAACTCTAGTCTGTGTCATCAGTTTTTGACTCGATTCCTTCTTCAATACAAAATACCAGACCCCCACACACCTCTGCTAAAATGCTGTGCATTCCTCCTGGCTTCCACCTTGCAGACGTGTTATCCGATAGGAAGGATCCCCCTTAGCGAGGCGTGAAATATTCTTGCTGATATGGAAAAAGAGAAGGAGTGAGCGAGGGAGGGTGAAATGGTGGAGGGGAATGGCGTTCAAGGTGACCTTGCGTGTAGACACAGAACAAGAGATGACGTCTGATGTTGTTTCTGTATCCAGGAAGCTCAACCTATTGAAAATGGCACCAACAGTCATAGAGGGACACACAACTCCACACTAAAGTTACAAATTTTAAGTCTTGTGGCAGTAAGGACAACACAAAAACTTTCAGTAAAGTACCGTGATTACATACAATGATTTGAATTACGCTCTGAAGTAAAATGGCTTCAGCTGAGAGTACAATAAACATAATCGAATACAATTCGATGCGGCTTAAATTCAGAGCATCTTGAACAGCAGCCAGCACCGTAGAAATATAATAATCTGATATTGGCTCGGGGGAAGGGCCAGTTACTTGGTTTTGCTGTGTATGGTTTTTGTCACTCCAACCTTGAATAGCCTCTCCAGATGTTGACAATGGGTAACATCAAAATGGCTTCTCTTTTGGATATTTAAGTGGTCGAAGAAATTTTAGATATAGACCAAAAAAATAAAAAATCTGACCTAAATCACCAAAAAATTTATTGAGGTAGGAAATATTTTCTTTTCTTGACACCCCCAAGTTGTGAGACAGCGGCTGTGTGGTGTTCTCTCAGATAGATTTGGCCAGGCTTTGAACCTTCACTTCTTCATCTGTTTCTGTTTCCTCCCTGTTGACACTCATTAGCATTTCCCTTCAGGGCTGTTCCAGCCTACTGGCTGACTGTCAGTCAAGTCACTCACCTTTTACTGTGACCTTCTGTGTGTATATTTGCATGGTTTCCTATGAAGCAATGACATTCTCATTGGAAATAAGGGATTTAATGGATGGGAAAGGCTTTATTTTACCCACACAAAATAAAACATTCCACTGTTATTTTTCATTCTTAATTGAGTTAATACTTTATAGCAGTATCTTTCCCTTTAAAAGTGATTTTATTCAGTTTATATATTTCAGTAATAGAGCTCAGAGCTTACCGGTTAACTCAGGTTGACAACACAAGTTCGAATCTGGTGTCATTTACTGATCCAGTGCCACGCTAGACTATAAAAAGAAGTCTAGATAACTAATTTTATTGGCACAGGGCTAACATGTTGGGTTGTGGTTATATAGTGTGTGATGTCTGTGTTCTCCTTAAGTACAATGCCTGAACGGGAGACCTATTTTACATTTGTCTCTCCATTCTACCTTGCTCACACACCAGCATCACAAATCTTTGGGTTTTATGTGTGCTTTGACTCCAGATTGGAGCAATTACCAAGACGTGGCCTCCCATCTCACACACACACTGCTACACACTTCACCACTTACGGTGTCCCAATGTGGCCACCCAGAGCTATTTAAACTTCCTAATTATAAGGCAGATTACTGACCCAAGAGAGCTCTAATTATTGGTGCTAATTTTGGGTCATCAGACACCATTTTGACGTGATTGTGGTAACTGTGTTATACATTAGAATGATGCATGGCACATTGTGGCTCCACAGTTAAAGAAATAGTGCCTTGCTGTCTACTGGCTACGTTAGGCAGCATACTAACTGAAATGGTGCCTGTTATAAGTGTTTTGAAATGCTTTACTTGGGCAATAACACATGTGAAACACAGAATATTCCCATAGAGTTTGCTGTTAGCATGTGGCCAAACTAGCAACATAATATTGGGGTTTTAAATAGTCTGTTTTAATTAGACTGAATTGCATTGCTTTTATTGATACTTTTTGGTATTAAATGAAATACATCCATCCATTATCTTGGAATAATTGTTTGCCAGAGAATTCTGAAATTGTCTTCTCTCTCTTTGGCTTTTTTTTAGAGCACGTTTTTTGAATAAGGTCATTTGAATTTATTCACTGCCCTCACACGAGTCATTATGTATGTCATGTTCCACTCGACCCGGATTTTTAACAGGCAAAAATGACAAAAAAACGAATTATTGTGTTTATGATAAATTGTCATGCTTGGCACACTGTTGAACATTTGTAGATATTGATTTGCTGGAGTGCTAACAGTACTGTATTTGTGTGTTCCTGACTGAGTTTTTTTTCCCCTGAGAGCCAAGTTATGTATTAGTCTGCATTGCAGTTTGGTTAGGAACTATATCAGCCATGCACATCAGAACTCTCACACAGACATGTGCAACTTGAATAAAACGCTGGATTAAAATCACAAAGACAACACATTGTCAGTTGGGACTAGATACCTTCAGACATTCTACATTTTCCATGAGCTCAGCAAGTTTTAAATAGCTCTTCCAGTCTTTTCAAAAGGATAATACATTTAAGATGGCTTATGAAAATAACTTGCGGAACTTTCATGGCTAATGCACTTTATTTGTACTTAGTGCTGCAGTTATATTACAAGCTCAGATGCCCTAAAACCGTCATTCGTGCTTGAACATTTAACCACCGTTATCATTTTTCAGGTATTATTTTTATTTTCAGAGTGACATTTTAAAAGTTTCTTTACAGAGTTAGTGCTAATATCGAAACGCACTCCTTGCTTTTTGTGTAGTTTATTGAATTGATATTGACATGGAGGTTTTTATATCCATAGCCAGACGCCTGAGCTGTCAGATAAATTCATTATCTGAATTTTTAATGCATGCAGATTTCTGTTCTTGTCTTTGGTTGCTATATGAGCTTCAAATGACTCAGTTTTTTACTTGAGATTGCAAAAGTAAAGAGGATAATGACAAATGTGACAACTGAATATAGCTATCAGTTTTTACATTTTGGTCACATTTACAATTTTTATCCACACTTGTGGCCATTTAGTGTACATGTAAACTACTGTTCATATAATATAATTTTATATTTTAACAGAAATTATGCATTTGTCTACATTGAAAAAAAAAAACAGTAAAGACATTTATTATACAAAATATTTCTATTTCAAATAAATGCTGTTCTTTGAGGCCTTATATTCATCAAAGAATCTTGAAAAAAAAAAATCCTGAAAGAAATTGTGAAAAGAATTTCCTTAAAAATATTAAGCAGCACAACTTGTTTTCAACATTGATAATAATAAGACATGTTTCTTGTTCTTATTATTATATCTTATTAAATCAGAATATTATAATGTTTTCTGAAGGATCATGTGAGACTGGAGTAGTGGCTGCTGAAAATTCAGCTTTGCCATCTAGGGATGGGACGGTATGAAAAATTCATGTCACGATTATAGTGACCGAAATTATCGTGATTATCAATATTATCACGGTTTTGTTAAAACAAGATGAAAGTGTTCAAAAAGAACTGATGCTCACACTGAAAACATTTCAACAAGTTTTATATTTGAGAATCAACAAACAACAAATAAAACAAGCAGCTCTATACACTTTTTAAAGTAAGATTCTATTCTGTGACATTTATGACTGTCGTCAATAGCAACATACAATATAACAGCGCGCACATCCATGTATCACAACAGACGCGCTCTCTCATTTCATTCAAATACAACTTGTCATCTTGCGTCTCCTTTTTTGATTGTATTGAAAATTAAATCAGAGTTGATTTATTGTTTACAGAGTTTGATAATATTGTTGTGATCATCTTGTCTGGACGAGTTTTGTACGCTGTACAAAATGGATTTAACAATAGAGACATTAATCTCTATTCAATATGTCCCGTAATTATGTGGTAAAAATAAAATCTGTGTTATAAGTTTACAAGGAATATACATTATTATCTCTTAAATGTCACTCTTAATAGTCTTGTTTGAACTTGTTCATTCATCTTTGGCTCAAAGCCACTTGCTGCGATCTTTTCTTCGCGCAAGCTTCACATTTATGTCATGTGAGTGAGATAAAATATTTCATCACAAAACAACATTTTGTGCCCAATTATTTCCCAGACGTAGTTTTAGTATTGAGATCAAAGTTAACTTGCCTTCCGTTCGCTATACAACAGTGGATGATGGTCACACAGGACGACTCGGCAGATTTGAAGTGTTTACCCCTATAACTGCGACTTTTTTTGTGCATGTTCTGCAGACAGAGTGACCATCCTCGATTAAGTTTCCCCCAGGATTTTTGTAAATGCCAAAATATGACCACACCTCAGATTTGGTCCTCTTAAAAGGCTGAAAAATCTCCCGAACACGGTCACTGCCTTCCGCCATTCCTTCTCGAAAAAGAAAAACCCCAACATTGCGCGCATGTGTCAGACTGTTGCTGGCTTGACAGGATTTATAGTGAGTTATTAAAATCACGATAATCAAACACGGTTTTAATGATAATTGAATTTTAAAGAATATTACTACCCGTCAGTACATTTTATTGTCGTTAATAGTGAAACCGGTAATCGTCCCATCCCTATTGCCATCACAGTAATAATAAAAAATGTAAATTATAATAATATTTCACAATATTACGGTTTTTACTTTTTTTTTATGAAATATATGCAGCCTTGGTGAGCATAAGAGACTTCTTTCAAAGACATGAAAAAATCTCACTGACCCCAAACTTTTGAACTTTTGGTAATGTATGTGTGTGCGCAAGGGGCAAAAAAAATCGAAAACTTCAAAAATAAGGGAAAGACAAAGATGTAGACAAGGATGACGAGGATTGGAGACACAGACACCCGCTCTGCTGGGGTCAGACTGCTGGAGCCTTTCCTGTCTCAATCTCTCTCTCTCTCTCTCTCTCTCTGTCTCTCTGTCTCTCTGTCTCTCTGGGGCTCAGAAAAGTAATAAGCTTCAGGAGTGGCACGGTGCCCTAAGGAATGCGAGAGCTACATACAGCCTGTCAGAACATACAGGATTTATGATGGTTATTAAAGAATTCAATTATAAACCTATTGGTGGTGGGAGTGTTTGTGTTGCAACCATAGTGTAGTGTGTGTTTGTAGGTGTGCTTTATGGCACATGAGAGGGTGTGTAGTACATACTGAATGAGAGTTTGTGTGTTAGTGTGTTGATGCCATATGACAGCGCTCTACTCACCTTGATAAACTGTTCTATTGGAGGTGACCAATCACAGCAGCGGTACAGCTGATATTGTGTGCCACACGGTCCTCTCAGGACTCCATTCTACCCAAAATTGTCATTCTGGGTGATTTAAAGGTAAAGTGTGTCCTTTTTTGCTACTATAGTAACGTCATCTAACAGAATTGCGGCATTAGACATTAATTGTTTTCCAACAGGTTTCCTGAACATTCCCCCTATCTCACATTGGTCAGCGAGATAGATAGTCCCGTCCTAAATTGGTTGAGCCTTTGGTTGAGTCAATTGATCCTTCGCAGGGAGTTTGATTGACAGGCGATCTGACCAATCATAATCCGCCGAATCCTCAATTTTTGTCTGACAAAGCAGTCAGGAGAGTAAGTAGATTAACGTTGGAAGATTTGAACTTGAAAAACGGAGTGTACTGACATCTTTCCGTGGTTAAAACAACGTTCATTTATGTTTATTTGATGCTATAAAATAACTAGAAGGAAGAGATGATCGGTTCACGAGAAGCTTTAACTGAGGTACCACAGCGATCTATCACTACACATTAAAGAGCCACAAAACGGTATTTATTGTTTCAATTTCTTAAAAAAATTACCAAATTTGAAAGTTGAGACTTTGTTTCATTATCAAAAGTAACCTGGTCTGTCCTGTCTGTCAGCACGTTGTCAGTGTCCTCTTTGCTCCGTGATGTATTTTTCACTGCGTGAGAACATGGTGTGGCTTGAGAGCGGCATGGCCTGTCTGACATAGCAACAGTAACTAAAGGGGGCGGGTCTTTGTAAACGGTCAATTGTGTCAGGTTGGTCCAAGGTCAGTGACATATATGTAAAGTTTTTACATAACTTATAGATTATTTTTAAGTTTAAGCTCTTATTTTTACTGTACTTTTCAAGTTTAAAAGTATCATTAGAGATGCACCGATCGATCGACCGGCCAGGGACCGTTAACGGCTGATTTTCTGCATGATTGGCTCGGACCGGTGACTGGCCGTTCAGTCTGACATCTTTCCTTTTCCGAGCCGGTCTGTTTTGTTGCCAGCAGCTGTGCGTTCTCGCTCTCTTCTCTCCGACGACGAATTGACACACACCCAACGCCTCTCACTCACTAGTCTCATTCACTCTGGTTAAATAGGGCTTGTATTGCGCATAACTTTACTACAGTAATTCCCACAGGGTTCGTGCTCACTCCAAAAGCGCATTCACCACTGATCTATATAAGTGGAAGCTTATAAAAACAGCTTATTCTCAAACAGCTTGTGAGTCGCAAGTACCAAAATCAGTGGATTACTGCGCTTAAACGGTCAAATACACACAAAATTACGTCAAAATGCCTGTCTTGGCGAGTATTCAGTTAAACACAGTCAGTTTTGGATTGTAAATAGTTGAGAGAAAATGGGTGTTCAGTAACAGTTAATTGGATCAGTGCATAAACTCTAAAGTGACAGCAACCTTAGAAACATGCTGATGTCTGTAATGTTAATAATAGAACAAAAGACAGATTTTTGTAGTGAAGACTATCCAATGTTCTTATATATTTGATTACTTTAATTTATGTAGTATTTCTTACCCGAATATACTATATATACATATATAATATATATATATATATATATATATATATATATATATATATACACACATTGATATTCTTGTTGTAACCCGAAAATCAAAATATTAAAAACATGCTCATCAATATAAGAGGCGGATTCTATTGATTGTATGGATGAATTGCATTTTGATTGTATTTTTCTTGAATAGGACGAACAAAAGAGCAGCACATCATTGACCCATGTACTTTCATGGGGGGATATCAATCTTCTAATTTACTTGCTGTATTCTCTGCCTATTGAACTGGGTTTTTGATTTGGACAAAAAAAAAAATCGGCTATAACGCCCCTTAAAACGCACATACACATTTACCCTTTTCCTATCGTCTCTAGGTCAGCTCACACACTCTCATTAGAAGGTGTTGAAACGCTGATGAGGAGACCAGGTTTAGCTGGGAACATGTTGATGGATTGTGTTGTTTCAAGAGGCGTGAAAGAGCTAGTGATATGGGCGGAAGGGAATGGAAGAGAGAGAAAGAAAATAGGTCAGCAGTGAGATATTGAGGCATGAAATAAGAGTTTCTGTCATTTGAATCAGTAAAACAGATGGCGACTTGCTGTCCAAAACTGCTTGTTTAGATAAACTCTATGATCCTTGACACTCAGACCACCGTCGCCTTCATGGCTAGTTAAGGGGCAGGGCAGAATAAGGTCCTGGGTTATCTTGTTTTAATGGGCAGCCATGTGTCTGGAGTCTGGACGTCCCCACAGACAACCGGAGCCCAGGGGGACAAAAATGGGAGGGCATCGCTAGGAATGTAAAGACATGGAAGACTGAACTTGTTTTGGGAGAGGAGGAGAAAAGGAGTGTGAACACGTGCTGGGTTCCCACACTCTCTTCCTCCACTTTTCTAAATGCTCATTTTTCTTGGGGTCAGCGATCAAGAATTGTGAAGTCCCCTCCACACACACGCTTACAATAAATTCTGGCATGACTGGGTATCGTGTGCTTTGGAAACCTACTATGGCCACACCGCCCTGTCACATCTGATTGGTCAACCAAACAGAGCATGAGGTCACATGGACAACCTGAATCCCTCTAGAGCTTTTGTTTGAGTACATTAGAGTGTGACATCCTCAGTATTTTTTAATGAGTTCCTGCACTGACTTTTATTTGTTTTGTCAAGTATTTGACAGCGGATATTTAGAAAAGCCTCTCTGATGCATTTTTGGGTATATCCAGTGCATGTCTTACAAGAAAAAGAAATGAAGACAACTGAAATGATTTGATGTGGCTAAATCTGTCTTATTGGCTAACCAAGCCAAACGTTATTGGCTCAGTTAATTTTTTGTAAAAAAAATTCCCCTTCGATATGTTTTGTTGTGTGTTTTTAGCCTTTCTGTCACATAGGCCCTACTCACTCACCTTTCAGAGCTTCTTTCAATTCTTTAATGCTGTGAGTAGTTTTATTTCCTGGAAATGGAAGTTATAGCACTAATGGCGTTGATATGTTGGACAATGGAGCATAATACTTTTGACTATATTGTAAGCACTGTATGCTTCAATCAGATGCAGTTTGTAATGGATACTTTGTGAGAGCACTGAGCAGCACTGAAGGTGTATTGATTTGTTTTGGAATATTATGATGCTGATTGATAATGCAGTAGCATGAGCCAATGCCCTGCTGTCTCATTAGCGGCTGCTGAGCGACCCATTAGTCGTCTTTGTTGTGTCGTAGATGGATGCATACGGTATGGCTTTAGGCTCATGTATCAGGGTGGGTTTTTGGTGTCTGATGTAGAGGCTGTTCATTAATCATTAATGGGTGTAGGTTAGGGTTGTCTGTCCGTCTTACACAGACACGCACACACACTGAGCTCACAAGTTGTAGATAAGCAAACTGCTCAAGGGCCTCATTATTCAGACATACTCAGAAACTCATAAAAAAGTAATGCGGCAGCTGAAATTCCAAAACTGAAAATCATTATCGATAATTTGCAAGTTTCAGTAAGCCCTAGTGTATTAGCTTTTTTCAGATGGCAATTTATTTATTTTCTTTATTAGCGCCATGTGCACTGGTGTCAGTATGACTTTGTTTTGTGAAACACAAAGAAAAAAATTGAAGAATATCCTGTTTACACTATTCGATGTAATGAAGGGAATGAGGATAGAGTATGTCAAGAATTAGGGGGGAAAAGTGGTACAACTTGTGCATTATATTCAAAGTCTTCTGAAGTCATAGAATAGCTTTGTGTAAAATTAAGTTGTCATTCACTGACAAATATTGACAACTGCCCCTTTTTTGGTCATTTATTTTAGACTACTTTGGGAATAATGTAACACTCATTTAAAGTTTATCTTTAACACTAATAATTAAATGATATTTTAAGCATTTATTTACTTTTTTTTTGTGCATTATAATGTTGTGATTTCTAAATTCACTGGTAACATTTCAAATAACCAATTGTTGTTTCAAAATATTATAGATGTTATTCAGAATTTTAATATTTAAATTTCATATTTTAATAGTTATTATTGACCATAATATGGAAAAATGCATATTATATACTTTATATAATTTTTTTTATTAAATATCAACTTATCATTTAAGACCAGAGTTTTAATATCATAAATAAATAAAAATAACTTTAGAAAGTTACTTTTAAAGATTGAAAACAGTCCCAATTTATTGTAATTGCGTACTTTATTCAGTATTTATCCTTTTGTGATCAACATAAAGAAAGTCAAACAGGAACGACATGAGGGTGAGTAAATGACATAATTTAAATTTGTGGGTGATCTAGAAGTACTGTTGTATTTTGCACGGACAGATTAGAGGAAATGATGTGCACATACAGTGCATTGGGTCGGCTCTCATTGAGTAAATGGGCTGTACAGCTCACTTCAGTCCCACACAACCTGCTTGAAAAACATCTTCACATTACATCACCACCCACTGATATGTGAGTGTGCCGCCTCTGCCCTGAGGTTGTTCTGCAGCCCTTGGTAATATCACATATTCTTTTTATTTTCAGTAACACACATCAGGATTTTCTTCTCCACACATTCTCCTCCACAAAATTCCCAATTACCCCAGCAAAAGCCTCCCCACTGAAAGATTACTAGAACAAACAGGGTTGTCGATGGAATGTTTCTGGTCATATCCTACTTTAAATGTGGATCTATAGCTTTATAAGGAGTGTGTCAAAATAAGATCTTAGAAGATTGCGGGTGGATGCTGGTGAACTGCATTTTTTTGTGAGCTACTGGAGGTGAATCCGTTCACTTCATGGAAGGAGCCAAGATTGTGTTGCCATGACACCGCACCGACCTCTTGATCTGATTGGTTGGCTCAACACCCGGATGCACCCATAGTCCTGTTTAACGTGTATTGTTGCAATGTTGTAATGATCAGCATCCAGGACAAGCTTTTTACAATGCAGTTTCACCAATAACAATCTTCTTTTAACCCTTTGGAGTCTTGGGCTATTTTGGCCGTTTTTGAGTACTTTTTTTTTTTTTTAATTTTGCGACATAAACAAACGTTTACCATACCAATGTTTGGTATAAAATCTTTCAGCACAACATCACCTAAATGACCAGACAATTAGTTTTTCACTTTGATGTACTGTATCAACATACTGGACCCAAAATCACACAAAAAACACATAATCCAAATAGAAAAATTATAGCTTTTCTACTACAAAAACACAAACATGCTCAATGAAGCATTTTAAAAGGTTTAAAATGTAAGCACAAGTTGTAAATGTCAACATATACAGGCACAATTCCGATATAATCAAGCTATATACAAAAAAAATATGATTTACAAAAAAAGCGGGTGTAGCCATAGGCTTTTTTTCTTTCTTCTTTTCTTTAAAAAATGTTGTGCACACAATTATTCAGAGAGCTATATTTAAGCCCTTGTATACCCAGAGTATGAGGGTTACCAAATAGTGCAAATAAACATAAAAAATTTAAAATTGAGATAAAATTAAACTATATACAGCAAAAGGCAGGTGTGGCAATAGGCGTTTTTTCTTTTCTTTTTTGCTTAGAAACTCTACAAAACACATCATGTACAATTACACAGATAGCTACATTACAGGGCTTTCATTCCTTGAGTCAGAGGGGTTCCCCAATAGTGCAAATATACCATACAAAAGGTAAAATTAACACAAAATCAAACTATACAAACAACTATTTACAACAAATATCAGGTGTTTTTTTTTTTTTTTATCTGTGCCACTCCTCAAAACAGTTTATCTAAATTTACTCCTAAACTACCTAAACTACTCCTAAACTACCTAAACTATCTACACTAGTCCTAAACTACTATCAAAATCTACTCAAACTCTTCCAAAAACTAGCAATAATATCTCTCTATATATGATATATATAACGTATATATGGCTCTCTTTGTCAACTCCGTAAATCCTCTGCCTTTCAATTTCGCTTCTTTGCTCAGTTGGCTCCTCCTCCATTCCCTAAAACGTGCAGCCTGATGAGCAGAGTCAGCAGATTCGCACATTTTTCTCCGTTTTGTTTTATGACAAAAACCGAAAAATAAATGCAACGCCTGTCGCATCACATCTGGCGTTCTTTTTTGATCATATCTCCGTTTTTACTTGGTCTATCAACACAAAACAAAAAGTAAAATAGAATTTCAAGCCAGCACTTTCAACAGAAGTGGACGGCAGCGCTCAACGTGACTTTGTTTTTATGCTTCGACGTCTTAAACTGGTCATGTAACTTGATCATGCCGGCGTGATCGGCGACCCCGAAGAGTTAAAATGCACCTGTGCTGGTTGGTCTTTTGACATCGATTGAGAGGCCATTCAACCTACACCATTAGAACATTTGCTCTCTCACCAGCACACATGACAAGATAAACTCTCTAGATTCTAGATAAACACTACTCTTAAATCAGGGCCTGAATTTCGTTTTGGAAAATAGGGGGGAAATCCCCCTTTAGGTCATTCTTATGGGGGGGATTTTTTAATTTGAGGGGGGAGTTTTAAAAAAATACGTTTAGCTAAATGTTTGCTCACTCATTGTATTTGTGTTTTTACAATGGGGTAATTTTTTTTTAGTTTACAAAAGGAAGCTTGATTTCAATTTTTGAATTAAATTGAAAAAAGTTGCACAAAAAAATACATGAAATAAAGAGAAAAGTTTAGGTCTAACATACTAGTTCTGAATACTAGATTCAGAAATGCTAGAAACGTAAAAAATAACACGGAATAGTCTTTTAGTCCTGTATAATTTGAATACATAGGCTATTAATCCTGATTCCTTACAATTAATGCTATCTTTTGTTGTTTAATATACAATAATGAAAGACACATTTTAGGCTACTCTCACTTTAAAGGTTGCATCAGCGATTTCAGGCCCAAACAAAAATTATCACATTCATCTAATCTTTCCTAACGATCCGCTAGCTGCCCGCCCCATAAGCAGGCTGTCAAAAAAACGCGTCTCTGTAGGCAGCCTAGGCTCTGAGATCTGCACACAAAAACAAATGGGTACAACCACCACTCAAAATCTAAATAAACAGTGTTCTAACCAATCACCGACAGGGGCGGGTGTTGTTGTTTTTGCGCTCGTGCACGGCGCCTGCACGCGAAGTCGGAGCTGAAGAATAAGGCAGCGTCTATCAACCCTATGCTATCAGCGGACCAGATACATTTAACATGGAAGAGGCAATCCCCAAGAAGAGAAGGAGGATAAGGGCGAGGGAATACCCTTGTTTTTCGTCAAAGAAACGAATAATAATCAGGAAGGCTTTTGAACGGTGGAGAGAATTCAAAGATTTGAATCTTAGCTAACTTGCGAGCTAACTTGGTTTGTTTGGGATCTCGATTCAAACACAAACAGAAGTGACTTCACCCACAATCGCTCATACAACCGTTAAGAGCTAGTGCACGGATCCATTAAGGGGCCGTTCACATGTTGCGTGTAAAGCGCAGTCCCCGCCACTTTCTCCTCTTTTAAAAAGGGCTCCCTGTTGCTAAGCAATCATGAGCCATGTTCTCCATGAAGACGAAGACGTTTCAGCAAAGGATGAACGCGCAAAAGACGTAACGTGAACGGCCCATACTGTTTTCATTATAGTGTCACATGCATTTTCTTTATGTAATTTTTTTTTTAAGACATAACCGATTGTGTTTGAGAGGATACTCCCCAAGACCGGAATTAAGACAATGTTGTGTGCTTTTGACCGTTATAGCGCTATAATTCGCAAAAAGTTTTGTTACTCATGAGCTGTTTGTTATGCGGTTTAAAATCGCTTGAATGTTTAAATAGGTAAGACTTAAAAAGACGCACAAATTATAAACAACAGTGACGATGCAATGGCCCGATTGTGCAAGTGACATTTCCATCAAATGTCCCGACTCCTGAAACGCGAGAGTCTAGAGTCGCCGCCTACAGCTGCAGCGCGATTGGCTTGCCTTGTGTAACCGATTTTGAGAGACAGAGAAGACGCGGCATTGGCAGAATCACTCACGCTGTTTGTGAAATTGCGTCTCGCAGAATGTTTTAAAATGACTGATTTGATCTTATAATCTGTTAGGTTAAATTCACTCATAGGCCTACATGCTAGATTGAATGAATGTTTGCGGGAATTTCCCGCATTATAAAGGCAAGACCTGCGGGAATGATTAAAATGATGCGAAATACCCGCAATCCCGCACTGAAATTCGAGCCCTGTAAATGTTGGGAATTTCTGCCTGTGATCACTGTATCTCACTTGATTATGTAGTACGAGAACAGGATGACTTGAGGAACATTTAATTAATTCTCTTTGGCGTCTCCTTGTATTATATTCTTTTGTGTTGAATTAGAACCCTGGCTGTTTCCCTGTTTAGATGACAGCTCCTGTTGAGTGGTTTGCTGCGTGGGCGGCTGACCTATAGTACTTCCTCTTGGCCAGTTAGTACTTGTCGCAGTGCTGTTGGCTTTCCATCAAGTTCTCTCTCTGTGTGGATACAAGGACGAATTTACATTAAGATATTAGAGTCCATTAGTTAAGCCCACAAGTTAATTGAAATAAATCTAAAATAAAATAAATATTATATGAAGAACCTTATTTTAAAAAAATCATAAAAATGACAAAAGCACTTAACAAAATCACAAAAATGTAAAACAAATTGAATGAAAACTGCAAATATAAAAATAATAGCTAATTCAAAAATATTAATAAATACAATAGATAAATAAATGATATAATACATTATAATATAAATAATGCTAAAATAACACAGGGAAAATCTGCCTATAAATAATTCTAAAATAACACCGGGAAAATCTTCGGAATGAATTTTAACATGAAGCATAAGCAAAAAATAATGAATGACGGGCAATCAAATTGCCTGGCAAAATGACGGGCATGCATCGAATGCTCTTGACAATCTAGTCTGTGTTCTTACTGTGTTCAGAGGAACAGACAGATAAGAGAAAGGGAAGTCAGTGAATCAATCCAGCCTCAAGTTGTCTTCAGTCTTTTTATGGAGCTTTTATGTGTAATCCTTTTATAAGTCAGGGAAAGAAAACTGCACGTCAACCTGAAATGATATTGGTTGTGTGAAGAAGCTATTGACAGCATGATGGCTGTGACACATCCATCCTCAGTGTCTACACTATATGTGCCTAAAAACCATCTGTTTGTGGTAACATCAGGAATCAGTGGTTTATAGTGGTTTTAGATGTGTATTAGCTATTCCCATTTTGCTCTCTGTACTAGGATCATTTTTGAAGGGTGAACAATGATTTTGGGATCATTTGAATATTTTTTTTTTTTTTTTTACTATTTTATAGTGTATATTGGATTTTTTTGTATATTTGTCCAACTGTAATGTTCTGTGTTAATGTTTGTGTGTGTGTGTTGAATTGATCTGGAAAAGCAGATCGTGGCCTGAGGGTTGTTTTTGAAGTCTCAGGGGAATCGGCCACATTCAATTTGTGCTATTGAATGGCAGTTTCTGTGAATCCACCCCAAATTTATTGATTTTTCTCAGTGTCTCATGTCACAATGATGACCGAATGCAGCGTTCTTTTGTTCTTTTTGGTTGGTTGTTTAGCACATGCCGAATTTTGCCCCTCCTGCTTGTTATCGCTCTATCTCTCTGTCCATTTCTACTGGTCTTTCTTGCTCTTCAGCACCTTTGATCTGTGTTTTGGATTTAAGCACTGGTTTTGTTTTCTCCGGTCTGGCAGGATCATATCCACCTCTCTGCCATCATTAGCCATGTGTTTTTGTACATTTGCGAATACCTTACATCCATCACTTTGACCTTGATGCATGTTATTAATGATTATGTTTGTGTGTACTCACTCCCAGTGCCCTTGATATGCTGTATTGTGTGTGGGAGCCATGTGCACATCTGGTTGGTGTAGTTAATGGTGGTGCAGCACTGCAGAGGTTTTGTAGTACCACCTCCCCATTATCCCTTTCTTATTTTTGCCCCTCCCCCAACCCGCCTTCAACTCCATCTCAGTCCTAGACCCCCTAGCATGCACACGGAGGTCTTTTCCACATTGTTTTAGGACACGTGCTCCACAGGGAAATCTCCTTTGTTTGACAGAGGGCTGCCTCTGCTGACGGAAGCATTCTCCTCGTTTTGATGGAAAGACATTCAATTTTAAAGAAAGCTTTGGGTTGGGTGGGGTTGGGTGGGGTGGGGGTGGGGGGGTATTGGGACATTTGGAATGGAAGAGTTGGCAGAATAGATTTTTTTGTAATTATAATTAGTAGTTTTATTAACTAAATCTGGATTAGAAGAATAGAATTTACGATATTGTAAGAAACTAAGACGAGTAAGAAAATCTTAAGATCTTAAAAAAAAGCTGCTTATGCTCAAGGCTACATTTACTTGATCAAAAATAAAGTAAAAACCATAATATTTGTATATAAGTATTACAATAAAATAAAAGTATTGTAATTTATTTTAAAAATGTAATTTATTCCTGTGATGGCAAAGCCGAATTGTCACTAGTCATTACTCTAGTCTTCAGTGTCAAATGATCCACCAAAAATTATTCTAATATGCTGATTTGGTCCTCAAGAAACTTCTGATCATTATCAATGTTGAAAACAGTTGTGCTGATTAATATTTTTGTGGAAACCATGACACATTTTTTTCAGAATTCTTGTATTAATAGAAAGTTTAAAAGAGCAGCCTTTTGAACTAGAAATATTTTGTAACATTAAACGTCTTTACTTTAACTTTTGATCAATCTAATACAAAATCGTTAAATAAAAGTATTCATTTCTTTAAAAAAAAAATATATTTTGAAAGGTATTCTAGAGGGCTGGGTAAAAAATATTAATTTCTCGATTTTAATCAATTCTCATTTTTACGAACCGATATCGATTCTTAAATCCCAAGAATCGATTTGGCTAGTCATCCTGTTTTCAGTTGATGAATTAATGGAACATTGTAGCGCGCATCCCATCCAATAAATCGCAATAATATTTGTGCTTTGTTACTATTGATATGAAACAAAGTCTCAGACTTCAAATTACGTCCATTTTCTTACGAAATTCAAAAACAAAAATACCTTTTTGGCGCTGTGGCGTGAGATCACTCTGGCGCAGCTCAGCTCAAGAGAAGCAGCACAAGGAGTGCACATGATCTCCTCTTCCGCCTTAATAATAACAGTTACAGCGAAATAAACATGAGCATCTGAAAGATGCTTAAAAAACTCTGTCTTAAAAGATAGAGTACAACTTATAGAAATCCGTATCATGTCACATGGAATCGCTCCATCAGTGTTTCAACCGTGGAAAGACGTCAGTAAAACCGCTTGCAAACAATGTCACGTAACGCCACATTTACCTCAGAAAAAACATATCCGGTGACCACGAACCCTTAGTCGGCTAGAAAAATTAAATCTAGAGAGGAGCATTTTGAATGCATGTTTGAATAAATCAGGCAAGTTTTTATGACAGCCACCATTTAATGTTTATATTTCATATAACTTTATTATTATAAAATAAATAAAAGTATAATTTAAGTGTTTCTATACAAATCAGTTCATTTTTACCTTCAACATTATAGTTAATGAAGCCTAGTAGACTACAACTGACTCCCATAGTTTACAGCATTAGTTAAGAGATTTGTTTTCCTTGAGAAAATTTGCCATGTATTGTACCTGATATCCAAATTAATCAATATTAAATCGAATCGAAATGCAAGCTTGTGAATCGAATTGTGAAATTTGTGTCAATACCTAGCCCTAGTAGTTTATGTAAATGAATTACATGAATAAAAAGTGAATTCATTGTCATAACAGAATTTGTATTGTTGAATAATATTCATGGGAATAAGAGGTTTCTAGTAACTTGGTGTTGTCCTTGAAAATTCTCTAGATATATGTGCACTGAGGGGTCCTGATGTTTCAGAGTCTGGGTCAGATCTGCTGACTCCACTGGTTGAGTCTCATGGTGGAGGCCATCTCTGAAGTGTGGTCAAGGCATCTGTTTTAACTAGTTTTCTCTTCTCTGTTTCTATTGTGGAAAGGGGTGTTCATTTATACACATTCATACACACAAACATGCACAGATACAATAACTTAACATGGGCCTAACAGTTTTGTGCAGCATGGAGAAAGTGAAAATTCACTGAAGAATTTATCTAAAACATTAGTAAGATGTTTAAGAAAGAGAAAAAATAAAATCATTAAAAAAAAACATTTTACTGACCTTCATGTTTTTCAATATAAATTTCTTTTTTTTCTCCATGAAATACAAAAGATGTTTCTTCACACAAACCTATTTTATGGCTTCAGAATGTTTTTTTTTTTAATTTTTGAAGTTTGACAGCTCCTGGTCAGCATTCACTTTCATTGGATAAAAAAAAAAAAAAGAGTAAGAGCAAGAGATAGATCTTTGTTTAATTGCTAAGTTTATATGAAATAGGCTATGCCATTTTAAGGAGTCTGAAACTCTCAATCATAAATGAGAGTGAAACAAAGAATCCTGCATTAATCCTACGATCCCCACACATTACTCACAGGCCAGCCAAGAGTTTTTGTTTTAAACGTACTCTTTTAACCCAAACTGAATATATTAACTCCTTTCCAAAGGAGCAGAGGAAGGATAGATCTGGTCTCTACAGCAGCTGGAGGATGTAATGATGTGTTACAGTGGGACGTATCTGGGGCCCTATAATTTCCGCGATCACGGAATCACGGACGGAATCTCGGAATTGGCCAATTAACGCGGAATCTAGTGTTAACGCGGAATTTCGCGGAATTTTACATATTTTTAATGAAATTTTGTTTTTGTGTGGGAGAAGAACGTATGTCTGGGAAAAATGTAAACCGGGGGAAGAAAATCTGGGCGACACTACCCCTCCCGTCATTTCTGCTCCAATGACGGCATCAAAACAATGAAAGCAAGGCGAAGCGGCTCTCCCCGGTTCGAGCAGTTCGCACGTGACTTTTATGAAGTGTTTCCAACACATAATTCGTGGCGAAGAATGAACACTGGCCGCCACATATTGCGTTGTGTTCATTTTTTTAACGCTTTCAGTTGCATTTCCTTTCCCTGCTCTCCCTCCGTCTCTCTGTCACTCACGCATCTATCTCTCTCTCACTCACACACACACACAGACACACACATACACATACACACACCCTCCGTGCACACCGCATCTGTCTATGAGGCGCCGGACTGGACAAAAGCGAAGCGACACAGCGCGAGAGAGACCGTCCGAGTGTGTCCGAGAGCGCACTCGACAGTGCGCGAGAGAGAGACAGAGTGTGACTTTTATTTAAACTTATATAAACTAATATAATTTATTTCACTGGACAGTTTAAAGCTCATAACCATATTTTGTTGTTACTTGAAGTACTTAGAGTGAAGTGTGATGTTGCATCATGTAGTATTTGTGCTGAAAAGTAAGAGTAAATGTCTGTTACCTCAATAAATTTAAAGTCATTCCTATTTTATTTGTGTACATTTTAATCATTAACATTAAAAGCACACTCTTTTTACGACTAAAATAACAGTAAAGAGTGAAAAAAACTAAATTCCCCAAAATTAAAATGGAAAAAAACGGAATTTGGGAAAAAATAGAACAGATTTTATAGGTCCCAACGTATCTTCAGATCTCCCTGTGCTCTGTTGTTTTGACAAAGTGAAAAATCATATTGATGTGACATGAGTGATGGAAGATGAATGAACCGGGTGTTGCTCAAAAAAATTCAGCAAAAGAGATGGAAAATAGACAACTCTATTATGTACATGGTTTGTAGATAAATGTGTAGGCCTGTATTGTCACCTACTGTAAAAGTACATTTTGTTATCCTCATCAATTAAAAAAAAACCAAGAGCCCATAATTACACCACCAGTAGTAACATTTTTTTAAATATGTTTGAAAGTCTCTAAATGCTCACTAAGCAGACATTTATTTGATAAAAAATACAGTGAAAACTGTGATATTGTGAACAATTTATTTTTTTAATATATTTTAAAATATAAAATCTGTTAAAAAGAACAGCATTTATTTGACACAAAATATTTTGAAGCTATAGGAATGTCTTCACTTTTGATCAATTTAATGCATCTTTGCTGAATGAAAGTATTCATTTCTTTCAAGAAAAAAATTCTCACTGACCCCAAACTTTTGAACGGTAGTAGTGTAGGTGATTTCTAATGAATTTTCATTCTGAAGGGCTGGTCATAAGACTGGATGGGAAAAAAAAGAATGGTGTTATTTGCAGTTTAGAGCAAGTAAACTTAAAAACTCACAAATCCGACCCCCTTTGTCATTTGCCAACAAATCAAAACAAAATGAATCAACCTTTCAGTTTGCTTTGCCATTACCTGGGCTACATTTCCACGTTAGCTCACAAATCTTTCAGCTCGAATTCTTAAAAGAGCTAATTCCACAATGCCAGGGCTGTGATATTGGGCATCTGTTTAACAGCAGATTAAGCAAGATTTGCTCCTTTGTCAGAGGCTTCTGTTTGTTAATGATAAGAGCGAACTCTGCTGCTGCTGTTCTGTATGCCACTGCCAATTTTGGTCCTGCTGGGCTCAGTATGTAGTGTGCATGTGGACATTTAAGCTAGTGAAAAAAGCTGAAACACAGGGAAAAGCTTTTTAAGCTAGTGGGAAAAAAAGTGTAAAGGCCAGTATTAAAATGGGTCTCTTTTCACTTCAAACTTCCTGTTTGCTCAGAAAGGTTGTGTCAGTGATAACAGCTGGTTTCGGATGTCATGGATACGTTATCGAAAATCTGTTATGGGTGCCGTGTTCTGCTTCAGTCTGGGCTTGGGCCTGTTGTTTTTCCTAACAAGGTGATGGTTGGTTTTTAGCTAGATACACCACTCATGATCGACAGGACAGATTCTTGACCCTGCTACTCATCTACTTCAGAAAGAGTACAGAGATAGGGCATAGAGTTAGAAAGGGGAGTGTGGTTTTCCAGCATTAATGTTCAAGGCTGACTCAGCTTTTTCAGGCATCTCCTTGGTGACCAGCACCGAGAGCCATATGCCATTTGAAACCTGAGATACGCGAGCAAACAACAGGCCACCTTTAACCTTTCTGGTGACCCCACACACCCCCTGTACAATCTTTTTAGGAACTATTTTTGACTGAGACACACTTGTTTTGTGAGAAAAGTGGTGGATGAAAGAACCTGTGAAAGCTTTATAGTTTTAACACCATGAACGGACGCTGATCTCAGATTATCAGATCGCTGCCTGTTTTGATCTATAACATGCTCTTCTGCGTTCTCTGCATTTTATGAGGAAGGAACATCTCTTGAAAGCTTGAGGATGACTGTAAAACACCAGGTAATGCATAGATAAATTAATGACCTCCCGCTTCAGATCCAGGATATCACATACTGATGGTGCATTAGGGGGAAGCAGTCATGTGTTTAAGAGGATCCTAAAGATTTAGAGCTTCAGTGCATTCTCAGCCTGCCTCTGTAACCTGGATTGCAAAGCCTGCTGGGAAATTAATGGTCCTCCTTGGCACATTGTAGGGCTGGACAATTTTGGCTAAAATCATAATCGCGATTAATCGAACAAGTTACCTCGATTACGATTATTGAACGATTATTTATAATAAATTATTTCTCATGTGTCACTGGCACAGGCTTATACTGTAAATATACACGGTTATTTTTTTTAATGAAAGAATGCATAATCCTATCTTTGTGATTCTAAAATAAGGAAACACAGATAGCTTTAAATACTTACTTATTAAATATTTCAAACAATTGAATCAAACAAAGCATACAATGCTTGAAATAAAAACGTCTTATAAAAAAGTAATTAAGTTTTAATATAAAAAGAAAGTTTCCTAAAAATGTAGAAAATAGTTCTTTTTGTAAACAAAATAAATTATTGTAAATATTGCCATCTTAAAAGTAAAATATAACTTGTATAAAACTAAAAAAACTAATCCTTTTCATATTGTGTAGCATTTGTAAATGCTTTTGTTATCGAAACCTGCTTTGTGGAGAAGAGGCACTTGTTACTGGGCGTTTGTCAGTCTCTCTCTTTTTTCGCGTGTTTCTTTGGTACAAGCGGCTCCTGTTGCTGAGTTGACTCAGTGTTTGAGTTCCCTTTCACACAGAGATTCCGGAAAATACACGCATAAAGTGGCCCGGGATTTGACCCGGG
This sequence comes from Siphateles boraxobius, assembly GCF_051911475.1. NCBI lineage: Eukaryota > Metazoa > Chordata > Actinopteri > Cypriniformes > Leuciscidae > Siphateles > Siphateles boraxobius. The sequence continues at coordinate 2,577,324 of NW_027508788.1, forward strand.
TTCGTTTGACTTTGCTTCATTCACACTGCCAGTGATTTTCCGGAATCAACAGAGTGCGTTCACACAGACACGCACAACCCGCAAAGACACGTGACATGTCCCAGCGGCGTCTACAGTTTGCTTATGAGCTGCGATTTCTCTCGAGAAGCCACGCTTGTGCATTTTTTTTCTCTGATTCGATTATAAACTAGCGCATTACGAACCGTTTCACGCTGGCGAACGATCCCGGCTTAGCGCCATTATTACGACACGGCATTGATTATGGCTTTTGTTCACACAGCGCGCGTTCCGGGACTGAACACGGCAATGTTACTATGTCCCCAACCTGGCATCACAGAAGGTGTTTGTTCTGGCAATTTCCCGGGATCAACGCGCTGTGTGAAAGGGGCTCATGTTGCTTCAATGTCGCAGACTGGATGGGGCGGAGTTACGTGACTACACACGCGATAATATGTTTTAAGGGGAAAGTACATTAACACACAGTGGGCGGAAATATTAATAGGATTAAAAAACCGAAATAACCGACATGGTAAAATTACGTCAGTTCTAGGCTCTGAATTTCGGTTTCGATTATTTTCCGATTAATCATCCAGCCCTAGCACATTGTATTTTTAAATGCACAATTTCTTTTGGTTGAGCAAACAGGACAACTGAAGATAAAGAATACTGTTACCTAATTAGAGAGGCATCACTATTACAGTGTAGTCCGATTAAAGAAACAAATGACTCTCATGATTAAAAAACATACAGCCGAACAAGTGCAGTCAGATTCATGAACAAATGATTGTTGTGAAGTGGTTCCTTTTAATGATTTAAAAACTTACAGCACAACCAGTGTAACCCAAGTCTCGAACAATGACTGTGAATACGTTTTTTTTTTTTTGTGAATCAGTCACACGTAATCAGTGATAATCAGCAATAAAGCGTAATCACTGTCAGACAAATGTCTCTTAACCTGTTCTCTTTGACTCAAAAACATACAGCAAAACCACTGTAATCCGAATCATGAACTAATGACTCTTCTGAACCAGTTCTGTTTAATAAATCAGAAACGTACAGTGCAACCAACGAAGACAAATGACTCTTGTGAACCTGCACTTTTTAGTGTTTCAATAACATACAGCGTAACAGGTAATTAAATTCACAAACAATTAACTCTAATGAACTGTTTCTGTTTAGTGAATCAATGACATACAGTGTGACTAGTGTCTTTTAAACTGGTTCTTTCACCTGAATCAATCAGAAAATGTACAAATCTAGTATGTTATGTCTGATTTGGTAGCACTCTGAACAAATATTGTCATTAGATCATTTATGTAATATATACCAGCCCTTTTTGGACATGCTCTTCAATTAGGCCTGACTGCATAATTGCCCACTTAACTCGAAGATTTGGTTGTCGAATTCGTGACAAATTGCAAAATATCAGTGATGCAAATGACATGACTTGATTATTAATGGTGTCATTAGAAGAGTGCTGAGACAAGTATGCTCCGGCTTTCTGCCATGCGGTTCTGGGGGGATATAAACCATGTGGAGTTGGTGAGACTGACATCAGTGCAAATTGTGTAAAGCTGAAATCAATTTTGACATAATCACAGTTATCGTCCAGGTTCCCTGCCGAGCCAGCCATCTCCTTGAAACGGATGCTAGTTTTTCATGTTTAGCACTTTCCTTTTCTCTTCAACTCTTTTTCTGCATGAAATGTTGTCATGAAAGCGGATTGGTAAACAGAGTTCCCATTTGGAAGGGTGCTAGATAAGACGGTGCCTGTTTTTCTTGCTTTTTAGACACTTCTGGGAATTTCCTCTGACTTAACTGAATTAGTCATGATTTAATCACAGGGAACTATTTATGAAGATTTTAGTCTTTCTCAGTCTGTTCTGCAACAGCACCTCTCTTCTCCTAGCACACATAGCACACATTTTTCTTAGTTTACATGACAGGATGACATAGTTGCTAGAATTTAGCAATAATATAGACCTCAATTCAGTCAGGCAGGACTACTTTTCTTTTTTTTTTTTGTCATTTAATACTTTATTTTTCAGATCACTTTTAAAGACTTGAATGTTTGGAAATTGAAGTTTAATGGATCTCAGCTTGTCGGAAAAATTGACAAAAGTGCATACTAACATAAACATGCATTAAGACATTGATTTGAGTGCGATAAATCCGTGTTTAAATCATTAATTCACATAAACCTGTTGCAGAGGAAGGACTCAGGGGAGAATTTGTCAGGGTGTCCGCAGGTCCTTAAAAAGTCTTAAAAAGTCTTAAATTAGATTTTAAAAATGTAAGGCCTTAAGTCTTAAAAAGTCTTATTTTTACTTATGAAAGGTCTTAAATTTTCGATGGCAATTTGACTTAGACATATCTAAATGTTTTCCAAATTAAAACAATCTAATTAGCGTACTTTTTTTATTTATTATTCGTTCTTTGTGGATTTGATCGTTCACGTGACATTTCGCGTCACATTCGCGCCAGCATTAGCCTACATCTGTCTCCTGCACGCGAAACAGCAGGAGAGGAGAAGAAAGCTGGTTAATTTCAGTTCAATTGTAAGTTCATTCTTTATGTGCGTAGTGGTGTGCGATGTGTATTGTCTATTATGATATTGTAATCATTGTTTTACTTTAACGTTAACTATGTACGAGGGCGCACTGTGAGCTGACATCGCATTTGTCTCTCATGCTTGCTTTCACTGCGTGGTGTGTCAGTGCAGTTAGAGGCATGTTCCCTAATAGACGTATAAAGTTTTATGAAATTCTCGTCAGCGAAATAAAGGGAAAACAAACAAAATTACATCAGCAAGAGGGCTGTTTTCCAGTGCACAATAGCAAATATGATATTTATTTTATATAATAGTTAAATTAACATTGTTACATTTTATAAACAATATTGTCAATATTGTTTGTTTTCCCTTTATTTCGCTGACGAGAATTTCAAAATGAAACGTAGCAGAGTCTCAATGCAAAAGACAGCGATGATTTCTTGACTGAAATCCGCGTTTTGAACGAATCATTTTAACGATTCAATGAACAATCACGGACTTCCTGAATGAATCAGCCGTTTGAACAAATCGGTTGAATGAATGACTCCCTGAGACTTGGTTTAGTTTCACATTTAAAGTACCCTGTAATTAAAATGTTACAATTAGAAATCAGTTCATATTTAAATATTGAATTAAGAATTGAATCTATCATAGCTTTATTTATGCAATTGTAAATGGAGTGTAAATATATTAATGCCAGTTCTGATGCTGCTTCTGTGTCTCCTCTGCACTGCAAAGATGGATTTTGATTTAATGATTTAATTTAACTGGTAACAGTGGTATTGTGCTATTATTCTAATATAATTTAATTTGAATGGTAGAATTTGACATAAAAGGTGATGCATACCTCTAAGTAAAAAAAAAAAGTCCATATCTGGGTGAAAATGCCCCTGGAACTCAATTTAAGGTTGCAAATATTGCCCTTTAATAAAAAATGTTAATTTCTTTCACTGCTGTGAACTGACCACTGCATAGAATATGAAAAATATGAATATCTTCGTGAGTCAGCTGTCAACAACAGGCCTAAACCAGCCATGGTACCAGTACACAAACACAATATATATATATATATATCATCTAATTATCAACAAAACTTCGAAAATATTGAGACATATCTTTGTCAATATTGCCCACCCCTAATGTAAGGTATTAATTTTGATTTCTTCAGGTCTTAAAAAGGTCTTAAAAAGCCTTAAATTTGGCTTTAAAAAGTGTGCAGATACCCTGATTTGTGGCAGCATCATGGACACATTTTAATCTGATTCTGCTGTCATGCTTTTAAACATGGTCAGGGTAAACAGAAAGATAGGTTTTAGTAGTAGATAGCAGCTTGATGTTGATTGCAGGATGCCTCTGTGTTGGTGTGTTGTGATTCACTCTTCCTCTTGCTGGGACAAAGGCTAATTTACTCACACTAGGACGCTTCCCTGTGCGATCGCAACACGCCAGACTTGGCTGCTTTCCTGGATTCAACCCAATCACTTCCTGTGTTTATTTCTTTGAAGATAAACATGCCACTTAGATTAGAGATAACCACACGGATAATCTAATTGCCTTGTTTTACTCAAGGCACGTATTTGGAATAATCTGTAATGGGCTTCATTGGACATGTAGACCCTCAAATTCAAGGGTTAGGGTTAGTCTGACAGTAATTTTCTTAACATTTATTGTTCAAGGTGGTGACTTTAAAAAAAAAAAAAATTTCAAAGTAGTGCTTAGATGGTTGTGGCAATGGCGCTTTAGGGACAAATTTAGAAACTCCTAGGAGAGGGCTGACTGTGTAGACTGTCAGCATGCTAAAACCCTTTCTGTTAAATCACGTCTCTAAATTCATACTCGGATTTTAATCATTACTTAAAAAAACAGTAATGAATTCGTTGACCTCAAATCTATATATTTTTTTGTTGTTGATACATTGAAATACCAAACACTTCACAAATGCACATGTAATTTTATTGGTTTCTACATTTTCTTTTTGGTTTTATATTTTTTAATTGATTTTTTCTCTCTCTGTGGACAAGACTGCAAAACCAATATCAGCCAACACAGACTGTATTATTTTATTTTTATGCCCTTAAAATAACACCTCTCATCAAATTAGCTTCTTTGTGCAATCCCAATTTGATTCAGCCGTGGCCTGAGGTGGTGCTTTACTCATCTCTGTTTAATTTTCACCTCCCCTTTTCCATTCTTCATATTCATTTATTTTCTGTGTGTAGGATGGTTAGGGGGTGGGGAGGGGATATTAAATTGCCAGAAAATTGGATATTTAGGAAAACCGACTGTGTGGAAGAAAATGGACTGACTTCTTTATCCCTGATGTCTCATTTTCCATCTCTTTTCCCAGTTTTTGTCCCTCCCTAGAGGCTGGGCACTCATTTACCACACATACACGTTCTTCTGCACTCTTATTTCCAGACTTTAATGGAACATGTGACACATGGGAGGAGAAAGGCGTGTCTTTAATTTATCTGGCAGATGCAGCCCCCGTCACTACCCACACCTCTCCATCCAAAGACCCCTGAAGGAGATGTCAGCACTCACAGAAACATTAGTACCCCAATTCCTTCTACAAATTCGTTATTTTTTTCTGAGCCCAAATGATAGGATTATCTTATGCTCTTTGGCACAGATGATGAGATTTTGGCAGGTTTGCAGCAGTTCATCTCCCAGGCTTCCCCACTTCCCATAAACCCGTTGGCCGCTAAGGGACATCATGCTGTAGGTTTCAATCTGCCCTTCATTTCTGCAGGGAATAACCCTGAGTTAACACACCGGAGAAGGTCAAGCACTGAGAAATCCTGGGATTAATTCCCCATGAGCAGGCCCACTGATTCTGGCAGAATTTAAATGTCCATGCTTTTTTTTTTTTTTTTTTTTTGGTTAATTTTATTATGCTTTCAGCTAGCAATATTATTGCAGTACTGTTGTACATTTCTTAACACATTTTACCATGTTTAAATCTAGCAGATTTTTCCTCAAAAAAAAAAAAAAAATGCATCTGCAGGTTACGTCTGGGACCGTCCAGAATTTATATGGAATTTGTGTTTGTTGTTACTGTACAAGCATGTGTCTAGACTTCACAGAGAGTTGGAAGTGCCGTCTTATTTTAAGAATTGTTTATAATGTTGATGATGTTTCCAGATGTGCATGGCATGCTGCTCCTTCGGCTAAAGAGCAGCAGACATCTGTGGGAAGCTATAGGAAAGGATGAGAAAAAGAGTGAAGGAAAGAGAAAGAGAGATGACAGAGGCAAGAGTGCGAGGATGAACGCTAAGGCAATGACAAGGCTGCGTGACTCAGTCAGCTAAAGCTGTTTTATGCTCATCCGGCTTTATGCAAAGGGTCTCATACTGCCATATTTATGATTAAAACCTGTCATTGTGAACATTTTCACACACATTATGATTCATCGATAATTTGATATTTAATCATATTCTAAATAAATGCTATTCTTTTGAAGTATTTATCTACTCATTATTCAATCCTGAAAAAAAAGTATCTTTCCACAAAAATATTAACCAGCACAATTGGTTTCATCATTGATGATAAGATTTTTTTAAATAACTAAGTGACTCTACAGTAAGTTTTATTTCAGAGCAACCAAAATGATCCATGAATTTTTCACGCTAGTCATATATACTATGTTAAAGTCAACATCTCTGTTGGCTGTGCAATTAGTAAACCTCATGAAACACTATGAAAACCTGTTTTCCACATCAAGTAAATACTCACATTGCCCATCCTCTCTCCCATGTGGTGGAAAAATCAGTATGTTGCCATGGCCTTTTCTTTGGTTTGAGAATTGCAGGAGTTTTCCCACCTGCCAACAGAAAACTCCCCCCAAAAAAGGTAGATTCATCTGCAATGACTTTAAATTGACAGTTCATTGTGTCTGTCAGTCCTTTAAAGCTGGCAATGAGTCAAGCGTTTTTGGGTGTCACCTTTCTGAAGGTCTTAATGTCCTGCATATTTCTCTCAGGGGGTAGCAGATGTGCTTGTCTTATACAAGGGCAAACCAGTTAGTTTTAACTGAGAGCTTTGTGTTGTAATAAATATGAGATCCTCCAGTGTGGCTGCCTGCAGCTTAATGGCCAAAGCAGTCTGGGAAGAGAGAACTACATATGCGTTTGTCTTTCTTTGTCTCGTCCTCCGATGGGAGAAACTCTTCAAGCCAAAAAGTTATGTGTGATCTTAAAGTATATAGAAAGTTCTGGCCTGTCTGCATTAATTCAAAAACTTAAAACCCACTCCAGACATAATCTCATTGCTCTTTAAGAGCTCTAGGCTAATATTAGACTGCCACTGAAATTGAATCAATTGAACAGTGAGAATATGAAACTGACTCTCTTAGTTGATGACATTAAGAGATGGGGCATAAACTTTAACATTATTTACAGTTGTTTACCAATCAGTTGCTTTATTTCTGTGCAGTGCATGCTAGTAAGAAGTGTTCAAAAGATATTTTACTTACCATAAATAATAGGATGCTGCTCTTGTACATGGTTTTGTGAACTATATCCCTCTTTTTTTCCTTCTGTTTTGACATAGATGTTCCATTTACAGGCACTCCGCCCACCTACGGTTACGACGCAGACCGAGCGGAGGAGCAGCGCCGACACCATGACATCCTGCCCTATATCGACGACTCCCCCTCCTCCTCCCCTCACCTCAGCTCCAAGAGCCGCAGCAGTCGAGACACCCTCTCCTCCGGCTCGATTGAGTCCTCAAAGTCTGTAAGTCACTTCCCGTAAACCGCTTCAGAGAGAAATCTGACATTTAGATTTTTTGCCATTTGAATAACTACATTATTTACTTATTTAAAATTACAGACTGCTATGAGGGCAATAAAGCTAGCACAGCTATGTATGAAATTGCTTCCCATGGACAATACAAAATATTTGACTGCAGATCACAAAAGACCAGTCAGTCTTATCAGATGCCCATGTAATAATAGTAGCTAATTATTTCTTTGGTCATAGAGAGATGAATGCTTTCTTAGTGGAATGCGAAGGTAAAGAGTTTGCATTAGAGATTTCTTTAAGCATGCATTGTTCCATGATAAGAATCCACCCAGTAAGCCATCTGTGAAGCAGTCCATTATAAATAAATGTACCAGTAAACCCGCATGTATTTGTAGCCTCAATGGTAATGGTACGCAACAAATCCAGTGAGCTGTGAAATTTGCCAGTTTTCAAAGCGTGCAGATTCTGAAGTGCTGAGTCTGCATATAGTACTATTCTAATTAAACATTTACGGCTTATCTTAGCTTAGTAAATATTAAATAGCTCGGCACTGTGGTAAAGAATCTCACATCATTCATTTCATGCAGCCATGCGTGGTCTAAAGGAATTCTTTCTAAATGTTATATCAACCAAGGTTTAAAGTTATCATAGCTTACATTTCAGAGCCTCAGGAAACTGTCTTCATCATGCTTAGGGGTCATGCCATCAAATTAAATAACTTATGGTAAAACAGAGCTTACTTGCTTCATTGATACAGCTATTGGCTGTCAAATTGATTGAAATCCCTCCCTGCCAATTCCATGCCCAGAGGCGAGCAGTTTATTTGGATCCTTATGACCTCAGTGTTTAGCTCCCACATGGGTTTTAATCAATACAGAGTATACCCAAGCTGTCTCAACCAGCTGACGTATCAACTTTTAAATTTCTTTCATGTTTAGATGCAACTCAACTTTCTCAAAATAGCCTTAGCATACTTCTCTCCTGTATCAACACTTAATGGGCTGGTTATGTGTTATCTGAATAATGAATCCTAACCTGTCAACACGGTGTCTGTGACAGCATTTGCAGAGTAAACTATAGTTTTTCTTTTTGATGGTGGATTGGGGTGTCATGATATCAGATTTTCACATAATTATCATGGCCAAAAGAATTCACAATAAAAATATTTATACTACATACAAGTTGTATCTATACAACTTTTTTGCTCAATCACACGCAGAATGACTGCAGGGACATGAAGAGTGAGTTTAAAACCATAACCGGCGTACAAAAAGAATATACTGGTGATCAGTATTTCCTGCAGACTGGAGTGTCTAACACCCCATCTTTATTGTTAGATTAAGTAGATGCTCACCTGCACACACTCATACACCCTTCCCCAGTAGCAGAGAGTACTGATGTACTCTGTGTTTACCCAACATACACACAGCCAGGGTGTCATTTCAAATTCAAAGAGGGATTTGCTATGTAAATGTCTTAAATTGAGCTGCAAATAAACTTGCAAATGACACTACAGAGGGATGGTCACCCATTTTTTCATGCACATTTCCTTACCCTTGTTTAGCCTCCAACAGAAATAGATAAGATTTCAATGAGTGCAATTTCTCTGTGTCTGCACATTTAAGAAAACTTACATCATGCTGTCACTGAAAGCTGTTTTAGGTTGTCACTCTATTCAAATTGAGCTGAAAATAACCAAAAAAGGGTCCTGTGTCCTTTATTCAAACTCCCCATTTCCAAAATATTGAATTTGGATGAGCAAATATGAACAAATTGTTATGTTTAAGAAAATAACTGTACTGAAAGTTATACCCTTTCCATTAGTTTTTTTTCTGTATGTTGGCCTCATAATGTCACATTTCTGTTTTTATTAGGTCGCATTTTCAAAGTACAATAGGATATATAATGTATGAGAACAGCTTGCAGAAAAAATACATATTGGGGAAAGTTAATGTAAAAAGTTCTCTACAAGGTTAAATTAACTCCATTATTATATACCCTAATAACCCTATGTTTAAAATGTCATCTAATTACATGTGGCTATTTTTCTTGAAATAATTTATCTACATTTTCCTTGTTGTTATTGATGTACTGTTCTATTTATGTTCTTTAAACATATGTTTGTTTGTTTTTACTTGTAAGCCATTTGTAGTTTTTCGCCTGTTTTGTGTATAATGATAAATAATTTTTCATCCTTGTGTTTTCAATAACCAAGTGTTATTGTTTGAGCAGTAGAGATGAGCTCAACTCATTGTCATGCGCTAAGTCACTGACATGCTTTGATTAACAAATATGTGGATGAATAAAAGATGGTGGTCTAGAAATACAGGGGTGCCCCCTGGGGTGAGACGTCTCGCACCCAAGAGTTCATGAATAAAACCTTGATTTCCACCTTCCCCCTGCTGCAGGTTTCAATGGCGGGATTTACTTTGTCATCAGTTGGTGAATTAAGTAGAAATGTTAGCATCACTTCAGCTTTAAATCTCGATACAAGCCAGCAGAGTCCGCAATGATAATGCAGTCATGATTCAGATGGATGTTTTATCCTGAAATCTGGATTAGGAAGTCTCATGAGACTATCACAAACATCTGCGGTTTCCACTACCTGTGCTGTGGCCATGGAAACCAACATTCCAGGCCCATTTAGCTGTCACCAGCACTCGGTGACCAACACGCATGACAAGAAGATAGATATGTCGCTTCTGGATGGATTTGTGGTCTGTAGTATCTTTGATGCTTTTCTCAAAGCTTGGTGGTTAGCAATTAAAGGCTTTATTCAGTTCAAAGGTGTTATGATTCTCATGTAGCCCATGATTCTCCTGTAGCCAAGACAGTTATTATAAGACCAGGGAGCAGCTCCATTGAACCAGTGCCAAATCACTTTTTTATAGCTCATTCCAGCAATGCCAGTATGTAATTTAATGTCATGTGATTTAAGAGTGTGTTGTTCAGAAGCGTGTGAGTGAGCTCTTTCTCTGTTAACGCAGGCGGAGTTGGACCTAGAGAAGGGATTGGAGATGAGGAAAAGGGTGTTGTCTGGAATCCTGTCCAGTGAAGAGACCTACCTCAGCCATCTGGAGGCGCTGTTACTGGTGAGAGAGATTCGAGCTTGAATCTGATAACAGTGTGCGATTGAATTTGCACAAGGTGTGTTGTAAGCAGTCTTATTAGTGAGATGTATGGGTTGGCTGAGTGATTATGTCACAGAGCTTCAAGTCCATTACAAAATGGCCTAACCATCATCTGCAACCAGAATGTCATGCATTTAAATGCAAGTGTATGTGATGCTGTACATTAGCAGTGCTAATTTAAGCTAAATGCACTCTAAAACTGTGGCTCAGTACATAGTCATACTTTAAACATACTTTGTTTTTACACTACCACTAAGATTTTATTTGAAAAAGAACACATTAAATTGATAGTTACTGTAAAGGCATTTATAACGTACAAAATATTTATATTTCAAACTTTCTATTCATCAAAGAGTCTTTAAAACATATATTACGGTTTCCAACTGAAAATTCAGCTTTGCCATCACAGGAATAAATAATATTTTTAAACAGAGTTATTAAATTGTAAAAATAAAAATAATAATAATAATTAAATAAATCATATTAAAAATATCTTGCTCTTTTTACTGTAGTTTTGGTCAAATAAATGCAGTCTTGGAGAGCATAAGAGACTTATTTCAAAAACAACAAACTATTAGTAGCTTATGCTTGATTAGATTGTTAAACACACGTACCATTGGGTCTTTCTCAGTTGCACTGCTTACTGTTCATAACTTGTCTTTCTTTAGTGATAAGCAGATTTAATAAAACATGTTGACATGTCCAAATGTCTATTCCTGCTCCTTTGTCAGCCCATGAAGCCCCTGAAAGCAGCAGCCACCACCTCTCAGCCTGTCCTGACTGTTCAACAGATCGAAACCATCTTCTTCAAAGTGCCTGAGCTTTATGAGATCCACAAAGAATTCTATGATAGCCTTTTACCCAGAGTGCAGCAGTGGAGTCACCACCAACGCGTGGGAGACCTTTTCCAAAAACAAGTGAGTAACATTTTCTAAACAGCTATTAAATTAAAAAGGACCCAATTTACTAATTGTGACATTTTGTGTCGTCTTATGTAATACTTTTTCTCATTCTGACATCACCAAATTCTTGTCTTACTATCAAATCACCTGGAACATTTTTTTTATCCAATAAGATCTTCATAGATACAATCTTGTCCTCCTTTTTTTCTAGAATATATCCTGTTTACTCTGAACTATTTTAAGTCAACACCTAACAGAATTTCATGTCTTTTTTAAATCTATATATTATCAAAATCTGCTTTCCTTCATGTGATGTAATTGTTCATTTTAGAATCAAGAGTCATTTAGACTCAAATTTTATTCTTATCATAGTGGAATCGCATCAGCTGTCCAGTCTCTTTTGTGTGCCATGAGGCTGAATAAAAATGAACATTTATTTCCAAATCAAGGAATCCCTAAATGAATCATTTATGGCCCTAGATCAACACCGCACAGTCACACAATGTCTTGACTGCAGGAGCTTGTGTTATGTTGGAAAACACATCTTAATGCTGTCTTTTTTCACCCAGCCACTTGGGCAGATACTACAGTGTGTGCTTTGTTTCTGGAGGAGAGGGCTATTAATAGTACCATTCGAAGATTGTGTTCTCTATCTCTTGCCCCCCCAAATGCCCCTTCCCTCCCCTCCCCGCTCTTTTCCATTAAGTTATTTCATCGTGTGACTCTGCTGTTGGGGGGAGGGGCAGAAAAATCCCCCCTCTCTCTGTCCACACAGTGTGCGCGGGAGTCTTATTCTACATATATTTATCTTTCCATTTTCCCCTTCATTGTTCCCCACTTGCACTGTCCCACATTCAATAATCAAAAGCTATAGTCAGCAAGTTGTGTTTTCTCCCAGAAGGTGTTGGGTTTTTCTCAGACAGTCAGTTAGTCTGTCATTTTGACCGGAGGCTATTTGTCACTGATCCCCTCGCCCTCTCCCACATCCATTAGCGAGAATCCGGAGGCAGGAGGCGAGGCAGCGCTTGAGGAGGCAGCTCCCTAAAAAGACAGTTGCTCACAGCAGGAGAGAGAACAAGATGTAGGAACGAGAAAGATATAGTCAGTCAGTGGTAGAAATGTCTCCTGCTGTTTGTGTTGTTCCTTCCTTCCAGACAGCTCATGTTGAGCAAGTAAACGCAGCGCAAATCATGAAGAATGTCAAAGGTGACGTTTGTCCTGGTCAGCTGTGAGGAAGATGCTAAATATTCCCGCTTTTACTTGCACTTAATGATTTACGCTTGTCACTGACACTCGTATGTAAATTCTCTCCTAACAGCGAGAGATTCTGAAATTCAAGTTTTTAAATGCAGATCTGTGACCTACTTAAACATTGTTAAGTGCAGAGGAACATACTTTCATCTTCAGCTGGGCCTGGCATATGGTCATGTCATCATGAGGAAGTGTGTCGAGGCTGAGAGGATGTGAACACTGCTGTGCTGAAGCCTCTGACAAGCTGTCTCAACCAGCTGACTTATCAACTTTTAAATTTCTGTCATGTTTAGATGCAACTCAACCTTCTCAAAACAGCCTTAGCATACTACTCTCCTGTATCAACACTTAATGGGCTGGTTATGTGTTATCTGAATAATGAATCCTAACCTGTCAACACGGTGTCTGTGACAGCATTTGCAGAGTAAACTATAGTTTTTCTTTTTGATGGTGGATTGGGGTGTCATGATATCAGATTTTCACATAATTATCATGGCCAAAAGAATTCACAATAACAATATTTCTACTACATACAAGTTGTATCTATACAACTTTTTTGCTCAATGAATCACACGCAGAATGACTGCAGGGACATGGAGAGTGAGTTTAAAACCATAACCAGCGTACAAAAAGAATGTACTGGTGATCGGTATTTCCTGCAGACTGGAGTGTCTAACACCCCATCTTTATTATTAAATACAAAAATACTACTGTCTGAAAATCTAATTGAGTTTCTTCCGCTAAGTTTTTCCTCTCTGTGTTTTCTTGCCTTAATGGTTCACAGATAGTACACAACATTGACAACCTGAACAATCTGTATCCCTCAACAAAAAAAAAGATGTCTCCTCTGAATATGGTCTCTAAGATTAGTTGGTTTTGTATGTTTTAAATACATTTGATTAAAGTTGGTTTTGTATGCTTTGAAATACATTTGATTGAAGTTGCTTCATCATGTCTGTTTACATTGCTAAATTTCCAGTTGCTTACTCCAGCTTAATGCATCTCCTCACAGCGCTCAGCCACGGTTTGACTCGGCCCGGCATGTGTTGTCATTGCTTTATTACGGTCATCATCTCTCTCCACGCTGTAATGAGGTTGTCGCAGAGTAAATTCCCGTCCTCCACGCTGCAGATAGATTCTGGCCCAAGGCGGCTGTTTCTGCTCAGCATGGAGAGGATTGCACACACTGAGAAAATGACTTCACTTATGGACTCTTTGGCCGGTGCAAAATAAAAGATTCCCGGACGTACCACCAAGTCTGGACATGTACCAATGGGGTCATACCAATTTATCTTTCGTTCCTGTCCAACAGTTGTTGGATGGTTCAGGGATGGGTCACCCAAAAATGAATGCTCACCCTCATGTAGCTCCAAACCTGTACAACGTATTTATTCTGTGGATCTTAAAAGAAGATATTTTTAGAAATGGCTCATTTATTTTTTTTGTTTTATTTTGTCAGTGGAAGTCAATGGAAGTCAGTAGTCACCTGAACTGTTTGTTGACCAACAAACTATCATTAAATATCATGTTTTATGTTTCACAGAAAAAATAAAGTAAAGGCCAATTCACGTTGCTCCGACAGACACCCAGCAACAGCAACAGACACTTTGCCGGGTTTTATCCGATCAGTTTGTTACTCATCATCTGTTTTTGGTCTGCTCTCGTTTGTCATGTCTGAGAAGTGACGTATTGTAATCTGGTGATTGGCAGTGTTGGTCGGCGTCTGTCAGTGCAGTGTGAACTGGCCTTGATACATGTATGGAGTGACATTAGAGTAAATGATGATAGAATTGTCATCTTTAGGTGAACTAAATCTGAATGGAACTTAATCTGTATTACAGTCATAATGTTAAATTGGGTACCATTAGTCTTTTGCATCTTTAATTAACTGTCCACCTTCCTGTCTGTATATAGGCCTAGTGTTGTTTTTTGTACTGTTATTGTGAAGCGTCCTTGAGCTTAGGAAAGGCGCTATATAAATTTAAATTATTATTATTATTATTATTAACTATCCTTAAATTAAAGGTACAGTAACAAAAACATACTACCCAAGGGCCCAAAAGAGTGGAAAATTAAAGTTTAACGCTAAATGACTAGAGATTGGGGCTGTGTAAAGGAATCAGAAACATATTCTAAGTTCTCTTACGAGAGGTTCTCTCGTATTGCGTAAGTTTAGCTTACGCTACGGGAAAGATTCATCTTCTCGAGATACTGAAGCCAAAAAATTATCCTTAATTTTGTATTCCTTGTCAACGCAGTGCAGCAGCTAGCAGACCTAGAGCAGGCCATCTCGCGTGCTCATTGGCTGCCCTGCGGGCAACTGCTGCAGCCTACCAGTGAGCCCGGCGTGACGTCACGCCCAATGAAGGGCGCCCGCGCCTTCATAGCGTCACAGCCCGCCAGAATGGGCGTGGCTTAGCGTATAACACTAGGGGCTGTAGGCTGAATTCCCTGATTTTCGTCTCTTCAGCGAGCTCTTCGCATCGCTGGATCTGAGAGAAGCCACCGCCGCCGTCGAACAGCGGACAGCCAGCTTAGGAGAGCGCTGAGGAAGCCGGCCGTCTTCGCCACCTTCAGCCATCCGTGCGAGCTACGCTATCCGGCGACGTATCCTTTACCTTGCTAAAACCTATTCTAAAACCTATTCTAAAAGAGCAGCGAGTGTCTTTTTTAAGACGCCTCGCACTTCCGGCTGTGAAGCGCTTCCGCTGTCGACCCTGCGGGCTCGACTCGAAGCCTTCAACACCCCCCGCCTCTCCTCACCGACGCGCAGCTGCCGCTCACGAGCCTCACTGCCGTCGCATCTGAGAATGAGGCCGAGGGACACGTACGAGCACGCGGCTAGCTCTCTTTACGTTACAAGAGAGCTACCCCGCCCTCGTGTCCCCGTTCGCGCGTCATGCAGAGCCCTCTCGAGCTCTCTGCATGACCCGGACGGGCATCATCTGTGTTACATGTAGGTCCCGTGCCCACTACTCGTGCGCGCGCCCTCGTACAAACACTGTTCCAGTTCTGCTCGACCACCGAGCACGCGGCTAGCTCTCTTTACGTTACAAGAGAGCTACCCCGCCCTCGCGTCCCCGTTCGCGCGTCGTGCAGAGCCCTCTCGAGCTCTCTGCATGACCCGGACGGGCTTGCGCGCCGCCGTCGAAATGTCTCGCCATGTCAGTCCCCTTAGATAAGGCTACTGCAGTGGTGTATTTGGCTGCCAACGAGCCGGTAATGCAACCCGCTCGCCTGCACACATCCGCCGTTCTCGCGGCGACCCAGAGAAATCTCAAGTGAGTATAATGTCAGATTAAGAATGTAAGTTAGTGCCCGCTCACGAGAGCTCACGCTTACTAACAGACACATCGCCTCCGAAAAGACGTGCGTGTTTAAGTTTATTCCCTGTCAGTCCCCTTCAAACAGGCTACTGCAGTGGTTCAATTAGCAGCCAACGAGCCGGTCTGTTGACCCTCTCGCCTGCACTCAAACGCCGTTTTCACGGCGACCCAGAAAAATCTCAAAATGAGTAAAATGTCTGGTCCGGCTCATGCCGTCGGTGTTGTAAGTGTAATGAAAGTGCCCACGCCCCAGTGTTCACCACTACACATAAGCACTCCGAACCTCGCAGAGCACACTCTCATGAAGCGCAGAAAAGCCGCTCGAGTGTTGAATGTAAGAAATGTGTCCACAAGTCTGTGCCCACTATCTGCCCGCTCTGTTACACGATCAAGAAAGCAGGTTATGAATGTAAGTCTCGTGCCCGCCAGAGTGCGTTCACGCTTGCTAACACAAACCTCCCCCCGGGCTCCGCCCGCGCGTTTAAGCGTTATCACAAAACGCAAGGCATTAATAAAACGTTCCCCATCCATTATGATCGGGGCGTCAAATACACTTGTAAGTCTAGTGCCCGCGCTCACGCTTACAGGAAGCTTTTCCACCCGGAGCGCTGCTCGCGCGTCAAAGAGTGAAAAAAGAATGTTCCCCATCCCTTATGATTGGGACATCTCACATAAATCAGCCGGTCTCGGCTTTCAGCGAGCAGCCATTGCCCAGGACCGAGAGCGCGCGCGCCGCGCTTTCGGCTCCGGGTCAGTTTCACAAAAGAAAGCAGGTTATGGATGTAAGTCTCGTGCCCGCCAGAGTGCGTTCACGCTTGCTAACACAAACCTCCCCCCGGGCTCCGCCCGCGCGTTTTAAGTGTTATCACAAAACGCAGGGCATTAATAAAACGCTCCCCATCCATTATGATCGGGGCGTCAAATACACTTGTAAGTCTCGTGCACGCGCTCACGCTTACAGGAAGCTTTTCAGCCCGGAGCGCTGCTCGCGCGTCAAAAAGTAAAAAAAAAAAAAAAAAGAATGTTCCCCATCCCTTATGATTGGGACATCTCATATAAATCAGACGGTCTCGGCTTTCAGCGAGCAGCCATTGCCCAGAACCGAGAGCGCGCGCGCCGCGCTTTCGGCTCCGGGTCAGTTTCACAAAAGAAAGCAGGTTATGAATGTAAGTCTCGTGCCCGCCTGAGTGCGTTCACGCTTGCTAACACTAACCACCCCCCGGGCTGCGCCTGCGCGTTTAAGTGTTATCACAAAACGCAGGGCATTAATAAAACGCTCCCCATCCATTATGATCGGGGCATCAAATACACTTGTAAGTCTCGTGCCCGCGCACACGCGCTCACGCTTACAGGAAGCTTTCCCGCCCGGAGCGCTGCTCGTGCGTCAAAAAATGACAAAAGACTGTTCCCCATCCCTTATGATTGGGACATCTCACATAAATCAGCCGGTTTCGGCTTTTCAGCGAGCAGCCATTGCCCAGAACCGAGAGCGCGCGCACCGCGCTTTCGGCTCCGGTTCAGTTTCACAAGCCCGCAAATGGCGATTTCCCCCCTAGCGGCTCACATAGCTGCGTGGGAAACTATCCCAGGGATTTCAGAATGGGTGTTGAGCACAATAAAGCAGGGCTATACACTTCAATTCATTCGCCGTCCCCCGCGCTTTCAAGCCCGGACCGCGACGATTGTGAATGCGTAAGTAGCACACCTACTTCACGCAGAAATAGCAAAGCTGCTGTGCAAAGGGGCTATAGAAAAGGTACCGCCTTCTCTGAGCGAGTCAGGCTTTTACAGCCGATATTTTCTCGTACCCAAGAAGGACGGAGCCTTCAGACCTATCCTAGATCTGAGATATTTGAACTAAGTGCTTGCGAAAAGACCGTTCAAAATGCTTACGACCAGGAAAATCCTCACGCACGTTCGCCCGAGGGACTGGTTTATTTCTCTAGATCTGAAGGATGCCTATTTTCAGATTCAGATAGTACCCCGTCACAGGCAATTTTTGAGATTCGCCTTCGACGGTCAGGTATATCATTACACCGTCCTGCCGTTCGGCCTGTCCCTGGCACCCTGTACATTTACGAAGTGCATGGACGCGGCGCTCGCCCCCCTGAGAAGTCAGGGGCTGCGAATAATGAACTATCTGGACGATTGGCTGATATTGGCACAGTCAGAGACAGAACTGCTATCTCACAGAACAGTGCTTCTCAGTCATCTGGAAAGCTTGGGTCTCACGATCAACTGGACCAAGAGCTCATTACTGCCCAGCCAGTCAATTTCCTTTTAGGAATAGCACTGGACTCGGTGACCATGACGGCTCGTTTATCGACACAGCGCACGCGCCGTGTTCGCCACCTAGCCGCATCTTTCCAGAAGGGCAGCTTTCTCCCCTTGAAAACATTTCAAAGGATGTTGGGCTGTATGGCATCAGCTGCAGCGGTGCTCCAGCTGGGCCTACTGCGCATGCGCCCGCTCCAACGCTGGTTGAATGCTCGCGTGTCCCGCCGGGTGTCTGGCGGCCAGAAAATCAGAGTGACTCAGGCCTGCATAGCAGCTCTGCAGCCCTGGTTAGTGGCCGACTGGTACCAGCAGGGAGTAATGATGGGAACCATCTCTTATCGTAAAGTCATCTCGTCAGACGCGTCCAACTCGGGTTGGGGCGCACTGTTCGAGGGCAGACCGGCCTTTGGCCAGTGGTCAGACCAGGAGAAGGGTTTTCACATAAACTGTCTGGAAATGATAGCGGTCGAGAACGCGCTGAAGTGCTTCCTCCCGTTCATACAGGACCAGCATGTTCTTGTCCGCTCGGACAACATGTCTGTGGTATCCTATGTAAACCGTCAGGGCGGTGTCAGATCCAGAAATCTCTGCAATCTGACGGAACGCCTCCTTATTTGGTCTCCGATGCACCTGCGCTCGCTGAGGGCGGCGCATGTGCCTGGCCATTTGAACGACGGCCCAGACAAACTGTCCAGGGACAACGTTCCCCCAGGGGAATGATCCCTGCACCCCAAACGGTCCAGAAACTGTGGCGCCTATTCGGCAGAGCGGAAGTCGACCTATTTGTGTCAAAAGACAACGCTCAATGCCCGACGGTCTGTTCGAAGGATGAGGATGCGCTGGCCCAGGTTTGGCCCAGCCTCCCGCTATATGCTTTCCCTCCGGTCTATCTGTTGCCACAGGTGATCAAGAGAATCAGGGAAACGCGCCACTCGGTGCTCCTCATAGCCCCGCGTTGGGAGAATCAGATTTGGTTCCCGGAACTAGCAGGGCTGTCACATACAGCTCCGTGGCCGAATCCGGTGAGGGCAGATCTCCTCTCTCAGGCTCGCGGCACGATCTGGCATCCCAATCCAGAGCGCTGGTCTCTGCATTTATGGTTGATCAACGGGTACTCGTTGCCCTGCCAGAAGGAGTGATGAACACGATCACGCAGTCTAGAGCCCCTTCCACGAGAAGGCTCTACGCGTCTAAATGGTCGGTGTTCTCTGGATGGTGCACCGACAGAGATCTGGAACCGCGGACATGCGGGGTGGCGCATCTGCTCACCTTCCTACAAGAGCTGTTGGATAAGGGAAGTTCCCCATCCACGCTCAATGTATACGTCGCGGCCGTGGCAGCGTTCGCAGAATCGACGCACGGCCAGTCATTGGTAAGACACGAGTTGGCCATCCGCTTCCTTAGAGGAGCTAGAAGGATGAATCTGCCGCGCCCCCCGTCGGTTCCCATGTGGGATCTTTCATTGGTCCTCGAGGCCCTGAAAGCTTTTCCATTTGAACCACTAGACACCGTGGGGTTGAAATATCTATCACTGAAAACCGTCTTTCTGACTGCACTGTCGTCAGTAAAACGTGTAGGGGACCTGCATGTGCTGTCTGTCAGCGCGTCGTGTCTTGAGTTCGGACCGAATGACTCTAAAGTCATCCTCAGACCTAGACATGGCTATGTCCCTAAAGTGATGGGCACTCCATTCAGAGCGCAAGTTATTTCGTTGTCAGCTCTCCCAGCATCTGACAGCGAAGGTGATGTGAATCTCCTCTGCCCTGTCAGAGCGCTGAGGTTTTACATTACGCGCTCCGCCTCCTTCAGGCGTTCGGAACAGCTTTTTGTTTCGTTGGTGGGCGCACCAAGGGTCTCGCCTCCTCGAAACAGAGCCTGTCCAGATGGATAGTGGACGCTAAAGCGGCCGCTTACGCGTCAAAAGGTCTGCAATGCCCTCTGGGCATCAGGGCTCATTCCACGAGAGGCGTGGCCTCTTCGTGGGCATGGTCCAGTGGAATTTCTATCCATGACATATGTGTAGCGGCGGGCTGGAGCTCCCCGTCTACCTTTGTCAGGTTTTATAACCTAGAAGTTCCTGCCTTGCAGGCTAAACTGTTGTCAGTCTGAAGGAGAGGTGTATTCTGCCCAGATCTCCTGCTCAGATCACTCTCACATGACTCAGCTCTCCTGGTTGAGCTGCACTAAGTAGGGTATGTGCCATGTGCCTATACAGACCGGCGCGCTGCTCTGTATTCCCTATGTGTGCTTATGTACAAGTGATGGCCCGCGTGGCTGGCCACCTTATTTTTTCCACTTATGGGGTTCCCCTGAAAGCTCGGGGTCTCATGTGGATGCTTGGCGCGCACGGCGTTGACAAAGTGTTCCCGTAGCGTAAGCTAAACTTACGCAATACGAGAGAACCTCTCGTAAGAGAACGATACTCGGTTACTAACGTAACCTCGGTTCTCTCTAAAGAGGGAACGAGTATTGCGTAACCGGCCGTGCTCGCGCCACGAGCGACTTCACTTCAGTCGACGAAAACCAGGGAATTCAGCCTACAGCCCCTAGTGTTATACGCTAAGCCACGCCACGTTCTGGCGGGCTGTGACGCTATGAAGGCGCGGGCGCCCTTCATTGGGCGTGACGTCACGCCGGGCTCACTGGTAGGCTGCAGCAGTTGCCCGCAGGGCAGCCAATGAGCACGCGAGATGGCCTGCTCTAGGTCTGCTAGCTGCTGCACTGCGTTGACAAGGAATACAAAATTAAGGATAATTTTTTGGCTTCAGTATCTCGAGAAGATGAATCTTTCCCGTAGCGTAAGCTAAACTTACGCAATACTCGTTCCCTCTCTAGAGAGAACCGAGGTTACGTTAGTAACCGAGTATCGTTTTGTAAACTGTCCAAATCCGCATATACAGTACAGACAGACAAATATTGTTTTAGTTGGCTCTGCTCCAGCTTGTTTATCACGCATATACACCAACACAAACTCTTTATCATCTAATGTATACAGTATTTGTGTTCTGAGAGATTGATTGATCTGTAAAGAGGTTTCCAGCACTGGCAGGAAGGCTATTGAGTTTGGATGGGCTAAATCAGATTTCCAAATGTGCTTTTTACAAGCGCCAGCCACATGCATTAATTGCTCACTGAAGAGTTGGCCTCTGCTGCCATGGCAACCACTGTAGGCTCTATAGCCACGCACAGCAACGGCCCAGCTGCTCCTGCAGCGAAGACACTGTCCCGGCTGTCCGCCCCATGTCACCATGGCGAGTCCATGCGTGCATCTCACTCATTAATGATAGTGTCACTGTTAGCCTGGAGCGGGAACTGCCATCTTGGATGTATTCATAAATCTCCACAGTTTACATCCTACTGTTTTAAAGTCCACTATACATGGGCAACAAAGAGAAAAAGATGCATGAGTGGGAATGACTCACTTTGTTTTTTCTTCCTGCAGGCTAGCCAGCTTGGATTGTACAGGGCCTTTGTGGATAATTATGAACTCGCAGTGGAGACCGCGGAGAAGTGCTGTCAAGCAAACACACAGTTCGCAGAGATCTCTGAGGTAATGCCTACTGGATTGCTCAAGGTCTTTTTTATTTTAATACTGGAATAGATACCTCTACCCAAAATCCCCAGCTTATTTCTTACCAAAGCAAACAAACACAAGCTTCTGATTGGTTACAAATGCAGATCTGTTAGATATTAGTTGTTACCAATACCAGTGAAATTTAATGATTTTGATACTAGAGCGAATTATTGTATCAACGAATTATCCACAGATATCTTTGTGAACAATTTATACATTCAAGTTTAATTTTTAACATATGTTTTGACCATTTTAAATGTCATAACTCTTTAGGTGATAACGCACCATAGTGACTTAAAAGTCATTTAGTCTGTTTAAACCCTCATCACTTTTTTTACGATCAAATGCAAGCTTGCATTCAGATCTGCCTCAATCCAATCAATATCTGGTGAATAGAACCAAGTCCCCCCCCCCCCCATTTATTTATTTGATTTAAATAATAATGTTTCACTCGGATGTATGTAGATTAACATTAGACAGCATCAGGCCTACTTGGCTGCATTGAGATCTGATATTGTGACACAAATTTTACATATATATATATATATATATATATATATATATATATATATATATATATATATATATATATATATATATGCAAGTTAGAAAACAAGAAAGTGGAATTGTAGCCTCAACAACCTCCAATCAGATCGACTGTGTACTTGATGCATCCTGCCATCAAAGAACAATTAATTGCCATTGTTTATGCAGGGCTTTACCTGCTGCACTCCTCCATGGGGTCAATCAGAGTGAATGATTAAAAAGGGAGACCATTACTAACCAGCATAGCAGATCTAAAAGCGGTGCTTAACCCTCAGAGTTCAGTGGGAGATTTTATGCATTGCTAAATGTTATGAAGAGAGGGCGTCTAGAATAAAATCTACATGATGATGCTCAACTCGTCCCACTTTATTCCCCTTACTAGCTGTTGTCATGCCAACTACTACTTACTTTTATACTTTGGATTTTCCTCCTTCTAACACAACCGAAAGCAAACATTAGGATAATTGTTTGTTCGCACTTGCGGGGGTGGGCAATTTCTAGTGGGTTCTAGAGTGTATTGCCGCCAATGTAAAGCTTGCAATAGGAAACATTTACTTACAGCAAATGCAGATCAAATGTGACAGGCTAATTTATTCATTTATTGAATATACACAGTAATAGAACTAGTACACTCTCAAGCATGTAACAGCAAGCTTTGTTTGTTTTTACATTTAATGTTTAGACTATTGTGTGCAACACTGATAAGCTCTGAGGTTAGCAAAGAAGCTGACTACCGATGCCAAATTAACCATTACACTGTTCATGACTGTGAAATGAGCTGAGAGCCAATGAACACTGTTTGTTAGGAGAATATCTGCTGTAATATGTGAAATAGTGGTTCTGTAATAGTAAACTGATGTTCTTTTTTAGATTAGAGTTACCAGGGCTGTGATGGTGTGCACTCCACAGGTTTATTGATCCTGAGTTTGTCTCTGATATCTCTGCAGAGTCTCAAGGTCAGGAGCACCAAGGAGTGCAAGGACCTGACAGCCAAATACTCACTGGAAAGTAAGATACTACAAGATTACATTCATTTTTTTTCATGTACATCGTTACATTTAAATGATCATTATATTATCTGTGGTATTTTCATTGAGTTTAAGTGTTACACATTTCACTCCCAGCATGTAATATATTTCCTTCTTTTAAATTCAGTTGCATAAAACCCATTGAGTGGGTGGATTAGATAAGGTTTCAAACATCAGCATTTGAGCCTTCAGTATGAAAGTGGCTCTTGTGAATAATAACCCACTGTGTGTGTTCTCTTCTGTCTCATTTCTGCCAGCTCTGCTCTATAAACCAGTGGACAGAGTGACACGGAGCACGCTTGTTTTACATGTGAGTCAACCTTAATTTATCATAATATTTTTTTAAGTATTGCTTAAATGTGTATTATTTATAATTTTTACTATTGCTCATATAACGTTCCATTTGCCAGATAGTGCTTTGTGAAGTTCACTCTCCAGGGTATTCGGCCATCCTAAGTGAGATTCTAAAACGCAGGGAGTGTAAATGTTAAGTCCGAATGGCACTGCAAAGAACATAGGAGACAAGTTTACATTGATTAATCACTTCAAAAGTTATAGAAATGTGGAGTTCAAAAGTGGAGAGAGAAACACACTTCTGCGGCCATATTTGTGTCAATACCAACTTGTGGCATGCAAGACCAACTCCTATCTATTTGAATGGGGAAATACTGAAATCTCAAAAACTGCTGGCCAAACTCACATTTAAATAACATTTTAAATCAGCCATAAAATCTGACATGAATGGTCTCATAAACATTGTTTCTTACGCTCAAAGAGAGTTAAAAAAAGCATGGGGATGTGCAGTTCTCAGCACGAGTCTCAGGTTTCTAAAGAAAATGGAGCTTCTAACAACCGCTGCAGTGATGTAATAACTTTACCAATTGGTGATTGACTCTTTTATTTAGAAGGTGGGACTAACACCTTGTCTACACCAGATGCGAGCGCCTCGACGCAACAAAAGTAGACAGAACCCATTATAATCATTGATGCTGTCTACACTGGATGCGGCATAACATGACACCAAAAATGCTGATGCCCTGTTCTATTTCTGACGTACTTCAAACGCTTGCCATTCTTCTCACACGAATAAGATTTGCAACAGTCACTTTGTCTTGTGTCTAGTGTAGACACTCTGTAAGGTGCCCTGTAGTCGCCATATTGCAATTTGGAATTTCTGCTATTCATAGCAGTAAGAGTGCACCGTGTTGGTATATTTTTCGTTTTGCATGGACAGCCATAATTTTTTATAAATAAAAAAAATGTTTTAAATAGCATTGATTAAATCATTAATTAAATAAATGTTGCTTTTATGTTTGATGTTTGTGTGTATTTTATACAGGATCTTCTGAAACACACACCCTCCAGTCACCCAGATTACCCCCTCCTTCAGGACGCCCTCCGCATCTCACAGAACTTCCTGTCCAGCATTAACGAAGAAAGCACACCTCGCCGGCAGTCCATGACAGTGAAGAAGGGAGAGGTGAGTTTAGAAACCCCTCCTTCCTTCCATCTTACCCTTCTCCCTCGCTCTCATACGTCCTCCATCTTGTTTTGTGTCAAAAACGTATTTTTAAAGGGCAAAGAAATGTCAAAATTCCAGGTCGCATATAGTTACAGGTGCCCTGAAGCCATTCAGCCAATGAACTCCCATCAGGATATACAGACTAGTCATTTCCATCCATCTCAGAGCCAACCCACCGTCTGCTCTCTGCACAACCTATCCTTGGGCGCAATGCCTTCTCTTTATTTCACACTAACATATACTCTCAATCTCCACAGAGACTTTACGCTATAAATAAAACATCCTCTATTTGTTACTGAACTCTTTGCTGCATTAGAGTTGTTTTTGCTCAGATCTAGTGGGATTTATTTTTAATCACATCTTCGGTTTCTGCTTACTAATGCTCTTGAGTCATGATGATGTCACAGGTGGTAAGAAGCACATACCCTTCCTGACCCCAGCAGAGAAACTCATCCTTGAAAGGATCTTGGGAATTAAAGATATGTTTGGTTTTAGACACAGACTCTCTGTGCCGCCCCTTCATTCCAGCAATGTGGCCTCAAGAGTGTGGCAGATTAATTGTTGCTGTGTGATTGATGGCGAGCAACGCTTGCTTGTAATTTGCCTTAATGAGCCACCTTACTCTGACTGGCAACTCATTGATTATTCATTACAGGGCATCTTGTGTGGAGCAGGCACCACCCACTTTGAGTAAATGGTGAGGAGGAGTTTCTACAACGCTCCCACCTTCCTCCCTCGGCCGTGTGCGGACAGACCAGCTGATCAAATATTGATAGTGTGTGCATGTGTTGTGGAGTATGGAAGTAAAATAATGCCAAATGTTTTTGAAACAAAAAAAGCCTGTTGAATTGCACTACTTGAAAAAAATAGGCATTGCATGCATGCATTTTAATGCATTGTATTTTTAGGGCTTGAAATTCTATGGGCTGAAATTCAGCATGGTTGAATATTTAAGCTGTGAATATTTCAATTCAAAACATTTCAAACACATTTTCATTATTAAAAATTCAATAATCCATATTCACCTTTCATATTTCACTTCCAAAATATCCAAACTGTTTAAAAATACAACCTATAATATTCAACAGGCAATTTTTGGTCCATTTTATTTCGCTTCGCCTCCACAAATTCAGTGGTTCAAATTCGACAGTAAATTCAACGTTGACATCCAGGAACTGCAGGAAAAGCAGTAGATTACCGAGCATAATCTCCATCTGCTGTTAGTCGACCTCACCAGCAGGAGGTGTAAGCGTGTGTTGTTGACGAAGACCAGAGCAACAGCCATTCATTCATAAAAACTAATTTACAGCAATTTGAGTGTAGGCCTATTTGTGTATATTTTATCCTCATTAATATGATGGCTGTTTTATGTTAAATTCAGTGTCTTCACGGTTATTTTTCCTGTGTAGCCTACATGCATCTATCTCTACCGTGAACAAGATTATAATGTTATTCCCCCGATGCGGATCTACAGATCCAATGTTACATTGAGGTAGACATACAATTCTCTTGGTTGTTTAGTTGCCTGAACCTTATATTGCAGCAATGTGCTGCATGCAGTAGGCTACTAGAGTTTCCCTCAATACTTCAGGATTCCCCTGCTGGACATATAAAACGCTTAACGTATCTTAATGGACTTATACAGTGATATAAAAGACCAAACTCCCAAGCAAGCAGATGGACTCAGAATATGAACTTAACGCGCAAACTTTCCCAGTGATATACTGGCATAAAGTTGGCTTGACATTGGCATTTCGCACATTTAGGGACCGTCTCTAAAGTTACATACGACATTGGTATACATGTTTCTAACTTCAATAGCATTTGAAGAGAAAGACTTACAGTCATAAAACCAACTGTAAAGTGTTCATGTAGGTGTCAGGCGTAATGCGCACCTTTCAGATTTTTAATATTTATTCAAATAAATTGAAGTTTGTTATTGAAGTCTGCTATTGAAGTTAGAAACGTGTATACCAATGTTGTATGCAACTTTAGAGACGGTCCCTAAATTTGGCTACTAGGGTTTCCCTCAATACTTCAGGATTCCCCTGCTGGACATATAAAACGCTTAACGTATCTTAATGTCTTAATTGTCTTAATGTGTCTTAATTGTCAAGCCAATTTTACATTTACATTTAGTCATTTAGCAGATGTGTAAGCGACAGTTAAACTAACAATAGAACAATATGCAAGTGCTATGACCCTTACCAGTTTAATCTAATGCAGTGCTATGACCCTTACCAGTTTAATCTAATGCAGTGCTATGACCCTTACCAGTTTAATCTAATGCAGTGCTATGACCCTTACCAGTTTAATCTAATGCAGTACATGTAGGCATACTTATATATATATATATATATATATATATATATATTTATATATTTATATATTTATTCAAATAAATATATTATATATATAGAATAGAAGAGAAGAGAAAATGTTAGTATTAATTGATCAAGTGTTGATTTTATGCCAGTATATCACTGGGAAACGCTCAGCATGAAACTCTGTGCGTTTAGTTCATATTCTGAGTCCATCTGCTTGCCTGTAGCCTATAGTACAGCCTACATCTCCATTATGGTGCGAGTTTGGTCTTTTATATCACTGTATTAGTCCATTAAGCTACAATATCTTTGAGTATGATGAGGTATTGAGGGAAACCGATTATAATCCCGTTCATGGTAGAGAAAGCTGACAACATGTAGGCTACACAGGGAAAAGTAACAAGGAAAGTTATTGAATTAAACATAAACATAGCTTTTGTGTCTTTATCATTTTTTCCGCATATATACTGACCCAGATAATCATCACAAAAACTTAATGCATGCTCAATTGCTGTAAATGAGTTTTTATGAATGAATGGCTTGAAAATCTTTAGAAAATTTCAAAATGAATATCCATTTTCTATAATGTTGTGATGCCTTCATTTGCTTGTAGCATTTTAAACAATTGATTTTAGTTTTTAATGTTTTTTTTTATTTTAGATACTATTGTTTGTGTAGCCATCAGTTTCCTGCCCTAACATAAAATAATTAGCTTATTCGTTTCAACTATAATTTTTACATCATTATTACTTTATATTGTTTAATTCATTTATATAATTGATTACATTTAGTTATTCTTGAGATGCATCTCGCTTGAGCTGAGAGGTACATTATGGTGCCCTAAGCATACTACTTTGGTTGATGCCACTGAACAATGATCTCATTATTTAAGAGTAACTTCAGAACTGATATCAGTGGGCAGCTATAAGCATTAGCATGATTGTTCAGGTCATGGTTGGGTTGATTAGCTAGTGCTTCTTGTGTTACCCGTGCTGGAAACTGGAGGTATGCAGGTGAGAGAGAGAGAAAAGATTCAGGGTGGCCCCAGAGGCCTGCACTTGCTGGGCCAAAGCCACTTAATTAAAATGCAAATGAATCTGCCGTTTTCAGAAAGCAGCTTTCCGCGTCTGCGATACTAGCACGCACAGCGATGTGTGATGGGCTTTTTATATGTAGCTGCACACATGTGACATCGCTGACTGTGTACATACACACACTCTTTCAAAATGTAAATATGCATTTGAAGTGTATGCACTATGCTCAAAAGACACATAAACGCAATCACACAGAAGCAATTCAAACATGCTAAATCCTGTACAATAGATACATCAAACAAAAGTGCATACACAAGCAGAAGACCTCGGGCACTTCATAGCCACCTGCTCTATTCAAAAGACTATCAAAAACGTATGCATATCAACATACCACACACGGACTGATGTGAAGAGTGTTTTGCTTCTTACCTTTAGGGCACAATCTGTTGAGAGGTGATTTAAGCACACAAATGTGGGGCTTTATTCCTTATAAGACTATTAATAATGATAGGCTCATAATACTAATAATAACAGAAATATTAGTGTAAAAAAAGTAGCATATGTTAAGAAGGCTAAAAATGTGCACTCCAGAGGGATTTTGTCTTTACAAATACATACATTGTTTAAGCTCCACAAACTGCTAATTTTTTATTTTTAATGTTTTATTTTCAGTGGTTTCAGTCCGTTTTTAGTGGGTTATTATGAGATATTGCCATTGTCATGTTTCAACTGGAGGCGACCTGTTGGAAAATGTCATCTGATGTGCTGAGACAGCTCATTTGAGCGTCGTCTCTTACAAAGAGGGAAAAATCACATCATCATGTTAACTTTAAACTGATATGATACTGGTATAGATTTGCACACAGTGTGCAGTGCATTACAGTACAAGTGTTTGCAGATGAAATTTAAGAGGATACCAGGCCTGTTTTTGGACAAGTGTCTGTGTGTGTGTGTCTTGCAGAGTGAAGAAGAAAGAGAAAGGAAAAGGGGCTTTTGTCTCTTTGCATTTCGCCTACAGTGAGACTGTTCTGGAAATGCCATTCAACTGATATATGGAGCTCCTTGAAAGAAGAGTTTTAGTCTGTACTGTTGGGTGTATGTTTTTACTACATTGTTGTTTGTTGGAAAGTATAATGGATAAATGAATAAATGGACTGGTCTCTGGTCTGTTAGGGGTACAGTGATTTTTATGTACAATGTATCTTTTAGTCTAAGGTTAAAATAATATTTTTTGCTGCCACTATGCACGTAATAATAATAATGAATAATATAAATAAGAACAATAATTAAAATCAAGCATAATATCAACAGTACTACTATCACAATAACACAACAGCATTTTTTATTAAATTATTTGACTAAGATTAACTAATTAATTAACTAAAATTAATTAATAAATAAATAATAATAAACAATAATATTAACAACAATAGTTTTTTTTTTACCAAGATTAAGAATCAACAAAAATAATATTTTTTGCTGTTTGATTTATAATAATAATAATAATTATTGTTGTTTTTGTTATTATTATTACTATTATTGCCAAATAACCAGTCAACTGTCAATTATACAATTTAGTGGTCATAATGCAAAACATATCTGACTGCAGAATGCCACAATAATAAAGCTCCCTACTACCATCCCCAGGATGGCTGAGTGCATTACCATTGGGACAAGAACCATAAATATGTGCCTCATCCTCCCTTATGATTAAAGGCTTGTGGCAAAGTGAGAACTTTGAAAGGTCCCTCACTCACACTGATGTGACCAGAAACTATTGTTTCCTGTAAACATGTGGCCCTCCCTTTTTTTCTCTTAAGAAGAGTTTAGCAAACACGTTTTGGACAACCTCTTTTGCAATGGTATGCGCTTCCTGCATGATTCTCCTTTGAAACATGACCATTATAATCTTGGTGGTGTGGGAGCATTTGGGAACATTGTGTTTCCCAGGATCCCGTTTCAATATTGCTGAGTGCGATCTTCTGGGCACAATCAGCTCTTTGAGTCTCGGAATTCACTGGAATCATCTACCCTATTTCAAGACAGTAACCAAACTACTTACACAGGACCCCTCAAATGATTGACTGTCAAAACGGCTGAGCTTAGGAAAAAGAGGCGCCGTTAACCGCTGATTGAACTTTTTAAACAATGTAATTGCTCTTCCTTTTTTGTAGAGATGTGGAAAGAGGCTGGCTTATCTTGTCCACTGCATAAAAAGGGAGCCATGTTTTTGGCGGTGGCACAAGCTGAAATCAAGCCATTACTCTTTGTTCTTGAAATGCAATGACGTACTACCTTTCTGGCATGCTGGGAGTTTTGGAATGAGTATGTGGTGACTCTTCCGTCTCTTCCATGTCCCCAGCTGCAAACAGCACATCACTGGGAAATTCACTCAAGCATCCAGTGATATATGTTTGGGTGAGTCAACGGCAGTAGTGATGTTGCACCAAAAAATAAGTGGTCTTGGAATGTGGAGGTGAGCGAAGCCAGGTTAGAGCGTCCAATTGGATGAGATGCTTGTGATATCATCTTTTTTTTCCCCACTGCAGAGGTGATGTGTCATTGTGGGAGCACTGAGGCATGACATGTGGCCAGGGGCTGTGTTATGCGTATCTGTGTGTTTTCACACATTAACTACCGCTTAGGTTTGCCGGACTATCACTTAACATATGATCTGTGGACAGGAGTCACCTGTTTCAAAATGTCCTCCCAATTTTCTCACTTCATAAACACAAAGACTCATCAACACACCAGCTCACTGCTCTTTTCTGAGAGTTGATGTCGTTTTTGAAAATAAGGTGGGACTGCCACCTAGTGGCACTTCAGATAAGTCAGAATTGTTCTATTGTTATATTTGACAGATACTAATATAAACATTTGGGTTGAGTCAGAAAGAAAATGAATACTTTTATTCAGCAAGGATTAAATTCAAAAGTAACAGTGAAGACTTTTACATGGTTACAAAAATAAATATATTCATATAAATGCTGTGCTTTTGACCTGTTCATCAAAGATTACTAATAAAAATGATCAGTTTCCACAACAACAACGAAAATTAAGCAACACAACTGTTTTTTAATAATATGAACTGTTTCTTAAGCACCAAATCAGCATCTTCGAAGGATGTCTGAAGGATCATGTGACTTAATATATATATATATACACACACACACACACACATTTTATTTTATTCATTATATTTATTTATTTGTATTAAAATTTGCCTATTTTATTTTTCTGTATGTCAGAACCGTCAGCTGTTGAAGGACAGCTTTATGGTGGAGCTTGTGGAAGGGGCCCGGAAACTACGCCATGTTTTTCTCTTTACTGACCTCCTCCTCTGTGCCAAATTAAAGAAACAGATTGGAGGGTAAGGAAAATCTCATTGTCTCTCATCTTCTCTATTCATTTCTATCTTTCCTTAATTCTGTTTACTCGCTCTCTTTCTATTTTTGTGAAATTCAGCTCCCAATTACCATATAGGTATTGTTGAGTCAGACACTCTTGTTATTTTCTCAATATGATGTCCTGACTCTTCAGATTTGTGGCCCAGTCTGCACCATCATCCATACTCTATAATCAAATTCTAGAATGTATTTTTGCCTGAATATTAAATTATTTCCCCCATCACTCCTTCTTCCCCTCATGCTGTCTGTCTGCAGGAAGAGCCAGCAGTATGACTCGAAGTGGTACGTTCCTTTCTCGGATCTCACCTTCCAAACAGCGGAAGAGTCCGAGCCCCTGCCTATCCCGCAGGCCCCTGATGAAGAGCTGGATGCCATTAAGATCAAGATCTCATCCCTGAGGAGTGAGATCCTGAGAGAGAGGGTACAAGATATTTTAGGCAACTTTTCACTCATATTGTCATTTATAATTTGTTATCAGTTTTTAAGTAATTAGAAAAATAGTAAACATAAACATTTGTGCTAGTCTTCTCAGACTTAACAGATCTGATTAATTAGTTGTTTTTTTAAATCAAACCAGCGTATTACAAAGATTTCTGAATGATCATGTGACACTGGAGACCGGAGTAATAATGATGAAAATTCAGCTTTGCCATCACACGAATAAATTACATTTTAAAATGTATTGAAACAGAAAACAATTATTTTTAATTGTAGTAAAATTTCACAATACTGTTTTTTACTGTATTTTTTGATCAAATAAATTGAGCATTGGTTCTTTTAAACGCATTAGAAAAATATTACCTGAAGCTTTCTTGCTTATCTAGACTACATTTTTTGGGCCACATACATGCATTTAAATATTGACGGCATGCTAGGTTTTAAAATTGCTTTTACTTCTATCTCAACAGAGAGCCAACAAAGGGTCAAAGGTTATGGAGAGGCTGAAAAAGAAACTGTCAGAACAGGAATCGCAACTGCTGCTGAACTCTCCTAACATGCCCCTCAGAGTGCACAACCGCAATGGAAAGGTAGGAGCCAGTGATTCACGGCCTTTCTGTCGTATCTGATTTTCATCCTCAAACTCCTCCTCAGTGTTCCTTCTCATGCTCACAGTCCGTGTCGGTTATGCATTTCAGAGCTACATATTTCTGATCTCATCGGACTATGAGCGTGCGGAGTGGAAGGAAGTGATTCGAGAACAGCAGAAAAAATGTGAGTGGCATTGTCACTGAAATCAGGATTTGAATAGGTGATAGTTTTTTTCCCCTCAGCTGAATGCTTACTTATTTTCCAGGCTTTAAGAGCTTCAGCCTGACATCCATGGAGCTTCAGATGCTCACCAACTCTTGTGTCAAACTCCAGACGGTCCATCAGTTACCCCTCACTGTCAATAAAGATGGTAAGAAAGGTGCACAGGTCTTAAAGACTACATGAAATCAAAGCTGTGTTGTTTTTAAATCTTCCTGGATTTATTGTGCATGATTCTTCAGGGCAAAATGTAAATAAATGAATAAATATAAAGAATATATCAAATAAAAACACCCTTCAAATATAAAATTTGCTCACATCTTGAATGACATTTTTTCTGTTTATATAGCATATTAAGCGATTTGATTAAATTACAGGAAAAAAATCCAGAGACAATTATTTACTTGTTTATTATTGTTCTATTGTGTTTAAATAATATTTATTTTTTATGTTATCTTTTTTTATGTATTTAAAATGCATTGAACAGTCCTCTCCACTTTTTTCTCCATTTAAAGAGGATGAACCTACCGGACTGTATGGATTCCTGAATGTAATTGTCCATTCTGCCTCTGGACTTAAACAGAGCTTAAGTACGTGTATTTGTCCTTCTTCCTTTCTCTGTGCTCGTCAAAGTTCATGTATACATTTGCTTAGCATGTCCTAGCACCGCATTAAAGCGTCAGTAACTCTTTTTTTTCCTCTCTTCAGATCTGTATTGCACATTAGAGGTGGATTCCTTTGGTATCTTTGTGAATAAAGCCAAAACAAGAGTGTACAGATACACCACAGAGCCCAAGTGGAATGAGGTAATCCCACATGCCCTGTCTATATACCACTGATATGAAAAGACCTGCCTGCTCGTCTTAATTAAGAGCAGCATAAAATTGGGCTATGTTGAATATGAAGTCCTCCTAGACAAATTATATTTTATATTTTAATTAAAAGCAATAACCATCCCCCATAGTAAAGGGGAGAAAAGGAAAATGAGGCATAGAAGGTGTTAAATCTGGTCAGAGGTACCCTTACACTGTTTGGTGAATTGAGTTCAAAAGTGACACTGTATTTGGTTTTTCAAACAAAATTTTTTATTATTAATAATAATATTTATATTATTATTCAGTAGCATTCCAAAAAAATAAGTTTATATAGTTTTGTATATATATATATATATATATACAATATATTACAGTTTATATACATTTAACATTTATTCATTTAGCTGATGTTTTATCTAAAGCGACTTACAATTGCTATATATGTCAGAGGTCGCACACCTCTGGAGCAACTAGGGGTTAAGTGTCTTGCTCAGGGACACAATGGTGTCTCATAGTGGATTCGATCCCGGGTCTCTCACACCAAAGGCATGTGTCTTATCCATTGCGCCATCACCACCCCCTATATATTACAGTTTATATATTGTGTGTGTGTGTGTGTGTGTGTATATATATATATATATATATATATATATATACATACATGTATGTTCTGGATAATGTAGTTCTTCTGTATTGTTTCTGCCTCAGGAGTTTGAGATTGAGTTGGAGGGCTCCCACACATTACGTCTACTGTGTTATGAAAAGAGCTATAACAAAGCCAAGATGAACAGGGAGGATGGAGACAGCACGGATAGAATTATGGGCAAAGGACAAATCGCGGTATGATCTACAGTCCACTGCATGAACACTGCAACAAACATTTTGCCATTGTTATTTCATTGATCAGTATTTAATCATATTTTGAATGGCTTTTATTTTTATAATTGTTGTTTTCATTTATTATTTTATGTCCTTTTGTCTTTTTTTGTCATATTCAAGTAATTTTAGTACTTAAACTTATTTTGTTTCAGTTAGTTGCTAAGGCAACACTTTAATTTTTGTTTAAATATTTCATCTAATGTTTTTTTCCATCTAATTTTATTTTATTTCAGCTTTATTTCAATTAACAAAAATGATAGTTTTAGTAAACAATAAAAACACTGGTTGGTACCCAGGCCTTTGGTATACATATTTAAAACCAAAAATTGGATGGATGTTCGACTTGTCATTTGTCACCCCCAATGTCATTTGTCATTTGTCAATACTATTTGGTTAGCGAGGTCAACTAACATGTTTGTGTGTATTTTGTAGTTATTTAGCCTATATATTGTTGTCTACATCTATATATCAAATTGGCAAATTCCTACTGGTTAAACAGGTGCGTTGCGGGCATACATTTGCTTGGCTCTTATGTAAACTATTGTGAGCTAAGTGTCATTCTCCATCTGGGTACTCAGTGAGTCCGGTCAAAGGTATATCTGCTCTTATGAGAGACATGGTCCCAAATGGGGACTGGCCTTTATACTCCAGACTTTTAATCTTCTTTTTAATAGGTAGGGTGTTATTCACTTTGCCCTGGCTTTTAAGGCATCAAATCATCCATAAATCATGTGTCCTGTCTGAAAATGTCACATCCAAAACAACGTCAGTTCAGCTGACCTATCAGTCCCCTCTCCAGAGAGTTTTGTGGGGGTCATACAAAGAGCACAAAATTCTTTGCCTTACAAATAATTGCTTGTAAAGTCTAGGTTTAGAAGCAAATAGTTGAAAGTGTCAGTTTGTGTATCATGGGGGGAAAGGGAGGGATTAGAGGGCTGTGCTATGATCTCTCCGTGGTTCTGAAAGCAGACTTGTTTTAGACAAGAAAAAAAACAGATTAATTTTATGAAATGTCTTTTTCTTGAGTTTTTTTTTATGTCAGCTTTTATTTTAGTTAGCTAAATTTATTTCATTGACATAAATGATGACAACACTGCATGGCAGCAGTATAAACCTGCTCTGATTGGTGCACTGGATGTTAGTGGCTATGGAGGGATTTATGTGCAGGACAGCTTACTCAGACTGAGGTAAGTCGAGGGATCATCTACTCTTGAGGTGCAGAAAAAGACAGTTATGCCGATTTACACAAGGAAACGGTGTCGAGAGTCGAGACGGTAAAGAATGAAATAAGAGGAAAATAGATCCTTCAGTGAACAGCAGTAGATTTGGGGACTCTTGAAGAATCTAGATGCACTTGCTGTGCAGTGAGTAATTGGATCTCTGTAGCTCAACACTTGCACCAGACTGAGGATTTATTGTTGTTAAAAGAGCTACTGAAACACTTCTGATATTGTAGACCTTCTGAGTTATTTGAGTTGACGACAATGGCTCATTGTTAAATTGCAGCAATGGATCTTTTAAGAACAAATATAACCCTTAAGGATGATCCTCAAGGTCCATATTACTCCACATCCTAAGGGATTTCCAGTTCCCAGCTGAAGATCTCTGCTCAGTTTCTACACAGTCGTAGATGGGAAGGAGATGAGTGAAGATGCGGTGGTAGGGCTGGCTGAGGAGGGCGGAGCTGCTCTCCACCCTTCAAGGACTGTGATGTGGGGCTGGTGGAGGGTGTAGATGTAGACATTTCCACGCAAACTGCCCTGGCAGGCAAAGGAACAGGGTTTTGGTGCCGTGTACAGAATGTCCTGCACAGAAGAAAGGTAAAGAGAGGAAAAATTACAGATTGTTGTTTGTTAAAAGGGAACTGTATTCAATCATAAGCAGTTTAACAGTTGTATATGGGTAAATGTTTAAGCCGTCATTTGAAGTGTCCTGCAGTGTGACATGGTATACTTCATCTAAAATAAATAAATAAATAAAAATTATAATTAGAAAAAATAAAAATACACTTTGTGTTCATATTTTTTTTTAAATATTGTATTATATATTGCACTCTGATGTTGAAAAAAATCCATGTTATCTGTCAATCAGTTTTAATGATCCCCCCCCCCCATTCATTCATCATGAATACAATATTTTATTTAAAATTTATTGAAATTTCGGTTTACTTAGAAATGAGAATATGAACCCCAAGAGATGGTTCATATTCTACTCTGGCTTCCTATATAATCTGGATAATAAAAAATTTAACTTTTTATAAATATTTTTCAAGCCGAAATAATGATAATATTATTCTATCCATTATAATTAATATTAATATTTTTCAAGCCATAAGTCAAAACGTGCCAAAAGGTAATATAATAACTTTCAAATTTTGCAACTCATGTCAGCATTCTCACATTTGTATATGTATATAAATGATTATGTGTGGGTGGGATTTTGTTAGCCATTGGAGCTCTAATGAACTTAGTTGGCACTGGTGTTTGGCCGGGCTAAGCCCCAGTTCTCACTCTCTTTCCCTGCCCTGTTGACAGTGAGGTTGTAATGACTGAGATGATTAGATTAGATAGAAGAGCAAGATCTGGCCTTACACGAGACCATATGGAGATAAGGCCAAGATGAGGGAAAGGAACATGCTGAATTTGGCCCACTCCAGATGGCCCCACGTTTGCTTAGAGGGATCATGGAAATTGGCTGGTGATGTGCAAAACTGCTGAACTGGCATTATAAAAAATGTTCACATCACTTCAGGCCCTTCATAACATCTGTGGTGTATATAACGGATAAAGACACATGTGTAGCCAATCCAAAAGCTCTATAGATCACAGCAAAGACAAGTGTTCCATGTCTTTGTTGGAGTTCATATTGGAAATCCCATTATTTTTTACTTTTTCTGTTTCTCATCCAGTTGGATCCTCAGATGCTCCAGGGTAAAGACTGGCAGAGAACAGTTATCCCTATGAATGGGGTGAGTATATCCACATCTACTCCTCTGCTGTAATCCTACCATCCATCTCTATAATTACTAAATATACACCTTTTTCTGAAGATTGAGGTGAAAATATCCATGAAGTTCACCAGCCGGGAGTTCAGCCTGAAGAGAATGCCCTCACGGAAGCCCATGGGTGTGTTTGGAGTAAATATCTCCTCAGTGACAAAGTGAGTCAGCACACATTTTTGTTGTTTAGGCATTCATTGTGGCAAAGGAAATTAAAATATACAGAAAATTATAGGCTTCATAGAACTGCCTTTTTCTGTGCAGTGTTTATGGTCTGATTTGATTGACAGTAATGAGGATTGTCTGAGCTTCCTAATTGGTTTAAGGGCAGAACCAATTAATGCTTTAAAGACAACATGACAACACCAGTACAGATACTTAGACCCTAACATGCGCACTAAAAGTCTCTAAATAAACAGCACCTACCGCTGATTAATGTAAAGCATTAAAGAGATAATTCATCCAATAATACATTTTGCCATTTACTTACCCTCATGTCATTGCAAATCTTTGTTTGTTTTGTCGAACATAAAAGGCAAATGAACATAAAAGGCAAACATAAAAGGCAAAGGAAAATGTACAGTGAACACAGGTTTTCAACTATTAAGCAGCACAACTGTTTTCAATATTTATAGTAATAAGAAATATATCTTGGGCACCAAATCACCATTTTAAAATGATTAAATGATAAAATAATGAGAAGGATCAAGACTGGAGTAATGGCTGCAACAACAAAAAAAATGCATATATGCAAACCCAAAGAGTAATGTCAAAATGTTAGATATTGTTTGCATATCTTGTTTTTGCTGAATGTAAAAAAAAGTGTTGCCCTTGTTTCTCTCCATCATCATTAAAATCAAATGGCTGGTCTCGTGATGTTGGTATTATTTCTTGTCTCAGACGGGAGCGCTCTAAAGTGCCCTACATAGTCAGACAGTGTCTAGAGGAGATCGAAAGAAGAGGAATGGAGGAAGTGGGCATCTACCGTGTCTCAGGAGTGGCCACTGACATCCAAGCGCTCAAAACTGCATTTGACACCAGTGAGTGACCATTGTCATTTCCTTTCATCTTTATTTATATAGCACTTTATATAATACAGATTGTTTCAAAGCAGCTTTACAGTGGTGAACAGGAAAATAATGATACAGTGATGCAAACATAATTCAATTCTGCTCAAAAGCAGCTCTAAAAAGACATTAGTAAACAGTCATTATTCAGTTAAAATCAATTCAGTGTTGATTTAGTTTGGTTCAACAACTTTGTAAAGTTCATCAATTATAGAATGAGTGGAAAACAATGGTTTCATCATCCAGCTCTTTTCAGCTCTTATCCAATAGTATAAGTGCATTCAGGTCAGTAAAATTGCTGAATATTAAGTGTCCCCAACTAAGCAAGCCAAAAGGCGACAGTGGCATGGAAACCAAACTCCATTGGTGACAGAAAATGGAGGAAAAAAACCTTGGGAGAAACCAGGCTCAGTCGGGGGGCCGGTTCTCCCCTGGCCAGATGAACGAACATAGTGGGCCCTATTTTAACGATCTAAAAGTGCATGGTCAAATGCGTAGGGCACAAGTGCACTTAGGGCATGTCCAAATCCACTTTTGCTAGTTTAACTACTGGAAAAATGGCCGGCGCATGCGCCGCATGGTCTTAAAGTGTTGTCCCTATTCTCTTAATGAGTAATTGGTGTGTTTTGGGCATAACGTGAAATAAACCAAACAGAGTCTCATCTCCCATTCCCTTTAAAAGCCATTTTCGCTCGCGCCTTGGCGGATTAGCTATTTAGGCTACATGACGGAATTTGCAAGTGTAAAGACTGAAGGCGTCTCCAGAGAGGAAACGGATCTGCTCTTGCGCGAGGTTAAAGGGCGCAAGCAGACCATCTACGGGACAAGCCGGATTCCACCATATATTTATGTACACAATATGAATCTTTTACATTGTAATCCTTTTATTTGTAATATTTGGCTAGTTTGTGTGCTGCTGCCACACTGGGTGTGTAATGTAATGTGTATGTAATAAGCAGTGTGTATGCGTGTTGTGGACCCGTCTATAAGCACACATTACTAATGCACTCTTTAAATAACAAAATATATATATATATTGCTGAAACTAGCAAAAAACACTTGCTTCGCGCCTGGCACTGCATTGTGCCGGGTGTGATAGGGACCAGTGTGGTTTAATTCCAAACTGGATCACAAGTCAGATTGTGGATTAATATCATTCAGAATATTTCATCCAGTTCCTTTTCTTTGAAGATCGGGGTACATCCAGCCGTGTTTGTTTACATGGAGCAATGACAGATATATATTTTGTCAGCCAATTTAGTTGCTGATCTCTCTCTTTTTCTCCCTCTGTAACAGATAATAAAGATGTGTCAGTAATGATGAGTGAGATGGATGTGAATGCCATTGCCGGAACGCTGAAGCTATACTTCAGGGAGCTTCCTGAGCCTCTGTTCACCGACGAGCTGTACCCTAACTTTGCAGGAGGCATTGGTTCGTCATTTGTTTTTACTTACAAAAACACAATGCCAAGTATTGAGCAGGCTTGGCTTCTTAAAGGTAGAACTATATTGATTATGTCCTTGTTACTCCTTAGCTCTCTCAGACAGCGTAGCTAAGGAGAGCTGCATGCTGAACCTCCTGCTGTCTCTACCAGAGCCCAACCTGGTCACCTTCCTCTTCCTGCTGGATCATCTTAAGAGGTAGACAAGATTGAATTGGCTTTCTCAATGTTTTCAGAGGCTTAACAACAAGGAGGACAGGTTCCTGGATCAAAATCAATTGTTTCTGGGACATTCATATGAAAAAAAAAAAATCAAAGCTAGGGGTAGGATCGAAGATAGAGTTAAGGTTAGGCTAGGATTGGTTAATAAAAACATTGTTTGCGGTGCACATCTTGCTTGTTTACATCACATGGTCCTTCTTGGAGTGCTGCTAGCTTCATATTCAAAAGATTTAGTTGGGTGAATCTCACCATGAACATATTTAGGTCCAATTTCATCCCAATTCCAAAAGAGAAAATATATTTATATATATAAATAAATATTTTGCATAAATAAATTATATTGTATTTTGCATTAGGAAATGTAATATACTTCCATGATAATTATGCACATTTCCCCATCAAATTCTCATATCCATTATGCAATACAATATATATATATATATATATATTTATTAGTTCAATACAACACACGCCACCAAGCTGTAT
The DNA here is from genome assembly GCF_051911475.1 of Siphateles boraxobius. NCBI lineage: Eukaryota > Metazoa > Chordata > Actinopteri > Cypriniformes > Leuciscidae > Siphateles > Siphateles boraxobius. The sequence goes on from NW_027508788.1 coordinate 2,618,098, forward strand.
TAATATTTTAATACAATATTTTACAATATTTTAATTAAAAATGATATAGTAATAATTAATGCATTCATTTTTTAAATAATAATTTTTTTGGAATTGGAAGGAGAAATGTGATTGTCATGAAAATAATAGCACAATGCAACACAATCTTAATGGGTCTAAAGTAAGCTCCATTTTCCTTAATAGAATAGAATAGAATAGAATCTTTTCACATTTTATGGTGAAATATGGCTTGAATATGTTCTTGACAGGTCATCCAGATGCTTTTTTACACGAATCCTCTCTCCTTCTTCACTTTCTGCTCTTCCTCTTTTTGTTTTTAGGATTGCTGAAAAGGAGAGTGTAAACAAGATGTCTCTTCACAATCTGGCCACCGTGTTTGGCCCGACCCTGCTCCGACCCTCTGAGAAGGACAGCAAGATCCCCACTAACCCCACACAGCCTATCACAATGGGGGACAGCTGGTCGCTGGAAGTTATGTCACAGGTATGCTCAGAGTGAAACCATAATAGAAAACCATGATTGACTTTACAATTTAAGGTCTATGAACATGCTGGCAAGTACCACAGAAAATGATTTAAACGTGTCTCAGTTTGTGAAAGCAATGGGAAACACATTTACAGTATGTACTTGTTTTTAATCAGTTACACAGCTCCTGACACGCTCTGTCTTTTTTGGTTCTGTAGGTGCAAGTTCTGTTGTATTTCCTTCAGCTGGAGACCATCCCGACGCCAGACAGTAAGAGACAGAGTATCCTGTTTTCCACTGAGGTCTAAAGGAGTGCTTATTCCCATTGTAAGTTTTACACCAGTGGGAAGGAGAGCAAGCGAGTATGTCCACCCACTAGGTAATGGACACTGGAATGCACAAGAGCTACGTCCTTCTGGGCAAAAGCAGGAGTGCTTCGCCTTTCGCGCATTTTCTAGCTGCCGCCACTAGGGGGCACCTCAGCCCTTTTAAACATTGAAGAACTCTACTTACTCGGAGCACATCTTGAATATTACTGAACCCTCCATGTAAACCGCCTATGTTTCTCTGAACATCAGTGTCCGTTCAGCACCTTCTCTCCGCATTCTGTGACTCCTCAGATCACTGAGCACGCTGTTGTGTCCTGTATGTGGGCCTCTAACGATCATTCATATCAGCTGGTGACAGTGAATTCTGTCTCTTCTGGCTTTGTTTGTCCTCATTTTGTCTGTCCCCACTGGTCACTGATGCTCTTTCTGTGCTGCTACAATTCAGTATCCAGCTCCAAATCTTTTTATGTGATAGATAATTACATGGGAGTTCAACGTAGTTCTTATTGCAGACTCTTTAAAAGTCAAATGACTAGCTTCTCTTAGTGTTCGTCAATCATTTAAAGGACTTCATTTAATAGGATTTCTGTGTAGACGATGGTGTTTGGTTCGGTTTTTGTCAGTGTTGATGTGATTCTAATTTAAGAACATCAAGAAACAATCTGGAAAATAGATTGATCTGAGTAAAATCTCGTTATTATTTAATTTTCCTCTCTTTTTTCCCTTCTTTTTTTTGACCCATACATCTCTATCTGCAATATTTTAGGATTCATGAGTGTTTAAAAACATTGTGTTTCATTATGCTTTTGTATTTTAGATCTTTTCCCTCATATTTTGGGAGAGAGATAAACCTTCATAAACTAAGTACATAACCAAAATGGTCAATATATTTTTCTTTATTCTAAGTTTTTATGTAATACATATAGAATAATTATGATTATTTATTTGGGGACAGATATCAACATCACTGTCATTTCAGAGGGTGTCTACATTTATCGCTAACTTATCTGTGTAATGAAGTACTGTAGATTCCTTACATATCCTCTTATTTTTCCTTTCTTTTTGAATCCGTTCAGGATTTGAAGATGCTCTGAGGATAGCACACAATACTAGCGTTTCCCCTGCCGTATATCTAATGTTGAGAGATGACCAAACACGGAGGTTTTGTGCGTGCTTTGGCTTCACAGCACACTGTGGTTATTGTGGCTGAGAACCATACAGCTGTGCCTCTCTGTCTCATCGTAAGACATTAAAGGGATAGTTTAATTAAATTAAAATTAAAATCTTTTCATCATTTACTCAGTATCAAGTTGTTCCAAACCCGTATAAGTCTATTTATTCTGTTGAACATAAAAGAAGAAATGAATGAGTGAATGTGTGTATTTGATGAATGTGTGTTACCAAACAGTTGGATTTTTTTTAAATCATTGACTTCCATAGAATGAAAAAAAATAAAAATACTATGAAAGTCTATGGAGACTATCCACTGTTTGGTTACACATATTCTTCAAAATATCTCATCTCAATATATCATCATTTTCAACAGAAGAAAGAAACTCATTCAGGTTTGAAACAACTTGAGGGTGAGTAAATTTGACAGAATTTTCATTTTTGGGTGAACTATCCCTTTGAAGGTAAGAACACAATGCTGTATATAGCACAAACTGTTATCCTTGAGTCCTGTCAGATGGTTTAATGAAGGAATGGTTAATAATGGACACCAAGAATGATGCAGTACAGGAACAGTACAGGTATTCTGTCTTTATAGCATTTCTGTTAATTATATCAGCAAAAATGAGTGCTCTTAATTATTATTTCAGTTAAAGGTGCTTTAGTTACATTATTTAACATGCAGGCATGTTTTTTGATTTAAAAGTGTTTTTTCTATTTTTGATTTGTTTGTTTTTTAAGTATGATAAGTGTTGTTTGTTTGTGTGTTTGAGTTGTAATGTTAAACCAAATTATGGCTACTGTAGAAGGATTTTTGAAGTCTGTGTCATATATACAAAAAGGGGTTTAGCAATTGAAAAGGAATTTCTGTTAATCCACCGTCTTTTTCCGTTATCGTGTCAGTAAAGGTGCGTTCCCATTATCTCATCTGTTCTATTCTCTGATTGTCGGCACTAAATGTACATTTCCTGTATCTTGCACCTGTCCGAACTGAATTCAGCACACAACTATTAATAATCATAATTTTACAGCATCACATGTGGTTCCTTCAAGAGATTTCCCTGATTTTCTTGTAAAATGCAACTCTTAAACTCATAAACTGTGATCTGTTGCTATCAGAAGGCATTAGGTGATTCAAAGCATTCCAGTTGTGTTGATTGCTTATTTAATGTGCGTATTTAGATTGTTGAATGTTACTGGGTTAGAAATATTGGACATATGCTCCAGTTCAATGGGAGTGATACAGCGCATGACATTTGAGAAGCAATTTCTTTGCACTGCACATTGTTTAAAGACTAATGTGATAATTTCTTCTTAACGTTATGAGAATGTATCACACACAGTGAGAAACGTCTACAAACATCACACTCTCTGCAGTCTGATATTGCATTATGCAAGAAACAGATTTATTTGTATCCGCGAAGTACAACAGTTTTGAAATGATTGGTCATGAAAGCACTGCAAGGGGTCCATCTGTGTCATCCATTGTAATGTTCTGATGATTTATTTTGAAATCTTGCCTTTAAACACATGAAGACATGCTGGACAGCCACTGAGACTCCCCTTTTCCTCTTAAGGTTTTTGTCACTATTTATTATTGCTAATATCTTAATGTTCTGGTTAATAGGACTGTACAAATAGATAATAAATTCTGCAGACTGAAACGTTTGAAAGGCATTTGCGGCCTATGTTTATACACAAAATGTTGAATAAAACCTCCTGTATATGAATACCTGCTGCTTCATTGTGTTCACAAACCCCCCCCCCAATCCCCACCCCCGGACACACACACAAATATTATTCTTCATATTTAATCGGGGGTGCCACAGTAGTTTCCCTGCCTTGTATTTGAGTTAATATTCTTAATTTATTTGTTCATTTTGCATGTTTAGCAGAAATGTTTTTAAACTCATTTGAGTTTGTATTACATATAATGTAATGTATATATGTGTCCACATTGGGGCAGCACAGCCGTACATTGCTTCATATATATATGTGGATGGAAGATTGAAAACTCTTTGTTGTTTTTATCATTGTTTGCATGCTAGATGTTGACAAAAATAGCATAGTTAATAGCAATAGTTCAGTATAGATTATAGATTAAATGAAAACCATGACTTTTCAAAAACAGTAATACTATTGCCAATAACATTGCAAATACAGTAAACCATATGTAAATGTAGGAAATGCTTCTGATTAATGTTTCAAAATTGGAATTGTATATATATTTATATATATATTATGTTTTTTAATGATATTGTCAGTTTCTGTATGACATTGTTTTTGTTCCATAGAGCCTTATTTAAAAGTATTCCTCAGTATGTCATAATGACATCAGGAAAGATGGCAACTTCCTATAAGAGCAGCTTAGTAGATTTATTTTTGGTGCATTATGTCTAGTCCTTTGCTTTTGCCGAGGCAGCACAGTCCTCCAGTGTCCGATAAGAAGCCCTGTTTCCTCTTCAGAATATGAGACTCTGAGCTTTGAGGAACAGGAGGGATGGACTGAGTTAAAATTCAGACTGACATTCTGTCATAGAGCTGTTATGAGAGCGAGTGAGAATGAGAGTGTTGTGTCGTCTGTTTCTGTCTGATTACTCGTGTCCACAGTTCTATCTCTCTCCTCCGGCTGTCGCTCCTCCCTCAGCAGGCCATGAAAGCTGTGACCGTTGCAGTGTGGATGGGGTCAGATAAGACTATCCCGCTCCCATCACGGCCCTGCCTGCTCTGAGAGGCCTGCTCCCTTTAGATTTCACCAACCCTAGGTTTGTTCCTCGTCTCCCACTTCACTTCCATGTCTCCCCTTTTTACATTCGCTCACGTGTGTTTTTTGCTTTTTCGTTCTGTTGCCTCCTCTCCAGGCTGTTTTGATGATCCTTGTTGTGTCTGAGGCAGTTTTGCTCCTGGCTGGTCACCGAACTTGGTTCAAACCCTCTCACCCCTCATGTCCAGTATCTGTCAATCACTCAGTATCACTGGTTTGCCATTTGTACGTGACCTGACACGTTTCCTGCATCCACAGCAAGACAGATGTGCCCCCTTTAATCTTGCGAGGGAAATTTGTATTGAGCCATGCGTTGTAACCTCATTGAGTTAAAGAAAAAACAGATTTATGGGTCAATGTTGTCATGCTTAGTTTCATCTTCTTATCTGCTCATTTATTCAAATACATTTAAAAAAATGTATAATATATATGATATAATAATATAATATTTCTCTTCTACGATAAGCATATTTAATTATATAAATTATTTTATATTTATATGAATTGTTTTAAATATTAATATAAACTATTATTTAATTATATGAATTATTTTAATTATATTAATATTGTATTATATATATATATATATATAATTATTTAATATAATTATATATATAATTATTTATACATATATAATTATTTTAAATTGATAAGATATTTTGTTATGACAAGCTGAGGTTGGTTCTGATTGTAAAATGTCATGTGGTGTGACTCCCCCAAATGTAATATATAAATTAATAAGTCTTTATAATTGTAAAATAATAAATAATTATAAAATAAAATTATTATAATTATAGTAAATCTATATTACCTTTTATTCTTTACATGAGATATTTTGAGTCTAGTTCAGGTTGTAAAATATCATGTGGTGCGACTCCCCAAAAGTTAATTTTTATATAAAATAGTAATTATGATAATAATAATAATTAATTCTTAATACATTAAATATATATATATATATATATTTAAATTTAAATTGATAATTAAGATTGTACACTCATATCAATAAGTGTATATCAATATCAATAAATCTTAAAGTATAATGTTAATAGAAATTGATAACTTTTAACTTGACATTTTTAGAATCATTAAACTTTTCTTGGAAATGGTACAAAAAACATTCTAAACCATGACACCAACATAGCCAACACATTTCTAAAAACTTGGCTCAGGTTTCAAAACTGAAAAGATTTTTATAATAGATCACTCCTATTTGTTTATTTTTAACTGCACTGTCCCCTCAAAATCATATGAGATAATATGACACACAACATTGCACAAGCAAATCCACAAGGACAAACTAACATCAGGACACTTTTGCAATAAAAGCATTCATTTAGTTTCCCTATATCTTTAGTTAGGCACATGCATAAACCCCTGAGTGGATTTAAATAATGATTGCCCCTTATCTGGTAGTGTCCCACTCTAATCTGTGTGGTTCGGGCCTTGCTGTGTCATCGCTCCGCTCTTGGTGTGACGTGCCAGCTGTTTATCTGCGTCTTCTCCTCATCTCCAAACCCATAAAACTCCCTGACAGGCCCTTTATTTGAGATGCGCCTGTAGCACTGTTTAATATGTGGACTGAGGTCTTATTAGACACAAACCGTTCATGTTAAGTTCGTTGTGCATGACTGCATATGCATGCACTTGTAAATATACTCTTATGCTCAAACACATGATTTCCATATGATGTAAAAAGAAAGACTTTAAAATAAATATTATTTTTTGCATCTGTAACAATTTGAGAGACTCAACCAAACATGTTTTAAAGTAAATATCTTTCTCCGCACGATTCGTTTTCTGTGTTTGTTTAATGTTTTCTACTTTTACATTCTTTAAAACCCTTTGTAGTGCTGTTTAGGAGCTTGTCTTGCTTTTGTTAACATAAAATGGGTGATGCATTTCTGAAAATCCACAAAAAAGTAGCATATAAAGTTCATTTTTGAAAATAACAAAGATAATGTTTTGCTAACGCTGGGGGTTTTTTTGTTGCCATTTTGTCATGCTCTGCTACACAATCAGACAGTTTAAATGCTCAAGTCTTTATTTTCTAATGTGATCATTTTCATTTATGATAGTCCTTTCTGTGATAAGGTCTCTGCTTGCGCTCACACCGTCGACTGCTGCTTTGCCTGGGGCTGCGCAGTCAGAGTGATTTGCATATCTGCTCATTTGTTAAGCAAATCTCTCTCCTTCTATCTTTTTTTCTTCATCCCTCCTTGTTTTCTCCCTTTCGCTCTACCACTCTGCTTTTGTAATCTTGAAAGATGTTGTGACTTTTCGTTAATGTTTCTGTCCATATATATGTATATATGATGAATTTATTTGTCTGGGAGTATAAGTGTCATATTTTTTGTTGATGCATTGGTTCAGTGTGGATGTGTTTACATTGTTTATACAAGCGGACTGATGTACACTAGGTCAAATTTCTCTTTTTGCCTGCAGGCTTTAACAGCTTTTGGCAGCGGACCTATTGAAGTTTTTTTTTGTTTTTTTTATGATGTCGGCCAGTCCAAAATATCTTAAGGCACATCTCTTTATTGTTCCTGACAATTAATTCTGAATCAACTGTTTCTACAAACACATAACAGCTGCAAAAGCTGAGTGAATTTAACATGGTGGGTATGATTCTTTGGAATATATTAAAAGATTAAAATTAAACTTTATATATGCTTAACTGAATTTGTTTCTCATTATCTCATCATCGATGAGGTGTGTAAATGCCTGAAATCAGTATTGTAGACAAATATAATTTGTGATAATATGTGAATTTCGTCACATAACTAAAAGGTAGCTTTTTTTGTGGTGGATAATCTTTTGTAGACTGATTTTCTCCACTGTCGACTGTTTAAAAAACTGTTTTAAAACAAACTCTTTCCTGGTAACGGGAATCTTTTTACTGCCTTTTTTCTCTATCACATATTTTAGTAATCATCATATATCAGTTGAAAGCTTAAAAACTGAAAATTCATCCTGTAAAACTGTTTTGAAATTGGACATTGTGTTCCCCAAAAAAAGTTTAGTTCAGTACATTTGCTTTAAACTTTTATAACCTTTTTTACACTTTCATTTGTTGACGTGCTTTTTTGACACTCTGCTGAGTGTCTTCATGAATTACAACCATTTAAATTCAGTTCTACACTCAGAAAGGGGGATGTCAGTCAACAGGTTAAGAAGTCTGTTGAGTTCTGTGAGTCCCTGGATCTGTCAGAGCGGTTACTGAATCAACATCTAATTGAATCTCTTTTACTGAACGTTCACTATCGTCCATACATTTGGCACTTAAAGGTTTTGCATATGACAATGTGCAGTTAAAGATATAGACCTACATAGGAAAGTTTTTTGACCTTATATAGCCCCGCCCCTTTTCAGCGCTGCGCTTGTGATCTGTCTTCCGGTTTGTATTTCCACAGCACAAAGGGAAGATCTTACGGATTAATGAATGAATCGCTCGTTTTAAAATCTTCCTGGTCTAATGACATTTGTTAAGACATCCGCTTCAAACATTACAATGCTCGTGATAACTTTTGTCTTTTTGTCATGTTAACTCTACGTTAAAAGGATAGTTCACCCAAAAATGAAAATTCTGTCATCATTTACTCACCCTCATTTTGTTCCCAACCTGTATGAATCGAAAAGTGGATGGTAGCCATTGACTAGGAATATAAAATGATATGGAAGTCAACGGTGCCCATTAACTGTCTGGTAAATAACATTCTTTAAAATATGCTCTTTTGGGTTCAACAGAACAAAGAAACTCATACAGATTTGAAATAACATGAGGGTGACTAAATGACGACAAATTTTTCAATTTTGGGTGATCTATCCCTTTAAGTAAATCCACTTCAGAAACATACAAAGCGACTGCAAAAAACGGAAGTTCGAATACAAAATTTGTAAAGGTGGCTGTGCTCTTTTTTTCCCCTCTGGTGATTAAGGTCTATATACATTCAAAAGTTTAGGGTCAGTGATATTTTGAAGGAAATGAATACTTGTATTCAGCAAGAATACATTAAAGTGATAGTAAAGACATTTCTGTAATGTTACAAAAGATTTATTTTCCAAATCTGTTCTTGTGAATAATAATAAAAAACACTCCTGAGCAGCATATTAGAATGATTTCTGAAGGATCATGTGATCCTGAAGACTGGAGTAATGATGCTGAAAATTCAGCTTTGCATCACAGATATAAATGACATATAAAAAAAGTTATGTTAAATGGATGATGATTATATTAAAATGATGTTTCACAATATTACTGTTTGTAGGAACTGATTTCAGCCTTGGTAAGCATAAGAAACTTTTAACATTATATATAATAAGAAACATTATATGTACATTTTCTATCTATATCTCTCTGCCTGTCTGTTTGTCCCAATATAACACAGCCTCTCATACCTCATTGAAAGAATAGGTGTGTCCAAACTTTTGACGAAAAGTGTATGTTGTTACTTAAGGTGTAAGCTACGTGGCATTATACCAAAGCCTGTTTAATTTTCATAATCAGAAATTACTGTTAGTGCACTGTTGCTTAAATGGTGGACAAACAGTTTTCTGATTTACAAAATCATGCAAAATCAACACACACACACACACACACACACACACACACAGAAAGAAAAAAAAAGAGGAAGTGGAACTCAGGTGTGTGCTTTCCCCTTCATTTCCCCTTTTCTCCTTTCAAGGCTACACCCCAACCTCTTGTCCTGGTCCTAAAATCCTGTTTGCTCATACATTGTCTGTCATCCAAATCTGACACCGATTGGCTCCCTGAGCAAGATTGTGATTTGCTATTGGATTTACTGTTTGTTCCAGGATGTGGCTGTAACTGTCCTCAGTCTGACTCAGACCCCGTTGCTGAGGTAATGAAAATAATCATTTGCATAGGCACCACAGATTTGTTTACCAACTGTACTAGAGAGGCACTATTTCCACCCTGATGCAGACTCTGATTTCTGTTCCTAACTTTTTACACAGGCGAGCAGGTGTGCAGAGCGCAGATGGGGAACAGGTCAGCAGTGGAAGTGATGAGATTTCTGATCAACTTTCTTCAGCTTTTTTCTCAATAAGTTCCTCTTTCCTAAATGACTGCACATACCTGTCCTGTTTTTCTCTTGTGATCAGGTGATACCCACTGTTTAGCATTCTGAGGGAACCACAGAGATGTGTAATGTGTGATTTATGTTGCAGTACGGTGTAAGTGGATTGGATTTTCCTAACTGTCTCTTTTGTTTGAAAGGGGAGGCGTGCGTAAAGCTGTGTCGGTATAGGAATTTGTTTGGCAAAGCGGCTTGAACTCCACTGATGGGGAGAGACCTGAGAAGAGACATCAGTAAATCTGTAGTCTAAGTGTTTGCACAACTAAGACTAAGAAGTCCCAGTTGGTCAAAGTTTCATCCCATTCATAAATTAAAATGTCTTTGTTTAGCTGCACTGCCTTTTCCTTTCAAGCTTTGGCCCACACGGACCGTTCGTTCAGACACATGAAGTTTACAAACCTGCCAGGCAGGAGATTTGCATGTAGAGTTCCAGGTACCTATTTGAATGAAGCTTTATCTCCAGTCACACCAGAGATTTCACACAGCCTCCGGCAGTGTGCAGAACCATCGGCAGGGCCAACGGAACTGTGTATCCGGATCCTCGACAGGGCGGAGACACGCGAAGACAAACACTGCAAAGCCTTGTTTGCTGACTCTTCTCATTTTTCACTGTAGCAGGACTGATTTCTTACACATTTACAGTATGTGCACCCCTCCCCCTTCTCTTCATCTCACAACTAGATTTAAAAATCCACTGTTATGAATTATTAATCAAGCACTTTACATCTGATTTTAAACAATAGTATTTATTTAGTACTATTTTTGTGACGAGTTTCTATAAATAACATGACAAACAATTTTCAACCTAAACGCTAACATACAATCTTACTACTTTTTATACTAAAAGATATAAAAATGAAAGACTCCTTCATGGTGGCAGTACCTGGCATGTGGATTTCATTTAATAGTTAAATGGACATTTAAATCATTCTATGGACGTTTTGTGTGCTAGATTACAGTTCTGATGTATTCTTGGATCAAATAAAGAAAGTCATTTTGAAATCAATTGAAAGGTCTTAATGAAAATGTTGTCATCATTTACTCGCCCTCATGTTGTTCCAAACCTGCATGAGTTTCTTTCTTTACAAAAGAAGAGATTTTAAAGAATGTTGGTAACCAGACGGCCATTGACTTCCTTGGTATTTTTTTCCCTACTATGGAAGTCAATTGCTACCGTCAACTGTCGGATTACCAACATTCTTTAAAATATCTTCTTTTGTGTCCAACAGAACAAAGAAACTCATCCAGGTTTGGAACAACATAAGAGTGAGCAAGTGCTTTTAGCTTAATTCATTTTGTTATGTGCTTTTGTCATTTTTATTATTCTTAAATGTAGTTCATTTTTTGAGTGAACTATCCCTTTAACATGAGTCTTTTTTTTCAAGCAACAGCCATTGGTGGTCTTCATTTCCTCCCCGCTGTCCGCCACGCCATGCACAACCTCCGTTATTTAAGGCTGTGCTGGCTCTCGTGGTGTCGGCGAAGATCTACCTTCCTCTGGAAGCCTTTGGAACAGATCTCGCAGCCGAACGGCTTGAATCCAGTGTGCTTGCGACTGTGTGTGATGAGGTTGGAGCTCTGGCTGAAGGCCTTGCCACACACCTGGCATTTGTGCGGTTTCTCACCTGCAAACAAACACAACCATTTTTAATAAAATGTCATTTGAAACCCATTTTAATTGATATAAAACACTGGAAGAATCTTTTGCAAAAGCATGGATTTGCGTGCCACCCAGATTTGTTCCGTTTTTTTTTTTCAACACAGGAGTGGCTGTCTGCTACACGCAAAGGCAATTTTCCGAGAGTCATCAGGAAAACAGGAAGACCAGCTATGCAAATCAAGACAGCATTTGTTTAATCTCCTTTTCTTGATTTATCTGTAGCTGTGCCGCTCTTGGAAACACACCCTAGAAAGCAAGCCAACTTCAGCATCTGAAGTGAATATATGTTCAGCATATTCAGTTTTAATGTTTTACATGGCATGAGTGTATAGATAACATGCATTTCCAAATAATATGGGAAGAGTTTTGGGGAAACTGTTATTGAGGGGGCATTAAACCGCATGTGCTTTTTTATCACAGATCTCTTTTCAACCACGACATAACAAACACGCAGTCTCACACCGTGGCGTCTCACCTGTGTGGATGTAGGTGTGTTTCTTCATATCGGATTTCTGGTGGAATCTCTTTCCGCAGAACTGACAGGGGTACGGCCGTGTGTCCGAGTGGATCAGCAGGTGAGTGGACAGCGTTGAGGAGCGTTTGAAGGTCTTTCCGCACATCTTGCACTCAAAACTTCTTTCCTTTAAATGCAGCAACAACAACAAAAATGCATTATTTCATTGCCATTATCCAAATGCCAGCCGGACTAACTGGATCAGCATGGTTTGTTCTTACCTGAGAGTGGACGTTCATGTGTTGCTCTAAGCTAACTGCGTGGCCAAAGCTTTTTCTGCAGATGCTGCATCCAAAGGGACGCGTGCCACTGTGGGAACGTCTGACGTGAACCTCTAGTCCATGAGGGGTAGAAAACACCTGGAGAAGAGGACAGAAACCACAAATTAAATTGAGATATTAAAATAAATAAATAAATATATATATATATATATATATATATATATATATATATATATATATACACACATACATACACACACATATATAGTTATAACTTTCAATAAAAAATTATATTTTTTATATATTACTCCTATAATTTACATTTCTAAAATCTAATTTTAATATTTGTTTATTATTTTTATTTATAAATAAATGAATATATATATATATATATATATATATATATATATATATATTTATATATAGGCCTATATCATGTATTTTAAATACAGAAAATATTTAAATGTCATCATTGATTCATTGATATATACTGTGTGTATATATATATATATATATACATACAACCCCCCCCACACACACACACACGTGTGTGTGTGCGTGTGTGCTGTCAAATCGATTAATTGTGATTAATCAAATCTAACATAAAAGTTAAGGTTTACATAATATATGTGCATGTATATATTATTTTATTTGTATTTATTATATGTATGTGTGTGTGTGTGTGTATATATATGTAATATATATATATATATATATATATATATATACAGAGACATATAATATATATATAAATATAATAATATACACACAAAACATTTTTTGTTAGATGCGATTAATAGCGATTCCTCAATTTGACAGTACTGATATATATATATATATATATATATATATATATATATATATATATATATATATATAATTATAATGCCTAAAATGTAATTTTGTTTATTTTTATTTAGATATAATAATTTAAAATATAGATATAAAATAATTTTAATATAGATATGGTGTGTATTATAATTTATTTAGAAATAAAAAAATCAAAACATTTAAAATAAAATTTACTGAAAATGTAAATATTTTCAAATAATAATATATTTTTTTAAGGAATCCTAAAAAAAGATAAATAAAAATAAACATGCATAACAAACAATAAATAATGCTCTTACCTTATCACAGGTAATGCAGTGGTAGGTGTTAGACGTGGGTGAGTAGTGTGTGCTGCAATCCAGTGGTTGTGGAGTCTCCGAGCTCTGCTTCAGATGAGCTCCGTACAGGCTGCTGGCGTGCTGCAGGAGCGATGGAGGGAAGCCCATCTGCCTGAAGTCATATGTAGTGGGAACATGATCCCAGGCATAAGAGCTCTTGTAGTAAGAAGGAAACTCTGCCAACTGAGGCTCTGTTGGAGGTACAGTAAAATCATTAAGATTGTTATTGTCTGAATCTGCCCTGGAGATGTTACATCACATGATACTTAACATGTTTTTTGTGTGCCTTACACACTCAGATATGTATGCCAGTGCACCGCAAACACTCACCAGATAAGTAAAAGGGCTGCCTGGTTGTGACGGACAGCTCAGGTAGAGATGGTACTGGGCAGTCGGGCTCTCGCTCACACTTGATGAAGTCATACGGGTCTCTGTGGGAAGGTCGAGTGAGGGATTCTACCTGGGGCCGCACTGGGGAATTACGTTCCTTTGGTTCCAAAGGGACCAGCGCTGGGACTAAGAAATCACAATGATCGTAAAATGCATGTGTTACAAGGTTGCAGGTTGTAAAAACAGTGAAATTAATAAAAATATTAAAACATGATAAAAGTTTTTAAACACTTAGGTCACACTTAAATATGTCTGAATGTCAGTGTATTAGAAAAAAAAACAATATTAAAACCAAGTTGTATCTGATGCTATACATATTACATATAAATCATAGATTTGATCTCAGAACTAACTATACTTTTCAAGGCTTTTTTTGCAATAATGATCGCTGGGATGCATGACGTCAGTTTGTTTTGCTTTTAAATGTGAGCGAAAATATAATGACACTTGGTTTTATATTTTGTTTCCTAATGCAATGACATTATTATGCAAAAGCGTTCATATATTTTTAATACTCGCTGAGCTATCCAAATATTATTCATCCAGCCATCCAAATATTTCACTCAGGGCATCTCCTCTCTAAAGGCACTTTAAATAAGAGTATTAGAGGTGTGTATGTACAAAAAAAACACCTATGGTAGCATGAGACTGACAGATCTGAGATTGTTCCCTAACACTACATTTTCTCCAAATGAACCCTAAAAAACAGTTATAATCCAGTGACAGTCCTGCTCTCATGTTTGAATAGGCCTAGTTTGCATATTCGTAACATCCCTAACCGCTAGACAGCTTACAAACTTCCATGGAATACAGCCTATTGAGCTATACCTCCATAAAGAGCACAAATGAGGTCCAAAATGCTGTCTTAAGTAAGCAGCTGTCAAGGTTTTGAGACACAGCCCTAGAATCAAATAACAGTCAGCCTGAGGCTGAAGCATCAGCAAACATCAATCTGACAGGTGCTCAGCACAACCACACACCACTCACTGAATCATTTATTTCCCCCAAATAAGAGAATTAACAGATTTGTAATTATGAGGAATGAATATAAAACCTTCAAAAACAAACAACATTTTAATTATATATAGATTGTTTGTCTCATGAACATCATTATGTCAGATGCACACAGGGGAACTTGAATGTCTAGTTAAAATAGAATAAAGCCTACTGAGAATTTCAGTATAAATTCAGTATTTCTGAAATATAATAATGCCATTTACTTGTTTTGGGTGCTGGGTCCGGGACTTTCTGTTCACTTTGTTCCGTGTCGAGGGGTCGGTGCACATTGTAGGACTTTTTACTTTTCACCAAAAAAGATCGTGGCATGATTCTGCAAAATGAGATTTGTTTACTGTGATACTTCAATTTTCATATTTGTATGATAACATGTCCATAACTATTACAAAACTTATAACAAAACTTTAAAATGATCCATCTAAATACAAATGAAAAATATAGCTACCATGTATGATGACAAAGTCATTTCATAAAAATAAAGGGCAACAAAAAAAAGAGTGAAAATGTATACAGTTAGGCTATTATAAGCTACAATAGTTGGTGTTGTTGTTTTGAAAGTTTCAGTCGAACTTTGTTATGGTTTGAGACAATTTTTTTTAACATATGTTATATTAAATATACCAAATTATTGTTGAATTATAAATAAGAATTCTTTAAATATAAATATGTATATAAATATATTTTAATAATAATATACTTGAGGTTGAAAAAAAATATTAAAAAACTTTTAAATAACTGATTTTAATTGCAAATGTATTATAAATATAAAAACAGCTTACCTGAAATGGTGTAGATCCTGGAAAAAATAGGCTATGTTTAAAGGTTTTCGCAAACTTCGTGATGAAAAGTGCTGGGAAATCCGTTGTGATGTTTAGAAACTTAAGCACTGCATCTCTGTGAGTTGGTTGCGTTGAGTTTTTTTTCAACTCCCCTCCCTGATTTTCAATCCGATAATTCTGCGGTGGAATCTGACTGAGCTTTCAACCAATTACAGGCAGAGCAGGTGCGACATTTGACTACAAAACGCAAACACATCCTGGTTTAGGCACTATTTGACATAATGGTAAACTATAGTTAAGATATTTTAACAAATATTAGTTATTATTTGAAATTTATAGTTAGAATATTTGTTTACATTTTTGGCCGATATATTATTTTATTAGGGGTAGGCTATTAGCCTTTAGGTATTAGACCGCATCTCTACTGCTAAATGCGTAAAAAAGGTTAATTTGTTAACAGAGCAATGCGTTAAAGGTTCGTGATATTTTGCAAAACATTTTCTCAAATTATCTTCTGCCAATTTAGTAATTTATCTTCATTGTCATTGGACATCTGTTGACTTGACTCCTGTAAAACATCTTGCGGGCTTAAACATAAGACCATTAAACCAGCAACAAACTTTGCTTTTACGTACCCCCCCAAAAAAACACATCAAACCTGTTATGTTGGTAGGCTACCTCAGAATGTTTGCTTACTTTTATTTGCACAGTTGTGTTTTGGTTGCAGCCTTAGGTGTTTTATCTTTGATTATTAAAAGCACAACTAGGCTAATAATTAATTGTTTGTTAAACTAAGCGCTGTAATACTATTAAATGTTTATTTATTGAGTGTCTATAATGCTGGTGCGTTTTGGCCATTTAATAATTTTCATTTAAATATTTACAGGTATCAGTTTGATATTCCCTTGTGCGCGCGCATTAATTTATTTCGATGAATATATCTATGCGCCCCCGTGTGGATTTGGTGGTGAACTGCAGCTCATTTTCAGGTGACTTCAAAAGATAACTAAATTCTTTCTTATAGTGGCGCTTAAGAGTGTGTTGCAGTTTTTCTTTTCTTTTCTTTTTTTAACATGCTTCACCTTTTATAAAAAATAGTGAACGTTTGCTAAGAGCTCAAACATGCATTAAAGTAAGTTAAATTACAAACTATAGTTATTTTGTTGACTGGCTAGATCACTCAGAATCGCAAATTCTATCGTGTCAAGGATTTCTTAATATATTTTGGCTATTGTAGTCTGTTGTAAAGGTGTCATTATCATGACGAGTCAGTCCCATTAAGACTCATTATTTCTCCGCTCACACCCACCAGCAGAGTGGCGCAGCGGAAGCGTGCTGGGCCCATAACCCAGAGGTCGATGGATCGAAACCATCCTCTGCTATGTTTTTTTTTTTTTAAATAAATGTATTTATTTGTTTTAGTGTCTAGCGATTTAAAGATAATAGCTTGAAATCTCAAGGGTGAAAATACAACCAGGTTTATTATAGGAAACTAAAACCATACAAAACAGTTTTGTTATTTGAAATAAAATAAACATAAACTGAAATAAAGTATGACAATGTTATTTTACTTCGGCTAGTTGCAAACATGTTTCATTTGTATTTAGTTTCACTGAAAAAAAGTAATTAAACTAGGTCTAGGCCTATATACAAACAACAACAACAAAAAAACTAATAAAAAGAACAAAACAAACAACAACGTTAAAAATTTTAATATAAAAATAAAAACTACTCCAAAATATTCATATAAACTATAGCCTAATAGTCAGTGATAGCCTAAATAACAATGTAGCTAGGAATTACACAAAAGGGGACATATAAACAGTAAAATGCATATTAGCCATATTACTAGAAAAATGACATGCAGGGAAACCATAGAGGGAAACACTATCAACTGAAGATGAGTCAGGCAATTTGTAGCCTAGTTAGCCTACTATTTTGAGGGAAGACATTTTTGATGTAATTAAATAGAGGTCTGTGACCACTAGAGGGACATCTTCACTAAAAAACAGTCTCATCTAGAACATTTAAACCATTACTTGCATTAATAGGACAACTCCATATAAGTTATTTTTCACTTCTTATATTCATGCTCTTTTTGATAAGCAGAGACAGAGACGGGTGTACGAAATTAAACATTACAGTAAAATGAGATAACTATGAGTCTAATGATTGGATAAGTGAATGATCACAGTACCACAAGAACTTCTGTGATCTATGATCTGTAACATGAGGGATGAATAGCCTACATGATGTATGTCAACTGTTTTTTTTAAATCGATTTATGATTATAGGCCTATATCTGGAAGCTAGTTGACTTAATTTTTCCCTTACATTTTTTTTGTTGCTATTTATGAATAGGAAAATACCTTTTAAATGTAAATAGTTTATTAGCCTTTATATTTTAAGCTAGCTATGTTGTTTATTTCACCCTCATTCATTCATTATATCGTTCAGTTGTTTATTTAGCTACTAAAAAATCCTCCACTTGTTTATTCTATTTGGATTTTAAGCTAGTTTAATTTCTTTTTTTCATCCTTATTTATTTATGTATTTATGTAGGCCTATAGGCTATGTTTTGTAAAAAGTGCTTTTTAAACTTAAATAATTATTATAGCCCTATTTGGATTTTAAGGTAGGCCTATTTTCCCTAACACTTAAATTAATGTGATTAGGCTATTGTTTAATGTTTAGGCCTATATTTAGAAAAAAAAGTAGCCTAGTAGGCCTATTTTAAAATAATATTTAGCCTATATTTAGATTTTAAGCTATGTAGCCTATGTGTGTATGTTTTTTTTAAAAGGTATATTTTAAATGTAAAGCTTATACTGCTGGTCCGATTCAGCGTCTCCGCTCGCCACCTGAGTCACGCGAAAACCGCATTACAGAGCGCTGCATCGCTCCACCCTTTAGAAAAACAACTCAGGGCCTAGCTGCAGGATTCTCTAAAACTTTCATACATGAGTCTTATTCCCACCACAATTCACTGTATTTATATAGTATGACAGCTGGTCATTTCTAAGAATATTCACGTCATATATCAATGTTCTGCTTCCAGATACAGGCGTGTTTTTGAGCGCTCGGGGATTATTTCTCCTGCACTGTTGCGGATGGTGACCGCGCAGGGAGGGGTTGTGAGGTGTTCAAGATGGCGGCGCCCTGTGGAGTGCAGTTGCTCTAACAGGTAAACAGGCTTGTAAAACGATGTTTTTTTTGTGGGGATATTTTTACATCATACGGAGTGACAGTCTAAATTTTATATTTGCTCACTCCTCAGCATTTTACGTGCATTAGAGAGTCTTTCAGGCGTTATTTCTGGTTTGCACTAAGCTTATCGAAATTAAGGCTCTCTTTGATTGGGACTGCCTGTGAAATAATAGTCCTCATTGATTGTTACAGTTTCGAAATGAATCTCAACAAATTTCCGCATGCATATGCACGAGTTTAAGGGGGACGTTGACATGCATGGGGTATGTCACATTTGCTGGCGCATTTATGGAGACAGTCCCGCAGATTCTGGCCATTGTTCTCGCGCGTTGTTTACGCCAGTGGTCATTTCAACACAGAGCTGCTGTCAGTGCATGCAGCCTAAAACACAATATCTATCGGCACATCTTTGCACTTTATTTTGCACCATGCGTAGGTTAAAATACAGACATAGGCTATGTTGTGGGATTTGTTGCGCGTTTGCTTTTAATCAGAAATCCTTTTGCAGGCGAATCATGAAATGCGGTTTCAAGCTATTGCCTTATTTTTATTTTATGATCACTGCATATTTTGACATAATTTGCACTATGACTCTCATGTCTTCTATATATATGTATGTATATATATATATATATATATATATATTCATTTGTTTTAAATTTTATTTTTAAAAGAATGCAGGCTGGTCACTTGCAGAAAAAGCATTTCTCTACCTCTGTAAGGATGTGTTAACGACATATAAACTGAAAGAGAGATTTGAGACCCAAAACTCAGTTAGGCTTTGAAAAACAAGAAGTCTTCATGACAGCTTGCACACAACCTCTTTAAGGAATTTGTTTATGTGGCCCTAAACGTGGCATATAAAGCTTCTTTGTGCTGTTAACAGCCTTGTTTTCCAATTGGCAGGCACAGCCACAGTTCGTGATGAGGTCGTCCAGAACTTCATCTTATTAGTCTTTTTTTCCTCCTTAGTGTGATGCATGCTCTTATTTTGTGGGATACGATCATGACAATAATCAATGAACTTCTTTGTATTTCCATTGAGGGGTCAGCTTGCCATCACCCTTCCCTAGATGGTTGTCAGCTTGCACAAAGTTAAGCTTAGAGCAGTTCTTTGTGTTTTATAACAGCTGTTTGTTTGGTGGATAACAGGAATGGTCTCCAGCAAGGAGAAAGTGTCGTCTTATCAGTTGGTCCTGTTGCATGTTTGGCTGTCAACTTGAGGTTTTGGTGACATTATTCTCAAGATTAATCTGGTTAAGATGTAGGTTAAGACCCAAATCTGAAGAAAGTTATTGCTGTTGTCAAATACAAATAAAAATCACAATTATATGGGCAAGATGTCCTGATAGTCTGCCTTTAAGCATCAGGGCTAGTGTGAGCGTGTATCGAGCCAGTTAATGGATCTGTTACTAGAACTTGGACTTTTACTAGTCTTGCATTGTAGCTTTGCCAACTATTATAATTTTTTTCTATCATTAACATTCATACAAACATTCATTTGCATTTCAGTTTTGTACACCGTTCTTGTAAACTGTGCTGATTTACCATTCCAAACTATTCCACATTTTTAGTAATAATACTTTTACTTATTAAGGATGCATTTAATTGATCAAAAGTGACAGTAAAGACATTTGTAATGTTTCAAATGATTTCCATTTTAAATAAATGCTGTTCATTTGAACTATTAAAATTGATAATCATCATAACTGTTTCAACATTTATATAAGAAAATGTTTCTTGAGGACCAAATCAGCATATTAGAATACTTTCTGAAGGATCATGTGACACTGAAGACTGCAGTAATGATGCCGAAAAATCTGCTTTTTAAAATATCTATATCCACAAATTTCTATAATTATTTTTTCCTTTGTGTAGAGATGTGTAAATGTATTGCTTACAAAGCTGTTAGTGATATTTGTGTTTACCCAGGGCCTGTGAAAATGTTGGCTGTACATGTAATATTTTGAGCCACTGGCATCACAGCATGCAATTTCTCATTGATTAGTCCTAAATATGCTGCTCTATCACTCCAGTCATAGTTAAACTTCACTGCTTAACTTCAAAATAGTGTGTTGCGTGTGTATAACATGATACAGTTTTCTTGTAGTATGTAGTCTATTCTAATCAGGCCTTTGAGGTATGTCACAATTCTCTGGTCTCATTAATTTTCTTTGAATTTGACAGACTGGTGTGACAACTGCTGACTTTTTGTCATGTTTGTGCAAGAACAGGTTGTGACATGTGAATCTTGTATGGTTCAGATTCATAATCTGTTGTTTACTTGCCTGAAACTTCCAACCCACATTATCACAGTTGATGTTAATGAGATCAAGTAGTACTCTTTATAATGGTACATCATAATTCTCTGTGAACTTTCGTACATGTTGCAGTGTTTTTTTTCTCACTCTTAATTGAAAAGTTTACTTTAAGGGGTCATGAACTGCTTTTTTTTAAAGTATAATTTTCTCTGAGGTCCACTTATAATGTTAAAAAACATCTTAATTTAGAAGTAATAAGCTATTTTCCTGTTTTTGACCCTCTTAGTGTTTCCCACAGGATTTTGTGAAACTGGTGGGAGGACCTCAGTCCCCCTCGCTTTTGTTGGAAGAAAATTGTGTAAATGTTAAGGTTAAATTTATCAATCTGGTGCACTTTGGAGTTCAAAATTGCAGACAGCCAACTTGCTCTCGAATGTTCAAGGACCGGCTTTGACCGTTCCAATATGTCGGACGGCTTGAGTATAGCAGCCCATAGAAACAGTCTCTAATGATATGTATATATTTATCTATGCAATAACCTCTTACATATCAGATTTTCATTGATCTCTTGACTTCTCAATTCATGACCCCTTTACTTAAAGGCAGAAACTACAAAATATTCTCATGAATATTTCATTGAGAGCGGCACTTCTAGACAAGTGAAGTGATGTAAGCCATCAAATGTCTCTTGCAGGTGTGCCTGAAGACTGTATCGACGGGCGGCCCTGGAACCCTTCCAGGCTGGACAGGACACAGGGACGCTTTGAGAGTGACGTCTGAAAGTCCTTCCCCTCTCCCTTGACTGTTTCAGAGACACCCGCCTCCGAACCCTCCACACCATCATGTCCAGGGAACAGCTCAGCGTAGGGGACCTGCTTCCTCTGCTGGAGACCTCTGACCTCCGCCAGCTGGATGAGATCAAGGGCCTTATCAACGAACACCTCAGCACAGGTCCAGCCAAGTTTGAAAGTTGAATTTTCAAACTTCTTGATATTTTCTGCATGATTCATATTCTAATTCCCTGCCTGCAGTGTTTTATTGCATGACTGACAGTCAGTGTGGATTCATGTTTTGCAGATCGAGGGTCCGTGCTGCTGAACGGCTTGGTGGATTATTTCCTGGAGACCAACTCCGCCCAGGCAGTGCACATCCTGTCCTCAGTGAGGGAGCCACACGATAAGGTGAATGACTGCTCACTGATATCTTTTTTTTTTTTTTTCTGGTTCTTTTTAATGTTTCACTCTCAATTTAAATCCATGTTCCCTGTGCTTTCTGCTAAATAAAAGCTCCATGGTTCAAACTTTGAAAATGTAAACATTTCATCATCAATTTTAGTATTGTAATTTTACAGTAAGTACTATATTTTTTTATTAAAAAGGCTTAAAAAATCGCTACAAAAATCAAGTCATTACCCCAGTTTCTCTTGCCGCAAACTACATAGTAACTACAGGTAACTACATAGTAAAAGATTTTTAAAGACAAAAATGTCTGGCTTTTAGTGATGATTATTTATTATAATTATTTTATATGATTTATATATTATTATAATAACCCTAATCCATTACATATGAGCAATTTAAGTTTAACAATTATTAAGCATTTAGTCTAAATGAATATACAACCCCAAATCAGAAAAAGTTGGGACATTTTGTAAAAATGCAATAAAATCAAGAATCTGTGATTTGTTCATTCTATTTAACCTTTTATTAACTGACAAAAGTACAAAGAAAAGTTTCTAATGTTTTCACTGACCAACATAATTGTATTTTGTAAATTTGAACAAATTTTGATTTTGATGGCTGCAACACACCCCAAAAAAGTTGGGACAGAGGCATGTTTACCACTGTGTCACTTCACCTTTCCTTTTAATTACACTTTTTAATCATTTGGGAGTTGAGGATACTAATTGTTGGAGTTTTGCTAGTGGAATATTTGCCCAATCTTGTCTGATACAAGACAGCTGCTCAAAAGTCTGTGGTCATCATTGCCTGATTCTCCTTTTCATGATGGGTCATACATTTTCCATAAGAGACATATCTGGACTGCAGTAAACATCAGGCACATCCTTTCTATGGTGCAGAGTGTCTAGAAACCACTCAGTTTTAGCACGTGCAGAATGAGGCCTGGCATTGTCTTGCTTCCCAGGAAAGATGTCATCTTGATGGCAGTTTATGTCTCTGTACAATCCAAATACATGCCTCCATGTCAATGGTACCTTCACAATAATGCAAGTTACCCATACCATTTGCAATGATGCACCTCAATACCAGCACAGATGTTTGCTTTTGCACCTGTCGCTGGTGAAGTCTGGTTGGTCCCTTTCGTCTTTGGGACTGAAAACTCGATGTCCATTTTCTCCAAAAACAAGCTGAAACATTGACTCATCTGACCACAGCACACATTTCCACTGTCTTCTAGACCATCTGAGATGAGCTCAGGCCCAGAGAACTCGCCGGCATCTCCATATAGAACTGATGTAAAGCTTTCTCCTTGCGTAACAGAGATTCAAGTGGCATTTCTTGATGCAGCGTCAGACTGTGTTCAGTGAAAACGGTTTTCCAAATTACTCCTGAGCACATGTGTGGGTGTGACTGTATTTAACGGATTAGCATGATGGTATTTTGTGCAATTCTATCTGAGGGCTCAAAGGTCACGCACATTCAACAGAGGTCTACTGCCTTGCCCTACACAGACTGAGATTTCTCTGAATTCCCTGAATATTGTGACAATATTATGTATGGAAGATGATAAAAGACATAAATTCTTTGCAATCTTTCATTGAGAGATGTTATTTTCTTTTTTAATTGTTTGACAATTCTCTCATGATATTTGGCACAAAGTGATGAGCCATGACCCATCTTTGCTTAAAAAGACAGAGAAGCACTTTTAGACCAAAAGAGTTGGATAATCTTTTCACTTTTATTTGGTTTATAAACCAATTTTATTTGGTTTACTTTGATTATCTGTCCCAACTTTTTTGGGGTGTGTTGCAGCCATCAAAATCAAAATTTGTTCATATTTACAAAATACAATTATGTTGGTCAGTGAAAACATTGGAAAACGTTTCTTTGTACTTTTGTCAGTTAATAAAAGGTTAAATAGAATGAACAAATCACAGATTCTTGATTTTATTGCATTTTAAAAAATGTCCCAAAGTTTTCTGATTTGGGGTTGTAAAAAATATACTGATAATATGTAAAATAAATAAGATTTGAAATAAATAGATAAAGCTTTAAAAAATACTACATGTGAGCTTACATGTTTTAGTCTCTGTATACATATAATGTTCAACTACTAACCTCACAACTTCCACTTGCACTGATATAGCAAGATATTTTCTTGCTGTATAAATGCATTTGTATACTTTATATTCTTCAATATCTTAATCTTCAGCAGAAGAGTAAATTGAATCTCGCTGACTCTGAAGTGAATCGCATGTTTTAAGGCATGTGATTGGCTTTTTGCTGATGTCACACTTTCTTGTGCACACGCTACATGGTCTCAGGATCCAAGCCTGAGTTGACAGAGAAAGTTGATGATCAGCGTCATGGTACCAACAAAGCCTGATTGGTTTGGTTTTGTCAACTAATTCCTTAACCCTGAGTTTGTTCAACTACCATCATGCTACATGCCCCAGATCTTTGAAACCAAAAAATGGCATTGCTGTCCAGGAGTAATAGGCTCTATTAGCTTTTAAAGTGGATTTACTTGATGTAAAGTTAACAAAAGTTATCATGAGGATTGTAATGTTTAAAGCATATGTCTTAACAAATGTCAGTATGCCGGGAAGATTTTAAAATGAGCCGTTCATTTATAAATAGGCAAGATCGCTGTGAAAATACAGACCGGAAGACAAAAGACTATTGGCGCTTTTCCACTGCATTGTACGGTATGCTTCGGTTCGGTACGGCTCACTTGTGGCGCTTTTCCACTGCATGGTACGGTACGGCTCGCTTCGGCTCGCTTTAAATGGTACCACCTCTGTTGAGGTTGGTACCAAATGTGACGTGGAAGCACTGTAGATCACTGATTGGTCAGACAGACAGAATCGTCACTACCAGCGTCATTGTTTTTGCGAGACATCAAACCCGCTAGATTTAAATAGCCAGTAACAGCCACCGCTGTAGCACCTGTTTTAAAACTACTTGTTTGACTTGCTTGAAGAAAAAAAACTTCCAAAAAAGAAATGGCTGAATCGTGGTCAGTGGACGAGAAGCGCAGACGTTCCTCTTGTTGGTTGCCGAGGAGCGGATAAACTATAACGATCAGTCATAATCCCGGGGTCGTCATCAAGATGGCGTCGGTGTAGGTCACATTTTCTGGGCTCTTCTTGAAATTTGTGCAAAACTTGATTTTTCCTCCCCTTTAAATACTATTTTGTTCCCTTATGCGTTGATTTAAATTTTGTTCACGCTCTCCATACATCAGAGATACTCAGTTTTGCGAATTCGCTTTTTTTCCCCCTCAACGACAATTAACGGCTGTACTACACGTGGATTTGAGCTCTCCTGTGTGGCGTGATGATGGAGGTGGACGACATCCCGAAATCTGAAAGTGTTAAACGTATGCATAAATATTCCAAATCTACCCATGATCTGGATTCATTGGATGAGTGTTTTCCCGAGTCTCCAGCGGCAAGCCCTTTACCGAAAATGCGACGCCCGGCCTCAGATCCGTCAAATGCCGTTCTGCTGGAAGCAATAGAGAGACTGGGTAAGAAGCAGGATGATTTTATGAAGAGACTTCTGGAGATCGAGAGATCGGTTGCATCCAATTCCACCCTCATCTCCGATCTCACAACACGGGTTGACGCCGTTGAGAAAAAATCAGAGACTACAGCTGTTAAATCTGGTAAAATGGACTCCCAGCTGTCTTCGCTGGCTGCAGAAAACAAACACTTATGGGACAAAGTGGATGAGCTGGATGCCTACAAAAGGCGTTGGAATCTGAGGATTTCGGGTGTGCTGGAGGAAGATGGGGAGAATGTCAAGATGGTAATAATGGACATTTTTCTTCAGGTGTCACCAGGCTTAGCAGATGTTCTGCAGTCTTCGATTGATGTTGCGCACAGGCTTGGCCCTAAATTGGGCAATGCACGCCCTCGCACGATAATTGTACAATTTCTCTCTCGGTCTCACCGAGATCGTATCTGGGCTGATGCAAGAAGATCAGAAGTGCTCAAACAGAAGAAGATTAGGATCTCAGAGGACCTGACGCAGAGGACGAAGGAAGCACGGAACAAGCTGTGGCCTTTGGTGGAGAAAGCTCGAAAGGAGGGTCGCCGTGCTGGCTTTAGGGGCCCAACTGCTATCGTGGATGGAAGGAGGATTTCTGCGGACGATGTCTGATTGTTTTAGAACGTTGGAGGTCGAGAGGATATGCAGGGATGCTCAATGCCGTTTTTGTCTGAAGAACTTTTGTTTGGCGAAATAATTATTGACATTCGCAAAAGCTGACAAATATGTAAGAACATTAATATGTTAAGGTAAGTAAAGGGTCATAACAGAAGCCTAAACCGTTATTGAGGGGTATGGATAATTTTCAAGTTTTGCACTTTATTTGTATTCTGTATATTTCATAACTTTGTTACAATAGTTGTATAGTACTTTTTATTTTTATTTGTATTTTTCTGTTAGGCTACTGTTCATATGCCGGTTAAATTGTCTTGTTTTTCTCTTAATGTAAGGGGGATTCGTGATTTATCTAAACGCAAGGCTTTATTTTTATTTTGTACGTCACAGAAAAGGGATGTTTATTTTTTTCAAGAAACACATTCTTGTTCTGAAGATGAAACCTTTTGGCGCAATCAGTGGGGTAGTGCTAGCAAGGCTTTATTTTGTCATGGTACTAATCACTCCGCTGGAGTTTTGATTTTATTTGACCGTAATTTTAGTGGCTCGATTCTGCAGTCCTTTTCATCTGACAAGGGTAGATGGATAATTGCTGTCATTCTTCTAGGGGATTTTTTCTTTATCTTGGTTAATGTTTATGGTTTTAATAATCATACACAAAATAGCTTATTTTTTCAGGATCTGTCTTCTAAAATTCTTGATTTAAAATGTAAATATCCATCTGCTGCAGTAATAGTTGGAGGAGATTTTAATGAAGCTCCTGACCTATGTCTGGATAGATTTCCGCCAAAACGAGAGTCATGCAGATGTAACACTATTATTAATGATTTTTGTAGAAACCTTTCTCTTTTGGATGCTTACAGGTTTATGCATGATAAAAACTGTTCATATACTTGGTTTAGTAAAGATCTCTCGAGAAAATCGCGTATAGATTACTGGCTTACATCAGACTTTATGTCTTCTTCTATTAGGTCCAGTAGTATCTGTCCTGCTCCCCTCACAGATCATTCTTTTATCGATCTTATTTTATCTGATTCTGGTACTAGTTGTCACAGAAACCCTGGATATTGGAAACTAAATTGTTCTCTACTACATATCCCCTCTTATTGTTTAGGTATTAAGAGCATCATTGAAGATTTTAAAACAAAACCTGGTGTCTCACTAACTTCTAATTGGGAAATGTTTAAATACGAGTGTAGGAAATTCTCTATTCGGTTTAGTAAACAGTTAGCAAAGGCAAAATCTTTAAAATATACCTCTATATTAAACGAAATGAATATAATTTTAGGCAATCAACAGACAAGTGAAGATGATAAAGTAAAACTGCACAACCTTAAAGAAGAATTAAATAACTTGTTTGCTGAAAAGGCTAAGGGTGCCTTTATTAGAGCCAGAGTAAAGTGGCTAGAATTCGGAGAAAAAAATTCAGCATATTTTTTTAATTTAGAAAAGAAAAGAGGGAATTCTAAGAAAATACTTTCTCTAAATATTGAGGGCAATTTGGTTACAGATGAAGCTAGAGTTTCTAATTTTGTTTCCAATTTTTATTCACAGCTTTATTCTTCTTCATTTAATCCTCAGTGTGCTGATAGTTTTTTTGAGAGGGTTCAAGCATTCACACCTATTATAAGTGATGGAAATCGGTCGTCGTGTGAGATGGATTTGACTATGGAAGAGTTGGATATGATTATCCAGAAAGCCCCCCTCAATAAAAGCCCTGGTCCAGATGGATTGCCTTTTGAATTTTATAGGACCTTTTGGCAAGACATAAAAAATCTTGTTTTGGAAGTTTTTAAAGATTGTATAAAGAAAGGTGAATTAACTGAGTCCATGAAGCAGGGCTTGATCACTTTAATCCCAAAGCCTAACAAAGATTCTTCATATTTAGATAATTGGCGCCCAATTACTTTACTTAATTCGGATTATAAACTGTTAGCTTCCATTTATGCAAATAGACTGAAACCATGCTTAGAAGAACTTGTCTCAGTTTCCCAATCTGGCTTCATGAAAGGCAGGCATATAGCAAATAACATTCGACTTGTTTTAGATATGTTAGATTATAATGAATTGATCAAGGATAGTGCAATCATTTTATTTTTAGACTTTTATAAGGCCTTTGACACGGTTGAGCATGAGTTTATGTTTGAATCTTTGCGCAAATTTGGTTTTGGCTCTTCCTTTATTAGAATAGTTCAGACTTTTTACAAAAATATTAACAGCAATGTATCTTTGGTGAATGGTGTTTCTCCCCGGTTTACGATTAGCAGGGGCATCAGACAAGGCTGTCCTTTTTCACCTTTTTTGTTTTTATTAGTCACAGAGTTTCTTAATATTTTTATGACTCGCTGTGTAGATGTTCAGGGTATTGTTGTAGCTGAACACACTTTTCTAATTAGTCAACTGGCGGATGACACCTGTCTGTTTTTAAATGATGAGAAACAGGTTCCTGTTATTTTGGAAGCTTTAAAAACATTTTCTAAGGCTTCTGGTCTCACTGTTAATCGAAATAAAAGTGAAATTCTACCTATTCACAGTCTTGAAAAAGATCATATAGAAGGTATTGAGGTAAAAAATAATGTAAGATATTTAGGCATTTTAATAAGTAAATCACCCAAAGATAGAATTTTAGATAATTTTTCACAACGGACAAAAAAATTAAAGAATATCTTCAATTGCTGGCTACAAAGAAATTTAACTATCTATGGTCGTGTCTTGATTTCTAAAGCTGAAGGTATTTCTAGGATTGTTTACCCAGCCTTGTCCTTATATGTCAACCCCGAAGACTTGCTCATCTATCGACTCTGTATTATTTAAATTCTTGTGGAAAAATAAAACTGAGTGTGTTAAAAGGATGACTCTGATAAGAAATACTTTGGAGGGAGGTGTGAATGCTTTGGACTTTAGTACTCTCAATCAGGTTTTTAAGATCGGTTGGATTAAACGCTGCCTAAATGCTGATTCTAATCTGTTATGGTTTCACATACCTAAATTTATCTTTGAAAAATGTGGGGGGTTACATTTTATATTATCCTGCGATTTTAAATGCAACAAACTTCCGTTCAAGCTTGCTAATTTTCATAAGCAAGCCTTGGAGGCCTGTAAGCTTGCCTTTTGCCACAATTTTTCCCCTCATAGGAGTATTTTATGGAACAATCAGAATGTGCTGCGTGGAAAAAAATCTATCTTTATTAAGGATTGGGTTGACAAAGGTGTTATTTTTGTTTTGGATTTATTAAAGGAGGATGGCAGCTTTTATTCCTACAATGAATTTATCAACCTTTTTGGAGTGGATTCCACACCTAAAGTTTATAACTGGGTTATTAATTCTATTTCACCTAAACTTTTGCACTTGGTTAGGTCATACTGTAGCTACAGAGTATCCGTTTGTGAAATGCCCCAGTTGTCTATTGGAGGTTTGGAGCTTTCCAATGTCAAATGTAACAATTTCTGGATTAGAAGATCTCTTATTAGGAAGATCAGCTGTCATCCCAAAGCTTTTTTCAAATGGAAATTAAATTATCCTTCTCTTTCTATTATTAATATATGGACTGGCATTAATAAGTTTCTGTTACCTAACAAGTGGAAAGAGCTTCACTTTAAAATTCTGCATAATTACTATCCCTGTAACTCTCTTCTTTCTAAATTTAAGTTGGACATCTCTTCACACTGCACATTCTGTTACTCTAATCTTGAAACAATACCACATTTGTTTTTTGAATGTGATTATTCAAGGGAGTTTTGGAGGAAGGTAGCTTGGCTTATTTTTTCTGCTTATTACAAACTCTTTACTTTTGAAGTTACAAATGTGTTGTTTTTGATTTGGGACTCCGGGTCAAAGGAGATGGATGACAGATTAAAACTGCTTACTTTATGTGGCGAGTTTCATCTTCACAAGTGTAAGGTAACTGATTCTAAGCCCAATTTTAGACTTTTTTGTGTTGATTTAAAATTATTTTATGACTCTCTTTGTTTATCAGCTAATAAGAAAGCTGCTAAAACTTCTTTGTTGCTTAAAGAAATTGTGGTTTCATTATAAATTATCTCCTGTTTTTCGGAAGATTACTTTTTTTTTTTTTTTTTTTTTTTTTTTTTTCTTATACTTGTATAATTTTTTGGTTGTGTAGTTTCTATGATTGGTTTGTGAATTATAATTTTATGTATATATATATATGTATATATATATATATATATATATAGATATAGATATATAGATATATTTATTTTTATTATTTTTTATCACGTATAAACTATCCCTTATCTACTGCCTTGCTTTACTTTGAGTTTTATAACTTGTTTTTATTTTTACTTTTTGTGCTTGATACTTGTATCCCCTGTGCTTTTTGTTTAATAAAAAAAAAAAAAAAATATTCTAAACTAAAAAAAAAAAAAAAAAAAAAAAAAAAAAAAAAAAAAAACAGTCATAATCCCACCCACTTTGAAGCGGTACCAACTGCAGTGGAAAAGCAACCGAGCTAAAGCGAACCGAGCCGTGCCACGCCGAGCCAAGTCGTACCACGCAGTGGAAAAGCGAAGCGAGCCGAGCCGAACCGTACTGAGCCGTACCGAGCCGTACCATGCAGTGGAAAAGCGCCAAATGAGCGCAGCGCTGAAAAGGGGCGGGGCTACATAAATTTAAATATAAATATATATATATAAATTATTATATAATTTACGAACAACCCATATCCTTCAGGTAAATAAACAAGGAGCTTTTTTCACAAATGAAAGGAGCTTTTCATCTAACCAGCATCATTTAAACTCCTCTGAGTATTTGTATTTTATTTAATTTATATTTAATAATAATAATAAATGTCTAGGGCAGAGAACAACATTATTAGCTGTTACGTCTGGCCTGTAATGTGACTTGGCTGTGTTGTCTGTTTCTCAGCACCTTTTTGATAAAATGAATGAATGCATGGCTAAAGCCCCCTGTCGCCTGCCCACTCTCACTCTACTGGGTCATGTTGTCCGTAAGCAGCCGTCTTGGATCCACAAGATCGCTCGCTATCCGCTGCTGCTATCTCTCCTCAAATGCCTCAAGGTAAGCTCATAATGTTAAAAATCTTTCAGATATGCTTCTTGATCTTGGTCTCAAGTGCCTGGTTGTTTTGTAACATGCAGTATATATACGATAATTTGTGTGTTACAGACAGACACAGATGTTGTGGTTCTAATAACAGGAGTCCTGGTGCTCATCACACTATTACCCATGATTCCCCAAGCTGGCAAGCACCATCTCTATGAGTTTTTTGATATCTTTGGCCGTCTGGCTTCCTGGAATCTGAGAAACCCAGGTAAGAGTTACTAACATTCAAATACTGTATGACTCTGTTATGCAATATTCTTTTACCTCTGAGGTATGTATTATAGTTCATTAAAAGTCTCTGGATCAGTTTAGTGTCCCACTGAAATCCAGAAAATATGATGAGGCCTCTTTAAAGTAACAGACGAAATGATGGTTAACTAGCTGTATGATCAATCTCTGTTGACAGGACACGTACCAGAGGTTTATCTCATCCACCTGCACGCAAGTGTCTACTCGCTCTTCCACCGGCTGTATGGGATGTACCCCTGCAATTTTGTGTCGTACCTGCGCTCCCATTACAGCATGAAGGAAAACATGGACACTTTTGAGGAGGTGGTCAAGGTGAGCTGTTAGTCATACAGTTTTCCAAATACATAAGATGTAAGGAAATTCCAATTTGCTCATCCTCGTTTTCCCTTACTTTTTAGTTCAGTACAATAAAAGTAGAAGTGACAAAGTGCCTAGTATGATATGAGTTAGGATCTAGGATAGTAAGATGCCCTAGTAATATATTGGTTATCAGTTAATATTATCAGTTGATAATTTGCATATATATATATATATATATATATATATATAAAATATATAGATTATAAATCTATATAATAAATAACTGTTAATCACAATAATTACTGTTAAAAATAATCCTCAGCAAATCTCAAAATGAATATCCATGTTTTACACTGTATACTATAATATTGTGCTGCCTAAATTCACTTTTAGGATTTAAAAGTATTGATTTAGTGTTTGCTGTTTTATTTTTAATTTATATAGACAAAATAGTATAGAATTTGATCTACCATTTATCAATTATTAGCCAAAACATGAAAATAATTATTGGTATACACTATCATTCAAAAGTTTGGAGTGGTACGTTTTTTAAATGGTTTTGAAAGAAGTCTCTTATGCTAACCAGAACTGCGTTTATTAGATCAAAAATATAGTAAAAACAGTAATATTGAAAAATGTTATTACAGTGTCACAGGATCCTTCAGAAATCTAATGCTAAAGAAATATTTTTGTATTATCAATGTTGAAAACAATTGTGCTGCTAAATATTTTTGTGGAATATTTTTGTATTCATCTTTGATGAATAGAAAGTTTAAAAGAACAGCATTGATTTGAAATAGAAATATTTTGAAACATTATAAATGCCTTTACTGTGATTTTCAATTAGTTTAATGCATTCATGACAGCATTAAGGAGTATTCATTTATTAAGAAAACCTTTGAATTTTAGTTTGTGTCTGAATTTTAATATGCTGCGTCAATAACCAGTAAATGTCCAAAAATGACACCTTAAATTGTACCTTAAATTGACTTATGCCATGATTGCTAATAGGGATTGTGTCATTTCAGTCAAATATAACTAGTTATGTTTATTTTGTATTTATACTTTTGTATGTGTTTCAGCCCATGCTTGAACATGTCAGAATACACCCTGAGTTAGTGACTGGAACCAAGGACCATGAACTAGACCCCAGCCGGTGAGGCAATACTGAATCATGTCACTTATTTAATCGCATAAACCACAAATGTCACAGTCAATGTTTATCCTTCATTTGCTCTCTTTTTTTCTGTACAGGTGGAAAAGATTCGAGATCCACGATATTGTTATAGAGTGTGCCAAAGTCTCTCTGGATCCGAAGGAGGCGTACTGTGAAGAGGGCTATGCCAGCATGCCTGAGCATTTCTGTGCTCATCTACAACAACGTCCGGCTGATTGCACTGCCAGCCCTTACGGTGACTTCCACAGTAGCTACGGTAACACCCTCGTCCTGTCTGAATTACTTACTCAAACTTTGCATACTGGAATACAGCACTTAAAGAGGATCATATGATGCTATTTTAAAAGTTCATTATCCCTCTGTTGCTGCTCGCGTGGCGGTCGAAAATGACAGAACTTTATTTATTTTCTTATTACAATGAAATGAATGTACTATATATACTAAATATATTTTTTTATGTAATAGTTTGTATTTTTTTGGGATTTTATGGTACTAAATTATATTTATGGAATAGTTATGATCCATTTAATCACTTTTTGAGCATTGACCTGAAAAAGAAATTTCCAACTCAAACTGTAATAAACCTTGAATGCTTTGTAGCACATACTTAAGTTTGCTATCTTTTCAAAGAAGACACTTGGCAGATTATTGCTGAAGTTAAAAAGTGAAACTAAAGAAAAGTTATAGAAGCTTAAGTTTATTATTATAAAAACTGCATAAAAATACTATTTTTAAGTTTTATATGAAATGTATATTATCCAAAACATATTGTTTTGCTCTAAAACTGTGAGAAAATCAAAGCTCCTTACCATAATTGTGAGTTTCAGCTTCCAAGGCATCTAAAGCAATTGAAAACACACAGTTAATAATGTTGTCGGTATTACCATATCAGTTCTAGCCTAAGTCGGTTTCAAGCCGATCGATCTGAACCAATTTAGCAAGGACGACTTGAACAGAACGTTTCACAGTGGTAAGTTTTTGTTTTGTAACTCTTACCTTTCAGCGATACAATGTTATAATGGTTTAATTTGCCTTCTTCACTAACAACTTTATGTCCTGAAATAAACTTTGTCCATATACAGAAGTGTATATTTCTAATTTATACACTTCTGTATTTATACACTTCAAAGTGTGTAGAGCCGGCTTTGTATTCATCCAGGTTCAGGAAGCTGTCCTCCGTAAAATGCGCTGTACACAAGCTAACTTTTGGGTTGTTCTGCTCAGGAACAGTGTTACAAATTAATCTAAACCACTGATTCCTAATTTCATCCATTTTCGGAAGGCCAAAGAAAGGGGTTTTGCTTTTGCCTTTAGGTGGGCATTATGCTAATATTTCACATTGTGACGTAGACGTTGGCGGGAGCAACATCTTTAACATTTAGTCTTTAACATAAATTAATCCCTTTGTGGGAAACTTTAAGCTTTGTAACTTTGCAGATCGTATACATACACAAACAGATACATTACACACTAAAGGAAAAGGAAAACATTAAAAAGCATCATGTGTTTTTTTTTATCCTAGACATGGTGTTGTGACTATATAAATAGATGAAGGGTCATGAGTTCAGTTCCCAGGGAATGTTTGAAGTGATAAAATGTATATCTTTAATACACGACTAAATAAAAGCATCGGCCAAACGCATAAATGTATTTGGAAATGAAGTTAGACAACTTATCCAGCATTCTAATTCAGTCACAGTCTATTTCCAGGCAAACTCTGCTTTTCTAGTAGCGACTGGATGTTTTTTGTGGACATAATTTTTCCGTCCCTTTCCAGGAAGTTCTTCCTCAGCTCATTACTCCACCCCTCGTCAGCCTGTCGTCCCTCCCTTGGCCCTGTCCTCTTTCTCAGGGAGTCAGCCCCCCTATCGCAGCCCCACTGGAACCCGTCGGCAGGTAAGAGCACAACCAATGGTGTGAAGTGGAACTACCTGTTTGAATCCAAGAAATCAGTGCGCTGCATATAAAATGTGTAAATAACCTTATCCAGTGCAGGAATTGGCATCTGCTTCTCTCCTCCCTCTTGTTGTTTGTCAGCTTGTCAGCTGTTGTCCATAAATCACCCATCCCTGAACCCCTCCCTTCCTGTTGCACACCAGAGCTTCCCCTCCCTCTCCCACCATGAATCATCTCCTTGTTCTCCAGGCAGTCTGAGGAGCTGAGAGGAAAGGAGGGGAGAGGTGTTGAGTCATTCCGGTGGGTGTTCAGGGCTTTAAAAAGAGAGAAACATGCCATCTCTTAGCTGACGCAGAAACGGTTGTCTTGACAATGTGAATGACGCAAGAGCTCTTTCTCCTTGTCACCTCCCACTATCAGGACTTTTATTCTGACTGCTCTGCTGATGGAAAACAAACAGCATTGTGTTTGTGTTCTAGTGAGGCTTAATAGCTATTGACATTTGGTCAAATATTAATGTTTTTTTGGTGTGATTATGGTTTAAATTTCTCACAATTCAAGATTAGGCTATGTGATTTCAATTATGTTGTGATTTGATATTTTCTATTAGTGGGGCACTGATAGGGGATGCAGATAATGGCTATTTTAACACTGAGGGAAGGTGGGATGGGGAAGGTGCCTTTTAAAATATAGTTCTTTTGCTGAGTTAAATGCAATAATATATTACTTTAAATTAATGTGCTAAATCTTGATCTAAATCTTAAAATAGGCAGGAACATTTAAATATACAATATTGGGTGATAAAAATTGGCCATAACCAATATGTGCTTCCCTTTTTACTTTACTACACTTTTACAAGCATTATGGCATACGTTCGCACAATATGCAAATACATTATGAAACTGCTGGCAAAAGTTTACATTTGGTGAAATGTCAGTGTGTATACAGTACTGTTAAAAAGTTTTGGGTTGGTAAGTTTTTGTTTTTTATGTTTTTGAAAGAGTGCTTACAAAGGTGACACAAACTACTGTGGAAACAGTCAGATTGTGAAATATTATTACAATTTAAATAAATGTATTCCTCTGATGACAGCTGAATTTTCAACAGCCGTTACTCCAGTCTTCAGTGCCACAGAGTCCTTTAGAAATCATTCTAATTTGCTGATATGTTGCTCAAGAAACTTTCCTTATTATTAATTTGAAAACAGTTGTGCCGCTAAGTATTTTTGTGGAAAGTGGGATACATTTTTTTCTGGGTTCTTTGATGAATAAAAAAGTTCAAAAGAACTATATTTACTTTAAAATAGTAATCTGTTGTAACAATGTAAAAAGTCTTTGCTGAATAAAATATTAATTTCTAAACCCTCTTTACCCTCTGAAGAAGCAGTCAAGGGACTTATTTTGTGTGTGCTTGTTTATTTATAGAACTCCAGCTGTGAATTTAATGCAGCATATGGTGTTAAGGATTCCCTCTGGAGCCCCTCCTCCCACTGTGGAATGGCCACACCCCCTTCCTCCCGTGGGATGTCACCGAACCCGGAACTGTCCCAGAGTGCCTCTTACCTATCGAGCCGCCTCTACAGCACACCTGGTGACTATACTGTCTATGTTTGTCCGCAAACAACTTTGATAATTAGCATGTTGGCACAGGAAGGCACATCAGGGTGTTCATTTCCTCAAGCACTAGTATGAATTTGGTCTTGTCACCTTTCCTGCAGCGGGTGGCAAAGTCACCCCGTCATCCAGCACCCCTGCGGCCGCCTCACCTCCTCCCAGCTTCTCCGATGAGTTTCCCCCTGTGTCTCTGCCACGCAGTACCGCTAGCCCGCCATGCAAGGTATTTTGTAGAGGATGAACCTTTGTGCAAATCTGTAGGATTTCCTTAATGAGATCTTCTGCAGAATACTTAAAGATATTTTGAAAATTGGTTTTGTCAAAAATAGTTGAAACGTTCTTCATTGAAGACCGAATTTAAATTTTTGAGTGAACCGTTCCCTTTAAGACTTCCTATACCTTCTCTTGTTAAAACTACTTCAAGTCTGCTCTGAGATCATTTTGCTTGTGTATAGTTTCACTACAAGCTCTTTTAACTTTTATGTGCTCCATAGGACAGTAGACCTTTAGACCACACCAAACCCGTCTTGGTCAGACAGGAGCCAGTCAGAGAGCTTGAGAAAATTGGACCTGAAACGATCAATCACAGAGGTATGTTACGAGTAAGAATTGTTTTATCGTAACTAACATAGCCTGATTGAAGTAAAGGTTTGATTTTCTTTATAGAGTTAGTAGAACTATTTCTTTAACCTTTGGCATGGATAACCTTTTAAAGTGCTGAGCGGAAAAGGCAAGTGTTATGGGTCGTTCACATCAAGGACGGTATACGATAACTATAACTTTTTAACAATCATTGGAATTTTATGAGTCCACAACCACACCACAACAGAAACATGATATCGTTGAAAACACTTTCAGAATTTTTTTTGACAGCCAATCAAAATCCAGCCAACTTTAAGGAGATTGAGCATTTAAAGCGTCGTTGTGTGGCTATCGTGTGTTGGTGTGGATGCTAATATAGTTATTGTTGTAGTTATCATTCTTGTTGTTAATGGGCCTTTAGATGTGTCATTATTAAGACCGAGTCTTTTATCTGACCCAGATGGCAGAGGTGAGAACACGCCAATGACCCTGACCGAGCTCTCCGTGTACATGAAGGAGCAAGAACAAATGAGGATCGAGAAAGAGCGGGAGGATGGTATGAACTAGAGTTTCTTTCACACTCACACTTCCTCAGTTGTGTCCTTTCCCAACAGACAAACTAATTCATTAAACAACAATCATTTTCTGTCTCCCATCCTGTCAGCTGCCATCACAGAGGAGCTTCTAAAGTTAACCGAGGAGAAGAAAGATTTAACCGGCCTTCGTGGCTTTGACTCTCCGTTCTACAACACCACGGAGACCCTGACCGGCACACAAGAGAAACACCTGCCCTCTTCTATTCTCTGCGGCTTGATTAGAGACCCACACAACGCCATCTCCACACCTGACAAGACTGAGATCACACCCGGGGACAGAGGCAGAGCGAGTAGAGGCCCGTCCCAGGAGCAGCCATGGTCTTTCCAGCCAGTGTTCATGCCCATCGAACACTCAACCCACAGCCAACTCCATCGGAGCTCTTCCGCACCGGAGGACGAGGCCTTGAAATACGGCCTCTGCTCCCCTAGCCCGTGCAAACCGCCACCCCTGCCGTACGAGGCTCTGTTTGACATGGCCCTGCCTCGGGCGGCCTCTCTCTTCGTAGGGAGGAAGACCACAGAGATTGTGCAGCGAGTAGCCTTTGAGAGGTTCCAGAGAGGTGATGTGAGCAAGCAAGGGGAGGAGGAGGGTGTGGAGGGCGTTGTGTCTGCCTCCCCCCTGGAGGTGCTGGATCGCCTCGTGCAGCAGGGCGGTGACGCCCATGATAAAGTGCTAAAGAGGTAAGCCCTTTTGCTTTTACGGTTTGCAATAATTCAAGCTTGTGGTCATGTGTGGTTAAAGATCTTGCCTTGTAACCAAAAGTTTGCAAGTTCAAAATATGATCAATGGGTTGTCTCTGTTGTGTCCCTGAGACACTTAACCGCATATTGTAAACCCTAACCAGACTTTCCATGATTCCACCAAAACATGTGAAATGACAAAATCAAGGCCAATCAAGGCCTATTTGGAGAAAGACTTTCAAGTGGTCCTGGCAAGCTCGTACCTCCAAGTCATTGGCATTTGTTATTAAGTCGAGTCTAATTAGCTATATTTATATATGTTTTATACAATAAAGATTGTTTCAAAGCAGCTTCACAGTAATAAACAGGAAAATAATAGAATCAATGATGCAAATTTCAAATATAAGACACATTCAAATTCTTCAGTAAAGCAGCTCCAAAAAAAGGCAATCGTTTCGTCATTTAGCAGTTCAAGTCAGTTAAGTGTTGAGTCAGTTCAATAACTGTAAAGTTCATCAATTATGAAACAAGTTCAATTCAGCCATAAGCAACTCTATAGAAGCCAACAGCTTTTAATTGTAGTGTCTGTTCTCTAACTGAACTAAATTATTTTTATTAGGCTACTATTGGCTGAGTAACTTTTATTGTCTCTATCTGTCGCTCTCTCACATATTTGATCTCAACAATAATATCACTCTCAAATGAATAATTTTTACCGACCGGTTTAGGCGCAGTCTGGAGCCCTGATAACTGTTAATTTTGGAAAATTCAATAATTATGAAACGAGTTCAGTTCACCTATAAAGAAGCTCTACAGAGACAAGAGTGTCATCATCCAACTCAATTCAGTTCAAGTTTTGTTCTCATCTGCCATTTCTATATTATAGATGTATTTTTACAATGTTTCAAATTGACTGTAAAATTCTGGAGTTGAGTAACACTGATTCAGATTTCAGAGTTTGCTTGGTCTTCATATGCTTGGAACTCTTGGAATTACGATATTTTCGACTCCACGTAAACATCCACCCTGAACATCTTAACAGCCATGTAGCAACATCCCAGAACACCCTAACATTTGTATAACATGCTAACAATCTTTTAAACACCCTCCTTATGATGAATAACTCGTTTTCTTTAGAAAATGTAAAACATTCTAGTTTAGTTTCCAATCTATAAGACTTGCTAAAGGGCTGCTGGTGTTGCTCTGAGGCTCTTTAAGAAGAACTGGATCAGACTAGTTACAGATTTGCCCACTAACTCGCTATCACACTGAAACAACTGTCTGCTTTGTCTCGTGTCACATCCACTGCCACGCAAATCAGTCCACAGCGCAACAGCAGAGCCTGTGTTAACCAAAAACAATCAGAGCTCTTTCTGTCTCTCGCTCCTCTTGGCCTATACAGGCCATATCTGAAAACACATAATTGAGGTGTTTTGGCTCTGGTCAGAGAGGGTTCTGTGAGAAAAGGCTTGCTCTGCCAGAAAAGCAGTGTGTCCGAAATTATTTTCACATTGCCACTGACCTTGTTGATTCCCTCTTTTTTCAACATTTCCGCAATCACTCTCAGATTGCCCCTGCCAAGCAAGTCAGCTGACTGGACACACTTTGGAGGTAAACAACATTGCATGAGCACACATGCAGCTACTTGGGGAAAAGTGGTTCTTTCAGAGTACAGAGAAATAATTCTTGTGTTTTCAGCCGGGGATAAACATTTAAATGAGTATTAAAGGTATAGTACAACCGAAAATGAACATTCTGCCATCATTTACTCACCCTTATGGCTTCCAAAGTTAGAAGTATGATATTTTGAAGAACAATGGTAATTCAACAGTTTTGGACCCAATGAAATTGCATTGAAAAAAATATATTTTATGTTCCACAAAAGAAAGAAAGACTTGACTAAATGGCAACTTTTTAATTTTTGAGTAAACTAAGTAATTTGTACATTTAAAATAACAATTTATACCTAAAGTTACGAATCATGCTTTAGACATATATATTTAAAATGTACACATGCATGTACACTTATACTTAAATGTGCCATAGAAAATACTATTTTCATCTCCTCAGGGTGGACCCCGTATGGTGGCGGCCATCTTTATTATCATGTGACAAGCTGATTAATGCACACTTTATTTCAGTAACACCCCTATTATCAGACACTTTTAGTTGTGTAATAAATTAGTAATGGGTGACAAATATACACATCTTTAACCTATCCTATACCTATATTTAATGGTGTTAGTAACTGGAGAATTTTTATTTTTGGAATGATGTTTTTGAGTATACAAGAACCCTGCCCCAAAAAAGGGCACTGGTAAAACATCTATTTTAATATTTATTGTTTAAATTCAATATTTTTGATTTATATGATGTTTGAAAAGAGCTACTTTTAAATGGCATTCAATGGACAAAGATGCCTTTTGCAAGCAGAATAAAAAAATGTCTTAATTACTTTAATGCTTAAATTTCTCTCTCATGCACAGGTTCTGCTCCTCTGGATGAGCTGCAGACACTGCGCAGTCAGCTTCTGTTGCTCCACAACCAGCTCCTGTACGAGCGCTACAAGCGAGAGCAGCATGCTGTACGTAACCGACGTCTGCTTCGGCGCATCATCAATGCTACCGCGCTCGAGGAGCAGAACAACGCCATGGTACCTTGAACACAATTTCGAAAAACATTTTCGACCTTTCGAAAAGCGTTCGGTTTAAGTCATCGGTTAGATTTAATGCCACAAGATTTAAAATAGTGAATAGTTCTTCAAAAGGCTAGTTTTGTGGTACCAAACATTCACCTTTGTTGACCACTAGAGGGGGACAGAGACTAATGCAGTTGATTTGTAAATCTGTATTTGTTTCAACAGAAGGACCAGCTGAACCTGCAGAGTGTGGATATCTTGTCTCTGAGAGAAAGTCTGCAGGTGGAGCAGCAGAGATACCGGCAGCTCTGGGACGACCGAGAGACTGTAGTTACACGTCTGCACAGCCAGATTCGCCAACTACAGCAGGCCAAGGATGACTACTACACCAAAAACCAAGAGTTACAGGTGCTTTAAACACTTCTGTCTTCTTGACTCACACATAGTAAGAATTTTTATTCTTGTCATGGCAAAGCTGGATTTTCAGAAGCCATTTCTCCAGCTTCAGTCTCCCATGATCCTTCAGAAATCATGCAAATATACTAATTTGCTGCTTACTATACCCCCCCCCCCCCCCCAACCCTATTTGATGCATTTATTTGAAATGGCAAAGATATTTAATAAAAAAGATTTGTCACTTTTGAACAATTTAATGTATCCTACCTTAATAATAAAAAAATAAGTTGTATAAAAAAACACTTACTGAGCCCGAAACTTTTGAATGGTAGTGTATTTAATTTGATGGTAGCAAATGAGATGGCCACAACATTCAGAAACAGTATGATTATTTACTATGTATCTGTGATGCTCCACTCAGAGTAAGCTACAAGAATGCCAGAAGCGAATAGGTGAGATGGAGGCGGAGCTTCAGAAGGCGAATAACAAGGTGTGCCACACGGGACACCTGCTGAACCAGCTCACTGTCAAGGTAAAAATAATCACCCCTTGTCTCTTGAGTTCCAAAAAGAGACAGTTTCCTGTAGTAAATGATGATTTTTGGTTTTGGAGTGAACTGTTCCTTTAATTTTTTGAGTATGATGTCATTATCATCATTATTTTCCCCATCATCGTTTTTTTTTTAGTTGTCGTCGAGTGAAAGTATTCAACAGCAGTTGAGTTTTCTGAATAAGCAGCTGTTGCTGTTGGGAGAAGCTCATAAACTGTGTGTTCAGGAGCTGCATCAGGCTGGACCGGATACTAGCAAGGTACAAGTCAAAATAACAAATTACCCAGCATCTCTTTCATCTTTGCCATAAATCAGATTTACATTATTTAACATTTTAACATTTATTCATTTAGCTGACGCTTTTATCCAAAGCGACTTACAATTGCTATATATGTCAGAGGTCGCACGCCTCTGGAGCAATTAGGGGTTAAGTGTCTTGCTCAGGGACACATTGGTGTCTCACAGTGTATTCGAACCCAGGTCTCTCACACCAAAGGCATGTGTCTTATCCACTGCGCCATCACCACCCTGCGCCATCACCACCACCACATTATATTCTCTGTCTTCCTCCACTTCTCTCCTGTAGGAGGTGCAGATGCTCCAGATGTCCTGGGGGAAGGAGACAGAGCACCTTAAGCAGAATCTGTTACTTCAGAGCCAAAAGCTGGATGCTGCTCAGCAGAGAGTGGCGGAGCTGGAGACTCAAATCTCGAAGAAAGAGCACCTGATCGCAGAACAAAAGAAGTTTCTTGAAGATGTCAAGGCTCAGGCCAAGTATGATCTGAAGGCTGTGTATATCATACAAACAACTTATCTTTACATTATTAACTCTTGAAAACTCCCACTCCGTGTTCTATATGATATGCTTTCTTGTTTAATTCTATCATTTTACAATGTCTGACAACTGCTCTTATTCGCCTTGGCTTAGAGGGGAACTGCAGGCCTCTGAGAGCAGATATCAGGCACAGAGGCGGGTAACTCTGGCTCTGCAGACTGAGCTTTTGCAGCTTTACAGCAGGCTGGAAACAGAAGACTCCTCTGCCACTGCTTTAGCCTTACCGGCAGAGGGCGTCACCGAGCCCCGCAGTTCCACCGAGCCCAGGTAGGACTGGAAAAACGTGAAAACTATAGTGTCATTCAAATATACATCAAATATAAGCAGGTATGTTGCATTTTGTCCGGCCCAACCTACTACTACTTCTGTGTTTGTATGATTTTATGATATGCCATTGGCAAAAAATTGTTGGCAAACGTAACTGCTTTCTATTCTTTATTAAAAGCACACTTAAGTACTTCGATACCACGGCTAAAACTACTAGCCTAACTAATAAAAGACAAGTTAACAGTCAGTAATAAAATAAGAACAAATACTCTAATTACAAGCATAGATAAATGCAAAAGAATAAAGTTACAAATAAAGGAATAGGAATATCCATGTACAGAAATGTAAAATAACACTATAGTCTTATAAATACAGATTAATCTTTGTTAAAGCTTTGTTTTGTTGTTTGATTTATATAAATGACATAGACCACAGTAGGTGTTAATAGGTTGCTGACACTTTAAAACCTAATAAATGTATACAATAATGAGACATATCAGATTTCTTTCCACACATGACTTTCCACACATGACCTCTCAACTGTTTGCATTCACTTGAGACACAAACAACTGTTTAAAGGTAGGCACACACCAAACCGACGCCAAAAAACTATAGCGCCGATGAAAGCCGATTGTGTTGTCGCCTCACGTCGCCTGCATCGGGGAAAAAAGCTGCACTTGAACACACCGAGAGAACTACAGCCGACTGTCAGATAGCATGCGCGTTCTGCACCTGTGTGTAAATGAGACAACTGTCTATTT
This sequence comes from Siphateles boraxobius, assembly GCF_051911475.1. NCBI lineage: Eukaryota > Metazoa > Chordata > Actinopteri > Cypriniformes > Leuciscidae > Siphateles > Siphateles boraxobius. Next base: position 2,662,121 of record NW_027508788.1, read on the forward strand.
CTGCAGATATATTCATCTATATTCGTCATTAAAAAAGGGAAACCGACGCTGAAGATACACAAACCGTAAACAAAGCAGTGCGTGCTTACCGTTTTGAATATCGATCCTGCTGATCACTTTCTTTATTTCACTCCGCTCATGTTAATGTTAAAATATTCGCCAAGGAACACGTAAGATGACGTAACATTAGAACAGCCTTCTATCTGTACCGTTTTGACTTCTTTGCTTGCTGTTTTGCTGTTATTCTCATGCACTGACTCGTTCACTAAGCTGAAAAGCCAGAGTTCTCTCTCTCACCGACGGCACAACGCGATTCTACATGATGAATCGTCCCAAATAAGCCAGACGACGTCCAACTAGAGCCAAAGGTGCGGAACAAAATAAAAAAACTACATCGTCCAACGCTCAAAAATGGCCTGACGTTACCCGACAGCGATTGTTGGCTTGGTGTGTCCCAGGCTTTCGAGAATTCTTGCTGAGAGTATTTTGACATAATTTTGTGTGTATGTCCGTTCAAGCACAAGAAGACACGAAAGAGGAATCAATTCACTAGCCGGAATCAAATCGGATCACGATAAAAGTGCGCATTTCCCGAATATAGGCCGCCTCTTGCGCTTAAATGGTTTAAAATTGCTTGAATGTGTAGACTGGCAAATCAAAATCATATGCGCGTCGCCCGATATATATCGTGAATGGCTAGGTAATTTTAGGCTAAAATTAGGCTATTTTTCATCCTATATTCATTTTATTTTTATGTTATAGTTATATCTTGCATATCTAATAATTATCTTTCCAAAGTACTTGCCTTTATTACTGTACGAAAAGATAATAGGACACCAATTTCTTTCCAGTTTTCGTGTCATGTTTATTAAGGGGTCTGTTTGTGGGTTACTTGATTATTGTGCATTTTCTGGCATTTTGGAGCCCCTCCCCCAAAACCTCAATGTCATTGTTGCATAAAATTCTTAAGATTGTGAAATTTTTTTCTGGTTGTTTCCGGTGTCACAGTGTCATAGTGTTGGACGGCGCAGTAAAAACAGCCACCAAAGAGGACGGCAAGTCATCTCAGTCTCCGCGTGGCAATGGCAGCACTTTATCTCCAGGGCAGGCCAAGGCCAGCCCTTCCCCGACCAACTCTGTAAATGGCAATCGAGACACTCCCCCACCTGTCCTAGTGGAACCGCCCCCTCACCATCCTCATTCCCCGCTGGGACCCCCAGGACCCGTGGTCCCTTCTGACACCCCGGTCACCGTAGGCTCCTACCCCAGCGCCAAGAGTTTTCTGGGTATGCGGGCAAGAGAGCTGTTCCGAAACAAAAGCGAGAGCCAGTGTGACGAGGATGAAGACCCGCCTCCGCGTCTCACTGGCCTATCGCAGGGCCTGAAGACTGAGCTCTGCGTGGAGCCGACAACAAAGAGTACGCCCATCTCCACTGCTGCGCAGAGCTTCACGCTCCTCGCATCTGCTAAAGAAACCCAACCTGATACTCAGAGAGCCAAAAACCGAAACACCTATGGCTCACGATGCCCAGAGAGGCCCAGGCAGCAACCCATAAGGATCATGGACTATAACGAAAGTCATCAGGAGCACAGCTAAAGTTATGGGGAAATGGTGAAAAAGAGGGAGGTAGAGATGTGCGAATTTAGATTATTAGAGCATAAGGCTAGACTCTTTCAATTTTCAGTGTTATCTGTCACATTTCCACAAGCCGACAACAGGATTTGGAGCCAATAAATCAGTAAAACCCTCACCAAGATTAGATAATTGGAAAGCATGGACTTAAACAGCGTGTATAGAGGTGGTCACACAATGTCTTTTAGTTACCCCACTGCGTTGTTCACCAGAAATGTCACCGCTGCTTCTCTTATTTTTTCTTTTTTTGCTAATTTATCCGCTCCCTTTATCCAAGTAATTCTTGCAGCATGTGGAAGCTTTGCATTTATGCTGTGAGAAGCAATATAAGTTGATACATCTGTAGTAATGGTACAATGCTTACACCCTCACAGCTCACCCGCACAGAGCTGAAGTGTGTGTTTGGATGCCAGGTGGCGAGGCGTCAGTCGGTTGGACGGTCGTCTTGTGCCAAGCAGGAGTCAGCTTTTCTTTAAAACCATCAGGTTTTTACCTTTTAGACACGTCAAGCTCAAGTCATGTTGATCTTTACTATGTTTCTGTGTATGTGCGTTGTCTGTGTGTGTGTATGTGGAACATGATGGCCTGTATCCCAGACTTGATTCTGGGTTAAATTGCACTGTCAGTTGTTATTCATTACAGAACAAATCTGGATACAAAATATGATACAGCCAAATGAGAGGAAGGTTGGAAATGTTTTAATATTTTTTTAAATTATTTATTTTTGTCCTGTCCTCCTTTTAGCTTTTTTAAGTATTACCAGTCAGGCACCAGTGCTTTTAAAAGTTTTATAGCATTGAACAACAGCCATAGATTACTAGTCAAACCTAGGAATCTTATCCTTCTTTAATCTCTATAAAACATCATAATTAAAATCTAGATGGCCATTTTGAAGCCTTATCCCACTATTAAATAAAAGTAATTGGCTTTGACGATACTAACCTTCAGTCACAAGCTCAGTCATCATGTTCGCTCAGAACTTCTATAACTGAAAATAGTACGGATGATCTGTCTTTTTCCCTCTCACTTTAGCGCACTGCAGATGTTCAAGTATATTTCTAATTTTGCTTCCTGAGTGCCAAATACTGAATTAGACAAATACAGTATTTTGTAGAGCTTAAATGTACTGGTTTTTGTTGTATTATTTGAGCACATAATTTCTTATACTACCACATATCAGTTTGAGAGGGTAAATACAAGACTCAAGTTTTGTCGAGCTGGAAGTATGTGGACCGTAGCGATGAGAGCTATATGATGCCAAGAAAACAGTGTATAATATCTACTTTGGCTAAAATGGCTACGTTGCTAGTCAAGTGTCATATACGAATTGCAGATGTGGTAAGTCACACTCAAATTGTTCCCAAATCCTGTTGTCCCCTTGAAGTCTCTGCTGTTCCTTCTGCCTTGCTATCTAGAGCATGTACAACAATCCTCTTTTAATGCCAACAGCAGGAACTATGACTTAAGATACAAGGTACAATCAGCGTGAAATGAAAGGAACGTTTGAATATTAGCTCCTTTGCTGGAGATGAAGGTTTTGGCGGTTTGTTGTGGGAGGGAAGGAAGGGTCAGTTGGAAAAGGTTCTTAAAGCAGTTGCTTGTGTTAACTGTGAATGACAAAAATAAAATCGTCTTCAATGTTTTGCACTACAAATTTGGGGTTGTCTTGATTATTTTCCTCCTTGATTAATTTCGCTTTGATGTCTGAAATGGAAATGTAATGTAATTTTAGGCCTATAAATGGCTATGCTGGAAATAAAACATCACTTCCTTGGCTGTTGCCTGTAAGGATTTGGATCTGATTTAAATGGGCAATGCTTGTTTCAGAAATGTTACAACAGACAATTGACATTTGGTTTTTTAGGTGTACAAAATGCATTTGAGCACATTTAAGTCACATGTAATGTATGGATTTCATTGCATTTCAGTTTCAAATTCACTTTATATTTTATTTAATTGTAATGTTTAATTAGTTAAAATGCAAGAGAGCAGAATATAGTTTAATAAATTACAATGTTTGCAACTGGAAGAAAGAGACTTTAATTTCAACACAGTTTTCTTTTGATCGAGCACCTGCTGAATTACTTTACTTTAAATTAATGTTTAATTAGCTATATTCGAATGCATTATAATTTAAAACCTAATAAACAATACTCAGTTTTTCTAACCGGCTTTAGAAGACTTGGAACACCATACAGGAGTTGAACCACAGGTGTCTTTTTGTGTTTGTCTTTAGGTTTGACATCTTTAGTCATTATTGATTTAGTTTGTATTGAAAGACATTTTATTCAAATTTCTCCTTTTGTGTTCCACAGGTAAAAGACATTTGTTTTGATTTACGTGAATTGAGTCATCTCTGCATGGAACTATATTTCAGTTCCAAATATTTTTTAGGATCATAGTATTTTTAAAAAAATATATACATTTGAACTATATATATATTTTTTTCATTGTTGCTATTATTATCATTGCCAAAAACGATGATAAAACAGTTTGGCAAAATGAAAAAATGTACAATTTTTTTTTTGTTTCGTTTAAAAAACAATTTTCCAACATTTTATTCATTGAAGGCCTATTTATTTTTTTACGTGATATGACCATAGGCTATGACTAATGAAATATTTCTTAAAAGTAAGCAGATAATCATCAGCAATATTCATCCACAAAGTAGTTCTTCACGTGATCGACGGCTAGAGGGCACTGTTGCTCTTGATAATATCAACTATCAATCAACAATCAACAGGTGCAGTCGAAACGCTATTGAGCGTTATGGCTCAAGGCAAGCATATCTGCAGATTAGCATGCATGTTCATTTGAGGTCAGACGATAGATAGCATGCAACTTTTTGCCCTTCCCTGTGAAAAACATGCAGTTCTGTAAGATTAAGTAGATGTCCTGGTCTTTAGCTTGCTGGTCTTAGCTGGTCGTCCTTGTCTCGTCAGTTGGCTGGTTTTTGAGTAGGCTAGGTCTAGATAACATCCAGTTTAGTAATCTAGTTTTGGCCTGGCTGGGAGACCACCACTTTTCCCCACCAGTTAATTATTATTTAAGTTAGGCCTTTTTACTTACAAAAACAGTAATTTTCATCCATTAAGCCAGATGTCCAAATAGCAAATTTGTGAACCAAATGGAGTTCAAACAGCTTATATTTTATGTAGATAGTGACCTAAACATATGGTACAATTATTCCCTCTGGCGTCTTTTTTTTAAATTCAGTGGCAGAGCGAAATACGACGAGAGCACTACAACTGAGAAAGTGATATTAGTTTATCAAACGTGTGCATATGTAGGACTATTTTATGACTGAGTCAAAAAAAAATCTTATGTTTAATTTAGCAGTACTCTGAGGGGTCAGGGAAACTGATGCAGAATAATTGGACGCAGAGGGAATCCATACCAATTTGTGATTTCAGAATCTACTTGAGAAATTAGATGTCAGTGCAAATATGAAATTGCTCCTCAATGTTTTCAAAGATTGTATGAAATTTTAAGTATAAATCTTAAGTATTCACAGCAAAGGGATTTTTCTCTTCGCTCTTTGCCAACTTGAAATGCAACCCAGTGAAATTGTCAGGACACAGGAGGAGGCAAAGCCGTGGAGTTAAAGCAGTTCCATGCAGTCATGATTGGGCTATAAAGAGTCTTATTTTTATTTCATTATTTCTCCGTTTTCTCTTGAAAGTGATGTAGATTCCTGGTATCAAGGGCTCATCTTAATTTTTTTTCATGCATTTGAAAGTTATACCCTAATTAAAGTATAACGGTATCCAACTGTGAAAATGTGTGAAATACTTTCAGCATTGTATCTAGGTCTTGGCTAAAGAAGCCCAGTTAAGGCAAATCTAACTACAATTAACACGATTAATTAACATTTTTGCAGCATAATATTAGCAACCCCCGACCCCAGTTATCTTTCCAGCAAGTGATGCGTCGTGTGATTAAAAAAATCATAATATATAATTTAAATGCTGTAGCCTATCATGCATCCTAAAATCCCGGTTATATTTAAATGTCTTTGTTTATTCCACATGGAGACATGCTGAAGCAGAAATGCAAAACAAGATCATTTTGGTAAGCATATTTCGTACTGACACTCCTAAAAACGACTTCATTTATCCTCATTAATAGCTTAAAGTCCATGAATAAATAATCGTTAAAGAGGATACTTTTTGCTTTTTGTTTAGCTAAACGCAAAGTGCACAGAAATAGAATGAATATGAGCGTTTATCCCTGAGCCAACCCCTGCAATCAGATTTATACAGCTGACACACACAAACACACACCTCTACATCCGGTTTCACAGGAGGAGGGGGGAGCTTGCCAGTTAGACCCTTGAGATGAGAGTAAATTCAATTAACTGAGGGTGGTTTGTGCTTTCCTCACTGAAAGCTATTAGCCAAGTAGACTCAAAACTTAAAAAGGGGAGAAGAAAGGAAAAGAGCAAAAGGGGAGAGAGAGAGAGAGAGAGAGAGAGAGAGAGAGAGAGAGAGAGAGAGAGAGAGAGAGAGAGAGAACAAGGGATGCGCGAGCCAATCCCAGTGGTTTAATTATTTTAATTATCATCCTCTTTCGGGTTTTCTAAAAAAAGGGGCCATTAAAGGATGCCCATTTGGGTTAATCTGGTTTAAAAAGCAAGATGGAGGGAGAGATAAAAGGCTGCGGATGTCATAACTAATCAGGGGAGTTAAAACTGCTATTTATGACCTGGGACCGCTGTAAAAAATTATAGCCTATATAGGTTCTAACTGTTTCAGATACACCAGCAATTCTATACTTTTTTTGCAGCCACTGTCCACAATCACCGTTTTTAATGTCAAATGTGGACATGATTTTCTAAGATGACTTTTTATATTTTAAGTAGGCTGTTATTTTGTTGTAGGCGAAATCCTATATCTTTTCATAAGAATCACAAATAGGCTAGCCTACGCGAAAGATTTCCTCAAGCGGACCAACACACATCTGCTTGGAATGTATTGGTGCTTCACATAGGCCTACACTATTGACAATAGACCTTATTCAGACCAGCGCCATTTATGACAGAGGCTGAGGGATAGACTTGCTGTGTTTTCAATGGCATCCGTTGTAAAAAAGCTATAGGTATAAAGCTCCTAGATGACTTATAATATTCCACAGCTTATTGTCTGTTTTTGTTTTTGTTTTTTTGGTCCACTGAAATTTCTTTTAAAGATATGGCTATTTTTGTAGTATTTGGTGAGAAAAACAATCCAAAAACACATCAAACAGCAGCTAACCCACTAAAGAGATGTGTATCCCTCCCAGCCTCGCTTTCATTCACGTTAAAAACCAAAATGGCGCTGCTGTGAATTAAGTATATGGGAGTTGTTGTTTTTTCTCTCTATCTCTTTTTGACGGTGCACCTTTACGCGGCTTTCTGGAATACTCGAATTTGATTGGCCAATCGCGGCATTTAGCGTTGCAATGGAGTAACCAGAGCTACTTTTACACCCCACTCTACTCGCTCTCACTTGGTTTATAAAAACACTCCCGGCGTAATCTTGTGTCTGTTATCGATTTAAGTGAACATTAATTCAGAGGACTTCAGTATTAATATCAGCAGTGTTTATTTTGTTGCTAGGCTTACTGTTTTGTAGGCTACATGTCACTGACTTTTTTTTAGTACTACGAAAGCTTAATAGGTAATCAAGGTAAGATTAGCCAATAATATAACTCAAATTCAAATTATTAATGTCCACGTGTTTATGTATTGGATGAGTAGCTGCGTAATAAGCATTATCCTTTACATACAGTGACATTTTTTAAGTAGGATATGGATATGTCACTGCTTGTTGTGACCCGCCAACCTATCTTAATTGAACCATTCAATTTGCTGTTAAAGCATTGCTGTGACAGACGTTTTATGTCTTTTCATTGAAAGTTAGAGAGAATCTGACACACCATACTCAAGTGCAGAAGCCTGGCTAAAACCTGCACAGGTGTTAACTTGAACCACAGCATGAAAAGGAGCAGAGAAAGATCCACTTTCTGAATAAATCAAGTAGAAGCAATATCCAGCACGTGTAGAGAGATGGACGGGAGCCCATGTAATATTAAAAGCGCCGTGTCTGGCAACGCAAGCGGTGCCACTCCTTTCATTGCTCCTGCTCTCTTCACTACCCGGCCACTGGCTCTTCTCTCAAGGTGACACTTCAAAGCACCAACGCAGACGTGGAAGGCCTGGCTGCCAGCATGGAGCCAGCACAACCCTCCTCCAACCCCCTTCCTCAAACGCGCCTGCTACCCCCGCTGGGCCAGGTCAACGCCAAGAATCCACACCACTTGCCACTCGGGAACCCTTGTCAAAATCTGCTTCGTATCCTTAATTAATAACACTCCTTTCCTATTGCAAACACAAGGGGGGAGAGAGTGCCCGTCTGGAGTCCACTGGCACTGTTCCTTACTGAATTCTCCATTCCGACAAAGAGACGTGCTGGAAATGGAGGCGATGTTATCTGTTACACCAATATCTGTTGGACTTTAGAGAATGTGTTTCATTGCATTTGTGGTCCTGTAATGTCAGTGTTTTTCTCACCTTTTTTATCTTTGTTTATACTCAGTATGCCCATCATCGAGACTCAACCAGAGGAACGTGCATTTGTGAAAGTTCAAGGGGTTGCTTTCAATTTGAGAGCTGAAAAATGCAGCAAACGGAGGTAGGCATCAAGATGCGTCCGAATCCAATGTTCTCATTCAGCTGCAACAAGCCTTTGCTGTCTATTATATTCCAGAATCCTGTTTGTTAGGGTTTGATGGTTGGTGGACAGAATTAAAAGACTCAAAAGTTTTGAGTTTAACTCAAATTGCAGTGTATCACATGTAGGGGATCTTTAATACTTGTTAAACTTCTATGATAATTAAATTCAAATAAGTTTCACCCCCCAAAAATGTAAAATTCTGTCTTAAAGTAAAGCCTATTTAACAATAACTGATAACTATATAACATTCACACCAACACATAATAACATTCTTTTTATTATACAATAAGTGGGAATTGCAGCTTTGTCATCTGGCACTTTAAATGGTCAAGCTCTTTGAAGCAGGATGGATTTTAATTGGCTGTTAGTGTTTATTGTTTATCAGCTGGAAAAGGGATTCCAACGCAATTGTTCCTCTATGTCATTATTGTTGTATTTGTGATGTGGAGTTTCCTATATTGTCATAGAATTAAAACGATTAATATTATTTACTCACCCTCATGTTGTTTCAAACCTGTATGACTTTTGTTCTATTGCAGAACCCAAAAGAAGGTGTTTTGAAGAATGTTGATACAATTTAAGTCATCTGGTGTCTACAACAACACTGGATCTCATTGACTTAAGTTGTATGGACAAAAAAACTCGATGTATTATATTTATTTGTGTTCCGTTGAAGAAAGCAAGCCAAGCAGGTTTGGAACAACATGAGGGGAAGAATAAACGATGGCAGAATTTTAATTCTGGATGAACTATCCCTTTTAAAAATGTTAGCGTTTTGTGTGAGTACTTGAGCCCTAGGGGCTGTGGAGGGGATGTAAGGCAAAAAACACTGGAAAACACTGATTTAAAGGGTAAGAGCAGTTCACAAATGATGAGATTGTGCTATGTTTGGATTCTTAGTTTGATCACAATCACCCACCACACACACTCACCCAGACAGTCACACAGCGGCATCAGCTGGGTCCAACCATAATCACCTCTCAAATCTGAAGGGAGAGTTTTACGAACACTGCCGTGGTCGATATTTGCCAATCCATCCTCCACTATCAGCCCAAATAAAAGGCACGGGCGTCAGACGGGGCTGCCGAACCAGGTCGTAGGGAGGTCCTCTGTGCCTGTTTGATGTTTGTGCAGCACTCATCAGTGTGTTGAGGCTGGTTCACCTCTGCTGTTGTGGAATCAGCAGGTCATTGCTGTCTCAACCCCGCGCAGTGCACCGCTGATTGCCTAGCAGTTGCTGCGAGATTGCTTTTCCACTGTTAGGGGATGCACGTCCTGCCAGTAAGCTGGGCTCTGTTTTAATAGGGCCTCAACTCCTAACTCAAAGGTCGCTGTACTCCTTGCTGCTCACACAGGATTGTTTATGGACTTAGTTCACTGCAGTTTTCTGCCCATTAGATGTGCAATCTGTAGCATCTCTGCTTATTTAGCCTCACGGAAGATGTGTTTCTCTGTTGTCTCATCTAACAGTCGCATGATGTAGTTTTAATATTGAACCAGAAATTTAAAGCAAATACTCTGGATACAAATTAAATGGAGCAGTTTCAAAAGCACCTGGGATAATGCTGATTACCAGACAATATTTTCGATTTGTTTAAAAAAGTTTTTAAAAAGCATAAATCCAGTTGCAGTAAGGCACTTACAAACCATACCAGTGTGGCAAAGGATTCAAAAGTATTAATTGCATATTTTTGTTTTAGAGTTTTCAGTAATTAATTATTAAAAAAAAAAATCTAAATCATCCTTTTTTGAGGTCAGAATAGTTGTTTAGGTGGATGAGCTTCTGAATATGGGTTAATTTGTAATGAGTGATTTATTTTTAACAAACAGAGATGGGTTGAAATTATTTTATGCGACCAATGCTGTCAATAAAGCTTAACATCTAGTATTGTACGTGGATAATTACTTTGATTTTCACCTCTCTTTGGATCATAGTAATAGTTTATATTGGCTTAGTAATTATTAAGACAACTTAATTCAATAGTAGGTGTACCAGGGTTTTTGAGGGCAGAAAATATTTAGCAGAGCTAATGCGCAGTGGAAACATTAGTGCCCTACTTCCATCAGCTGCCAATGAGGCCATCCTTTACAGTCCCTGATGAGCTTTTGCTTTTGTTAAACTGAATGCTGTTTTTGGCCAGCGCAGACTAATATTGGAGTTCATAGAATCTTGTGTTTTTATTTAAAGGGTGTAGTGCACAACAACCACTGGTGAAACAGAAAATGGTGCTCTGTTCTATTTCATTCTCAAGACAAATGAAGCTAGTCTAAGGCACTGTACTGTCAGGACTTGCCTTTTTGCGTTGCATATGTCAGTAAAACAGTCTCTTCCTGTTTAACCCTTTAAATCCTGACATATCATTTTTTACGAAATAGACAAAATATATAACATCTAAAAAAGTTAGCACATGTGTTTTTGTTAAAGGAATAGTTCACTTAAAAATAAAAAAAATTCTGTCATTATTTACTCAACCTTAAGGTATTTCAAACATGTATGAATTTCTTTCTTCTGCTGAACACAAAGGAAGATAGTTTGAATAATGCCGATATTTTGAAGAAAAAACAAACAGTTGATTGACCCTATTGACTTCCATAAGAAAAATAATACTTTGGAAGTCAATGGGGTACATCAACTGTTTGGTTACCGACATTCTTCAAAATGTCTTCTTTTGTGTTCAGCAGAAGATAGAAATTCATTGAAACTACTTGAGGGAGAGTAAATGATGACAGAACTTTCATTTTTAAGTGAACTATTCCTTTAAGTATCATATTTCATACATCAGGCTTCTATGGCTCATAGTATGATAGAAGAATATGAAACTCGCACCCGAGGAGAAAAAACACTTCATTTTATTCAGAGGCCCAAAATGAACAAACACTTGCAGTTTAGTGTTGCTGATATTTATAAACAAAAAAAGTAGATTCAATCCTGACAGATTATGTAAATCAATGACATATTTCTAATAGTAGAGCAGACTACTTACATAGTTTACTACTTACATAATGCATATAAATATTAGTCTTGGTTAGATGAAATTTTAAGCTGCAGTCCGTAACTTTTTTAGGTTAAAAATTATTCAAATAAAATTTTGAGCAAGTATAGTACCAGCCAGTGTTCAAAACTATCTACTTGCCCTAGCTCGATTCAAAACAGTAAGCTTATAATAATGTTTTTAATTCCAGTGGTACTGGTGGATTTCCACGGGAAATTCGAGCATGACTTTGCGTCATTACGTCACATCTGTACGCATAAAGAAGGTGTCTCGGCAAGTAAGCTATATTGCGTGTGAGGATGTTGGAGGTGGAGATTTATAGCCTTTTCTCACAGCACTTTATATCATTAAACGTATCAATTTGATGGCGGATCCAAAAAGGTTCAAACGACAATCACCAGTGACAACTGCAGATACACCTGGTGTAAAACACAAAAGACTTCGGAGTGGCTACAGAAAAAAAGAGACTGCAACCGAGCCCATGCAAAAACAAGGATAAATGTAGTCACGCAATGCTGATGTTGTTAACATTAACAATTTGAGAACAAAGTACAATTTGCACGGTTTGGCGTGATATGATGTATCACCCGAATAACAGTATCCACACCGGCGCGGTGACTGACAGCCGCACATTCTCCTCAAAGCATTGGATTCATCCTCGCTGTGCCGTGCCGAGGCACAACCCACGTAAAGTTGATAATTCCACGAAATAACTGGAATTGCAGATTTCGAACAGAGATGGCGACAAAGAGGAAAAACTACAGACTGCAGCTTTAAATGCCGAGTTTTATGATCAAAGCGTTTAAGTTTTTATTATGGGAGCAAAACATGTAATGCAATGCAGTACAATGATGATTAAGAGATGTACAAATAAACTTTCCTTAAAAGCCTGATGTTTTCTATGTGATACTTATATTTTCACATGATTTTCCACAAAAACATGATGTATGGATAATGAATTAAACCTAAGCTGCCTTAGCTCTGTAATATTTCTAACAATATAAAAGTTATTTTTATCTTTAGTTTAGAAAACTCATTAAAGATTTCACAAAAAAAAGACGTGTACCACAACCATAAGGGGATGTTTTTAGAATTTTGCCTTTTATTTACTAACAAAGTATGAACTGTCAATCCAATGACAGAAAGCATGTAGAAGATTGTGTACAACAGGTTTTTCAGCAATGTTTTAATCATGTTAAAAAGCCTTAGAATCTTGTTTATCAAATATGATACAATATACGTTATAATGGCATTTCCTTGCCAATCAGTGAAATGAAACCAGACTTTATGACGTTTAGTCAAATGTCTAGCCATGCAAGAATAGACCTGCACAATCATAACTTAATATTAGTTCCTTACTTTTTACATGAATACAGCATCTTGGATTTCTTTTCATTTTTAGCAGACAAAGAGATCCCATCTTTGTGGAGACGGCTAGGACGTGAGGTGGGTTGATTGATTCACGGCCTGTAGTTGATCAGAGGGAAGCCATAGATTTATTAGTAGGCTTGACGACAAAGGGAGGAAGAGAGTCTGCATATGTTAATCCACTGGCTGAACGATGATCAAAGCTGAAACATGCTGGGCCCCTCTGATGGCCCCAGGGCAAACCAGGCTCTCCAGCAGTCTACTCAAAAGTGCAGAAGAGGAGTAAACAGATTAGAAAAATCAATACGCCATGTTTGGGGCTTGGCTAGATGTTATGGCTCATGGGGAGCTGGCCTTTAAATGCATATACTGTAAAATTGAATCAGGAAAGTCGAGTTTAAGCTCTGACAACCCAGACTTAGACTGTCAATAATTACAAAAAAGAAGAACACTGTTTGTTGTCCTTGAGTTGGTACTTATAGCAGATTTCACTACAGTATTGTTTACAGTGTTGCTGATTTAGATGCGTGTATACACTATACCGTTCAGAAGTTTGGGATCAATACAACTGCTTACAACATTGATGATAAGAAATGTTTCTTGAGCACCTGTTGTATAAAAAAAAAAAAAAAAAAATTGAGCATAAGAGACTTTCCTTTGTTAAAAAAAAAAACCATACTGACTTTTGTGATGTGTGTTGCACTCAGATTCCAAATATTTTTGGCTGCTGGATGGAGGTTGGACATCAGCTGCTGAGTATCGTGTTGTAGCTGCTGTACTAAGGACTACACAGTAAAATCTTTAGGTCATCTCCACTTTCATTCTTGGCATGTGACTCATCTCTTTGATGGCAACTGGTCTAGATTTCAAAGCAGAAGTGAACGCTATGTCTACTTGCACTGTCAGACCCCTGAATCCATTATATGTTCCTCACCACCAGTAAGCTATGCTTCAACCCAGTTGTGTGTGAACACCTGTATTCTCTATGGCTCTCATTCTCCGGAGTTATGGCTCCCAGAGGATCAGCTGTCACTTTCAGCTTCTAGCTGCTCACCGCACTTAAACTCCCTGTTTGTCGTGCTTGCTAGGACTCCTTAATAGTTATCTTTTCTGAGACTGTCCTTACAATAAATATGTAATAATTACTCTCAATTAAGGGTGCTCTGCAGATTATCAAGGGTGGTTAGAAGTCTCTCTTTAAGTGTTAAGAATTATTTCTTTGCAAAAAAATAGCAGCGACTGAATATTCTGTCAAATTGTTTTGAAAGGATACATGAAATGACCCCCCCCCCCTCCCCCCCCCCCCCCATGGTTAGCTTGGTGTCTTTTAACTTCCTGAATTTTAAGATGAGTGACTTGCGGTTATTATTTTTGTTTAATCTGCTAATAGATGTTTATCCCCTCAGGCTAATGTCTGAAAGTAGCTATCAGTTTTACTTATTTATTATGCAGTTAATCTACATAAACGGCATGTAACTCCACCAGGACGTTCATGTGTGCTCTTTCTGTTCCGTTTCCAGCTGTGGGTTTTAAGCAAAGCATGCAGGTCCATATTTTAATACAGCGGTTTTGCAGGCACCTGTCATGAACTCAGCATCGAGTGATTGGCAGATAACACGATGTGATGCGTTCCTGCAGGATGATTGGCAGATCACTTCAGAGCTACTGAGTGGAGAATATGTTTAATTAGAGAGCTATTACTTTGCTGTTGAATCACAAAAGATATTTCTGAACACCCCCTCCACAATTTCATTAGACTTTGGGATTGTATGTTACCTGAGATAGTTCACCTAAAAGTATAATTCATCATTTACTCACCCTCATGCCGTTCTAAATCTGCATGATTTGTATTTATTTTTCCTTTTTTGCATAACACAAAAAGAGATATTTAAAAAATTTCACCACCCCCCAAAAATAAATAAATCATTTCGGACCCCATTGGGTTTCAACATATCGACAAAAACTGTTGAAATATTATTCAAATATCTTCTTTTGTGTTCTGCATTAGAAAGAATTCATGCAGATAGCACACAGGTGAGTGAATGATAACAGAATCTTTATTTTGAACTATTCCTTTAACTTTTTACGTAAAAACTCAATTTTAAAAAACATCAACCAATAATACCCCCCCCCCCCCCCACACACACACACACAAAATGAATAATATGTTTTTTTTTTATTTAGAGCTGTTTTTAAGTCCCAAAGCTCAATGACAGACGAGTACACAAGTTTCCGGAAAAAAAATGAACACAACTGAAGTACAGCTTCACTTTACCATAAGAAGATGTATTGGTTTTCTTCTAAAGTTCTTAAATTTGTCACGAGCTCAACAGATCCCTTAACTCCTTCTAATCACGGTCACCTATCACCGTTTACAACCATCTAGAAATACACTGAAGCACCACTTTCCCACACTTAAGGGCCGTTTATATGACAGGATTTTCAATAAGAAACGTGAGGGAAAAAAAGTGTTTTGGCCGTTCATTTACACAATGGCATTTTAGGGGCTTGTAAAGGGAAACTTTTGAAAACAAGTTTCAAAGTGCAACTTTTTGAAAACTCTTACCGTTATCGTCTCAACACAAAAATGAGAATTTGTGAAAACAGTGACGTCATGTGCATGTGTATTACGTGTTCAGTCAAGGCGCGTAATGTTTCTTTAAAAAGGGACATTGGCAACTACTGGCCTGGAATGAATAATACAGAATCTTTGTCGTTTTCACAGATCCTTTTGAACGGGGATAGCAAAAAAGGAAAAAACGTTTAGATTTTTAGTACATCGTAGTTTTAGTTGCATTACTTAGTGTTAAAGGGCAGAAATGGATTAGAAATATCAACAGAAATGAATTGCAGCAGATAAAAAAATGAATGGGAGTTGTTGGGATTGCCATTACTTTGGTGTTTATCCATAATTACTGGCATGTGATAAAAGTGCTATTGCATTTATACGCCCATACCACTGGTACCTACAATGCTTTGATGAAGGTCTGTTACCCCTCAGTGAAGCTCTTGACTCCTTCTTATCCAAAAACATATAAATAAATAAATAAATGAAGCGTAGAGACATTTCAGCTGCCAAGCTCAACTTCAACTTCAAGCAATAAGTTGGAAGGACCCATCACAGCTGAAAATAGCTAAAACCACACTTATGCTCAGTGTTAGTATTCAAATCTCTTCTAAACATCCTGACTGAATAGTCAACAGCATAATATGTTATCTGTTGCTTGGCTATTGAGGTTATAATAAGAATATTTTACCCACTACAAAGCCTCCGTGGTATCCTCTCTCCTTTTCCCGATGTTGCCTGTTCAGAGCTTGGCTTTTCTACCCCATCTATCTCTCTCCCTCTTTTTCCCTTCATGTCAGAACAAATGCTTATTTATACTGCCTGGGAAAACAGCTGTTTGGAGGCACCAGTCGACTGGGTGACAAAAACAGTCTGAATGTGTAATGAGAAGAACACGGCAGCTTGTCTCCACGCTCTGCAGGACGCCTCGCTCTGCAAAACAAATAAAGGCAACAAAACGAACGGAAACGATGTTGGAAAGTGCTGTGGCAAAGTTTAATGTGCTCTCTAATTACATTTAGCCACAGTAGCAGATTGAGTACATGGACGCAGAGCTAAAGGGTTGGGGGTGAATCAGCGGTTGTTCGCTTGCCGCCACATTCGGCGTTGGAGGTCAGCGAAAGGTATTTGTTTCCAATCAAGGCCCACTGCAGCAGAAGATATCCGACAACAGCATGGGGAATCAGTTTAGTCGAGCGTATGCTGTGCTTGATTGTTCTACGCAGGCTTTGGCGTATCTGCTGGTAATTGGGAGTGCAACTGGTCCGCTGCATTAATTAGTGCAAGCGCTGCCTGATTACACTGTGTGGATCACATTGGGATCACTCTGATTTTAGAGGATCTGTCAGTCATTTTCCTCTTTGTAATGTCGTCTTTGTTTATTTTTTTACTTTGAACATGTTCAAAATAAAATCTATACATTGTTAAGGTCATATTTTTTTATATATATATTAAAAATATAGGTCACACTTTAGATTAGGGTCCAATTCTCACTATTAACTAACAATTAACTGCAACTTTTGCCTCAGTAAACTCCTAATTACTGCTTATTAATAGTTAGTAAGGTAGTTGTTACTTCTCAATAGTGAAAATTGGACCCTAAACTAAAGTGCTACCAAAAAAAAATCTTGCTACTACAGTGATTGAAGGTACTACCATAGCACTAGGACTTTAAGCTGTGGTCACATTAGTAAAATTTCAGCCAAATTTTGTGGGCAGAAAAGTCAAAAGTTATCTTGTTCAAGCATCTTTCTGTTAGCCAGTGCAATGAATTTATGTGACTAACTTGAACATGAGCAAAATCCACGTGGGAAACTTTTTTGCCCTCATGGAAACTTTTTTTCCCTCACGGGAAACTCCCATTCTCGCAGATTACTTGATTTCGCCCACATAATTTCACAGAGCAATGGTAAACGTTACAACAATTGTAGGCTGAGGTTATTCAAAGGTTATTAATGAAAGTCTTCAAAGGTTATTATATAGTTTTAGCTTGTTAGTTTTTTTTTTTTTGTCGTCACATTTTAAAATTTATTTAGTCCTGTCATAAAATAAAGATTAGATTTATTTGTATATCACTTCATTTCAAAGCAATCGTTTGTCGTACTGTAATGTCAATAATGCTTTAGTGTTTTACCATAAAGAGCAAGTTTTTGGGCTGGGTGACATGATGATATAAAACGATGATAAAAGTTAATCTCCGGAATAAAAGTACTAGGCCTTTCTAACAAGGGTGAGATGAAAGGGTGCTAATGTTAAGTGATGTGACAGACAGCTTGATTCTCCCTTAAGAGGTCTATTAGTTTTATTTAAGGGATCTTTTGTGGCGGGTCCGTGACTCATAGCTTTCTGTGCCTGAGGGACTGTTGAAACAAAGGTTTGGAGCGTGTCTTCTCCCAGCCGGACCCATTCCTAACCATCTCCTGCACTACACATGAAGCCCTCGGGGAGCACCCCGGGACGACACGACTTTAATAATAGAAAAAGCACATGGTCCATGATTAGCTTATTAGAGCAAGGGTAACTAATTACCTAATTTTATTGTCAAAGGGGGAAGAAGGGGGCAACCACAGGGAAGAGTTTGGATCACAGGGTCCCCATGCAGCAAGAACGGTCTCGCTCTCTCTCAACCTGTTGCAATGTGCCTCACGGCATCCCTCCCCCGTCCTGCTGTTCAGGTTCGTGTGACATCTGCTCCGAGACGCTGCGTGTCCCCCCGTGAGACACGCCTCCCCTCCTCCCACCTCATGCAGATGTTACAGTCCCCTGGTCTGGTGCAAGCTTGCAGAGCGCACCAGGCCCGTTTGAAGTGTGATGAAACGGAATGGAGCGAGCCGCTCGGGGGCCTTGGGAGCTGGTTGAGGTGTGTTTTTTGGGGGGGGGGGGGGTTTGTTGAAGGGCCAGTGAAACTGGCTCATTACAATATCACTCAGAACCAGAGCCGAGGGTTGAGTTGTTCCCCCTCTGCTGTTGCACGTACCCACGGGACGGGATGGAGAGTTGTCTGGAGCCGACTACGAGTGTTGCTTTCTCTGTCTGTCTCTCCCAATTTTGCTCTCAATGTCTGTCTTGTCATCTGCCCCATTTTCTTTAGAGTTTATTTTCTTTCTGGGCTTTATTTTTTTTTGACCTGAGATATCATTTAATTTTGTTGCACAAACGATGCAAAAGTTTGTTTACACCTTAAAGTATGAGCAATAGTAACATTGATAACCACTAAATAACAATTACCACTAAATGCACTGTATTTTTTTTTTATTACAGAAAGAACCAATTGTATAGTAAAAAATAAATTGTGCAGAATCAGCATTACAACATTATTCATTGCGAACACTGCAAAAGCACTTTATATTACTATACAAATTTGGTATTTATACTGTGACACATTCATACAAATACAGTACATACAACACACACACACACACACACACACACACACACATATATATATATATATATATATATATATATATATATATATATATATATATATATATATTTACATATATATGTGCTCATTTGTAAGCAAAAGTAGATGCCAAAATATGACAATTTGTATGCATGTTCTACTCATGGTAAGATTTAAGAATACAGAAATTTATTATTACTGTTATTAAAGATGTGTCCTGTATAAGTGTCCAACCTGCTAAGGTTTTCAGTATGAAATATGGGATGCCGCATTAGTTGGGAGGTTAGGTGAAGTGCTGGAGGAGAGGTAAACTGTTAAAGATCAAAGTGAAAAACAAAAGCAAATTTCAAACAAGCCTCTGGAGCTCAGCAAGAAACTTTTCGGTCCTCTGATAATACTTAGATCTATAAATGTTTCCTTTATTTATTTATTTATTTATGTACTTGTTTATTTTTAAAATTATTCATTGCAATAATAACTTGGGCCTAACAAGCACTTGTGGGAGACGGCTTTCTTTCGCATCTTTCTTTCACTGCGCTATAGTGCAGGGAGCTGTGGGATTTAGGGAACTATTAGAGAGATTTTTTTTTATTTGTAGCTAATGAACGCTATGCATTCTATTTTTTGCTCTTTTTGTATATTTGGTTGTTGTAACTACAGATTGAATGTAGTGTCAGAATTTACAGGCCAAGAAATTCAAGGTTCTTCTGATTTATATATTATAAATATGTTTATATTATGTGATTACACACACACATCAGCCAATCACATGGCAGCAACTTAAATTATTTATGCATGTAGACATGATTAAGACAATCTGCTAAAGTTCAAACTGAGCATCAGAATAGGGAAGAAAGGTGATCTAAGTGACTTTGAACATGGCCTGGTTGTTGGTGTCAGATGGGCTGGTCTGTGTATTTCAGAACCTGCTGATCTACTGGGATTTTCATGCACAACTTTCTGAATGGTATGAAAAAGTGAGAATATCCAGTGAGAGTCAGTTCTGTGGGTCAGAGGAGAATGGCCAGACTGGTTCAAGCTGATAGAAAGGACACAGTAACTCAAATAACCATTTATTACAAACGAGGTCTACAGAAGAGAATCTCTGAACGCACAACATGTCGAACCTGGAAGCAGATGGGTTACAGCAGCAGAAGACACAGTGGTCGCCAATCCTGTCAGCTGAGAACAGGAAACTGAGCATTCAATTCGCACAGGCTCACCAAAATTGGATAATAGAATTTTCTATTATGAAGGTCTGATGAGTCTCAATTTCTTCTGTGACATTCAGTTAGGGTCAGAATTTGGTGTAAACAACATGAAAGCATGGATTTTTTCTGCCTTGTATCAATGGTTCAGGCTGCTTCTGGTGTAATGGCACACTTTGGGCCCCTTAGTACCAATTGAGCATCGTTTAAAAATGCCAAAGCCTACCTGAGTATTGTTACTGACCATGTCCATTCCTATGACCTCACTGTACCCATCTTCTGATGGCTAATTCCAGCAGGATAACGCGTCATGTCACAAAGCTCAAATCATCTTAAATTGGTTTCTTGAATATGACAGTAAGTTCACTATATGCAAATGACCTACACAGTCACCAGATCTCAATCCAATAGAGCACCTTTGGGATGTGGTGGAACGGGAGATTCGCATAATGGATGTGCAGCTGGCAAATCTGCAGCAACCGCGTGATGCTATCATGTCAATATGGACCAAAATCTGAGGAATGTTTCCAGCACATTGGTGTTAAGACAGTTCTGATGGCAAAAGGGGTCCAACACAGTACTAGCAAGGTATACCTAATAAAGTGTACCTAATAAAAATGTATATAGTGATAAACAATGAAAGTTCTTAATTAACCGAAAGTTTTTCGATACTTATCCTAATGGTAAGTGCCCTATACTGTTGCGTATGGTTACCTCCTCAGGTGAACACCACTTCATGTTTTTTTGCACCAGGTGAAATTATGCATTCTAACTTTTGTGGTTACTAAATTGTTATTTGTAAATGCTATTGAAATATTTCATTTAAAAATTCCGGTTTACAAATACTGCAAACTACTAAATCATATAGAAATTCAACCCGTTTCTAGTATGATGTTGAAAAGAAATTCCACTTGTTGAATCGTGATGTTTTTGAGTTTTACAGGCACACAGTGACCTCATGTCATCTGAGTAGTTGAGCATCGTCCTAGTAATATCTGCTTTCTGAGAAGTTTGGCGGTGACCGGAGTCCACTCAAAACAATACAGTCAAACTGTTGTTTCAGCGTTAACTTTCAAACGTTAAAAAGACTCACGCATGAAGACAACTCTGTGAACGTGGGCTGATAATGACCTCCCTGCTGAATCCGGAGCAGCGTTCCCCAGATCGCCCGCTGAGCTGTGCTCAGAGACTTTGATGATTGCTAGATGCAACTCTCCTTGTAAATATGTACTTTATTGAGAGATGGAACGCTGTTGTTGTCGGTTTTTTGAAGAGTCTTATACAGGCCCTAAGCATGCTGAATGCTTGAATATCGTAGGGTGAACAGATGGTATGTTTTTTCCATTTTTTAGACTTGCCAGAGGCTCCCATCTTCAGCCCGGTCAAGTATAGGAAGTCTCAACTCATCTACTATGATTGCCCTTGGCTGGTAAGAGGAGATTGAAAACAAAGATGTCTTTTTGAATCTACATTGACAGCCCAGCTGTCATCAAAAGCATCACATTTTCTGTATGTAAACCATTGCAAAGTTTGGTAGCCATTTCACAGTGGCACTGGTCGTCAACATAACACATTTAACCGATAATTATTTATAGACTATTGAGATAATTGCTTCAGCCTAATAACTCTTAGGTCATTGTCTTCAAGGTTCAAAGCTTCAATGATTGTTTACCAGATCCAGGCTGCATCTTTAGGAGTGTGAAGTTGCTTTGTGAAGGTTTAGGGTTTTGGGAGCCCCTCCTCTCAACCCTGTGTTGACAGCCCACCTGAGTGCTGTGCATGGCCTGCCCAAGGCAAGACCACAGGCGACGCATCTCTCCTGTGGGCCTCCTTCAGGATCCTCCATACCTCACATAGCCCATTGCAGCACCCCTCTCTCCTTCCCACCGTCTGCTTGTAGAAGGTATAGAGAAGATTTATTTAGGGGTGTCCTCAGGCATCCAGGTTTTCAGATGCCACCCTGTGCCACTGCCACAACGTTAAATGACTATTTTTGGAGTGCAAATCTCAACTATGTGACTTTCCGCTCACTGCACTAATGCACTGTGACTGCTGGGCTTTCTAAGGGAGGTATGACGGGGAGTGGGGGGATGTACCTTTAGTTAACTGCAAGACACGTATACCAGACTGCCGCTTTACCACCATCCACCCCACTACATTTCTTGTGTTTTTTTCCCCTCTGTCTTTGTGTCTTAGTCTTGACTATCAACATTAATGAGACGTTCTTCAACTGGCCGGATTCACAAAGGAAAGGTGAGGAGGAAACAATATGGTATTCTGGAAGCTCTCTGACTTTCTGCCTATTTGAGTCTTTTTGATGAAATGAAACCCGGAGAGCGGGACGGACACTGCATATGAAACAAGCCCCTGTATCGTTTGCCCAGTAGAAATATCAGGAGAGAGCAAATCTCTGTGTATAGCGTGTTGTGCATGCACTTTGCTAATGCGAGTTTCGAGAGTTGCTTGAATGGCAGAAATAGTCCAATTCATAATTAATAGTATCTGATTTGCCTGATTGCATTTTAGCAGTAAGGGATTAACTATATCTGCAAAGACATAAAAAACTGTTAAGTATTTATGATCCTTGATAGAACTATTAACGGCAAATAGCCATCTCCTTGAATATTGATTATTGCTGATTAAAAATTAATTCTGATAAGGAAGTCGACAGTCTCTCAACCTCCTCAATATTTTCGCCTGCTTAAAGTTGTCTCTGCTTGCGGTTTGAGCTATCAAATGCAGAGGAAAGCTTAACAAGGCACTCATTATTTGTCATTAAGATGCGCACCAAAGGCAAAGGACATTATGGTAAAAGAAGGAAAACTGTTGAATTTTTTCCAAAGGTTGTGAGAGCCAGAGAAAAAGGTAACCGAAATCTACTGTTGTTTTTCCCAGATTATTCTAGGTCATACAATTTAGAATCTATTGACAGGAGCATACTGTTGATTGACCCTGAACATTTTGACAAAAACAAACAAACAAATAACATGTTTACACTAATACTTAATATGGATGCCTAGCGGGCAAGTGTGCAGCACTGCGAATAAATAAAATATGCAACTATAATACTGTTTTGAAAGTAACCAAAGTACTTTAGCACATTACAAGTGTTAGCATTAGACTGAGTGAAAGAATTGCTTACCGACCATGCCTGTGCAAAGCTTTATCAAATATTTACACTCAGAAAAATGAAACCCTGTTACTTTGCTTCATTTAGTATATGTGGACCTATGAATATGCAAATTAGCCCCATCTCCACTCACTCACACCAGCTCACAGATCCACTCACTTAACTTTACTTTAGTAAATGCTGCACAATGGCAAGTGGAAATACTGGTAAACTGATTCAGAAGAAGTGGAAGAGTGAATTATTCAGGCTCGTCTACAAGTCGATGTATCAGAATGGTAATGCGTTTTATGTATCGCTCTCTACAACGTCGGACACATAACGGTAATTAATATGATTAGCAGCCTTTTGCATGACTATGTTTTCAAACAGCTAATAATGTGTTGCTTATGTTACACAAACCATGTTCCCGTTCGCCATCACTCTGAGTCACAAAGCTACCTTTTAACAATAAGCATTAGAAACTTAGTACATCAGTGGAGAAAGAAATATTCATCGTAATATACATAATTCACCTGCTATGTTGCTAATTGTTCTAATCCCGATTTTTCATATCAACAGAAACTTGTCATTTGTAAAAAAATTATATCATAATTTTTAAACTCTCATTTCACAACTTAATGTCAATCTCTAAATTAATTCTTAAATGGATAGTTTCCATGCCATTCCAAACCTGTGGGACTTACTTTCTTCTGTGGAACACAAACAACATTTTTGGAAGAATGTTTAAACTGTTTTTATCCATACAATGAAAGACAGTGGGGTCCAAAACATCCAAATTTTAATTTTTGGGTAAACTGTCTCTAATAACTGCTTAATCAATTCTAAGATACTACAATACTGTTGAACTAATGTTAAATGATAAAATATGTGTTAGTTGGAGCCGTGGCATGGTCATTTGTGCTGTCGCTGCCAATAAAAGTAGCAAAAGACCAAAAATTTAAATAAGTGCACTAACTTCAAAGTCTTTGAGAAGATGCAGAAGCTGCTGTAAAAAGTCCAAAATGGTAAACTGGAAAAGGGGAAACTTTTCCCCAGAGCTGTGCCCTTTAGTAGACAGAGATTAGTCGCTACTCTCTTCACGGCTCTGGATAAGTCAGCAAGCTTTATCACAAGACTGCATTTATCCAACAGTGTTTGAAGTCAAGTTGTTTACACGCAGTTTATATTATAGATTTACTTTGTCATAAAAAAGATGTAAGTTGGATCATTAGAGAAGTTTTTTGTTATACACCGGTCTCTCTGAATTACAAACGATTTTTCTTTCCACACTGAAGATGATGGTGCTGAATGACATGAAACAATCACAGCCAATCAGGAGATATTTTATGTTTAATGTGGTAATGTGGAGTGGAAATGTGGACCAATGAGATTTCATTGTGGGCAGGGCTACCCACTGTTTCATGGATAATGAGATAAGATTGTTGTAGTAAACACGTGAAACACTGACATGATTAGGAAGAATAAAACAAATTATGTTTTTTTGAATGAGTAATAATTTGTTCAGGTATATTAAGGCTTGGAACATAAGTTAATTCTTAATTAACAATAATGTTAAAGAATGTGACATTTTATGGGACTTCCTGCTTACTTGTGTCACATTCGATTACTCAGTTTGTATTTTGGAAATGAATGTTATTAATGGTGTTATTTCAGTTAGGCTAATAGCTGGTTTGATTTGCATTGAGAGATGATCTTATGGAAAGTGCCCCATGCCAATCTCTAGATATGGTGAAGGGTGTGTGATGAATTGGGGATATTTTAATTCCAAAGGCCAAGGGAACTTTATCAGGATGCATAGTATCCTGGATCCATGAAACAACTGGCCTTTTAAAACTAAAAATCTGCCTGCCTCATTGGGAATTTTACATGAGGTGTCCTGACTTATGCACCCTGTATTTTAAGGAAGAACATTTATTTATTTACGATACATTATTCATTCACAAAGAAAATTGGTGTCCTTAAAGGTTGGATTTTTCCAAAATTTTTAAAATAAGGGATTAAGTGCAATTTCCAAAAGATGATTTTTTATTCCTCTTTTTAGTCAACTTTAGCATGTGTGTGTTCACTTATGCTAGGCACTGTATATATATTTAAAACTATTCTAGTGATGAACACATGCATTGATTGACAGATAAACTGCACTCTTATTACAGTGTTGTTGTTGTTGTTGATGATGAGGTTTTATAGTGTATTTAATTAAACTGCTCAGGTAATGTTAATAGTATGACCCATTTCAGTGGTGGCCAAAATTACAATTTAAAATTTACAATTGGTCATTTTTAAAGGTAAAAATATTTTTAAATTAAAAAAAAAAAATCTTATTGAACCAAACTTTTGAACAGAAGTGTATGTGGAACAGTCCTTGCATTAAGCCAACAAAAAGAAGAAGTGGCTTAATGTTGTTATGACATGATCAGTTTCACAGAGAGACAAACACTTCACAATTTAGCAATAATAATCTTGTATTTTTTAAATAATAGGTTTGTAACATTTTTATTCATTTATAGTACTATGCTTCTTAGTTGCTTAAGAAGCAACATGTCAGACAAAATAATACGTTTTTATTTCAAAATAAGTTTTTTTTAACATTGATAACTGACATCTAATCTTTCTCTTTTGAAAGCACCACTGATCAAATCATTTTGGGAGCACATTAGCAATGCCATAATTTCAAATTCTTAGCCTGTGAAAAAGTATGTTTGCCAGAGTTAGAGTACAGTCAATCTGGATGCATGTATTCACTTTTATCAGGGCCTCTTTGTTTGGCTCATTGCTCTCGCTTTCTGTATTAATGAGTGTGTTTTGCTCTGTGCATTTGCTGCTGTTTGGATTTGTTTGTCTCACTTTGTTAAGGGTTTAAAAGGCTTGAAATAGCTACCCCCCCCCCCCCCCCCCCCCCAACCAAACAAATATGGCCAATTGTGCTGCCAACCAGGATACTGTTTTTCCTCATGACTGTTCAAGTTTATGAGAACTTGTTCCCACACCTCAAAGCATTTGCTAAGGCCTGCTAATTGACTGTATTAGCCTGATGTTGACTTGAAAGCCAGCAAGTGTCAACTTGGACAGTGTACATGCAATTACCATAGCTAACACTGGTCACAACTGGTGTCTTAGCATTTAATGAGTTGTCTCTTTGCAAAATTGTGTCCCGCTCAGTCTTCAACTGAGAGTAAACACACTCAAGAGGTCCTAAAGGAGGCCAGAGTCTTGACGCTTCCACAGGGATGCAAGAATAACGTACCGCGGAGTCCCGTGAGGGCCGCTGATGAAATAATAATGTGTTGGGGTACAAACATGCAGCTGAAATTTGCAACTGAAAATCTTTGTCTTATATACCGCCTATGACGATTCTTAGTGAAAAGTTTACATGCAAATAGACCCCCCTTGTCTTCTCTCCTTTGAGAGCAGTAAGCCCATTGTCTGGATTATGTTATTGTTTATTTTGAAAACAATTAAAGTAGTTGATTATAAATTTCATAATTTGTCTTTCAGGAGAATTACGCTAATGTAGTCTGTTTGAAGATGCTCCTAAGATGGATCCCCAGTGAAAGGAAGGTACACACTTTTTGCACTAAAAGGATAGTAGGAAATATCATAGTGTGACTAATTGCAATTCATCTAATCAGGACTTCTGTGCATGTCAGTGTTTATATTTCATTAAAACCATTTCATGCTGATTTTCTTGCAGGATTTTAAGTGCAGTTGCAGAGACAAGGCACTGTGTTTCCCTGTACTGATCTCAACCCAATGATTTGGCATGACCTTAAACTGAAAATACTCTCATTATATTTACTCACCCTCATGTTGTTCTAAATCTGACCTTCTTTCTTCTGTGGAACACAAAATAATATATTTTGAAGAATGTTTAAATGATTTCCATACAATGAAAATCAATGGGGTCCAAAACAAATGTATACATTTTTCAAAATATCCTCTTGATCCACTGAAGAAAGAATGGTATAAAGATTTGGAACGACATGGGATAGTTCAGGTGAGCTATCCCATTAAGTAGACTGTGTCTATTGTTGTGACTTAGTTCAAATCAATTTTTTTTAGTACAATCCTGGCAAATTCAAAGGGATCACATATTTTCCCCAGCAACTTTATGCGACCCCTAATTTCTGCCGAGACGTAATGCAGGGTGTAGAGTTTCCTTCGACACTGACTTCAGGTGGAATTAATGTTCCATTGATATTAGAGAAACCTAGTTCCTGTGGTTGTTCCTCTGTTTTTGACCAATCAGCATCTTCTATTTACACTCAATGCTCTCGTTCAATTTTTTCTCGTTTGATAATACATTCTCGCCCAACACGGGCCACTCTCTTTCCCTCGAATGTCACTGTGCCTTCCCAGTGCATTCTGAGGCCTTTCAAAATAAAAGAGGTATGAGAACCAAAGAGCGAGAGAGAGAGAGACATGTCAGCTTGCACCCTCAGTCACGGCCGGTTAGTTAAAGCAAATGCCGTTGGCCTCCTGAGAGAGCGTGGGCCAGCCGAGGGTGCCAATCACAGCTGTACCCGGGGCTTTCCTGTGTTCCGTTCGCCGCAAGCTACTTTTTATTAATTTAATAAACATCCCGCAGAGAGCGGTGAGCTTCAGCCACCGACAGCAGCGCTGCTCAGGTCCTAATGAGAGGAGATTACTTTAACCCGACACACATAAAGGAGACAACGCCAACAAACGTATCCACACAACCTTTGACACACAGACTTTTTAACATCTCATATTCCAGAATGATGTGGGCCGTCTTATTTATTTATCTAATACCTCATTTATTACTATTCTGGGATTGGCGGGCACTTTGCAGGGGCTAACGGAGAACACCTCGCAAGGAAAAATAATGGATCTTACTTTAAAAGCGGCTTCTTCCAGCCCTGATCGACTCAGCGTGGACGGTAGCAGCAACGTGAATCATTAAACTCGCCCTCTTCCTCTCAGCTCATGAGTATACACACAGCAACGTGGTAAAAAACACTCTAACCATTACCATAATGCATGGATAATGGGGACAAGAGAGTCTAGATGTCAAACACCGGAAAGTGTAAATTCCCTCGTAATAGAAATTTCACTTCTTTGCCTTCATTTCTCTCCTTCTCTATGTTCCCTCCCTCCTGTTCCCAACCCTCTTTATTCTGTACTGCTACATATATTCATGAATTCATGTTTGTGATGAAAACTTATGCGGATTGAGGGTAAAAAAACAAACATAAAGTGTATTTTGACGAGGATCTGCCTCGTTTCAGTGCCAGAGACTTGCACCAGCTTCAGTCCTCAGGGATGCACCAGGACGGTAGACCCTCATTCCATATTTCTCTTTCTCTTTTCTCCTACCCCCTCCATACTATGCTCTCTCTCTCTCTCTCTCTCTCTCTCTCTCTCTCTCTCTCTCTCTCTCTCTTTCTCTCCCTCTCTCTCTCTCCATCCTCTACCTTGGCCCTCCCTTGCTCACCCCCCCCTCTGTCAAAGTCAGTTACAGACAGAAGATTTCTCCTTCTTAAATAATTCACAGGTTGATTAATAGACTCACAAGGGTATAATTAGACAGGGGAGAGACAGTGGCTAGTGTAACCAGTACAGTGCTTATGGGAATTAGAGAGTGGGATTAATAAGGAAACCGAGAATACTGTGAGTGTTCAGAAAATATGTTGGTGGATCAGGTTGGAGAGCTGAGCGGGTTTTGGATGGGGGAATGGGGGGAGGGCTGTGTGCTGTATAAAGCACTTTCTCCAGGAGCAGAGAGCCAACGTTTGTTTGATGTGGAAATTGGACAGTTTGAATCCGTCTCTTTTAATTTTTAACAAGTTACAGGGACCCCCTCGGTATACCACACTTTTCTAAAGGAAATAAAATTAATTTGCCTTTCCTTTTTACAGTCTTCCTTTTTTTCTGACCCCTTTCTTATCCAGTTACCCTTCCTTTTTATTTGCACTCGTAGATCTATAGGAGGAAGTGCAGCTGATATCATCAGCATATAAACTCCGTTCCGTCGCCTCTAAAACGGGATTGGGCTACTTTTGCATTCTGAAAGGGATGAGTTTTGTTGTGCGAGATTGCCGTTCGTTGCGAAATTCCACCAGACAGATCTCCGCTTCAAATGTAAACAGCTTCTTATCCCTTCGCCTGCACAGAGCAAATCAGAAATGAAACAAAACGTATCAACGCAGAATCCAAAAACACATTTCAGAGACGTTTCTTTTCAGCCCACAGTGAAGAGAGGAGGAGACTTATGGGACTTTACTTATGATGCTGCACATTATTTTGCTGTCTTACCTCTTGTCTTTTGTTTCTCATTTAAAAGATGCATTTGTGGAATGTATTCTCTGTCCTGTCCCATGTGTGCGTTTTGAATGGAACACAGAAAAATCCTTAGCGTGGTCTGAATGGGTCCACCAAACAGAGCTGGTTGTATTTATCTGCCTCTTTTCTCTCTCGTTTCTTCCATCTGTCTCCTCCAGATGTTTTCTTCCATTCTCACATTGCATCTGATCTGTCAGTGAAGAAAAGGCAACATGACAGCACTGTTTGCACAAGCTCATCCCGGGCCATTTCATCCTGCGCTGCAAGACATGCATGCAATGAGCCCCCAGGTGATTCAAATGGGGGATTTGATTCAGTTTGTCTCTGAAAATGAGAATAGTTTAATTTAACAGATTAAATTTAGCTATATAAAAACTTGCACCCTCAGTACTTGATGCAAGCGATTTGTGTTGTATAGCTTGCTAAGATATAAGCTTTTCAAAACTTAAAGTAGGTAAAAATTAAAATAGCTACCTTAAAAAAATTAGTTTGCCACACTACAAGCTACTAACAAGAGCTGACATTTTAAAATATAACATAAAAACATGATAACACTACCTAGACACTAAAAAAATATTATTTATTACCTGTCCCCGGTCTCTAAAACTACACTTTATTAATCCATATAATGATTAAAATACTCTGTCTCTGTGTGTGTGTGTGTGTGTGTGTGTGTGTGTGTGTGTGTGTGTGTGTGTGTGTGTGTGTGTGTGTGTGTGTGTTTGTGTTTGTGTTTGTGTGTGTGTGTGTGTGTGTGTGTGTGTGTGTGTGTGTGTGTGTGTGTGTGTGTGTGCGCGCGCGCATGTGACTCCATATCCCATCAATTAAGTATTTTTCTCATAAGAAATCCATATATGAAACACATTTTAGCCATAGCAAAAACTGGTAACTACTTTGAAGCAATTAAAAAATATATTTATATATTATATTATATTTTTATAGTTTTAAAATACATTTATAGTTTTTTTAATGAATGACCTCAATTGGGATGACAGCATAAACAGATGTATAAAGTGAATATTCCTTTTTATGCAATATTGCAGAATTATAAATGATTTATCCATGAACACCATTATTATTATAATTATTTTTACAAATAATGCGCCTTCATAATCTTTAATTAAAATAATTTCTCCTCCCTCTGATGATGTGTTTACTGGCAGAGAGCGGGACACGGTGTCACTCACACGACATCACAGCAATAGCAAAACACAACCATCCAATCAATTCTGATGGACAAAATCAATTCCCACCCTACTTTTTTTTATGTCCGAGAATCCGTTTCACGCAGAGATACGTCACAGTAGGGAAGAAAATACTGTAGCAACTTCCGTTTCATGGTTACTTAAAAATAAATTAAAAAATTAATGTCATGACCCCTTTAGTTTAGTAGCGTTGCTGCTATCATTAACCTAAGAGGGGGCGCCAGTGTTCCCAGCAATTTCGGTTTATTTACCTAGGATGGCATTAAAGCTCTGTACACCTGATAAAGGGGGTGTCAGGAGGCCTCTGACAGCCTCAGAGACTGCTGAGTTTTTGCGATTTGGTTGCTACGCCGCCAGAACAAGGAGAGCCTATGGCAACTTTGAAGTTTTGACAGACGAAGGTCTCTGAACATCCCTTAATCTTGACTTTCCTCAGACAGTACACACGGCAAGTTCACGCTGTTTGCTTTCTGCTTCTTAATGACACAAACAAACCATTCACCCACCACACATCATAAGATTTCATCTACCTTAATGCAAGCTCTGGCTGATTTCTCCTCAGACGCAAAAGCCCCTTAACTCTCTCAGAAACTAGCCGTCTCCAAAGAGCGTACGCACGAGCGTGTGGGAAGACGCGGCTTTCCGCTGGGTGCCGATGAGCTCTCGCGTGTCGTGTGGGGCTTTTTGATCGTACCTGAGTGTTTTTGTTAGCATGCTGCAGGAAACTGCCTGGTGTGATGTGTTGAAAACCAGATCAATAGCTAGCAACTGTAAACGGATGGCTCTGTCAGAACGGATTGTCCTGACAAGAGACAGACTGCGCTTAACACGCCTTCAACAATCGAAATTCATTTGTCCCCCAAAACAGAAGTAGAAATAAAAGGGGAACATCAGGCGTGTTTTATCCATGAACAAAAATTCATTTTATATTGCTTACAATTTTTAGTAATAACCTATATGCCCTTATAGGGCATAGGCCTTTACACAAATGGTGGGAAGTGTAGGCTAACTCATCCAACCATACATCCTACAGACATCATTGATTCCTTGTATTGTGTAGTTTGCAATTTTCTTTTTCTTACCTTCCTTTGAACACAAAATAAGGATGTGTTAAATACTTTTTATGTCCATACAATGAAAGTATTTTTCTGTGTGTGTGTGTTCCACAGAAGAAATGAAGTTGTTATACAGGTTTGGAATGACATGAAGGTGAGTAAATGATAACAGAGAGTATTAAGAAAGTGTTTAGGATTTTTTATAATAGGTTGACAATCTGATCTTTTTTATTTATTAATCATTTTATTCAGCAAGGGCACATTACATTTATCAAAGACAATAAGGACATTTATAATGTCACAATAGATGTCTATTTCAAATAGTTTTTAACTATTAAAAACTATTTGGTTAGTTTTTAACTTTCTTTCCATGAAAGAATCCTGAAAAAATTATTGTAAATATTAAGCAGACCAACTTAACTTTGATAATAAGAAATTTTTCTTGAGCTCAAAATCAACATTTTAGAATGATTTCTGAAGGACCAAGTTTACAGGATTACAGGAGTAATGATGCTGAATATTCAGCTTTGCCATCACAATAATAAATTCTATTTATTTCTATAAAATATGTTAAAATAGAAAACAGTTGTTTTATTTTTGAATAATATCATACAATATTACTGTTTTACGGTTTGTAGATCAAATAAATGCAGCTAGATAGATAGATAGATAGATAGATGACTGATTGATTGATTAAATTATTGATTGACCAATCAGATTCCACTTTCATTTAAAGGCATAGATATAGGACATTTTGTTCCACTGAAGAAAGTTAGTTATACAGGTTTGGAGCGAGATGAAGGGTGAACGTTCATTTTTGGGTGAACGTTCACTTCCATACACACATCACAGGTTGTATAGCGTTGGCAACTTGACACCTGTTTGAGTAGTTTCCTGACTCATTTTAGTAACTTCTAGTCTTTTAGACGATCATGTTGTGTTGTTTTGTTCTAGTCATCTCTCCCACCTTCTGATCTCCATCTCCCTCTCCCTTTTCTTGTTTGTGGCAATTGGAGGGCCAAATGGAAAGGACGGATTGTCTGGCGTAGTAAGTAAAGTGGAGTGTAGTGGCACA
Organism: Siphateles boraxobius; assembly: GCF_051911475.1. NCBI lineage: Eukaryota > Metazoa > Chordata > Actinopteri > Cypriniformes > Leuciscidae > Siphateles > Siphateles boraxobius. The sequence continues at coordinate 2,694,773 of NW_027508788.1, forward strand.
GTGCAGGTGGGCAGGAGAGGGCACAGAGGTTAATTACTCTATTACTGGGTGGCTCAGGCAGGAGCTGTTTAAACAGGACCCAGTCAGCGGGGGATTAGTCCTCATTACTCCAGCTAAAGCTATTCCGCGGACCCTTCCCCCGGCCCCGCACTGCCTCTGGTTTAGACGTGCCAGAGAATATTCATACTTACCCCGGGGGAGAAAGAGAGAGAGAGTTAGGGAGGCTTGAAAGGGCTGACACAAACATGGAGAGCGCATGAAAGGCAAAAGGAAGGAGAGTTTGAAAGCAGGAAGTGGAAAGAATCAAAGGAAGCTTGAGCAAGAGAGAGAGAGAGAGTGAAGGCAGAGCATCACGATTGTAAATCTTGGCTTAACTTCTCCAGATCAGTGGCATCAATCACCTGAGCTGAGCATTGCAACAATTATCCTTCCAATACCCACACGGACAGATTAACATCTCCACTCCGATTACACCCTGACCTGCTCCCTCTCCTCTCGGCTCGAGGGTGTCTGATGGCATGGGCTGATTATCTTGTTCCTCTAGCTGAAGAACGTTGTGTGAACTGAAATGGGGTCGAGATTGTGTGCGTGAACTGGACTTGTTGGTCAGTGCGTCAGTGAACTGGGTTTGTGGGTCTTTGAATCAAGCTGGATTGTTAATTAAGATGGTTTGTCTGATAGCAGAGGTCTTGGTGGGCTCATTATTTTTTGGTCAGTGTTAAGAAGTTGTGTTTTTTGTGGCATTTATAAAATAGGAAGAAACTTTCCACTGTATCCATGCTTTTGCACAAACCATCATCTAGACGTGAACACTACGTCCCTTTCAGCTATGCTGGGACTTACCTTACATGTGCAGTATAGCTTACGTGCATTTGTACATACACACCGGCCCATATACAGTTGCATGGCTTACTGTTACCAAAATGACCCCGGTACCCTCCTTTTCTGTGCCTGTACTGTAGAAAGCGACACTACAGTGCTGTTATACAGCATTAATAGTATACATAATGAGTGAGGAGTGCACGTGTGTAAGGCACATTTGAACTACACAGGTTTAAGTCAGCCTGTATAATTTCCCAATACCATTAATCGGTTGACTTCTCTCTATCCATCAACTTCCCTGTTTACACACAACATTTTGGTTCTGGACATAAAACTAGAAATCAGTTTCTCTATAGAGATTTTTTAATGATAATATATCAACACATATATTAATAGGCAATGATACATGGTTCTGTAGAAGCTACAATCAGTGTATCATATCATAAAAACCACGCTAACCAAAATCCACCAGTGAGAGAGGTCATTGCTATGGAAAATGCCGCAAAAGAGCAATAAACTTTATAGTTTTTCACATAATAAATGACAATAGTCAATATTTTTATATTGTACCATGCTCGAACAATGCAAAACATCACTGATTTGTTTATAGGTTTCTATCCTTATACTGATGTTTTTAAGAGAAGTCTTTATCTTTTTCCAGTTTTCAAATACCTTGTTGCTTCAGATTAAAATTTGTAATGTTTGTCATTCGTAATATTTCTATAAGAACTGGTTGATTATTAAACTATTTTTCAAATCCCTATGGAGAAAAAGAATGGGAAAGATGCTTCCAGAAACCATAGCTGCTAAAAAATTGAGTGGTTACTGTTGTGGTCTATTAATATCATAAGTCTTTAAAAAAATCACAAGAAACATACATGATAAATCTGTCCATGATGCTTCAGATGGCAGGGGCTTAAATAGAGCAACCACACACGTTTGTGTTTAATAAAACTGTAGGGACGTGCGGTGACGCACACACGCTCACTGAGAGATTTCTGGAGAGATTGACAAACATTGGCAATAAAATACAATTAGATATGAGAAGGAGAAAAAAAGCTTAATTTTGAGAGATGCCAGCCCTTCAATGTGTGATTTAGCTCAAATCCTGGACAGAGCAACCATTATATAATTGAGGAAAAAATCAATGTAAGCAGCTAGACGTGGCTGCTGTGAGCAGGGTTGCATCCATATTGAAAGTGTACAAGATCGATCGGTGTCTGGGATCAGCTTAGCTTCACTACCCTAATCACACACCGTACTGGTCGATGCTGGAGCCTGAGCTATTGGCACTCACAGCCTATGTTAACATTAGTTTTTCTCTGCCTGTTTAAAAGCCACACCTGAGATCTTGGCCATTTACTGGCAAAAAAACAGGGATTATTTTAAAGATTGCCTGAGGTGTGAGTGAAATTCTCTGCCCCGCTGGTTGAGGACGTTTGGGTGGGCATTGGAGGAGAGAAAAGAAACACACAGGATATTTATTTTATCGACGTTCTGCTGTAGAAACAGTAAGATTTAGTGGGGCTCGACTGTTAAAATTCCCACAGAGCTTTTCGCAAGCACACACGCATACACATACAAACGCAGGCGGTTTCCATAAGAGGGATGAAAAGCAGTCAGTCAATACTTGGGCTGATTTGCACTGGAATAAAACTTAGATAGGAAGTCAGATAAATCTATAGGTTTAATCAGAAAACACTCCAAATTCAAGTACAATGAAATTTTGATGTTAATGTCCTGAGGTGTTTTTTTCAGTTTATATCATTGATGTAGCTTATCATATATTTTATATTTGGAATTTCAGACACACTAGAAAATGATTTATTTACAGTCGACAGGAAATTGAAAGAGATCTAAATCTGTTATACTTTTAAAATTGATTGGATTGAAAAAAGTTGCTCTAATTTATTTACTTATTTTTTTAATAACATGCTATGATGAATCGTGTACAATAACCTAATGTTTATAATGAAAGTAAATAGGATCAACTTTGATTTCATTTTGCACTTAAATCTACATTAAACACAATATCCTTAACGGTGTGAATATTTACGTGTAAATAGTCCACCTTGTTTGCAGAGGCTATTTACACTAACTCCGCCCACTGACGTCTGGTTGGGCCAGGAAAACATTACAGAAGACGCTGGATTGTCAACAATAGCAATAGTGTAGAGTTAAGGAGCGTGGTAGAGAGTTTTCACACAAATCGACTCTAGTTTGAATTCGCCTTTTGCCAAACTCGCTCTACTCCCTTTTCCCATCACTTATCAGATCGGACAGGCATTTATTTTCAGTAAAAATTAAGAAAATATTCGAAAAGTGGAAATAAAGTGTCTAACGTGTGTTTAATAATAAAGTGTTTATCAGTTAGGGTTAGGTGTAGGGAGGGCTTTATTGTCCCAGAAAGGCGGCCATTTATAATTTTAATAAATTAAATAATATACACTGTTATTATTGCATACCACTTAATGTACAACGACACTGAGGTGCAAATAGTATCTGCCATTAGCATCTAACTACTATTTACACGTATTGCAAAGAAAATACTGCTATTTTTACTTAATGTAAATATAATCTATTGCTATTTTCACTTAGTGTAAATAGCAGCTATCTCTATTTTGTACTTAGTTCTTAATAGCTTCTATCACTAAGAAAATATATTATTTTCACTTAGTATTAGTATAACCACCATCTATCATTAAATCTGAATGACCATAATTATCAATTTATTTAAATTAATTTAAACATGCAAGTAAAATTTGTGCAGTGACAAATCAAATTGTAGAAATTTTGTTAAGTTCCCTATTTCTCATGTCAAGTCACCATTTATATAGCGCTTTTTTTTAGATTATTTCCAAGCAGCTTTACAGTGATAATAGGAAATGAATGCAACAAAGATCTACTGTAGAAGAAATTCATTGTCTAGGTTAAGTACGTTTTTAATTGATTCATTTCCGTTGTAAAAATCATTAGTTATTAACTTACACAACAGCGTTTTCAACTAAAAACAGAAAACTTTGAATGCGTTCTGGCTGTTCATTTACATGACAACAGTGTTTTGGTGGCCTAAGAATGCAAACTTTAAAGTAGGTTTCAAAGTGCAAGTTTTTGAAAACAAGTTTTGGAAGCCATACCGTTATCATCACCGTGTAAACTTCAAAAACGTGAATCTGTGAAAACGGTCACATACGTTTAGTCTATAGGCATGCATGTTTGAATGCGAATGTGCGCGGGTGCGTAGTCTTTCTTTACAAAGTGACATTGCCAATCAGTTGTCCGGCACGCATAATAGTGTTTTTAGTCATGTCCGCGGATGTGTGTGAACGGGAATCATTTTGATAATGTTTTCATCTGTATAGAGGAAAAACATCTGTCGTTGAAATTTTTTTTGTGTTATTTAACTTGCTAGGCCTGTGGCAATGCTCTTGAGGGACATGCATCTTAGAACCATGTCGTCCCGCGGACCCTCAAACCTGCTGTTGTGCATATTAGGAGCATTTTAAGCTTCCGATGGGGAAGAGATCATAGCGTGCTTCCATATTAATTGCCCTTTGGAATGGCCCAATTATGCCATTAATGGGCCCTGGTGTGAGAACTAATGGCTGGAGACCTTTTTTGCATAGCATTAGCTTAATTGAGCTGCAGATAGAGGCCTAGTGTGACTAGCAGGTCAAGCTAATGTTACCACTGGTCCAGCAGAAGACCTTTAACTGACAGCTATATTAATTAACAGCTATCCAGTTACACAGGCTTTAAAAGAGATGAATTAGTAACATGTTTGGTGAAGCAGCATATTGGTCTTCAGCCGAGAGGGAAAAAAAGGTCTGTAACACTGGATGGCAAAGTCTTTCTGTACTGTTAAGCTGCTAAAATATGGCGAAAATTGTGGTGTGTTCTTAACTTCTTATAGGACCATGTGTGGTTGATGATGGATTTTATGTTTTAATGGCCCAAACAGGAATGGTTTGCATAATCTGTGCATGTCAGTAGTGCTATTAGCTCTGAATCTAAATGAAGGAGTTTCTTTTTTTAGAATAAGTCAGCATTTTACAGTAGAAAGGTCCTTCTACTTATGGAAAGTCCAGCTGCATCAGAAAGTAGGCTGAACGAAGCAGGTCAGGCAGGAAGCTCTTTTGTTATGTAAAGAGCTGCTATTTGATCCTCGCGCAGGCAAAAAAGGAAAAGAAAAGGGAGCCGTTCAGATAAACTTGCCTCATCAGATAATTGAGGATGCCTTCGCTCCAGTTTCTCTCTTTTGCATAAATGTCTGATCAGTTTTCAGAGGCTGATAACGGAACGCCTGTCCTTCTGCGGGCTCTCTGAAGCGCTCCGGCAGGGTGGCTGAGCAAAGAAAACATTTGCAGGATGATCTTTCTGATCTTCATCATGTATAGATAACATATTCCATTGTTTATTTTTTGTTCTGTCATTGGAAATCTCCAGTCTTGCTCAGTGCTCGTGATTTTTAAGCGTTTGATGTATGTGTGGCATATAAACTCCAGTTATGGAAAATGTGTATTTTAATATTTATGTGTAACAGCTAAAGATTGTTTAGACGTAATAAGTTCTGTGAACTTCATGATTATTGAATCAACAGTGGGTGACTCGGTTGGCTAAGCACTAGGTAAACAACAGTATTTTTATCTTTCTTATTGTATTTGATTTGTTTTATTCTAGTTTTCCATAGACTAATCTAAAACGTAAAACAAGTTTGCATTAGATATTAATAAAAATCTGTTCAAGTTAAGTTCAGTTAAAGTTAATTTCTTATCCCATTTTTTTGTTTTTCTGGATTAAAAAGAAAATAATAAGCAAATAAAGCATAAAAATAAACTTAATTTGAGATTTATGCTCTGAATAAAGATAATCTTACACAATTTTGCTTCTCAAGAAATAGTTATAAAGATGTTTCAAAAGTTGTGTTGGAAAACAAGACAACAACACTGATTAAACTTTTTTCTTTCTGAGAGATTTCAGGCAAATGCATTTGTTTTGGCTACAAAGCAAACTGCCGCTCCTAAATTTGCTGTAATTATAGTACACCAGACGGTTCTTCTGTTTGCATTCATCTTTCTGGTGGTGCTCTCGTTCACTCACTCTCCACTAATATTCATCCGTCAGTTGTAGTCGGAACCCATCCCTTCGCTTCCCTCCTCCCTCTTCCACCTCTTCCTGGTGCCAGTCTTTAACTACTCTCCACGTTGGCCACTGCTCTGCTTGTTACAGGCCCAACACGAGTGCAAACAATCAAAGTCTTTGGGAACACTGAAATATGCATGGCTATCCGTGACAGACAGATAAAGCAGGGCAATTAGCCACGTAATCCTAGAGTGGCGCAAGGACTCGTCAGCCTCAGCTGTCCTCCCTCCCTCTCTCCGGATCTCTTTCCTCAAGTTACTCTCTTGCTCTCTATTAGTTAAATGTACTTTGTGTGTCGGCTCCCCATCAAATCAAGTAACACTTCCTCTAATTGGCTTATAAATTATACAGCTGAGGCAGCATTATAATTTCATCAGTGGTAAACATTGCAGGGGCAGTCGGTAAAGAATCTATCCCTCATTAATTTCTTAATTTGGGTAGATGGAACGGAGAGGAAGAGAAAGAGAGAGAGGTTGGGGATGAGTGAGAGAACCAGAGCGACAGAGAGGGGAGGATCGTATGAACGAAAGAAACTCGCATCACCTTGGGGATGAAAGGGTGGTTGGTTAAAAAAACCAGGAGGATGTTGCTGGCGCTTTTGTTAATAAATGTCAGATATACGATCCAAAGGTTTTATCGGTCGCTCTTCCTGTGAATTCCAGGCAGTGGCTCCATTCCCATGACTTTTCTCACTCACGCATCGTTTTCCCCATTTTCTCCCTTTGTGTTCTTTTTTTACACTGACTTTATGAATATTTCATAGCAAAGGTCATAAATATTCATTCCAATAGCTTTGCATAGTAGTTATTACCGGTATTTCTTTTTAAAAAACAAAAATACTCATTATAAATTCTTCATACTCTTTCCCTGAAATAATTACAAGTGCCGATATACTGAAACGCACACACTCACTCCCTCGCAGCGAGTGCTTTGTACCATTGCTTGAAGAGGAGACAAATGAATTTACAGTTCACACACAAGTTATTTCTTCGAGCTGCTGCTGTGCCTCTTTAGAGACACACCACTGAGTTATGCATTTTATTCTCAAGAACAGTTATTAACTTTTAGCATATTATCATATTTAAGGTCTTTTTACGATGCTAAAATCACATCTAAAGGCCTTTTAATCCTCTACCTGCAGGTACGTCGCTTGAAATTTCAGGTAATTTATGCGGAAACTGTCCTAATGACATATGCTTGGAGTTGGAGTTGAATGCATCCGCGTGAGTTTGTATCCTGACTGGGTCCCATCTGTCTCCGCTCCTCTCATGCTGTAGATTTGGACTGGCTGCTTCCACCTCCTGTCAGATTAAACACGAAAACATATGAATGACTGACTGCTAACCGCTTCCATTGTCATGTCACGTTAAGTCTCCAGTTCCTGCCGTTTGGATTGCTCATTTCGACCATTTCTGGGACTTCTGTGCAGGGCAGGTTAATCTTGACATTGTCTGATCTTTGGGAGACGTACAGTATTTTTAAGCAGTCTTCAAAATAAGGGCTTCCTTGTGTCTCTGTGGTGAAAGCCAACATGAAAGGATTCGGAAAGAGTGGGAGAATCTTCAGAGGGGAAGTGAGCCGCCGAAATGGTGTGAAATGCAAACGCCCAATGGCTGTTCTTTCATGGCTTTTATTCAATAAAACAGAGCTCTTTTTATGTAAGCCTTTTGAGTCTGACATATAACACCCACACTCAGACAGGATCAGATGTGGCTTTGCCACTGGATGATGATTATTATTAGACATTTATAATTTGTTCATTTTTGGAATGATCATTGGATTTAACAGAATCATCTATGTAGATCTGAACTATTATTTTAGTTTTATTGTAGAGATGTGCAGGTGCATGATGCAAGTGCCATGTGCTAAAACATTTTCTGCTGTGCTGTTATTGTCAGTTTTCATTTCACTTTTTTAAAGTTGCTAATGTAAAAATCTGGAGATTTAAGAGGACTTTTTTTCTTGCGTATTTGCAAATCTGTTTAACAATCTGGCAACTTTCATCCTTCTATATTTTTTTAATCATCACATTACACACAGGAACATAAATATATAGGGACATTAATATATAGACACACACTCCCTTGGCACTTCCGCTTATCCGTGGTCGTGTGTTCAGTGAGTAGCGGATGACTCTTTAATTAATGTTGCAGTAAAGCAGAGCTCTGGTCACAGCCTTCGTGAGGTTCTGCATTAGTTCCACCTGAGCTGCTCCACACCATAGAACAAGCAGAAAGACTGACTATTGACATCTCACACTCTCTCATACGCTCATATCAGCCAGTCACGGGTCACTGACTCCATCCCAGCGGGTCCATGTACCCGTTAAAGGGCCGTGTTAACAGCCTGATTTCAGAGTCTGCAGGAAAAGCCAGGGGTCCCTAGACAGCCCCCAGACAGACTTAATTACTGATGAATTACTGAAGTCTGAGGGAACACTTCTACAAAGCATACTTGAGACGAAATATATTCAGATGGGAAAATTGATGTATATACACTACGGAGGTGAAGCCACATCAGAAAATCTACGGCTTTCAAAGCTATTTTCTTTTCCCCCAGTATGACTCATAATCACACATACATATACATACATGTATATGCATATTTTCATGCAGATTATATTGTGAATAACTTTTTGGTGTCAGAAAACATTGCTAAGAGGAATACAAATGAAGACAAATTATTTTTGGGCCTAAAGTCAGACCTATATATACTGTACATTATATTAAACATATTTAACCCCGTGTTTTATAAATTATGTTCTAACGGTCTATATTTGCTTTGCCTTTTTTGGGGGGAAAAATGTAATTTCTCCTTCAATTATTATTTCAAGTAATTCATGCATTTATTCACTTGTAACTCCTAAACTAAATCGAAATTATTTTCACGTTTGCTACTAAAACCATAAAATGTAAAAAAAAAAAAAAAATGGATAAATATGAATCACAATAGTTATTTATGCATAATTGGAAATATATTATTTTCTAAATAAATGAATAAATAAAATATAATTGATCTAAAAAAAGGTCACAATTAAAAAAAAATACATTAGTTAATACATATTACAAATGCAATTATATTGTGGTACGGTGTTATGCAACATTCACACTATAGATAGTTGAACAGATAACATCAATTATCAGATATGCTGAAAAATGTAGAAAAAACTCAAATGTATTTCAAAAGTTTATAAGTTTATTTATAGATATATACACATGAAAGAGAAACAAGGATTTGAACTGTAAAAATCTAGTTTATTATAACTATGTACACAAAGAGCTCTGGAATGCTGTACATTAAATACAGAGTGACTTTTCTAACAAATCAAATTTACACACACTTTTTGATTGTAAAAACAAGAATAACTTCAAGCAAGAAAAAGGTCCATAAATAAAACTGAAAAATTGTTGCACAAAAAAAGACAAAAGCTTCAGTGCAAGAGCGAATGACTTTTAACGTTTTGTTTGGGCTCAACAAATTAGGCGTTTAACGATAGGTGATGTATATCAAAATATGTTAACTACCAAAAGAAAATAAGACTAAATAATATAAAGATCTGTCTGTTATCTGTTTAAAGCACAAAGCCACGAACACAGAAGTTATGAATATTTCATACAGAGAAAAGAACGAAACCTCCTTTTGAAGTCTTGAAAGAGCACACACAAAGAGGAAAGAGGAGGGGGCCGTAATTATTATCGAAATGTTTTTTGACAGATCGTTATATTAAAGAAGTAGGAGGTTCTGCCAAACAGAGCTAACCTCTTCAACAGGAGAAGTCTCCACCTATCAACAAAGCTAGCACTCAAACCAAAAGGCCAAGATCCATTTGACAATCAAATATCTAGGAAAGAAAATACACGGCAGGGGGAAAAAAAGTTGGAATTTCAATCACGTTTGCAGTTATAATCTAATCTCTGACATTTAGCACCTGCGACTATTAATATGCACTGTATATTATGTGTACAATTGAAATCCAAATATCTTTTCATTTTCCTAGTAAATCATTTAAAAACAGCTTTCAAATCCATGTTATTAGATGCTTATCGCAATATGTCAGTGAACAAATTTGCCGTGACATGCAGCAGACGGCATTTGAGGTTCTGAGCACTGCCTTTGTGTTCTAGTCGCTCTTTGATTAATACATAATGCACGTTATTACCTCATAATCAAACACCCCTTACATGTTGCATTACCAATTGTAATTATATGGCAACATTTCAGAACGCATCGTAATGAAGGAGGCCCTCTCTATGAATAATAAAACCTAGAACAACTAAATAAACACTCTGATTACTTTACTTTTAAGGCCTCTGACAGTACTGAATGCTTTCAGTGATACTGAATGAGAGATGGGGAGTGGAATTGTGTGTAATTATCAGGGCATCTTTATCTCGGGACACCATCAGAAACCTAAGACAGGGCTGCCGACTAGCCCTGAGGCGAGCTATCATCTTCAGTGACACTAGAGAGAGAGAGAGAGAGATCGCAGGGCAAGGCGACAAGATGTACCATTGATAAGAATGGACATGGCGGAGAGCATTCTGAGGGTCCAACTAGCCAAGTCCATCTTTGATCGCCATTGACCCCTATATGTTAGCAACATGGACGTCAGAGTACATGGCCTGCATGTGTCTTCCCAGCGACCCACAAAAAAGGGGCTAACTTTATTTAACAATATGCACTCAAGCTCGCTATCTTAATTAAAATGGGTATCACATATGCGGCTGGGATCCATTCCTCATTACTGTTGTATCTCATTAGAGTTCGGCCCTTTGGAGGGGCTGGATCAGTTTTAAAACAGTTTTCTCTCTGTCTCCCTGTTTTTCATTTCCTTGTACAGTCGTCTTCTCTTCCTTCAGGCCAAGGAAAAGTCATTATTTGGAGATGGGGGAGTTGGTGTTTGCGGATACATAGAAATGTTCCCAAAGCCAATTAGGAAATGGATTTATTTAAACCAATTAAAATCAGCCACAAGAAGAGCATGCATTTTTAAAGCCAAAGTAGGAAGTCAATGCAGCATAACATTAACAAATTAAAAATATGCAGCAAATAAATACACTAGAATAATTTATTAACACTTATAGTCACAGTGAAAATGAAAGATTACACATCTCTTTTTAGCTAAAGCTTGGCTTTAAAATAAAGATCTGTTAATAGGAAAATGTCTTATATTACAAAATAATTTGTGACTATTTTATAGACTTTCTCTTTCAAGAATTAAAAGGCATTTTAGTCATTTATGTGGGATGTAGGCCACGAAAGGAATCCAGTACTCAGCTGTTTTTTTTTTTGTCATCTTTAGCCTGACTGCTTTAGTAGAGAGGGGAGTCGCAAAAGATGCAGGGACCTTGGAGTATTTTCTTGATCCAGTCTGAATCTGAAAAGGCGAGAAGTTTTCTGTTATTATGCATTATCATTTACATGTACGTCGAATTAAGGTGGTTTTCTACATAATGGCCTGTCTATCATTCCCCATATTCTGCAATATGATACATTTGGAAAACATTATAATGCAACAGGATTGTCAACTTGTCAAGTTAGCAAATTGTAAGTAATAGATATAAATAACAATGGAAAAAAACAGCAAAAAACAACATTCATTTAAAAAAGCTCAATATTAATATAAATATTGAGAAAAAGTTTTTCCAAGTAATTACTCAAGTAAAAAGTAATCGATTTTTTTCTTAATATTGTTATCTGATCAGTATTAAACTACAAGGCCAAGTGCATAAAGTCCAATATTTTGACACATTTTTGTCTAGCCTTTTTACTAGAGCCGATTATTAATCGCATCCAAAATAAAAGTTTGTGTTTACATAATATATATGTGTGTGTGTACGGTGTATAATTATTTTGTATTAGCCGGCAGCCATATCACCCTGTAGCCCAAGACTGGTTGCCCACTGAAGCTAAGCAGGGTTGAGCCTGGTCAGTACCTGGATGGGAGACCTCCCGAGAGCAGGTTGCTGCTGGAAGAGGTGTTAGTGAGGCCAGCAGGGGGCACTCACCCTGTGGTCTGTGTGGGTCCTAAGGCCCCAGTATAGTGACGGGGACACTATACTGTCAAAGAGCACCGTCCTTCGGATGAGACGTTAAACCGAGGTCCGGACTCTCTTTGGTCATTAAAAATCCCAGGATGTCCTTCGAAAAAGAGTAGGGATGTAGCCCCCGGCATCCTTGCCAAATTTGCCCCTTGTAAATGTAAATACTGTATATACATGCATATGTGTGTATTTATATATACAAAATAATTATACACATATATTATGTAAACACAAACTTTAATTTTGGATGCGATTAATTGCGATTAATAGTTGCCCAGCACTACTTTACATTCACTTTTTTTATATTAATGCCACACCAAGATGGGCATTTTGACCAAAAAGTACACGTAATTGTTTGAAACAGGCCACCTGCCAATGAAGGTAAAAGAGTAGCAAAACTCAAGAACTTTTCTTAACGTTCTGAAACGCTAACATGGCTTAATGCATTAGACTGATATTGAAATAAATAAATTATATGATCAAACTCAGTAAACACCATACTAATAATGCATAGCCTACTATGTATAGAAAAGCAAATGAGCACATAATATAAAAGCAATGCATTTAATTGTATGTTAAGCATTTTCCTCCCATAGAAAACCAAGAAAACGCCTAATGAGGCTTAATGGACCAACAGTTATAAAATTATAAAAAACATACAATTCTTTATACATTATTAATAAAACACAGGCAGCAGGTTTATTTGCACTGAACACAAATTTGCTTTCTTTCGTCATATGTGCTCATCTGCTTTTTCTGTACATAGTAGGCTATGCTTAATTAGTATGGTGTTTACTTAGTTTAAAAATATAATTTATTTTTTTTAATATCAGTCTAATGCATTAAGCCATGTTAGCGTTTCAGAACGTCCCAGAGGATGGGGGTTTCGTGACATTATCACTACAATAGAAGTCCCATTTCATTGGCTAGGCACCAACCAATAAAACGGCTCCTTTGATCACCCCCGCTCCCGCCCCCCTTTCTCTCTCGCCGCCACTGAGTTGCAAGTGCACAAGTTAGTTTTGCATCTTATATATCGCGAAAAGACTAGCAAAAGTCAAGGCGCGAAATTTGAAATTGCAGTGACAGATTTGAGAAGTTGCAACAGCCTAATTGAGGTTGTACTGCGAATGTGAATGTAAGAATAAGTGCAACTATGTACTACAATTTTGTGTCTGTCATTGTATTTTTGTGAATGGCATTTTACATATTTATGACTACTTGTCTGCAGCTTCAAATTCAGAATACAGGTTTTGTGACTATTGTCTGCGAGTGCAAATTTCAACATTCAACTTTTATATAGATTTTTATTTTACAGGTTTTCACATTGGAGCTGTGAGTGTAAATTTTAGCGTACAAGTTCTCAAATTCGCATCTACATGCTCTCGAGTTTTGCTACTCTTTTACCTTCATACCTGACAGTCAGAATAGAGTTGGTACAAGTGCAAAAAAGAAGAAATACTATTAACATTTCATTTTTGTATCGACTTGGTACCGGAATCGCAGTACATTTGACATCCTAAGCTTGCACTGCTGAGGGGCAGCAGAGTTCTTGTTTTGTGTGTGTGCAAGTAAAAGTGTAAGTGTGTGGTGCGATGTGGTTCTGAATGGAGATATGATACAGCAGTATGGCTCACCCTGGGGCTCTGCTACTGAGGCAATACTGTCCTGCAATAGACAGCGGCGGTATGTCACACCCTGACAGGCCTGATATGACAGCGCACACCTTAGGGAGGAAGAAGGAAAGAACGAAAGAGGAAAATAGACAGTAAGACACATGAACAGAAACGGCACGGAAAGGTTTAGATCAGTACTTGGCAGAGATCAGAATGACAGCAATGAAGCAACTATTTCCCTGATAGGCCATTAGGGGCAGTAATCTCCTTTCAGTCATGCCAATGGATGAAATGTCACACAAGGGGCTTAAAAGTGGGTCAAATCTACACAAAACCTGTTTAACAACTACAAACTGTATAGTCCAATGCAGAAAAGGTGATTTTATACCACTGGTGAAATTTCCACCCTTTTTATGTCCGTTCATGGCACGTTAATCTAGACCTACAAAGTATTTATAGTCTTCTAGGCTCTTGTTTGGGCTTTACATTCTGGTATTCATAAGGATTAAGAGCAGAATATTGAATAATACTTAAAATTACACAAATTATCAAAAATGAATCTGTTCATCAAAGTGTGAAATCTGTCGGACTTGAGCCAAGAAAAGTGTCACTTCACCAAGCATTGCAAAATATAGCTTAAAGGAATAGTTCACTTAAAAAGAAATTCTGTCGTCATTTACTCACCCTCAAGTTGTTCTGCTGAACACAAAAGAAGATATTTTGAAGAAGGTCAGTAACCATACAGTTGATGGACCCCATTGACTTCCATAGTATTTTGTTTCCCACTTTGGAAGTCAATGGGGTCCATCAACTGTCTGGTTACAACAGAAGTTACAACCTTTGTGTTCAACAGAAGAAAGAAATTAATACAGGTTTGATACAACTTGAGGGGTGAGTAAATGACAGAATTTTCATTTTTAAGTGAACTATTCCTTTAAGTGTTATGAAACCAGCTGTAAAAAGTTAGGATTTTATAATAACATGACATACGTATCACAACATATTTATGGTTACATACCTTAGCCATCTGTGCCCATTTTTACACTCTGCCCGTTTGCAGTCCGTGAAAGGCAGAACTTCTTTACAGAGGCTGCAGTGCTCTGGAAATGTCTGTTTGTTCATCTTATTCATGATATGACCTATCAGCACCTGTGAAGGTCACACATCAAATAGGAAAAAAAAATTTTGACATACAGGGTAATATACTTTTATGGTGTATTTCGAAAAAGCACAGAGTTCATTCATTGCACGAATATTTTTATTTACCAATTAAAACGAGCACAACAACACCCACATTTTTACACCTTGATCATCCAGTTTCAACCTGAAATACAAATGCTTCCAAAAGTTTGGAATAATTTTGAATAAAATAAATGCTTTCATGTTTTTGAAAGAAGTCTCTTATGCTCACCAGGGCTGAATTTATTTGATCAAAAATAAAGAGATACAGTACAGTACAAAAATACAGTGAAGACTGAAGCAAAGGATCTAAAAATGTATTGAATTTGAAATTGAAAACAGTTATTTTAGATTGTAATAATATTTCACAATATTACTGTTTTTACTGTATTTTGATCAAATAAATGCAGCCTTGGTAAGCACAAGAGACTTCTTTCAAAAGCATTTAAAAATCTTAATTGTCCCAAACTTTTGACCGCTAGTGCATAAAGCAACTATATTTGTACCTTAGCCGCACGGTCTTCATTTGCAGGGTCATTTGTGAGGAAGTCACACACACCTTTGGTAGGTATACATGTGTTCTGAGTGACACAGGTGTGCAGGTATACCTCGCCCAGCACCTTCTTCATGTTCTCACGAATCAATTGGGACTCCACCTCTTCGATCCTGCTGCTGATTTCCCTCCTTTGTTCCTCACTGGACTGCCTTTCGGCATCCCCCTGCCTGAGCTCCTCTAAAGCAGAGATCTCCGCCATCTCGCCTTCATCACCTCCACCTGCATCCTCATCCACAACAAACACTTTACTATCCCTATGGGTCGGCCGCCACAGGGCCTCTGAAGGGCTTTTCTGCATGGACTTGTAGAGCACTCTGAGGAGGAAAAGCTTAAAACGCCATAAATAGGTAGACCCTGAGGTTTGGAGCTTTTCGTCTAGATTGTTCTGGAGGACCGAAGGGATGCTTTTGTCCTTCAGTATCCGCCATCGAAGCAAGTCCAGCAAGTCAGTCTTTCTGAAGAGATTGTGCATCTGAGACTCAAGCAGCTCAGCGGCCGCTTCATCTGGAGTCTTAAGGGTGATAAACTGCACCTGGTAGGTGCGATTGATGGGGTGGAGTCCATTGATCATGCCCTCATTCGAGATGAGAGACAAGTAGGCACCGTTTGGACTGACGCATATGCCATGTATCCGTCGACCTGCAACTCCCTCTGGCAGAACAATCTCCTCTTGTTTAAACTCAACAGCAACATCCGTGAAAACAGCCCTGAGCTTCTTTACCTTACCATCTAGTGAGCAGGTGAAAATGTTCCCGGTGTTATGACTGACTGTCATGGATATGATAGAGGTGGAATGAAGACCTGTGACATGGGAATTGTGAACGTTTAGACCAGCTTTGGAGATCAGCAACAAGCACCAGAATACATAAGGACCTCGTGCAGCAACCACTAGGCTGCAGTTGCATTTCTGGTGCGGATGGAAGAGCGTAATGCATTTGATGTTGTGTACGGGTATCTGGTCCTTATCCTGCCACAAAACCACAGGTTGCCTGAGGGTGAAGTAACCCTTCACTGCCTTGAGGTTGACTGGAAGGATCTTTACAGGTCCAACTGAGCTGCCGACGATAAGTCCGCTCATTTTCCGCCCACTATGCTCATATTCCCACCAGGTGAGCACGCTTGGTGAAGACACTCCAGATTTTATGGTGTTGCAAGACACCACCGAATCCTTTCCCTGCAGGGGCAAGCTGAACTGCCACACCACCACATCTCCATTCTCCATAAGTACAGCAAGAAGCACAGTGCTAACATCTTTACATACATTATCGGTCTGAACTTGCTGCATATTGCACAGACCAGACCACTCCATGCGCATTGGCGTCTGCATGCTATACCGCCGCTGCAGTTCATCCAAGTCTTTAATGGAGCTCGGAGGTGAGCCGTCGCTCTGAGCAGAGTAGTTCCTGGATTTTAACATTTCCCCATAAAGTTCTGTAAGGTCCATGAGAGGCCTCCACTGCAAACGCAAATGACTGCTGTGGATTGTGAGACGATTGTCCAGTGTTAAGAAAGCAAGAAGACAGCGGCCGTATTTGTCGCAGCCTAATGGTGACCAGCTGGTGTACTTCACGCCATGGAGGCGTCCACATTGAGGATGGATGACTCGGTCTGTCATTATCATTTGGCTTACAACTGGATCTTTACTCTTTGCAAAGTTTTCTTTAACAGTCTGCACCTCCTTTTCTGGGCCCACCTGTAACAAAATATCAAGAAGACATTAAAGGAATAACATATATTTCAACACATAGAAATAAGTTTGAAAACATCATTTTATAGAGTCTTTTATTCATATAAAATCAAGGAGGGATTACAATCTGTTCATATGATTAGTAAAAATCGTCACATGAAATCAAGTCTTATTTTCATTTATAGTTCAAAACAGTGTGTAAAACACATCAACTCTTTTTAGTACATTTTGGTCACAAATGTTTTTGGTGGAATAATCCAACCAGTAACATTTGTAAACAAACTGGGGTCAACAAAATTTACTGGGATTTGTTGATGTATTTACACAGAATGGTCAACTATAAATGAAAGACGCAGATTTTCACATGTCTGGTATAGTCACATGACCCGAGCTGTTTAATTCCAGTTTGCCCCTCTGAAAGATATCTGTTTCAAAGCTCCATAAAAATAAGCATTTAAAATACCTCATAATCCAGATTCCACTACCATATTTAGTACATGTAAAATTTAAAAAGTCTCATAGATCATGATCACAGGACACATAAATATGTCAGTGATAACAATTGTGACCAGTGGGAAAAAACAGAAGCTTATTTAAAATAGAACTAATTGATTGATTCATATTATAAAATATGTGATGTTTTAAATATAATAAATATTAAAATTTTTATTTAATTTAAGTAAACGTAAAAATAAATATTCATTTTTGTCTTGGATTATCACTCCACAGTACAATTGACCGGGGGAAAAATCAATTATGCTCCTGAATGTTATAATAATTTGTTTAGTTCCCCAGTTGTTATGAGTAAAATGCAGTGTTGCACAAAATATTTTGATTTTTGATATTTTGTGCTGGGAAAATTAGGTGTTAAATAGGACTATTCTTCCTCACAGATGATTAACGCTTATTTTGCACATTTTGAGATGTCATGTCACGTCAAAACCATAGGTCAAAACATGGCTTAGGCTTGGCAACATGGTTGAAACAGTGCACATGAGTTGGTACGAGAACGCGCGCACACAGCAGTTACCTTGAGCTCGCAAGCGGTGTCCGGCACGGGGATGTGAGTGCGATGCAGCACCAGATTTTGACTGAGACTATGTATGTCACACACCAGCTCCACGAGAGACACGCTGTTAGTGCTGGAGGCCGCCAGTCTATGATCCTCTGCCCACGACAGGGGCTCCAGCCCGCTAACTGGACTCAGCAGTTTAATCGGTGGATCGCGCAGCACCACAGGACCCTGTCCAGCCCAAAAATCATTGTCCTGTCCCGACTGGACTTCAGACGCTGTGTCTGCCTTCTCAGAGTTACTATCTGAGCCCAACGCCGCCATTTTTCTGTATAAAAATAAAGCCCGTCTCCAGGAAGTTACGGTGCCGGAGGAGGAGGGATTTCACGAGCGAGGCATTGGCTGGGTTGCCAGATTGACGATAGTCACTATGGAAACAATTGGTGGTTGTTTGTTTGTTTATATAATAATAATAAAAACTATATGTATTATACTATTATATCACACTATGTTGTTATTATTATATCACACTATATTATTATTATTATTACATTTAACTAAATTTAATATTTCATACATCACTGAAGTCCCCAATAAGTGTCAGTCAGTAGGCCTACATGTGTTGTGGGAAAGATGCAGTTGTAACACCATTAGTGTTTGTTGTTTCATTTTGATATATAACATCCACACAAGCTTTTTAATCTACATGACTTTTTTTTTTTTATCTAGAAACGAATCAGACAAGGAGGGTTATACTTTTTCACTTTGTGTGTCTGCCGGACCAACAAAGATTGCACAAAATGGCTTACATTTGCCACAGTTGGCAAATCTCACATTGTTTTAGAGCTGTTGGACTATGTTTTATGTATATAATCTTGTATCCAATTTTAGTTGCTTTACAATTAAAATATCCTGTATGTTACCACATTGCCACAATATGTGTTTACCATTTTTCATTAAAATGAAGCTTAAAATTAAATGAGGGAGGGTAGTGGTGATGGGTGATAATAATGAAATGAATTAATAAAATGATGTGATCATTGTAAAATTCAATAATTTATAGCAGATAAATTTGAGAATATTATTTAAGTTACAGGTTTGTTTAAACAAAATGTGGTACAACACATCCGGTATCCCCAGCGAACCTCTTTTTGAATAATATACTGTAGGTATATCATCCCCTTAATGATTTTTAATGTTCTTAATATTGGGCAGCGAGCCAGTCTCAGCTGTGCTAAGTGTTTAAATTACAGATATTAATCTAAATTGTAAAGCATTTGTCATTTGATAAGCTGACATAATCAATCAGCTGAAAACTCAGACACTATTCATCTGATGTCAGAGGGACAGGAGAAAGATCATTAATTGGTTGGGAGCATATGAGAACGGTCAGGAGCCCTAACTGCGTGACCAAGTTGCAGGATATGTGTAATTAACAGACACATGCTTTGATCTTTCTAGTATTCCCACCTGGAAAGGTTGAAAAGGAGCAGTGTGTCCTCTATATCCGAATGCAGACTTTGGCAGAGACTCCACTCACAAGACGCAAAGTAACTGAGTTGTCAAAAGTATTTAGCAATGTGGAGGTTTCCCCTGTAATAAAACAAATCGGTACAAATCTATGAAACAAACATGTAATTGTGGCAGTAATATTTTACTCTTCCCTCCATCTATCTGTCATTTGTTTCAATAATAATTTGAATGCGGGGCCTTTGTGTATTTCAGTCTTAATGAACCATGTATAGTATGAATATTTCAGTGACCTGCTGTGCATCATTTTCTGGGTTTTGACAAAGGGGTTTTGACACCGGTTTGTGGGATTGTTGGATTAAACATTCATCCGTACTTGTCTCTTAGATTCACTTTATGTATTTAAGCAGGTCTAGTCCTACAGGGTTGCTTGGCATATCAGAACACAATGTGCCTCATCTTGTTTGTTCCTGTCTGATTGGATGTGCTGTTTTGTCTTTGCTAACAGTATGAGATTTGCTTTCTCCAAAATGCACTTGGTAAGTTGCTGTAATATGATTACAGCTAGCAAATATGATCTGTATACTGTATTAAATTAATGACAGTATTTGTTAATTCAGGAAACCTCATTGTTTTAGCATGCACATTGAGGACCTATGATTAATAATAATTATTTTATAATGAAAACTTCTTATTTTTCTGAAATTAAAACAATGATCGTTAGTATACAGTAAAACAGTGTGCTTGCATCATCATTTTGTTTTACTGCTTGTACTAAATTATTTGCAATCAGATCTGCATTAGTAGATTCTAACCTGAGCATTTTTATTGTTTCAATTGCAGACCTCTCCTCAACTGAGCCATTTGCACATATCCTGCCCGAACTCTTATGGGAAACTGTGATGGATTGTTCATCATACTTGTTTTAATTATTCAGCTGTGCAGACAGCACCCTGGGGAGACGTGCTGCGGCGCATTACAAAAAACACACATTCAGTGATATAATCATAATGATGATAATGAAATGTATTTAGAGCACATCAATGCCTCCCTCTCTCTCTTTTCCTCTGCCTCTTGCTGCTCTTGTGGGAGGATATGAGCGCTGTCTGATGCAGAAGAGGCAAGTTTGCTGCGCTCTGGCCCCCGGTGGCTCCTTGTGGAGGCCTGCGGTGCCCTGCACGATGGCTCACCAGAGATTAGCCGTCAGAGCAGAGGGTTTTGCATACCTCATGTGCCGTCAACTGCGAAGGCTTACCTGACAGGTGTTGCTCTCGCTCAGATCTGTTGTGTCCTCCTGAGCTGAAGCTTCGATGGGGCGCCTGTGGGTAGGAAAAACCTTCCTTCCTACTGTCAATCATCACAGGCCACACAGCCAGGCCAAAGCCAAATCTCTCCTCAATGAGAGCTCAATGATGTCTGATCAGTGTGGCACAAAAACACCATGGGCGCTGCTTGAAGAGTCCTTACTTACATATGTCATTGAGCGTTGCAAACTTTTCGAGATCGCAAGTTTTTCTGGGAGTACTATTCTTATCATTGCAAATGGAAGTACTGTGTAAATGTAAATGTTTTCAAATGTAATATTTGGGTTTATTGGGAGTCTCCTCGTTTCACATACTTCCAACAATGCCGTTCACTCCTTAGCGCATCTATCAGTTGACCTGTTTGTTGTGTTTGTATACACTCTCACTGGAGAATTTGTGAAATAAGAACATCTAAGTAGTTTTGTACTGCATCTTGTCCTGTATTAAAGTATGCTGTCAGGTCAAGCTACCTTTAGTTCTCCCCAGAATTGCAGCATATTAACAGAAACAGGGACTTAAGGGTGTTAAAAACAGCAAAAGAGACAAATGAATGATCACATGTATGCGCAGTGATAATAGATTAATAATTCATAGTGCTTTATGATTAATTAAAACAGGCCTCAGGTCCTGTGGCAGGTACAGGCTGAAACACAGTCTGACATTCCCATGCGATCCTCAAAACATCTGAACATCTGAACTCTCTCCCTTCTTCTGTCCCCAGACCAGGTGGAAGACCTGTTCAGATATCTCCAGTGGCAAGCAATCTTTACTTTGGGGACTGTAAGTGCTTGTTTTTTCTTTCTTTCTAAGACTTGCCGGTGTGGGGAGGCGCTGTATATAGTACAATCAAGTGCCTATTTATAGCGAACAGGACACATTGACTTATGAACACATTATGTAATTTATTGACCTCTCCTTCGCTCTTTTGTGTAGTAGCATCCCTGGCTGCTATGCACAAATAATGTTATTTACGGGTGCTGCTCTATGCCATTTATACTGTTTTGTATTGTATATTGTTTTACCCCAATGTGAAACTCTGTTCTAGCAGTTTTGGAACTTTGTATATCAGCACTTCTCTCCTCACTTCTTTCCTTCGGATAAAAGTTTAAGAAAATGAATACATGTAAATGTTTGTATCCTTTATATCGACATCTATAACACTGTTTTTTTCTGTCCTCAGAAAACGGTCCAAGAAAAGAGCAAAGTTATAAAGGGTTCCTGACTATTCCTCTGTCGGATAGTGAACTGTGATTGTCTCTCTGCCTGGTCCTGGCAGCTGGTTGTGGGCAGGGCATGCCCTGTGGCAGTGCTTGGGGAGAGCCGGGAGGACCAGGGCCTCTGCCTGCTTATCTCGCCTGTGCTAATGCAATAAGGCCGGGCCGCCCATATGTCACTTGTGGGAACAGTGGGACTCTGGAGGCTGGCACAGAGAGCCACCACTCCGCTGTTAGATATTAAAGAGGACAGGTCCTCACCGGGGTCTGCCCACAGCCGGACAAAGTAATGGATGGGTTTGGTGATTGGACAGCACTTGGAGCGGCCTGTGTGAACCCGCCAATGAGCAGAGCCAAAAAGATGCAGCTGTGAAAATTCTGGCCTGGAGAGTGTCCTTGACAAGTTTTGTTGACGCATTTTCCATTGGTTACATCTGCTAAAATATATAAAGTGTAATCAGAATAGATGATTAGAACTAGGTCCAGACTCCCATTTTTTTAAAATGGAGGACTGGTGGTGCTCAACAGATCTTTGTGGACCACTTTTAGAAGGTGTGGTCTGATCAACAGGTGACTCTAAAGTTCAATAAACAAGCTTCTCTATTCTGAATCAAGGTGATGATGATGATGTATAGTCCGTTGTGGTTTGAGGGTGGTAGTACATGCCCAGCAGGACAACAGAATGTCCTTCAAAGGAGAGCTCAAGGAAAAGTTTCCTTGCCAGAATCCATCAATGAGGCTAATGGAGAGAATATGGATCAAGGCTGGAAAAAGATAGTGGACTGCAGTGGGGAGAATCAGTACACTTGGCACAAATTGTGGCTTGCTGTACGATTTTCTATGTTTTAATGGATAAAACATAGCCAGGTGGAGCAGTGCAAGATGAGGCTTCAGCAAGTTCACATGACCAGAGCAAATGCTCAAGCTCACTTCTTTTATATATTATACCACACACACTGTGCACAAATGGAACTTGTAGCAATTTGTTACAACCCCTAAAAAAAGAAAGTAGATCATTATGAGAAAGTCAGCAAAAATTTTCTTTTGACATAATGGTGCCTCATTTTCCTGTATGAATATTCCCGTTCATGCTCATGCCAGACTGCTAAACAGGTCACTCTCCTTCCTCTCCTGCCACCCACCTCCCTGGATCTGGAACAAAAGCCAACCTCCCCCTTCTCTCCTGTCTCTCTGTTTTATTGGTGACAGCTGCCGCGAAACAAACTCGCGGAGTGAGAGAAATGATGTGTCAGTGGAAGGTCCTTTAGCCTGCGCCGCTAATCTGTCACACATGGGTTGTTGTTTACTGTTCCTTCGGCTCGCTGACCGGCCGTCGACGAGCGTAGTGCCGTAATGGCGACAGATGCTGACCCGCAGAAGTGTGAATCTTGCCGATTTCCCCCTGCTGCCAACCTGTAAATTACAGCTATCGGGAGTAATTAGACCCGATAAAACCCTTCCAAGCTTCACCCCCCGTGTACCACCCTGACTCGCTCTCTCTCTCTCTCTCGCTCTTACTCTCTCTCTCTTGGCCTGCCAGTGACACGAGATAGGGGGATTTGAGAGGCACAAGGTTGCTGGCATTGACCGATCCCACCGTTAACCTGTCTCTGACACCTTCTCCCCTTATTACTCTGGCACTGCCATCCTCAACAGGCTATAAGGGGCAGACAGTAGACCAGACACAAGAAAAATAAAGCTATGTCTCCACTAAACCTGCACCTGTAACTCTTTCCAGCTACATTAAATGCAGCAAAAGAAGTACATTTTTGCAATCTTTCATAATTTTTGTGCAAGAGTGCGATTTTTATGAGCACTTGAAATGATGCCACTTGGCAAGTCAAGCTGTGCCATTTTTGGCAAGGTGATTGAGCGGAATACGGTGAAAGTCATTGCGTCCATACTGTCCGTACTAACAAAATATTGTCCCTCAAAGTGTTCGATTCACTAAGACCCTGTCTGAGATACCGCCCTAAGACTTTTTAGTCCTTCTCTGAATCTAAACTTTACATGTACACTAGACGTCCCCAAGTAGATGTCAAGTTTGTAATTTGGGACTGAATTTCAGAGGCTTATACCAGTTGGACAATCCCTGACACTACTTAAACTAAGTGTCCTGTAATAATTTGAGTTAATATTGCTGACAACCACAGAAGATAGCCAGTTGTATTTACTCAGGAAAACCCTGAGAAAGGAGAAACCGGCAATAATGTAATGCCCTGAGAAGATGCCTGGCTGTGGGTTGGCTCTTAACCTTTTACCTCTCCATGTCCTCCTCACAAGTCCTGATGCACGTCACTGCCTTCTGGTGCCAGGCCCAGCCATAAAGAAAACAGAGTTCATGGCCCTTTAAGTAACTCACCTAGTGCTAAAGGTCACACAGCCAGGTCTTGTCATCCCCACCCTCTCTGTCTCCCTGCTCCCTCTTCCTCCTCCTGCTCTGCCATCCCTCAGTGCCCACTTCCTGACCATCAGAGCCAATCGCCAACCGCCCTTGCCTCCTCCGCCACCAATGCGGAGCAGCAATCTGTCACCCAGGCACTGGAGGACGCCACCCTGCTGGCCCCCTTCCGCACACCACCGTAATGGCTTCTGGCATCCCACGACAGAAAAAGAATAAGCAAAAATGAAGAGTGAGTGGTGGAGATAGACATGGACAGAGAAGTCTAAAGGGGCAGTTAGTTTAGAATCACCCTTTACTTAGTTTAACTCCCCCTAGCCACTCTCCTCACTCACCTCCGATCTGTAAAGCTCCTGCTCAGCCCCTCCACGCAACCCTGCTTTGGCCCCGTCGCTTTGCACGATACTTCAGTGAATAAATGAGTCGTTTTAATCCGACTGACAAGCTGGCATTGCCTTACCCTGCCCTCCATCTGTACTGGCCGCCAGCTCAGCGGCAGGCCCTGGGCAGCTCCATGTGCCAATCCAACACACACACACACAGCTTATCCTGGCGGCCGCTTCAGGGACAGACGGGATAGAGCTCCATGCGGCTACTACCCATCCACACCAAAGAGCTATTTATATAAGAAAAGGATTAACTGTCACAATCTTTGATGGACAGCAACATGGATTGAAAAGGGCCTTGTTAATTATTCATTGATTTCTGGTTGTTGGGGCATGTGGAATCTTTCTAGCTTCCTGTGTAGTCACATTGTGTTGAGTTTAAGCAGGCAAATTTTAGGGACCTTGTTTAGGTAAGGGGCATCTTGTGACATTCAAATGGTTGAAATATGACTATGTGTTTACTTAGTTTGACGCCTTAAATTAGGTTTGAAAGGCTTTTAACATGGTGTACTTGTTGCTCAGTTGATGGAGCATGATGCTAGCAACGCCAAGACTGTGGGTTTGATTCCCAGGGAACATCTAATAAATTGTGTTCTTTAAAGGTTAGTTCAAAATTCAAAATTCTGTCATTAATTACTCCCCCTCATGTCGTTCCAAACCCGTATGACTTTGGTTCATCTTCAGAACACAAATGGAGATCTTTTTGATGAAATCTGAGCAATTTCTGTCTCTCCTTAGACAGATGCGCAACTGACACTTTGACGCTTCAAAAAGTTCATAAAGAACTCGTAAAACTAATCCATATGAATTGAGCAGTTTAGTCCAAATTTTCTGAAGAGACTTGATCACTTTGTGATGAACAGATTGAATTTAGGCTTTTATTCACATATAAACATTGATCAGTGAACATTAACAAAAGCTCAACCAAAAGATGCTTGGCGTGCAAGAACAAACCTCTTACGGAGGCTCAAACGTGCTGCTTAACACACAAGAATGAACCTCATTGGTTCTTGCTGAAGCTCAAACATGCTGCGTAACACACGAGAATGAACCTCATTGGTTCTTGCTGAAGCTCAAACGTGCTGCGTAACACATGAGAATGAACCTCATTGGTTCTCGCACGTCAAGCGAACATGTTTGAGCTTCCATTTACAATAACTGATGTGTGAGTTGAATGTTTTTGTGAATAAAAGCCTAAATTAAATCTATTCATAATATAAAGCAATTGAATCTCTTCAGAACATTTTGGACTAAACCACTCGATGCAAATGGACTAGTTTTAAGATCTCTTTATGAAGTTTTTGAAGCGTCAAAGTTTCAGATGCGTAGCTGTCAATGGAGGGACAGGAAGCTCTCAGATTTTATCAAAGAAAATAACTTTTTCTTGTTTCTTATTTCTAAAGAATTTTTGTTCCGAAGATGAACTAAAGTGTTACGGATTTGGAATGACATGAGGGGTGAATAATTAATGACCGAATTTTCATTTTTGGGTGAACTTACCCTTTAAATTGTATAGTGAACCTGAAATGTCAGGAAATGTAGAAAACTACAGCTATAGGGGCTTACAGTATGCAGCACATTACCCAGAATAGTGAATTTTTTAATACTTTAATATGTAGTAAAACTACAAACTTTGATACATTAACTACATCAAATGTAAGAAATATTTGACGATAGGCAGCTGAAATATTGGAAATGAATGCATGTTAATGTGGCCGTGAGCTGAATGATGCTTCAAATAAATTTAAATCTGTTTTATAAAGAAATTTGTTTGTCAGTCAATCAAAAGCTTTCAGCAGTGCTGAGATATAAATATTCATAGACTTAACCCACGTACCTAGTCATATATCTAACATATTTGAGTTGGGTAAAGTCAGATCCTAGAGGACTTGAAATGTTAATTAACCACGAAAAGGTCATATCAGATAATATAGACAATAGATTTTCATCCTTATGTTGCACAGTATTTAGCAGTACAAGCTTGATCCAAGTAAAAGTGTCTAAACCAGATTTTAGAGAATCACACATTCTCTTGCTTCCACTCAGGGGTTAATTCTGCTCTGTTGTCCTTGGCACACTGTGGGCATACTGCAGCATGGCATAGTTCTCTCTCTCTCTCTCTCTCTCTCTCTCTCTCTCTCTCTCTCTCTCTCTCTCTCTCTCTCTCTCTCTCTCTCTCTCTCTCTCTCTCTCTCTCTCTCTCTCTCTCTCTCTCTCTGCCTCTATCCTCTCTATCCTCTCCCAGCAGTGGGGGGTGGACAGAAACACTGGCAAATGAAGGCACTGAAACCCTCTGCTCCATTTCCTCTCTACTCTCCACTTGTCTCTCTGTTTGCTTTGCTCCCTCTTCTCTCTTGGCCAGGTGGCACCTCTTAAACATGGCCCAGGAACGTTTGAGTGGCCGATTAAGCACGGGGCTTTTCTCCTGTGTAGCAGTAATGAGTCAGGTGAGAAAGGGTGTAATCTGTGTCAACCATCTCACCATCGATTTCTGTTTTCACACTGATTTAGGACAATATCACATTTGAAAATTAAAAATCTGTGATTATTTATTTACTCTCAAGTTGTTCCCAAACCATATGACTTTTTTCTTCCGTTTGAATGCAGTAGGAGAAGTTTAGCGGAATAAGGGCTCTTTTCTACTATTATACTATTCTACTTTTATAAATAGGTAGTATAATCTTTCCTTCCACTGTAGCTCAAATCTCTTTAATGCTTCTGATTATTCAAGTGTGTTGTGTCCCTATCAGGTACATTGGAAGAAACAATAGAGTTAAGCATATCTGGATTTTGGGGAAGGAAGATTTTCAGCGCTTTAGATTTAGTTTCGTCCCTCACACAACACTAACGTGAATGGTTTCATGAAACTTGGAGTATAACATTAGTGTCATGGAGTGCATGGGTGACATTTATAGAATTTTATGGTGCTTTTTGTGTTCTTTTTCAAGCATGACACCCACTGGCTGCTGTATGAAAATGTGTTCTGTGTAAATGATGACAGAATCTTCATTTTTCTGTGAACTACTACTTCAATGAGAAAAACACAAAACAGATCAGCACTGTTTCGCGCATTACCACTCCAATGTGAGACTTCCTGCCGAGCCAATGATGGCTTAGTGTCACAACACGAGATCATGACTGTTTGAGTAGCCAGTGCTAAACCGCAGCTGGTGACTTTCTGCCTTTTGATGATGGGTGTTCACATCAGAAGGGCTTGTAAACAGAACGGGGTGTTTAACAGCCTTTTGTTGAAAAGCTGATCTATCCTTATTTGCATGGCAGTACCAGTACTGTGCCGCAAACTGTTAGCTAAACTGTCGGTTGTTTGTTCTTCTGCGAGGCACTCGTAATAAATCTTAGTAGGGGTTGACAACACTCATATTTAACAGCCGTGGCGTGATGAAGCTTATGGGGCTTTTTTTGAAGTACAGCAATAGAAGTTCTTTTCCTTTATAGTGGCGTCCAATCAACTTCCAGAGACCAAAAAGCACATCAATTGATTATTTAGGTTAGACCATGACAGCTGTGTAGCAGCAGAGCCCAAATAGAAATAAATCATTGACTTTTTTTCTCAATTAAGTAGGTTAATATCTGAAAATGGCATGTAATGTTTTATTTAACTTTGGGGCAGGGACAGTGAAAAGGGCCAGCACATGTTATGGAGAGCTGAGGGAGGCGCAGTGAGTTTCATTTGCTCAAATGATACCCGCCCCTTAGGCCATTCCATATTAAACAAGTGCTTTGTAAGTGTGCCGTCATTACTATTCATCACAAATAAATACTTAAGCACAGAGAGCTTAGTGCCCCGCTGTTATACAGTTCTTCGTTATTACTGCGGCCCGGCCGTCTGGCTGCTTGCTTGGCTGCACTGTGCCCAGACTCTTCCTGTGTCCTTCAGCCTTCTGGAACAAGAGAAAGAGAGGGAGGGTGACATATATGCCTGTCCAGCTTTCCTGCCAGTGCCCTTTAAGCAGGTAAGCTGCCAAGTTATGTGTCTCATGGGCTTTGCTGTCCACAAACTGCGCTCTCATACCCCCTTCTCTCTTTTTCTTTTGCCCGCTTTCTGTCTTTCCTGCTTGCTTTCTCTCATGCATACACATCTAAAATCTCATTTTTCTTACTCTTTATTCACCTCCCTGACATAACCAGGAAAACACAGACTTTGCAGAAGAAAAATGCACAAGCACCATTGAGGGTGAATACATCACCTGCAATATTCAAGTTATTTGTCAATTAATAAAACTTGTGTGGTGCCCACCTAACTATAGTAAAATCACAGTAATTGCCTTAAAGGTGCATTGTGTAATATTTCTGAGGAAATATTCTGAGGATCTATTTACAATATAAGATCCACAACTATGTGGTGTATAAAGACCTTGCATAATGAAACGGTGTGTTTTTATTACCTTTGAATGAGACATTTATATCTCTATAACCGCGGGCAGCCCCTTCTATGGAGGTCGACATATTGTGTCGTCATGTTTCTACCGTAGCCGACAGCGGACAAACAGTGCTACAGAGCGCGTTTCGTCACTACCTTGAAAAAGAAGTTGCCCGTGGTGTATGAAGACCTTACTTAATGAACCGTTATATTTGTATTACCTTAGAACAGGAATCTCCAACCCTGCTCCTGGAGAGCTACTGTCCTGCAGACTTCAGTTCCAACCCTGTTCCAACACACATGCCTGATTTTATCAAGTAACCCTGAACAGCTTGATTAGCTGGTCCAGGTTTGTTAGATTGGGGTTGGAGCTAAACTCTGCAGGACAGTAGCTCTCCAGGAGCAGGGTTGGAGACCCTTGCCTTAGAATGAGCAGTTTCTATCTACATACACCGCGGGTCCCCTTACATTGAAATTCGCCGACATGCTTTTGATGTTTGCTGTAATTTGTTTACGTCACATCGTGCCATGACTGCTATGTTGCTCGGAACTGCACCTATGAATTTCACCCACTGTTGTACTTGTGTATATGGTTGTGTGACAATAAAAGGATTTGATTTGATTTGATGTTTCTATAGTACCCTAAACGGACAAACGGGTTTCGTTACTATGTTGCTCTTCGTGCAAGAAAGCAAGCTTAGTTCAGCGAATAAAACACTGACACAATGATGAACAAGTAACAATAATATTCACAATAACAAAGTTTTACTGAATAATTAATTAAACATAATTTCTTAATTTATCCATGTAAAGAAATCTCATTGCTGAACTGGCTACTCTCTGCTGCCTCAGACTACGACATATTTTCCTGTCGGCCACCATAACTTTTGTTGATTGCAATTCGTAACCTCACAACTAGATGCCGCAAAAAATCACACACTGTACCTTTAAGTGGGTTATTACTTTTATAAAAACATATAGTTATTCTATTTGCCTTTGCTGATTATTGGCGGTGTCTGAAACCTTAGGCATCTGCCTTGCTGCCTTGTCAGGTAAAGTTGCTATAAAACAGAAGTATAGTGACAGATCCAGGTAAGTGACAGATCTTCTGTATAGTGGCGTAGGCCTAAATGTCCATTGGTTGTTAAATGGGCTGGAGACAGATCTGTAAATTAAACATGCATGGATGAATCGTTCACAATGTTCAATAAGGTGCTATTTGAAAAGAGATAGGAATTTTCATAAATATCCCTCAAGCACCCTTTTCCTTCTTTCCACTGAACCACATAAGATATTGGGATAGTCAGTGCCAACCAGACGAATGCAACTTATTTGACAAGATGTTACGCAAATATTGCATTTCGGATGTGACTTGTTGCCTAACCTACCTCTTTATAATTTATAAAGCTTTTGGACATAGATTATCCAGTAAACGGAGAGCAATTATAGTCAGCTTACAATGAAACAGAGCTCATCCAATCAAAATGTACAACTTTTATATTTGGTCCCCCAAATCTTGAACAGTTGGTTACATCTTTGACAAGCACGCACACAAAGACTAGACACTCCCGGAGTAGGCCAAACTCCAATCCCTCTTTGCTATGTGTTTTTTGGAAGGTGATCTAGCTCATTCTCTTCCCATCCGTCGCAGGCAGCAGAGTACGCTGGGCTCGGTTGGCCATGCTACCGGCTGGCTGGCAGAGTTTGGCTCGTGGACTGTGCTCTGGATGTGGGCTGATGAATTGCAGGCACGATGCGGGCCGGCAGCCGGCGAGGAGAACCACCAAGCGGCCGTCAGGCCCCATCAGCATCTACCTCTGTGAAGGGGAAATTGTGAAGACAGCACTGACAACTTAATTTAACACCGAGCTAGAGTGAGACTGCGCACTGGATAATTGATAATGCTGCCACACACACACACACACACACACACACACACACACAAATAGGCGCGAAGACCCAAAGCGTCCTGTCAGAGTGACAGTAGAGATAACTAATTCTTTGCTGAGACTACCCTATTGTATTTAGGATAATAATTTCTTTCCATCCAAAATAATTTAAAACAGACTATTTAACAGACAAAACATAGTTATAAAATTCAGCTTGCAGATATAGTTAAAGGGATAGTTCACCCCAAAATTAAAATGTTGTCATTACTTACTCCCCCTAAAGGTGTTCCAAAACTGTATGAGTTTATTTCTTGTGTTGAACACAAAAAAAGATGTTTTAAAGAATGTTGGTAGCCAGACTGCACCCGTTGACTTCCACAGTAGGAAATATAAAAATACTGTGGAAAACATTGGGTGCTGTCAATTGTCTGGTTAAATTAAATGCCATTACACGTACAAATTTCAGTAAATCCAGTGGTTATTTCATCCCCAAAAGCACATTTATCAGTATATTAGTAGGCCTATACTCTGTAAACATGACTTTGTTTCCTGTCAGACTAATTACATTTTTTTTTAAACCGGTGTGTCCTTCTCCCGGAAGTCCATAAGGTCAGCCAGTTAGATTGGAACTGCCTATTTTGACCGTCTCTACCATTCTGTGTCCAATTTGCATCAGATGGTCAGTGAACAGACTGTGGGAGGTCTATAGAAATAGAAATCTTTTATATTTCATATTTATTCATTTTGCACTTGATTTTATCCATTTGCAGCACATTCAAAGTAGAATTTGCATCTTATCAAAAGGATAATAATAACAACGAGCATCAGTTTAATTCTTCAGCTGTAGTGCTTTAAACTGACATTGTGTTTACGTCTTTTTTCGTCAATGAAACCAAAATTCTAGAAGCTGGAATTCACATACATGTTTTTTTAAACAGCCATTTCTTTTCTCCTGTGAGCGATGGATTCGATAAACTTGCAGGTGGAGATGGAATGCAAGCTTTTCCCGTGGGCCTAACACATATATGCCGTTCTGAAATATTACATCAGTTTTCGTAGATAAGCAAGAGCGGAGTGTGAAGGCTTTGAACAGACCTAGCCTGGTCCCTCCTCACACTTCAGGCAGCGTACAGCACCGAGAACTAAATAAAACCCAGGCCTAGCGAATCCCTTCAGCGAGTCAGGCAGCCATAATCCCCTTTTAATTTCCTTTTGGAGCCTTCGCCAGGGCTCCGTCTAAAGCCGGCTGTCCGTGATGAAACAGTGGCCCTGGTGACAGTGCAGGGCTATGGGGGTCTTTACGGGGATCCAGGAGAGGAATATACAATAACCAAGCGAGGTCTTTTCAGCCTTTATACGGCCTGCTTTCTGTTTGCCCAGCACTCCGAGGGGGATTTTCTGTGTCATACACACATACAAACACACTCTCTCCCTTCTACCCCTCACACACACACAAACACACTCTTCCGTCTGCGCGCAAGGCTTTGCAGACACACACTCCTTTGGAAGCGGACCCAAGGTAAAGTTTCTCTCTATAAAGCTATTTATATCTTAATTTATACAGGTTGGCTTTGATGTATGGGTCACACGGCCCGTTCCGCTCAATCCCTCTCAATCCCACAATGCCCAGTGTAATATTTCCTCTTGAACAGCAATTTATTTTTCTCCTGTTGAGGAGTTATTTAAAAGAAAAGGTCTCATCATTAAAATGTATGCTTTTGCAGCACGGCTGAGCTAAAGGGCAGCCGGTGAACGCGACGCACTCCCTGTTCTCCAGCTGAAACAGAGACGAGTCCATGCAGACCGGCACAACCAGAGAGAGAGAGCGAGAGAGAGCACATCTTTGTAACATATTTGCCCAAAAGGTGGGTTCAGACTAACAAAATGGAGAGGGTTAAAGTTGTCCCGGGAGATGAATGGATTTTTCGTGACATTTATCGTTGTACGGGGTACCGTATAGGCTATCTCCCACGTTATATTACTGAATGTGAAGTTTGCTGTGGCGGCGTGCTCTCACACACTTTCAGATACGTCTTATTTTAAGTATCTAGTTGTTTTACTTTCATAGTGGGAATTCTTTCCATAAAATGTCTTTGGATGCAGTGTTGTATGTAGCCCTCTCATCACCTGAAGACGTTCTCCTGCTTGAGTCTGGCGTTTTATCCCATCCACCAGCTGAAGTAATTAAAGGGTTATTAGTAAACAGATACTCATGCTCACTTACCACTGCCAACTGTCTCATACCATCTGCTGCCGGTGTGTGTGTGTGTGTGTGTGTGTGTTTGTTTGTGCACATCTATCTATCTATCTATCTATCTATCTATCTATCTATCTATCTATCTATCTATATGTCTGCTCTACATTTTAATCTATAATTCTATTCATCCAGTATCTATGTTTGTCTGCTATACCTTTTAATCTATCTATCTATCTATCTATCTATCTATCTATCTATCTATCTATCTATCTATCTATCTATCTATCTATCTATCTATCTATCATCTGTCTGCTCTACCTTGTCTGCTCTACCTTTTAATCTATCTATCTATTTATCTATCTATCTATCTATCTGTCTATCTGTCTGTCTGTCTGTCTGTCTGTCTGTCTGCTCTTCCTTTTAATCTATCATTCTATCTATCCATCCATGCATGCATGTCAGATCAAGTCATCCATGTTTAAGTGTGTGTGTGTGTGTGTGTGTGTGTGTGTGTGTATGTGTGTGTGTGTGTGTGTGTGTGTGTGTGTGTGTGTGTGTGTGTGTGTGTGTGTGTGTGTGTGTGTGTGTGTGTGTTTACCTATGCTGTGGTTCTAGCGCTGTGTTTATTCCATGGCAACCATTACTTTTTTATTGCATTTTCAGGCAACTGCATTTTCTCGCTTTGCCTGTATCCTCCACCTTGCCTCTCCACCCCCTCCCTTCTCCCCGTCTCCAACCTCGCTGTTTTTTTTTTTCTGTAATATTGAAGGGATTAACCCTGCTGGCCCTTTGGTGGTTACTGTTTCATTTTATTCTTATTAAAATCTTAAGAGCCTTCTTTAATATTCCTGCATGATACTACTTCAATAATCTAGCTCTCTTCCTCTTTCCCTTTGTGTATTTGTGAGCACCTTTGAGTGTGTGTGAGTGTGTGTGTGTGTGTGTGCGTGTGTGTGTGTGTGTGTTTCTTTTCTGCCTGCTATGTGTTCACAAGTGCACAGCTGTCGATAACCAGTGAGCAGCGTGTAATAGATATGATTATGAACATGTGCTTGAATTTGTTCACATTTATGTGCATGACAATGATTATATTTTATAGTAATCATAATGATCTAAATTCACGATCTTTATACAATGCATGACAGATGTAATGATTTATCGTTTTTTTTTTCAGGCCTTCAGCTCACCCGCAATGCTATAATACTCCTGTTCAGCAGCAAACTGCGATCTACAGAAGACTGCATTGATTTTGTGACACCTCAGGTTTGAGTAGAGTAGTGAACATGAATACTGTTGTCACAGCAAAGCTTGCTGGATCACTCTCTCATTTCTGCATCAGTTTCCATGACCTGAGGCAGATTATGTAGCAATGTGTGTTTTCTAGCACAAATCACAGAGAGTCTGAAGATGTGCTGAGAGTTTCCATTTCCATTATCAAATTCAATGTCTTTGTCATCTAGTGACTGTCATCTGTCATTCAGTGATCACTTCTCCTCCATTTACTGTACAACATTTTTAGGTTTTGAAAGAAAAACTATATTCAAGTTTAAAAATAAATAGTTAATCATCTTATGTTTATTTTTAAATGATTTAACTTTTTTTTTAATTAAAAGATTATTTAAATTAATTTAATTCAATTTTATTTTGTTCATCTTATACATGTCTGTTCCTTAGCACACCTGTTTTGGGTTGGAGGATTAAATTTAGATTTTCTATCAAATGTTTTTTTTAACTACCGGATTTTTCTTGCAATTATCGTACACTTTTAACTCTTGTTTTTCTCATCACTAATTTTATTCCATGTCAGTATTCATGACTACTGTGTTGTATTTTAAATTTTTCGTAAAATGGCACATTCTCTGATCTATAAGTGCCACTGTCACAGCTGTTTGCTGGAACGTCAGAACTCTATTGCTGTCTGCAAAATGTAGTGACTCACCCAAAACTTTTAATTCATGCTTCAAAAGCTAGTTATTGTGTCAGGAAATAACACATTTCTTGTTTTTTCAACTTTTATTTTGTTTTGACACTGACTGCTTTCTATACTATAAAAGAATGTCAGTTTTGTCTAGCTGAATGCTCTTGTGTATCACACTGAGCTTTTTAGAAACAGATTACAACAGAAGGTAAAAGTTTACTAGTAACAGTCAATACTGTAGTTAGCATACAGAAGGAAAATGAACATCATACAGTGCAATTCACAGTTGCCTGTTCATTTTTACACACTCTGTTATGTTTTCCCCTAACACCACCACCACCACCACACATTCTTACATATCTTCCTATTGCTCTTCCACGGAAAGCAACTGTGAATTTTCAGTTTACATGTTACACATTTCTACAAAAATAAATGTACTGAATACAAATGTATTATTTAGTACTGCTGTAGCTGCTGCTTTTTAGGGATGTGACGTTCCTCCATGTTCAAAAATGGTTGTGATTGTGCCGGGCAGACTCCATATATATGCTTCCAAACTTGATTGGTTGATTATTAACACTGTGATTCCTATTTCATAACAATGACAGGTTATTTTCCAATTTAACAGACATTTCAAACATTCCATGTCAAAGTTTGAATCAACTCACCAGTTTTGATCAACAAGCCCTGTGCATTTAGTTATTGTGCAAATTGTCGACAATTTTGCACACATGTGCCAAAACATGCAAATTAGAAATAAGACATTCAAATCTGATGTGAACAAGAACAAAAAAAAAACTCGTTCAGAAATCTGAATTTATTGTTTTGAGGGAAAAAACGAGCCAAAGCGATTGAGAAAAGCTGTACGATTAAAGAAACTCCTTTTATTTAAATTACTTCAACTGCTCAATAAGCCTTGCTCAAGAACACGGTAATGTACAGCCCTCCCACCCTCATGTACTGTATTTTAATGCTTGTAAAAGACAAGGATATTTCTCCTCTCTATTCACTGGCAAACAGAAACCAATTCCTCCGCCCCCCCTCCACATCCACCGCACAGAGGTCGAATTGTCAAAATGACTCTTTTTATTACAGTTCATAAACACAGATTCCCCCAGTGGCCTTGAGAAATTTCACATAAATTTTGATCAAACAGACGTCAGCTTTCTTGGTTTTAAGCACCTGTCACAACGTGCGAAAATAGGTCTGCTCAATCATAAGCAAAGAAAACAGTGGGAAAATAGAGCAAATGCCACAGCGTCACTGTTATATTAAGTCATTATTGTCCAGAATACCCAGGGAATGGATCTCATATGATACAATAAGTTTCTCTTTCATTGATTTTTTTTCTCTCTCCGAATCTCTTGTATGAATTCTTCCTCTCTGGTAAACTTTGTGGCTTATAGTTAATGAGTCAGAATTCACTGGTGCGTTTATGAGCCCTGAAAATAGACAGTAGAGAGGAGTGTGAGGGAAAAGGTCTTGTGTATGTCTCTCAAATCCCTATGGCTGTATTGCTCATGGCTAATGCTTTGCCCCTTCCATTTAAATCTTTTGAGGAGTGACAGCATGAAGCCCTTCTTGATCATAGGTCCACACAAGATATATAAAGTTTATAAATATGGTATTATTTGTATATTAATTAGTAGTTGAACGCATTATTCAGTTTATTCAGCCAAGAATGCTATTCTGCTGCATTCCTTGGAGTGTTCATGAGAGTTTAACAGAGAAGTATCAATCAGAGTCAATCTTCGTAAAATTCAAATTCAACTTCCTGCAGGGTGCGGCTAATTTCAACTTTGGATTTTACACAACCTTGAATGGCAAATGATCCAATTTGTGAATGAATCTTTCTTCCGAGTCAAATCTTTGAAGTGAATCAGTTCAACTAGTTCACAAAGCTGAAGGATTTGTTCATGAATCAGACTGATTCGGTTCTTGATGTAGCAGTTGACTGGAGAGGAAAATGATCAGTAATGACTTTCTGTTGGCCCAGTCATAGCCAATGCTGAAATATTTCTAGAACATTCCTTTGGTTTATGTCTTTATTAGAGAGGTTTGGGCAGGTAGAAATGGCCCACCCGATCTCACAGCAATTCGTACGTATTTTACGAGGTGGCTAATTCATACGAATTCATACAACTTCACTCGTACGGATTTGTACGATTTGCCCAATTCGTATGAATTCCTACGAATGACCTACCCCTGACCCAGCCCCTCAATCTACCCATCACTGGGGTTCAGACAAATCGTACGAATTTGTACGAGGGAGGTCGAATGAATTAGCCATCTAGTACTCATTCATACGAATTGGTGATGAGATAGCGTTGGAATGGCAGACTTAATGTACATAATTTGCACTTCTAATTGATTTGAAAAATTAGAGCATTATTTAGGACTGTCCTGGCCTACATTACCCAGACAATGCCCAAAATGACACTCTGATAACTGCTAACAATGAGTGTGTGTGGGGGTAACCTTAGAGTCATAGAGATAGAGATGGAGCTTGCAGCTGTAGGTATAGAGATACTGGAGAGCACCCTGCTCTCCTTTCTGCCTTTTTTGTCTGAAGGTCGGGTCTATTATCTCACTCAGAGGCCTCATGGGCGTCCTCAGTGGCTCCTTAAGATGCCAGTAATTACTGAGGACCCACAGCAGCGCTTTAACTGTGTATTGTTCAAGTGTTTGTTTGCTGCTCCATGTGAGTGAGGGAATAGGCGTGGGGTTTTTTCCTAACCTATCATACTGCTCAACCTTGACTCAAATCTTCTATCTTGTGGTCTATCTTACCCCTACTATCCTCCTCCTGCTCCTCACTTTCACTGCTCTTCTGTTGTATTCACTATCTGTTGCCACTCCGTTCTTTCCCTATTCCACACATCAGGTCATCTGCTCTGTGTCTTAACAGTGAATATATTGCCCGTATCACTGTTCTAACTGGCAATGCCATAAGATATTGCTATCTGGGTTACATTATGATATTGTGATTTGTTTAGTTATTCAAAAGGAATATATTCTGATATGTTTTCACATTTCTCTTCACTGGACCGAATTGCTTTGCATAATTATTTTTATTTGCATGTTCTTGCATGTTAAGTTTGGATTTTGGTTGACCAAGATGGTAGTAAAATTTCCCTTTCCCACAAAATATGAATGTGAAAAATGTAACTAAAAATATACTACTTATCAAAAGTTTGGGGTATGTACTTTTTTAATGTTTTTTTAAAAAGTATCTTATGTTCGCTAAGGATGCATTTATTTGATCAAAAATACAGTAACACTGCATAAATTACCATTTAAAATGACTGTTTTCTATTTCAATATATTTTAAATGTAATTTATTCTTGTAATGGCAGAACTGAACTTTCATCATCATTTTCTCCAGTCTTCAGTGTCACATGATCCTTCAGAAATCATTCTAATAGGCTGACTTGTTGCTCAAGAAACATTTCTTGTTATCAATGTTGAAAACAGTTGTGCCGTGATCATTTTTTGCAGGACTTTTAATGAATAAAAGGTTTAAAAGAGCAGCAAAATGAA
The DNA here is from genome assembly GCF_051911475.1 of Siphateles boraxobius. Lineage (NCBI taxonomy): Eukaryota > Metazoa > Chordata > Actinopteri > Cypriniformes > Leuciscidae > Siphateles > Siphateles boraxobius. The sequence goes on from NW_027508788.1 coordinate 2,733,531, forward strand.
AATATTTGAAATAGAAATCTTTTGTAACAATGTAAAAGTCTTTACTGTCACATTTGAACAATTGAATGTGTCTCTGCTGAATAAAAGTATTAATTTATTTTCTTTTTTTAAATCAAACCATCTTACTGACCCCAAACATTTGGACTGTGGTGTATATATGTAAATATACTTAGCATGATAATATTTTTACAATAACAATATTTGCAATATTTTAAAATACTGTTCTTTTTTCATCACTCTTTTCATCACTGTCTAGACTGGAAGTGCTTGGTCAACTTGAGATTGCCAGTGGATGCTCCAATCATCTCTGAACTCAAGACTGCACTTCAGAAACAGTAAAACAGATGAATGCCTTTATGATATAGTATACGAATCATTTAATATTGCTGCAACTGCTTAAAAAACACTATAAAACTGCATAAGGCTATACAATCAAAAGATTATTTAAATGAGTAGGCCAGAAACCTGAATATACACTCCTGGGCAAAATAAATGGGCTAAGCCAAAACCTGCTAAATATTTTGTGGTCTTTTAATGTTCTTAACCATTTTAATCACAAATCACTCGTCAGCAAATTAGCAAGAATAGCACAAATACTGTAGATAAGGTATAGCACGGAATAGCCTCGCACGCCCTGATTTTGCAGAGTTAGACGCGTTATCCCTAAAATCAGAGAGAAATGATAGGTGAATAACACTGATGTAGAAGCACCTAACCCTGGTTGTAAGCCTAAACTTGACATAAACTGTAAACTTGTCCCTCAAATCTGATTGGTTAATTGGAATGTTGCTTCAGGATCAACAAAGATGTTGATTCAGGAACATGTTGCTCTTGGTGAAATCAGGTTCTGCAACTTGGCTCACAGCTTTTTACAGGAAGAAGAGTCCAAAGAAGAGTGTTGTTCCTCTCAATGTCTCCCAGTTCATTTGAGTTGAATGTGAGACCAAATAACCAAGTTAACTAATAATTAACACACTTGAAGTATACTGATAATTAGTGGCTGCAAGTATACCTAGCATTTTCTTTTCACCAGGGAACATTATGATGAGGATCAGGTCCTTCCTAGCAGAACATGCTACACAACTCCTTGTCCAAGCTCTTGTTCTATCCAGACTGGATTGTAATGCTCTCCTGGCAGGCCTTCCAGCACGTACTGTCAAATCTCTGCAACTGATGCAGTGTGCTGCAGCTAGAGTGGTCTTTAACCAGCCGAAGAGAGCACATGTTACACCTCTCCTTATAAAATTATACTGGTTGCCAATTGCCTCTCGCATCAAATTCAAGGCACTGATGTTTGCCTACAGAACAACCACTGGCTCTGCATCGCTATACTTAGGCTATACATCGCCTACGTGCCCTCCAGAAGCGTGCGTTCTGAAAGTTAACGACACCTCGTGGTGCCATCCCAAAGAGGCATAAAATCACTTTCACTGATCTTTACCTGGACTGTTCCAAGCTGGTGGAATGACCTGCCTATCTCAACCCGAGCTGCTGAGTCTTTAGCCATTTTCAAGAAACTTCTGAAGACGTATCTTTTTTGTCAAAACTTGACCCATTAATGCTAAAACTTACTAATCTATATATATTTATGCATTTTAAAAAAACTTGCTATGTCTGTCACCGCACTTGCATTTTGTTGCCCTACTGTTGAGTTCATTGCATCTGTTTCTATCTTTGGATTAAAGCACCTGCTAAATTGTTAAATGTAAATGTAAATTTGTGGGAAGCAAGCCGTTCTGCAATATTCCCCTTTACTCCAAAGTATTTAATGACTTTTCACAGTGAATAGCTCACAAATACCAGCAGCTAAAAAGGCTCCTTTGCACAGTGACACTCTTCCTCAATGCTTCGCTGTGGTAGAGATGATGCATATATTATTGTTATATTTCTCACCAGATTTTTGAAGACACAGCTCTGGAGCTTCACCATGCAATTCGTGTTTCATTGTGATTCATCACTCCACACACAACGTCCCATATTCTGCCAAAAACATCAATCTGTCTTTCATGTTTTTCTGAGACGATTGTTTTTTAAGTGGTACATTTGTTTAAATTTTGCTAATTTCCTGACCAATTAGAATTAAATACTTAGTGATTAGCCATTTTGGGCTAAGCCCCTTGTTTTTAGTTTTTGTTTTTTTGCTCAGGAATGTACAAGAAGATATATAGAGAATAAATCTATACTCTTCAATTCAGATATAAATATGGATATTTGTAAATAAAATAATTTTACTTCAGACACACGGGGACAATAAAGTGTGAGGAATAGTTGTGTAGAGCGTCAAAAATAGAAACGGGGCGTCCGTCAGCTGTCGCAATGCACCGCAACGTCCGCATCCAATGTAGACAGCTTCGAGAGCTGATCTAGTTTTGTACACACAGTGTAGACAAGGTGTCAGCCAATTAACTACTACTTCTTGTATATATTTTATGAAGCTTTCACAGGATTTAAACTAAAGATTGAATGACAGTCATATAAGCGACAGGCTTTTTGTGCTATGTGTGCATCCTAATATGTTTGTAGTGTGTGTGTGTGTGTGTGTGTGTGTGTGTGTGTGTGTGTGTGTGTGTGTGTGTGTGTGTGTGTGTGTGTGTGTGTGTGTGTGTGTGTGTGTGTGTGTGTGTGTGTGTGTGTGTGTGTGTGCGCGCGCCATGTTTCTGTATGAACAGGTGTGTTTGTGTGAATTATAAAGGATGCTCAGCACACCCTCAGTGTTGTGGGAGGTTGAACACTCAGTCTTGGCACACTCAGGTCAGTGGAGATCTGCCTCTGTGCTGGATCAAAGAGAGCTGAGTCTGTGTCACACTCTCCAGCCATGATACTAATGCCACAGTCCTGGCAAACACAATGCTTCTCTCCCCCACTGTTTCTGTGTTTATTCTTTCACTCTCTCTATACCTCAACACCTCACATATATTAAACAGACTAGAGTTTTTCCTTGTTATTAGAAGGAAATAACTGTAAGAAAAGTTGTGATTCGGTCATTTTACATAGTGCAGTTATTGATCTAAATGTGTAGCTGGTATTTTTTTCTTGATCCTGATCGAAAAATAATTGACCTTTGACTGACAGATATTGCCTTTTCATGACCGATACAGATTAAGTTTTCTTCTAACAACAAGATTTTTGTTTATTAGTGTAATGCTTTAATATAAGCATAGGATGGATTATCATTATTATTTTCCATAACTATAATTTAAAAATAGATATTATTTTTTATTAAAAAACATTGCAATATATATAGGAGAGAGCGAGAAATGTATATATATATATATATAATTTATATTTGTAGATATATATGTCATGATAAATAATTAATATACAGTATATAGTATGTGTGTGCACATATATTATCATGACATTTATCTGTGTGTGTGTGTGTGTGCGTGCGTGTGTGTGTGTGCGCGCGTGTGTGTGTGTGTGTGTGTGTGTGTGTGTGTGTGTGTGTGTGTGTGTGTGTGTGTGTGTGTGTGTGTGTGTGTGTGTGTGTGTGTGTGTGTGTGTGTGTGTGTGTGTGTGTGTGTGTGTGTGTGTGTGTGTGTGTGTGTGTGTTATGGGGACAAAATGTCCCCATAAGGATGGCAATATCTGAAATCCTTGTTCGTGTGGGGACATTTTTTGGTCCCCATGAGGAAAACAGCTTATAAATCATACTAAGTGATGTTTTTTGAAAATGTAAAAATGCAGAAAGTTTTCTGTAATGGGTAGGTTTAGGGGTAGGGTTAGTGTAAGGGAATAGAATATACAGTTTGTACAGTATAAAAATCATTATGTCTATGGAAAGTCCCCATAAAACATGGAAACACTACATGTGTGTGTGTGTGTGTGTGTGTGTGTGTGTGTGTGTGTGTGTGTGTGTGTGTGTGTGTGTGTGTGTGTGTGTGTGTGTGTGTGTGTGTGTGTGTGTGTATAATTCATCATTACATTTATCTGTAAACTTGAAAATAGTGTAAATCTGGAAAAAGTTTGCACTGTAAAAAAGTACAATCAACTTGGATGATTAAGTCATTTCAACTTAAATTATATATATATATATATATATATATATATATCATGATAAATAATTAATATATATATACAGTAAGTATGCATAAAATGAATGCATAAAATTAACGAGGAACGTGAAACGCATCGGATGCATTGGCCATTGTGCTGCTCTCTCGATACAAATCAAATCAACAACAAGCCTGAAGTCAGAGAGTCAGTCTCGGCCCCCTTTCATCTGTCTGTTTTACTTCTGCTGGGGTGTGAGAGGCTCTTGTTTTATGTCATGTCTTGTGCAGAAGTCTGTAGGACTCCAAAGGAACTTGCACCTGTGTGAGGAGAAGCTGTGAACCCATCAAACCGACAAGGAGCTTTGTGAAGACAGGCATGAAGCAGACTACACCCACAGCACACGTCCCGCCCCGTTAGGAGAAGCCGAACGCACCAAAGAGGTTAAACTGCAGCGCCTGGCACAGGCAATTTTATTGATAACCATTTGAAGCCTTTTTTCCCCCACCCGTCTCCAAGCCTTACGTGCCATCTCGCTTTTCCGTCTTTATTTCATTTGCCACTCTCAACTGCGACTTCAAATGTGGGAAGCCTCTCGCTCCGACAGAAGCTGCCGTTGACTCTTTCTCACTGTCTCAGCCATGAGATTCTGCATTCTGATCTGGCAGACAATCATCTGCAAATTCCCACATCTCTCTGATGTATGTAAATATTTATAATATCAGGTTTTCTGATGATCAAATGTATGTTTGTTAATAGAAAACTCAAGCTAGTGGCTTTCCCCCTATTGTCAGACAGAATGTTAGTGTTTTTTTCTAACCGTGGTTGACTTGTTGGAAAAAGAGTCATTGTCAGTGTTAGCTTGGCTAATCTGCTTTCCTTTCCATCTTTTTCTCTCCCAGTTGGTCAGGCACTCCATCATTTCCTTGTTAGCCCCTGGTCCCTGCCCTGGCCTGAAGTCATCGCTCAGTAAGGTATCTGCAGGCCAGTCCTGAGGGTCACAGTGGTGAGTGAAGGAGTCAAGGGTTGGTCACTGGATGTAGTGTCCTTTCCTTCTACTCCCATGTCCAATTAGGAGCTATTTGAAACAAATAAATATCTCTCGCCATGTCCTTCTTGTGCACCACTTCTCTCCGTACAGCCCAGAGATGATTTTGGTCACTCTTCAGGTTGTACGTTGTTATGTACCTGAAAGTACTTTGCTATAAAATACATGCTTTTATTTATTTTTGTAAAAGAGGTAGCCTAAATGAATGGAAATAGACTTGAAGAGCAGATGCAATGTCTGTGTGACTCTTCCCTGTAAGCTTTCCCGCACAATGCATTTCTTTATTTGTTGCCTTTATTAAATTTTTTTTAAACATTTTATATATGTATATAGGCTATATATGTGTGTTTGTGTGTACATTTTTTTATAGATATAAATATTGTATATAGATATATTATAAATATAAAAGTGATATTATTTTTAATATATTGTCATATATATATATATATATATTACATTTGTTCTTTTTAAATTTGGTTTATTTTATATTATTTTCTGTTTGTATTGAGTATTGTATATATATATATATATATATATATATATATAATATATATATATATATATATACATATATACACACAATATATATATATATATATATATATATATATATATTTACATTTCACGTTCATCTCACACTCCTGTATTCTGCACAATAACACAAAAGACAAGAAAAGAAACCAAAACAAATAAAAACACATTGCCCACCCAGCCACCCCTCCCCTTGCCCCCTTCCTCCTCAGAAACCCAAAATGCATTCTCCTGTCAGCCTTCACACGGAAGGGTGTTAAAAATACATGTATACCCTTCCTCATCCTTTATTCATACCTATTCCTTCCTTTATGTTTATGAGACTCGAGGGCTCACTAGGTCCACCGTTCTGACCCAGGGGTTGACAAAGGTTCTCCAGAAACTTCCTCTTTCTCAAACCTAATCCACTTTAAATGAGCCCAAACACAGAATAACTACTTCATATGTAGGCTACATGGAATTGTGACAGTGTTACAGTAGTCAAAATCCACGAGGCTTTATTAGTAAAGAGACCAACAATATTAATTATTAAACTTGTTATTTTTAATATTCTAATGCATAATAGACATCTTTGACAAATGCCAGCCGAATGGCTTGTGCAATTGCACCGAGTTGTAATAAACTATTGTTTAATGCTGCTGTTAAGTAAATATTTATTTATCCACAGGGCTGTTTTTCTCCCAGCCATTGGGTGGCAGTATAGAGCATGGGGGTGATGGAGAGAGATGTTGTTAGTGCCCTCTGCTAGGCCCGGGGTTGGATGTTGTTAGCGCTGTCTACATCCGCAGGGTAGCGAACATTCCCATGGGACAGTTCTCCGCTTGTTCACTCATGTGTGTGATAGAACAGTGCAGGCAGGGGGTTACCGGCTCTACGACAGACAGTCCACCCTTATTGATTAGATAATCAGCCTGTTACCTAATACCAGTGTTCTTTACATTGTTCCCTGCTGGGACGAACATGACTGTTATTGCTGACAGCAGGGGATTCCTGCAACAAGCACCTTTTATGTCCACTATTCTTTTCTATCGCTCTTTCCTGCTTCTTCCTCTTTCGGACTACAGGAAGAGTGTTTTCATTATTTGACAAGATTGGTATGTCAATCCTTTTGCCCCTGACCCGAGTTTAGAAATGCTTTGGGTTTTATTGGAGGAATGATTACTGAGTTATCTTGCTACCTCACTCGGAGACCTTTATACCTCCACCCTTAGTATACCTTCAGGCAAGAATTGGATTTGATACCCAGGACAGTACCTTGGGAACCGCTCGCTGTCTGCTTTCTATCTCTTTCTTTTGTTTCGCTGTACCCCCCATTTCCTAAATGTGTCTGAGTTTTGCTTAATCAGTTTTCTTTTTTTCTTTTTTTTACTCAAACTGTTTTTCCAGCATTTCCCCTTATCTCTCTGATCAACTAAGTTTATGCAGAGGACAAATGTGAGTAGGGTAACACAGTGACAGTGTCCCGACCACCTTCCCCTGAGGGTCATGGGTGTCGTGACCCTGCAGCAGGTGCCACTGATCTCCTTGCCCAATCACTGTCCCAGTTTCCCAGATCTCTTCCCACACCTGAATATGATTATGAAGATTTTTAACATAAAGTGCAATCATGATTATTATCATTACATATAATATTCTTTTAAATTAAATAAAACATTTGAGTGAATGGAAATAAAATATAAAAACCAAGCTAATATTATATTTTGGCTATAAATAACTACCTGTTCCATATTTCCATACCTCTTTTTTAGAGAAACATTTATATATATATATATATATAAGTACAATTTATTAGCGTAATAATTATTTATAATAATAAATGATAAAAATAGCAAAAACATAATATATATTTGTATATATATATATATATTTGTATATATAGGCTATATATATTTATTTAATTAATTATTTTAATAATAAATAATAAAATAACATTATATATATATATATATATATATATATATATAATTATTTATATTATTATTAAGGTTTGTTTTAATGTCCAGAAAAGAAACATAGATAAATAGAAAAGGATGCAGATGTTCCTTTTTCTTATAGCCTATTGAATTTATTTGACAAAGCTACGTGACAAAAAATGGCAATCGTCAAAAAAACATGGGAAAAGACAGTCGCCCAAATCACGATGCAAATTGCACTTTGATTGACTCTTAATTTCATCTGAAGGCTGTTTTGTTTGGTTTTTATTCTGAGTCAATGAGCTTAATCAGAGTCACTGATCCTGCGGCTCTAAGCCCTCCGTGTTGTGTTTTTGTTTGTCGGGAGATCAGCGAGACTCTATCCGCACTTCATTAACCCTGAGCCCGGGACAATCCTCAGTAAGAGCCGAGGGATTTACCACTATCCTTTCACATGCAAAAATCTCTGCGTCTATTAACAAGACGGAGGAGCTTTTCTTGCAATCAGCTGCGCACTTCGCAAGAATAACCCTTTTCATAAATATTGAGGGGGGTCATCAGCCTCCTTTGGATCATGTGCAGATCCATGTGATAATTTAAATGTTTGATCTGAATTGATATGTTTTTTTCCCCCGTTTGTGAACTAAGCCTGTGATCTTAAATTTGCTGAACATTTTATTTGATTATCTTGTATTTTATATTATTATTGCAATTATTTTATTAACATTATTTCCATTTTTGATGGTTTTGCAATATTATACGCAAAATAGCTAAGCATGCTAAAAATAATTTTTAAAATTGTGCTTTTTTAAATGTATTGTAAATGATTTTTTTGAATTTCCCAACCTCAATAAACATGTAGTGAAATGATGTTGAAAATGTTTTCTCTCTCTTTCTCTCTCCTTGAGTGATTCGTGGGCAGGAGCCCCGCAGAATGACATGTGCTATGCGAAAGTTTGCTGCAGGAGCCAGACTGATCACACGTTATCGACGTTCAATTAAAAGCTATTAAGGTCTTTTGTCTGCTCGTTAATTTCCCATTCAGTCGCCCTGTCAGAGCAGCCCCTAAACCCTGAGCTCTATGGACCGGTCTCGTGGTTGGGTTAAAGTCAGTCTTAGGCTCACGGAGGGGGGATGAAGGGGGGTCCCGTCATGCCGCTGACCAGATGTCCCCTTGCTGATCCGAGCCGCAGTCAGCACTGCCCGGTGACCAGCTGTTGGGAGCGTTTGGCAAAGAGCAGCAAACCAACACTCTCAAGAAAGGCTATGGAAAGAATCCATTTCCAAATGGGATCATTTAGGGCACTTAAACAATTACACACTTAGGTGACCATTAATATTTCATCCACATATTGTTTATGAAAACTAAATGAAACGACATGGTGATGATGCTGTTATAAGAGTGCAAAGAAGTCTGTCACTTTACTCGTGTAGAAGCAAGACAATGGAGGCTGACAAGTGTTGAGTGTGTGCGTGAGAGAGAACGAGATGCCCAATGCCCAATCTCTCAGTATTTCCTCTTTTATCATTCTGCCATTAAAAGTAACATCGTTTAAAATTGTATTGAAACTGGCTCATATGATTCATGATCAAAACCATATTTAAAGTATGACCTACTAATAGTTAATAGGTAGTCGCGTCTAACTTTAAAATATGAAGGTAGAATTAAGTTCCCTAAATCTCCAGGCGTTTCTGAAAGGTTAGGTTGTTGAACGTTCGCTTACTTGGGTGGGACATTTTTATTAACTTTTTTTTTCGGTATAGGTTCGACAAATTAAATCCACGATGCTAACCAAATAGTGTGGGGTTTGAGCAAAATGTCTGACAGTCATGTTTAAAATTATTCAAACACATTTGCCAGTAATAGAGTTCTTTGAGTTCGAATTTTATGATATTGCTGTCACTGGCGCTGTTTACGTTTATTTTCATAAGCAAACTTTTCCTTTTCATTAAATTACTATGTAAAAATACAGATACATTTCAAAAGCAATGACTTGACGTAGGCTAAGCAGTGCAACTAATATGCGCATTTTATTGGTTTTACCTTTTTGGTCTTAATCTGTGTGTGTGTGTGTGTGTGTGTGTGTGTGTGTGTGTGTGTGTGTGTGTGTGTGTGTGTGTGTGTGTGTGTGTGTGTGTGTGTGTGTGTGTGTGTGTGTGTGTGTGTGTGTGTGTGTGTGTGTGTGTGTGTGTGCGTGTGTGTGTGTGTGTGTGTTTGTGTTTCATGCTGAGACTTAGTCCTTTATAACTTTCAAAATTAAAACCCAAAGACAATTTATGCTATTCATGAAGTCTTTGGATTTCAGATATGGAGGTACAAATAAATCATTATTTTAATGACTATCTGTTCCATTTATTTTATCCTCCAAAATATAAAGTGTATAAAATTAAATAAATTAAAAAATTATAATTTTGTGTTGGTACTTATTCCAGGTATACATAATATGTAATATTTCATCATGGAATTACTTAAAGATTGCTCCTGAGATTGTTTAGAATTATCATTCAAGTTAAAAAATAAGAATGATTATGCATTTGTTTTAGTTTTTTTTTAATTTCACGTAGCAAACGTCAACGTCAAATGAACTTAATTGGTCGCAGCACATATTATGTTCATAATGGCACATACAATGGTTGCAAGTTATTTTCCTTGTTGCAAAGTGCAGAGGTAAGTTTTGCAATATGATTTTTCTTAATTCATACATTTTTATGTGGCAGTGTTCAGGTTTGGCACGCGCATTATGCACCGGCATACCTTTTATTTTGGCTGTTGATTTAGTGTAATTGAATTGTCTGTGAGAACACGAGTGTATATTTATCCAGTATTTGTATAGGCTACCTCCAAATTCTCAGTCAGTGGTAAATTAATGAAAGATCTTTATTAGCACATTTATAAAAGTAATTCTCCTTGCGTAAAGACCACCCTCCCCCGCACATCCAGCAGTTTTAAGAGTTTTCCAGAAGTTCACACCGCTAAGCACACGGGGCACGAACGAAAATAATTTGGGATTACGAGAATCATTACTTCACAAATCATTATTCTCAATATACAGCTTCACCAAAAAGAATGACAAGATATTTCAACGGTTTTATACAGAGTTATTGCACAATGCCTGGGCGAACACTTCATTTCCTTGACGTCGTATTGACCACAAAGTGATCTGAAACGAGGACTTGGCGTTTTCCCATCAACATCAAAGTGATACTGCTGGCAGTTGTGCAGGATTACAGAAACGAAAAAAGCAGCACAAAAAATAATCGATTGATAGTCGATTAATAATCCATCTCGTCCAATCCACCTGCTTGTTCTGTTTAGGTATGGAACTCCGTATACCATTAAACTGTTTGCCAAATAGAAAAGTGGCACTTCTTCATTTAAGTTGCTTTTTCATTTTGTAGAGACGTTTTTCATTTCTAATGTGCTGCTCACGTCAATCTCACCTGTTAACGTAAGGCTTGGAAATATGATACAAAAAGAGAAAATTCGAGATTTGTCTTTCAACATAAAACAAAATATTCTTATTTACACTTCTTTTCCTTTATACATTTTAGAGGGTTACTACAAAGCCCACGACTTATTAACGTGTGACCTGGATTTGATCTCAGGATAATTAAATATGAATCTAACATTTAAATATTCTTTGCGTCAGGGATTCACCAACAATTCACATTTGTATTATTGGCTAGATAAAGTAATAATAACAATAATTTGTGAAACGAAGCGTCCCTGTAAGTAGGCATGTCCCGCTATTATTGCGTTAAGTAGCCTCACTGTTTGTATTTGTTTTCTCCAGATTTAACATTTAGGGTAAACAAAAACATATAAGTTAAAAAAAACCGAATATAAATAATTAAATAAATTTGAAAAAATGTATCCAACCACTTTTTGTGTCTCCGCTTGTTTTTGTGGCTTTGTAATATATTTCGAATATTTTGTCACCAGTAAAATTGTTCTTTGATGGTGAAGTTCAGAGCTGCCATGTATTGCACCGAGTCCGAATCGCGGCGTTCATCGCGGTGGCGTTGGTCTGGACAGCACACCGGAGAGGGGGGGCAGAGGCGGCGGCTCGTTGGCGCCCTGGAGACCGTGCAGGAGAATCCGGGGAACGAGAGGACGCTGCAACGCCGGCGGGGGCGCCGAGGGGCCCCTGTATAAGTACAGCGCTGCTCCAGGGTCCAGATTCGACACCAGGCTTTGAGGGTAGAAATACGGCGAGGGGAACATCCTTTGTAGCGCAGAATAATTTCCAGCCTCCGCTAACAATTCCAGTCCGACCGCCGTTTGCCTCTTCCACTTCGTCCTTTTTTTTCCAAGAGGAAAGAGAATAATGTCAGTATAGAAAAAAATATTCAATGACTAGTGTTTAATATACTCATACAAATATGTGACGTTCAAAAGAAATATCACCGTACTATTCCCAAGCGAAACATAAAACCCAGAGTTCGGAGAAATAAAAACGGAATTCTCTGTGATTTATCTCCTATTTCTAAGTATCTGTATGAATATCAATTTTAACGACACAATTCAACGTTAAGGAGAGAAAGGACAAAAAAGAAAGAAAAAAAAGAAAAGAAAACAGAGTCTTTTACATCTAAAAGGTTGATAAAAGTGAAATTAGATTAAATGCCTCTCCATATGAGGGGACATAAGTGCTGAGAGTTATGGGAAAGTTTCTTCAAGTATGTTGACATTTAATTCACATTAATTGTGTATATAAGGTAAAAGGCATCGAATTACACATATTTAAGTAATTAATTTGAACAATAATTGGTCATTTTATTTTATTAGTCATGCATCATTCGTGGTTCAAAATGTGTATATTTCAAATCTATTAGCTTGGCACGAAATTAGATGGTGCGAGAATGGAAAAATGTGCAAACAAACCACTTGTAGATGTACATATATCTATTGGTGTATTTTGATTGTTGCTACTGTAATTTTCTCCTCTTTTTTCGAATTTTATTTTTGGTTCCATTTTGTAGTTCTTACTAAAGCTATAAAATAAGACTTATGTGACTGTTAGAGCCTCTTCAAACCTGAAAAAGTTAGAATTAGAATATTTTATTTAAATGTGGATAATAATTCTGCAGCATTTCATTTCGTTTTAGTGGAGAAAAACTGATGCAACGACGTCACCTGATTATTGTTTTTGGCAGGAGACTCCACAACCAACGAGAAAATAATATGATATAGGCCTATATACCCAAGAAGCACATTTTCGTCAATACTAGAAAATTACCTAGACATTGATATAAGAATAATTACAATGTAATTTCTGCCGCCTTATTGTTATTATTATTTGAATGTTTCTGGGATGTGTGCAATGCATTTATTTCTGTTTCCAGCTGACCACATGCTCACCTCCTGTTCTGGTACCAGGTTTTGACCTGCGTGTCGGTCAGGTTGAGAGAAGCTGCCAGCTCCATTCTGTCCTGCACGCTCAGGTACTTCTGACGCTCAAAACTGCGCTCCAGCTGGGCGAGCTGATGGTCAGTGAAGGCGGTCCGCGCTTTCCGAGGCTTCTTCAGGCGAACCTGCGGGCTGTCTCTGCTGCTCGAGATCTCCCTGTCGCCCTCCTCTTTCACTGAAACATCACATAGAACGGAAGGGCATTGCTTAATCCACTTTAACACGAGTTAGTTAGCCAGTCCATGTGTTTCAGTATTGGCAAGTCGTTATGGTGTCAAAGGTTTCCACATATCCTATGCTAAACCCTTGATGTTCTCGTGCGTGCCTGTAATTCTTTCAAGCAGTTTTCAGATTTTTATTTTCAGAATTTGAATACACGAGGGCTGTGATATTTAATTTACCAATATCTCCTATCTAAACCAAACTCGTTTCTCTCTGAACCCAGAAAGAGAGGGACACGACGCGAGAGACCTTGCCAGTCGAGTAGTTGAGTCGTATCTCAAGAAGCACAATAATCCGGCTAATTGAGCCACAAGGGATGGAAACCTTTCAACCGAGACCGGAGAAACTTCACAGGGACGGGGATAAGAGCGAAATAAAGAGCGGGCCGACCCCGTGCGTTACAAATCTGATTAGCACTGGGACAAATTGCATAAAATCCCTGAAATATAAGGGGGTAGAAAAGGCCAAAATCAAAGCAGCGCGCACACTCTTTACAAGCGCTCTGGAGATGGAATGGCTTTGATTTGTAGAGCATTAATTTTGATCACCGCGCCTATAGACTTGCCAAGCTAATCATTTCTTGATGTGAGAGTAGAAATATATTTGTAATCATATAGCTGAAGGTACAGGAGAATAGATGATACCCGTCATGCTCTACTTCCACAAAGAGAGCAAGATTGTGATAACACTTTAACAAAATGATCAGAATCTAGCGACAACACCAGTCCATAGGCCAAATACATGAACATCAACAATCATAAACACGTGCAAACCATAATGCTCATATAACAAAATAAATATATAATAACAATAATATTATTTGTAATAATAATATTAAATAATAGGCCTAATAAAAAAAACGTCCTGACATTTCCCTACATTTATCAACAGTGCTGGCCTTTGTGTTTGCATCATGGAATCAACCTAATGATATGAAACGGTCTTTCACTCTGTTTTTCCTCAGATGTAATTTCACCTGGACAAATCCTTAATTAATCTAGCTGATTATGTTTCTTTGTTCACCTTCCTTTTCCCTGCTCCTCAAAATAAACTTTAAACTAATAAGCACGTTAAAATGTACAATAACATACACTTGCAAATAGCGAATAACCACATAAACAAAATTGAATGCACTGTAGCCACAAAAATCTATTCAATATACAATACAATATCAGTAAACATATTTTATATGAATATTACGATAGTTGCTTGTAAATGTTTTTTGTTTATAAAAGGAGTATGTCGTGCTTTCTATCAATCTATCTATCTATCATATAAGCTGCTTTTTTATAGCAAAACTGTCTATAATTGAACGAATGAAATGAATAAAAGAATCATGAAAATTATTTTTATTTCTACCTCTAAATTACTTTAAAAACATAGCCAAGGATAGTCAGCAAGCCAGCCTGTTTGAACTCTTTGCTATATAAATATGTCAAGTTATAATTAATGTGCTATATATTAAAACACCATTAAAAACGAGCTGTTATTTTTTTTTTTACCTTTGTATTCACTGTCTGACGATGAGTTACTGTGGATCTTTTCAATGAAGTCGTCTGCGATTTTAGATGCCAGTCTCCCTGTCTCCTGTGTCGGCTGGCCGTTACTGGAGTATGGGGCACACGCCGCTAAGGGTTTACAGTCAGCCAGAATATCTCTTATTAGGAAGGATGAAGTGACAGTCCGAGGTTGAGATCCAGCAGAGATCGGGCCGTGCTGTAAATGGGACGCGAGCACGAGCGGGTGACCCTGTCTCTGCGCCGCATCCTCACCGCACTCCCGCCTCGGAGACGGAGGAGAAGAACAACCGCTCTCTAAGTCTGACCTGGGGCTGAACTCCAGCGGGGACCGGCATTCACCTACCAAACTGTCCCCCTTAGCGATGACTGGGCTTCCTGGCCTGTGGGATAGCAGGGAGTCGATTCCAAAACTGGAGCCGTTGGTGGACGCTTCCATCTCCACACTGCTGCTTGCGTGAAGCTTCTGTTCAGATTATCATCTGTATTTAACCAAGTTCTGCGTGAATGGCGCTCGATTTAATAGCGATCTATCCAGGAGAAAAATCCAATGCGGAATCGGAAATGAGAAATATGCATCCCCTGTCTGGAAAAAAACTTTCTTCTTCCTTGAGGACTTTTAGTTTAAGTTTAAAAAGAAAAAGGAGGTTTATTGAGGAGGTTCTGTATGAAGTAGGCTACACAGACCCTGCCTCTTTTTTTTCTTAAGCTCCTCACTCACTCCTTTAAAAAAAATCGATACAGCCTAAATATACTCTAGGCTGATAAATTTAATTATTTTTTTCAATCCCGGTATTTTTTGAAGACACGAGACGCATCGATGGTGGCTTTGAATTATTTATCAAATTATTTCAAAAAGCTGTTCTGAAGTAACAGTGTTAGTGTTAAACCACAAGGTAGCCTACTTAGAGGGCGCGCGCATTTCAGCACCACGGACAGAAGCAAACTGCAGCAACTCGAGCCTCGCGCTATTGAGCAGCTGAAATGTTCATCAGTTCAAAGGTAGTTCGCTGTGGCGAGTTGTAGAGTGGAATCCGGATGGAAAAGGTAAGGGCATTCTGTGCCAGCGCAGGTGATGCAATGCGAAATCGTTGGACGGTAGAGCGCAGGGAAAAACGTTGCGAGAAGACAGAAGCACAAATGAGGTAATGCAGGTTAAATACACACATTGGGGAACGGAAAGCCAGATAAAGCTTAACAAATGAACTTGTGCACAACTCAGTGGCTAGGTTTTAAGAGCACCCCTTCCACGTGAGTCCCCAGCGACTCGCTTCCATTGGTTAGGAGGTGTTTTGGGGTGTTGACTTGCTCAGTAAGATGAAACTGGACCCCCCCACGCCCAATAAACCCCTCCCCACAGGTCGCCCACTTTGATTAAAAGAGACACTGAATTCATTAGGAGTCTGGGATCCAACTGTTTACAGGCAATTTTCAACACTGTTTGCTTTCATTACATCATTGATGAGCCTTATAATGGGGTTATTATGAGGAGTGTGGAGATTCTTTCTCTCCTCTGCTCATAGCGCGCGTGGAGTCACGTCTTGACCACTTTCTCACAATTCCCATTTTTCTTATATAATTCCCTTATAGTTTCTACTAAAAGTTGAATTTAAGCATTGATGTTATTTAATTCTAATTATAATATTTTAAGACACTTCTAACATAAAATTCTGGCCTGAAGGCATCTAGATAAAAAAGCCAATTACGTGACCCTCATTCTTATTCAAAAATAGGCTACACAAAGAAATCCAATTCATACCCGAAATGACATAAATACACTTTTGTTAAGATAAACATGTTTTCAGTCTCTGTATTAAAGTCATTTTATTTATATCGAGCGATTAAAGTATCAAATATCTGATTGTAAGTGAGAATGTAACAAAACAATTCTCGTTTAAAAAGCTGAATTTAAAAAGGGGGGGGGGGGGGGTAGAAATGTTAGCATACAAAGTTTTGCAAAAATAAATAAGCAGAGATGCTATGCATGTTTTAACATATAAATCAAAGTTAGTCTGGCATAACCAACATGGAAGCCATTTTGGTGTCACGTGACATCATAAAACAGAGAGAACCCTGACTGTTTTAATTATTGAAGTTTTAATAATTTCACATTTTCACATAAATATTTTATCCTGGTCGAATGGATTAAATTCTTGATATAATGCAAAACTGCATAATGTATTATTGGCCATTTAAAAAATTGTTTATAAAAATAATTATGTTGTTTACACTCAAGTGTATTAAGGAAACTATTTTAGTAGCCTAGCATATTTTTTTACACACTTGATATATTATTTATATAATTTGATACTTATAGCCTATCGGAACGGCTTTCTTGTGTTTAAATTGTGTAAACTGTAGAAACACTACTGTCAACAAAACAACAACCCATAGTAGCCTAATAAGTGGTGTAAAAAAAGAAAGAAAAAAAGTCGGGTAATAGGTCTAATTATTTACAGGCTATTAAGCCACTACTAGTGCTTAATTCTATCATTAATCGTCAAGATCAGAATACGAGTTGTATTTTGTGCTTTAATACCATAACACAGGGCTGTTTGTTGGATTCGCTCGTTACGTTAGTGTTCTTTTCTTTTTCCAATCCACAAAACACGATTATCGAACAACCGTGTCGTTTAGTTCATAACAACTATCTAATTTATGCAATGTTAATGAGCAATAATGAGGGCGACTACTCTTTCTGAAAGCCCAGCGTGACATAAAACTCTAACATGCATGAAAAACTATTGTCCTGCCTTTCACGTCTTTCTCTCAAACAGTTAGCCCCTCGTGTTTTTTCGACAGGTCCCAATAATCGAGCCCCCCATCAGAACAGCAGATTGGAAGCGCTATTCGGCCGCAGACAACGGCAGGTTAGTGAATCCGCTCCCCGCTCCCAAGGGGTGTCAACGCGGCTGCAAGCTGTCACGATGAGGCGGGGTGCAAGCGCACTCACTTTAGTTCAGAGTCTCATAAGGATGCCCACTGCGTGTGATGGCAATCTTTCTTTTCTTTCTGTTTTTAAGTCTCTGTGGCAGACCATGACAGGAGATATCTAGCCTATCTGTGGAATGTTTTTGGCTTTTTTTGTTAGATAAATAAAATCCAGACCTCTTAGTGCAGTGACAACAGGTGCAATAAGACTTAATATTTGTTTTTAACTTAAAATGTTTAATAAAAACGAATCTTTATCTTTTATCAGTTAACCAATAAAGATAAAGCGCTTAATGGCTGCCTTGGTGTAAGGCACATTTCTGCTTTGCATTGGTTTTTCTTCAATTGTCACATAATGGCTCAAAAACTCTTTTCATTTAAAGCACTATGCCCTGGTATTTACTTGAGTTTTTTTGTTGTTGATGTTGTTTTGCATGTTATTAAATTTATTAAATTTAAAAATGACTCCAATTGTTTTACCAAAGTGTTACCAAGATGTTTGTATAGTAAGTAAAAGCTATAAATATTAGGTAAAACACACACACACACACACACACACACACACACACACACACACACACACACACACACACACACACACACACACACACACACACACACACACACACACACACACACAATTCTGAAAAAAGTCATACCAAATTGTAAATTATTTTATATGACTTATAACATTGATAAAGCTTTAGTGATTGACTTAATACCATTACCATACCAAACCTTTCACAGAAATCCTGGAATCCTGGAACTGGAGTAAATCTCACAAGTTGGACAATTTGTTGTAAGTATACCATTAATATAGAGGACAGAAATTCAGGAACCTGACACACCAAATGGAGATGCACATAAACATCCTCGAAAAATCTGTCACTCAAACACTTGTATTTAATGTAAATCCTCTGATTGTTTGAAGATTTGAGGAAGAGGCAGAAGAGATGGGTGGCAAGAGGCTTCAAAGACGTTTGATCTTTCCTCACCTCAGGTGAAAACAATGTTTTGAATTTCATTTATTTATTCTGTTCCATGTTTGTTAAATATATATTTGGATATGTTCAGGAAAATGGTACGTCGTTCCTGGATAAACTTTGGCATCGCTGTCATTTTGAAACATTGAGTAAAACATGCCTTGGATAAAAAAAAAGATGTGTAAAAGGAATGAAATGTTGACTTCAGTCAACAAACAAACATTGTACGAAAAAAAAAGGGCACACCCTGGACCAGTCAGCAATGCAAATGATGCACCTTAAAGCCATCAGGTGTGAGATTTGACAGAAAATAATGAGAACCGCTGAATCTTTTATAAGGTTAACACTCACATTTCCCAGTCAGCTGTCACACAAGAAAGACTTTAGCGCATTCACGCTGGAGAAATATACCTTTATTGGCTCATTAAAGCTGACAGGGGGTTCGGGACCGCCAGCACTCAGGCTCGGGACCGCCGGTGCGCCACCCCGTTTTGTGTCAGTAATTTGCAGAGGAGATACACCTACCTTGAAAAAAAAGAAGGGGAAAATTATGAAGGGAGCAAGAATGAGAGAGTGAAATGGCAGAAGCTGGTGGGGCGAGTGCCGAAAGATGCGGGTGCCAGAGGTGGGGAGGGGGGGTGTAAGGAAGGGCCTTGGGGGAGGGTGGAAAGATCGCTAGCACGCCAGGAGTCTGATTCTCTCCTAATTGGAAGCATTGGGCATTGTCAACTGAGGATTTTCAGTCGCTCACTGACAGGTAGAGTCGTCAGGATGATAGCCCACTTGTCAGCGCAAAACACCAATAAAAACAAACCACTTTTGATTTAATTGGAGGCCTAGCCATAGTGGGCTAGGACTGAACGGGTTGGGGGTTGTGGATTGCTTCAGGGAAAAACCAGGATATGTATGTGTATCGAAGGGTTGTTTGACAAAAAAATCCTCACTTTGTGTAAAACCACCCGGAGCAGTGGCTCACATCGGCAGATAGAGGGGAGCAGGTCGTCGTTATTCTGTGTGTGTGTGTGTGTGTGTGGTCACTTCCCATGGTGCTGAGGTTACAGGAAACACAGAGTTTGATTTGGTCTCTAGAGGCCCAAAGGCTGTTCAGCACTCATCACTTCGAGTGTTTCTTCTCAAAAATGCACGCTCAGAGAGATATTGATATGGTGATTCCTCAGAGAATGAAGCAGAAGAAGAGCTGACCCTACCTGACTTCTGCTACAACCACCTCACCAAGTACAAAAAAACCTTTCTGCCTCTCATCTCTGCAGGTGGAATCACATTCTACACCACCAAACTGAAATCACGGTATTCAGCAAACTGATTTCTCTTCATGTGAAAATGCTGTATTTGTTTGCTATGCAGGGTATAAACAAACAACTGGATACTTCGAGTGGTGAGGCTTGTTAGTTTTAATGGAGCATATATTGCTAATTTCGAAACCAACAGATTGGAGAGTATGGAAAATTTGATTGAGCTTTAAAATATCACATTAAAATGTACAATATCTAAAAAACTCGCCCAAAACAAGGCAACTGGGTTTGCTACAGAGGTATAAACACATAGCCACTGGTGCTCATTGGATACATGAGAGGCAAAAATCAGATGAAACAACAAAATATTCCAAGGCACATGGTTAACCATAAAAATCCTTTAATAAAATGGTCTAAGTCATTAAAACATCTAAAGTGTTGCGAAACCAGTTTCTGTCTTTATTCAGGATCCATATCCATTGTTCACACAAGCATTCTTTAATGCGTTGATCAACACTTTTAATGTTTTAATGACTTTTTACGCTTAACCACGCGGGTGCCTTGCAATATTTTGTTGTTTCCTCTAAAAACTCGATTAGTTAAGACCAAGGAAAGAACTACTTACAAATTGCACATAAACTGAAGGTGAAGACTCCTGACTTCTCTCTCTCACTATCCTCCCTCCATGTCCAAGTTCATCAATAGGTCAGTGGTTTATAACTCTTGACAGATTTCAAGGAAGACATCTGCTATAAGAAGGAGATAAAAAAATAGTGGTGAGGAGCCAACAAAGAGGCACAGGAGCTTGTCGGTCACCTTGGTGCCATCTATAGCTTTTAAATCTTCTTTTTCACATATCTTAAAAGTCATACGTTATCATATATGTCTTCTAAAGAAAAACTTGAAAAAAATTTAAACTTATTTTCATTGGATCACAATAAGAAAATATACAGTATGTAACCATTCAAAAAATGTGGGGTCAGTGAGATACACTTAAAAGTAAAAAAAATAATACTTTTATTGCGCAAGAATGCATTAACTTAATCAAAATGACAGTGAAGACATTTATAATATTAAAAAGATGTCTATTAAAAAACTGTTCTATTTGACTTTCTTTTAATCAAAGAGTCATGAAAATGTTTCTGTCACGAAACAAAACATTAAGCAGTACTTTAATGGTTTTTAACACTGATAGTAATAAGAAATGTTTCTTGAGTAGTAAATCAACATATCAGAAAAAATTCTGAAGGACCACGTAACACTGAAGACTGGAGTAATGACGCTAAAAGTCAGCTTTGTCATATATTAAAATAGAAAACAGTTATTTTAAATTGTAATTATTCAATAGTCAATAGTCAATAAATACTGCATTAAGCCAATTAGCATTAACTTGTTGCTTTTTCCTCTAGAAAAATAATCATAATCACTTATAATTGCTGCCTCTTTGCCGTTGCGGCGAGTTCTTTTTTTAAGGCCAATTAAATGTAGAGTAGGGACAGAGCCAAGGTGGTTTTTCATTAAGGGTTCAGAGTTCAATGTTAGACCATTGCACAGCCATTACAGAATAATGGGGTGGGTGGGCATTGCTGTGGCTGGTGGTCCCATCCAGCTGCCACTGGGAGACACACACAAGCTGTTGGACAGAGGTAAAAATGCCCCATATACCCCAGCCTCCAGGGGGTGTCAGAGTGCACTGCCCCTCATCCTTATCCACTCTGTCAGGGCATTTGGGAGGGTTTTCACAGGTCGATAAATCATTGTTAAATGTTATTATGAAGCCATTGGGGAAACTGGATGGAAACAGGAGTGACATAGGGAATGTAGCGTGAAGGTGGTCTGGTCAGCCTGCCAAAGACACAGGGAAGAGGTCGGAGTTAGAGCAGACCTATTTTACATTTATATGGAGCTCATTCCCAGTCAGCATTGTGGTTGCATAATTGTGACTTTGACAATCTCTCGGTCATTGGACATGACACATGTTCATGAAGATGACATGATGGCTGTACGCATGGCCGGTCTTGTTATCATAATGATGTATTCCGGTACTAATGCACACATGTACAAGCGCAGTGCATCATCCACACGCCAAAGTCCTCAAATTTAATCTGGTTTATATCTTATCGGATGTGCAGGTAATATGCGAGGTCAGAACGTCATAATTATCACACCTGTCATTGTTAGGACTGGTTCCCAGAGCCCCCCTCACCAGTACACCCACCCCCTACTGTGACTTTTATTGCTTCATTAGTGAACGCCACATGTTTTAGAGCACATTCGCCTTTCACTCACCAAGCAGAGATTATCACTGTGATCTACAGAGTGGGAACAGAGACCATAAAGAAGCACCCAGAGTCTCCTCTCAGCAGCATCCAAGATCAACTTCTCTACCTTGAAATAAAAACCACTTCATTAAAATGAGATTGCTGATTAATATATAAAAGCAAATGTGAAAGATAAGCAAAATGTGCTACTTTTTATTTATAATTTACATTTTTTTCACTATATCACCTAATTGTTTTACATAAATAATTTTAAATACATTTTAAATAATTTTATACATTTCTATCAGAGGTGGACAAAGTACACAACTTCCTTATTTGAGTGAAAGTACAGATACTACTGGTCAAACATTACTTTCATTTCCAACCATAAAAGAAACCCCTGCAACCAAAATCATCCAGACTGATGTTAGTACTTTCTACTCAAGGACTTTGACAGAAATATAGTGGAGTAAAAAGTATGATATTTGTCTTTCAAATGTAGTGAAGTAAAAAGTTTCCAGATAAAAACAATACTCAAGGAAAGTACAAATACTCAAAAAGTGTCCTTAAGTACAGTACTCAAGTAAATGTACTTTGTTACTGTCCACCTCTGATCTCTCTCTCTCTCTCTCTCTCTCTCTCTCTCTCTCTCTCTCTCTTTCTCTCTCTCTCTTTCTATATATATATATATATATATATATATATACAGTATATATTTATTTCTGAAGATTCATGTGACACTGAAGACTGGAGTAACGGCTACTGAATATATGCTGAATGAAATATGATTCTAGCTGCCAAGATACCATATGAAGTGAAAAAAATATAGATTTAGATCAGTTTTAAATATGCATAACGCAATTTAAGCAAATCTTTAATTATTTCTCATTTTTGGATTTGTTCATACATCAACAAGTAACAGACTATCAACGGGGTAAAACATATCTGCTTTTCTGAACTGTACAGGTATTTGTGGATTTTCACACATTCTATATGTGTGTGTGCATACATGTGAAAGAAACAGCGCGAGACAGAGGTAGAGGGGTGTGGAGTGCCGAGAATAAGACCCCAGCAAATGCTCGTTAGAGTTGACCTTGGCACCAGGAGCATGCGTTTGATGGATCGGGTACAGGGCCAAACAAGCCCCCGGGGAGCCATGATCTTATCTCTTATTGTACACACACCTCCCTCCTACTGACCCTATCCCTGAGCACTCGCACTGCTCTCCTCTCCACGCATCACAGGAAGAATAAATCTGTGCTTGACAGAGAGAGAGAGAAACAGTGTCAATGCATGGAGAGGAAAAGAAGATGGAGGTGAGACAGAGAGAAAAACACAGAGGCCCTGAAAAACCAATAGCTCACTGAAGTGTCATTAACCACACAAGTCAGCTGTACTTCTTCAGTCGAGGCGGCGCTTCCATGAACCGAGGAGATGGTAGGCCGCAAGACAGGGATTGAGAAGAGGGCGGAGGAGAATTGAGGAACAGAGCAAAATATGGAGATCAGTCTAGTGGAAAAAGAGCTGATGAGTCTTCATTGCAATGAGTCTTTAGTCCTGTGGGACATGAAGGAAAGTTAGTTCCCAGAGCTTCAGCCATCCCTCTGTTCTTCCTCTCCTGTCGCAGCGCTCAAAATCTTCCCCTGTAACTTGTAGGCAGGGGACAGGCATGAGGCAATCAATACCTGCAGGAATGTAAAAAAAAATCTAGCAACCACTATTCACATGGGCTTCTCCCACAGCCACTCACAGATATCTTTTATTCCTTTTTACTGTACCTGAAAGAGATGGAGCTCCTATGGGCTTCTGATGGAACAGGACTCTTTTAAGGAAAACGACTCTTTTAAGCATTTCATCTCAGATGAGCCACAACCCGAGAGTGTGAGCTAAAAAAAACGAGTAATGGTCTGTGGTGGACTGCTGAGACTGGAATGGAAGAGGAGGCTTATGATGGCTATAAGCATTCATAACGTGATGCTATGAACACAAAAGTGCTTTCAGTGCTTCCCCTTGAAAGTGAATTCTCCTGAAAAACAAAGTTTGATACGATTATCTTCAAAAAGCACTGTAAAGTGTAATAACTATAATTTTATGTACACTACCATTCAACAGTTACATTCATTTTTTTTAAAGTAATACTTTTATTCAGCAAGGAGGAATTCAATTGATCAAAAGTGTGTAATTATAATAATAATTCATTACAATTATACTGCGATTTTTCTCGGCACTCAAAGCGCTTAGAAACATTTATAATGTTACAAAAGATTTCTATGCCAAATACATGCTGTTCTTTTGAACTTTTATTCAATAAAGAATACTGAAACAAAATGATTAAGCAGCACAACTGTTTACATCATTGATGACATCATTAGCATATTAGAATGATCCTGAAATCCTATCAGTCAGTAGGATTTCAAATCCTATTAGAAATCCTACTCACCCCAAACTTTTGAATGGATAATGCATATACTGCATTTCTACTCAAATCATCAATTCATTTGTTGAAAAAAAGCATCCATAATTCTAGCTGATAAAAATTACAATACATTCACACATTAAACACAAAACAATTGCTCTGACGATGATTCAATCCAGTTAAATACTACATCAAATGCATCATGAAATATTACATTTGGTCACTATGTCCAGTTATATTATATTCGGTTTCGGTATGATCATATTGTACTTATTTTCATAAGATATGCAGTATTGTTTTCCAGTACAATACTGTATCTACAAATCTTCAAAACAAGGTAAATTTACTGTCTGAAAGAGAATATGTTCAGGAATATATCTTGAATTAAATTGATTTGACATTTAAAAAAAAACTATTTTACATCTTCATGAACAACTGCTCCATCTGACGTGTACGCACTGAACATAAATCAGTTTTTTATTTTTAAGAAAATTATAAATTCTCTAAGTGATGCACTTAATCTTCATTGTTAGAACGATGTGTTGACGTTGGTGCATTTTTATATCTTGTCACAAGTATCCTTATGACCAATGTTTGTTATGCATATGTATGTGTCTACGGTTATTAATTCTGCTTTTAGAGCCATTTGTCCAACAAACTGAATGATTTTCGGTTCGGGACAGGTCGGATGGGTGAGCTGGACCATTAAAGCAGTTCTCTGAGCAGACGGAGAGAAACACACAGATGCCAAGCCCAGGTTATCACACTGATGGAGTGAGCCAGCTGCCGGCCTGAGGTCAGTGACTCCTTTGAGAGCTGTGTGAACGTCATTGAGAAATGTATTTTCTTTGTTTAAGTGGCACTGACCATTTTAAACATTGTCTATTTCACCGTTTGGTCTTAAATGCCTTTTCAAGTCAACTAAATGAACCAAAATACACATATTTTCGTGGTCGTTTGACACATGGTGTGAAAAGGACAAAATTAGCTTCCCAGAGGTAAGATTAGCTTCCCGGCCTGAGTTGCTGTCTCTCAGTCTTCTCCTGTCTGCTTCTTAACAACTGGGTGGGCTTGATGTCTTATCTCTGATATTTCTCCACTCTGGGCTCATTTCTGACAGTTGGGGATGGATACACAGCAAGAATGTTGCTGTAATTGCATCTGGTTGCGTCATGAAAAAGTAATAATGCACTGTCAAGGACGTCAAGGTGTCAGCGTTCAGCGGAACTGATAAGTTGTCGGAGGCCGTGAAAGTAAAGCCCCTTTCCAGAGCCAAGCCACCGGTGGGCTGCGGTAAGTTACGAGGAGGGAATTTAGCCTGAAGGACATTTGCCAATTACCCATCTCTTTGTTTAATTGGAGGAGCGGTGGCACGGATGCAGTAATGCTTGTTTAAAAAAAAAAGGTATTGTGAATCACAATGCCACAATTCCTGGCTGCTACGAGACTGTATGGTTTCCTTCAGTGGGGTTACATTTAGTCAGAGGCGAAATGCAGAGAAGAATTTGACTTAAGAAGTGAAATAACACAGAAAACCCTACAGATCAATAGAAACAAGTCAGACACTAGGGCATAAGTCACAAAAATACTTATCAGGGTGAAAGGATTTGTAGAGACATGTACTTCTGAACGCAGTAGTGATTTATGTATAGACCTTAGTCAGGGTAGCACCATATTTAATGTTTGAAAGGAATGACAATGAGATTGTGAGGGATACATTGTGTTCAATGGACTGTACTGTTGTTTAACAACACGGCAACTGTTCAGCTGATGAAACATCTTTTCAAAGAAATATCAGTTGACAAAACCTCCATAAAACAGTTTTGAAAGTTGTGAGTTTTGAAAATTACTTTTATACCTTTATACAGTGCATTGTATATTGTAAAGTCTGTAATTCTCATCTGTCAAGTCTCATTCTCATCTGCATAAAACTGATATCAAATTGAATCAAGGTGTGTATGTGTTAATATACCACAATAATTACTGTTATACTTGTTTTTTCTTCAAACACTAGGTCAAATGCCATCACTGGGGGAAAAGGCAAAGTGTTAAAGGAATAGTTTACCCAAAAATGAAAATCATCATGGTTTCTGAAAACCATAATTGCATTTGTTTGTTTCTTCTGTGAAATAGTGAAATGGAGGCATTTTCATAAGTCAGTGATCTGAATTTGAGAACCAATCAGTCCAATTCATGAACAAATCGATCACAAACACTGTGTTAACTGGATCAACTGATTCATTGAAAAGGCTTTGGTAGATTTAGAATATAGTGATTGAGTCATATGGACCACTTTCATAATACTTTTCTGGTGCTGTTAAATCATTTTGAAGCTTGACAGCCTCAGTCCCTATATTCAAGATATTTTAATATCCTTCTAGATTCTGATTCTTAATGAACTTTTCTTTTGGAAACTTCATTTTTAAGGCCCTAAATAGTTCAGTCCCATAGATATGGAGATCCATGTTCTAATTGTTACAATTTTACTCACTGTCAGCGATCAAAAACCAAATGTGGTTCCCTTTGCACACAGCTGATAATTATTGCATTTAAAGAGGAATTTCTGAAGAATAAATAATGTTTAAACAAGAAATGTATCTTGTTTCCCTTTATCAAAAGAGTTGCATAAAACATAACTCTGAGTACCAAGTTGTACCAAATCTAGAAGGATATCTTGAATACTTTTAGAGTTACAAGCATGACAACTTTGGAAAAGGAATATTTATGGCACTCAGACAGGTATGTTCTATGCAACTGTGTTGATAGAAAAACATGAGATAGCCAATTTACTCATGGAGCCACATTAACATGTCCATATATATGCGGTTGAACCATAAAAGGGCCTTTAAAATGAAGATACCAAAAGAAAAGAACCAGAACCTAAAAGGATATTAAGGTATATTTAATACTTCTTGAGTTACAGGCAAGCAAACTTGAGTAAAAAAGGCTTTTTGCCATTTTTGAACTGTCCCCATTGGCATGATGAAACAAAGATTGCTAACATCAACAGAATTTACTAATAGACCACCCAATCTCTGTGTAAAAATAAAATAATAACGCTACCATCTTTCTAAAGTCATTTTACACCCCTGTAAATTGGCTCCAAATCTTTTTACTCAGTTAACCAACATCTGTAGAATTTAATATTTTGGCTTTCATCACTATTTATGTTCGTCTTTGTACTTTGATAAATCTATATCGTGTGAAGCAATTCCACACCACCAAAAAAAAAAAAAAAAAAAAAAAGACCAGCAAGAATTTACAGGCTGTTTATACTGGTCTAGCCAATCAACCAGCACTACTGTTCAAAAATTCAGTAATTCAGGGCCAGTCCTTTTTTTTTTAAGAAGTAATACTTTGATTTAAATAAAATAATTTTATTCATTGAATTATCTATTAATAATCATGGTTTCCACAAAGATAATAAGCAGCTAAACTGTTTTCAACATTGATAAAAAATAAGAAATGTTCCTTGAACACCGAATCAGAATTCAGATTCAGGTGGTTCTGCCATCACAGAAATATATTACATTTCAAAATACATTAAAATGGAAAACAGTTATTTTAAATGGTAATGATATTTCACAATATTAAGTTTTTATTGTTTTTTTATCAAATAAATGCTGAGTTGGTGAGCATAAGAGACTTCAATCAAAAATATTACACAATTTTACCAACCCCAAACTGTTTGGAACTGTAGTCTAGTTTTGCTGGTTCAGTTATATAAAAACACTTAGGTGGGATACCGACACACCAGCATCCACAACATAACATGTCGACCAGCCTTGTTTTTTTGTTTAATTGATTACCTTAGAAATCACAGAATGTTTAGATTGAATGTAAATCAGCTCATCAGCTCATTGCTTACTACATATTCTTTGCATTCCTCCTCAGTTCACCTCCATATTTTCTCGCAAACGGGCCCAACACATTCCATCGCAAAGTTAAAAGGATAGTTCCCAAAAATGAAAATTCTGTCATCATTTACTCACCCTCAAATTGAACACAAAAGAAGATATTTAGCAGAATGACAGTAACCAAACAGTTGATGGGCCCTATTGACTTTCATAGTATGGGGGAAAAAATATGGAAGTCAATGGCATCAACTGTTTGGTTACTGATATTTCTTCAAAATATCTTCTTTTGTGTTCAACAGAAGAAAGAAATTCACACAGGTTTGGAACAATTTGAGGGTGAGTAAATGATGACAGAATTTTCATTTTTGGGTGAACTATCCCTTCAAACAGATTCTGCAAAAGAAGAAAAGAGATAAGGGCAAAAAGGCTGCAGGCTCTAAAAAAGAAAGTATTTGGGCCAAAAGCCCATGGATTGATTCTATTGTATTTTAATAATGTGTCTATGGACTCACTTAGACATGCAAAGAGAGAGAGAGAGAGAGAGAGAGAGAATCACCAGGATTGACTTCTCATAAGGAATCAATGTTTGACGAGTGAAAGCCAGGGGGCAAAGTTCCCATTAGTTCCCAGAGTTGTGAAAGAACGCGTTAATCAGTTCTCACATCATTATCATGTCGACTGCTCATCTCCATTCTCTCTTAACCCGTCACTCCATCTCCTCGCCACCTTATTCCCTTTCTTCCGCTTGTGTACGTTTCGGATTGTTCAAGCGTTTGAGATTAGCTGACCTTATGGTCACTAGGGTGGTTTCAGACATGCACACACTGGCAAACAAAAGCATACACATTTTTTCTCCCGCTTTCTCTCTCCCTTTGGATGCTCCCGAGCAAACAGTAACGTGACCCTGATGGTTTACGCCTCGGGGCTTTCTGCTGCCCCTGTGTGGCAGAGTTCATCCCCAACCCTCTCAATGAACTCACAAAGGCCTTAGTGTCCCACGAAACACGCTGCCACTCCCCCCAGTGGCTTTAAGCAACTCAGAGAGGGCCTGTGTGCGCATCCGCGGTCCCCATAAGGCTCTGTGTAATTAAGCGCATATGCTCGTTAGCAGCCCGTCCTTCTCTGGATTCCTTCAACTTTGCATATACCTCTCTCTAAATATCCCCCATCCCCCCTCCTTTCCCCGTGGTTTGTCAGATGAAGTGATTGCTTCTCTCTCCCACCCCCTCAGTGGTATTTAGCTATTCTCATTTGCATGTACATGCCCTTGCTGTGCGGCCGGCGAGCCGCTGAGATTGATCAACAACACAGCAGCATGTTTTATTACATGTCAGTCGGAGGCAGGAACCAGACGCAATGGGCACATACCGAACGCACACACACTCATGCATGTGTATAACTAGGTATGTGTGCAATGTAAACTGTCCATCTCTGTAGATATGTACACACACTGGCACAAGCGGACATGTAAATCTGATGTGTGCATCCATTTAAAGTTCAGCCCAAAATGAAAAATCTGTCATCATTTACTCACCCTCATGCCATTCTGCAGAACACATATTTTGAAAAATGTCTTTGTGTTTGTTTTGAACCCAATTCAATTATTTTGAATGGACAAAAAACGCTTGGTTTAGGGTTAGTTGCAAATACATGTAACGTGTAACAAGGATACATTACAATAAAGTGTTACCAATATGTCTAAAACACACATTCAAGGTCAGAATCACCTTTCTTTTGCATTTGTATTTTCTGGACGTGAGCATACGCATCATTCCGCATCCGCTGTAAGGATACAATCCAGTCTAGCTGACTCAATAATTTGCAATCTGCCCAGATAAACCATCGAATAAACCCACAAATGGTGCCCTGAGATTCTTATCGAGTTTCTTTTCCTGAAGAAACTGTTTTTTAAGACTTTGGCAGAGCTGAATCTGCCGTTTTCTCGGCTTGCCTGCCTGATAGATATTAATATGCGCAAACGGTGGATGCAGTACAAAACGCTGGTAATGAAGTGAAGAGCTTTGGGCTCTTGTGGAGCTTAAGAGCAGGCGTGGGGGAGCCAGCACATGGTTAGCCATATGCCTCTGAGCAGTTAGCAGGCTCCACTGGGGGGCCTCGGGGAGCGCTCGCTTTCCTCTTATATTTTTAGAGACACGTTTTCGCTCTGATTCAGTCCGCTTAAATGTATGCGCTGCCCTTCAACCTGATTTTACACCATGTTCAGGTCTGATTAGTGAGTGCCGGTAAGCAGGTCTTTGAGTAGTCGGAGTGGCCTCTGATAGTGAAGGGTTAGCAGCTCTGTTAGCTTTCTAGACTGGATGACATGATGTGAGGGAGCAAGAGGTCATGATCAGGAGATGTTTTTTTCGTTCTGTCTATGCAGGTGCTCCGGTTCACTATGTGTGGTCTAAAGCCCCAGTTTTGCTTCGGGACACAGGTTTTGTATTTGACATCTTGTAGAGACCCAACAAATATAAGAGATAGTATTTGCTTTTAGTCGCATTGTTGTTTTTCATGGTGAGAGCATGTCACAATCTGTCCTGCTCTGCCTAAAATACATTGGTGCCAAAATAATGCAAAATGTGCTATTGTCAAATTTGATTGGACGCACAATCAAATATGACTACAAATATTTTTTATCAAATTAATGCAGCCTTGGTGAGCATTACAGACTCACGATCTATCTAACTTTTTTTTAAATCACATTATTTTACATTTATATTAAAAATGTTTCTGTATGATAGCTACAAAATCATAAACACTTTTGCTTAAAAATGGCATATGATGTAGTTGACTACAGGATCAACTGACCCGACTAATCAAGATCCATCCACGGGCCCAAAACTCGCTTAACCTGGTCCCCGGTCAATGGGCCATCCTTACCGCTTAGCCCAGCCTGAATCAGAACAGACCTGTGACACATTTTTGCATTACGATTCGCGACCCACCAGTTGAGAACCGCTGGTTAATAAAGTACACTACAAGAGAAACAGAGAAAGCAAGTGAGAGAATCACTCACTGAGGGCTCTGCTTGTTTCAAAGACATCTGGATGGAGAGATCTGTTGCTCTATAGAGCGAGAAAGAAAGAAAGAAAGAAAGAAAGAAAGAAAGAAAGAAAGAAAGAAAGAAAGAAAGGAGGGAGGAAGCGAGAGGGATTGTTCTCTCTTAGATCTCATTGTAGCCCACCAGCCTGGCTGAATCTCTGCAGTCCCCGAGGAGAGAGTGCGAGTAATCCGGGCTCTGCCTTCTCCTTACACAAACGCCAGGATCAGCGCTCCTCGCACAAGTAATTAGAAGATAATGGGCAGTAATGCGGCCCGATCTGTCCCCATTATCTCCTGGCACTGCCAGCACAGCGCCATCTGGTGCCTGATCTGGACACAGCAGATCCTGAAAACAGAGCCTGGCATTAACTTAATCCAACCACACCTTTCGTTTATTCATAAACCATTTGAGGTCTGTGTGTGTGCGAGGAGACAAAACATAATTAAAGAAGATGGTCTTGCTGGCAGCAAATTTGTTTGGGTGTGTGTCTACCGGAGAACAATAATTAAAAGGATATCCCTAGTAGATGCCTTATGTATGTGGGTGTGTGTGTGTGTGTGTGTGTGTGTGTGTGTGTGTGTGTGTGTGTGTGTGTGTGTGTGTGTGTGTGTGTGTGTGTGTGTGTGTAAATAAGTGTGCTGTCATATGTTTTGCTTCATTTCATTTAGTGACTAGAGGGAGCCAAGAATTTGGTTTCTTTCGGTGTTTCAAAATATTTGGCAGTGTATGAGCCACAATAATGTAACCCATGTCCCCGATTAACAGTCTGCCCAGTGCCAAGCTTAATAATTCCCTGCATTTAATAAATCACTGCATCATTGTGTCAATTAATGTCTGACAGCCTCTGTTTTGGTAACATATTCCATGCTTAGTCAATCTTTAAGAGACGTCTTTGTTGGTTTAACTACCTCATGAATAAATCTCCGCCTTCAAGCATTTATACAAAATCTAAGCATTAAGTTCAACACTGTACAAATATGCAGTTTAATATGCAAAACAATTTATGCTGGTTAAATTTGTGTCCATGGATCATGCTATAAAATGGGTGCTTATTACAATAAAAAAAAGTGTTTTTAAACACTCAAACAGCCAAATAAATGTGTTTAAGTGTAAAAAAGGTAATGGTTGAGGTAACAGGGCTGACAGATCAAACATTTAATTTGACATGAGTCAAAGTTCATTACTTTAAAATGGGAAAACTAACAGATCTAATGCACAGTTTGGAGAAACAATTTCAACTAAACCTTAAAAAATAAAGACACAAATCTTGCTTTAATTGCGATAGAGTTTGTTTTTATCAAATATATATACTGTGTGTGTGTATATATGTATATATATATATATATATATATATATATATATGATTGCTTTAAATATAGCATATATAAATATAACAAAGACACATTGAAAACACAGGGTTGAGGATAGATCAAAAAGGCTTTGTGTCAAAAGTGAAAAATACAAAAATAAATTGTTAAATTAAAAAATCTTACAAAACATACTAAAGTTTGGCATCATCAATACATTTTTAAAGTAATTTATACTCAAGGTACTGAAATAGCACCCATTTAGTAGAATGACCCAGCATTTGGGATCGTATATCTGAGTTTGCTCTGAGATAAATATATCGGTGTGTGGTTCTCCAGTGGCTGTTCTGGGCATTGATGTTTCCCCCACACCTGAAGCACACCTCTCCCCTTACTGCCAGGTCAGGTGTCTGTTTCTGCACCCAGAGCTGCTGAATGCCAACACGCATGTCTACGCTTACACCAGAACTGGCATCGCTTTTAAAACCGGATACACAGATCTTTATCCTTTAGCCGTTCCTTCCTCGACGTGTTTATTCATTTATAATGTTTGGTCTTTCTGTGTTTTCTAGGTATTACAGGGCTAATGACATTGTTCATTTGTTTATATCTCACGCACATGAATGAAATCCCACGCATATACTTGACTAACTTCAACTTGATGGTGACCCCTCCCATTACTAATCTATAATAAAACAGATGATATGTAAATATAAACATAAACACCACAAATCAACACAAACTCGCACTGTTTTCCACCGCATCTCCCTCCCACACTCTGTCTCTCCGTTCCACTAATTTGCTCTTGCAGCAAACCTGTCTCTTTATTGAGATGCTAACTCCCTTTATGAGCACCTAATCCTGTAGCACGGGGGATAATTTATAGGGCATTTACATGAGGAAGGCCAGCTAATTGGGAGCATGTGTCTGAGTAAGCCCATACGACGGCCCTGCACTACAAATGAGCTTCTGCCTGCTCTGACATCATCTCTCTGCATCTTAATATCATTTACCTTCTTAAACTTCCCTCCATGCTATCATACATTTCACCTGCCTCTATAAAGTGCATTGTAAGCGCTTTCCAAGGCATTGTTAGGGTTGAAATCCAAGCTTATCTCCTGAAGTCGGTTGGTCTGGTCCGCTACTGATGTAGCGGACAGGTTGCCAGCTGACCTAGTTTGTGAAGTATGCGTTTGTTTATGCTTCCGTGCTTATTTTCTCTCTCTGACCCCAAAAGGTGGTCCGAAATGATTCACCGCCGGACAAAAGAAGAATAAGGGGGCCGAACGCTGCGTTTGGGATTGAATAATCTTCAGGTAGCAGCCGAAGTCATGATTAGCCGTGATATACGGCCACTTTACCCGAATGGCGCCGAGGCTCAGAAACCCCCTCCCATTTGATTGAACACGTCCCCGCTCCTCACACAGCTGTCACCTTTGGCTAAGTGCCACACGCGAGGCTGGAAAAGTCCGTCTGAGAGATGTGCCACTACACCTCTCAAGGGCTGACCCTTGACCCCCATGGTCGACGGGGGAAGTGTCCGGGTCGCCCTCCGCCGGCTAAGTGGCCCTTTATGTGCCGGCGATTTCACCTGACCTGTGACTCTCCTGCTCAGTTTCAACAGCATCCTGCTCCGCTCTAAAAACCAGCCCATCCTCCTTCCTCGGCTCTTTCTCATTTACATCAGCTCGTTTTTTATAGCTTCACGGTTATATATTGGGCTTTGTCTGGCTGTGCGTGTACCTGCACTGGTCCCAGCTGCTGCTCATTAATAACCTGGCCTGCCGCAGACGCAGAGAGAGAAATGGAAGAGCTACTTACCATCCTGGTAAAACACTCAGACACTGTAAGCACAATGGAGCAGATAGTCTATAACACAAAAAGAAAGCAAGGCGGTTATTGTGATATATGTATTAAACAGAAAGCCCTTCTCAGTGTTTTGACCTGGCCTGTGGACAGTGTAGGTGAAACTGAGTGTCCTAATGAGATGGCTTCTATTGTAGGACGAGGAGAAAGGCATAGGGCCTGAAATCTGTTACCCCGATCGCTGCTTAGGGAGCCAGAGGGGAATTAAAAGCATGGAAAAGGGATTTCTTTAGCACGCCTCATCAAAAGGGAATTAGCACGCTTCGGGAGGGGTGGCAGGAGTAGGTGACACAATGAAGGGATAAAGAGGGAAAAAGCAGGATGAGCTGGTGTTCCACCTCTCAAGATTAGGCCAGCTTAAAGATTGAAAATATTGAGCCTGAACACCTCTGACAATGTAGTTTCTGTAAACTTTGCACAGTTTTCAGCTAGATTAGAGTAGGGGCTAGTCTTTTTTTTTTTTAACTGGCAAAGGCAGGGCCCAAAATTAACTTTTTGCCGTACTGAACTGAAAGTTTTATTTTGCAGTCTTTTAATTAAAAGTATTTGTGTACAAATGACAATGGAATGATATACCAGTTTTCCCAAATATTTCATTTCTGATCATCACAGCATCATAGGATAATCAAAACTGTAAAACTGCACCTGTTACAAAAGCATTCAATATCTGATAAACTTTTTATTTGAAATGGCACAATGTTTTCAACTAAAATGTTAGAAATTGTTAGGATGCAGTCTTTTCTCTTTGCTTTAATTGTTGATTTAAATCATCATTCTTAAAATTTTACATAAACCATGTAGTATGTTGCACTTTTTTATGAAATTACCAACAAGCTTGTGATTTTCTCTGATGCCACTGTCAATTTTGCTTGTTAAAAAAAAAAAAAAAGTTTTCCACACTCAGTTACATCATTCTCAGTGATGCAATCTAACTTATAGGCATGTTTACAGCAGTGAAAGAATATTTTACTGCATTAAATGAACTACAACAGTAAAACAAAAGTGCATAAGCTATTTACATTTTTTGACATTGTCACTCGTTGTTTTAATAATTCGCCTTAACATCAGTGAACAGTCTAAATTGTATGAAGATGTCAAGCTAAGTGTTCCCTTTAGCAACATGAGCCTACAATTTCAGGGCTTCATTTCTCTCGCAAATAAAGTTTTCTCTTTAAGTGCTGAGAGAGTCGAACCCTTCAGTGTAACGGGAGTGGGAATCGAAAACCAGAAGTTTAAAGCAGCTCCTGAGATCCGCCTCAGGCATCTCAATTCGACTTGAGGTGTTACATCACCAACAAAACCTTCGATTTCTCTCCCCACACACCTCTCTCTTTTTATTTTCCCCTCTTTTTGTAACTCAACATGGCGCCTCTGTCTGATTTGATGAAGTGAGCTTTGAGGCATCCGGCACAAGACGTGCAACAAGCAGCAAACAGCGTGTAAACTAATGTCAACAGAAGCCCTCGCCGCCAGTCCTCACCTTCACACTGATGAAACACGCTGAAACTGCACCTAGACTAAACAGACAAGCTCTGCAATGTTTCGCGGTTCGTCGTCTTCTTCATGAGGTTACGGTCATGGTTTTGGTGGTGTTTTCACGACTAAAGAGGAGTTATATTGAGACATTATGCATCCGAAGAGTCTGAGTTGACTTGTGTTTTATTTGTTGTGCATAGTGACACATCACAAAGGTCTTTGGTGTGTCAAAGAAATCTGCTCACAAGTCAGCTCAGTGCGCACTTGCTTATTCCAAGGCTCCAGACTAAAAGAAAATGACAAGGGAACCATTGGCTTAAAAAAAATGAAACTTTTAGGAGTCACGTTTCTTTACTTTACTGAATTACTCTATAAAGATGTTTTTTCAGTTAATTGAGTTCATAGCTTAGCTTTTAGCAATGGTCACAAGCTTTTTTAGTTGTATTTAGAATATATTTTTGTTCCAAATTCATGCTGTCACTAGTGATCCTGAATGTATTTTTACCATATAACTGGCACTGCTTAATAAAGAATATTTTTACCTGCTTGAAAAAGTCAAATGTTAAACATGTCATACATCTTACAGTCCTACTCTTAATTGATGATAAGTTCACTTTTTACAATCAATCAACCTTGCAATTAGACTTCATTATGCCAACAATTTTTAAGCAATGAACATTTATTGAATTTAAATATTGATATTTTACATGTTGTCACATGAACAGTTAGTAAACATATTGCGTTCCATGTTCATTTCAAATCGGACATAGCCTACACTTCAAAATAAATCGTGGTTCAGTGGCTCAGTAAACAATTCACAAGCAAGTCTGAAGCCATTTTGTATATCTTTTCATTTAAAAGAACCGAGTCATTTGTTCATGAATCGGACATTGCAGCTCATGCTGTGTTCGCTGTTGCATACGAGGAACTCTGTTGTGCACTTTAAAGATGTAGATAATGATTTCATTAAATTAAATTAGAGATAAATAAATAATAAGCCACCTCACAAGATGATATCTGACGAAAACGCATATTCACACAAAGTTTTTGCAGACTAATTACATCTTAAGTGCATGTGTGAATGTTTTCTATGAACAATGAACTCAACCCATAATGCCCATTTTATGAACAAATGACTCTTTAATGACTAGATTTTAAATTATAGTCACAAATGTTTTTTTTGAAACCATTTATTTAGATTATGGAGCCCTGTTATCAGAACCAACGCT
This sequence comes from Siphateles boraxobius, assembly GCF_051911475.1. NCBI lineage: Eukaryota > Metazoa > Chordata > Actinopteri > Cypriniformes > Leuciscidae > Siphateles > Siphateles boraxobius. The sequence goes on from NW_027508788.1 coordinate 2,770,790, forward strand.
TCTGCTAAGACTAAAATGAGGCTAAAATCCTGCTATTGATATAAATGTGTTTTTAATTGTTTGTACTTGCACAATGTTACATGCACTGTGCATTAGTTATTCCCACTGGATATATTTGCAGTTTTTTTTTCTCCACCCCCTTTTTCTCTACTCCAGTAGAGCAGTATATCTTTCTCTCGTCCCCTGCTTTGCCCTGACCAGAACAGGCAGTATTGCGTCTTAATCAGTTCTAGGCTAATTCCGACCTAGCAAAGTCGCATTCCTCAACATGTCCAGCTACGTGTCCCCACGCACCACCTCCCAATCCACGTCCCCCCAACTACACAAACTGCGAGCGTCTTGTTGCTGTACTTAATACCCAGGGGCCTCCACCCCTGCAAAGGAACCACACTGTGAAACAACAAACTCCATCAGTAACCAGCACACTCTACTGTACGGCCGCCCCACCCCGCTCACGCAGATTCATCTCGTCTCCTCGCGCCCAGCCCTGATCATCAGCGGACTGCATTACGGTGATTTATCGCTTCCCGTGCTGCAGAACGGCAATAGATCACGCAAGCGGCGGGGGGCCTGGGGAGGTAGAGCGGGAACATGGGACGCAAGGGCCTGCAGAAAAACCCACCTATGATGAAGTGCTCTGTAACAAACAGCAGCGCCCGGTAGTCACTCTATCAGAGCAGGCATTCTTAATGCAGCTTCATTTCGCACGCCTCCGTTTTGTATGCCACTATGTTTTGTTGACCTGTGGTTTCTTGCACCCTGTAATCTTTAAATATTGAATATACATTCTATATAAAGTATTGCAGGATGATGTCTGTTTGTCCTGTATCTCTGGTTACTTTTTTTCGTGTTTATTCATAATATATTGTTACTTCTTAATGCACAAGATTGTGGGAGAACTACTGTTGTCCACTGAGGCTTTCTGTGCTGAATTCATTAACTTAGCGCATCTAAAACAACTTGTACAGTAATTCTGGAGGATATGGAAACACTGTGGGATTTTCGTGAGATTCTCCTTAGCCTTAGGGGGGCTGTTTTTTTGCACGCTAGGTACAGAGGGTATGAGGCTATGGAAGCACATTTAGCATTGTTTGGTGAATTTTCACAGGCGCAATCCAGTCATTTTAATAGGAATCGACGAGCTCAGGAATTTTTTCGTGAGGGCAAAGATTTCCCCACGCAGATTTCACAACCGCTTCAAGTTGGTCAGACAGATTCACCATGTAGACCAAGAGAAAGCTGCTTGTTTTGAAAGTGACTTCTGTGTGTGCACATCACTGCCCTATTTACAATATACCTTTTTTGGCTGCAACATTTTGCCTAAAGTTTGCTAATAGGAAAAATTTAAAGAAATAAATAAAGTCACATTGTGAGATATAAAGTCCAATAAAAAGACATAAATTTGCACATCCAAGGAATAGCCACAAGAACGAGAAATAGTAATTCACTATAAGTTACAATTTACGAGAATAGATTTTACAATGTGAAACAACTACATAACAACTATTTTTTTTTTTTAAATTTGAACTAAAAACAATCTGGTACTTACAACTTCTCCGATAAGTGCACCTTCTTATATCACTTTGTTATGAAAAATGTAACAAAGAAAGTAAAGTTAGTCAAGGTGATTACTAAGAAAGAACATGCAAAAAAACATAATTGTGTAACTAAGAATGGAAAAAATAAAAAATGATTTTATAGGCATTACAGTTAGATAAACCACAAGGTACATGTTCTGAGAAAAAAATGGGTTGAGATAGTTTAGAAAAAAAAACTTACCAAATTAGAATGGGATGAAGCTCTGTGCCAAGTATTTGAATGCTGTAGGTTCAGAAAAAAATCACATTTGAATACAACATCAGCTTGTAAAGCCATCATACTTCAGAAAAGATAAACCTGTATTAGTAAAACTGCTGGTAGACAGAAACCTCAATGGCGCTCTCAGTGGACACCTGTTCTCTTACTTTGGGATGGAGGAGTCTTCATCCCTTTGACATGCAGTAAACTCTTATTACAGATGGGATTAAGTCATTTAAAATGCAATATGCGTATCCCATCACCGTATGGCCTGGCGAGCAAATCGACCACCTTGCGTATGGACTGTAAATCGAGAATAAAGAGGGGACCCCACATCTGTTTCTCTCAGGGACGGGATAAAAAAAAAAAAGATCAGGAGAGACGAAAGATGGCAGAAACCTGTACGCATGACATGACCATTGTTAGTATGTGCAGATGAGGCGGCTCAACTAAATTGCTAACAATGAGTGGAGCAGAAATCCCCCTCATACAGGGGGCCAAAGGCACACAACACTATTATAATAGTCATTTAAATAAAGTAATCTCATTTTCTGCATCAGCTAGAGGGGCGACCAAATTTACTGACGCGCATGTGTGTGTGTGCGGTGGCAGATGAAGTGGTAACTGCATTGGAAAGGGAGGGTGGAGGTTTGGGGTTGAGGGTTATGTGGGATTAGCACTCTTGAACCATTCCGTAGACATTTCCAGCTTGTGATACTGTTAAGGGGTGTTTCAATCTGTGTGTGTATGTGTGTGTGTGAGCGGGTGGCGCTGAGGTGTGAAGGCGTAATATCAGATCTGACAACAAAAGGATAGTGGAGGTGGAAAAAAAAAACCACACAGACGCAAGCTGTTTCTATTCTCCTCGTCTTCCGGTCCAGTGGAAAAGTTGATGAAGTTTAAATGAAGCAGAATTAGGAGATCAAGCGGGCAGGCGCGTGCTGATACTATCCGTAAGCCCTCTCCCACAGGATTCCACGGAGCCAGGAACTGAGCGCAGGCCAGCTGACTTGGATGAAATGGAGAGAAAGAGCGGGGAAAGATGGAAATGGAGGGAGATGGAAGGATGAAGCATTCTCTAAATGTGATAATCTCCAATCACCTCTAACATCAATTCTGTCAAGGCCTCGGTTAATGAGCTCACGGCTGCTCGAGCGTCATGCCGCTCTCCCTCGTCTCTCTGATTCCCCCACCCTTGCTATCATCACTGTTATTCTTTTCATTTAATCCTCCTCTCTTCAGCTGATTTGAGCAGGAGGGATGGGAGAAGCCTATTACGCAGGCCTTACTGCTCTCGTCTATCTAAATGCTAACGACATGAGTACGTTACGGAGGGAGAGAAATGTGTTCGGAAGAACGGGGGCTAATCTGCACTCTTCCGTTGCGTTTTATCAAATTATTTGTAGCGACGGAGGGAAGGCGGCATGTTTTCTTCTCCGCGCGCTGACACTTCTTTTTGGAGGTCACTGGCCCTCATCAACACGCTTGTTTCCACTCGAGATACTTTGGTCCTTCTGCGGCGGCCGAATCGAACGGCTTCGTTTTTCAACCTGTTCTCACCCTCTCATATTCGGCTCTCTTTTAATATCCACTGCTTAGATATTGATGGAAAAATCACGAGTGTCTTTTATGCCTCTCGTCATTTCTACATGGACTTAGACGGGCTGAATTGATTGGCTGTGGCTGGTGTAGTGGGTTGGAAAGCTTGGGGTAAAAGCTCTGGGTCACCTTGCAGTCAAAGCTGGGGTTCTTTTCATACAGGAGCCACTGTGTTAGGAAACAGCACACATGGTGTTATTAAGGTTTTTAAAAAGCACTTTTTGATTCAATTTTTTTTTTTTTTATTGAATCAAACTTTAAAGAGTTTTGAGTGAGCTGTATTCTGAACAGAATGAAAAGTATACAAACACCCTTCCATACTTGTATACATAAAAAACAAAGTAATCAGACTTCTGTCTGATCCCAGAATTGTATTATTTTCAAGCCTGGGGGAATAAATACATCTAAAGATGACAACTCCTCTCTCATAGTCTAATGGGCATCGTTTGCACAAATCAGACTCTAGGTAGAACAGTTAGTCATATAGATTGTTTTGGCATACTGCTTATCTAAATAGTGATGAAGTTGGCATATTCTCTCACACACACACACACACACACACACACACACACACACACACACACACACACACACACACACACACACACACACACACACACACACACACACACACACACACACACACCACACACACACACACACACTCACACATTTCTGTGATGCAAAGCTGGATTTTTATCAGCCATTACTCCAGTCTTCAGTGTCACATGATCCTTCAGAAATCATTCTAATATGCTGATTTGATTTATTTAATTTATTCAAAATATAAAGCTTTTCTAACAATATAAATCTTTACTATCACTTTACTATCACAAGTATCAATGACTAAAAATATTAATTTCTTTAAAAAAAATAAAGAGGGGTTTATAAACTTTTTTTTTATTCATCAAAGAATCCTAGAAAATGTATCACATGTTATAAAATAAAAATTAAGCAGCACAACTGTTTCAAAAAACTGTTTCAAAAACCAAAACTGAATGAAAAAGAGAAGCTATCAGTTTTTTTTCTGTCCTCTCATTGCGTGCATTATCACCCTGTTTTCAGCATGCTAAAACAAAGACCTGTAGTGGAAGACGTCCTTTTACGTCCTTTATTGTAAGTTTGGCTGTCCCCAGTACACAGTTCCTCCACTTCACTGAATCTCCTGTATCAAGGCTGCGTTTGATTTCACACAGGCCAATAAAACAGCATTCAGTAAGATAGTGACTGAACTATCAATCTTTGTAATGCAATCGTGGATGGTGCACCGTGTGTAAATGTTTGCACAGGCATTCATCCAGACCTGCCGTCAAACCCATTGCATTGAAAAGAGGATCTATCCGGGGCAGCCAGGTCCCTCTCTCTCTCTTTCTCTATCCTTCTTTCCTTTCTCTCTCCCTCACTTTTTTTCAACACCAGCATGGTATTGAGCCTGATGAGCGTATTGTCTTTTACAGCTCTGTGCATTTTTCACATAGGCTCTGCTTTTATGTTTCATCTACGCCAGCTCAAGGGAGAACAGCTGTGTGGGCCCTAGATCTTCTGCAACTGACAGAGAACTCATTTCACTGGAAGAGACGGGTCAGGATGTAGAATGTGTGTTTTTTTTTACCGTGCTACCTGCGGGATCTGATACAATCTGATCTCTCTGCCTTCGAAAAAACCTCAACCAGCACCATGCACACAGCCAGATAACTGGAATTATAAACAGAAAAATCTGACCTGTGTCAACAGAGACTAGATTTATGCAATATTTTTCAATGTGTTGGGCCCAAATCCAGAGTGGGGCAGTTCAGAGGATACCTAGAAAATATGCATTTATCTTGACCTATAAGGTATAAACTTCAGAGCAATCATGAAAAAATATGAACAAATGGAATAGTAGGCAAATTAATAAAAGGATAAACTTGAATCATTGTTTAAACTGCCATGATAAATGCTGCCCTGTTTTTCCTTTTTCATATTTTTTGTTAGTTACTGTTAAAAGGGTAAAACAAAAAAAAATAATTTAAAAATACTTATCAAATAAAATCCTATATTTAAATATATAGAATTGATATAACAGTAGATACGATTATATTATTATATTATATTATATTACGATTATATTATTATGTGTGTATTATTAAATACACACAGACACACATATATACATAGATAGATTTTATTTTCAAAGAAAGAAATTTATACTTTTATTCAGCAAGAAGCATTAATTTAATCAAATGTGACAAATGTTTTATGTTTTATTAATTTAAAATAAATGCTGCAGAACTTTCTATTCATGACAGAATCTAGAAAAAAAGTATCACGGTTTCCCAAAATTATTAAGCAGCCCATCGGCTTTCAACATTGATAATAATAATAATAATAATAATAATAATAATAATAATAATAATAATAATAATAATAATAATAATAATAGCAAATTAGAATGATTTTTGAAGGATCATGTGACACTGAAGACTGGAGTAATGATGCTGAAAATTCAGCTTTGCATCACAGAAATAAATTACATTAAAAAAAAAATTAAATATAAAGCAGTTCTAAATTCGAATAATTTAGAATTTGCAGCCTTGGTGAGCATTAGACTTCTATCAAAAAATGTAAATAACTTTTACCAACCCCAAAACGCTTAGCATAGCGTTATTTATGGAACTTTCCTTTTAGTTTAAAAAAACTCTTTCCTTAGAGTAATACCTCCCTCTTGTGTGTTAAGAGCGCAATTGCACTAAGATACTTGTTTGCTCTCTTTCATGTAAGTTTACCTGTTTTTCCATTTGCGAATAGGCAAAACACATGAAGAACACATGAAGAGTGATGATGCAACCAGGCTTTGTGTGCATCACCATCATGGAACTGAATAATATTCCTGACTCCTGAAAAAGAAAAAGAAAACATTAAAAAAGGACTTAAGAAACACCATGACATTTTGTTCTACATACAGTGTGAATGGTGTAGAACATCTAAAGAGTTCTTCTGCATTATGCGTCTGTTGCGTCTGTGAACAGCAGGCTTTTATATTTTTTATATGCACCAAAATTGATCCGCACACTTTTATAGACCTCAGAACCTTGGAGAGATTCGGTCTGCAATCATTAGGGTGGGCAAAAACAGAGAGGATTGCATGAGAGAATGTGCGATTTACTGAGGAAGAAAGAGAAAAAGAGAGCTCAAGTGAGAAACCGAGAGCAGTAATGCATCAGGCGTGTTTTGTAACTCATCCTCCGTGGCTACATGGAGCTCAAGAAAAATCTTTAGCTCTGAAGGAAAAGGTCAAACCCGAGGTAGCCTCTGGTGAGGGAAGAGCATTTTTTCACACATGAGAAAGCAGCGTAAGGCCCTAACAGGCTGCTAGCAGTCAGTGATGTGCACTTCTCCCAGCTTGGTGCTTTGTCAATGTGCTGTGACTAAGCCAGGGGGGTCCCATATCCTCTCTCCTTAGCCTAATTAAAAGAGGATTAGCCGCCATGGAGTCCCAGACCACTCCAGCGAGCAGCGCATCCGTTCCCCTTACTTTCTCAGGATAATCGCACCTCTAGGAACGACAGGAACGGGGAGAGGGGTTGTCTGGATTGACGCCCAGAAAACGAAGGGCGTGAGAGGAATGACAGTAAGCTCCGGTCACTTTGACCATGAGAACATGAGCGCTACGACTCGTCCACACACACTCCATCTCTTCAAACCCCTGCATTAATATTGAGTGTGGTTTAAAAAGGGATATTTATTAACTGGCACAGCACACAATGTACTTGAGAACAAATTAACATCCATTTGTTTTACAGAAGTGTTTTCCATCAAAACAGAAAGAGCATGTGTGGAATGCTCATCTTGAAAAGGGCAACATGCTATACATGTGCATGCAGGGATATTGATTCTCTATATAAAATATAGAATCAAATGAAAGATTTTTAATAAAATAATGCCCATACAAGTTAGTTTATATCCTATGTGTATCTCAGGGCATGTATCTTTATGATATGGTCATGTTTTCATATAGGCTAGATATCAAATTTGGTCCCAATAGTGGAATTATGAAATGTTGAATAATATATTGAAGAAAACTCATAAGGTTATTATGAAAATAAATGTGTACTTTGTATGCACAGGGACCCACGCGTACCATGAAATGAAAATAGGCCTATGAGATATTGATTAATCAATATCAATCATGTGGCAATGAAAACTGGAGTAATGACTGCCGAAAATTCAGCTTTGCCATCACATATGAATAAGAATAGAAAACAGTTATTTTAATATTTTAATAATAAAATAATATTTTAAAATTGTATAATATTGCTGTATTTATGATCGAATAAATACAGTCTTGGTGAGCAGAAGAAACCTTTTTTTCAGCAGATGAACACTGAAGCAAAATTCAAAAAAACTATTTAAAAAAAATTTAAAAATTAATTCTTTAAACATGATTATGAAGTGATTTATAATTGTATTTTAAATGTATCACCTTTTCTCTATTTCTCTATTACAAATTTACCACAGAGAAAGGATGTGGTAGAATGTGATTATATAGACAAATTTTGCATTATATAGCATTTTCAAATTGCTAATATATGTTTGTATAAAATTATTTTTAATTTTTAACTGTAATTTTTCATTATTATTATTAGTAATATTTGATTTTTCAAATGATTGTGACGTGGCAAAAATTTGCCCGTATGACTCCTTCAAGTTGCTTTTCATGGTCATTAATTTAAGGACTAAAACATTAAGTGGTTTTCCTAAACAACACCCAAATGAAAAGCTTATCTTATTTCCTACTTGTGAGGTGTATATTCATGTACAAATCTTTGTATATTTTTGTTGCAATAATAAAAAAAAAATCTTATCTTCAAGAAACTTTAAAGAGCCCATGTCACACTTTAGCTACATCAGTATGACATTGGTTCATATTGAAACATGACTATGAGTAAATGAGAGTTTTTTATACGTGAACTATTACACATACTGTACATCTCTGTACTAGCTATTTTTGCACATAACTTTGCAGCTCATCTGTTACCATCAACCGAATTGATTCTCGAATGAATGGGAATAAAAACATAGGAATAAGAGTAGTATGCACATCACTCTACAACACTACATGGCACTAGTAATTGTTATTTCAGGTTGAGGCAGTTTCTTTCCTATTTCTTTCCCACAGGAGGCAATTATTGCTTGCTTTTAACAGTTGCCATTTGCCAATGGTATTCTCCTCCAGGGAGCGCAATGGAGCTCAGAAAGTCATGCCGTTTTTTCCGTTACCAGAGAAAATTATTTAATATAGCCTAAACATCACTTTCAACGAGTTGAGCCTGGTTTTCAAAAGGAAATCCATCCCTACATTCAACTCAACTTACCCCGATAATCATAAATGACTTTGATTGGTCGATTGATTGATGTTTACAAACGATGGATAAATATGAATCAGTTGGCTATGTTATGTACATAGAAACAACATATTGTACGTTTACTGCAAAAAAAAAAAAAAAAAAAATGCAAATACCGGTATACCCAAACATGTAGGCTACGGATCTTATCACATAATTTCTCAGGGCTTCATGGAGTGGGAGGACGATGAAGAGTTCTGTTGGCGGCGCGAGTCCATTGTTCGATTCTCTGATTGGTAGAGATTTAACTGCAGACTTATGGGTTATGTAGTTTTTTTGTGTGTTTTTTTTAATAGGAATTCCGTTGTCAAACACGATTAATATATAAAAAATGATAGTTACAAAAAAATCATAAATAATCGATTAGCTTTAGTAGTGCATCATTATTTTACTGTTACACAGAGATTGTTAGGTCTATTAATAAATCGGTTGACTTTAGCCATCTTTGTTTTATTATAGCTGCTCTGCAATCCCGAGGCTGGCTCTGACATGCCAGAGATTTAACAACATTGTCAGCCAGGAGCATTTTCATCAGGAGGCACACTTCAGCTGGCTTGATAGTGAGTTCAATAAGTGTGGTTGCCCCATCTTGTTTTTTGTAAGTATTCGTTCGGTTCACATGACGTCACTGTAGCTTTGCGCCGCCATCTTGACGACCGGCGGTCTCAGTAATGCCTGCAATATGTTGTGCAGTTGGCTGCAACAACAGCCGAAAGAGGAACCCCGAACTGGTATTTTATTCTATACCAAAAGAAAAGGATAGAAGAAATTTCTCATATTGTATGAATGTCTAATATTGTATCATGTCTCATCTTTCTGTGCGCACACACCCGAGCCGAAGCGTGCAGACTAGACTCCTATACAGCAATGAATTGAGCTCTGTTTCTTGTCTGAATGGACAAATACACACAACATTATGTTTAAATGTCCATTTTGGAGAGTATTCACGTAAAATATGTCGGTTATGTCTTAAACAGGGTTGTCATCCAGTCTCTTTGGTAGAGAGAGAGAGAGAGAGAGAGAGAGAGAGAGAGAGAGAGAGAGAGAGAGAGAGAGAGAGACAGAGAGCATGCAAATGGCAATTATCGCGGCCGGAAAAATTATCGAGCTCATTTTTTTATCGTGCAATTAATTGATTTATTGACTAGCACTACAGGCCTAATCCAGATTAATGACAGCTAGCCGTGAGCCGTGGCTAACAGCTGGCAAGCTACCAGCTGAGACACTTTGCTAGCTAACAACTCGCTGCCTAGTCAGTGCAAACTACCACCAAAATCATACATTTTTTTTATTTTTTTATAAAACCAACATTTCCCATGATTAAATATAAATCCTTGGTGGTCGGGTGCTGCACTTTAACGTTTGTAACCCATCCAGCCAAAGCATATTGATACGCGTCTGTACTCTTTGAAAGCCTTCAATCGATCCCCACTGTATGGGGAGGGGTTATGCACAAGGTAAATATATATATATCATGGAAGGCAAATTGGGGTAGCCTAAGTCTGGGGCAGATGATAAAGGACAAAAGAAAACTGGGGGTAACAAATAAGGATCGGAGCCTAAAATTAAAATTGTATCAATCTATCTCTGTCTTTTTCTCTCATTCAAATGGGTAGTTTGGGCGGCGCCCGTCGAGATCGGTCGTCTGGCGGCGTTCTATTTCTAGTGACGTAGGTGGCATCTATGAATAACAATTAGGCAAGCTTAATCTCACTCTCTTCCATTTCCCTAACATGAAACCTTTGACAGTTAAAGATTTGTTCATTTACTGTCTGAATTGTGTGACTGTCATTGTGTTTTGATATTGAACAGGTGTAGTGAATTGGAAAAGACTTTTAGAGAGACACTGTCAAAGATATAGAAAGTCGTACACCATCTCTAAGTGCAGGCGCCTACAATGCTGCCAGCTTTACAAAGACTGTAGGGCTGGTTACCAGGGAAATGGACAACGGGGAGTGCTTTCGGGGTTTTACTCCTCAGATGACAACCCTGGCTACTGTAGCTGGGATTGCTTTTTAGACGATGGAGGTCTTGAACTGTGAAGTGTGTGTGCGCGCGCAATGTATCTTCACATGTATAGTCACTTGCAGTTCAAGTATGTTGTCAATTTTTTTATTTTTTTTATTCTCAAAACCAATTAAATTAACTGGAAATTATTCTTCATTATTTTACTGTGGTTGATTTGTACAAAATTCTGATTAAAAAAATTGTGTTCATATTTTTAATGTGTGTTGTCAAAATAGTTTTTTTTAACATAAAAACAATTTAAAAAAACGGTTAAATTGTGGAAATTATTCTTCATTATTTTAGAGGGGTTGATTTGTACATTATACATTATTTTTTAAGAATATTTTAAGATTAAGATTAATTTAAGATTAGGTCATAGATATAAACACAATATATATATATATATATATATATATATATATATATATATATATATATATATATATATATTGTTTATATCTATGAGATAAGTCAGGTGGTCAGGTGACGTAGCCTATATTTTTTATATATGTGCTCCGGCGCATAAGCATAATATGGATAGACGCCCTATCGACCGCTACTGCCTATTGGCGTGGACGAGCCGTGGGGCCGCCATCTTAAACCGGTCATCCACTCCGCTCAGTGTAATCTGTTTGGCAGGTGCAATGAGCTGCCAGCGCATTTAATTAATCATATCTCACTGAATACCGAGTTGATTTTCACGCGGGTTTTTTTGCTGCAAAGATCATACACGTAGCTACGATACAGGACACATTGAATATTTTACTCACAAAATACAAACAATAGTACGGTAATGTTAATGTTAAATCTTACATGTGAAAAGTAATCCCCGAGTGATGGTCCGCCGATTTGAGCAGGAATATGCTGCACAGTGCTCTGGCATCTAATGCTGCTATGCAACGCAAATAGGAGTATGACCTGCTTAATATGGCGGCCGCATTTCTTGCGCCACAGCGGCCAATAAGGCATCTAGTCTCTATGATGTCTATGCTCCGGCGCAGTGGAGGTGACGTATTTCCGCTTTTTAGTGCAGCTCCCATGGCAGCTCCGCTTTTGCTCCAGCCCACCCCCACCCCCACTCCAGCCCAACCCCTTACATTCAGAGGGGGGCTGAAGCGCACGTAGAGTCCGAAATGTCCCGTGGAGAAAACCACTTCTGAGAAACGATCTCTGAAAAACTGTAAGGGTTTGAAAGATCTATTCCATATCAACCCTGAATAATTCAAATATATCCCCTACAATGGAAGAGCGCAGGGAAACAGCTGCAATGAGAGAGCAAGAAAGGAGGGATCGACAAATAGGTAGGCTACTATTGAATTATTATTATATTTAATATCACGTGTTTGCATCGTTGTGGCGTTGGATATACGCTGCATTCAGTTCACGTGAAACGAAAAGGCCATACTAGATGCCTCTGTATATTGCCTTTAAAAATATTTTTAAAAAATGCATTAGAAAATAGATAAACATGCTTCCCTTACTTTTTCTTCAAGGTCTGTTATTATTGGTAGTGCCGCCATAGGCGTGCCTCTTTTTTTCTGTGCCAAACTGGGCAACAACAGGTGCTCATCATACCCCAGCAACATTAAAATGAGTCCTGTAGCACTCCACCAAGAAATGCTCTATTCATCACAACAGTGACCTGATGTTTTGTTGTTTATTTTTGTCAGGCCCTTAATTTGTCTCTCAAAATAATAAAGGTATAATAATGAAAATGTAGCATACGTGGTACGGTGTGATATTTTTATGCAGTATAGTATAGCATGATGTGGTATAGTAAAAGTAGTAAAATAAAACTATAATGTATCTGCATTGCTTCTAAATGTCTATAATTATTCTGATTATTTGTGTTGAACATCCTGTCAAAATGCATGGAGTTTAAGATTCAGTTCAGGAGTTTATTCAGATCATGTGACTGGTGGTCAAAGATCTCTAGAGTGTAATGCAAAGATTGTGAGGTCAGTACAAACTAGGGATGATTTAATCATTCTACAATTACTGTGACCACTGTCCTGCTCAATAATCATATCCTTAGCACTCAATCTTACTTTGCTCTGACTTTCCCATCAGGAAATGTAATTTGCCCTGGATGTATTTGCATCTGTTAAAAGTCACGTCTTATCCCTTATTAGGGCAAATGGGGTTGTAGACTAATAGCCTAGGCTTAAGCCACACTTACAGTAGCCTTACAGTTACATTTCTCTATAGATCGATGGTGTCACACAATTGATGATTCTCCAGGTAGGTGAATTTTGGAAGCAAAGCAATGGCAGTTTTGTTTATTAATTTTGTTTTTAACTGTAGAGAAGTGTTCATTTGCTATGTGTTTATTGATTTTATCAATGCGGGTAGAATGGCTATGAAGATGTTTTTAATGTTTGTATTGGCATAAGAAAAACATTTGTTTGGTTCCGGTTTCCGACCGACCCTGTCAATTTATGTGCGACCCAAATTTATTTTATGAGCTTGGGGAAGAAATAATACAAATTAAATAAATACACAAATAAAAAACTTTGAGGCGAACTATAATTTATGTTTTTGTACAGCACCGTATTTGTATAGCCTGTTGTCCTCCAGCAATGCGAACAAACGAGGCAGCCACGGCCGGGCGTTCACACATCGTTGTTGTCATGTAGATGCATTGCTGCACTTGTGACAGGGCGCATGAACTGAACCAGCAGAGATAGAGAGAGAGACCCGGTCGCGCGCGCGCGCTCTCTCTGCGGAGCACATTAGTCCACACATTCAGCTGACATATAAGCCACACTTGAAATAAACGAAAAGACAATCCAGTGATGAAATGTTTTCTGTGATGACACAAATCTTGTGGGATGTCCTAACCACCGGGATCACACAACGCGCACGCGTCCGATAATGACACGTCAAATTCGCGAACTAATGACTCATTTGAACCGATTCGTTTTAATGTATGGTTAAAACAACTTATCTTTCCAACACTGAACTCACGAGACGTCTGACGTCCCGTTTGCCCCCACGCACACATTTAAAATCAGCGTATGTGTGTGTGTGTGTAACATGCTGGGACACACAAGGTGGTAGAGTACATGTACAGGTAGGCTATGTTATGAAAAAATAGAGTAGCTTTTCCATCGCTACTGTAAATAAAAAAAATAAATAATAATAATAATAATTTCCTTCCTATCCCTTGTTGCCACTGGACAAAAAAAAAAAAAGTCCCTACCGACCCATGACATCAACTGACAACCAACCGGAACCAATTTTTTTTTATGCCCAATGTGCTGCAGAAGTCCCTTGATAGATGCATTTCTAAACTATTACTCTAATGCATGCACTTCAGCTTGAAGCTAAAATATTGTTTTTGCATGTTTGAACTCATGTAACCCATCCGTTTTCTGAGCTATGTTAGGGTATTGCACAATTGTGTGTGACCTCTTATCTCTTTTTATAGTATAGTAAAATAATTCTAGTTTATGCATATGCATGCTTGTTTTGCCTTTCAGCCTTGGAGAACACAGACAGTGACATTGGTTTGTGTGGATGGATCCTGGTGCTTTTCTCCATTCTGCTCACGTTGCTGACCCTGCCTCTGTCCATATGGATGTGCATTAAGGTACTTAGCGGTGGTCCTTTAATTAGTGTGATGTCATATGGCTTGTGGTCAAGTGCGTTAATTCCCAAGCAGGGATGGCCCACCAGAAACCACAGCCTTTTCTGTATCTGTATTAAAATTGTTTTGTTAAATTGTATTGACTGATACATATATCCGATATTTCAAAGGATACCAATACGTTTAAAGAAATCTACTATCAGCTAATATAGTTGAGCATCCCTTAAAAAAAATTCTAGGTATTCACAAGCACAACTCAACAAATGATTCATTAGCTAGAAATTTCCCTTCATCAGTGCAATCTCTATAGAATGATTTCACAATTTTTATTTGGAAATCATTAACCGTTGGAAAAGTCATGAAAATTCATTGGTCAAAAGGTGTGGGATCCCTAATATTTTTATTTCGTAAATAATTTTGGTTTTGACAGCAGGCCCACCAAGTGGTCCAATTCGTTTTCATGGGACGTGAGAAGCCTTATCTTTATCATCTTTATCTTTAAAAGAGAGATGACAAAAGCATGATAAAGGTTGCCATGCAACATCTAAATTATGTAATTAGAGGCTGTTTTACCTTCCACTGTTTTAAATTGCTGTAATTTAGCTCTTTTTATGAGATAAAAATACTTCTTGTTCCTACAGATAGTGAAGGAATATGAAAGGGCAATTATCTTTCGCCTGGGACGCATTTTACGAGGAGGAGCCAAAGGACCAGGTAACGGAAAAAATCAATGGCATTTGATCATTCTGATTTAATCAGAACTGCTGGTTTAAGTGTTTAATGTGATAATGATCATGTCTGTAACTAGTGATCACACTTGTGTTTTTTTTGTTGTTGTGTGTGTGTGGTTAAATGTTGTTTGCATTTGTGCTGTGGCCATTCACCACAATCCCTGCTTGTCACAAGGCAAAACCACGCTTGTGCTGTAGAAAACCAGAAGTTATCTGTTTTGCATTTCTGCTGACCTGAATAAACAACTTCTTTTTTTCCCCCAGAGTCAAGATAATTCAGTTGAGGACGATATACTGTACTGTATATACACAAAAATGCACATTAAGTCATTTTACCTTGTTCAATCATATGCAAATGTAATAGAACAATTTATTATATTCAGGAAATAGGCATCTAACCCAATAAGCACGTGTACATTTCTGAGACATCTGTAAAAGATCATATTACCTGGATAGCATCACGTTTTAAATCAAGCTTTTATTTCAGAGGCACATAATGATCTTATATTTCATAGTGATCTTGCTTAGATAGAAAAGCTATATGAAAAGGTGCTAAAAATCTAAGGGTGTAATGTCAGGTTAGTCACACCTCATAACCTGTACTGCACTCTAGTCTTCTAAACAGAGGTGGACAGTAACGAAGTACATTACTTGAGTACTGTACTTAAATACACTTTTTGAGTATCTATACTTTACTTGAGTATTGTGTTTTCTGGAAACTTTTTACTTTAACTTCACTACATTTGAAAGACAAATATCGTACTTTTTACTCCACTACATTTCTGTCAATGTCCTTGAGTAGAAAGTAGTTATGTTTGTCAGGGCATGATTATTTCCGTCTCTAAAACGTGATTGTTTTTTTTTTTTTTGCGGCTGACAGACAAGCCTATCGGTATCACTCCTGTAGGGTCACGTGTCGTGAAGTTTGACGATTAGTACGATTTCTCTTTACTAGTGATCTGTGAGAGACAGTATCGTTGTCACAAGTAATTGTTTGAAAGTTTTGTTTTCATGGCAAATAAATATTTACGTTGTGCTGTTTGTTAAAACAGTATTGCTGTTGGGCAGTTATACAGTTATGGTTGTAACTAGGTTTTTTAAAAATTATTTACAGACCGCTTGATTCAAATGTGCATGAATGGATACACATAGATGTGTACTTCTTTTGTTGGGGTGGTAGGAGTGTTAAATAAAAAAAAATGAAGATGATTATGGCTGAATTTATAAATTCAGTTGTTTAATTTCTATAGGTTTTGTGACCTTCTAAAAGCTCCACACTACAAAACTACACACTGGTCAGTGTATTCAGTAGGTTGCTCCAGAGGCATAAGGTCCTGTAATAATGCAACAATAATATAACAATGCATTGACATTTACTTTGTACTTTTGATACACAAGTACTTTTAAAAACAAGTACTTCTGTACCCTTACTAAAGTAAAAATCGGTCTTTCCAACTTTTACTTGTAACGGAATAATATTTGACCACTAGTATCTGTACTTTCACTCAAGTAAGGAAGTTGTGTACTTTGTCCACCTCTCCTTCTAAATCATAAAAGTCACTTGACCAGATATCTGATAACCATCCGTTTTGTTTGTGGCCCTGCATCCATGATGTCACATATGAGAATTGTGGATCAGGTTCCACACAACACTGTGGTCACCACTGTGATTATAGGATTTTCATGGAGGTTGATCTTAGCGACTGGATGTTTAGTAATTTGTACTGTAAGTACTCTAATCCCCCTCAACCATTCTCTTCTTCTTCTTCCTCTTCTTTTCCTTTTTCTTTACCTTATTCTTCTGCTTAAAAATGTCAGCAAATTAATTCAGCTCAGACCATTTAACAGATGGGCTCCATCTACAACCTTAACCTGCCTCCACATTTACCATTGCTCTATGAAATTTGGCCACATTTTAGTTTAGGTTCTATGAACTATGACTTTGACTCAGTAAGCTCCAAATTATTGCTTATTAATAGTTAGTAAGCTAGTTGTTATGTTTAGGTATGGAGCAGGATTAAGGAATGTTGAATATGGTCATCCAGAATAAGGCATTAATATATGTTTTATAAGTACTAATAAACAGCCAATATCATAGTAATATGCATGCTAATAAGAAACTAGTTAATAGTGAGAATTAAGGTTAGCGAGACCCTAAACTAAAGAGTTACCTGAAATTTTGTGGGCAAAATCTAGTCATTTCAGTTGAAATCTGTGACTTTCATGTGAAGGCGAATAAGTTCCCCACGCAGATTTCACTCTTGTTCAAATTGGTCACACAAATTTGCCACGTTTATCAACAGAACTCTGCTTTGTTTGAAAGTGACTTATGTGTGAGCTGTGCTTCACACATTGCTACACTATTCAAATTAAACATTGGTACCTTTTTTGCATGTGCAATCTCACCAGAATTTCGCTAATGTGACCGTACCCTTAGATATACTGTTTTTTGAAGAAATTTCAGATAAAATAAACAATGTCCCATTAAAGGGATCGTTCAACCAAAAATGAAAATTCTGTCATCATTTACCCACCCTCAAATTGTTTCAAACCTGTAGACATTTGTTTGATCTACTGAACACGAAGGAAGATACTTTGAAGATGGGCCCCATTGACTTCCATAGTATAGAACCAAAATACTATGGAAGTCAATGGTGCCCCACAAAATAATTGTAATTCTTGGGTGAACTATCCCTTACATTGTTGGAATGTTTCCATTCAAAGTGTAACCAACAATGATGACATCATTGAAATACTTGCATACTGCTGTTGAAATTGGTCCTCTTTCTTGTGTTTATTTGCATATTGAATGGTGACGGTTCTTAAATGTAAAAATGGCGGTAGAATGTTGAATCCTGTGCAAAGGCAACAGGGAAAAAAAGTTCTGATGCAACATTTCATTTACGCAAATTTAAACTTACCTAAAGCAAAACTATTCTTTAACTGCTTTAGCAAACACTGATATTTCCTTTAAGATATTTAAATCTCTTTGTTAAGTTAGAGTCAATGACACTATGGCTGTGATTGTTGTTGGTGTCTCTGGTGTATATTTGTCCGTGCTGTGTTTTGGAAGAAGAAACCGCAGGGCTTTCCCTCCAGGAATGAACTTATGAGGGTAGTGTCTATTATTAGAGTTAGTCCGCCTACTTTACCCCTCTTATGCTCAAGGCTTTTCATTGTGAACTCAAATTTTTTTCATTACCATTTCAGTAGTTCTTTTTGGGGCAATAAATTCCTTCTGCATGGCTAGATGTCATTTGTGCTATAGTTTAGTCCTGAAGAGTAAGCTTGATTTCTCTTTGAGGCTGCTAGCTGGGGTCTGTAAACAATCTCCAGTGGCTCCTCCTCCATGACTGTATTTAGGGTGGAATGTGAGTGGAATTTTACACAGTAGGTTATACAAACCTCTGAAGAGACTAACAAATCCTGATTACTCTTGGGAACACTTCCCATTTTGGATTATAAGCTGCTGGGATGACAAATGAAACACATTAAGTATTACTAAAGCACCAGCACAAACACGCATACTGCACATGCTTTGGGGGGGGGGGGGGTCTTTTGAATAGTCTTTTGAATCTGTACTCAGCATTTTTCTTTTGCCCAATTTTTTATTTATTTAAAAGTTTTTAAAATAATTTTACTAACTATACTATATGTGCACTCACCGGCCACTTTATTAGGTACAACTGTTCAATTGCACGTTAACACAAATATCTAATCAGCAAATCACATGGCAGCTACTCAACGCCACAAGCAGCACACACAAACACACACACTAGTAAGTTTTTTTTAAGAAATTCATACATTACAGCATATTCGAATGATGATTGCATTATTGCTGCCATTTTTGTTATGTACTTTACCACAGTCTCTGTTGTTATTGACTTCCAAATAGATTCTAGTTGTTCCCAAAGACTTGCTTTTAATGAAACGTTTGTGCTATCTATCTTTGAATCCACTAAATCCCAAATTTGTTCAATAGGATTCAAGTCTGGACCTCGAATTGGCAAACTGTGACTAAAGAACTTACACACACTGCTGGATTAACCATTACAGAAACATAAATAATGATTTTGGTAATGACCAATAGTGTTAGTTTAGGGAAGCTGTAGCACAAACCTTACATTGGATTCAAAGATACATAGCACAAAAGTTACATCCAAAGCAAGTCTTTGGGACAATTAGAATCTATTTGGAAGTCAATAACAACAGAGAATGTGGATATATATATATATATATATATATATATATATATATATTTCAGAAAATATAATCCTGTAAACTGATGTTACTGTTCTTTACTGTAAATAATTAAAGCAGATGATAGTCCAATCATCCATGCAATTGGCGGGGAGTGTGGTATTTGGTAGATTGCCACTTGTGCACCTATTGAAGATCAGGTCTGTGTAACTAGGAGAGGAGTTACTGATTATAATTAGTGTCTGCTGCTGTTATGTTATGTAAATATTTAGCTTTATTTGTGTGTTGTCTCACACAGGTCTTTTCTTCATCTTGCCGTGCACAGACAGCTTTATCAATGTGGATATGCGCACCATCACTTTTGATATCCCCCCTCAGGAGGTGAGGTCACATGCACAAACACAAAGACTAATCTTTATCTTCAGCCTTTGTTTTAACCCATGAAAAGTATCAATTGGAAGGAGAAGTCTGTAATTTTTGTTAAGATGTTAATACTTTTGCTACACAGTTTAATGCGGAGGTACTATGAGCAAGTCATTTGTAGTTTGACATTCCAAAGTGCCAATAGTTGGTTGGAGTTTACAGGGAGCTTGTTCTGCAAAAAATCACTTTATGGCAAAGCTGAATTTTTGCTTCTTAATATTTTTTTTGATACTATTAGACATTTGTTTCAGGACTTGCTGATGAATAGAAAGTTCAAAAGAACTGCATTTATTTGAAATAGAAATATTTTGTTGCATTATGAATGTTTTTACTTTCACTTTTGAATAGTTTTAGTATTAATCAGTATAATTTTTTTTCTTTTTCTTTTAATCTTAATTACCCTCAATTTTATCACATTTATATCACAGTTTCCAGAAAAATATTAAACAGCACAACTATTTTCAAGATTGGGAATACTAAGAAATGTTTCTTGAGCAATAGATCAGCATATTAGAATATTTTTTTTTAAATGATTATGTGACACTGAAGTTTGGAGTAGTGATGCTAAAAATCATATTTGCGTCACAGGAATAAATTACATTTTAAAATATATTCAAATTTTATATTATTACTTCAGAATATTATTTTGAAATGCAACCTTAAGAGACATGTTTCAAAACATTAAAAAAAAATCTTAATTACCCCAAACATTTAACAAGTAGTGTAGCTTTGCATAGTTTTATTGATATTTGTATTTAATATAGATTTTAGTGTAGTTGATTTTCTTGTGTTTTGCAGAATATCACCCTGATGAATAGCCTGTGTGCTTCCTCATAGGTTCTGACAAAGGACTCTGTGACAGTGAGTGTAGATGGTGTAGTCTACTACCGTGTTCAAAACGCAACACTGGCAGTGGCCAACATCACCAATGCTGATGCAGCCACTCGTCTGTTGGCACAGACCACCCTGAGGAATGTGCTGGGTACAAAGAACCTGGCAGAGATCCTGTCAGACCGTGAAGAAATCGCCCATAGTATGCAGGTATCACACTAAACACATACAAACATTGTAAAAACAAGAATTATATTTTTTAAAGGATCACCCAAAATGAAAATCGAAGCCTAAAGGGATAGTTCACACAAAAATGAACATTGTTACACAACTACCACTTTGACATCAATTTAGTCAAAGTTTTTTTAAGAGACACGATTGCTTTATATGATGAACAGATTGAATTTATGCTGTTATTCACATATAAACATTTATCATTGAACATTAAAAGAAGCTCAACCAAACCTGAGAACAAACCTCTTGTGGAAGCTCAAACGTGCTGCGTAACACGAGAATGAACCTCATTGGTTCTTGCACACCGAGCAAACATGCTTGAGCTTCCGTTTACCATAACTGATGTGAGTTGATGAATGTTAATATGTGAATAAAAGCCTAAATTAAATCTGTTCAGCATATAAAGTGATTGTGTCTCTACAGAACATTTGGACTAAACCTCTCAATTTATATGGCTTAGTTTTACGAACTCTTTATGAACTTTTTGAAGCATCAAAGTGGTCGTTGCATTGCTATCTATTGAGGGATAGAGAGCTCTCAGATTTCATCAAAAAAGTTATTCGTTTATGTTCCGAAGATGACCTGAAGTCTTACGGGTTTGGAATGAGATGAGTGTGAGTAAATGACAGAAGTTTCATTTTTGGGTGAAATAACCCTTTAATCTCGCATTGAATTGATTTCAGCTAGACCTGATTCAACTAGACATTGAATCTCTTCAGGTAGTGCAGTCATTGTAGATCAGCTGAGATGCTGACATATCTAGCTCGACTTCACTGCTAGCGCCTTCCTCAGTTTGCACGTGGCCCGATGTTCGCTCATTTCATCTGACATCCTTTTAAAAAAATATGGTGAACATTCTTAATGGCAGGTACAGCTTGGCACAGCGCTCAAATTCCTGAGAAGCATGAAGCTTTAAGGAATCTCTGAGAAGAAGTGGTTAGACTTGACTTTGTTTTTTCCTCAGTCCACGCTAGATGATGCCACAGATGACTGGGGTATTAAAGTGGAACGTGTGGAGATTAAGGATGTGAAACTGCCCCAGCAGCTCCAGAGGGCCATGGCTGCCGAGGCTGAAGCATCCAGAGAGGCCAGAGCTAAGGTAACATGCTTTTGATATGTAGTAAGTGCTTGGGGTCAGAAAGAGGATGGAAATGTTTATATTCAACCAAATCAGGACTGTTTTTAATGCCTTGCTTCACATTATAAGTAGACTTCAGGGGGGAAATTGGTATTATCTAATGCAGTGCCATTCATCCATTACAAATATGTGGTTGAACTGTCTAAATAAATACTTTTTGAAAATACTGTTTATAGTCTTAGAAAGACTTGTAAAAACAACTTTTTACAAGATTAATGAAAAATTAAATATATATATATCATGCATGTATAGTAATTTTTAAAAGTTTGGGGTCAATATTTTTTCCTTACGCCTCTAGACGTAACACCACACACACAGAAGATACTCTAGGATAACGGATGGATTTTGCTGGCAAACACATATTAATCGTCCTTTCATGTACATGCATGTACATACTGTAGACCAAATTATTATTGGACTGTGGAAGCTGAATGTAAACGTTCGCTGTTCTGAGGCAAGACCACCGCAACAGCCTCACAGAAATCCGTAAATGACAACCCCTTTCCTGTTTCCACTAATTTATCTGTTGATTTATGTAAGAGTCTGTATTTTGGCATTTCCAGCTATGCTCGGTTAACCTCTTCTGTGTGCAATAGAAGTTGCTCCGCTTAAAAATGTACACATGCTCTCAGAAGAACATGGTAAAGGAAGTTAATGAGTTTATTTTTGGTGCACAATTACTCTTTAGTGCTTAGTTCAGATACAAGTATGTTTTCTTCAAATCAGTCCCCCTACCTACACCAACCACACAGCTAGACGTGGGAAACCACTGTCCTGGTTTGTAAACGGTACCTCTCTGCAGGAAGATATATAGCAGACACTTTATAAGAAGTAATGTACAGCGGTGGTTCTCAATTCACCCTATTTTGGCACAAATTCATCTGTCACTTAGTAGAAATATATTTTGACAGAAATATTAGCCAGATGCCAGTGTGGACTAGTTGCGTGGCATGACATTATCCTCAAAAATGATGCAAGACAAAGATCAACATGACCAAGTATATATTAAATACAGGTTTACTTGCATTGCAACATAAGCATGGTTTGTTCTGATCACAAATTGTTTTGTGTAACCATCAAGAGACATTTAGAATCATTAACTAAATTTGTGCATATAAAAACTATCATTTTAGTAATCGTAAATAATTTTCCTATTTTTATTTAAAATTTACATATTGTTCGACCTATAAATTTTGTGATCAAATTAATAACGTATTGATATTAAGATTCCTAATTTTTTACTAAATAATGTGTGCTGTATCAGATCATCACTTGATGTCTAATGTACAATCTGGGTCATAAAGCAAACAAGTTGGCTGATCAAAAGAGAAATGCCATAAAGGGCAAAGAGTGGGCGTCAATTTTGGTGCGGTATACGTGGTTTGCAAAAATCAAGACGCACGCGTTTTTTTCTCACACCGACTCTTTTGCTCTCTGTAGGTGATAGCCGCAGAGGGAGAAATGAATGCGTCACGGGCACTGAAGGAGGCATCTCTGGTGATCGCAGAGTCTCCCTCAGCTTTGCAGCTGCGCTACCTTCAGACCCTCAACACCATCGCAGCCGAGAAGAACTCCACCATCATTTTCCCTCTGCCCATTGACATGATGCAGTCCTTCCTGAAGCACTGAACTAAGAGCCACATAAAGCCAGCCACGCACACAAACAGATGCATCCATGCAGAAATGAACAGACTGGCGTTACATAATATCCACTCATGTGAGTAACATGGACAGCGGGATCGAGAAGTCTAAGACCACATTGAAATCTGCTATTAAAAGGTGCAGTAAGCGATTTCTGAGAAACACTGTTGATATTTGAAATCAACCCAAACAAACACACCCCTCCCTTCATTGCCCCACCCCCAAAATGCACGAACACGCAATACAAAAGTGGATGTTTCTTTATCATAG
Organism: Siphateles boraxobius; assembly: GCF_051911475.1. Lineage (NCBI taxonomy): Eukaryota > Metazoa > Chordata > Actinopteri > Cypriniformes > Leuciscidae > Siphateles > Siphateles boraxobius. The sequence goes on from NW_027508788.1 coordinate 2,794,634, forward strand.
CTGAAGCAAAGTAAAATAAGGCTTCTTGAAAAATAAAGCATGAATGAACGAATGAAAAGGAAGAACAAAAACTGAACATAATTATATTACACAAGAGTATATACAAGCAAGAGTTCATTGTTAGTCAGTAGCAGCACACCAGCTCTAGACAAACAATGACATTCAAAACTGTTACAACAACAGAATATCTTGGTTCTGTGAAACATAGCGAAACCAATGTTACTCATGTTTGGAGCAGAAACAACGCAACCTCTGCGTCCATTTTCAGGCACTGGAAAGCTTTTCTAAAATAACTCAGGTCCTAAAGCTCTTGCCTAATCATGATCCTGCTTTTTCCAGTGATATTCGTCTGACTTTGTCTCTTTTGTAATATCTCTCAGCCATCTCTCTTACTACAGTCTTTCTTCAAATCTCCCTCTGGCTCTTCTTTCTCTCCTCTCCCATCATGAGTGGACACGCCCCCTACTGCCGAATGGCTATAAGTTGTGGCGCTCAGTCCGATCCACTTTCAGTAGCGTTTCTCAGAAGTCACTTAGTGCACCCTTAAAATTCTGAGCGTTTTGAGGTCACTAATCAAATGAGCAAATTGGTAATCATGTGACTCTGTCAGTTGTTCAAGATGGGCTTTGGATCTTTTGGATCAGATTTTGGACCCCACTGTACATATGCCACATACACACTCACAGCTGTTTTTTGATGTATGATCTGTAGATGTTCCTAGTAAAAACATCTATCTGAAGGAAATCTGATATAGATAAAGAATATGAAAGTCATGAAATATTCATTAAATAATAAACTGATTTCAAATAATTTATGCCCCTGGACAAAAACAAAATGCTTGTGTTTTTTTAACTTTTTTTCATGCATGTGTTTTTTTTTTATAGCAAAAATTTGGACTTGGGAGTGAATATGCTTCGCAAATTTAAATTGCTTACAATTTCTCTGGTTATTACAAGGATAGAACAGTGATAACAGCCCAGAGCTGGCTGATCTTTTAGACATTGATTATTGCAGTGTGTGGTTTGGTTTTTTTGGTTGATAGTTTATGGAACATCTCCTGGTCATATGAGTGCATGTGCTTGTGTTTCAAGCATGTGTAACTAACCTCCTCGGTCGCCAAATGGAAAACAAACCGTCTATAGGGATATTTGGATAGTATATCAGATGACAGCAATGCTTATTGTGCCTAAACCAGTTTTTCAAAAAACCTCGCTTTCTCAAACCTTTATTATCGCTGACTTTTATTGAATGCCTTAAGCCATTTCCATTTCAATTACTGAATCAATATTTACAGGTTTACATTATGTTGGTTCATTTTTAAAACCACAATGCATTAGAGATCTAGCATTTATACATCATAATAATTTTATCATTATAATATTACATTATAATATTTTATCACTTGATTTTAAATATAATATTTTATCTGCCCGACATTTTCATGCATGTAATGTAATATTTTTTATTTGGTCGGTCTGCAGCTGAAAACAAATTAAGGCTATAGAGGTCAATGTTTGTGTTTGTAATGAGTATTTGCTGCTTTATATATCAGAGGATGGAATTACAGACTCATCAAAGATGTGAATCACTTGCACTGCTGCTTAGGACTATATTTATCAAATATTTGTATTTTCATCCTTTATCAGTCACAAGCATATAAATAGTATATATAATGCTTAATTCTGTCTTTTAACTGATATATGTTGAATATAACATGTTGTTGTTGCCAGCTCACTTTTATGTGCATTTTAATATTGAATGTTTTTTTTGTTTGCACTGTATTTTCGTGCGTATCATATATTTTACATGTGTGATTGTCCCGTTCTCTTAGTGTCATCCTTCCCATGACTTAAAAGTACATAAACTCTTTACTTTTAAACAAAGTGTTGTTATTTTCCAAGAAACCTATTCATATTTTTGTTGCTTACATCAGTCTTTAAAGAACACCCTGGAAACCTTTTTGGGGTTGTGGTTCTTTATTGTATAAGACGTAAAAGTGGGAAATCATTTTTATGTTTATATTTCAGGGACAGAAGGATTTGCAAAAGTAGCATTGTTTAGAATAACCCTTATAAAATAAGTTGCTATATGATTGGATGCATTTTGTGGGCTTTTGTACACCATCTTTAGGCAGTCAACTGACCCAATATGTTAACAATCAAGCAACAATGACAAGACAAGCTCCTTTTCCATTTCAACATTCTGATTATGGTTTAACAAGCACTTTTATCAAGTGCACTATACTGACACTGATAAAACTGTAATGCAGAGTTGATTATCGCTGAGCTAGAAATCCTCTTACATCCTCAGCATATGAATCCTACACTTTGCTATTTAAAATCTAAATTGAGACAACGGGAATGTCTTTGATAAAGGCAGTTTTAGTTTCTACGCCCTCTGCATGTAGAGGGATGACTTTGCTCATTTAGAATGACCATGGCTGCGTTTGGAATTATTAAAAAGCTTACTACTTACTGAAAATATGTAAAATATACTGCCTAAATAAAAATCAGAAGTTAAACAGGCATTCATAATTAATATTAATATATTAGTAATTCACAATGAACGTTTTAAACAATAGTATGCTACATCATTGTCGCTTGGCCTGATCGCAATGCACATTTAATGCAGTAAATTGTGGCCATCTTGTTTGAAGTTTTGCATTTTACAGCCAATTTTGGTTCAAAATAATATCTTAGATTTTGGCAGTCTGATTAAATCATTAAAAAATATGGTTGTTAATACTGATATTAAGCTCTGGAAGATTCAAGAGTGCATCAATGTTATGATAGTATTTTTTAATATATACCATTTTATTAATATTTTGAATTGGCTTTTATTTTTATATTTTCAGTGTTTATTTTAGTTTAATTTTTAGCTTTTTTCATTTTCTTAAGTTTGTTCTATTTGAAATTAATTCATTTGACTTCCGTTTTAGTTTTAAAACAAAACTTAAAAAGGTTTCTGACAGATTTTGATTCAGAATATCCTTGTATATTTTTTCTGAAACAGGCTCAAGCACTTGAGCAACATAAGGTACAGAACGAAGACAATATCCTAAAAGATCACCCTTCAATGCATTGTTAAACACATCAAGAAAAAACAAACACTTAAATACATAAGCAGCAAGGTGAAGATTTATATGAGGTTCCATTTGTGCCAAAAATGAGTCGACAGATTTGTGCATTGTACTATACATTTGTCCTTGTCTACAGTCATTGCCTATTTGTTCAGATAAATCCTTGTTCTGTTGTCTTGTCTTGGCACAATGTGTACAGATATACAAACAGAAAACAAAATAACAGTCTTATCAGCCAGCAAAATAAAGTATACAAAATAATTCCATTCATTGATGTGCGTGCGTGTGTGTGTCTACATTATCCAAATTGTGTAATCTTTAGAACGCACATTAAATACCCTTTATTCCGATTTTCTCATTTGTCTGAACAAAAATTATGTTTTGTAAAAATGAAAATTCACTCTCTGACGTGCTTATGGAACAGCAGAAATATAGCGTTTTTGCCATGTTACCACTGTAAACAAAGCAACCTAGTGATTAAAAACACTACTTTGTCGGCATTATACTGAGGTAATATGCCATCGAAACCTTTCTGAAGACAGTCCACTTCAGACATACATGGGGTGTTTCACTGTTCTCTTCATGTGAGAAAAAGGAGACGACAGTAAGGACGACAGAGATGGATGATAGTAAAGAGGACAGAAAAAGATGACAAAGACGCAAAGACGTCAGATGACAGAACAATACGACATAAACAGAGAGCATGCACATCAACATACACTAATTTATCTGAACAAGTAGACAAAAGGAAATGCATAGTATAAAGCCCAAAGAAGTCGCACAATTGGAACCTAATAGAATTGATGGTTTGGTTTTTGATTCCATGACTAAATCCTCATAAGCATCAAATTGGTGTATCTAAGGCTATGCTCAGACTGCAGGAAAATGTGTCCCAAATCCGATTTTTTTTTTGCTCATACGTGACTCATGACAGTGTAAACAGCACAAACCACACAGAATCTGATCTTTTCGATTCTGATTTGGGCCACTTCCATTTGTTGTCCTAAATCCGATACAGGTCTGCTGTTTTGCAATGTGTCCTCAGTCTGAACAGTCATATCAGAATTTACGCCACTCTAGATTGACATTCGTCACAATTCTGCGCTCATGGTCACTTCAAAGATTTTACATACCCAAATTTACAAAAGATAGTAAGTGAAGGATAGTGATGAGTCATAGCTCATAAGTATTACACTGACAGCTCTATATACAAGCAAAACATCATAAACGTTTAAAAACTCTGCTCTCTTTTTTTGCATGCTCGCCTTTGGTTTTAATATTGCGAGAGCATAAATTCGCTGGGTTCCGCGGCAGATAAAAGAATAAATAAAGGCGTAATCTCTAACTCTAATATCCTACGTTTACACTTCCATATGACAGAGTGAAGGTCTTTTATTGTTCTTTTGCGTATGCGGGTCAGTTCGGGACCATGATCTGGTCCCAGTGGAATCTGATATTGGCCACATCAACAACAATGTGAACAGCTATACAAAAAAAATCGGATCTGAGCAATAAATGGGAATTGAGCATTAAGGCTTGCAGTGTGAACGTAGCCTAAGAGCAACTTTGATCAGGTTGCATTAAGGCAGTGGGGTCTAAAGGTCAGGAGTGACAGCTCAAGTTCAGATCTCCAGCTCAGCCATGGCCCGCTCCAGGGGGTCAGTGCTCCAGTAGTCATGGTCCCAGCCCAGGAACCAGCCTGTGAAAGTGGGCGGCTCAAAGCCCTGTTTAATCTTCACAATAGGTGTGCGCGAGTCACGGTTGGCTGGGTCCGTCTTGATGTATTGTGCAGCTGGAGAGAGAAAAAGGAAAGTTTAATACAGGATTCATAAAAGGACACAGTCTGCTTTTGCTGTTTCAAAACAAGCTCATGTTTCTTTCTTTCTTTCTTTCCTTCTCTCTCACATTACTGCCACCTACTGGACTCTAGGATGGACATAGATACTATTAATTGAAAAAATGCCTCACGACACACTACCATTCAAAAGTCTGTGGTTTTTGGAAGAATAAATTAATAATTTTGACTTAATTTCAACTTAATGCATCCTTTCTGAATAAAAGTGACAGTTAAGCTATTTACAAAAGATTTCACTAACACTTTAGTTTAGGGTCTAATCCTCACTATTAACTAGTTGCATATTAGCATGCATAGCACATATTAATGCCTTAATCTGCATGACTATATTCTACATCCCTTAATTCTACATAATTTCTCCCCAGTACCTAAACTTAACAACTATCTTACTATTAACTAATTATTAATAAGCAGTAATAGAGTTTATTGAGGCAAAAGTCATAGGTATTAATAGTTAGTTAATAGTGAAAATGGACCCTAATCTAAAGTGTGACCAAGATTTCAATTTATTTCTATTCTTTCTATTCACCACAAAATCCTGAAAAAAACATTTATCATTGTTTCCACAAAAAATATAAAGCAGCACAACTGTTTGCATCATTGATAATTATAAGAAATGATTCTTGAGCGCCAAAGATTTCTGAAGGATCATGTAACCCTGAAGACTGGAGTAATGATGCTGAAAATTCAGCTTTACCATGACAGGAATCAATTACATTTTAAAATATATTAAAATAGAAAACAGCTCATTTAAATAGTAATAATATTTTACAATACTGATGTTTTTACTGTATTTTTAATCAAATAAATGCAGCCTTGTTGAGCATAAGAGACTTTTTTTTCAAAAATATTTAAAACAAAATCTTGCTGACTCCAAACATTTGAACGGAAGTGCTTCTTCTTCATATACGTTATATATTTTTATATATTTTCATCCAAGCAAATAACCTTATACATTTCAACCAAATAACCAAAAGAAACCACCATTACGTTTTAAATAAAATACTGACTTATACTGTATACTAGGTAAATTCTGTGTATTGCTTACTGTTTATTAACAATGGCATGTGAAACAATAGGTGTGATTCCAAAGACATTGAAAAGTACAATACTACATTGTTGCACAGTAAATGCATTAACTTTTGTCAGTTTTTTTCAGAAATTAATAGATACAGTGGATAGAGATACAGCATACTAGTATAGTAGAAGTAGTATGGCAATATTCTACTTACTCTTAATACTTTATGCAGTGAATTATAATTATGATAAGTCTAAAGTGTTATAATGAGTCTCACCTGAAGACATCGCCTCAGTTTTCTCCTCATCATGAGCTTCATTACCGATCCAAACAAACACCTGTAAAACACATGAAGATTCATTAAACTTCCGTGATGTCTCATTATTCCCTGAATGTCAGTAGCATGTCATTACATTAATAAAATAGCTGTGAATTTTTTTCCAAGCAACATAAAACAGATATATGAGAACTCCTTGTAATGTAGAACAGTCCTGTTAATGTAGTCAGTTTACCTGATCCCAGGTGTCAAGGATCATGACATCATCTGTAGCCAGGTCTTCTTGGGTCATTTCTCCAGGTACTTCTTCAATCTGCATGGATATCAGCGCATCCATTTTGACTGACTCCTCATCATACAATACTGAGAATATTCTCATTCAAATCAGGGCAGACAAAAAAAAATCTAGATGCGTTACTCACGATGAAACGGCCGGTTTTGTTTGAGCAGGCGAACAGTCGTGGCGGGTGGGCATTCATCTTGTCCTTTAGCCTGGCGGATGTGCGGTAATCGACCTTTCCTCCCAGAGAGTCCCAGAAGCTTCCTGCAGTGCATGCAAGTATAATGAGCTTAATTATGAGGTTCACATTTTTTAAGAAGAAAATAGAACAAATAATATAAATATCAAAATAATAAATTGGATTTAATAAATAAAATGTTAATAAAAATGGTCACTGATGGTTAAAATAAGAGAATGAACTGGGAATTAAATGTTAATTTTTAAAAAAGTTACATACTCTAACTCTTTATTTTCATTTTTCATGCATTCTAAAAGGAACTTTCACCCAAAAATGAAAATTCTGTCACATAAGTCATATGGACCACTATTATGTTGCTTAAGTGTGTTTTTTTTTTTGTGCCCTTTTTTCTTTTTACATGAAACGGAAATCTTTTCTTCCCAGTTGTGATGTACAATCGAGTGAAACGACTTCTCGAACAAGAAAAAATGTCGGGCGAGACTTGATTTTGTCAATCAGGAATTGATTGGATGGTTGTGGTTTGCTATTGCTGTGATGTCATGTGAGTGACAGGTTGTCCCGCCCTCATGCCAGTAAACACATTATCAGAAAAGAGAAGAGATGTCACTGCAATTAGGAGAGGAAGTTATTTTGATTAAAGATTATGAGGGCACATTAATTAAAATAATAATAATAATAATGATAATAATGTGCACGGATAAATATTAAATACTGCAATTTCACTTTTGATTTCATGGTGACTTTAAACCTTGAAAGAAGCTTCAGTCCCAATTTATTGTAATTGTATGGAAAAGAGTGACCATCTTCGTAACCCTTTGTGTCCATGAAAGAATGAGAGTCATACAGTTTTGGCACAAAATGAGGATGAGTAAATGATGACACAGTTGTCATTTATGTGTGAACTTTTACGTTAAAGATTTCAAACGAATTCTCACCATCCTCTCCTCCTTCACCCAGCTCAGAGGGCGACACTCCAAGGATGTCACACAGCTGCTGCGCCCCACGTTTCTCTGTATCACTAGCTCCTCGTCCCACCCATATGAAAGACGCAGCTGAGGTCACCAGGACGAAAGCATCATTGGAGTTCAGATTGGAGGACACTGCGTCAATCTGGAGGAAACAGCAAATATTAGAGGAGGATATTTAAAACTTCCCACCAATTGTAAACTTCAGATGCTGACCTCCACCGCTCGTGTGCACCCTGCGGAGTTTGAGCGCACTTGGAACAGCCGAGTTTCAGCTGGCGCCGTCTGACCACTTTCCCTGGAGGTGCCGCCCTTGTGCACCACCATGGGCTGCCCTCCGAACAGACTGATCAGATGAGCAGGTTCCTTACCCTGGACCGCCCGCACCTGAAAAAATAAACAGTGGGTAGACATTAAACAGAGATAACATGCAGTCATTAAAAGATATTCTGATAACACAGTCATATTTGCCCTATTGGTTTTTCAAGAGGCTTTGGTTGAGAATCGCATTTAATTCCACAGGGTGGCACTGTTGAGCTCACTGTGTGGAATATAGAGCTAATGCCAAAATTTCCCAGCATCCTTTGTGCTCAGCATGATGACAGTGCAGTGGGCTGTTCAACTTTAGGAGAAAGCAGAGCTTTATTAATGGTCAAACTAAAGGGGTTATTTTCTTCTTCTGCCCCAAAAACATACATTAGAGTTTTACATTACATTTAGAGTTCCCAGGATAATCTATGCTGAATCATACGGTTGTATGCATTGCAATATAATCTAATATTTGTTAATGTTTCTATGAAATCTTAGTTAAAAGGAAAAGCATTTATTTTAAATATAATTATTATATAACATTATAAGTAATTTTTGATCAATTTAATGCAACCCACCACACACACTTAGTAGACACTGGTCATGTACACTACACCAATACAGAAGATGATGAACATTTTCTGTTGTCTACTGTGTTTTACACATAAACTACATTAGCATGCTAAATGTGCTAGTTAGGTCTATTTAAATGTGCATGACAGCATGCATAAATCCAGATAAACATATAAATCATAGTCACACTTTGAATCAATAAAAAAAAAAAAATGCATGATGGAGCATTTCTGTTAATGTTCACATGCTCAGTCCCAAAGGTAATCTGTAAATGTGGAAGACAGTTAGTTACTTGTGCAAAAATGACGAAATAACAACATAGAGAGACAAAGACACGAGTGTATAGGGATAGTATGTCAGTGTACAGAGCCTTACAAAAAAAGCGTGATAATATTTGTATATATTGATCATTCACACTGATTATGCAGACACCAAGGAAATCACGAGTTTAAAAACCCTTTAGCTGTATATATTAATATAATAGACTTTATGCTGCTACACTGTGGAAACAGAAAAGGCATTAGAGGAACATGACTAGGAATTTCCTTTTAAATTTGTAACGGTTGTTCGTGTAATGCTGTGAAGGATCATTTTTGTTTTATCAATGTGACTCAAAGATTGAGTAAAAACAATGCTGTTTGCTTGTAAAAGTGGCAGAGAAGAAGGCTCTGGACAGGGACATGCTATCCTGAGATATGGATACCTGAGTGGTCAGGGGAGCACCAGCCATCTACAGCAGGATGACGGATATGAATAACGGACAGGAAGGAAAGACATAGAGTAGGAAGTTGGTTTAACAGATGGAAAAATCAAGGACGGCTGATGCAACCGGCAATAACTGCAGAATGTAGCTAAGCTTTCAAAGGCTACAGTAGGAACCAGGAGCAACAGGATGCTTGAACTTAGTGAAATCAAAATGAGCCATATTTACAATTATTTATCAGTGCATGTAATTCAACAGCAATGATAAAAAAAATGTTTAATACTCTTTCGTCAAAATTAGGGATGCACGGATATTAAAGTTGGCAAGAAACGGAAATTGCATTAGTCATTTCTTTCATACTATGATGTATATCCGAGTGAAACTGCTTCTTGAACAAGAAAAAAAACCTTGATTTTGTCCATCAAGAATTGATTGGATCATTGACGTTTGCTAAGTGCTGTGAATCCTACCCTCTCACCAGTGCACACATCATCAGAGACGTTGTTGTGAGGAGAGGAAGTTAATGTTTTTAAATAAAGATTAAGAGGGCACATTCATTAAAAAAAAAAAAAAAATGATGTGCACTGATAAATTATACGTATAATAAACTATTCCATAAAAAATAAAATTTGCACATTTTGATTTCATGGTGACTTTCAAATTCTGGCAGATGCCTATAAGCCATAAGCCTATTGTGGCTGATATCTGATAATTGGACAATATTAAAATTCTATACTATTTTGTCAAAATTAATTACAAATAAAACACTAGAAACTAAAAAACAAACATAATAAAATAAAATTAATAGTTTTAAATACTACAAGTGAAGTTTAATCGATTTGCTAAAAAAAAAAAATACATATAACACTGTTATTAAATGATGAGTGTTTTTTAAAAATTGACTTAAAGTGAGTGTTATGTGATGGCAAAGTTATCTTTTCTGAATACTGTTGAATTACTGAGAATACAGTTTCACTCAGAAATGGGCCACATCACAATTGTAAAATGGTTTGTGAATGCTTTTTCATGTTGAACAAATTAGAAAAGGAGAATCACTGTTGCACTTGTAATGGAAGAGCCCCAAATGACAATTTTACCATGAAGTACCAAAATATGGATATGATTGTGATCAAGTGATCCAACATGGTTTATTAGTTTATTCATTAGCATTACCTGCACAGGTCCACCTCCAAGCTCATCATCCAGTTGGGCGCCCAAGATAGCAGATGCCCCAATCTCATCTTGTGAGGAGTCCTTACCCTGCCTGTGAGAGAAACCACACATCATTAGTCAGGATAACACACCTGAATTGTTACATGAAAACACATTGCATGTGCTCCAGTGTATATGACATGACAAAGCTTTACATTGACTGTGTAAGATCAAGTCATACCAGATGTAGATGATGTGACCCTGTCTGCCTCCATGGCGGTAATTGTACAGGATAATGTAACTGTCTCCGCCATAGAACTGGCCATAAGTAGAGGGGTCAACTGGAACTTTGTCTGAACCTTCAATACGCCAGATCTAGGGTGACACAAAAATTAAAATATTATTACTGTACCCTCACTGTATTTGTATACACAGCATGTTGTGTAACTTCAGGTGACGTTACATGCAGTGTGGGCTCAAACGCTGACCTGTTTCTCTCCATTGCCATCATCGATCATTCCGTGTTGGGCGGCCATGGCTGGTGAATCATGCAGTGTAGAAGCATCAAAAGGCACCTTTTCGATCTTAGCGATGCTGTTTGAGACATAAGCAATGCCCAGGCCGTCTGTCTGGTCCACATCACGCCAATTTTTGAAGAATTGTTTGAATAGAGGCGTCTCGCCCATCTCTGGGAGAATCTGAACCTGTGTTTGCTTTGGGTAACCCATTTTCTTAATGAACTCATCTGCTGCCTTCATGGCAGCTTTTCTCTCTTCCACATTGGCATCTTTGCCTATAAAAAGAACATAAGTGTGTCAACAAAGAAGTCTAAAAAGTCCCCTTTTTTGTTTTGTCAGTCAATGCCATTTACCTTTCCAAACAAAGATCTTGCCATCTGAGCCGTGATCCAGGATGAAACAGTCGCTTGATTCCAGTGCACTCTGGGAGAAGGGGTTTTCAGCGGCCACCAGGGCAATGGCCATGTCTCCGCTGGCATCAGACACCTGAAGTACAAGTAAACGCCAATGGACTGAATGCATTTATGATCTACAAGGGCTATTTATCATATTGGCATGGTTTAGTTCCAATGGCTACCTTGTAGAGTTTGGCCATCTTCCTATTGGAGGCATCAGCCTTGATATCATCAGACACTCCTTCAGGCAGGTCTGGTTTTTCTCCAAGAACCTGCCGTCAGATAGATGGATTGTATTTTTAGCGTGTTTCTTAGTTGATTTTGAAGTTGATTTTTTTTCTTGTCTTTCTTACCTCCAAAATCTTTTCTCGCTCAATCCCTTCATCGCAAACATACACACGAGCGCGTCCACTGCGTTCGTTGTCACGAATGCCCTTTGCAAGCTGCGTAGCTTTTAACTTCTCAAAACGGTTACTCTTTGAACCACACCACTGGTAGATCTCCTGTAAAACCACACAGAGAAAACAGGGTTATTTTTGAGATTTTGATTATATCAAATCTCACTCACTCTCCTCATATGATACTCACATTGCCCAAGTCCAGGATGAAGCAGTCTCCCTGGTTAAAGCTGTCCCAGCTGACTGGCACTTCGGTTGCTCTGACAACACGCCGACCTTTGACCTGTAGCACCCGTTGTACTGTCACTTCATTGGTGACAACATGCTTGAATCCAGACGCAACTCCACCTTTCTGGAAAATTAATATTTTGTAGCAAAGAAATGAATAGTGACATGACATTATTCAGTATTTTTTTATAAAAAATTATAATTAAAAATGTAATTCCAACAGTCAATGACCTGAATATATTTATATATAGGAAAGTAAGAAATAATATATATATAAGAAATAATATAAGAAAAATAATTAAATTAAGTAGTGAAGCAGTATTGTTTTAAAAAGTTATATCCAAATGGAAGTCAGTGTTGAAACCACTGACTTTGAATTAAGGACTAATATCAACTAACCTCAACTATCAAAACTTCAAAAATTCGTGATATTTGTAGAAATGTTACTTGTGTTTTTACTTTTAAATGTGTTTGAAGATATGATCATATTTGAACATCCTTATTTGTAAATATTTGTAAACTTCAGAGTCTTTTTCCATTGTCCTGTCATCGATTGGACCACTCACCATGTACTGCAGCCCTTTTTTAAAATATCCCAGGAAAGCTTTGGACTCATAGCCCTGAACCTCACGGTACTGGATGGGCTTTCCACCCAAATAGTCATCCATCTGCACTGTGAAAATGGCAGCCGCCCCACTCTCATCCTGCGTGCAGAAGTCACCTGCCAGTTGAGGGAAGAGCATCTATAAGAAATGTAGCTGATGCATTTGACATTTAAACCATCTAGCTTGTCTTGCAAATTAAATTAGGCAGAATATTTGCACTCAAAAAAATGCTGGGTTGTAACAACCCCAGTTTGGGTCACTGTTGATTTAAATTTTTAAATTAAAATTTTAAACTTCAACGGTTGAAACAACCCAGCATTTTTCAGAGTGTACTTTGCAATGGCACTAAAATAAAAGTCAGAAATTCAGAATCTCTTCAGCAAAGCATTGTCCTCTTACCTAGCCAGAAGTGGAGGTCGTACTGTAGGTTGCCAGAACGCTGTTTGATAGTATTGAGGACCACATAAGCGTCACCGGTGTAGAACCCTCCATAGAGGTTCTCAGGAACTGCCACCAAATCAAACTTCTCAATTCTCCACACCTGGAGGCCAGGTTCCCTGCCTGCTCGCTCAAACTCAGGGTGGTACACCATGCTGTCTAGAGAAACAAAACACACACACAGACATTAGCCCCTTTCACATGTTCAGTCTTTAAATTACCATTTAGAGATCATGTGTGATCTCCAACCTTTTCAAAAACACTGGTAAATCAGTTCTAGCAATTTTCCGGCATGAGAAGTTGCATCAATACCAGTAAATGACTGGTATGATCTTATATGTGAACAAAGAATAGGTTATGAACTGGTATGAGCATGTACAAGGTCAGAACGAGCTGGTGTAGGAAGCTTCTTTTGCACCAATCATTAAGCTCTGTTGGAGTGGTTTATAGTAAGCTCCACTGCTTTTAATTGTTTTTCTATGTAAACATAGAAAAGACAGAGAACAGACCGCTGCGACACATCTGGCGCTTGAGACCTTGCTTTCTTTTCCGCTCATCAGCGCTGTGGCTCTGTTGCTATTTTTTTGTACTAGTAACTGCAGAACTACTGTATAGTAACTATAATGCATCTCATGTTTTGATTTCCGATGACCGACATCACAGAGTTTACTGGTATTTTGGTACTGATGTGTGAATGGTATGGATGTAACATGGTTTTGATTTTTGTTTAAGGTTCATGTCTTTTATTTTTTGATTTGCCTTTAGTCATGGTTCCTGTCATGCGATTCCCTTTCCTTCATGCATTCTTGCCATGTGCTCCCCTTGTGAATTTGTCATGTTATCATTGGTGGATTCAGTCATGTGGTTTCTCAGTTCTGTTCTGTCATTGGTTGCTTGTCTCATTGCTCTCAGGTGTGTCTTGTCAGCTCATTAGTCTGTAAGTGTTTATAGTCCTCATGTTTTCTTTGTCCTGGACTATCTTAGTCATGTGTTACCTGCTGTTGGTGAGTTTGTTCATGCTTCATCAAGTTCATTGTTCATCAAGTTTTTTGTTTTGCCAAGCCAAGCCTGTGTTTTTGTGTATCCACTCATGTTTTGGATTAAATAAAACTGCACTTGGGTTCAGTAAGCTCGCCTCCAGTGGACTATTTTACAATGGTACTTTATCATTGTAGACAAACTGCAAAATAAACTCTGAACTATAAAACTCCAGTGGCTGGGAGTTTCATTCTGTGGTGATAGACAATTGGGTTGGATGCAGGAAAAAGGAAACGTTGTGAGTCATGCTGTTGGAGTGACAATGCCAAACGTAGACACCACCTGACCAGATCATTCATACCACCAGCCCTCACTTACAGTCACTCACCAGCTCTTAATGTGGCGAGAGCCTCTGAGATGGTGACCATGTCATCTGAGCTTACCGCCCACTTTTGGGGTGGAGACATGAAGTTTGGAATGTCTTAGGCATGAGTCATTCAGAAATGAGACGGTAGCATTGTAAGTCTCTTCATAGACCACAAGACATTCCTCAGAGAAAAAAAAAGTCCACGAAGGGAGTGGTGTTTGCTAAGGATCAATATTCACCAATCATCCATCAGAATTAACTGAGAGATGTTGTGGTTTAGGATTTCTTAACAGTATGAAAAACCAAACCACAGGAAGGGAACGTAATGACTGGTTCCAATGCCAAACAATTTTAAAGCACTTATGTAATTTTCTTTAGTCAAAGAATGGATGAGTAGGGCCCGTTATGGATCAGTATGATTTTTAAAAAAAATATTAATTCTTTTATTCAGCAAGGATGCATTAAAATGTATCTAAAATGACATTAAGGACATACAGTTACAAAGGGGGGGGAGGGGTTCTGTAAAGCATTATCATGCTGCAACATGAGGTGATGGTTGTGGATGAATGGCACAACAATGGGCCTTAGGATCTCATCACGGTATCTCTGTGCATTCAAAATGCCATCAATAAAATGCACCTGTGTTCGTTGTCCATAACATATGCCTCCCCATACCATAACCCTACCGCCACCATGGGCCACTAGATCCACAACGTTGACATCAGCAAACCGCTTACCCCCACAACGCCATACACGCTGTCTGTCTGCCCTGTACAGTGAAAACCGGGGTTCATCCGTGAAGAGAACCTCTCCAAAGTGCCAGACGCCATTGAATGTGAGCATTTGCCCACTCAAGTCGATTACGACGACGAACTGCAGTCAGGTCGAGACCCCGATGAGGACGACGAGCATGCAGATGAGCTTCCTTGAGACAGTTTCTGACAGTTTGTGCAGAAATCCTTTGGTTATGCGATCTTGGAGGGGAAGATGCTGGATGTGGAGGTCCTGGGCTGGTGTGGAGCATATAATGGGTTCTTCAGGACGATACGGTTCTATTTAGAACTATCACCACATATAAAGAACTTTTAAAGAACCATCTTTTTTTTTAGAGTGTACAAGATACAGTTGTCGCCATGCATTCACTGACACCAATAATATTAGATCAAATCGCTATTTGGCAACACATTCTTCACAAACAGGCTTCTATTTTAAACCAGGGCCTGCTACGAAACAAGCGCTTGATGACAGACATGCTGCCTCCATTTGTTCTACATCAGCTGTTGTCTTATCAGCATACACACCAAAGTCTATGTAGTGTGAACTGATTTCCAAATGTTTCGATGTGCCTAAGTACATTGTATCTTCTGAAATCTCTTCTGAACACAAAGCATCAGTTCGACAGAAAGGCTAATTAAACAGAACATTGTTTCACGCAAACGACTGATTTCAATCTGTAATTTACTGCTCCGGGTTTCTCTCTTGAGAATTGTATGAAATATTTAACATACAACGGCCTATTCTTAACTAAACATCTTGTCTGATGCAGCTGATGAGTTTGCAGCCAGTCTGCTGCTAGGAGACTATTATAAATAGCCTAGGGTCATGTGACATTTGCTTACGGGTCAAAATGGGAGGGAGATGTTTCTGGGAAGAGGCTGTATACAGTCAGTCCCTTCGAATAGGCCTTAATACAGTTTTGCAAAAATCAGAAAGATACATGAATACAGGTTTACAATATATACTGCATTTGCTGAATTATAAAGCATGCACCCAGTAGGCACATGAAATTAAAATTCTCCCCTAAAACACCCATATATTTTGTAAAGGCATGTTATTGATCTTACTGTTTACGATTCATCCAGGCATACATTTTATTTATTTTTTTAAAGTTGGCATATTATGCCCCTTTTCACAAGAAGCTTTACACAAGCTTCGAATACTCCAACAATAACAAAACACACCAATAATCTCACTCATACAAAATCTCAGAAATAACCAGTAGCGGAGTGCAGCCTTATGGAGAGACTCAGCAAGAGGTTGCAACTTTTAGACCGCACCTGGACGTTTCTGAACGGTTAGTGGATACGTTTATGTAGTTGTTGTGAAGTTACATTGATTCATCTAATCGACTTGCATGTACCGTCATGTTTAACTTTTACACAAGTTGACACAGTTCCCTGAGGTCTTTCTAAGACAGCTGTGCCACGTTTTGGTCAAAATCTATGCTCGTCTGTGTAGCCAACGAGACAGCTTTGCTCAAACTTTTGGCATTGCGTTAGAACTGGTTACACTACTGTTGTCGAAAACCAAATGGCAGCGCTGTGGGTGGAAACGTGCAGATTAAAGGGATAGTTCACCCAAAAATGAAAAATAGGCCATGATTTACTCACCCTCAAGCCATCCTAGGTGTATATGACATTCTCCTTTCAGACGAATACAATCGGAGTTATATTAAAAAATGTCCTGGCTCTTTCAAGCTTTATATCGCAGTGAATGGCCGTTTATATTTTGAAGTCCATAAAAGTGCATCTATTGATGATTAAAGTGCTCGACACAGCTCTGGGGGGTTAATAAAGGCCTTTTGAAGCGAAGTGATGCGTTCGTGTAAGAAAAATGTCCATATTTAAAACTTTATAGACTAAACTATCTTCCGGCAGACGGCAGTATGCATCGATTTACGGCGAAAGTCAACATCCTACATTGTTTTGTTAATAAGTTTATAATATAATTTTGATAAGTTTTTACTCAGATTTTCTACTTCTGGTTTATCATGATTTTATGGCCCCAAAAGCTGAGGAGCCATTGGTTTTGAAAAGAGAAATAGAAGAGTCGTGGTACCAATAAAATAAAAATAAGATTGTTTCTCGTGGATTAATTTGCACGATTAGTTTGCACCTGCATACCTAAAGTACATACTTCAATAGACACTGACTTCAGAAAGCATGGTAAATATGGCATTTCCTCAGAGTTTTTAGTGTCCAGAATTCTGACTGTAATCTGAACTGATCTGAAAGTTCAGACACAGTGGCCCTCGGAAAATGTTGTCTGAAAGAATATAAATCTGAAGTGAACGTGTGATGGTCTTAAATCTGTTAAATGACCACCAGCATATACCTCCAACTTGAATTCAACCTAACTACTGGGAAGTTTAAAATAATTTATGTATTTTGACATAATCCTCAGTCTGGAAGAAATGACTGAAATCATCTTCCATTTTCCTGGAGAAATGCCTGAATCTGATGAACTCCTGGTGTGACTCAGTTTTTCCATCTAGACATTTCTTCCTACATCTTTTACAAACCCCAATGCTCCTGAGAGATAAGATTTTGCAGAGTCTGATTCAAAGTCTTGTTTAAGCCCTTGACTGCACCCAGTGTTTACCCAAAGATAAAACAGTGACAGCACTGACTGTGTTTTATAGCCACAAAACTCGGAGAATTGTAATTTAGTATACAGACAAACATGCAGGAGTTCAAAGTCTGAGCTATAAAAGGTGCAAGACTGTTTCTATCAGATTGGTGTGGCTGATACTTCCTTGACTATTTTAACCGATTTAATGTTGAACAGTCAGCAAACAGAACGCTGCTCCTAAAGTCCCCATAAAATTAAAATGGACAATAGATTCTTTCTTGTTTTTAAATGAAATATAACACTTTTTTTATCAGAACAAGGTACAAGTGTTCCGCGATAAAAACACTTCTAAAAGGCATTGCTTTTTCTTTTCTTTTTTTTACATTTTCCACCCATAATTTCCATCCATAATAGCCAAATGCTAGGAAATAAAATAATAAATAACATTGACATACAAAAAAAAAAAAAACACGTCACTCACACGACATCACAGCAATAGCAAAACACAACCATCCAATCAATTCCAGATGGACAAAATCAAGTCCTGCCCTACATTTTTTCTTGTTCGAGAACCCGTTTCGGTCTGATATACGTCACAAACAAAATCCTACTCGCAATATCGTTCCATGCTGACTGCATGAAAGCAAACACATGCAAATTTCAGCATAACAAACAATTTTGTAAATTTGTTATGAATCTGATAATGGAAGTGTCACATGACAATGATGGTTTTGTAATTTTATGACATGATAACAACATATCACTTGCCATAACAAATTACAAAACAATTGTGTGCTGCTGGTCTTAAATATATTATTGTAGATGTTTACATGCGTTTCTGAGTAA
This sequence comes from Siphateles boraxobius, assembly GCF_051911475.1. Lineage (NCBI taxonomy): Eukaryota > Metazoa > Chordata > Actinopteri > Cypriniformes > Leuciscidae > Siphateles > Siphateles boraxobius. The sequence goes on from NW_027508788.1 coordinate 2,813,168, forward strand.
CTTGCATTAAGTAAATCAAATAGGAGAGAATGACTTTTCTGACCTTCCTGCTGAGACATAGTGTAACCTACTCTCACAGACCTCGGTTATTCTTTTAATCACTAGTTATTTGTGTGTATAGGCATGTTTGGATTGGAACACCCATGAAAAAAAAGCTAGTATGTTATCAGTCTTGGTGCAACGTATCTAGCTACAGACTGCACCAATCGAACTGTACACATATGTACACTAAACTACTTCAAAAGTGTCATAAACATGATTTCTGCCATGACTTATACTGGAAGGTTGCTGTATTTTTTCACAAGCACTGAAGCTGTTTCCTGAGGTGATGTGGAGAACTTCCTTTTTTGTCTAAAGCATCTTTACCACAAAGTTAATGTCTGTCTCAGTTGTGTGTGTTTCTATGGTAACAGGTGATAAATGTGCACAAGGGACTGATGATGAATAATCAAAAGTGGAACTATACAACACATGACATGCAATCCAAATCTTTAAGTTCCCTGTAATGGCCATAGCTCTTTTTGACAGAAAAACTAATTATGACATAAAGTAATTAACAATGTGTTTGCTTTAGTTATTTAGTCATATCAAGTCCCTCTGAGAGCCACTTGAATGCTGAAACCAAAATTGCTCCACTCTTCTTAGGTTTTACAGCAAAGGATCAATCGACTGAAATATCAATAATAGGCCTAACTTACTCTTTCAAATGCATATGTGACAGCAGAGCAGAGAACGTCCTGCAGACTCCGCACTTTTAAAGATCCCGTTTGCCGCATAATTAAAAGGCGCATCCCAGAATTCAGAATCTCTCCATATATGGCTTTGTTTGATGAGCATTTTCAGCGCCCGATACGAAAACAGCAGTTTTGTCAAATAGCCTACGCGATGTAATGCAAGGCCTACACTTGCTGACAAGATTTCAATCTGCAGTGTTGGCGTGTCCCGTAAGAAAGTGTCCCTCTGTTACACACACACACACACACACACACACACAGACGCTTGTGTGGCGATTAGTTCTGCGTTGTTTGCAGTGAAGTAAATCGTTACATTTAAGCTAACTACATTATTTTGTGGCTAAGGAGGTTGGGGTAAAGTTCAAATAAATCAAATATAACAGACTTACCTATAGATGAACGACTGGAGTCTGCGGTGATTCAGTAAATGGTATTGCAGAATGGTATGGGCAGGACAACACCCCTCTGTTTCAGACAGACTATACTCAAATAATCCTCATAAGGGGGTGATCCTGGCATTTAAACCACACCCCTCCGAAAACGGGACAAGGCAAATCACTGCCACCTACTGAGCCCCTTGGATACTACGCGCATTTCCCCCCACACACAACAAGTTTACCGTGGTAACCGTTGTTTCCTCCAACATACCACAGTTACTACAGTAAGCTAAATGTAGTTTTATTACTCACTTCTCTGCGTGTTACTTTCCAGTCGGTCTTTTCATGGATTTTCAGTGACTGGATGCTTTGCGAAAAAACATCAGAGGCCTACTCTCTTCACTTGTTTAACAATAATAGAACTATATATATATATATATATATATATATATATATATATATATATATATATATATATATATATATATATATATATATATATATATACTGTAACTGTAACTATATACTGTCTTAATTAGAAAATAAATACATAATTAATACATATTTTAATTAGTAATATTCAACAGTAGCTCAGTGCAATACAGCTGAGATAATAATTAGGCTAGGCCTACTCTAGGTTAGTTTCTTTAGGTGTGTGTGAAAGGTTGGCCAAAGGCAAAGCTATTTAAAGATATTTGATTTAAGCTTAAATAGTAGGGTAGGCTATATTATATTATGATATTTACATTAATATTAATATTTATTATTTAATTGTTTGTTCTAAGTAAATGTTGCAATATGTCACAATTCAGGGTTAATTCCACTGTTATTTCACTGTCAATTCGAGTGAACGTCGTCTTGTGGTACCATCTCAAAGAGGCACAAAATCTCTTTCTCGGACCTTTACCATGACTGTCTCTGTTCCCAGCTGGTGGAATGATCTGCCTAACTCAACCAGAGCTGCTGAGTCCATAGCCACTTTCAAGAAACGGCTGAAGACGCTTTTTTTTATCATCAGCACTTGATACTAACACTTTCCTCTTCTATTCTATTTTTTATTATTTATTTATTCTTTAAAAAAAGAATTAATTACATACTGCGTTAGATTAAACTGAGAAGGGTCATGGCACTTGCATATTGATGTCTGACTGTTAGTTTAACTGCTTCTATTGTTCTCATTTGTAATTCGCTTTGGATAAAAGCGTCTGCTAAATGAATAAATGTAAATGTAAAAATTTTAGATGATGTGCAACTGAAATTTGGTTGCAATTTTATTGACTAAAGAAGGGGCATATGAAGAGCTTGCACCTTATAATTTGTATTATTGATCAATATTATATATTATTGTAGTCAGTCTCCCTTTGGTGGGGGAATAGAAATAATCAATAGCTGTAAGGGAGGGAGCAATTTAACAATTTTAAAAAGTTTATTTCGGCTGTGGTTGCAGTATTGTAGGCTACCTCAATTTAATCAATTGTGTGAATTAGCTAGGTAATATTGTATTAGACATTAACCTAAAAGTGTTGATTTATTTTTTAATGCCACTTACTCCTCTTGTTTTGTCTTTAGCCACTAGATGGAGACATTCACTAGCATGTAGGATCTTTCCGTGAAAGCGGATGCTGAACTTTTGATCCCCGACCTCGGCGGTGACCCCGACTAGCATGAATGCCTCTCTTTAGTTTCTGTTTGAGGATGAATGTCGCATCAAAACTACATTGAAATAAGCCAGTTTTCTCAACAGTAGTCTCTTTTAGTCACTTTTACTCAGGAGAAGTTGACTGTCAGAGGGAATTATGAATCATACAAAAAATTAATGAATCACATTGGTCGGATCATTACGCGGCTGAACTTTTTTTTTTAAAAGACTCGTTAACGAATCTGACAGCGGTTCTTGATTCACCCAACCGAGAACCGTGTGGTTACTAAAATAGCTAAGCTGAATGATGACAGAAATGTTAACAAAATAAATAAATAAAACATAGGCCTACTCATAATAATCTAGTAATTTATTGAATGACTGTTTTGTTAGACTAACATACAAAACAGAGTTAATTTGAATAAATAGGCTATCATTTTTAATTAACATTTGTAGTAGGCTATTTTTAGTAAAAAAGTATTTTTAGCAATAGCTATGTTAGTATTAGTTTAATGTAAATTATATGTAGGTTTTAAGAAACTACTTTTTTATAAGCTAAATCATGTAAACCACAAAGCAATTTTAAATTACATTAAACACAATAAACCCATTTAAATGATAATTATTAATAGCCAAAAACTTATTTAAAAAATAGTAGGGAACAGTAACGGTAGAAGCTTGGGAACGATGACGTTTTACTTCATGACGTAAAGAATAGACGAATCGGTTATTGATCCGAACAGTTCCAAAGAAGAACGACTCCGATTTCCCAATCCCCGTCACTAAAGAATACCGGCCAACCCAACTTAACCTAATACGATACGGACATGTGGGTAAAGTATTTATGGAAGTAACTATAAAAGATTATAGACGCTCATTATCGTAAACTCCTCGCTCTGCTAAATTCATTATGAGCTTAGTACAGTAAGATTATTTAGACGTTTTGCTCTTCCCTCGCGTTAGTGGGAACAGAGCTCTGGCTCCAGCAAGCGGGCTGTGGCGCCAAAGTCATGACAGACAGACAGCGTCAAAACTGCTGTTGAAAACCGCGGGAAAATGAAAGAGCCTCTTTGTGAAATCCTCCATACTGTCGCCTTATTGTCTGTCAGATTTGCCGATCTAGCGACGGTGTTTGAAACGTTTCATTCTTCAGCAGGGATGTATGATGTGATTTAATCTTTGAGCCTCCACCCACTGTTTTTCATTCTCAGTGGAGCAGTAATGCTTCACTGGGGTCTCTCTTAATATCTGTGGCGTACCATAAATGAGAAGACCAGACCTGAAGAGCGTTATAGATTTGTACGCTCTAGAAATGTTCCTTGTGTATGCAACAGTCTTTAGCCTCTTTTTTCCCTTTTTTTGACGTATGTGCCTGTACAGCAGTCTCCATTGCATAAGTATAGTGATATGATATTTTATTAACCCTTTTAATGGAGCTTCTTCGTCAGCTAGATCAGACTGCTTTAAATTATCATGCTCTCTCTTTTCCGACATAGCACGGACCAGTCTTATCTTGTGTATAAGGTTATCTTACATAAGACAGGAAATCAGAGGACAGGTATGGCTTCCACATGAAAATATTGCTTTTGGCACTTGAGGTTACACAGAAAGCTCTTTGTTGCGCTCCAAGAAATACCTCACAGAGGCAGGCTGTGTTTATGTAGAGGAATGGATAACTTCAGGTTTGTGTTATTCAAAAACAATTGGTTCAAGTGTGGCCTGTCAGTTGAAATTATGTGTGTTGGGAGCATTATGTGGTTTGCTTAAAGGTACAATATGTAAGAATTTTGTAATAAAATATCCAAAAATCACTTGCACAGTGTGATATATTTCCTGCAGTTGTGTACTTACAATATACCAAAAGTCTCCAAAGATTTTTTATTTCAGAGAAATAACAATTTTAAATAATTGGCATTCCCAGAAAAAAAATTGTCGCCTGTCAATGACGCAATATCTGCGCTATCCTCGGTTTCCGCTCGTACCATGGCTCGTACTGCTCATAGACAGTAAAAGAAATGGACACAGCGACCCCCTTGATTTCAACGGAGAAAACTGAAGCCCGATTAGAGCACTCACTTCCTGATGGCTGAGCGTACAGCGCAGGCTCAAACTGAGCTTGACGACAGTCTGACAGTTGTAAATCTTCTAGCTGTGCCAAGACAAATCTGATCACCTAATTCCTCAAAAACGTTGTTGAAATATTTTGTCTATGGGCTTCTCCCTTGACTTTATGCCTCTATGTCCCCCCGATTGCCTCATAGACAGTAAAAGATTGCCTTTAAGCTTCTCCTCCTGTCTATAAGGTAATTTCTCTATTGTGTGACAGAAAGTCGCTTGGTTATGACGCAATCGTTAGCCTATTTTTACAAAAACGGCTTCTACGGGGCCATAACGTAAGATACAAAGTAATGGAGCCTTTTATACATTGTCGTGTTTCTTTAGAAATAAATAATGGACAAATTAAGTCTTTGGATGCCTCAGATGTAAAGTTATTCGCTGTCAAAGTGACGCCAAAATGAATGGGAGTCAATGGAATGCTAACAGCAGGTGAAGTTCTGCTACAATGGCGGCCCCCGCGAGGCTTCAGTTTCCGGCTGATTGATTACCCCCTTGGTACTGCCATAGCCAGCCATGATGTAACCATGGCGACAGACGTGGACACCTGCGTAGTGCATAACGTTTAGTGGCACGCTGTTCTTGTTTCGTTCAAACATTATAGACCATGGCAAGCAGACTTTGGGACTAAAAAGGAGAACTAAAATGAGGATCAATATTGGCGTGGCGTTTTTGAAATGCCGAGAGCTCCACGTCCACGACTAACTTGGACTTGACAGAGCTTCACAAGTCACAACTTGACAGCTTTATTAGACAGGTGAGCAAATGTACATAAAACAAATCAATGTTATATAGCTCAACATGATTAAATGTTAGAATATGATCAGTATGTTATTCTAATCTTGATCTAGCTTACTGCTAGTTTCATATAGCAAACAAACTAACACATAGAATAACATTATAACTTTCAACGCACATTTATGTAATGTTAGACCAAGTGATACAGCGCTGCATTACCTCACAAATTCGTTTAATAAACTGACCTGTGAGTAGTAATTCAGCACTTGCGGGTAGTTCGGTAGAATTAAATGTCCTTATTCCTTTATATACGTGCGACTCGCGTGTGATATCTGCAGGGGCACCGCTAAGGGGGAAAAGTTAGGACGATTCTAAGGGCCAAACATTTCTAACTTCGCCCCTGGATATGTCTTGAAGCAATCGCGACCTGCTTCATACCACTGTAATGTTAAAAACATGAATGTTTTCACTCATCCTTTAACATTATTAGATCCATCCGCTTGACAGCAAGTCCCATCATCTAGCTTATCACTGGGTCATAAACCTACGACTTTGTTATTGTAAGAGGTTAGCGACCCCTAGTGGTGAAAAAATGACATATTTTATCTTTAAGAACATCATTATATTACATTTACACATTAAAAGTGTCCTTAATGCTGACTGTACTGTGAATGTACAGTTGTGTATGAAACCATTGATATTTTGCTAAGCTGCAGAAAAGTCAGAAAAACTTTACGTTTTCTGTGATTTTCTGTAAAATGTGTTTATGAAGTGGTAAACAATTATTAGATTTCATTCCTATATGGGCTGGAATGAATTGTTATATTGCATTTTATTTGGTGTTTTTCTTTTCTTTTTTTGTTCTGATCCTTTAATGAACAGAACAGTGTAACAGTTTATCAAAAAGAAAAAAATGTAGGTTCTTGGGACTTCGCTGCTAGAGTTCCATTATTAAAAAACAGTAACAAAGACGTAGCTTGATGATGCCGTGAATGTGCGTGGAATCATGGGAGTTGTCGTCTTCACCTAATAGTGATACGGATAGTAAGCAATCCGACGGGACTCAAGGCAGAAATCATGTTCATGGTGAGCTAATGTTTTAAAAATGTTATTAACATTACGGTGTTATGAAGCAGGGTGAGGCCGAAAGCTGTGGGAGCGGAATGAGGCTGGTGGAGGGAATGCTAATGAGAGACAGATACCTGCGCGACAAACACCGGTCTTTATTATGCACTTTATTGTGCTGAATAACTACCCATACAGGTAAATTATTTGCCGAATTAAAATTGTAGGGTAACGCAGCATAGTTTTACCTGGTCAAAACAATCATACGAAAAATACATTTGTTCAAAGATATGTTATAACGTTACTTGTTGCGCATTGTAGTAAGCTAGATCGATATTAGAATATCATATAAATAATATAAATAATAATGATAACTTGTGTTGCTAAATGGCATGCAATTATTTTTTAATATATTATATGGCAAAGAAAATTCTGTATCACTGTCACTACAAATAAAGCTCTTATTATGTTAGCCACTCGTGATAAATCAAGAAAACAAAAGAATTAAAACAATGCTATACAACAGTGATTCGTTTTCCGTTGATAAATGTATCCAAACAGTTACTCACCTTTCTAATAAAACTTAAATAATATATTATAAAAAAATATTATATATTATACCTTCTTTATTGTTTCCATGGTTTCTATGGAAATCGAGGGTAGTGGGGATATGATGTCATTGATAGGACACACAATAACACGGGTCATTGCACTAGTTATAATTGCCTATTTCTCTGGATTTAAACGTTGTTGGAAGCATTTTGGATAATGCAAGTACACAAGTCAACAAAATATATAAACATTTTCTAGTAGTTTTTGGATATTTTAAACCAGAAATCTTACATATTGTGCCTTTAAGCAGATTAAATGATTAAAGTCTTGTATATCACCATAGAAAATTCACCATTTTCTCCAGATTTAAATAAGGATATAGCCTACATAATGATCAATCATTTACAATCAGATCTATAACATGACAATAATTGGTCAAGAGTAACTTTAAAGCGGGGCTTAGCAAAGGGTCTTTAGAATATTAGTTAACAGTTTCATTAATTGTGACCCAATCTGGCGAAATGAGTCGGAAGTCGCAACGTTACATTTTAAGATATGGGCCGATTATGTGGAAAAACAATGAAATAATAGATTTTTTTGTTGTTGTTGCTAATTTCAAAGAACAGACATTCAAAAATAATCTCCCAAAGTTTCGTAGTCCAGATAATTGAGTAAAGGTATTTAAAATTACTATTAAATTTTACAAAGTTTTACTAAATTCGCTGGAAATGAACATTGCTTTTCTCAACTCCTATCGTCACCTCTGACCATTTCCCGGGTATCCCCTGAAACGTCACTATCCCTGCTCTCCAAATGGTGTTACACGTTGCATAGAACCAATCAAAAAGCTTAGAAATGTACACAAATGCTGATCATTTGTCGATGGGAAGCTGTTTCGACTGACCGGCACGCGATTGGTCCAGCCACCCTCCTGTCAGACTCGCAGCGAGCGCTCTGTGTAATAAACAAGCTAACAGATCTCCTCAAAAAGATTAAATATTATTAATTTGAGAAATGTCGCTGTCAAAAGAGAGCAAAGTTACCAAAGCGATATCAAGCCCCCTGGCCAATGCACACTGAGTCCGCGTTTTTTTCGTATTCGTGACCATTCAACTGCTTGCTACGGATGCGAAAAACGTAAGATTTTTTTTTATATATAACGGATGAAAGTTTCGTAGACAGTGTGCAAGCGTGATTGACATAACTTGAGGTCGAATTTTTTTTAACGTGCGAAAATTTCGGATGAATTTCAGACTCAGTGTGCAATGGCCTTTATCTGTACACAAATATCCGTGAGATTTGCCCAAAACCGCCAGTTGAGAAAGTAAGTTGTCCCTCTCCCTGCCCAGCTTAGAAGAGAAGAGCTGAAAGGTGAATTTAATGTCAAATTTGAATCTGAGTGAGTGTATTTACTGTTTATGGATGTGAGTGAGTGCAAATGTGAATGAGTGTAGCTATTTATCTGTAAGGAGAATCCATTACAATGTGTTTGATTAACCCAATACAGGGTTTTAACTGTTGGTATCCTACCTCCGTTATGAATTTGTTAGCAGCTACACTGTTATTGTCAACTAGCCTACACAAAGATATGATTGCATAGACTAGCATTATTTGATCTCTGTTTCCTTGTCTCTCTGCCTCTCTCTCTCTCTCACACACACACACACACACACACACACACACACACACACACACACACACACACAGAGAGAGAGAGAGAGAGAGAGAAACACACACACAGACACACACACATAGAGAGAGAGAGAAACACACACACTCACACAAACAAACAGACACACCCTCTCTTTCAAGCAAAAATTTAGCACCTCTGTTCAATCTTTTGTAAAAGGTAGGCTACTTTTAAATTATTTATTAAAATAAAAAATTTAAAATAATTTGAGCTTCAGGCTGGTTTAATAGCATTTTTATATATATATTAATGTCTTTGGTCAAATTAAGCTGTAAAATAAATAGTTTATCCCTTTAAATGCAATGGATTTTGAAAGATATCAACAAAAAATGGGCAAAAAACTTTAAAAGCGATTTTCTCAGGTTTTCAATTTGAAAAAGAGGGCAGACGACCATAATTCAAATGTGTATATCTTTACAACCATTCAAGGTATGACTTTGACTAGGATATCATTTGAAAGCTTATGGTCTCCTCTTTCTACCAAAATCTTGAAATTTGGGTCACTGTGACTCATTTTGCTGGATCAGGTCACAATTGATTCATCTAGCCTTTTATTGACAGATTTTTTAAGTAGTTACATAATGAATGTTTGGTAATTTCTTTCATAGCTACAAAACCTTTCTCGGGCGTCTTCCTGCTAAATTAAGAAAGACGACTGTGGACTCAAACGGAGGCTTATCTCAGCTGGCCGATTCAGTTATTGGCAGAACAGTCTACTTTAACCTTTATAACTCATGTCCACATGACCATAATGAAATATTGTCTAGATGTCGCAGGAGCATTTAATCAATTAAACATGTTTGTGAAATAAGGAAAACTAACTGCATTGAAAGGAACTCATTATCTCCTGTCCTGTGGGACGGAGAGTATCCTTTCCGTCCCTCTGATTCCTTGCCCAACTCTCTCTCCCTTTGTCTTGAACTCGGTCACTGTCTCTGGTACAGTTGAGAAAGTGAGTCCATGACTGAAACGTTTCTGTTTATTATTACTGTTGAGACAGTTCCTTCAAGTCACACATACTTTAAAACAAAAGCCAGCTTTATTCTTGATGTATCGGATTGGTTTTCCCTGTAATCACAAACGGCAGTGATGTATGGGGTTATATGGCAGTGCATGCAGAGAAATGTGTAGAAAACTCGGCTTTTCCAGAAAGGATTGTGTTTTTTTTTTTAGGTTCTCTTTCAACAGGCTCATCTCTGTTTGGATCTCCAGCGTGTTAGAACAAATGTCCACACTGACACGTATTTAGCATTTCAACACAGATCAAAAGAAAACGCTTTCACTCTACTTCAAAGCCTTTTCTTTCAGTCAGAAATCTCTCAATAGCTGGTTTGACTTTGACTTTTTAGGGAGGGCAAAGAAAAAAGTTTGCGTACTGCAAAACTCTCAGACTTTTTTTTCTAGCAATGCCGCTTCTCCTGTTTTTCAATAGGCTAACTGTATTGAAGCTTCGCCAACACAAACTGTTGTAGAGCCGCGTAAGAACTCGCTCACGTCTTTGATAAATTAAAAGACGTACCGCTGACTGAAACCGAGAACGTGGGAGTATATTGTATGTTGATGAAGTGTGCAGGCACCTTCACTTCCTTACAGCTAAAGAGACTCGGCAGTTTAGAAGTCATTGTTTGTAGGAATGAACATGTAATTGTTCAGTCATAAAATGGTTTTTGATTTGGTCTGTAATGTTAAAGGACCCTGGATTAGTTCTGAGCAACAGAAGCTAGAATGTTTGGGTTATGGGGGCGTTTTGAAGGTTGGCAGGTGGTGTGTTAGTGACATTTTCTTGGGCAACATAGAAAATATGTGCAGTTGTGTTTGTCTGTTTCATTTATGAATGAAGATGTGGTAAGTAATCTGGTGACTGGACGCCAGCATCTTATGTATATGCACCTCTGTTCAGAAGTTTGGGGTATTTTTTTACCCCCAAAGTTTTTTTTTTTTGGGGAAAAGTCTTTTATGCTCACTAATAATATTAATATTATTACAATTTAAAATACATTTTAAAATGTAATTTATTCCTATGATAACAAAGTTGAATTTTACCAACAAGGGTTTATCAAATGCTGCATCAGTTTTGACCAAATTTGTGGTTGCAAAAACTAGATCAAATATTTCTGTTTGATCCACAGGTTTTGGCAGTCACAGTCCCCACATACATGATTCCTGTGTGGATTGCCATTAGATTTACGTCAATTTTTGTCAATGTCACTACTTTGTTACAGAGTGAATAAGGAAAGCCTCCCTATAGCATGTACAAAATGATTGATTGCTTGCTCTTGAGTTTTTCTTCATTCCATTGTCTTGACAAACTGGTCCACAATGATTTAACAACATATGTGAGGGGTAGACAGAGGATTAGGCAATTCATCTGTGCTAGTTTTTCAAGCATCAGGGCAATCTGAGTTCACCATGACCGCCAACAGAAAACAGACTCTTAGAAGCAACTAAGTTGCAACTTTGTGCTTTGGCCAATTCTTCCAAACAACTTTATTGTATATGCTCAGAAACAAAAGGGCCTTTTCAAATCTACCTAAAATGAGCTTTGCCTCCCCATTTCATTATGTTTTTGCCGTTATGCCATTTCCGGATTAAGCATAAAGTAACTCCTAGTTCAACAATCTTATTTCTCTTTTCCTTAATCTGGATCAGTACTCTAAAGGATCAGGCTACCAATGTAAGAAAGGTTAGCAAAAAAGTGATTTGTTCATCCACATGTGTAAACACAAAATTGCCCAACTAGTTTCTCAACTCAGCTCCATTTGGACATGCTTGCTTCAGAGGCTCAGAAGTTTCCCAATGTTTCTTTTATAAATGTTAAGTTTATGGTTTCATAAATGCGCAGGGTTGTGTGGAGTCATTGTGTAGACCGGTCGCATTACTTCACTTGGCATCATAAAGAAAGGATTATGGTAGACTGCATCTCCACCGAGGGCTCCATTCCCCCTCAAAGTGCAGAAGACATATTATTTGCATCCCACATCACCGGTTGTGTTGATGCATTCAGACTGCTCAATTTTCATGCAGCTAATTTGCTCTCTGTAATGGTTGCTCAAGCTGTACACAACATTCAGACCTGTTTATACAAATTTCAGTTGTCAGTGCTTTTTTTGGACAGCACTGTGAGCTTTTTCCAACAAAGATTTAGCTTAATCATAGTCATTTTGTGACCATACTGTAGTAAATGTCCAATCTGTTTGTTTGTTGGCTTTTTAAACAAATCAAGACGTCTGTCTTTTCCCACTAAAATGGGAGAAAATGCAATGCACGTTACGCAAATGCTAAGACAAATTAAAAATGCATGTTGAATGTATTTCCAAACCGCAAAATATAATGAAGCGGAGCAGCTCAGCTGGGCTATAAATGAACGTGCTAATCAGCACAGATTCTTTTTCAGTATATGCTGAATGTTTACTATGTTGAAAAGCAGCTGCTTGTCCATGCCTCTTTAAAGCTGTCTTGCAGGGTCTGATTTAATCACGTCCCCACGGCATGGAGCTTCGCACACAGGACGGCCACTAATGATGAGACCTGCCCCACTTCATGTGTTTTGCTCACTCTCTCTATCTGTCTGTCTTTATCTCAGACGAGCGGAGATTCAGTCCATTAAATATAGGCAGGAGAGGTCGCACAACGGAGAACCTTTTCTGGCACTTGCCATTCGACGTTGGATCATAAAATCAGTCTGAAATCTACATCCTGCATCTCAGTGTTCAGATCATTGATGGGAATAGACCATCTGTGCACATGGGCCACAACTATAAAGAATATTTCATTGGTTCTTCTGGCCCTATTACGACTCGGATCCATCTCAATCTGTTATCCACCAGAGAAGGTGGGGAGGATCAGATCAAAGCTTCTGTTGAAGGAGAAAACCTCCTTTGTGAAAATCTGTCTCAGCATTGCAGTCCTAAAGAGATGAAAGGGAGATTATTGGAGGTTGATGATAGCCACTGACACATTCAGAAATGACGCAATCAACAAACAAAATAAATCAAATCAAATAAACAGAGGCTTAACATTCAATACAACCAGCTTAGAGTAGATCTGTGCCATATATTCCCAAAGAAAAAATGGCAGAGTCCAAACAAGTGAAGTATGAGGCATAAACATGCATCACCATTCACAATGAATTAATAATCACTTCCCGCAGGATCTTCATACCCCTTCTCCTCCTCCTCTTTTCCTTCCATAGCTCCATCCCTTCCTCCCTCCTTTCCACGGTCATAATCGGCGTCAGCATAATGAATGGGCCTATGGATGGCGTTGAAGTTTAGTGCTGTCAAACAATCACAGTGCTTAGCACTACAGGGTGACAGCTTGCTCTGTTTCATCACATATTTTCTTTGCGCTTTCATTGCGATTTCGAGGTGGGCTTGTGATTGGACGTTTGCCATGACTCAGCACATACACAACTGCCTCACAATCTAGCCAGAGAAGTCAAATTTAGCCCATTAGATTTTGCCTTTCCCTACTGAAAGAAAAACCGCTTAAGCTGGTTTATGCTCTAAGTTGGTTTACCAGTCTAATCTGTGGCTGGTTTTAGGGGGCTTTCGGCCACTCTTCAACCAAGTTCTTCTAGGAGACCAGCTGGTGTCCGAGCAAAACCTTTATTCAATGTAACAGAAGTTTGGAACTTGGAAGTCTATCATTTCATCGCAAGATATACGTTTACTTTTTATTTTTTTATTTTAATGAATTATATGCGTGGATGTGTACAATAAGTGTTCACAATAAGATAAATAACATGCATTTAGAAAAAAATATAGTGTTAAAGGGATACTTCACCCAACATTTTATTTGCTTTTAATTTATTCACTCTCAGGCCATCCAAGATGTAGGTGACTTTTTTCTTCAGTAGAACAGTAAAGAAGATTTTTAGCTAAAAACCGGGTCCTCTGTGATTGATATAATGGAAGTCAATGGGTGCCATCACATTGAGATAAAAAAAAAAACATTGGCAGACAAAACAAAATTAATACTCGTGGCTCCTGATGATACACTGAGGTCTTAAAAGCTAAATGATCGGTCTATACAAGATATGGAACATTATTTACAATATTTTATTTTATCTCTAATCCATTTTGTTTTATCTGCATATGTTTTTTGAATCTCAAGTGATGGCACCCATTGACTTCCATTATGTGAATCACAAAGGATCACCATCTCAGCAAAAAATCTTCTTTACTGTTCAACTCAACGCCCCCCCCCCCCCCCCCCCCCCCCCCCTCCTGTCAGCTGGGTTGAGGTTTGTTGGATCCCACACTCTCATTACTGCGGATTTTTGCAGTATTAAGATAGATAATGCATATGACTAGGAAGGCAGTCTCTTGTCTATCTGTAAATGTTTATTTAATTATGTAAAAATAGAGTTGCTTTGAGAATAGGCGATTATTGTGCTCCTAAACATTTCCATATGTTTCAGAAGGAACCGAGAGAGGACTATTGTCCTCCTTTTGTTGGGACTGAATTGCTTTGGCAAATCTTAAACGCATTTGCTTGAATTAGAAGATGTAAATTGATCAATTCGCAGACAAATTAGCCTTTTATCTTGCAAACTGTGAGGTTTTGCTTGAGTCGTTTTCCTGCTTTTGAGTGCTCAAGTTCAGGATTTTTCAACCCAACCTTAAAAGAAAATGAATCACGGTATCCTTGCTTCTTATATATTTTAGCAGTGGCTGACTGAATAGATAAGGCTATCTGATGTTTTGTTGACATGGTTGTTAGATCAGTACAAGAAACAACTTTCTAAATGTGGGTGGCATTTTGTCTTGGCCCGGGCTCTATGTTAATGCTGTTTTGAAAGCCCTCACTAAATGTTGTGTTTCCTGTCAGTAAACACAAACATTGGCCCAATCAGAAACCATAAAGTATAATAAATCATTGTGTCCTTTCCAGACTGAGAGCATGAGGATGGCGGCTCTAGTGTTTTTCTGCTTTGCTAATTGGACACAGGATAAGTGGTTTTATTTTATAGACCTACATCAATTAAACAAGTGATGTTTCTTGGATGTGGTCTCTTAAAACCCATCCTGTTCTCTCAGGTCCGGCCTATTTCTTCTATATTAATTGTCCATCCTTATTTATCTAGACGGCAGTTATTTTTTTGCCATAATGGTTCTAGTAAACACTAGTGCATAACACTCAATGAAGATGTTGTCTGATAAGTGGAGTAATGGAAGTCCAGCAAAAGACTTTATTGCAAGAGAGAGAGTACCTTTGAAAGTTGGTTGTGAGTACATGTTTTAATGTGAATAAAACGTCCTCTTATTGGTCAGAGTTCACCTGTTTAAGTTCCTCTGCGTCATCCATCAAGATGTATTGACATTTTTGCCACACTGACTCATAAATTATGTATATTAAATTACATTTAAAATTATATATATAGGCCTATATATATATATATATATATATATAGCATTCCTGCAATGCATGGAGAAGAGCAAATACACAGATGAAAAGGTGATCTTTGGTTTTTAACCACAAAACCTCACAGAATCAGACACTTCTGCTTTGTATATAGGGGCCTAACACATTTCCCATTATGAATTATGATACCGCTTGTTTCGTTGGTCCGTTGTGTCGGATTGCTTTCTTACATCAACCGAACCGCTCCAGAGTTTGTTTTCAATCAGGCCAAGACCACCTTGTTCAGGCGTTTTCAGAGCGTTTGTTTTGGTGCGGATCTAGCGCGATTTCTGTATTCATATATGCCTAAAGTAACGAACCAAACTAAGGGAGAAAACGCACAAGGTTCATAAACAAACAATCTAAATGAGCTAGGTGTGAAAACACCCTTAGGCTCTGTTCCAAAACCTAGTGAGGTGCCTAACTTATAGTGACTGATTTGGAACACTCTACAAAAAAATCAGATTTTTACTCACATCTCGATCCTTATTATATCAATGTTATAAACAAATGTGCTCCTTAAAATGTTTGAATATTACAAATGTATAAAAGACTATCTAGTATGGAAGCCCGTTTTATATACTGATAATTTATCATTAATGTTATTCACTGCAGAGGGTGCCATATTTGCTGTGATGCATTTACACAGCTTTGACCAGCGGATATCGCTAGCGTGGCACTCCCTTCTGCTCCACGGCTTTGCGCATGCCTAGAAGTACGAGAAAATAAGTCATTATTTCGAGAAAGTTTCTCATTATTAAGAGATGTTAAGTCATTATTACGAGAAAGTTTCTTATTATTACGAGATGCTAAGTCATTATTACGAGAAAGTTTCTCATTATTACGAGATGCTAAGTCATTATTACGAGAACGTTTCTCATTATTACGAGATGTTAAGTCATTATTATGAGAAAGTTTCTCATTATTATGAGATACTTAAGTCATTATTACAAGAAAGTTTCTCATTATTATGACTTAGTATCTCATTATTATGAGAAACTTTTTCAATATAATGAGATACTAAGTCATAATTATGAGAAACTTTCTCAATATAATGAGATACTAAGGCATAATAATGAGAAAGTTTTTCATTATTATGACTTAGATAATCTTTTTTTTTACTCAACTATGGTGGAAATGGGCTTCCATAGATATCTGGACTAATCATGTATACTGTATCTGATTCCTTTTGGATTTCCAATCCACCACAATGCGAGGACGACATGTTTGGCCACAAAGATGTCGTATATTGAAGCTTACGACTGTATGCGCTCACACTACTCACAGTGTTTTTTTTTTACTGAGGTGAAAACTTTAACATTAAGAAATTGCGAACACACAGAAGCATTTAGGAGCATAGCAACTGGTTTTTAACTTTTGCGCCATGAATAATTTTTAAAGGGTCATGAAACCCTAAACCAAATTTTCTGAGATAAACACCTCCTTTACTGAAAGCTTTATTGTAGGCTATTTCTTAGCATTGATGTGATAACTTTGCTGTTTTTGTAAATAAGCTAACAAGCTTCACTATTACATAGGATGCTCTGAGGAGGGGTAATAATGCAGAACTCATAGTCTATTACAGCTGGACTTGGTTTAGAACTTGTTCTCCCTCTCTGATACAAATCTCAGGGTGAAACAGAGGTGGCAGTATGCCAAATGTTTTTTTGGATGATCAAATTTTGGCTTTGTGACCCCAGAATGATAAGGTGAGGGTTCAGGGAGAAGCCAGGAAGCCGTTGTTTTCAAAAATTTGTGTTATTTGATTATTCTATCCAATCACGAGTGCGCAAGCCCCCCTGTAGCTACACAGAGGGGCCAATACAGAATCTGATACAGTGAGGATTATTGAGGAAAATGCTTTTATTTCAAACAATGTTTTTCTTTACGAAATGTATTAGCATAACAATTTGAGTCAAAAATTAATTTGAAAAAATATTTTCGGGATGTCTTATTTTTGAGTCTCACTTTTTTTTTTTTTTCATTTTAATGATTACAGCTTATAGCTCATGAAAATTAAAAAAAGCAAGTATCTTAAGTTATTATAATATATCCTAAGATAAATCAAAAAAGGATATAAAATACAAAAATAAAAGCAAGTTCTGAAAAATATATGTTCACTATGCACTCAATTTGGTCAGGGCTCCTTTAGTGTAAATTACTGCATCAATGCAGCGTGGCATTTAAGACGATCAGCCTGTGGCGTTGCTGAGGCATTGTTGAAGCCCAGGTTGCTTTGATACTGGCCTTCAGCTCGTCTGTATTGTTGGTTTGGGTGTTTCTCATCTTCCTCTTGACAGTACCCTATAGATTCTCTGGGGTTCCGGTCAGGCAGGTTGGCTGGCCAGTCAAACACAGTAATATTGTCATGGAGAGTAAACCAGTAGTAGTTTTGGCACTAAGTCCTGCTGGAAAAGGAAATCGGCATCTCCATAAAGCTTGTCAGCAGACAGAAGCCACTGAGGATCACTGAGCTATGGTCCAGTTCTTTTTCTCCTTAGCCCAGGTAAGACGCTTCTGACATTGTCTCTGGTTCAGAAGTGGCTTGGTACTATATGAATGTGACAGTGGTAGCCCATTTCCTGAAGATGTCTGTGCATGGTGGCTCTTGATGCACTGACTCCAGTTTCAGTCCACTCTTTGAACTCTCCTAAGTTCTTGAATTGGCTTCACTTGACTCTTCTCAAGGCTGCAGTCATCCCTGTTGCTTCTTGCCACACTTTTTCCTTCCAGTCAACTTTCAATGAATATGCTTCAATACAACGCTGTATGAACAGCCAGCCCTTTCATTGATGACCTTTTGTAGCTTACTCTCATTGTGGAGGGTGTTGATGATTATCTTCTGGACAACTGTCAAGTCAGCAGACTTCCCCATGATTGTAGTTGAGAATACTGAACAAAAACCTTGAGATACCCAGTATTTATACTGTATGAATGGCAATTTAATCAATCTCAAAATGAAATATTCAAACATTTTGAAAAATGTTTGTTGTTTTTTTTCAGCTGTAGGCCGTAATTATAGACAAAAAAATAAAAAAGGTTTGAAACATTTTAGTTTACGTGTCTAGAATATATTACATTTTCACTCTCTTAAATAACCGATGATAAATATTGCACTTTTCAACGATATTCGAATTTTTGAGACGCACCTATATATATATGTAACGCAGGAGTTTCCTGCATCACCTCCTTCAAACCCACGTAGAGAGCCGTCTCCTGAGTATTAACACTACATCTCCCATCATGCAGTTCATCTGGACATCACACACACCTGTTTCCACTCATTGCTCTCACACCTGTATCCCATTTGCTTGTGTATTTAACCAGCTCTCAACCCTCATTCAGTGCGAAGTATTGTTTAGCCCTGGCTTACCTACTGAGCGTTCATCCTTGTGTTTTCTCCTACTGGTTCAGATCTCGGACTGTTTGCTGTTATCTACGATCATTCTCTGGCTACCTAGACCTTGGACTGTTTCCTGGCTTTCGATTATTCTCTGGCTTCTTTGACCCTGGCCTGTTTACCGTGCTTCGACGAATCTCTGCCTGTCCTGGACTTCAACGCCTGTGTCTCTGAGTACTCTTTGCCTAGCCCTTCTACTATTGTCTACTTATATCAAATAAAAGCTGCAAATGGATCTTACCGACTCTGAGCAATCCTTACAATATATATATATATATATATATATATATATATATATATATATATATATATATGAGATTAATACATCAAGCAAGCATACATTATCAAAAGTGAATTTATCCAAAGTGACAGTGAAGGCACTTAATGGTACATAAAGATTTCCATTTCAATTAAATTATGTTCTTTTGAACTTCAAGGAATCCTGAAAGAATGTATCATGTTTTCTACAATAATATTAAGCATCACAACTGTCTTCAATGATAATAATAGTAAGTGTTTCTTGAGCACCAAATCAGCGTATTATAATAATTTCTGAAGGATCATGTGAAACTGAAGACTGGAGTAATGTTGCTGAAAATTCAGCTTTGCCATCTCATAAATAAATAAAATGGTAAATATATTCTGCACTATTTACTTGCACCAATAACATTATAGTCTTTACAAAAAAAAGCTGTTCACAATGTTTAAATTTAAACAACATGAATTTAAAAATTAACTTTGGCTGAGGCCCTTTTCTTAATGAGCTTTTGTACTGTGTAACTTTACTCTCTTTCCATCTCTCTCATTCTCTTTAAGTAACTGCAGACTGCTGGATCACAAATTATTAATATTAACAATCCTTCGTGCTCAGCAATTCTGTGCTACACGACTGTACCACAAATTTCTTTACAGCAAAAAATCTACTGCCTAATTTAAGACAAATGGTGGTTCTTGCTTCATAACTGGTGGCTGTATGAAATAAATGTGTTCCATTGAATTGCGGAAAACTTTTCAACTTTGTTGAATGGATTTGTTTCAGTCTTTTTGAAGATTTACTGATTATGCTGCGTGCAGATGGTAGGGTCATCTGGGTATAGGTTTGAGTAGATTAGGATGACGATGATTAGCACAAGAGACTACATATGCAGCATTGAATAATAGATACTGATGATGTGCTTCGATTACATGGTGTTTTCAGTGTCAACAAGGACTTTATCTCTTTCTCTTTCAGCTGGTGGGTAATAGAACCCTAAGGATTCTGTACTCCTGCACAAAGATTAAGTACACTGAACAAAATTATAAACAAAAGACTTTTTCTATGTACACAAAAGTGGGTGTCTGAAACCAGTCAGTATCTGGTGTGACCACCATTTGCCTCACGCAGTGCAACACATCTCCTTCACATAGAGTTGATCAGGTTGTTGATTGTGGCCTGTGGAATGTTGGTCCACTCCTCTTCAATGGCTGTGCGAAGTTGTTGGATATTGTCAGGACCTGGAAAACGCTGTCATATACGCCAATCCAGAGCATCCCAAACATGCTCAATGGGTGACATGTCGGTGAGTATACTGGCCATGCAAGAACTGGGATGTTTTCAGCTTCCAGGAATTGTGTACAGATCCTTGCAACATGGGACCTGTGCATTATCATGCTGCAACATGAGGTGATGGTCGTGGATGAATGGCACAACAATGAGCCTCAGGATCTCATCACGGTATCTCTGTGCATTCAAAATGCCGTCAATAAAATGCACCTGTGTTCGTTGTCCATAACATACGCCTGCCCAAACCATAACCCCACCGCCCCACAACCCCATGGGCCACTCGATCCACAACGCTGACATCAGCAAACCGTTCAACCACACAATGCCATACATGCTGTCTGCCCTGTACAGTGAAAACCGGGATTCATCCGTGAAGAGAACCTCTCCAAAGTGCCAGACGCCATCGATTGTGAGCATTTGCCCACTCAAGTCGATTATGACGACGAACTGCAGTCAGGTCGAGACCCCGATGAGGACGACGAGCATGCAGATGAGCTTCCCTGAGATGGTTTCTGCCAGTTTGTGCAGAAATTCTTTAGTTATGCAAACCGATTCTTTCAGCAGCTGTCCGGGTGGTCAGCTTCGTCTCAGACGATCTTGGAGGTGAAGATGCTGGATGTGGAGGTCCTGGGCTGGTGTGGTTACACATGGTCTGCGTTTGTGAGGGCGGTTGGATGAACTGCCAAAATCTCTGAAACGCCTTTGGAGACGGCTTATGGTAGGTAAATGAACATTCAATTCATGGGCAACAGCTCTGGTGGACATTCCTTCAGTTAGCATGCCAATTGCACGCTTCCTCAAAACTTGCGACATCTATGGCATTGTGCTGTGTGATAAAACTGCACATTTTAGAGTGGCCTTTTATTGTGGCCAGCCTAAGGCACACCTGTGCAATAATCATGCTGTATAATCAGCATCTTGATATGATATTATATGTGATATCTCGGCAAAGGAAAAGTGCTCACTAACAGAAATAGGCCTTTTGTGTACATAGAAGTCTTAGATATTTGAGTTCAGCTCATGAAAAATGGGGGCAAAATCAAAAGAGTTGCGTTTATAAATTTGTTCAGTATATGTGACAGTCTTTCGAGTTCAAATTTCAAATTATCATATATATATATATATGATCATTTGTATATCATATATTGTATATATATGAT
The DNA here is from genome assembly GCF_051911475.1 of Siphateles boraxobius. Taxonomy (NCBI): domain Eukaryota; kingdom Metazoa; phylum Chordata; class Actinopteri; order Cypriniformes; family Leuciscidae; genus Siphateles; species Siphateles boraxobius. The sequence goes on from NW_027508788.1 coordinate 2,834,586, forward strand.
AACAATGAAAGCATATTCATTTAAAGTTGACTGGAAGGAAAAAGTCTGGCAAGAGAGGAGTCAAGTGAAGCCAATTCAAGAACTTAAGAGAGTTCAAAGAGTGGACTGAAACTGGAGTCAGTGCATCAAGATCCACCATGCACAGACATCTTCAGGAAATGGGCTACCACTGTCACATTCATATAGTACCAAGCCACTTCTGAACCAGAGACAATGTCAAAAGCGTCTTACCTGGGCTAAGGAGAAAAAGAACTGGACCGTAGCTCAGTGATCCTTAGTGGCTTCTGTCTGCTGACAAGCTTTATGGAGATGCCGATTTCCTTTTCCAGCAGGACTTAGCACCAGTGCCAAAACTACTACTGGTTTACTCGCCATGATAATATTACTGTGTTTGACCGGCCAGCCAACCTGCCTGACCTGAACCCCAGAGAATCTATAGGGTACTGTCAAGAGGAAGATGAGCAACACCCAAACCAACAATACAGACGAGCTGAGGGCCACTATCAAAGCAACCTGGGCTTCAACAATGCCTCAGCAACGCCACAGGCTGATCACTTCAATGCCACCCTGCATTTTATCTTCCAAAACAGTTACATCACCTGTAATAAAACCTTGTTGGTAATGCACTGTGTAATTACTGATAAAATTTTTTAGAAGCCTGCATGAAATATCTTTTTATATCACAGTATTTTAGACACAATATTTTTATGCTGTCCACTGAATTTCTTTCCATAAACCCTTCTTGGGCCATTTCTATAGAGGACTAGTGCCACTTAAAAATAGAATGAAGGAATCAATGATCAAAATAATTAGAATTTGATAAAATAAAAAAAAGCTGTTGTAATCAGCATGCTATTGTGGTGCAGGCTGCTGGATGTCGGGGAACTGAATGACAAAGTAACTTCTTCAAAGCCTGCTGGGTGGATGGAGCAATGAGAGTGAGAGGTGCTGATTTAGAAGGCAGACGTGTTGTTCTTGTGCAACACCGTGCTGCGGTAAAGGCCTGTGGGATTTGCTCAGTCTCTCTGTCTCCTTGACATCTCTCTTTCTTTTTCTCTCTCTCTATCAGCTCTTTTGATCTGCTCTGCTCTGTGCGGATGTTTCACACCAGCTGTTTGCTTCCCTTTGAGAATAATTCACAGCATGCTGTCTAAATTATGAAATGAGGACTGACTAGAGATAAGCCTAACAAAATTGACATTATATTGCTCATTATTTGTTCTGCTTTTAATCATTGAGCAAACATTTTAAATAATAAAAAGGTAGAATCACAGTGGTCTAACATATGTCTGAAATACAGTAGAGTTTAATAGTACAGCTTTATTTAAAAAAAAAACATTTTTTAACTATTATTATTAAAAATAGTTTCAGGGATTAACTGGTTAGAATCATAATTTTAGCTACTGATAAATGGCAGAACTACATCATTATGATGACAAAATTAATTTTTCCAAAAGTATTTGTTAATTTTAACAAACAAATTTCAAGCAGCACATTAATTGCACATATCGGTGTGTGATATCACGATTTTAGATCATGAACCATTAAAATGTCTCCACAATCTGCCTTTGAAGAGAGCATGCTCTTAAAGCGTGCTCTTAAAGTGACAGCAGCCTTATAAACCAGCTGCTGTCTGTCAATAATGTTAAAAGACAAAGAGAAAATCACTCACTGCTCTTGACTGAATAACTTCAGTAGCTTTAAGAATCAGTGCATATTTAATTCAGTGAAGTGGTGTTTTATTTTTACATTTGTTTATTCGTTGAATTCTAATTAATTGAATTCATTTTCTTAATTGAATGCTACTGTCTGTGTTCAATTTGTCTCATGGAAGTTTAGTTTGTTTTCATTCACATCATGTGTTCCTTTGTTTGAGTTTCCCGCAACTCCTTTGTTTCTATGGTTACTGTTATTAGTTCATTCTGTTCAGGTGCACTTGATTAATTATCTTGTTTGAGTCACTACTTAAGTTCTTCCCTCACAGTCCTTTAATGATTGTTCTACATTACATTTAGTGTGTGTTGCCCTTCCTGTCTGAATATTATTTGTATTATCCTCATTAAACTTCATATTGAAACTTTATTCTTCGTCTGCCTTCCTGCAACCACCTGTGACACTGTTACAGTAAATATGCACTGTTTATTTATTTATTATTATAAAAACAGTTGTGGAAAACGACAAGTGCCGGCAAGGAATAATCGTCATTTAATAATCCCGATATAGTTCGGCTATGAGTAACCCAATTCTAGCCAAAATAACCTAGAATTTGGTTGCATGTCGTTTTTGTCAAAAGAATTGCGAGATGTATGATATTCCATCATGTAGGCAAAGTCAACAGTGATTATAAGGTGTTTGGCTTCATTTCTTTGACATGTTCTATGCGTAGCCTGTGCGTCTATTCTTGGGCTACGGTTTAGACGTCTATTAAATTTTCACTGACAGCCCAACTTTTGCTTTTTTTTAAACACAAAATTGCTTGCTAGGGATTAAGATCATGCAATGCTGAATTTTGTCACAGCTGAAAGGTTAACAATGCCCTTTGCGTAATTATACATTATACTTTCATTTTAGGTGTTTCTGGTATCTTGGAGCAGTTCCTTTTCCTCTATGGATGTTTTTGCAGTCAGCACTGATAGCATGAAGAAATATACTACTGTCCCTTGTATGGAAACTCACTGTAGATTAAATAGGTATGTATCAATAAAACATTGACAAACCATGGGGTTAATTTATATGAGTTTGATACCATGTTACTTAAGAAAACACTACACTCTAAAAAATGTTGTTTTAAGTTAACCCTATTTTGGGTAAAATATGGACAAACCCAAACATTGGGTTAAAAATGTCATTTAAAAATTAAACCCAACGGCTGAGTTTGTCCATATTTGACCCAAATTTGGATTGAAACAACGCAGCACAGAGTGTATGCAGTAAATATCATTAAAAAGAGGAGGTTTAGGCTGCATTTTCTCCAGCAGAACAAAAGTAATTAATTTTCAATGAAGAGTAGTTATGTGAGCTGCATGGATTTCTGACCATATGCATATGCAAATTTTTCAGATCTGATTTCAGCTGCAACTTTTGTGTCTAGAGCGTATGCAGCCACTTGGGGTGAAATGCAACAATCATATGTAAATGTGACTCATGCGTTGGAAAGTTTGAATATGCAGAGGTGCAAATGAGTTTTGAAAAGGGAGATTATCGTGAACAACAAGTTTTTTGTTTTATTCATTTCACATTGCTATTGTGTAACTTCAGAAGTCTTTGAGCCTGATGACTCCTTTCATTTTTATTATTTAGAAAAAAAATGGCCATGACTTTTTTCAACATTTCCTCTTTTGTGTCCTCTCATGAAAGAAAGAAAAAAGAAAGAAAGTTTTGAATGGCAATTTAATTTTTTTACAAAGTCACGTCTGTCTGTGCTTTTAAACTGAACTCTAACAAAATTTCACAAGATTTTAATACTCATTGGCATGTTTTTTTCTATAGATGCCAGTGGGACAATATTAAAATGATTAGAGCTTGTACAGACAGATTCTCTCTCCTCTTTTCAGTTTTGGTCTGATGACACTGCAGAGTGTAGAAAGATGGAAATGGGTGGGTGAATCAATAGGGGATAGAGAAGAAAATAATAGAGAGCACACTGGCACCCATGTGTTTTTTTTTTTTTTTACTTCCTAAGGCATTTCTCTCACTCTTTCTCTACTCTCTCTCGCTCCCTGTGCCTCTCTTGAATGGCTGCATGACAGCAAAGAAGGTTATTCTTGGCAAGTTCTCTCCTCCCTTTCAGCAAAAAAAACAGCCTTTCCTGCGCTGGCCTGCTCCAGCCTGTCTGGGGCCTCTCTCCCTTTTTTTCCCCTCCCCATCTTAATTTTTTTTTAGAATTCTCTCACTCTTTTTGTGTTCCCGTTCACATTCATGTCTTTTTGCACCATATTTCTGCATCTCATTATTCTTAAGCATGCCTTTCTCACTTCCCCTTTTTTCACCAGTGAAATCCTTTCCCTTATTGCACAAAAAAAAAATGAAGCGGTTAAGTTTTTCAGTCTGCTGTTGTCCTCATCTGCAGATTGATTCAGACTGCTAATCTCAGGGAACCACTGAGGTCCTGGGAGCTCTAAGATGTGCTCGATTTACTCTGCATTCAGGATAAAGGGATAACAAAATTCTGACCAATAATCTCACAATGGAAACCTACCCAGTGATTGCTGTGTTTTCATTGCTGTATTTCAAAATCAGAGGAGTTTAGATGAACAAACTGAGGAGAAACGTCAGACCTGTTCTCAAAAGAGACCTATTTAATTCAGACCCCCACTCTGCAAGGATCTGCAATTTTCCGAGAATGGCTCAATCATTCAAAGCAAATGGCGGGAATTTGAGAGCATGAGTCATGATTCTTTCCATCGTTTTGTGTAATTCTGTTGATATACAACCACATAATAAATAGCAGAGAATTATGTCATAATATATTAGATTAAGAATTCTTAAAGTTGTGATGGAATTCCTATAAAATTTAATAAGTACCATGAGCAAATTTAAAACCTTGTGGATTAGTGTTCTAATTCTCAAATAGAGACCTGGTGGTTATTTCATCATGTTCAACAATGTTTATGTAATCATCCATCTTCTTCTTCATTCCATCCATTCATCAATCGCAATAGAATTAAATGCATGAAATGCAGATTCGCCAAATGAGTAAAAACGGCTTTAGTCAATGTATTGTTTGATTTCTACATTGTTGAACGTAAGTTTATAAGTTTACAACAATAGATTTTCTGGTATGCGTTCTTGTATTGCCTTAGGATTTTTATGAATTGTTTTTTGACACATCCATGCGTCAGTCTTTGGCCGTCAAACAAGAGCAGACACCTGCAGAGCAAGAAAGGAGAGTGTCCAGAGACTCATTTGTATCTCATTATATCTTCTCTAAAGCAGACATCCAATAGGCTGTCGGTGATGTGCCTCTAAGGGAAATGAAAGATTAAGTGCACTTTGTCAGCTGTTAAAGTAAAAAAAAAAGGCTCTAGACATCCATTTCCCGTGGCATCAGAGAGAAAGCAAAGTTTGCTTCACAGCCAGCGCACTGAGGTTAGATCAGGACCCAAAGCAAATGGACTGCATGGCCTCAGAAATTGTGAGTGTTTATTAATATACATAGTAGATGGATAGAAAGGTTGCACTTTGCACTATATACAGTAATATTGCAGTAAGGCAGTAACCGTAATATTACTGTATACCTGTAATCGTAGATTTATTCATCCTCGGTTCTGTTTTGCTTTATGTCAGTTTTTCCCCCATTAGTGTTATTTTGGGCTTGTAACTGCTTCCTTTCAGTTTAGATATTATGACTCTTCATCTTGTAGTTTTCCCTCTTTTTCATCAAAGAGAGAAGGTGAGTGAATGAAAGAGAAAACATTTGGTCCGTTTCTTACTAACGTCAGGACTCGAGTGTATAACAATGCATCGGTTTAGTCATTTCTTAAACTAAAATGATGCAGTCATTAGAAAAATAAAAGTCATTACTGATGGAAAAATACTGCAGTTAAATAAACCTTGTTATTGTCTTTTTAGACAGTACTTTAGCAGAATACTTATAGAATTCTTTGCAGAATACTTCCATTTCTTGCACTTAATAAACTGTGATTAAGCAGCAAATAGCCCATGACTCTAATGAAAGTCATGTTGAGAAAAGACCAGCAGTTTTGCCGGACTGGATTCCAAGATATGCAAGAGAACTCCATTCTGGAGTAGAACCGATTACAAACCATTTGAACAAAACCACCCTCATCCACACAGACCTTTTTTTGTGTTTGCTTTTATTCCTGTGATGGTAAAGGTGATTTCTCAGCATCATTACTCCAGTATTCGGTGTCATATGATCCTTTAGAAATCATTCTTATATGCTGATTTGGTTCTCAAGAAACATTTCTTATTATTATCAATGCTGAAAACAGTTGTGCCGCTTATATTTTCATAAAACCATTTTCCAGAAGTTAGATTAGAAAGTTGAAAAGAACAATTATTTATTTATTGTAAAAATGTGAGTCTTCTATGCATGTTAGCTGAATGATTAATTTCTTTCAACAACAAAAAAAAGAATCTTACCATATTGTTTTACAACTTTCAGGAACACAGTTAATGAATCTCAATTAAGTTTTTCTATTTTTATAGTACAGTATGTAATGTATCCTCGGCGAAAGCAATACCAGAGTGCACTGCGACAAGCTCTTTAAGAAAATTCAAGATGGTGGATGAGGCGAAAGAATTGTTGATTATATATAGCTATTATAAAATCCATGCTATTTTTCTTTTATTAAAAATAGTTTTAAGCGATTTAAAACTCTCTGTTTTACCCTAAATGTGTGTTTTGTCTCTATGGTCACGATTATTATAGACTTTCCTCTCATATCACCTGTATTCAAATTATTTGTGAGTTGACTCTCCCTTGAACTATGTGTTTGTAATTTTTATAACGCAGAGATGCTGCCAATATAGAGCGTTTCAAGTCAGTCACGTGTGATTGTTCACAGTGATGTTCCATAACAGTTAACTTGCTATAGAAGGCAGCTGTCTATGTAGGCAATATGCAGCGAGGCAGTTCGGTATAGGTTTTGGAACATTTTTGGAGTGCTATAAACTTTATTGTAAACATGTCTAGCTTAGTAGTCAAAACCTTTTGAATGAAATTCATGTTAGAACTGATACTTCTTGAATGTGTTTTCAATGACCCTTAGATTGCACTTGAGAGGTTGTATCAGGCTCCCTTTACACTTTTAAAGGAATTAATACATCATCTTTGTTTGTTGTAGGTGATTGAGGACTTGAGGGCACCTGCCAACGTGAAGATAAGTGATAAACATATTGCTTTTCTGTCAAATATTCGGCATGATGAACAGCCTACTCAAGGTGCATTACTACACACAGCAGCCTTTAAGTGCTAGTTTGTGAATTCAACTCACCGCTGTCCAAATCACTCATACTATGAATTTGATGTGTCGGAGTGGGTCTTAAGAAGTGGCTGGGCGGGTTTTCACTGTCATTAGACGTCCGTCCTTGGGCGTGAGACATCTGTCACTTTGAGAGGAGTTACTTGGCCAATGGGGGACAGGTTTGAGGTATCATGGCAGAACAAGGTAAAGCGCAATCAGTCTCAAGCAAAATGATTTTCACAGGGTGGGTAGTGGGTATGGATATAACCTTGGTCCATTCGCCAAGCACCAAATGTGAGTTAGGCTTAATATAAAAGGCCTAATGAAGTGTCTTGGAACGCGCAGCTTTGTATGATGCGTTGACGTAATTTTCACTTAAAACAGGAACCTAAGGTGGGACATATTGAATGGCTCCTTCCCCCTTTCAAATAGCTAATAGGGTTTAGTTTACCTCACAGACTGCAAGTCGTACTTGATAGCACCATGGAAGCGAATCTGAGCTCTGATGATACGTTTGATTCAATAGAGGTGTGAATAAATTCTAGCCATTTCATTTTTAACCAACACATTGGGAAAACAGAATAAAACTCTAGCTTTTGGGTGATCGAACACACATCTCCAACCCGTATTGCTCCGTGATGTGTCAATGGTCGCTTTGGCCAGGTGGTATTTATAGCATAGGGAGCGAGACGTTTTCGATTCTAGAGAGCATTTGATTGGACAGAAGATGTGATGAGAAGCTGAAGTAATGGTGATAACATAAAAATCCGAGATCCATTTGAGCGGAAGTGAGAGACTGTAAGTTTTGAATGCTTATATCTCCTAAATGCAAATTGTGTCATTGTTTTGGAACACGCCAACTTACTCTTAACCTTAAGGCTAACATTTTCATACTAAAAGCTAAAAAAACTTAAATTTTGATTTCAGGGGGCCTTTAAGAAATGTGCATTGTGCAATAAAGTACTCCAAATACATTTTAATTCTAATATTTATATCAGTAAGTCTCAAGCGACGTGTCAGTAAATATAATAATGAATATGTAGTATGAAATAAACGTATTTTAAATACATTTTTGAATAGTTTTTTTTTTTTGGTCCATTTGACCCACACTGTGAATCCCACCCTCTTTGTATGTTTCTAATAAAAAAATATAACATACTATACCAATTGTGAAAAGTGATTTGTACAAGGCAATGACTAGTAACAAATGATCTCCACCTGTGATTGGGAGTGACAGTAAATGTGGAAATTCTTCTATGGCTGTTTTCACTTCGAGTTTGCAGTCGCTGGTGTGATTAAAGTGAAAAATGAAAATGATAATGGCTCAGACTGGTTCAGCTGTCTCATAGATTTGCTGTGAAATTGAAAACAGAACAGATGAGTGAATTCCTAATCAATTAGAAGAAATGATGTGTGAAAGAATGTGTTTGTGCAGGCTTCTCTCACAGACACTCGTCCACTTTCAATTTCCACCTTATTTTCTTCATTTGGTCTTCACCTCTTTTCTCTTAAGTGGGAGGAGAGCGAGGGAACCGGGGCCTTGTGGAAAATATGAATCCTATTTTACTGAGATGCCTTACAGTAAAGTGGATTTCAGTCCCACAGCCAGGGTGCCTTTGATCTGTTCTGTCCATTCGTCTCATTGGCTTTTCTGCCAGCGGAGCTGAGAGGGGCTAAACTAGCCATACTTCAGTGACAGGACGCTCTCAGCAGGGACTAAAGTGTCCTCATGCTCCACATACACACGTTCTTTCATTCACATGCCAGATACTCAGTAAATGAGAAAAACATACAGTACCCCTATTTGTTAGGCTTAATCTGGCAGGGACTATCATTCGGTTCGGCTCAAACTGAGCTGAAGACGGATGATAAAGCTTTGGTTTGTTTAGCTCTGTTCAAAAACCTAGTGAGATACCTTCATATGCAGCATTTTAAGACAACACCAACAGGGGGAAAAAACACATTTTAGCAAAATTCAGAGTCATCACGTATCCTTTATGGAGATTGGAGAGCACAATCTCATATTGCCTTCTGCTATTTGAAAAAATAAATCAATCCAAGATAAATTGGCAGATAGATTATAGATCATTAGATCACTGCTTTCTGCACAAAAAGCAACATCTCCTCTTGGAAGCATTTTATTTAGTTTGATATTCTCAAAAGCACATGCATAACTGTAGGATATTTTATATGTATTATTTTATACACTCAAAAAAAAATCATGGCATAGTTTTAGTATTTGCATATATTTTATTTTAAATTCAGTGTTGGTAAGTAACGAAGTAAAAATACTTCGTTACTTTACTTAAGTATTTTTTTCGGGGATCTGTACTTTACTTGAGTATATTTTATTTGCATCTACTTTTACTCGTACTCCACTACAATATTAAAGACAAACTTTACTTTTTACTCCGTTACATTTCCCCATGCCCGCTCCAAGTATTTATTACACTGGCTTTCCAAACCAATGAAAAACTTGGTTTTATTTTGAAAAAAAGAACGCGCGAGCTCTTTGCAAGCATACACTCTCATAGCAGTCAGTTCGCCATTGTGGAAGATGACCGCAGAAACAGGTGAAGGTGCAGCTCTGCCCAGCAATGATCCCGAGATTCCCGCTTATCTTGCACATCTTCTGTTTGATGCAGCTAATGTTATGGAACATGTTTGTTGCAGAGCTGCCAACTCTCACTCATTCAGTGTGAGACTCACGCAATTGACACTTTCCACACGCTCTCGCGACACACATCCATTTTCTCACGCAGAGAAAAATCGCGAAGCAAAGAGGACATTGACACCGACAGACAAGACAGAGTAGGTTACTTTTGATATGAAACAAATTCTCAGCTCTCAGATTCTGTCCATTTTATTACGAAATTCAAACAATAAATACCATTTTGGAGCTTTTAAATGTGACGTGACAGATAGCTAGTGCCTGCTATGGGGTGCCGTTAATCTCTTTACTACTATTGTAAATTCACACAAATGAACAATAATAGGTAGCCTATGTTGAAAGATACAGTACAACTTACCGAAATGTATATAGTACGTTATAAATATATATATAAATATATATATATATATATATATATATATATATATATATATATACACACACATAATATCAATAAATCAGTGTTTTTCAACCGCGGAAAGAGGTCAATAAAACAGCTGGAGAACAATGTCACATAACGTTACATTTACCTCAGGGAAAAAAAAAAAAACATTTAATGACCATAGCACGTTAGTTGGCTAGAATTTTTTTTATTTTTTAATATATTTAATATTAGTATAAACTGGTATTTTGCTAAATATATGCACTATATATTTATTATATTTTTACTTATAAGCTATCATTAAAATATTATAAAGTTGTTATTATAATAAAAATCACATGTATTTTTAACATGTAATAATACCAGCTGACAGGGCTCTCTGTAGCCTATGTTTACAGAATTAGGTGAGATTTTCTTAATTTAAAAATTAACATCTACTGTACCAAATATTTATGAAAATGAATCTATATTGAATCAAGATCGGAATCAAACCACAATAATTGAATTGAAATTGTAAAATTTGTATCAAAGAATGGCCTACCAGTCATTGCACCATAATATGCTGTCACTAAACTTAATGAAATTGTTTAGAATTGATGCAAGGTGTTTCTTTGGCTCTCATGATTGCAAATCTAACAAATTCTTAATTGCAGTATCTAATAATTTGTTAAATTAAAACATTGCATATCACTCCCAAAACAAGTGATCTGTTTAATTATTGATATTTACAGTTTGAATATTTACTTTTTACTTTCGGTACTTAAGTACGTTTTAAATCGGATACTTTTGTACTTTTACTCAAGTGATGTTTGAATGGAGGACTTTCTACTTTTACTGGAGTCATTTTTTATTTAGGTATATATACTTTTACTCGAGTATAATTTTTGAGTACTTTTACCACCCCTGTTTAAATTCCCCCTGTAGTCAATAATTGTATCCCTTAAAACTCATATTTGATCACCAAAATTACATTTCCTTGAATAAAATTATTCATGCCTTAAAATAGCTTGAATGTAATAGTTGAATCTATAAATCTATTTTGATTTAAGCCGAGTATTCCATCGCATTCATCACCCACCAGGTGCTGTTTTCAGGAAACAGGCTGTTCCTCATGGTCAGGCCTGGATGGCTGTCATCTTCACGAAGGCCACTGGACACAAACACGTGCACCGGCTGACAAGTGTTCCACCTCTGCATACGGACAGCCAGCCTTCATTCCTTTTGGAACACGAGCCCAGGGCTGACTTAATTAAAGTGGTGTTAGAACTGAACAGTCAACACACTCGCATTCATGAAGGTCCTACACATTGGAAGACCAGCTGGCTAGATTCTTCATAAAATAGCGGTAAATAATTCAGCTTTAAAGAGAGAGTGTTTCTCAAATAATTGAAAAGGCTGTGGCTCAGCAGACTTCCAGTAGTCTATACAGTAGCAGCATAAAAGTAGGTTTCTCATTCTATGAGTACAATTTCTTGTCTAAACAATTCACAACACATAAGTTAGGTTGTTGTTTTGACTGCCTCCAACCTGAACAATTCAATGAAGTAAAAATGGACATATTATAATGTATTCAACACACAGACACACACACACACATTAGGTTTAAGATTTTCCTATTCCAGAAAATGATCCAGTTGCTAAATCCAGAGTGTAAAATTCAATGCTCATCTTCTCATCCATCAAGCTGGGCTCCATTCATTCTCATGTGTCCCATGGTGAAATCTACTTAACAGCCTCCATTGGTTTGGCCATCTTGACTGATTGGGATTCCACGTCCGTTTTTATAACATTCAATCTGTGTTGACACTCAAGTAAAGAATGTCTAAATTTGCTGGTCTGAGCCATCCCTCGGCAGGCTTTAGAAAGCTGCTTGCAGTGTTGCTGCTGATTGTTTTGAGTGAAAACAGATGTGGTTTCTTCACCTCTCCTTCTCTCTCTCTCTCTGATGAGGCAGCCTTCGATCACAATGATCACGATATTGTCTTTCTCAAACATCCGGCTCTCCGGGAAGCCACATCTGACCAGGCCTCCTTCTCTGTCACTCCTCTACATTGTAGAAAACATAAAAGAATGTTTTTTTCTTTCTCCTGGCCAACACAGCAAGAGCTTCAGAACGACGAGGCCGACATGCTTGTCCCCCCGAAAAAAAGTATAAAGCCACATTGCTGGGCATAATATTCACATCTGATTATCTTGAGTTAGATCTGTTCAAATATGCTTGACAGATCTCCAAACACGCACACATTTAACCATTTATCACTAAGTCAAAAACCTTACTTTGAACGCTGGACCACCGTGCTCCAGCTCAGGCGTTGGCAATCAGTCACACTTTCCCATTTTGTTGGATGAAAAATCCTAAAGCATTGTTCAAAAACAAGCTTTACTGTTCATTTATTTCCCCTCAGCAGTGTGAAAGGCTCCTAATGAGAAAAATGCCTGGACAGCAGGGAAGAACCCAACAGTATTACACTGTAAGCCCGAACAGTACTACTAGCTTATAAAGACTGAGGTCACTACAGTTAAAATCTCTTGCTGAGTTAATCCACCTTTAAACTATTAATGTCTATAAACAAATATGTATTTTTATATTTGTGTGGCTCAGCATTTCTGAGTGAACACCGCTGGTTCACTCAATATTTTTAAGTGTACTGTCGATCACGTGATATGACGTCATGACGTGCTGTCCTAGCTGACGTTACCTGAAAAATCTATCCAAGATGGATACCCTCTCGAGCGACGTGGTATCAAGCATTAAACAACTTTAAGGTTAGCCAAAACACTTCAAAACTACTTTGCTTGTTGTAACATTGTAAGAATATCATATTTCACATGATATTTGACTGTTAGACGAGGCTATTTTTAATATGTAAGTTGCAAGCGCGCAGCCTCACGTTGCCGCGCGCATTTTTTATGCGCCGAAAGCGCGAGCGCCATTACGTTACCGTTAGTCCGCCTGCTAGTGACAGATAATATCATGTGTGCTGTTAATGTCGTGGCAAGACAATAATGTTAACGGTAGTTATTAACTCTTTTCAGCAAGCGATAGTCCTTCCGTTTTTGAGTGTGTTGCTACTGTTTGTGTTAAGCGCCCTGCTCTGGTAAGTTGAATGTGATGTTATTCCCAACTTAACGTTACATGCACCCAAATGAGCTAGTGGCTAAAGTTAGCTGTAACTTTTACTCAAACAAAGTTAAGGTTATGGGTTAATAGTTAACGAATGAACTCTGCAAGTTTTCATTAAACCTTTACAAACGTCTTTTCATTATAGGTTGAAGTGGAAGAAGTACAGAGAAGTGCATCCCCCAAAATCAAGGTGACTCAAATGTTAATTTAGGCTGTAACCTATTTTTCACCATTTATTTTATTTGTGTTTCACCTGTATTTTGAAATCTGATAACATTGTTATTTGCACTCTTGGTCATAAAGTGCTTCACTGGTTGGGGGGTCAGCCCTGGTCTAGATTTTATGCAGTCAGCAGTGAATTCATGGACACTGAAGACTTTGATCGTTTTTTTGCAAAGTGAGTTGTAATAGTATCTATAAAACCCACTCTTTGCCGATTATTTTTGCTTTTTCTGTTCTTGAGTAAATCAATCAAAAGTCTCTTAAAAATTAAATATCTTGCTGTCTGTTTTTGTGTGCATGTGCAGACCTACATTGTCACCAGAGTTCAACTTTATCGGTAAGTTACATTAACACTTGAAATTTTGTATCATATTTTGTATCATTAATTTGTAAAAGAGGTTTCATATTGATTGTTTTATCTGTGCCCACAGAACCAACTTACTCCAAATATTGAACAAGTCTGACCTTTCTGTGGTAATCACACATTTCACATGCAGGAACATTAACTATGTTAAGTTTATAAGTAGAGAGTCTGAAGCATAAGGAATTTTAGTGGTCAAATGATTCAATGGAGTGGAAGTGTAAGTTGTGTGCTGTCATTTCAGACACCCGGGCCCATTTATTTAGGCACTACCGTTTACAGCATAGTCATTATTCAAGAGTTAGCCCTTTGCCATGTCTCCACAACTCTTGTATTTGTACATTTCCATCATTTAATGCATTGAAAATTCATTTATCACGTGTCCACAAAGACACATGCAGAACTGGTGCAGGTGAAAGAGCACAAGTAAGACATACACTTTTTAAGTGTCCATTGTGTGAGTTCAAACAGCCTTTCTCAGAGGTGACACTGTTCAGTCATTTAAGAGGACATTTAAAAAACCATGAGAATGTACCTTGCCCATTTAAGGACTGCAACTACCGCACAAATGTCTATTCATCATTTAATGCACACAAAAGTAGGACACATGAAGGCAGTTTAAACTTTTGTGATGACATTGTATTAACAGAGAATGATAGTGCACCAGTCATAAACACTGCTGTTCTTGAGGACGAGGATCCTGCTCAGTGTCACCATGCAGGCACATCTGCTTCTCCTGAGTCTGACAGTTGGTGTGACACCAGCCAGTTAAGGGCCCAGTTACACCATAATTTGTCCTCCTTGTTCTTGAAGATGCAAACTGTTCTTCATGTTTCTGACATGGCATCTCAGGAAATAGTTGATCACCTGACTCAGATATTTTCCCTGTCTCAACCTCTTGTCAAAGATACTATACAAGAGATACTACAGAGGCATCATGTCTCTCCTACTGAAGCAATCATGAATGATTTGGTGAATGCTGTTATAGACACAAATATTTTTTTCAGTGCCACAGCTAAAGGTGAGGAGTTGTCCTCAACTAAACGAAGAAAAACATTTATTGAGAAAAACTACCCTGTGGTAATGCCAGTGCATTATGTATTAGAGCCTGGATGCACAATGGTCTATGTCCCTATACTCCAGATGATCCAGAAAATGTTCAAACATACTGACATCCTTGACAGAATCAAGGAAACCAAGAGCTCAGAAAAAGGCCATTACATGAGCCATCAAGATGGCTCATATTTCCAAGAGAATAATTTGTTGTCTTCTTCAGAGCTGTCACTGCCACTGGTTTTGTACATTGATGACCTTGAAATTGCAAATCCACTAGGCACTTCAAGGAAAATCCATAAACTCTGTTCAGTGTACTGGGTGGTTGCTGATTTGCCAGTTAAATACCGATCAGCACTGCATGTGATTCAGCTAGCAGCACTATGCAAGGTAACTGATCTTAAGAGGTGTGGCTATCAAGGAGTACTTGGTCCTTTGCTACAAGACCTTCACATTCTTGAGGAAGATGGCGTATTCATTGAGTGCCTTGGTCAGTCAGTCCGTGGAACTGTTTTATGTGTTGTGTCTGATAATCTGGCAGCCCACTCATTGGCAGGCTTTATGCAATCCTTCAGAGCAGGATATATTTGTAGATTCTGCAAGGCTACACGAGACCAAATTCTGTCTCTCGAAGTCAGAGATGGTGAATTTAGTCCAAGGACTAAAGCCAGTCATGACTGTGATGTGCAGGATGTTACGCAAGAGGGTGGTCAAAGCCAGTGTGGTGTCAAAGGGGACTGTGTCTTGAGAGAGAAGTTGCAGTATTTTCATACCATCACTGGTTTCCCACCTGATGTCCTGCATGATCTTTTTGAGGGTATTGTACCTGTTGAGTTGGCCCTATGTATTAAGGAGATGATTCGGCTCAAATATTTTACTCTTGAGTATTTGAACTGGAAAATTGTGTCATTCCCGTACCAACACACAGACAAGATTGATAAACCACGACCTATTTCAAAGAACTTTGCTGCAAAGAGGACCATTGGTGGCAATGGCCACGAAAATAGCACATTGTTGAGACTACTCCCATTGATGATTGGTAATACAGTCCCTGAGGGAGATGGTGCTTGGACTGTATTGATGGATTTGAAAGATGTTGTGGAGCTTGTGCTGTCCCCAACATTTGATGACGCATCTATCCAGTATTTGCAGACTAAGATACAGGATCACAGACACATGCTTCAGGAGGTTTTCCCAGAGTTCGCACTGCTCCCTAAACATCATTATGTAGAACACTACCCAGATCTCATACAGTGTTTTGGGCCTCTTGTCCATTTGTGGACTATGCGGTTCGAGGGCAAACACCGCTTTTTCAAGCGTGTAGTACATGACACACTAAACTTTAAGAATGTTTTAAAAACACTAGCGACTAGGCATCAGCACATGATGGCCTACTATCTCAGTGCACCATCATTCTTTAAACCACATCAGCAGACATCAAATGTCTCCTCTGTCTTGGTTTCAGAGCTTCCTGAGGTTGCAAAAGAACACATTAAGGAAAAAACAGACAGCAACCTGATTTACAGCACATCAAAAATCATTATTGATGGTACTGATTATGATGTTGGGATGTTTGTATCTGTAGGGCAGGAGGGGGGACTGCCTCAGTTTAGCAAAATCCAGCAGATCCTCCTTGTTAACAATGATGTCACTTTTCTTTGCCAAGGACACAAATCACACTACATTGAACACCTGAGATCATATGAACTTTTCCCAGGCAATGTAACTGTCCACAGTGTATCAGAGCTCAATGACAACTCACCCCTCTCTGCATACAGTGTAGAAGGAAAATTGCTGTTGACGCCCAAACGATTCATATTGTTGCACTGAAAGTACATTTACATCTTGTGATTTAAAAAAAAATACTTAGTAGATCTTAGATCATATTTTAACACAAGGGTAAACTTACAGTATGTAAAGGGTGATAATTAGCAGTTACATTTTTGTATGCACTACTAAATCTGCTTATTTTTCCATGTCAATCTTCATACATAGACTTGTCCCTCAGAAGATGGCAGCAACCCCAAAATTTCTGCTGCGTGTTTATGTTACCACAGATGTTGCTATAAAGGTAACTTTGACTGAGCGACCAGAGTCAGTGAAAGAACTAATCAACATACTGCGAGAAAAAGCCAAGCCAAGACTGGACTTTGAGTTTACCTTGCATTATGAGGATCCTGACTTTGGTGGACAACTCAGCTGTCTAGTTGATATTCAAGAGTTACCAGAGAAGGCGACATTGAAAATTATCAGATCAGAAACTGATACCAGCTCATGTGCATCTTCTGATACAGACATCCTTCCTCTTGTGCCTATAAGCCAGCGTCAGAAGTCCTGGCCTGACATCTTCCCTGTGCCAAATTTTTCTTATGAAGTGGAGCATGTGCTTGAAGAGGGAAACAGTGCCTTTGCAACTTCTGGAAAGACACTGAAATTAACAAGATCCCAAAAGCACAACATCTTGGAGAACATGGCTGCAGTGATGTACAACTTCAAACCTTACCCAAGTGACAATGATGTGGGTATGGCAGCTGAAGCTCTTGTTACATCTCATCCTTGTCTTAAAGAGCCTGGAAGTGTGAGTGGATGGTATGGATGGAAAATGAGCCTGAAATTTAAGATGGGGGATTATCGTGGCAAGCTGTCAAGATCTGGATGTTTGGAGGTTTCTGTCAACGCAGGTAAAAGGAGCAAAAATAACCCTGACAAAGATCACCCACACTCCAACATAAAAAGAGCCAGACGAGCTGAAGTTAACTTCCTTCCAAACTTTCCCAAGGGAGAAAGTCAGGCCAGTTTGGAAGAAATGAGACTGCAGATTATGGACGAAGTTCAGAAGAGTCAGCAAAACCTACGCTTGATAGAAATGCTAATGCAGAAGACCTTTGCCCTTCGTCGCCAGGAGATAATTCAGGAAAATCCACAGGTGAAGGACTTCTTGGGGAAATGGCCAGCTCTTCGGATTGAATCACAGGTAAAACACAGATTCACTTCTCTTTTCTGCCACTATTCACACATATTTCTATGCCAATTTTGAATATGTATCACATTCAAATGGAACAGCAAATGCCACTATTCTCTGTCGGTAAGAACTATCACTTTGCATGTGTGACCATGTTGCTCAACAGTGTGTTTTAATGGAACATGTTGCATCACAAATGTGTTTTCTGTTGCAAATCTAGTATTAGTCTTTTTATATAATTATTTTTGTTTTGTTTTTGTTTTTGTAGCTTTGTGCTGAGTTCCAACGCATCACAAACGTCAACCTACGGAACCAGTTTTATGCTGTGCTTGACCAACATACACCTGGACTGATGGCCTTGTTTAGGCAGAAGGCGGCACGAACCGGAAAGATATCAGAGGCGCTGCGTGACATCTTAAAGATTTATGATCTCCAGGTGAGTTAAAGATGAACTTTGAGCTTCAGGTCCCACTGGACAGCAGGGCCTCAAGGTGTCATTGTCTGTCTAACACTTTGCCAAATGCCATGAATTTGGTCAGAACATCCATACTGAAAGAAGAATGAAATCTGTAATATTCATTTTTGCTTGTTCTTCCAGGAAGTGCGCGATGTCAATATGAAGCGTACTGTAGCCCTTCGTGCCCTCCCGGTATACATGCGTGAGGAGGACCCACAGTTCTTCAAGACTTGTAATGTAAGTATTCAGTATATTCAGAGAACTATTAGTATCTAGCAGCCACTTAACTATATCTAGTTACCCCTTAGTAAACCTTGTGTGTAGGTGTCATTGTAACGGTAAATGGACTGTACTTAGTGTGCACATGGATATACAGTATGTGCATATAAGCATACATATATATGTAAAAGCTCTAACCTCATGTAATCCCAAACCTTAATCTCTCACAAAGCCCTGGCCTAACTTAACCCAGACCTGGAGAAGGCTGATCATTTGATTGACCTTTTGGCTTAACCTCTCATGAAATAACACACTCTCTCTGTAAAAATTACTTAAATGCCTTTTATGAGATGCTGTACATTACATATCACAATACAGCACCCGCTACTATGTAATACCTAACTCCATATTAATAGCCTGTTTAATACTCAGCTGCAAAATACCTACCTGGGTACACTTACCTATTAAATAACAACCTGTATGATATTAAAATGTAAAATACCTGCTGCTACACTTACTACTTTTATGATGGGCTGTAGAATAGACAGTTGTAAAATACTTACCTGTATTCCTACCTGTAGGTTGTTGGCCTGTAGAATAGTTACTTGAGATATACCTACTATATACTGTACTTACCTGTTAAGTAATCCCCTGTAATATACACTCACTGGCCTTTTCATTAGGTACACCTGTGCAATATAATTCAATCCATTACAACAACTCTTATGTAAATTCTACATCTATAAAGTTTATATATTTTCAGTTTTTGTTGACATTGTCAGAAAGCTGAAAATTCTATGTTTATTATTGAGGTCATAGTGGGTGAAAATTATGTATTAGGGTGCATTATATTGAATGGGTTTCCTAATATTTTGTCCACTGCATTAACATACAAGAAAGGGGCAAAATATTAGGAACACCATTCGATATAATTCACCCCACTGTGCCACCACCATGTATTACAACCTCAGTAATAAATATAAAGTAGACTTATCACCTTTCTGACAATGTCAACAAAAACTGAACATGTATAAAATTCATAAACGTAGAATTTTAAGGAGAGCTGTTGTATTGGATTGAATTGGGTTACACACGTGCACCTGATGAAGTGGCCAGTGAGTGCACATGCAGTTGTTGTGTTTCTTCAAGTTAACCTAACAGTTGCACCCTCTGTGTCTTTCAGGTGGAGGAGTCAGATGAGCCAGGCATCACTGACACTCCTGTTGCTCTTGTCACAGCAGTCACAGAGGACACTGCAGATCCAGTTCATTTCAGTCCTGCAAGTATTTCCATTGTTGTGGAAGACGATGTTGTGATGAGTGATATCCCTTACTTGGCTGATGCATTTGCATTGTTGTTTGGGTTGATGTATGCATTGCATTTGAACTATCCCAAGAAACTCATTCACACTTTTACATTCATCCAGAAAATCCTAATGGGTCTTGATGATGGTAAACCACTTAAACCCTGCCTACTGAGTCTCAAAAATGACCTGTTAATGAAAGAGTAGGCTAACTTAAGAGTTGTTTACACATGTATTTTCTTGTCTGCGTGTTGATGTGTTTTGGGGGTTCCCAGTATGGTAACTTTATAGTATGTTGTTGAACACCATGTTAGTCAAAGCATTTGAAACTGTTTACATTTGGCAGATTATGTCTTGCCCACCAAATCTTTTATTTTTTATTTACTTTTTTTAATACATTTTTTTTTTAATTCCATTTGCACTTTGATGGCCATTGCTGTTACTAATGCTGTTTTAAGGAATCAGCATTTCTTTTCATACTTTTTATATTAAGCACTTTAAGATGCTCAGTTCCTGATTATCTTGTTCCTGTTTGATATGTAGAGATACATATGTACACACACACACACACACACACACAGAGACACACACACACACGACACACAGGAGACACACACACACGACACACACACGAGACACACGACACACACACACACGAGACACACCAGAGACACACACACACACACACACACACACGAGACACACCAGAGACACACACACACACACACACGAGACACACCAGAGACACACACACACACACACACACACACACACACGAGACACACCAGAGACACACACACACACACACACACACACACAGAGACACACACACACACACACACACACACACACAGAGAGACACACACACACACACACACACACACACACACACACACACACGAGACACACCAGAGACACACACACACACACACACACACACGAGACACACCAGAGACACACACACACACCAGAGACACACAGACACACACACACACAGAGACACACACACACACACACACAGAGACACACACACACACACACAGAGACACACACACACACACACACACACACAGAGACACACACACACATAGAGACACACACACACACACAGACACACAGAGACACAGACACACACACACACACACAGAGAGACACACCCAGAGACACACACACACCAGAGACACACACACACACACAGAGACACACACACACACACACACACACACACAGAGACACACACACACACACACACACACACACACACACACACAGAGACACACACACACACACACACAGAGACACACACACACACACAGAGACACACACACACACAGAGACACAGACACACACACACACACACACACACAGAGACACACACACACCCACACACACCAGAGACACACACACACACACACACAGAGACACACACACACATAGAGACACACACACACACACACAGACACACAGAGACACAGACACACACACACACACACACACACACACACACACAGAGACAGAGACACACACACACAGAGAGACACACACAGAGACACACACACACACACAGAGACACACACACACACACACACAGAGACACACACACACACACACAGAGACACACACACACAGAGACAAATGCACAACCATGCACTAAATGAGTTTAACAAGATGTTAGTTATAATTGTAGCTAGAGCAGAGGTGTTTAATTGTGCTGTGTCCATGTAGGTTTCCATTCCAACTAAATACTTCACCAGGTAATTTCACTGGTTAACACACTTACAGCTTTTGGGTAGGTGGTGAAACTAGTATGTGACTTGAGTCACTTAGCGCATCATGGAACATGGTTAGACACCTGAGCTAGAACAGAGTTTTAAAAAATGACTTGTTGATGGTCTGACATGTTTGTATAAAAATTTTAAGACTGAATAAAAGAAAAAAGAAAATGTACAGCTGAAGTTATTTTTTTTTTTTGTAGTTTTAACTTGTAAATTTCATTAGCTTGTGTGTTATACACAAGTATATTTTTTGAGTACCATTGGATCAAAATAATTAAGTATGGAGAAACTAAAAATGTGCGAGTGTTAAACAATATTTTTAAGCATGGTGCACTTAAAAAAATTAAAAATAAAATTGAAATGTTTTAAGTTTGATTAGATTGTAACTTTTAAAAAAATCTTACTTAAAAAAATTAAGTTACTTACCTCAAAAGTTATTATGTAATCAGTTTCTGCAAAAGTTTTGAGTACTATGAACTTATTGGGGTTTACAGTGTACTTGTAGAGGCTTCAGTGATGTGAGTTTTATTTTTATTTTTTGTGGTTTGTTTACCCAGTCTCATTTATCTCCTGTCTCAGTGCACACGTGGCGGGGACCTCGGAGGGGCCCCTAAAAGACCTCAAGAGCCCCCTGTTGACCAAGAGCTTTAATTAAAGTTGGACCAATTCACAGTCTCAGGACAGGACACCTTTCAATCCCTCAACTTTTTCTGCTCTTCTCTGCAATGTTTACATCATGCACTTTATAAGTTCAATTTCAGTCAAACTAAGTAGCAATTCGGTTTTACCTTGGAAATTGTTTTTTTTTAATTCACACTATTGTTCAAAGGTTTGGAGTCTATAAGATTTGTTAATGTTTTTGAAAGAAGTCTCTTTGATGGCAAAGCTGAATTTTCAGCATAATTTCTCCAGTCTTCAGTGTCATGTGATCCTTCTGAAATCATTGTAATATGCTGATTTGGATCTCCAGAAACATTTATTATTATCAATGATAAAAACGGTTGTGCTGCTTAATATTTTTGTGGCAACAGATTTTCTTCTTTGATAAATAGAAAGAATTTATTTGAAATAACAGTATGTATCTTTGCAGCTAAAATATATAGCTTTAAACAACAAAAAATAAATGAATTAAACAGGAAGTAATTTTTTTTAAAAGTCATGTTAACGCTTTGGTCAAACTAAAATTGTTCTGCGAAGTCAGACTTACAGATCTAGATAATGCGATTGTAGACGTTTCTGATTGTACAGATACGTCAGACATGTATACATGTCAATCAGACTGCAGCTGGCCAAAACACAATGACAACATTTCCTTCAGAAAATATAAAAATAGTTCATGCATTAGCACATAACGCTTGCTTAGCTTGTTTTTCTCCAACAGGAACATTTTCTTTATTTGCAACAGCACTTTGAGACTCTTTTGTCAATTTCAACCCTCTTAAAACTCAGAAGACGAAACATAATGTAATTT
This sequence comes from Siphateles boraxobius, assembly GCF_051911475.1. Classification (NCBI taxonomy): domain Eukaryota; kingdom Metazoa; phylum Chordata; class Actinopteri; order Cypriniformes; family Leuciscidae; genus Siphateles; species Siphateles boraxobius. The sequence continues at coordinate 2,857,515 of NW_027508788.1, forward strand.
CAGGGGGCACTGAGAGCTATTGCAAATAGCAGTCAACAATGAGACTTAGGTTGTTTTTTCCTTTCCATTACTTTTGGGTACATACTGTAAATGCAGAAGCATCGACTCTTAAATTATATTCTATTAAATTCAAGATTATATGGGTTGTTCATTAAAGGTCAAATCCGCAAATGATGTCAACAAACCTCTCAAGATACTGAAATGTCTCTAATGGACCTCTTTGACTGAATAAAGACCAGACCGTGACATTTTAGTCAAGAAACAAATACAATAATCCTAAAGTAAAGAAGAAGTTTAAAAAATAAATTTATAAAGCAAATGATGGTCGTTCGTGATAGTTTACTGACACTCTTTGTTTTGTCATGTTATGCAAACAGCAGATGGCACTGATGGATACTGTACCTACACGGCTTTCAGGTGTCATACGTGCACCTCGTTGTCCCTGGCCCTTAGATAAATAAGAAAAACCTATCTGGACTTTCCAGACAGTGGACACACAGGAAGTGAATTATGAATAAGCAGAATTTTCTCTCAAAGTCAGTATAGAAAATGTCCAAATTCCATCTGGACCTAAAGATAAGCTACTGTACACTGTACAATAACGAATTAGAAGCGTAAACCAGAAACCCAGTTGCCGGAATGAGTGCTGAGATGTGATAACTAACACAAAACCATATTCCCTACTCTATTATCTTCTGCCGGGTGATGATAGATTGTTGAATGTGTCTTTTTTCCCCCTCTAACTGTCACGTTAAGCATTTTTCCTGAATCATTTCTGGTTATTAAAGTGGCCCATTTGTCCTCTCCGTTGGTGTGTGTGTTCACACGGCCGGTGACTGAAGTGCTCTTGTGAACAGAGCAGTGCCTGGACAGGGTCAGGCTGGCTGTGAGCATCTCTGCTGTGTCATTCCTCCTACGTGCCTTATAACGTTGTCAAGACCAGGCGATTTAGTTAATTGCCTCATTTGGAGGTTGAAATATTATGCAGCAAATGTACTCTCTTATGGCTATTTTTGAGTGCTTTTCTGGATTCATGGTTTGTGCAGAATTGATTTTTTTCTCTAACTTTTACATAGGCCAGCTTGATTTTTGGTCATTCGTGTGTCTATTTAGCTATTGGTTTTTCTCTCATTTTAAGCAAATCTCAACGTTTTTTTCTCTCTCTGTTCCTCTTGTTCTCTGTGTAAATGCATTATTTTATACTTCATATGATAGTTTAAATATCCTGATGTTAAACAAATGGTTCATCCAAAAAGTTGATTCTGTCTATGTTAAAAACCTTAAAAGTGGCCATAAATGTGCTCATATGAAATGAAGTCTTAAGTGTGGAATAGACCAAAATTGTAGTTGTTATTCACATAAATCTTAGTGTTTTCCATTTGCATAGATGTAAAAATAGTTTATTATGGTACTAGTATGCTACTCTTTTTTTATTTTGGAGCTTGTCAGACCTAGCTCCCATTTACAGTACGTTGTTTATATGGTAAATATATATTTACTCCTATGGATGCATGTCTTTGTAGTTTATTATACATATTTTTGTTTTCTTAATAATTAAAAATGCTACTTGAATGGCACAAGCATGTCTGATTTAATCAGATTTCCTGCTCTTGAAATCTTAGGTTGCGAGGTGTAGACGTGCAGCACCATTGCATGGACGTAAAACAAACAGAGAAACAAACCCTACTGGAATTCAATTGTACACAGAGGTGCCACTTGGCATGAGAAAGTCTTGTTTTGGAAATCCATCCTGCAGTGCTCACTCTCGATAGCTTTCCAATGGAAGAAAGCCAGGATTTCCTAATTCAGAGAGAATGGAGAGTTCTTAACAGATTGATCGGCAGCAGGGGACAGTCTATTCTTTAAATGACCGCTCGGAGGGGGGGGAGAATGGTACTTCATGGATGTGTGTTTCTAAGAGGGGCCTCAAAGAAACCTTTTGTTTTGTCCTAGGTACATGTCAGGAGGAGAGAAGCTCTCTCTAAAGAGATCACTGCAGGCTGGCGTAGCTCCCTTCATCTCTCACACAAACCATCTATCGGCTGTAGCTGTTCCTCATGGATCCCTTCTGCCTTGATATACACATGGGTGAGTCTCAAAGGCTGCAATATGTTAGATTGTTTTTCAATGGCTTTTTATTGTACTTAATTATCCTGCCTAAAGCGTTCATAGCATAAAGGAATATTCCAAGTCTGGAAGTTAAGCACAGTTGACAGCAGTTTGTGGCATTATGTTGATTACTACAAAAATGTATTTATACTTCTTTAAAAAAAAAAAAAGAACCAAATTTTTAGTTGCAATGAAAGTGAATTGGTTGCAGATCTGCAAACCGTAAAACTGCTGTAAAAATGATTTAAACACCATTACAACTTAAGTTTTAACAGAAGAATTAATGCTGCTTTTAAATTATAAGCTTCACATTTCTGCTTTTAAATGAGGCAAATATTGGCCCCATTCACTTTTATTGTAAGTGTCTTACTGTAAAGAAATTTAAAGAAATCAAGGTAGTTGTGCCAACTTTATGCCACAAATGCTTTCGTTAGACCGTAGTTTGTATTTAACCCAGAATATTCATCCAATGGTAGGATTTTTCTTGGAGAAAATGAGAATGAATAAAAATAACAATTATAACATCTGCACTTAATTATATAATTAAGCACTTCGTTTCCCTCTAAATGTGTGGATGTTTGTGATAATTGCAGCTGGATTAAAGTGCTTCTTGGAAACGTTCTAAACCATTTGATAAATGGTACAGTACTCGAGCATTCAAGCATGAAGCTGTGTCAGAAGGCAATGATGTATTTTCCAGCAAGTGATTGTTGGCATTTTAAAGTTGGTTTATGCCACTGGATGGTGACTGAGCTGGTTTTTACTTGGACTTTGTAAAGGTCGTTCTTCTGGCATACAAAATCTTTCTGTGCAGGTTTCAATCCCGGGTGGAGCCGAGAATGCAATATCTTGGACTCGGCTGAATAGCAAATATTAGTTGGCGAACCGCTGCTGCTCTTTTGAGCAATAAATATATGCTCTTATTCTATGTGCCCTGAAATGCGCTGGTTTGCCCTAATATAGCTGTGTTTCGTATGTAGCCAGCTAATTAACCACAAGTACATTAATTTCAAGGTTGCACAGGCTGGTCCTCACTGGGGTTGTATGTAAAAGCTGGACCGCAGGCTGAGTTGTTTGGCTCGACTACCAAACTACGGCCACGGATTTCATCCATCAAGACAAAAAGAAAGAGAAAATAGAGAGGGAGGAAAATGCTGAATTCAAACTTAACGCATAAATATGAGTCCGACAGAGGTTTGGCAGACTGCGGAGCTGTCATACCACTGGGAAGAGCCGGGGTGTTTGTTAAGAGAGGCTGTTGAGTATTGATTTTGCAACAGGGCTGGCACGGTGCTTTTGGAATGTAGGCCACTGCTGTTGCAAAAGCCAGACAGTGTTTTCTATGAGGCGTTAGCAGCTTCACGCTCCACCCTGAGCTGCTGTATGTCAGATGGACATGACGTTCAGACCTTTTAGAGTCTTTAGAGGGAACGGTATTGTGGGAGAATGGCACGAGGTTAGTGATTACTGATGAGCGCCACCTGCGCGACGCTCCGGTCTCGTATCTCTCACGGCCCTCGGCCTCGTCCTGCTCGCCACAGGTATCAATCCATTGATTTGAATAGGGATAGTGCAATGCAAGAACATAGAGGTAAAAACCTGAGGCTTTGAGAGCTTTCGGAAATCGAATTTGCTTTATTCCTGCAAAATTCAAGTGCCTTCTTCAAATAGGCTACATGTTTCACTAGACACCCTTATGCCTGGTTCAATTACACGATTTTTTTTTGTCTGTTACGATAGTCACTGTGTCAGATTACACGATTTTGAGTCCTAAAATCTTGTCGTGTCGTGGACAAGAAACATGTCAGACTACACGTTGCTTCCTGACCAGTCATTGCGTGCCGTCTTTAACGACGCGCGTGATGTCATCGAGAAGCGAAACTAATAGCGAGTGACTTCCGGAAACAAATGTAAACAAACAATGGATGAAGCGGTGAGTGTTGTATTGGCTGTCCTGTGTTCAGAAAAACGTTAAAAAAAGAAAGAAAACCCGACAATGGACACGTTCCTGGATTGCTCGAAGAGGACAGTATGGGCTGTCAATCCTCCAAAGAGAACTTGAGGTAAAATATTGTTTTCTTATATATTTTTACTTTTAGCCAGTAGTACAAGTAAAAATCTGTCACTCATACACACACACACATACACGCACTCACTCATACACAAACATACATAATCACACACACACACACACACACACACACACACACACACACACACACACACACACACACACACACACACACACACACACACACACACACACACAAACTCACTCTCGTTCATTCACACATACATGGCTTACATACGCACACACACACACACACACACACACACACACACAGAGAGACTCGCTCACGCACTCACTCACTCATACACACGCAGCACGCACGCACTCACTCATACACATACATAATCACACAAACAATTTGCTCTGTTTCCGCTATCGTTCGCCAGCATTTTTCTTTTTGTATTCTGTCATGGTACTCCCTCGATGACACATCATATAGGCAGGAGTACTGTTGACACAGCTCCACGAACCTTTCCGCCATGTCATAACTCCACCTAGTAGCACCATCGTCTCTCTTTCGTTTCGCCATTTTTGAAAGCTGTGTACGGAAAAGCTTCTGTGCTCCTATAGGTCAACCTCATACATGTGACGGAAGCCGTCGTGGACGACCGTTAAAAAAATTAAACATGCCAGTCTTTTGTCGTGATGTCGTGAAGCATCGCAGACGCGACGTAGGTTGTCGCCCACTATGACACACTATACGAGATGATACGATCGAATCTTGCATCCCGACGCCCGTTGTCGTTTACGAATCCCCACAACACCCTACGTCAAACGGGTCGTGCCAAAATCGGGCTAAATCTGAACCAATCTGAACCAGGCATACAGAGGAAGACTTCCTTGCCTATCCCTAAAGAGTGCATATTGGTGTATAATGTAGTGATATGCAAACTTTAGAGTTATATAAGGCACAAATGTGTACCTTTTGAGGACTTCTGTAGTGACAACCCAAAGGTATTTTTTTTTACGTTGTTGTTTTTTTCTAGATTTTAGTTATCATTTAGTTTAATAATGAAAAATCATTTCGTTAAAAGGCTGTTCTCTGCATCCTAAGTAGTGTTTTTGAACATGGGGGTATTTGTTCAGGGGGCTACAGTATACAATGAGATGTAGACTGTCAGACTGCTGAAGCATTTAGATTTGTATCCTCTTGCAGCCTCTCAGGTGCAGGAAACAACCACTAGCTGAATAATTGACCAGACATACATGTTGTGGGTGCAGTGATTCAACAGGGAAAAAACAATTATTTGTGTCCTATAGATACACATGTCAGTTTATGCCAAGATGGTGAGTGTAGGTGTGTGTTGGTTTGTTTAGCTATACTTTGGGGACATAATACTCTTTATAAATGAGTAAAATATGACATAAATATAAATACAATACAGAAAAAAAGCCAATTGTCATACTGCAAAAGTTTTGAATAATCAAGTTTTTTTTTTTCTTGTTTTTGGAAGAAGTCTCTTATCCTCACCAAGGCTGCATAAAAACAGTAATATTGTGAATTATTTCTATTTAAATATTTTTTTAAAATGTAATTTATTCCTGTGATGGCAAAGCTGATTTTTTCAGCAGCATTAATCCAGTCTTCGGAGTCACACAATCTTCACTGGCATGAAATCTATAAGCAGCAAAAAAAAATATTGCTGAAGGATCATGTGACACTGAACACTGTAGTATTTTAATTAAGCATACATTTATTTATTTTCAAATTATATTGCATATTGTATTATTACGCATTATTATTACATTTACACAAATTATTTTAGGGGTAAGGTAAATTATTGTTTATTCTTTCTGGGTGGGGGAGGGGTTAATCTATAGGTACCGGTAATATATAAAACAATAATAAAACAATAGAAGACAGCGACATACACATTTACATACACTATCTAAAATGAGGGTCTGTAAATATATCGATTCATATAATTATCTGCTCTTTTCTTCATCCTCATTGGCTATCACATGTCATGTATTGAAGACTTAGCGGGCTATAATTTCACAAAGATTTGTTGATTGCAGTCTAGACCGGGCTTGACTTTGACAGCATGCTTTGTCAGCTCATTTTCCTGTTTCGGTCTCTGAATCTCTCCATCTGCCTCATAGCCACACAAATCCTGCTGTCTCATAAGTGACACAGTCGTCTGCCAAAAGAATCAGATTGGCAACTAAACAAAACCCCAGAAGGCGGCGTGTGGAAGCTTTGGCACACCCTTGGACCCTTTCATGATTTAGAAAGCAAGAAAGATTGTCTCTTTGCCAGTGCTTGTAGAAAAGATTGTTGCTCTGTTTGGAATCAAATGCGCATAATATAATTGTCATAAATGCAGAGCAGATTCCGTCCCTATGTTTATGCCATCGGGTGTTATTTAGGCCCTTTTTGAAAGGAATCGTTTAGGGGTTCACTCGCCCGATCCAACATTAACCGGTTGATTCGTATTTAGCACATTAAAACGATGTTCTTAATGGTTCATTAATATCTCTCTGAAACTGACAGTGTGGCTGACTATGCACTTCTGTACTCTCAGAGATTGCATGTTTTGTAATGCAAGCTGCAAAAGAGGCACAAACAAATTATCACTACATCCTCCACCCTTGATGTTTCTGCCCCGTGTGTCCTTTTTCTGTGTACTTCTCTTCCACTTTCAACATCCTTCCTTCTCCCTGTATGCCTCGGTATGAGGTTCTATTGATTGTGGAAGTGTGTGACTGTAATAAACTTTGACAGCTCACCACGCAGGCTTGCACTGAGGAGAAATTCATGCAGCCAATCCATGAGGCAGAAGATCACGCCAGCAAAGCCCAAACTATCCTTCATGCATGAGTGGCCACCCTCCAAGCAATCTAACCATACCGCAGGACGTATGGCATCACCTGAACTTGGGCAAAGAGTAGATGGCTATAGTGAAGGTATGACAAACTTGTTTTAAAGTCCTGCATTTAGCATTTAGAAGGTTTAGAATTTCACCTATAAAGCTACATTAGCATTGTTAGCTACACTCTTAGAAAAGTAGAAGTAACTTCTGTATGCAATATGGAGACCGATATTAGAGATTTTTTTATTTTACTGTATTGGATTTTGAAAACACATATTTAATTATGCATGGTCATTCCTCCCATTTTTACATTTAGATATAATCTTACACTTATTTAAAATGAATGGTTAAAGACATTAATAATTTAACAAGATTAAATGTAATTTTTATGTATCCAAATCTTAAACATATAAATTCTTCATACTGAACATTATAATGTTGGCATGCCTAAATTCACAGCATTTAAAACAATTGATTTTAGTGTTTTCATTTTTTTTTTTTTTTACGAAATAGTGTTGAATTTTAAAATCTTCCATTTATCTGCTATTAGCCATAACATGAAAATAATCATCGCCATCCCCATTCTGTATAAATTGATTTTAGCGATATATTGAAATAAAAACGTTTATTTTGTCGGAATACAAGGCTATGCTATGCTATGCCAGCTGTGCTACCCAACCAAACTTTGATCCCTTGGTGTGAATACACCTTCCCGTGGAATTTTGTACCCTAAACCCCCCCCACCAAAGCTCAAAGTGAAACTCCTCCAGTGTGTGTACATTGCGGTTGTCTCTATTATCGTCAGAACATGTTATAAATTCAGAGAGGTGGTATTTATTACTCCATAGATTGCTCGTTTATGTTTGTGTAAACTCTCTGGTTTGGCTCGACACACCACACTCAGTGAGCACTTAGGATGTGTGCCTACAGTGAACAATGATTGCACAAGTGTGCTTGCTGCTTTCAGCCAAGACTAATGAACTGACTTCTCTGAATATGTTCATCAGCTTCCCTATAAACCCCCTAAACCCTGTTTCCCATCCATTAGCTCTATTCAGCGGCTAAATCATAATGATTTCCAAATGTGCTTTGTTTGAATGCACTCGTGGGGTCTACCAGAGTTGAATAGGTACTGTGGCATACCACAAAAATGTCCTATTTAAAGACAAGACATAATATTATTTAAGGAGAAGAAGTGAAGACTGGAGTTTAACCACAGTGGTCAAAATGGGACCAAACCAAATGACTTAAAATGTATATTTTTCTCTTTTTTTAATTCATAGCATGGACTGTTTGATCAAATTAATCACAGTTATCCTTTGAATAATTATAGAATGGGTGGCTAGCGGGGAAGGGAAACAGGAAGGGAAGGAGCAGTGCTTTCACCACATCAAAGTCGTCTGACAGTAATTACTGTCTATGAAACAATAAATAATGAAACAGGATCTATCTACAATTTACTTTAATGTTCCTGCATGATGTAATTTGAAATAAAGACAGTAAAATGATTTTTTTTTTTCAGTGCAGACATCTTCGTATTGATCACAGTGAACTAATGCAGCTGTGCTGCCAAATTTGAGAGGAAATTAAATTAGAGGCCAGTGCTTAATGCCATATATATTATGTGGTCTGTTTTGAAATAGACTGCAGACTGAGAGGCCACTACATTTGAATTCGGTAATATGTTTATGCACATGTCCTTCATAGTTATTTGCTGAATTATGTAGTCTATTTAATTCAAATGACTTGAAATACAAACGTTAAACGTTTGTACAGAGTACAATGGAAGGAAACAATGCCATTGTATGAGGACTTTAGAGGCTGTAGATCATATTTTTGTTAAGGTCAACATAAATTGATGTGTGCAAACCATTTTACTTCAGTAATGTGATGTATTTCAAACAGGATATTTAATGAAAACAAATGTAGGGAGGATCTTGTTTGGATTATAAAAAGTGGACTTTACATACCAGAATGGGGGCCAGACAGAATGTGAGTTTGCTAAATTGTCTACACTGTTAATCTTGTCGAAATATTAATTCATATATATATATAATAATTATATTATATAATATTATAATATTAATCAAGTAAATATTGTCAATTGTGATTTCACAATTGTGGGTATTACTGTTTACTTCAACATTTGTTTTGTCAGGTGTAGTAACTTAAAGACATAACAGATGGCTTTTTTCGTGGCTTTTGGATGGTTTTCTGCCGCAAACATTATCAACATATGATCACTGATGGACAAATTGACACTTGTGTTTTTGTATCCAATTGTATTCTGTAGTCCGGTTCTTCTCTCTTGAGGGATAATACTCTGGGCGGCAGTTACCCAGTCATGTCTAATTCGAACTCAGCATTTGCCAAGTGCCATGACAGCAAGGATGGCTAGTCTCTGGGAAGGTTAGCTGGCTTAGTAGTGATGAGAATGGATATGGTAAGGAGGGAAAACACTGTATGGGAATGACGTAATAATACATGCAGTGTTCCACAGTCAGAGAAGGGCATTTCAGACACTCCATGGGCTCGTCCTGTCCATGAGACTAGTGCTTGAAATAGCATACAACCATATTACTTGTACAATTTTTCAGTATGTATACTAAACATTGTATGTACTATTTGTGTATGCATGGAATACCAGAGAGCACACTGTGTGTCCCACAATGCGATGCTCTTCAGCTTCACTCAGTTTTACTCAAAATTGATTTTCTTGTCTTAGATGCTCTTCCAGTCTTACCAAACTAGTCTTTAATTAGTTAAAACTAGACTTCAACTGGTTTAGTTAGCAGCTATCTAAAGTTAAGACTAGTCTTAGGCAGCTTTAATTTTTTCCCCCCAACAGAGATCATTTAAAAATATCAGAAATTGTATATCATACTGTATGTGCTGTGCTGTATGCAGTAAGCAATCTATGATCATTGTTGCTCTTTATAGTCGTTAGTCCCTCTTCTAGTTTCCAGTTGCTTGTTTGTCCACAGTTTAAATTTGTTGATATATTGATCTGTAATCTTCCTTTTGTAAATGTCTGAATGTGTATTATCTACCATAATGCACTGCCAGCCCATAAGTGCCTCAAATTATGTTTACAACTTTAGACTCTGTAGGTTTGCTTATTTGGAGCACAATGGGAAAAGAAAGTGTTTTAGGTTTTTCAAAGGTCTACACTATCATAACTTACACCGTTTTTTAAATGGCTTTGGAATTTATAAAGACGTGCATTTCTACATTGTGACCTCTTTACCCTAAAACTGTTGGAAGATTTTATCTATTGTGAAGTAATGTACTCTTGTGTGTATTTACAATGAGCTGGTAAGCTTGGTTGTGAAAATGTGAAAAGAGCATCTGTTAGCAGGCCTGCAGGCACCCAGTGAAGACCACAGAGGGGTTCTTCCTGAACCTGAATAAGCTCATAGAAAGACTCATGTATTAAATCTGTGGCTCACTTATCACTTTATTACTTAGTGAGATTCAGGCATAAAGTTATGTATTAATCCCTCTTTATGAAGTACGGAGCATGTAGTCTGCATGGTAGCATAGGAAACCACAGTCACTTATTAGATCAGTGGTGGCTGCTGCCTTTCAAGAGTGGACAGAGGCTACTTATCAGTGGCAATGTATGTATTAAGATATGTTCAGTTTCTCAATTAAATTAATCAACCATGGTCAAAACAGTATTTGTACAATATATAAAAATGGTAATACTCAAGAAACAAGATTATGAACATCAAAATTAAATGCCAAATGCTGCCAGTCATTTTCAATTATTGGCTGTTTGTGGCAAAGTCCCACCTATTTGTGCCCATTTATGCATTAGGGTAGACAAGCTTGTTGTTTTGGGACAGGGGGAACTATAAAAGCCGACTGCTGTTTGTTGGCTCAGCGCTCAGTGGCTCTGACCAAATGCAATGGTTGGATGAACATTTTTTGGTTCTAAGACTTCCACAGAAGATATATGTAGGCTTAGATTTTATAATATTTAGACAATTTCTATTATTGATTGCTGTCAAGATGTGAAGAGCGTTTCAAACAGTATAACAAAATGGTTTTATGAAAAACAGTGCCTACCCAACATTTAATTAATTAATTAATTAATTTACATTTATATATACAGTTCTACCAGAAAGACTCTGGAGGCGAAATGACATAACAAAGCATACATTTATTAACAGCCCAGCAAGTAGTGTGTTATAAAGTTCTTTGGCGTAGTCCATAGCTTGGGTCCATAGCTTGCAATCCGAGGGTCCGGAATCTGAATTTCCTGCCTGAAGATGGAGGCAGGTGTGCAGCCGACCCCCTGGGAGGTATGGGCAGGGACCATCCTGGTGGTGAGGAGGATGGAGGTAAGTGTAGGCGTCAGCATCCGCGAACTCAGACATGTGTAAGTACCGATCTTTTAGAACACGATTGGTTAGATGAGAAGGTAATAAGTGACATAACAATTGAGTCTTCCTGCCAGAACTTGCCTAAAGCTTTCATTACCGGTCAAAAGTTTGGAAACATTACTATTTTTAATGTTTTTGAAAGAAGTCTCTAATGCTCATCAAGCCTGCATTTTTTGATTAAAATACAGAAAAAACAGTAATATTGTGAAATATTATTACAATTTAAAATTTAAAATAATGATGTTCTATTTTAATATACTTTCAAATACAATTTATTTCTGTGATGCAAAGCTGAATTTTTATCAGCATCATTACTCCAGTCTTCAGTGTCACATTATCCTTTAGAAATAATTCTAATTTGCTGTGATACTTTTTTCAGGCTTCATTGATGAATAGAAAGTTAAAAAGAACAACATTTATTCAAAATAAAAATCTTTTCTAACAATATAAATCATTACTACCACTTTTTTATCAAGTTAACACATCCTTGCTGAATAAAAGTATTCATTCATTTCAAAAAAGAAAGAAAAAACGTACTGACCCCAAACTTTTAAATGTTAGTGTATATTGTTACAAAAGATTGTAACAATATATATTACAAATATATATAATATATATTATCATATATTGTAACAGACAAAAAAAAACATATATATATATATATATATACTTTTTTCATAAATAAATATATAAATGCTTTGCTTTCCAGTAGTTAGGAAAATCCCAGATCCCCTGACCAACAAAAATGACCTGAGGATGATGGGTGAGAGAAAATCAATCGTAACTGCCTTAGATCAATATTAATAATTGTGATGCTGTTGTCTGTCCCTGACCTAACATAGACAAATGAGCCAAGACAAGGAGTGGAAACATAAGAAGGTTTGTTTCGAAGGGCTGTCTCTCTTCTTAAAGCAAAGCCCTACTGACCAGAAGCTGAACAGTTCAGGGTAGCAATGAAGATTTAGCCAAATAAAAAAACTCAGCTTCAAGTTGTACATTTTCATAAATAAAAAACCTCCTGAATTTTTGAGGCTAATTGCTTGCTGAGACAATAAGCAGTGTAATGCTTTTTTCCTCCACTTGAGGTGAGCTTTGACCACTGGTGCTTATTCACAGTGATCTTTTAAAGGCAATATGTGTAAGAATGTATAAGAGAAAGTTGTTTAGGTGCTATCTAGTCACAATTTCAACATCAGTTAAGGTCACAATTTTTTTATTTCATACATTATATCATAATAATTTAGCATGCACTTTTGGTAACACTTTAGTTTAGGGTCCAATTCTCACAATTAACTAGTTTCTTATTAGCATGCATATTAGGATATTGGCTGTTTATTAGTACTTATAAAGCACATATTAATGCCTTATTCTGGATGCCCATATTCAACATCCCTTAATCCTGGCCCATACCTAAACGTAACAACTACCTTACTCACTATAAATAAGCAGTAGTTAGGCTATTATTAAGGCAAAAGTCATAGTTAATAGTTACTGTAGTTAATAGTGAGAATTAGACCCTTATCTAAAGTCTGACCGCACTTTTATCCAAAGTGAAGTTTAATTCAGTATGCGACAAAATCAGAATTGACCCTTGTGCTTGTTATTACATTGTAAAAAAAGAGTTTGTCTTTTACCAAAAATAATCATTTGCCTCAAAAACTAGTTATTTTTCAGATTATGTTACAAATCTTCCTTACATTTCTTGCGTTTACTCTCGTTCTCATGTTTGGCATGGCAAAATCTAGCTTTTTCTACTTTCTTTTTCTGCCTTGCAACTTTTCTATCTTCCTAAAAAAAATCTGATAACGAGAAACAATTCAAAGAAAAAAGATGTGCTAATGACGTATAGAGTGGAGAGATCTTATGCTTCCGAAATAAAGTTTCCCCTTCAAAGTTGCACAGGAATGATTAGTCACCAGGAGGTAATTAATCCCAAGACTCCCTTGTGTCTGGGCCCAGACGGATCCCAAACTCTCATTGTTTGTTTTGATATTATGCTTCAAGAGGTAGTGTGATCTCCTCCCTGTGCGGAGCATATGTTATTGGTTTCAGTGAATCATTGAACTTATATTTGTTACCTACTTCATATGCGATGTGGCGCTGAGTTAGTTTCACGCCATTAGTGAATGAAACTATATCAATGTCTGCAGAGAGGATTTACAACGTTTGATTAGGTATCACCATGATCCCTCTCCACAGGCCCCTATCTTTGCCCTCGTAGACTTGCCCGAGTGGCAGTGGAAAGGGCCGGACATCTGAGAAGGCCTGATTGGGTTCCGCATTAGCTCTCTCAGGTGAGCTGCCCACTGGATCTGTTTACTGCCTGGGCAGCGACCACAGGGAAGTGATCCCCAGCTTTAAAGTTTGGCCCCGGATGAGGCTTTGATTACTCGCAAAAGTGTGTGTGTTTGAGTGTGTCTGTTTTTGAGGGAAGCATTGTTCAACCCCCAGCTGGGAGTTCAAACAGAGGTCCCACAGCTGTGCATCTCTGGGGAGGTAACAAGGGACTTATGGGAAACCAGAGAGAATGACATATGGCCACACCAGCGTTCCTGAGTCTGAGAAATACAGCAAGCTACGTTTTCTCTCCACCTTCTGTTTTGTTTTTTGTGCCACAGCAACTTTTTCCAGTTGCAAATGTCAAATTATATCTTAATTTGGAGATTGTGTGTGTGACCCTAGTGATCCACAGATGTTTTATCTGATGTTTTGATGTGATACTGTGGGGTATTAACATGTGAAATGACATCATAACGTCATCTCTGTGGTTCTGTTGCACAGAGCAAAGAGCAAAAGGAGGGAACACAAGCAGTGAAGTGGAAACAGAATCACAGAAAACACAGTCTAGGATCATTATCTCAAGGTGGTTTTGAGTACCAATGGGGTTTAGATTTAGTTAAAGAACCACTCTTTCATTAAAAAGTTTGATTTAGGCTATGAAAGATGAGGGTGACCTTGTGTTTTGCTTAATATTCTGTTTCTGACTGCTGAGCATTTGAAAAGGTCTCTCTGGATCATGTATGCAATATATTACGCAAGTTTGAAGAACATGCAGTGCATTCATCATCCAGAATCAAGCTCATGTTGTTTAATTCCCAAACGAATAACTCTTTTGAGTTGGTTTATTTGCTCCCCTGTATAGTCTGATTCCCGAACGAATTATTCTTTTGAGCCCAGTCTTTTTAATGAATCAAAAGCATAAAGTGTGATCAGTGTAGTCTGATTCCTAAACAAATACTCTTTAAGAAGAGGAATCAGAACCCGAACCCTTTACAATTATCATTCCTAATCTTGAATTATTCTTTTGAGCCCAGTCTTTTTAATGAATCAAAAGCATAAAGTGTGATCAGTGTAGTCTGATTCCTAAACAAATACTCTTTAAGAAGAGGAATCAGAACCCGAACCCTTTACAATTATCATTCCTAATCTTGAAGCTGATTCTTACAATCTTATCCTTAACTGTTTTGCTTTGAGATCTTTAGATTAGATAATAATGTTGGACATGTGTATTTGACTTCTCAATCACCTTGCCTATTCTTGTGCTCTCTCGTTAGGATGTTCCAGGTAACCCAACACTGCATAAATATTTGTCCAACATAACCGTGCCCCTTCAGATCATAATGATGCTGAAACCCGACAACCCCCCCCCCCCCCCCCCCCCCCCCCAGGAAGTAATTCTACCCAAGCTTGCATGGCCATTATTGATGGCCAAGTAAGTGTTACTGTTACAAACCAATTACTCAGTCATTCAACTTTGATGAGGGACTCTACAAATAAGCCGAGATGCTTATCGCTTTCCAACTCTCGCTTTCACCAAGGCCCACCCTTCCTGCGGCTCACTTTTTCCTCTCTTTCCTATTAAGTAGGAGGAGAAAATGACAGTTGGCTGTCTCGACTGGTATCAAGGGAAAGTTTCTGCTGGTTCAAGAGGTAAAGAAGTCAGAGGTGAGCAATGTGTCCCCACAGTGACACTGAGAAATCTGGTGACCCAGTAAAGTGATATCACGCCAAAGAGGTAAGGGAAGACTAAAAAAAAAGTGTTCGCCACCCCTTCATGTGTCTAAACTGGTAAAAGATGGGAAGGTGTGTGTCAGCGATGCAGTGAAGGATGGGGAACTTCCTTTCCAGTGTTTGCACGTGTGAGTAGGAGGTGTGTATGCACGAGGCAACAGTGGCAGACACCCTGAAGCTATACAAAACCAGAGTCTGACAGACATATGACTGGAATTTTTGACATGTTTAATTTACCTGTTTAATGACTATGAATGACCTGTATTCGTCTTTGTGATTCACATTTCAGATGCATCTGGAACTTGGTGATCACTTGAAGGCGGCAGCCAATGAGTTATTTTTTGTCCAAAAGTGTTCTTTTAATTCTCGTCAAGCTGACAGAGGCACTTGTGTTATTTAACATCTGATAAAAAAGGAAACAGGCGTTTCCTCAACAGGAAGGATGTGCCTGGTGAACGTCCCCTGTGATGTGTGAGAAAGGGGAACCAGGCCCGCAGCCAAACGACGCTGGTAGCAGTTTAACTAATGAGGTCGTGAGATCCATTCATGGAATTGATGGTCATAACGAAAGACTCGGCGGCATGTGATGCATACTCGGCTGGATTCTGTGCTTGATCCGACACTGTTGTGCTGAAGAAACCTGTTTGAATTTAGTCCGCTGCCACAATCACGGTTTGGTCAAGGACTAATCCTACTCTATGTCCGTGCAAACTCACTAGAGAGATAAACTGGTCCTTCGAGCGCAGGGCTTTGCTAGTTACTCTTTTGATGACCGTGGGGAAGTTTCTACTCTCTTTGAGGTTTCCTCGTCTGTTCACTCCAGGCTTTTCAACTCCAATCCGACTCTTTCTAGCGGGATTTGTGATAAAAGGCGAGTTTTCCTTGTAGTGTACGCTCCCTAGAGAGCAGAGCAGAGAAGCTGTTGTGCATTAACTCAGTACTGAGGCAGAGCATCTGGGTGATGTTTATGGAGATTTATTGGTCTCCCCCAGGCCCTAATTGCCTCCTCCCCAGTGGGTAGTCCTGTTAGGGCCGATGAGATTGTCATCCCTCTCTGGGCCTGATAATGGCTGGAGCAGGTGGACCAACGTATTGTTTACGTCTGTAGGTTATAGAGACAAATGGTGCCCCCAGACTCCTTTTGGCCCGGAGGACACACACAGATCAGAGGGAAACTTCCCCTCTTGGGTCATAAACAGAGCTGTTGCACCTCAACTTGGCCTTCATGTTCATTGTTGAGAGGCGGGTTAAGGGATATATTTGTAATAAAAATGTGTTTAATGTGAACAGCATGTCATTTTCTGTCTGATTTAGAGTGATTAAAAGAGAGTTGAGCACTATCTGGTTGAGGAATACATTTACCAGTGTTTCTTCTTTTTTGGACTTTCTACAGTCTTTTTCGTTTTGTGAAATACACTTCGTAACTCATTTGGTTACTGGCATGAAAAGACCCAACAAAGTTTTTCACTTCACAGTTTTCTGTGAAGACCAGAGAAAGGTGGAGGCACAAAATGATCAGACAAAATGCTTCAGGCAGGGAAAACTTCAGGGTAGAAAGTGAGTGTCCCAACCTGCCTGATTTTCAAGGTTATTACAAATCATCTATCTAGGCCAAGAAAACCATACTTTTTTAGAAAAACTTGATTTTACCGTATTTTCCGGACTATAAGTCGCTCCGGAGTATAAGTCGCATCAGCCCAAAAATGCGTCATGACGAGGAAAAAAACATATATAAGTCGCACTGGACTATAAGTCGCATTTATTTAGAAATTTATTTAACAAAATCCAAGACCAAGAAAAAGTTATTTAAACAGACCTTAATTCATTAAAACAGAAGGCATTTAAGTTATTCAGCTACACACAATAGCACAAAGAACAACATGCTGAATATGTGTCCGGTATGTTGTTAACGTAACACATCAACGGTTAGCTACACAATAGCATAAAGAACATACCTGAGAGGCTGAATAGGATCAAATAAAAAAAAAAAAACATAACAAGAAAGCGAGTCCAACAGTTATCGGTAAAGCAATTTCACCAAGCTCCCGCGATCTTATTCCACATCACTGAAGGGGATTTTTTCAGCGGTAAAACTAGCTGTAGTCTAGAGCGCATAGAGCGGTCTCTCGTGGCTGTAGACGGTAATGTCACCCCCAATTTCGGCAAATGATGCATTCACGTCGTACCACAAATACATCAAAAACTCGCAAATAATAATCTGGGGCCGACAGCGATCCTGTGACGAGTAAATCTTGGTAATTTTGATATATAAGTCGCACCTGACTATAAGTCGCAGGACCAGCCAAGGTATGAAAAAAGTGCGACTTATAGTCCGGAAAATACGGTATTCATGCAATACACTTTTTAAAGCTAAAGTTTGTTATTTTTTGACATGAAAAAAAATCTCATATCCAGTTGAATATGCAGAGAGAATTATGGGTTGATTTCCTGCAAAAATGTGAGCACTGTAGTGCTTTAAAAACATTGCTCTGGTTATTTGAGAGTAACTAGCAGCATTAGCAACACTGGCTCACCCAATGGCATGAGTTTTGGGGCGGGGCTATCTGCTTGGCTGTCTAATGGCAGACAGTGTTTGGGAAACTTGTTTGAAAACAATCATCAGTTTGGTGAGGCTGACACAGAAATAAGATTTTTCACTTTAATTCTACATTTCCAGTTCATTTTGTGAGCTTGTTCCTTTTTAAACTATTTTAATGTTATAGTCTTTTAATACTATTTTCTTTGTATGTCTTCTGTGTTGTTCCTAACATTAAGAAAGACATTGCACTTCTGAAAAGAAGTGGTTTGACTGTACTGTATTTAAAAAGCCATCACAATATAACTATATTTAGCTTTAGTTTTAACTCCAAGATTTTTTTTCTCCTAGTTCTTTCAGTCAGAGTGAATAAGTGATGGAGATATCTTTTGTAGAGTTAAGCTGGTCTTGTCAATTGTTTTAAGTTAATTGAATATTGATCTGAAGTTCTGTTAAGTTGTGTGAATCAATTTTCTTTTCTTTCATGTTTTACAAACTAAAAAGACTTTCATGTAAGACAAACTAAAAGGACATTTTTTAAACTTAAATATGTCTATGATCACAATAGCGGTTTACTTTGATTTAGACTATAACATTGTTATTGATAGAACTAGTGCAAAGTGCCTGTGCAAAATCAGTTTTTGTGTGTGTTTTTAGAAATTGTTGGTTTGGTGTGTTTGAGTGCTCATTGTTACAATTAAACAACAAAAGTTCAGTGACATTTTTATTTGTGCATGGTAGAAAGCAAATACTGATACTGACATAATGACATACAATAAATATGGAACATTGAACTACATGTTTCAGGGAGCAGGTTACACAGTGAACTCCGAGAAAACGCTACGCTTGAGCAAACAGTTTGAGAATAGGCTAGTACAAATGATGGCCGTGAAAGAGACTGTGAACGCATTGAATAGGATATGTTTAGTTGGTGAATAGCATAGGCTACTATTAAACAGTAGCGATAATGTTAAGTGCACCAGAATAAAATATAATATTCAGAAGTTAACAGTGTAGCTGACTTACAGATTCAGTTAACATCCACAAATGAATAAGCGCGACAATTCAGGGAGCAGCGACACAGTTAACTCCGAAAAAACGCTACGCTTGAGCAAACAGTTTGTGAATAGGCTACTACAAATGATGGCCGAGAATAAAATATAATATTCAGAAGTAAACAGGGCTGACTTAATGTTTAGCTGACAGTGTTTATGTCAGAATGTTTATTTTTAAACCACAACCTTCTAAGTGCTTCTTTTACCGATATATTTACCGATATCTTTTGCATTAATAATCCAAACAACGTCAAACTCAGCACTGCACTTACTCGTGCCCGTAGCAAGACACCTGTCAAGTTTGAAATCCATCGGACTCACGGTTTAAGAGATATTCGAATAACAGACAGACAGACGTTCCTGTAATTTATAGATGTGATGATTTTGGAATATATTTTTAATATACTTTTTTGTGCATAATGAATCACTTGGTGTGAAGGTATTCTTTTTTTTCCTTTTATTTTAGAAAAACAATATGTACATGGTCTGTTTATAGCTATAGTGCCAATTGCTGGATTTGCTGCACACGGCAAAAAAAATCCTTAACACAAGATAAAGCTGACATGCAAAACGCTTTGTTTTCAGAGAATAGTGTTTATCTTGCGCAACTGGCAGAATTTTCTTTTTTGCATGTTTGTTTAAAATAAGTGAAAAGGTCTACCTGTAACGATGGCAGGAGGAATGAAGCAGAGAGCGAATCCAATGCAAGCACTTTAATTATCTAACAGACAAGTAATCCAGAAAACTCTAAACTCAGAACAAGGCACACAGGACACAGAACTAGGAACATCTCACAAACAACGACGAACAAACACCAACTGAAGAACAAGGGTATAAATACACAGGCAAACAAGCTAAACAAGATAACAAGGGGGCGTGGCTAATCAGAAACACATGGGGAGACTAATCAACAGAACGGGGAACAGCTGAACATGTAAAGACAGGGAAACACATGACAGACAAGAACAAGGAACAAAACACAACGCCCACACCGTGACGGGACCAGCGGCGAAGGAAACTCTGGGCTGGACGGGACCAGCGGCGAAGGAAACTCTGGGCTGGACGGGACCAGCGGCGAAGGAAACTCTGGGCTGGACGGGACCAGCGGCGAAGGAAACTCTGGGCTGGACGGGACCAGCGGCGAAGGAAACTCTGGGCTGGACGGGACCAGCGGCGAAGGAAACTCTGGGCTGGACGGGACCAGCGGCGAAGGAAACTCTGGGCTGGACGGGACCAGCGGCGAAGGAAACTCTGGGCTGGGTTCATGGGCTGTCGCTGATGTGTGTGCTGCCCACACACACAAAACCGCCATGGACACCACAATGAGCGCTGTGTCTTCCAGAGCAGACTCAAGTGCGGCGTGTTCAGTCTCTGGCGGGCAGGTGATTGGCTCCGGTTCTGGCGAACAGGCGACGGGCTCTGGCTCTTGCTCGAAGACTGGCTCTGGCTTGACGTGGCCGACGTGAAGCTCTGGCTGGACGTGGATGACGTGAAGCTCTGGCTGGACGTGGATGACGTGAAGCTCTGGCTGGACGTGGATGACGTGAAGCTCTGGCTGGACGTGGATGACGTGAAGCTCTGGCTGGACGTGGCTGACGTGAAGCTCTGGCTGGACGTGGCTGACGTGAAGCTCTGGCTGGACGTGGCTGACGTGAAGCTCTGGCTGGACGTGGCTGACGTGAAGCTCTGGCTGGACGTGGCTGACGTGAAGCTCTGGCTGGACGTGGCTGACGTGAAGCTCCGCCTGGACGATCTCTGGCTGGATGGTCTCTGGCTGGACGGTCTTTGGCTTAGGAGCCACCGGACACGTCGTTGAGGAAGCCATTCTTCTCCTCCTCCTCCGTCTCCGGACCACCGGAACTGGGACCACCGGAACAGGGACAAGCGGTGAAGGCCAGGCGTGACACGGGATGAAGCTCTCCAAACATCTGGAGAGCGCCTCTCTCCAGCCCAGACCAGAGATATTGGGAAGCTCCCTCGGGCTGACCTCCTTAGCCCCCAGCCGGTAACACAATTTAATTGCCTCGTCTCCGAGGGAGCAGGAAGAAGCAAGAGGAATAAATCCCCACGTGAACTGAAATAAATCAGGGCTATCCAGGGCCAAGGCTGCGATCTGACCCGCGAATTCCCGGCTCATCCTGGGGAGATCAGACGAGGTCCGTGCTGCTGGATTCCTTTTGGTCCGTCGTTCTGTAACGATGGCAGGAGGAATGAAGCAGAGAGCGAATCCAAATTCAAGCACTTTAATTATCTAACAGACAAGTAATCCAGAAAACTCTAAACTCAGAACAAGGCACACAGGACACAGAACTAGGAACATCTCACATCAAACAACGACGGACAAACAGCAACTGAAGAACAAGGGTATAAATACACAGGCAAACAACCTAAACAAGATAACAAGGGGGCGTGGCTAATCAGAAACACATGGGGAGACTAATCAACAGAACGGGGAACAGCTGAACATGTTAAGACAGGGAAACACATGACAGACAAGAACAAGGAACAAAACACACCCGCCCACACCATGACACTACCACTGACAGATACTTAGCCTTAATATCTTTAACCGGTTTGCTTCAACAGTCTTAAATATGAATATATTGAACACTATATACATAAATAATGCATAATAATTTAAATAAATAATGACTATGTAATGATATCTATTTTGGACTCCAGTATTATATCCATATAAAGTAAAAACACTTACCTAGCTTATTGTCACGGTGTGGTGCAGGCAGAAAAAGACGAGGGAGAATAAAAAGTTCCAATGCAAACTTTTACTAATAATATAATTCAAACAGGTACAGACAGGCAGAAGGTTCACACACACACTTAGTAGGACGGAGATCGGACAAAGACTGACTGAATAGAATGAAACTAAATACAAACACTGATTAACAGAACACAGGTGACATAGATGATGATGATGATGATTAACTAAATGACAGTAACTATGGATACGAATGAGTGGCGGGAAAAGAACAAAGGAAGACATGTGACTACTGAAAATACAAACAAACACTGACACGTGACACTTATAGACCAACCCTAATATTTTACTCAATAATTTATTTATTCATGATATAATAATATCCTCTGTCTGTTAACATTATCTTTACCTTTGTAGACTTTCATATTTTATATATGGTTACAGTCATAAGCAAAAACAAAAAATATCTGCAGAAAAATGGAGACATTTCTATGTGTGGGAGGCAGGCGGCTGGTGACAGGCTCATGATTTTTGCAGAGAAACATGACTTCAGAAGGCCTGTCTGATGAGTCTGAGACAGGCCTGTCAGAGAGAGTGTAAGTGCACTAATGAATGCGAGCAGCCTCGCCACTCAGGGCATGAATATTGTATATATATGTAAGTGCATATTTTCTCTACTCCCCATCTGATGCTTAGTCCCAGGTCCACATGTACAGAGAGGAAAGTCACACAAAATCAGTGACCAAAGTCAGCGAAGCACAGGCCTGACGAATATCTCAAGGATATTAAATCGAATTCTAAATTTGTCAGACACTCTGTATCTCACTTTTTGTGAAGGGGATAGATTTAGATCCAGTCACTGAAAACCTTTAATTTGAGCAGGAAGAGGCTACAGAAAACAATTATAAAAGACACTGCTTGAAGTTGATGTCAGATTGATGTTTATAGATCAAAATTGACCCAAATAACTTTTTTTGTATTGTGCATGATTTATTGGAGCATGTTATTCCAAAAAAAACAATGTTTGTTTTTTCCATGTCTAATGATTTGCAGCACCTCTGAAATAACTTTTTTCAGATATTTCTTAAAATCTAAAATTATATACATACAAATTACATATATTTTTCAAAATATGCAAAAAATTACAGAAAATAAATAGTTTAAAATGTAGTTAGAGTTATATATTTCCAATAAGTTGTTTTTTTGTGTGTAATTGGGCATTTAATTTGAAAAATGTTTGTCCTTGAATCATGCTTACCATCAACTTGATCCAATCAGTTGTCTTTTTTCTCATTCTGTTTCACTCTGAAATATGTTATCGTTCAGGTAAAATATGTTTCAAATGCTGTTTTACTATAAATTCAAAACAGTGAGTCATGTGGAGGAGTCAGTAGGTGGACCAGACATGTGGGTGGCAGATGTTTAGGGGCCAGTCTGAGGGTGATATCTGGGTGAATTAGGTATGATTCACTCAGACACACAGTCATTTCACACCAGTAACAGGTACGAGCAAAACATTGTGGCAGTCAGATTAAGCAACGCTGTGTTATTGCAGGACTAAAGCTTCCAAAACCAAGTGACAGATGCAGTGTGGAAAGAGTTTGCAACAACCCATGTGTATTTGAGCAACACTGATGCATCTATTTTTGTTACAGCTCACTTTTGCCCCTTGTAATTTGTTTTGAATCTGTTAGATGGACCAAATCGAATATTGAAATGAGTTCCATGCCCCATCTGCCCTGCTTGTGCTTGTGCATGTGATCTGAGCCAGATAAGAGAGACTGTTCCTGTCTGCCTATTGAATACACAAACTTGAAGACCAATTTACTGAATGCTAACTTTCCATTGTAGGGCTTTCTGGCAAGTGAGTTTTCTTCAAGGCCATTACTGAGAAGAAAAGAAGCATTATAGTCTCATACATTATTTATTCTTTCTTTCTTTCTTTATTTCTCAAAATTTTGTGCCATTACACATTATATAATCCATATGACAATTTGAATTAAAGTTTAATTAAAATTCTAAAAATAGCTAAAAACTAAAAGCAATCATTTAAAATGCTACAAGTGAATTTAAGCATCACATCATCATAATTAATCCTTAAAAACTAAACCATCACACCAATATAATTAATCACTAAAAACTAAAATCAGTCATTTTAAAAGTGAATTTATGCATCACACAATATAATGTACAGTATGAATAATGGATATTCATTTTTAGATTTGCATTCAATAAGTTAATCAATTATTGGTGTTGATTAACTTAAAATGAGCGTGAGATGAAGGCGAGGGTAGTTTTCTTATTCAATTTACATCATAACTTTTCTTTTTGTTTAAAATCCTAAAACCTTTTTGGTTGCACTTTATTTTAAGGTGACATATTTACATTGTAATTACTCAAAGAAGTACTGAGTAATATTAATTAACTACATGTACTTACTATAGAGATACGGTTAGGGTTTGTTTAGGTTTAGTTACTTGTAATTATGCATAACTTACTGTTAATCTATAATTAAATTCTGTTATTACTATTTAGTAACTTGCTATATAGTATGTCACCTTAAAGGACAATTCTGGCGCAAAATGAGCCTATAGGGGTAAATAACACATGGGTAAATGATAATAGAATGTACCTTATCTTTAGTTTTAGTTTTACCAAAGAATAGCTTATAACGCTAGTATATAGGGCATAGAATAAGTAAAAATAAAAATTGCTACTTAATACCACTAGCAAGGCTCAAAATAACGAACGCCGATCTACGTGAGCTGAACTGTGACTATCGACCAGCACGTAGCGCCGTTTGTGGTTCGACTGGTCGAGAGCGAGAAGATGGCCCCTGCCTGTATATGCGAAGTGTACTGTCTCTGTAAAGTATCTCCTTATTAAACTCTCTGTACACTTACAAAGTTCTCAATGCTTCGGTTTGCAGGTAGAGACCCTCATTATGCTACTGTGTCAGTGGGGGGTTATTTTGAGCCTTGTTAGTGGTATTAACTAGCAATTTTAATTTTTACTTATTCTATGCCCTATATGCTAGCATTATAAGCTCATCTGTGGTAAGACTAAAAATAAAACTGGGTACATTCGATTATCATGAAAACGCATCCCAGAGAACGGTGGACTCGGTACCCATGTGTAATTTACCCCTAGGTTCATTTAGCCCCTGAATTGTCCTTTTAAAATAAAGTGTTCCCATATTTTGTCCTTCGGATGAGACATTAAATCGAGGTCCTGACTCTGTGGTCATTAAAAATCCCAGGATGTCCTTCGAAAAAGAGTAGGGGTGTAACCCCGGCATCCTGGCCAAATTTGCCCATTGGCCTCTGTCCATCATGGCCTCCTAATCATCCCCATATACTGATTGGCTTCATCACTGTCTCCTCTCCACCAGTAAGCTGGTGTGTGGTGGGCGTTCTGGCGCAATATGGCTGCCGTCATGTCATCCAGGTGGACGCTGCACATTGGTGGCAGTTGAGGAGATTCCCCCTTCCATGTAAAGCGCTTTGAGTACCTTGAAAAGCACTATATAAATGTAATGAATTATTATTATTATTATTATTATTTATTTCCAGGTTTAAGTGCAAAAAAATCCTGGATTTTCAGTGTGTTTTCTGACTTTTGTATGTATGTGTATATATACATGTAAGATGCGCATATTTTTGTAGGCTTCTGTGGACATTCTTCTTTATATGCTTTGTAAATCCACACTGTATTGAACACCAGGAAACAGTTATTCAGTTACAGACAAGATACTTAGTCATGAATCCATTGAGTTTGTGGCTGGGAGCTTAAGTGGGGACTGACTTTCTACAATAATCAGGCTGTCATGTTGTCACCAAGCTGTGACATCCGTATCGACTGTGATAGCGCTGAGCTCTGCTTCTAGTTCATTCTCTTTAGCACCTGTCACTTTCCATGCACTCCATCACACCTGTTGTGATAAATTCACTCCTTTTTTGTGTCCCAAAGGCAGTTGCTCTAATTTATTTTCCCTCTCTGTCTCCTAGAATGGTTTCAGTGTGTTCAGAGGCATATGGGAGGATTTAGACGACTTTATATTTTATAAAGATACGGTCGTAACACACTGGCTGCAGGAGTGTGGTTGGGAAAACACTCATAGTGAACCCGGTTAAAACAAAGGCAATCAAAAACATTTATCATTGCTATAGATGCGTGTGCTTGCCACCCTTATCTCGGTTGCTATAATTACAACCTATCAGGAAGTGGCACAACTTCTTGTAAAGTTCAATGGAAAAACCGACACTCGTATACTGTACCACAACAGGGCTGACAACCGCAGTGAGGGGTCTGACCTTACACAATGGTATTTCAAACATCAGCAAAACATAACTGATTGTCAAAAAAGTATTTAAACACTTTAGCCACACTTATATAAAAGAACACTTTTCAAGTAAAACGTTTTACAGAAAGAAGTTTGTTACATAGGTTTCAAGTGTCCAAAAACACTGTATTTTAGACATTTACAAAAAGGAGACACTAAAACATATCTATGGAAATATAACTCACAAATTTAGAAAAGATCAAGATCGGTTTCCTCCTGTTTACATGGTTCTTTTTTTTTTCTTTCTTCATGTTTGCCAGGATGTTGGTGAATTATTTACATTCTTGGACACATGCGAAAATGTTTGATAGCACGTCATTGATTATCATAAATATTCAAGCATGCTGCTTAGACTTACAGATTTAGAAAGTTCATGAAAACCAGTCGTAGTTGCAGCTGTAGGCTCTGTGGGAGGGAGAAGGGTGGGTATAGACAAGGAAACACATCAGATTGAAAGCGAGCGAGGCTGCCGAGAATTGTCACTGGCACAACCAAATGTGACTGTGTATAGAAAGAAGAATTTTTCATGTCTGTGCCTCTTTGATTCATATACATATAGAGAGACAGCAGGCTCAGACTCTCGCTCTCTCTGTCCAACCGAATCTTGTGTCTGGCTCAGAGGGTGCACTGGGGAGAGAGTGTGAATAGTCGTGTTTTACCACAGGCTGGCCCTAGATTGAGGAAAGCACCTACTTGCTTTTTAAACTTTCTTGAGGTTGCTTGTTGCATTTTTGTGCCTGCATGCCGAAGCCCCCTCTGTTCACCTTTGCCTCTGCTAAGCTTACATGTAAGTTGTAAAAAAACAAAAAACTTTTCTACCTGCCTTTGATACCCAGCCCTTGAACTGCTTTACCGCATAGCACAGGAAGTTGGCCAGCCTACTGGGTAGACTGTTGTTTCTGTTAGTCTGCTTCATGCAAAAATAAGGGCATGGAAAAAGAGCCAATACGTTTATGAAAAAGCCATATAGGCATTATTTACCATTCTCTGAACTATTCTCACTAGCCTATAACCAATTTGTTGAATAAAGCACTCTTTCTGTTAGACACTATTTGCAAATCTCATGCAAAACTCTAAACACATTCTCACTCACTAAAACCCATTTCGCACTGTGATACTTTTGTGTCACAAAACACTAAACACAAGAGGCAAAAGTTCAACACAACTAAAACGCAGTTGTCATCGTTTACACACAACGATTCAAAATTATTCACACATGTTTCTAATGATGTGATCAAACTAACTGTACACAATATAAGCCAGTTCAGAGTGCACAGGTGATACCAACTATAGATGGAAACAGTCTGAGAGGGAGAAGTACATAAGAGGTGGTGGATGAGGAGGAAGAGGATGAGGACGAGAAAGTGCAAGGTGTAAAGGGTGTTATCAAGGCTCGATCTGTCAGGGCTTTTCAAGAGACAACATTGCCTCTGATGTGGACAAAGTCCTCGGTCCGAAACAACTTACAGTATTTGAGTAACATGCTTTTCATTTAGAGTTTTATTTTACCTTTTTGGGTTTTGCAGTTGGACTTCAGTTTTTTTTTTTACAGTATATACAAGTGCTGAATATACAGACATTCAGTAGCCTACTATTCAATATTCAGTACAATATTATACTTGCAGGACATACAATATACATTATATTCACCTTACTCGGTTGCAATTACTATGCTTTTTTAATTGCAAAAATTGTTTAATGTATACAATATTTTTTTTCTGTAATGTTCTGAATCCTGTGTTCTCCATTTTTTGATGTAGTGTCTAACTAATGATCTGTAGTGCTTATATTATTGACGTGTGTGTGTGTGTGTGTGTGTGTGTGTGTGTGTGTGTGTGTGTGTGTGTGTGTGTGTGTGTGTGTGTGTGTGTGTGTGTGTGTGTGTGTGTGTGTGTGTGTGTGTGTGTGTGTGTGTGTGTGTGTGTGTGTGTGTGTGTGTGACTTTGAGTACAGGTGAAATGGTTTTGAAGCGATTGTTTGACTTTGCCAGAAGAGTCAGGGGTTTTGTGAGTTTAGTTAGACATTTTTTATACTTTTGTTCAGCAAAGATAGATTAAATTGATCAAAAATGACAGTAAAGACATTTATAATGTTATAATATATTTCTATTTCAAATAAATGCTGTTCTTTGGAAAAAAAATATTCATTAAAAAAAAAGTTTGTACAGTTTTCATAAAAATATTATGCATTACAAACATTTTCAACTGTTATGAGAAATGATTATTGAACACCAATTATATAGTTATAGAATGATTTATGAAGCATTTATGACACTTAAGACTGGAGTAGTGGCTGCTGAAAATTCAGCTTTGCCATCACATGAATAAATTACATTGTAAAAAGAAATCCTTTTCTAGTTCAATATATTTTAAATTAATAAAAATGTAATAATTCTTCACAATATCACTGTTTTACTGTGGTGAGCAAAAGGCACTTCTTTCAAAAACATTTTACAAATCTTACAGACCACAAACGTTTGAACAGTGGGATGGTTGGTTGAATGGATGGATGGATAGATAGATAGATTTTCTCTTCCAGGAAAATAGACTAAAAATTTTGATGACTTTTCCTGCACCACACACTTTTGTCCAATCAGATGCTTACCTGCAACCTATAGCAATAGTTACATCAGAGCATATAAGCAATTATTTGCTAAAGTCATTTCATGGGGTCTTTAAAACTTAAAACGTCTTTAAGCACTTGGAAGTGGAACATCTTACATCAAAATATTGTTATGTTACAAAAACATTTAAGCTTAGAATGAGCAAAAGTAGGTCTGAAATCCTTGTTTTCTGTTGCTCATATTACAGTTCATTTGAGAATGCCCATGTAAAGTGATGATCATGCAGATTGTAGATAATTCGAGTAGGTTTTTGAGAATCATCAGTGTGTAAATCTTTAAATTAGCAGTGGTATGAGTCAGCCTGTATCTGTTTCTTCTCACTGTAGGGTTGAAGTGAAACCACCATCATCAGCAGTTTGACCACTCTTTTGCAATAATAGCATTCGTTTTCTCCTCACTCATTTCACTGTCGACCTATAAAAACTCTCGGCACATCGAGCCCGCCCAGCTGACTCCACACTTGTTGAAAGCACATATAATTTCGGAAGAGCGTGATAGAGCATAATGAAGACAGGAAGAAAAATTTAGTGACTCTCGAGGATAAGAAAAATAAATATTGCTGCTTCAAGCGAGATTTTATCTGCTGAGATCGTTGATACGGTTGTCAGGAACTTGTGCGGGGGAAAAGGGCTGATTTTGTAAGATGGAGAAGAACGTTTGGGGCCGTGGTTCTGCTGAGGGCATGTCATCTGTGCTTCCAAGAAAAGAAAAGATAAAAGGCATCAGTCAACAAACTCCCATTTAACACTAAATACTCTTGAGACTCACTTGTCTTGGGACGTGCCAATTCGGTGACATTGACTACTTGTATAAAAATTGCTGAGGACAATAAAACCAGAGAAGCCGGAAAGTTTGGATTCCAAACAATAAGAAAATAAATAAGACTGGATGCTGGCCTAAGACAACAGTCACCGATGAAACTGTCAAGCTGCAAGATCAACATTTGTCAGTTGCGCTTCCTCTGGAAATACACGACCCTGAGATTTTATCAGGGGATCGTTCCCGATCCAGTATTTGTTACTTTGAGACACTGTTTATTTTCATGCGCTTTTGATTAGTGAAGCTCTCTTCATTCTAGCCTGGTTGTTTCTGGACCGTATCCCAACACAATAGGGAATATTCACCCCATGATTTACATCATGCTGTGACCGAACAATATAGAGTGTCAGCGTTTCTTTGAAGGTCCTTTGGGTATACTGTTGCTTTACATAGCAAAAGTCAATATGGCGAGTTAAAACATCGGCCTTGCTGTGATGTTTATTTCACCATACTCTGTCAAAAGACCAACTTGTTGTTTTATGCTTGTCGCTCATACTTTTCCCACATCCACATGTCACTGGCTGAGGTGAACAGGCCTGGAAACAAATTTGTACTGAATATGAGCAACTCTTTGTGTTCCCTGAGTTGTCGTCATAAAGACACGCCAGGGTATAAACCTGTTTTCGCATGCATTGCATTTGGTTTCACGCTCACAAAACAAGATTGTTGGTTAAAGGGATAGTGTACCCAAAAATGAAAATTAGCCCATGATTTACTCTCACTGAAGCCATCCTAGGTGTATTCTTACACCTAGGATTCTTCTTTTTTTTCTTTCAGACGAATACACACTTCTTTCATTCTTCTTTCAGACGAATACAATCAGAGTTATATTAAAAAATGTCCTCTTCCAAGCTTCATAATTGCAGTGAATGGCTGTATGTCTTTGGAAGTACATCAATGCGCATCTATTGATGATTAAAGTGCTCGACACGGCTCTCCGGGGGTTAATAAAGGCTTTCTGAAGTGAAGCGATGCGTTTGTGCAAGAAAAATATCCATATTTAAAACTTTATCGACTAAAATAGCTAGCTTCCAGCAGACGGCCGTACGCATCGACTAACGCCAAAAGAGTAACCCTTGAACTTGCACAATGTAATGACGAACTCGGTTGCCCAGCCCTGTTCGCTTGAACCGCGAGAGGCATCAATTGCCGTAATTATGTTGTGCGTTAAGAAAACTGCTTTCAACATCGATAATAATGAGAAATGTTTCTTGGGCAGCAAATTAGAATAATTTCTGGAGGATCATGTGACACTGAAGACTGGTGTAATGATGCTGAAAATCCAGCTTTGCATGACTGGAATAAATTAAGTTTTAAAATGTATTACATTGGATTTATTACAACAGTTATATAAAATTTGTATAACATTTATTTTTTGTAATATATATATATATATATAAAAATATATATATATTTGTATATACTTTTTGTATATATATACAAAAAGTAGCAAATTGCATTGAATCTATTAAAGGAGGCAACACGTGTATATATATATATATATATATATATATATATATATATATATATCAATTTTTTTAAAAGAGGTTTTTGCTACTTTTGTCAATTGCTTTTGTTTGCAAAAATAAAATACAAATATTTATTTTATTTTAGTAGCAAAAACATCTTTAAAAAAAATTGATATATATATATATATATATATATATATATATATATATATATATATATATACACGTGTTGCCTCCTTTAATAGATTCAATGCAATTTGCTACTTTTTATCCGTTTTTGCTTGACTGGGAAAGCTACACTATTTTAAAATGGCTATTGTCGCACTACTATGTTTAGTCAGTCCAAACACTGGCAGGAGTCATGGCTGTGATGTCCGTGGTGAGACCAGGGACTTGAATGTAGAATATGAAGTCATTGTCAGACACGTCTGTCATTTTGCTTGAATGTGGCGCAGTACATTGTTGACCCCATTCATGGCTTTTCCATAAGGTGTGGTTGTGTATTTTCTGAACTGCAGGAATATCCGGAGGAAAACCCCTGCTTTTATGAATGAGGCTGTGAAAAGCCTACTTATACTTTCCAAAATAGGCCATACGGTGTTGTTTTTGTTTGTGGTAGATGCGTACGGGAATGAGGTGAGTGCAGGGGTCAAAGGTTAAATTGAAGTGAGGCAGGAAGACTTACCAGTGGTTTCTTTCAGGAACTTATCCTCCTTTATGTGGTTGAAAACCTACTTAGTGATTATAGAGCGCATAAGAGCTAAATATAGACTGGCTGGAAATTCTCTATACAAAATAAGTGAATTGTCACCATGCGGTTTTTCCGTCTCCTCTAACCCAGCGGCATTTTAAAACTCCGATTTTCTCTCCCTGTGTGTCAGAAGAAAAAAGGAAACTTCTATTTTTCAATAAATATTGTTCATTCTCCCGAACCACTACTCCTTTTTTCTTCTGCTTTGGCTTTTGGGGAGGTAAAAAAAAAAAACGTAATTTATTTTTCATAAACAGTGCATGCACAAAAAATAGCACATTTGAATACTTCCCTAGAGGGCTTGTGTTCAAATGAAAACAATGAAAACACAATCATAACACTGTGGTGTTGTCGGAGAGGTTATAATGGAGAGCTGTTCCAGTGCAGCTCTGGCCCCTGTCCAGTGATTGTCAGATGTGATCAGAGGGAGGTCTTCACTCTTGATATGATCGAGGAGTCAGTAGAAGTTAAAAAATCTGTTTTTTTAACTGTTCAAAATTGGCACATTACCATGAGCAAGAAAATGATCACATGAGCTCAGTAATGCATAGAGATAAAAAAGTTCTTATGCAGATAATGAGAGACTAGACACCGTTCACATACACACTGCTCTCCTCTTCTGAGTGCTTAATCCTGCATGTTCACTCACAATTAAGTTATTTAAAGGAGTGACTGACAACCTTCCTGGAAAATTCAGGTAGTGAAACACATATTTTTTTTAAATGTGCATAGTGTGAACCGAACCAAACTTGCACTTTAACTTGTCACTAACTATTCAGGTGGACTTATGTAGCCAATCAGTGAACTAATCATGCTTATTAGCTGATTATTTTTAAAGAACCAGTTCTGGTTCACAGCTGCACTGAACTATTTATTCACGATTCATCCAACTCATTCATCCAACTTGGTTATGAGCAAAGTCCCTTTCAAAGAAAGTCTCTCGGGCAGCTATTTCAGTCATTCAAGACTAAGCCCTATCTGTTTAAATGGGGGAATCCTGAAACCTCAAATCATATTTTAAATCAGAAAAAAAAATATCTGACATTAACTGTCCATTGAATGTTATTTCCTATGCTCAAATAGAGTTAAAACAGCTTATTTTTGGGCTAGACTAGCCAATGCGTATGTGTAGTCCTAAGTCCTTCTATAAGAACCAGAGCTTCTA
Source organism: Siphateles boraxobius (assembly GCF_051911475.1). Classification (NCBI taxonomy): domain Eukaryota; kingdom Metazoa; phylum Chordata; class Actinopteri; order Cypriniformes; family Leuciscidae; genus Siphateles; species Siphateles boraxobius. Next base: position 2,890,383 of record NW_027508788.1, read on the forward strand.
ACGGCAGCTGCAGTGAATCAATGACTTTACCACTCAGCGATTGTCTCTTTTACTTAGAAGGCGGGACTTATTCCACCATATTATGCGTTGCACTTTCTCCCATTCATAAGTAAAAGGAATGAAGGGTCTTTCTCTATAGTTTGTTATGAGTGGCCTATGTTTAAATTGTGGTCTGTTCCTCACATCATCTGCCGTTATATGTCATTATAACGGACTTGGTCACTGTGTATTAATGTTTTATGTAAATTACCAGTGATTTTGTTCTGCAGAAGATAGAAAGTCATACACATTTGAAAAAGCATGAGGGTGAGTAATATTAATTATTATAAAAACTTTATATAGTTTATGTATTATATATATATATATATATATATATATATATATATATATATATATATATATATATATATATATATATATATATTATTTCCATTTTTGGGTAAACTATTCATTCATGTGTGGTTGTAAGGTAAGCCAAAAGCAGTGTGTATGTGGTCATAGATAACAGGAATCATGACAACAGATATCCAGTGTACATGGAGTAGTATGTTAGCTCAATAGTTTGTATGTCTATGTGCAATAGAGGTAAAACGGATATCTTCAAGCGCTAATGGATTTCAGACGCATCACATATCTGCTATGCTTTTTTACACCAAATCAAATAATTCACTAATACAATTTGCATAGAAAGGTTCATATGCAAAATTGTGTGTACGTGGTTAGTAAATGATTTTTTTTTTAATCTTCTATCATCTTGGAGGGGATTTTTATGTGATGTGTCTACATTAATTTCTGCGTAGAGCTACAGATCATCCTGGATAATGACTTTAGGATTTCCTGCTCTTCAAAGCAGATCTAATGTTTAATCCAAAACAAAAACTTTGACACCATAAGCTACTATTTCAGGGCCTACCTCTTGGCTGGAAACCCTGAACAATGGCCGCTTTGTGTTTTATGTTTGGGGATCAGTTCTGGTAGATATAATTAGATGTTATTTTATTAAGGTAGCTCCCCACAAGAAGCCAATAAAAGTGGTTTCCGCCTGGAAATCCATACAGAAGACAGGGCTAAAATTACAACCACAGATAAGGTTAAACAAACAGCTCCCATCCGTCCCGCAGCAGCCGCGGGGCCACGGATCGACCCTGCTACGGTCTTCAACTAGACGTGTACTACCATGCCTACCACTCTGGGTAATCCAACCCAGCTCCTCATTTCATCACTTTCACAGCATTTTTCAAACATTTGCATATGAGTGAATAAAACTAACAGTGATCGGGAGTGCCGTTAATTGCCCACCCCCATCCCAATATGCCAGCACAGCTTTTTCCCCTCCATTTCAGAGCATATAAAGGGCATGGAGTTGGAATGTTTAGAAGCACACACACATATGCGTTTTCCAGCTTTTCACACATTGCGTGCTTCCCGTTGAGGGAGGAGGGAGGAGGGAGGAGGGAGGGGGGGTACGAGAGTGAGGCTTCCTCCCGTGCCTGAAGCTGAGAAAATGAGAAGCGTTACGCTTGCTTTCATTGCCGAGGGCCCAACAAGGGTTTTATCTCGGTCCTGTGGGACTGCGCAAGGGTGATTTCTTAAGAAGTTAAGCAGAGTGAGATTGGAGGAGATGAGGTGGGAGGGGTGATGGAATGGGGAGTTAGGGAGGGAGGGTGAATTTCTGTACCTTTGTATCTACAGAACATCCACAGGAAAGAGTATTGTTCTGACAACATTACAACAACAACAACAACACATCCCCTTCCCATGTCTACACCCTTCGAATCTGATCGCCAGTCATCATCATCAGGACACCAACAAAATAAGAAATAAATAAAAAGGCATTAACCATAAAAGTGGTCCTGTATTCCAAGTATTTTGAAGTCATACAATAGACTCGTGTTATGGACAAGCTGAAATGCAAGGCGTTATCCAATAAAAATCTTTAAGTTCTCTTTCCTTGCAGAATTTAAGAGAGTTCAAGAGAAAAGTATTTCATGAAGGGATCCCTCTTTTGAATCAAATCTTTCCTAAAAATCATTTGATCAAGTTCACATGGTCTGGAGTGCATTTCTGAAAAGCATTGTAAGCCTAAGTAGATCATTCGATCTCTACGATCTACTTAGACTAACTTGCTTTTGGGAAATGCAGCCATGTAAGATTCATTCATCATTCAACCTGATTCAATACTTCTGAAAGTTCAGCCAAAGTCTCTTTCAAGGAAAGTGAATTCACTCAGCGGCCATACTTGCAAAGCCATGGTATAAAATGTCAGGCATGCAACACCAACTCCTATATAATTCAATGGAGAAATAGTTCAATCTGCTCACCAAATATGCTTGTCCCATTATGCTCAAAGACCGTTAAAAAGCAAATAGTCAGGTGTGTCCAGACCGTCCAGCCAATGCACATGTTCAGTCCCAAACATGTGTTTCTGGACACTAACTGTTTGCAATGACTTTACCAATTGGCGAAATTTAGAATGTGGGACATATTTCACCATATTGTTTGTTGCACTTTCTCCAATTTATAGTAATATGAGTGAACCATCTTGGTATATGCCGTCTTTGGTTCAGCTCACTTAATAATATGGTAAGGTGCTAAGGAATAACACCTTAAAGGGTAACTAAACACTAAAACAACTTTTTTTAGTTAATGATCTGTAAGAATGGAGCTTCATAATTGCTGTTCATTGATTCGAGTACATTTTTTTGAAAATTTGGGTTTAAAGTATTTTAATTCTACAATATATGGTGTAAAAATGTCTGAGTGCTGCCCTCTTCAGGTTGAACGGTGGCTACTGCAGTTGAATTTTCTTATTGGACGTTGTGGTACCCTATGACGTCAGAGGGTACGAGCTAACCACACCCTTGCCTTCAGACAGATGCGTCTCAGGTGCACGCCCCCCTCCGCTGGGCTCTGCCCACTTTTCCAGCATTTTTCAAATATTTCCAGTGGGTGGAGTCAGGCTCTGACCAGGGGTTTAGTTACCCTTTAAATTGTGGTTTGTTTGTCAAAGCTATTGTATAGCTTCAAATCTAGCTTAGACCTATTTAATGATACTTTTGTGTCCTTTTTGAAGTTCCAGTCCTCATCCAATGTAATTGCATGGAAAATTGTGACCAGTAAATTATTAAAAACTTTCCCTTTAGTATTCTACAGAAAAAGGAAAGTCATATGGGTTTGGAACAACATGAGATTGAGGTCGCTAGCTTTGTCCAAGACACCCGGAGGGCATTGCACACAATTAAGGCAGAGCTTGTGGGTTAGGAATGAATTTGAAAAAAAAAGATCAAACACATTTGTAGAGGAAGAAGCATTATCCATCAGTTTTTAACTCAGTTTCTACTGAAAAGTGAATCATTAAAGGAAGAGGAGGGCCATGCGGACAGATGTCAGTTGTGCTTTTGACAAGGTCTCCAATTTGCAGATGCCTTTAATCCCTTAGTGATAAAGGAAATAGGTTATTCCTAATTGCAGGTCCTCCACGGGGCTAGTAGACATGCTCTGCATCCTGGGACTAGCCTGTATCAAGCAGGCATTGTGAAAACGGAGGGTGACTTTGAGCGAGAGATTTACACCCCCAGTCCTTAGGCATACCGGTGATGACAAGGCGTCATCACAACCCTCGTTCATCACCAAGAAAAATTGATCCGGGCATTACACCATAGACGTGAGTAAACCATTAATCTTGGCAATAATTATGCACAGAACCACTGACAAACCCAGTTGCTGTCATTCTTCCTGCTGAGCAAGGTTAGAGGGGCCAAAGACTGGTGAATTATGGCTGCCCAACACCTCCTCTTCCACAACAAGTTGTGCTAGTGTAATTCACAGTGGAGGATGGTAAATGGACATGGTCATTAAGGAGCACTCTCTGGTACTAAAACTGACGACATTGACTCTTTTTCTGGCTAAGGGGTTTGGATGAAAGAAGGAAACTGCAAACTGTGTGATCTATTGCTTCTGATATTGCCAGGTCTGAAAACCAACTGATGTGTTGTCATTTAGTAAATGCGGTGTTAGAAAATCAACAGAACAGCACTTAACCTGTTATAGCTCCTCAAATTTTTTTTACCAGTATTTCCCGGTTAGTGGCAGTGGGAGAGAGTTTTATATATTTAAATATAGACAGAAATAGGACATTCTACACTGAAAGGAACGGTTGACCCAAAAATAAAAGCAATACCGTTCACAAGTTTGGGGTCAGTGAGATTTTTTTTAATGTGCTTCCAGTCCTGGTCACATCTTCAGAAATCATTTTAATATGCTGATTTGGTGCTCAAGAAACATTTCGTATTTTCAATGTTGAAAACAGTTGTGCTGCAGTCGGTCTTAAAGTGACAGCATCCAAATTTACCTGCTCTCATTGTTAATCAAGCAACAAAAAAGAGAAAATCTTTCACTGCTCTTGACTGAATCACTTTTTTTAACTTTAATAAGAATAAATGTTTATTTAATTTACCGTATTTTCCGCACTATAAGGCGCACCTGATTATAAGGCGCACCTTCAATGAATGACCTATTTTAGAACATTAACTGTATATAGGGCGCACCGGATTATAAGGCGCATAAGATACTGCAGTCAAACGTTTGACTGGGTTTGCGTTATGCATCCACTAGATGTGCTAAAGGGAATGTAGCGAGTGCGCGGCGCCGGAGGCGAGGAGTTTATTAGTAAGCGTGAGTGCGCTTACATTTGATTACTTTATACAACTTATGTACTATTTCTAGCGCTTGAAGTTTTTCAGGTAAGTCTATTTCATTTGTGTCTTTGTTCTATTGTTGTTTGTTTTCTTACCTTTTTCTTTATCACTGTTAACTTGTCTTCAGTAAGCTTGAGTGTTTTATTAGGCTAGTATTATTTTTTAAATAATATTGAAAATGGTGATAAGAATGGTGAAAACAAAAATAACTATATCGTGATATATCATTTTCGTGAAATAAAATTACTCATATCATGATATAAAATTTTGGTCATATCGCCCATCCCTACGGGCGGCTGTCGAATATATTCTAATATTGCATTTTAACATGTGTCACACCAGGTTTGAGCCACTGACAGATTTGAGAGTGTCAGAAGAGGAAGATTCAGCAAATAACTATTTACATTTTACCCTTTTCCTCACATAAAGCTGTTATACAGCTTCGGAAGACTAGGTATGGAGCACATGAGTTGTACGGGCTACTTCTTTAGTACTTTTTTTTACTGCTTTTTTATCTGTTTCAGAGCTCGACAGCAAAGTACAGAAATGACAGAACCGTGAAAGCCCCCCATGGAGCGACCCCACCCTCCCCAAACCCACACACAGTGGCTGTATTTACTGAAAACATTTCGGCATTTTTGTCATTTTAAAGGCATTAACAGAATATATCTGGTCTATTGATTGTTTAGAAATATTCCCACAGTAATATGGTGCTAATTAGGTTTAAAAGGAAAGAAAATCTGACTAAAAGCTATTCAGTCTGAAAAAAAAAGTATTACAAAAATAACTGATTACAGCTTGAAGCCTGGAAAGAAAATCCTACAGGTTTGGAACAACATGAGAGTGAGTAAATTATGAATTTTGAATCATGAGCCTATCCCTTTAAGATGATCAAAAAAAAAATGTTAAAAAAATTACTCACATGACAGTGTAAATGCTTAGTAGTATTCCCTAGATTTGCTTTGCCACGACTATGTGTGTCATATCTTTTTAGTGTAAATTTTCTCACACTTAAGGGATGTGGCTCTAAGCCGTCTGAATCTGGCTGATCTGTTTCTCCCGCTGTGATGAACCCACTGTATATGTGGACCTCAATCATATGATCCAGACTTTTTGTGGACTTTGTAACACCAGGATGGAATATTCTGTGTGTACGTGTGATTTTGCACACGTACGACTGATCCCAAAGGATATACTGTAAAACTTAAACAGAAAAAAACTTCCTAAAATCACATGGAATTATTTCTCCTCCATGCTTGATAATTTGTGCTGCATGCAAATCGACCAGAAACAATAGACTGGTTGAAAACAAAAAAACCCAAGCGACAGTGAGACTGAATGTAAATGGAACAGCTCTATATGGTTTGCCCTTCAAACAGCCCCACGTTCAATTGAGTCCTGAACAAAGCGAGAGGGACACTGGATAGAAATTTCTCTGGTCTGCTATTCTGCCCAACTGTGGTAAATGTGATTACTTTTGTCCTAAAATCCCACAGCATACATTATCGTCCCTTTGTATAATGGCTAAGCCTCTGAATGTATCACGTTTCCATTTCATCCTATTTATTTATTTGCTTTGAGGACGAATGAACAGAGAATCATGTTACTGGAATACTTTACAATGTTATATATTAAACAAAAGGAGTGGTAGAGCTGCCGCCTTTGTTCTCTGAATGACAACAGTTAAGAAGTTTGAAACAGTTTGAAACGGCGTTAATGATCAAGAGAAACCTAAAAGGGAATTTTGCGCATTGTTTAGGGTAGAGTCTGATAGGAATGAGCTTTTTTTTTAATTTATTTATGGTTTCCCAACACTTATGGAGCCTAATCATCATTTCAACCCATGACAATGGAGAAGTGGTGAAATACCAAAACTTCTATTTTGCAATGCATTACAGTTAGGCATTATTCACTTGAGAAAATAACAGCACCACATGTATATTTCACCTTCTGTGTTCACCTAAACTGTTCCTGAAAATAATTCTCCTACGTTCTGCATTTGATCATTATGTATCTATTAGCCTGGTTTTGCTGCTTTGATTTCCATTCCTGCAGGGCAAATCCTATTTGTTTGATGACTGTGGTCCATTTTTTCTCCATGAGTAGCAGAACATAGTTTTCCGAGATGAATGATACCCAATTCTCACCTGTAATATCTCAGATTTAGGTCTCTGTGCACCAGTTTAACAAGTTTAGATAGAAGTTTAGCTTGCTTTTAATGAGTTCCAGTGTATTTGATGCTCAATTCCATACATCTCAGTGTGTACATTTCTTCTCCAGTTTATATGACAATAGACATGCAATATTTCTTTTTCCCTTTTCTCTCTGTCCCGTCTATGACTGTTCTGTAAATAGATGCCCACATCCACTGGTCATCTGCGGTCTGATAATATAGCAATTCTTTGTATAAACAGTGAGTGGCCCTGCTGACTCTTTTAGGCGCATAGTGTGGGAATGTCTTTGGTGTCAAAGCTCAGTAGTTATTGAAATCCCTGTAAGCTTGTCTTAAAGATTAATTGAAGGCTAGATCGATCCTGATCACTGTGTCTTTGAGAGAACAAAATCCCCCCTCAGCAGGACCGCCGTTCTTGTTAATGTTTTATCAGGGGTAGTTTTGCCCATTCACCATGTGTCTTTTTGTTCATACATCTAGCCACGTTGAGTAATGGGATTCTGCGCTGGGCATGGCGGGAGCTGAAGTATTTCAAAAGACGAAGACGTTGCGTGAGCTAAAACGACCTGCCCCTTTTTATCAGCGAGTGTTTATGGTAAAGCCTGAGTGATTTTTCTTGCATTTGAGTCACAATCATTTCACCTGCAGCCTCGAAAGCTCACACGAAATGACATTATGGAGCCGGAGAAGCTGAGCTGAGCGAGTCAGAGGTCTTATTAGATTGGCAGTGGAGTCCGGCCTCAGGGGCGCCCATCAGTTCTTGTCAGTGAGGTCGGCCTATTAGTCACCAGGCCAATGACAAGACTCCTTGTAAAGGATAGCTGACCCCCTGCAGTGGGCCAAGTGTCTCCCCCAATAGAGTCATGACCCCGAGCGCCGGGAGGGTCAAAAGGGCCAGTGTTTTGTGGAGGATGGAAGAGCAGAAGGAGCTTTGGGTGTAGGGGGTGGGCTGAAGGGGTTCTCCTGCCTCTAGATGATCATCATGGGGGTTTCTACAAGCTGACCTGCCCCTGACCCACTGCGTTAAGAAGTTAGCCCGCCAATGACTCCCTCTACAAGTCTGACAAAATGGAAGAACCCCAGAAAAAGAGAAGGAGAGAGTGAGTGAGAGAGGAATAAAGCACAGGGGCCCCTCCTAAGGAAAATCAGATAGCCAACGATACCACGGATTCACCGTCTGCTACATAGACAGGGGTTTGAGGGGACAGAAAGACAGACAATGATGAAAAAGAATCATTGGGAGCTTTTTTGAAGTTTTTTGTCTTTTGAATTTCAGCTGTGTGCTGTTATATAAAAGACATCCGCTGTCCGTAAGTGCAGGTATATGTCGACACTAGGAAGCCTGACGGATGAGCTCTCTTTGAAGTTGTGGCTCTTCCTTTCCCTCTGGGGCTAAAAAGAGTCACACTATACTAGGCTTCTTTAAAAAAAAAATAATATAAGAAAACTCTTTGGCTAACTTGCGTGTTATAAATGTGCTAAGACAATGTTAACTTATCACAGTAATTTGGCTGCACTGAAATTGTTAAACATTTTTATTCATTGCTAGCTATTTTTGTTTTGCAGTCTTTTGTTTTTGCAAAACATTTAGTGTTTTTGCTGGCGATTCGTTTTGACGTTTGCCAAATGGTTTGTGCTTATGTCTGTGATTTGTGGTTTCCTGTCTAGCATTTTTTTGTTTCGCAGTCTATAATACAGTTCATGTTTTTGCAAACATTTTGTGTTTTGCGTGTTCCAAACAATTTGTGTTTTTGTCTGTGATTTTAATTTTCCTATCTACCAAGCTTTAGATGTTTGTTTTTTTTGCGCTTTTTGTCGTCTGTAAAAATCATGATTTTGCAGGCGGTTTGTTGCTGTTTAAAAAAACTGTTAAACATTTCCTGGTTATATCAGCAATTTCAATTTTGCCATTTTTGACTGAGATTTTGCAATCTGCAAAACATTTCAAGTTTGTTTGTTTTTTGCAGGCGGTTTGTGTTTTTCCATTTCTAAAGCATTTTGTGTTTGTGCTGTCTGTTAAACATTTTGTTTTTGTCAGCAATTTTCGTTTCATCATCGGTTAAACATTTTGTGTTTTTGTTAGTGCTTTTTGTTTAGCCATTTTTAAAACATTTCATGCTTCGCATCAAACATTTTGTGTTTTTGCTGGCAGATTTGTTTCTTCGTTTTTTTAACATGTTGTGTATTTTGTGTCTTGTGTTTTGCTGTCTGTTGAGCATTTAGTGTTTTGTTTTTCCATCTGTTAAACATTTTATTTAACTTTTTTTGTTGCTGTTCCAATCCAAAGAAAGAGTAGTGTACGGAATAGATTTCCTGGAGGAATGTTTTTGTATTTATATTTATGCTTGATTCAGTATCTTGAGAAGATCCCCTGCTCTCTCCAGAAGACTGTTGGAGTTCAGGGATATGTTAATGTTGAGCAGATGTAGTGTTGAGCGTTCTGCAGTGGCAGGTGGAGTTTGCTGTGTTATTGTGACACTCTCATCTGTCCCACTCATCACTCTTCACCATCTTACCATCAGACACAATCTCTAACACACCTCTTTTAATATGCACATGACCAGCCCCATCTGTTGGCATAAGGTCCTCCGATTGGCACTGCTCACTGAGACAAGCGCCCCTGTTGGCAAACAAACACATAGTAAATCAGGGATAGTTTGCAATAAAAAAAACATTTCTGTCACTATTTACTCACCCTCATGTTATTCTAAACCTGTATGGCTTTCAGTCTTCTGTGAAACAACATAAAATAATATATTTTAAAGAATGTTATTTTTTTCTAAACGTTGTTTTGTTTGGACCCCATTGACTTTCATTGTATAGACAAAAACACGTTCACATTCTGCAAAATAGTCACTAATGACATAATGTTAATTTTCTGGTGAACTATCCCTTGCCATAGCTCCTCGTTGCTCAACCGTGCTTGTATTTTTGGCAGCTCGATGAACAGCCAAGCTGGTTTGAGATCGGCATGAGGGGAACTCTACATCGCCTTAGCGTTTTCACTCTTCCTTTTGTGTTTGCTGGCAAGCCAGAGCTGAATCACATTAACACAACAGAGGGAATCAGTCATATTAAGCCATCTTGCTGTCACTTGCTTTAGAAGCTCAGCTTCTCTCTGCTAAGCAAGCGTGTCGAGACATAAGATCCATGTAAAATATGATTTGAATGAGGAGCTTTATTTTGTCTTTTTCCCTGCTTGTCATTTATTTTTTTGTGGGCTTATTTATCTTTCTCTTTTTCTGGGTCGCGGTCCCACCAGGCTTTGGCTGCGGTATTTAACCCATATTTACAGGTGCTGCCACCAGCTGAATTTTGATTTAAAGTCTGTTTGTGTGATGTAATGACCGCAGGTACCTCTAAACACAGTTTCGGGTGTGAGAAACGGTGGGTGCCGTGAGGGAAACGATGAAGTCAGGCCAGTTTTTCCCGGCATGCTTATGAGAATAGTGGGAACAAACATGACATCATTGTTTTAGTTTGAGCAAACGCAAGGTGACAGAGACAACTTCACAGGCCCTGCTGAATGCCACCTGATCAAATTCTCAGACGGGATGACAGCGTAACTGCTGCAGAGACCTCATATATGCAGATTTTCAGCAATTCAACTGGCTTTATTTGTTTCAGGATCCAAAACCACTCAGTAGAAGCAAAAAAGCATCTGTCAGAGCATGTCTTGGGGGATAATATTTATGTAGTATAATTTATCATATGTTTAAACTGGCAGCCTCAGTTTATGAGCTCAGATATGCTTCTCTCATTATAGATGAAGACATTTCAGTATTATAAAGCGTTACAGACTTATGCAATAGCTATTTAGTCCTGTTGGCTATTTACTATTTGCGATCCGTTGGCTTTATTCTCCGTGAGATGTTGAAATTACCTCAGAAAACCCTTTCTGGCTGCATGAATTCTTAAATGGCCCAAATGAGATCAAGAATATCTGGGAGGGAAAGTAGGTCTATATGCTCTTAAACCGAGAGGTTGAAGGCTAGGTTTTCTGAAGAGCTGTGCTCAAGTTCATGGCAGGACTGGGATATGATTGACAGCCTCTCTTTCCTTTCATCTCAGATTTCACAGATGCATTTGGGTGTTTCAATGTCAACACATCTTTATTCCGAGCCTCTCTAGCACCCACCACCTCCCCATCTAAATATTCTCCTCAAGCTGCAAATTGGCATTCTGGGACAGTTATTTCACTCAGCCAGGATTCATCTGTGAATGGAAAGCCTTTGAAAAGTTTTTCCTCTGCCATTGAAAAGAAAGACATGTTCGTCTTGCCGAATCGCTGTGTAATGTCACTAATTTTGATATGGCCAACAGAAGTCTTCAGAGATGTTCTTTTGATATTATTGCAAAGAAACACAAGGGAGGTTTAGTGACATTGTTAACTCTCTAGGTTTCACCAGTTTGTGGCAACAGTGGCTGCGTCCAAAATCACAAAATCTCTTGACGAGGTACTTATTTTGAGTAAGTACTTACTTTGCGACCATTATAAAAGTATGTTCTATATAGTGTGAATGTGTGTAGTATGAATGTGATCTGGACATACTACATTCACCATGTTGTCATTATCATGCCGTAATGACAACATGGCTAATGTAGTCTCTTCACTACCATTCACAAATTCTCTCCCGTGGCCGCATGGGATACTGAAGTGTCCATCGTATGTACACTTCAGAATTTCACCAGAAGAAGTAGGTCATCATGGTATTTTTTGCCCTCTCTTTATACTGTGAACTCGGACATACTACTCCTGTCACAAACTGTTTTTCTACTAAATCAAATCAATTCTTGGTCAATAAAAACATGTCTCACCCTACAAATGATCTTTTTTCACTCTTAAATACAATTTTATAGATGTAAAATAGGTTACAGGTTATACAGATTTTAAAGAAAATAAATGGAGATTTTGATTTCATTGACTGCTTGTCTTTTCCATATAGGTGATCAGGGGTGTGTAACTTGACATTCTTAAAGAAGTTCGTCATTTGTGGAATTTAGGAAACGAATATGGGAAATGATCTGGTGGTCTGCTGCTCTTATCTGAAGTTTGAGTTATGGAAAGAACTGATGGGAGGAGTTTGAGAGATTCTGTTCTCTTTTCCTCGAGGTTCTACTGTCTTTCCTACCCCTCCCCTTCATTTGAGTTTTTCTGCAGGGTGTTTTTTCAAGTGGTGGATGGGGCATTGGCTTGCGGATGGAGAGGAAAGGAGTTAATGCTGTTTGCAACAGTTTAGGCTTCCCCTTGAAGTGGGAGACATTGGAAGGAAGTGTCCAGATTTATGGCTGCATGATTTGACCATGGCAGCTGTTTTCACTGTGGCGGTTGACCAGAAGTAGATAGAGAGAGTGAGAGAGACTCAACAAGAGAGAACAAGCAGTGAAGGGTATAAATCACAACAGGAAAGTGGCTTGAGATGTACACACACATACTAGCCTTACCTACACGTAGATGAGTAGATGTATACCACAACCAGTCATTAAAATGAATATATGCACATTTGCTCTCTATTTTATTCATTCATTTTCAAAATGCCTATAAATGTTTCACACATCAACTTAATTTAGATTTTTTTTTCAAAGTCGGAATTACAAATAATTACAGAAAAAAAGCAAGTAACTCTTGCTAGTAACACAAACTAGTATTGTCTTAAACATACTCCAATAAATCTTATATTAAAGTTTTATGTACAACTTTGAAAAATCATTTTTACTGTAATCATTTTTTGTAGATTTTTTTTTAAATGCAGAAATATACTTAAACACAGAATGCCAAAATTATATATATTTCCTGTTGTGAGGTTTTTTCATAAACCTCATAAACCTTTGTTGTTGACTGTAGTAAAATATAAATACAAGTATCAATTCTCAGTTCATTGTGTTGGTATTATTATAAGCCAGCATTGGATACAGACTCTGCTTAGATAATGGTTTTGATTAATAGGAGGCAACAGTAAGTCATTTGGCAAGTATTGCTCTAACCCCAAGTGGTTTGTGTTTTCTAGGAAACACTGGCTTACACAGGAAATAATGTCTGCCTCAGTCTGCATGAGTGCATTATCATGTTCATCAAATGTTTATCTGTATATTGTGATTAGTATCAGTTTTGAAATGGATATTTCAATTAGCATTTAGTGAGTGCTAAGTGTCTTAAACTTGTACTTTTAGCATTGTGATGACAATTAAAACTTGTTATTGATGAATAAGCATCTGGGGTAAACAAATCAAGCAAATCAAGGACCAAGATTTATTTAAAATGAAGCACTTTTGAGAATTCAGTGGGTTTCTTCCGAATCCTTTACAACATCATCACTCTCCGGCTCTGTCGCCAAGGGAAGCCCATTTGCAGCGAACCCATAGTGATTCAATGATGTGGCCATTGTGTACTCAAGAGCGCCTCTCTCTGCGGTTTGTGTTTTTCCAGCTGAAGTCCAGCAGAGCTCAGCTTTCCCCCAGCAGAGATGAAAATATATCATTCGGTGAAAACGTATGTGTTGCTTGCATCCCCTGTAATGGGGCTCATAGAGCCCCAAAGTCTGTCCCTTTTTGTGTATTTATGCACAGTTATATGGTATTTTGTAGTGTAGGTCACATGATCACACACAAAATGCAATGAGATGATGTGTGTTGTGAGTAGGCTACCCAAATGAGGCACTTGGTGAAGATTATAATGACTTTGGAAACAAGACAGAAATAGAAATGTGAATTAAACACTATACCATCATCTTACATTGTGTTTGTATATTTATTTTAGGCACTTTTATTGACTTGGATTCAGGTAACATGCTTATGCTAGTAGTGCCACCAAACGGGCAGATTTGAAACATCATTCCTCGGTGGGAAACCTTTATTTAAAGTAACTGTGAAATCAAAATGGATAATTCTTGTTTTTTTTTTTATGGAATATTTCAGTATGTGTTTTAAATTATTTATCCGTGCATCATTTAATTCATGTGCCCTTGTAATATTTAATCAAAATAACTGACCCCCCCTCTTGCTCTCATCTTCTCTGATGTCCTACTTTGTCTTTTTCGTCGAGAAACTGTTTCACAAACCGTCGAAGTGTCGTAAACTTATGTTGAAAAAAACCCTTTATAAAAACCCATAGCAAAATCTTGAGGGAGCCACTGGCGAATTAGTCTTCCGGGCTTATAATTTCATCCCTGCCACATATTATAGGGAATAAAAGAATATCGCAACTTCCATTTCATGCTGTTACCAGGCTTTGAAAATGTGTACACCTATAGCCTAGTCTTGTCGACTAAATGCAACCAAGAAAGCAGAATTGTTTCCTTAACTATTTCATTAAAAATATTCTTCTTTATCATAGTCTTATATTTCATCTACATGTGTCTACATTCCAAACACCCTAATCCCCTTCCTTGCCTTCCAGTGTGTTTTTTCCTTCTTTCTGGGTGAAAATAGCATATATTCAGGTTGGTGAGTATCGGACTCTGAGGAGAAAATGATTCTCATTTCTTTGCCTTGGCAATAAACCGAGATGTCAGATATTTATCACGTTGCCAATTTGAATGTAGCCAATATCTGTGTAATGGGATTTAAAGCTTGATGTATGCCAGCGTTGTGGTGGATCCCTGCAGTGGAGCCGTCACTTGCTCCAGCAGAGCGATTGTGATGTAATGCCTCAATATTGATAACTGCCCTCAGAGCAGTGGACTCTAATTGCCTATGAAAATATTGAGCTGTAGGGCCGTCATTTCATCTCTTCTCCTCTCAATTCAGCTGCTCTCCATCGTCTTGTCATCTCCGCTGCACGATCGCGAGATAAATCCACCGTTTCAAACGGATTCCAGCTTGAATGAAAGCCCCATAGCGATAAAGCCGTCTAAATGGTCTCTTCGCATTCAGTGGTATTAGAGCAATCTGGGTATTTTTCCTCATGCGAAATCATCTCATCTGCTTATTGATTCTCTGACCACACATTGGAAGCTGCATGTGGTTGTCAGTCATTTTGATGTGCTTTAATGTGTGGTCTACTATGAAAAGCCTCTACATTTGAAATGTGAGATTATGCCACAGTTTAAATCAGACTTCTACATTTTTGTTTAATATTTGTATTAGTAATTCTGTATAGAAATATATTTCTGTGCTGTATTTGTGCAGACTTGCTTAAAATTGTATGAATTGCACTCAAAAATATTGAACGAAAGTAGCATCCGCAGACAAATCATGCTAGAGTTTGCTGTTGTACGCTGTAGGCGAGCTTGATATAACCCAAGCGCAGTATTTATTAACTTCCAATATGAACAGATACAAAATAAACAACGGACTTGACTTTATTTGAAACTCGCCAACAATGGTTATCAGGGAAAATACTGAATAAACAAGAAACACCTGTGAACAATCAAGACAATGAACCAATGACAACAAAACACATGAGACTTGGGAAACCCATGGAAAGATCACATGAGGACAAGGGAATCACATGACAAACTATTCACCATGAACATGAAACAAAAACCAAAACCATACATTATCCATGTCTGGATTTTTTTCCCTTAATTTTGAAAATAACTATATACACTACACTATTTATAATGTTACAAAAGATTATTTTAAACTATCTTTTTAT
The DNA here is from genome assembly GCF_051911475.1 of Siphateles boraxobius. NCBI lineage: Eukaryota > Metazoa > Chordata > Actinopteri > Cypriniformes > Leuciscidae > Siphateles > Siphateles boraxobius. The sequence continues at coordinate 2,905,849 of NW_027508788.1, forward strand.
CAATGAATCTTGAAAAAAAATTATAACTGTTTAATATTAAGCAGCACAACTGTTTTCAACATCAATACTAAGAAGTGTTTCTTGAGCAGCAAATCAGCATATTTAATGATTTCTGAAGGATCATGTTACACTGAAGACTGTAGTAATGATGCTGAAAATTCAGCTCTGCCATTACAGGAATAAATTACAATTAAAATATATTCTTACCGACCCCAAACTTTTGAACTGCAGTGTACATACAGTATATTTGTATATATAATCTGATATCTAATGCAATAACATTCATACGTAAATTTCCTTAATTGTCCAGATACTTCTTGTGCATGTCAAGTTCCCTGTTCCTTGGCACAAGCCAATCTGAAGAGGAAGTCAGCTTCTGGCTTTTGCAGTGTCTTCAGAAATCACTCTGACCCCATGTGAGGAATTTGACCCATTCTGCTTTGCTGCTGACCACAGAGAATCCCTCGGGCTGAAAGAGGGGAGAAGTCCAGCATTTTACCCTTCTTCTTTTTTTTTTATCAGGCCTCCAGGCTCTTCCTCTATCCATCCTTTACTATGGTTTTCTGTATGTCTATGTGCAGTTTGTACATCGGTTAGCCTCACTGGAATTTGTGTGTGATCAACCTTGGATTGGATTTCTCGATGTCTGGAATCCTTGCAAATCAGATTTGTTCCAGATTTTAAAAAAAAGAAGAAGGAAAAAAAGATTCAGTTATAATCCAACATCTCCAGGCTTCATCTCATCTCTTTTATGTAGGTTGGGAAAAGATTTATATTTCCTTATGAATCTTGTGCTGTGAGGAACCAGGTCCCCATAGTAACGGCAGAATGGCATCAGTGCAAACAGCCATTATAGATGAGCGTGTTGCAAACGCTCGAGCACAATGGTGACCGAAAGGACCGTGTTCCATTTATCATGACGTTTGAGACCTGAAAGAGAAACTGTCAGTGTTACCTCGGCGGAGGTCGTCACGGCGATGTCCCCCCAAGGCCTGGACGCATTATTCAAACGCGAAGAATCCAATAGAGATGCCCCACTATAAACACTTGCACGTGAAGATGGTGAGAGAGAATTGGTCTTGAAGTGAGAAGCCCTAAGAGACCCAAAAAACCCTTTGGAGATTTATATGTGTGGAGGTCAGGGGTCAAGCAGCCATTAATCAAGTCCAAAGAAAAGGATTAAATAGCCAGGTCTCGCGGGCAGATGAGAGAGAGGCTGATTGAGGCATTTAAAAGAGTGTGTTGTGTCTGTCTTAGATTACAGAGTGCGAGCCGTAGGCTAAACATCCATCTGAACCACGGCAGAGTGCTTACACTCTATAATCAGCAGGCCAAAGGACCTCTACAGTGGGCAATCATACATCACAAAATCCCTCATGGAGCACACAGGGAAAGTCAGTGGTACTGCAGTTTAGAAAAACTCTTTCTTATTTAGAAAAATATTTATTATTATCATTTTTGTGCACTATGGTACTTCAACAAAATCTTCCTAAAGTACAGCGGCCCCAAAACTATTTTTATTTTGTCTTCCGAGAAACATGTATGTATCTTCTGTTGTTTCCGAAGGGCAGTACTAAATGAAAAAAATTCATCCAGTTCAAAAGTTTATATATATATATATATATATATATATATATATATATGTTTATATGCTTGAATAGTATGTGCTCTTTCTTTTAAAAAATAATTGTCACTTTTTTTGACATTTTGTTATCTATCACAAAGACATTCATACATTATAAAGCAAAGCTTAAGTCTCCAGATATTTTAGTGGCCACTGTATGTGTCATCACCAGAGCTGTATGATGCACAGGAGGTGGTTTCAATTTGGTCTTGTTAAGAGACGTGACCGCACATTGCGAGGGCCAATTTCACATTTACTTGCTATGTTCTCGCTGATATAATTTCCAGGACATTGTTGATTATCATTCTTACATCTATGTAAAATAAGAGTGACATTTTAATAATTTGTATTCACTGGTTGCTTGAGATTCCTTGCGCCGTTTCTGGAGTGGTGTTACGCAAAAAACACCCTCCTGCTGTGCCTCCGTAGGAAATGTTATAATCGAGCCGTGCTTCAGGTAATAATCATCATTTATGCCATCGTTCTGCTTCAGATAACTTAAAAATTTGTATGTAGAGCACATAAGCGTACAAATACAAGTTTGTGCCATGGCTCGTGGCTTATGTCATCACCCACCATCATTGATTTATAGGTTCAGATGGTGTCCAGAAGCCGTAACATACATCAAGAGACACTAACATGCCTCATTTGTACAGTCCGTAGAGTGACCATAACTATAGCCACATTACTCTCTCCTAATAGATTGTCTCCGTGCTGTGCAACTCATAAAAACTTGTCACATTCTGAGTGTCTCGATTGAAAGTTGCACATGAAGTCACGGTGAATGTGAAAGTCTGCTTAGAACAAAAACTGCCAATACTGGTTAAACTACCTGGTGGTGAGACTTTTAGTCTGTGTGACACCCGGAGGGTGTGAAGGGGAAAAATCACACACCACAGTGTCCCTCACAACCACGCACCCTCATCTGAGCCCAGTCACGGCCGCTTTAGGTTTATTGCACAGCATAGACAAACGGCTTTGATCTCTAATGCGCAGTGCGCTGCATTAATTATGAATCATTCCCCCAGCCAAACTGCGGAGAACACCTTCAAACACTCAGCGAGCGATGCAGTGTTTTCGTAGGCCTCCAGGTTGGCTCCAGGACTGCGTGTATATATACATTTATCTGCATGAACAAAATAAGAGAGCTTTGCAAAAAAATCTTCTGCCGTGCCTCAGAAGTATTCTGCTTCTGGACGGCCGCCAACATTTTTTAGCCCACGGTTACTCATGCTGCTAGGAATTCTCATATACATCACCAAAAGCCTCTTCCATGTGCGCACTATTCGCAACTCAGTGGACAGATCCACGGCAAGCCAAGACAGCTGTGTAATGTAACTATAAAGCTGTGCGACGATATCCAATTGACCGGGTGTAATATTGGATAAATGACCTAGTTCTCTCTGGGCTAATATGGATCCTGTAGTGCCGCATGCTGCTGTAGAAAACTGGCTGCAAGGCCTGTTCCCTAGTGGCAAAGTCGGATTCATCTGCAACAGATACATTGATTCAATTTTTTAGTGGATAGGGATATGAATGACAGGATTTTTAAAAAAAAATTTAATGGTGAGGTTGTATGCATAGTTTACTGTAAACACATGCAAGTAGAGCAGTATTTGTGAAGTATTGTTTTATCACTTCCCTTATCCTCCAGAAAACAAGGGCACCCCAACACAGCCTTAAACAGCATATAATATCCATGACCTCTTTACGTAATCTCGCCAAGCTCTTAATGCATCTCCTAGTGTGGACAACTAGAATAATCATGTAATCCAAGCTAAAGTATAAAGAGGAAAGATTTAAATAACCTATGTTAAATGTAAATAATAATGCAGCTGGAGAATTGTCACTGATAGAAGACATCCAATATGTCACATACATTACATTAATAAATGTGTAATAAAATTACATGAAAGTAAAAAAAGATTGATGCATGACATCCTTTTTTTTTTTGCTCACAAGCCACAGTGGCTAGTGGTTTTCCAAAGTTACTAGCCACTCAGCATTTTCACTGGGTACAATTTTTACATCAATACCATGGGAAAAATGGCTATATAGATATTTTTAATATTAACTCATAATTTGGCAGCAGGTAAATTAGGCTGCTGTCACTTTAACACCTGCCGCACAGATCCATTATACTGTTACACGTGTTTTCTTTCTCAACAGTTGAAAGACATTTTCCTTACACAAACCATGTTCACATTCACCATCTCAGAGTCACACAGCTGCTTTCTAAATATCATCCTTAGAAACGCTTTGAAGAACTCAGAACATCAGTGGTGAAAGGCATAGTTTATCATAACATTGTAATACAATATACATAATTCACCTGCTATATTGCTAAATGTACCCGATTTATCATTTCAACAAAAAAATATACCGGGATAACCAGCTTCGCAGCAGTTAATGATATGCTCACGTTAACGTGATTAGTTACAAGGTAGTTTCTGATGTAAGATACACCAGCGATTTCATTTTTTTTCATTGCAGTTTTAAGGACAAAATACTCCACAACAGTGTGTCGACTTATGCATTTGCATGCACATGGTTTGTCTTAAAGCATGTTAAAAACACCACATTTACATAAAAACAACATTAAAAACTTGATTTTCACCACAGGGGTTCTTAATTGAAATATATATTCAACCAGCCAAAATGGCTAGTAGGAGTGATTGCCTTACACGCCACTGTTAAAATCATCCCACATTTGGTGGGTGTTAATGTCAAGCCCTACATATCCACAAATATATGCCACACATATATATATATATATATATATATATATATATATATATATATATATTTATATATATATATATATATATATATATATATATATATATATATATATACATATATATATATATATATATCGCCATGATTTTAACCCTTCAATACAGCCCGAGTCGATAATGAGCGATCTAACTAGCAATTCAATGTTTCTTTTTTTAAAGCGTTTGTTTTTGCCTCCCTCATGCTAGCACACACACACACACACACACACACACACACACACACACACACACACACACACACACACACACACACACACATTGTATGCACACACACACACACACACACACACACACACACACACACACACACACACATATATATATGTGTGTGTGTGTGTGTGTGTGTGTGTGTTTGTGTGCATACAATGCTTCTTATTCAAGGAAACATTTGTTGTTGTTGTTTTATTACTAGCTGCTTCAAGGCTGTAGGCAGGCAGAGCGGCACAGGAGGGGTTAACGTTCCCCTCATGCGTCGCTGCTAAATGTGCCCGCGTGAACGTCAGTGGGAGTCCCCTTTACTGGGTCCCTTTGCAGTAGTGTGGACTGGAGAGTTATAGACATAGCCGAGCAGAAGCGTGAACAAACAGAAGTAGTGCCATAAAGTGAACATTTGACACTATCGCAAAGCTTTTCACTTTTACCGCGTGGATCCGTCTTATACTGTCATCAGAGAGGGACGCCGACAGCTTACAACGGGCGCGCGTCAGCTGGCATGAGCTAACCGACCAGATATGGAAACCAAACCTTTCTTGTCATTGGGTAAGTTTACCCCAGACTACTGAAAGATATTTATTTTTCCACCAGAGTTTCTTTGGTTTGCAAGAAAAAGTTGGAGAGTACAGTGTTTTACTTTTTAGTCTAGCATGAGGGAGGCAAAAACAAACGCTTTAAAAAAAAAGAAACATTGAATTGCTAGTTAGATCGCTCATTATCGACTCGGGCTGTATTGAAGGGTTACAGTCATGGCGAATGGAAAGCATGTAATCATAATCAATAATGCCCAAGAGTCAAGTGCCTGGTGTGGATCAGGACATTTGTTTTTAAATCAAACTAAAGGTAAACATAAAAGTTGGGCGTGCAAACGAGGTGGCACGCGCTCGGACAGTGACACCTCATTCAGTAACGTTATCGCGCTTACTCCTTAAATGTTTTAACCTTGATATGCGGTATGATTTAACATTGATAGTGTTGTGTTTTTAAGGCTATGTTGCAAGCTTATGCAATCTTATACGTGCGGGTATTGGATTCTCGCGCATAATTTGTATCACTTTCCTGGCTGGAAAACAGAAAAATGCAGACGTGAGAGTGTGTGTAGGATTTTTCGTTCTTACAAATGCAAAGCAACATCGCGCATCAGTCAAAAGAAATGCGGAAAAATATACATTCCATTTAGTTTTAAAGCGTCGGACGTCTGTAAGAACTCATTAAAAAGCAAACAACTTTGCCATGCTACTGAAAGAAAAAAGCTGGTTAGCTTCAGCGAATATTTTTGTTTTTCATCTGTAATTGAATCTTTGCTTGCAGAAAGCACAGATTTGATCAATTCCTTGCACTTTGGTCTCAACTAATGCCGCGAGCTGAGCACCGTTTGTGTATGAGATAGTTTAGTTGATGCGTGATTCGGTTATGAACTTGGACAAACTTTGGCGTTTTCTGTGAAGTGGAGTAGTTTAGGAACGTGACGAATCATTTCAGAGCAAGAGGATTTCATTTGAAATCTATTTATTGTGACTAGATTTAATAACAAAATGACTCTGTGTCCGAGGAACAAACGTTGCGTGTGATTCAAAATGTTCTTTTTTTTAATCGTCGGTTGAGGAGAAATGTAGGTGTGGTTTCCATATGATGCTATTCCATCATATTAAAGGAATAGTTCACAAAAAAAAAATATATATATATGTTTTTACTCATCCTTATGATGTTCCAAACCTTGTATGACTTTCTGTCTGCTCTTTTCAATATATCAAGTGAATAGGATCTGAGACTGTCAAGATTCATAAAAGATACAATAAAGTTATCATAAAAATAGTTTAAATTAATCATGCTGTTTTCGAAGTCCTTTGAACTGAGATGAACAGACAGCAAACAGAAATTTCTACCGAAGTTGTCGTTAACTTAAAATCTTCTTCTCTGTTGAGACCTGATCATCAAATCAGTTAATCTGGTTTTGTGAACTAGAACTGATGATTCATTAAAAGATCAAACTCAAAACAACAATTCATTCACTAATCGGACATTGCTACTCTCACAACTCTCATGAAAAATCAAGAGCTGGTGCAGATGTCCGTAATGTCATAAAATCGGTCTGTATTACAAAATTATTATGGCTTTAGAAGACATGGAGAAGTGTGCAAGTTTGTGTTTTTATGAAAATTTTGTGAGTTGTTTTTTATGAGCTTGACAGCCTTCATTTACTTTTTTTGAAATTGAGTGTTCATATATTCTCAAACATTCATTCTCAAACATTAATATTCATCCATATATTCTCAAACGTTCATTACAATGAAGTAATACGGATTTTAGAATGACATGAGGATGAATAAATGATGATAGATTTTCTTTTGTTCGTAAAACATATTCAAGGCAGGATCTATATGATTTTCATGAAAAAATGGTCTGTCTTTTTCTTTCTTATTGTTTTTGGAAAAGATCTGAGCTTCTTAAATTCCAACGGTCGGTGTGTGATTATGAAATCATTGTGCAATTTGCAGCAGTTGAGATAATGTGATATCAGTGAGTGATACCAAAAATAGACCAATAGGCAGGAGATTTAGATAACGTGATATATAACATCTCAAAATAATTAATAACCTGGACGCAAAGCAGTTTTAAGTCTGAGTGTTTGCCTTACTCATGCATGAATATGTGGTTTGGTAAATGAACATGTTCTTCAATAAATGATGCACATTACTCTCTTATGCATATTAGTTTACTTGCCATGCATGGAGATTAGTTCAACAGTCACACATGATTCAGTTCTCACACAGAGCCCCATACTTTAAGTTAGGTTGAATAACAAGCTTGCTCTACACTTTCACTCGGGAGCTATAGGCAGGACTGTTAAATTGTTTCTGTAGCTCTTTTATGTGGGAGTCGTGTTACACCTTGAATACATCATCACCCCACCGGTTCACTGAGATGAGAGACAGCAGGAATGCCGGGCTTCCCAAAACCCCCGAATGTTCCCAGCACAGTACCAGAAAAACCACAGAGCTAAGCAACATAATAGACTAGTTGTGAAGGTGTGTTTAGGCTTCTCGTGTGTGTTTTTATGTTGGGAAATCTGGATGTAAAAGCTGAAATTAATTTGTGGTTTTATAGTTATATATCTCTGTAGGCATGCGTTTTAATAGTAGCAAACAAAGGTTTGTTAGTAAAACGTTCTTATTGGAGATGTGTGCTTTATGCTTCACATAATCTGCACGGCTAATGCAGTCATTGTCATTAATCCTTGTCTTTTAAAAAGCTTTGGTTAAAATATTTTATTTACAAATTTTATTAACCATAACTGGTTGTTAAACTTTAAACATTTTTTTAGTAAAAACAAAAACAAAGCCTCAATAATAATTAAGATTTTAAATAAACAGAAAATTATATTTTTAAAAATATTTTTTAGTAAAAACAAAACTGAATCTTAATTTAAAAGATTAGAAATAATTACATTTATTTTTAAAAAATAATTCCTTAAACTTTTGATCATTTAAAATAATATTTATGATAATTTTTTATGTTATGATAAATCTTTTATTTAACTTTTGGATGTATCGGATTTCTATATATATATTTATTAATTATTTCTCTTTTAGTAAGGATATGTAGCCAAAGCTTATCATGAAAGCCAAAAAAAAATCCTTACCTCAAGTTTCCAACACAAGACATGTGGCTGCTTGCAAACGGAGTGCCGTTTCCTGATGTCAAGCAGACGCACAGCTCTGACCTGCTAAAATCAGACACATAATCATTTAAACATGAATGATTGCTTGCATTACATTTGTGGAGGTAATTGAGCAGGGTTTCAAATTACAGAGCTAGATATACTCTAGGGCTGTAACGATACACCAAACCCACGATTCGATTCGTATCACGATTTTTGACCCACGATTCGATTCGTATCGCGATTCTATCACGGGGGCGGGGCTTGAGGGGGCGGGGCTTGTGGTGAAAAAAAGAGATTTTGAGAGAAGAAAAAAAGGGGATCCCCCCTTTAGATGATTCTCATGGGGGGGATTTTTTTTGTTTGAGGGGAGAAAGGGGGGGCATTTTTTCCAAACAAAATTATTACATTTATCTTGCCTAAATGTTTGCGCTCATTGCATTTTTACAATGGGGTAATAGCCTATTGTTGTTAAGAATTTACACATCACAAGGAAGCTTGATTTAAATTGTTTAATTAAATTGAAAAAAGTAGCACAAATAAATACAATAGAATAAAGATACAAATAAAGACAATTAAAGAGAAAAGTTTTTGAATAGGTCTAACACTAGTATTTATATACAGATACTGAATAAAGTAATCAAATGGAAAATAACACTGGGTAGTATTTTAGTCCTGAATAAATTAAATACATAGGCTATTAATCCTGATTCCTTTAACTTAAAGCCATCTTTTGTTGTTTTGACAACAAAATTAATGACAGACACATATGGCTGCCGCCACTTTAAGAGCTAGTGCACGGATCCTGTGTTCATTATACTGCCATGCGTTTTATGTTTATTAAAGACAAAACCGACTATAGCCTATTTAGAGTAGCCTACTCACAAAGACCGAAATTGACAATTTTGCGTGTTAAAGCAATATAATCCGCGAAAAATAGTTACTAGCCAGCTGTTTTTGAGGCGGATTTTCTATGAATGTGCGCATAGAAAATAATCTCAGAGAGCGCGCGAGCACTGATTAGTTTAAAATCGCTTGAATGTTTAAACTGGTAAGACTTAAAAAGACTTCAGTCACGATGCACTGCTGGCCCGATTGTGCAAGTGAATATTCCGTCATGTCCCGACCTTACAGTCTATGGTCCCGACTCCAAAACGCGAGTGTGTATTATCGCCGCAGCGCTTGATGCCTGCCTTGCACAAAACATTATGAGAAGAGATAGAAGACGCGCGGCACCGCTGAACACTCACGCTGTTTGTGAAATTGCGTCTGGAAGATAGTTGTTAAAAGAATGATTTTATTTTATTATCTGTGTGGATTACGATTGCGGGAATTTCCCACATTATAAATGGGAGACCTGCGGGAATGATTAGAATTATGCGCAATACCCGCGCCGAAATTCGAGCCCTGGTTCTGGACAGGAAGGATAACTCTGGGAGTTGGAAGGGGTGTGATCGCGATTCTGCCTTCTCACATCGCGATACAGGATCGTGGACCTGAGTATCGCGATTTCGATTTTATATCGCGTATCGTTACAGCCCTAATATACTCGTGATGTTTTTGTGCTTTCTGCAGTGTGCAGAACACAGTTTATTTACTGTTTTCTTTTTTTAGCCCAAGGGCACAGGTGCTGCTAAATACCTTGTATTTGTCTTTTTTTGCCTACAAGGATTTAATGAATCCATTTATGTAAATCACAGAGGAAAGTACAAGGGACTGAAAGATTGTATTGCGTCATAAAAACATAAGTTATGGAAGTATTCTGCTTTGTGAAATCACTCCCTGTTTATCTGTCGATCATTAATTGTGCAGATCCATAGTGTGTAGATGGTTTTGTAGACTTTTTAAGGACCATAAAAGTAAACCACATTTAGTTTAACAAAACCTATTTTTTAGGGGGTCGAGAGGAGGGTGAGGAGCTGTTTTTGAGGGACAGGAGCTGCCTTCCCCCCCATACCAGCCCCCCCATCTGTGAAGTTCATGGTCTTTATGAGAAAGTGACATTCATAGTGGAGGGGGGTGCATTCCTCTGTCAGCCGTAATTCAGGAACAAAGGTGGTGCTGGGAATGGGTAGGGTTTAAAGAGCCTTGATTTGGGGGCTTGGTCGACTGTTTACCTCTTAAACCCATACATACAAGTTAAAAAAAAAAAAATGATGGCAAGGCAGTTTTAGGTTTCTCGCCGGATGCTTTTTGCCGCCTTTTGTGAGGAACCTGCAGCTGTCATTTTTACTAGACAAGTTTTAAAGAGAATATTAATGCCTTAAAGAGCTAGAGCTCCCAGTACATCTTTTGTTGATGTACAACTTCAGTGAGGTTCAAGTGTGGAGATCCACGAATCTAATTTTTATGCTAGAAGGGCACAATTGTCCATGGCTACCCACACTTGAGCTAGACCCCTTGGGTAACGTCAAAGCTTTCTGTCACGATGATCAGTCCAAGGATGAGATTTAATTTAACCACGATACAGCGTTTCACACTCTAAATGGAGCTCTAAAGTGGTTGTTTATGATAGCCATGTGTCAAACTCTTGTTAATAATTTGTGAATTTTTCAGCCCCCGACCGTTGTGAGTGTTTTATCTTTAAGGGGAGCTGTGGACTATGAACCTCAGACGTTGACCTCCGCTCCCCATATGTTTTATCAGCTGAAGGATTTGCTTTGGACTTCTAGAATTGAGTTTTCACAACGTTACGACTGATGATAAACTATAACGGACGTTATACTCTGAACCCTCGCTTATACATTTATCACGGTCTGATAGGGCTGATGTTGTGCTCTTTATGTAAAAAATGTGAGAGAGATAAGCATTTTTTAGTTTTGTTGAATCAACTCGCTCTGGGTAAGTGAAGTTCATTCAGACTTCCCTAAGAAGCATCATTTGACTGATATGATTGAAGCTTTTATATTTTTTTAAGTTATACAAGTGTTGCGTCCATAGAACAATATAGACTGTTTTGTTAATTTTATTTTTAGCTTTCACTACTTATTACTATGGATAATGAGTGAAGGAAATATGATCGAGAAATGTCGCATCCTCCGCATGAGCACCACAGTTAATGTGTCAGAGCATGTGATAACCACAAAGAGCTTTTTTCCCTTTTTTTGTTGTTGCACTACTGTTCAAAAGTTTGGGTTCAGTAAAAAAACAATTAAATAAAGCAGCACAACTGATAGTAATAAGACATGTTTAGGGATAGTTCACCCAAAAATGAAAATTATGCTATCATTTACTTAACCTCAAGTTGTTCCAAACTTGTATGAGTTTCTTTCCTCTGCTGAACACAAAAGAAGATATTTTGAAGAATGTTGGTAACCAGACAGTTGATAGTATCCATTGACTTCTATAGTAGGAAAAAAAATACAATTGAAGTCAATGGTGGCTTACAACTGTTTGATTACGACATTCTTTAAAACTCCAAAAAACTTCCAAAATCGTTTGGAAGCAAAATAAACACTTACCTGTCAAATACCTGGAAATCAGAATGCAAACATGGACTCTTTGCATGGAGTCAAATTAAGGCCACGTCCACACGAAGCCGGTGCGTTCCCTATCCGATTATTTTTTGAGTCGTTTTCAGATTTATCCACTTTGGGACCCGGTTTCAAAAAATAGCGGTTTCACTCTCCCTAAACGCCGGATCCGTGTGGACGAAACGACAATACGATAAAAAATGTATACGTATACAGCGAAACGCGTCTTCGTGTGGACGGGCCCTAAATGCTTCTTGATGTGTGCAGCCTGAATCCTAATCACACAGTGTCGGTTTGTTGGCCAGAGTAGAACTGGCCCCCCGACTGAGCCTGGTTTCTCCCAAGGTTTTTTTCCCCTCCATTCTTTCACCTGATGGAGTTTGCGTTCCTTGCCACTGTCGCCTTTGGCTTGCTTAGTTGGGGACTTTACTGACGATGTAGAATGAGAAATGAACTGAGCTGGACGATAACATCATTTTTTGCAGAACTGCTTTATAGATGAAACGAACTAAATTAATAATTGAGGATCTTTACCACAGAACTGAATTCAGCTGAACAACAGCCGAAATGAATCATTTTCCTGTTATCACTGTAAAGATGCGTTGGTTCGGTCAAAAAGCAGCAGAGTCTATATCAGATAACTGCTTTGGGGTAAATAGAGTGCTGTTTAACACCTCACTAGGTGCTAGCCAGTGACCGCGCCAAATACGTGCTGTGGCTACACAGGAAGTCACTGCAAAGTTGTCTGAGGTTTCAGCCAATGAATCAATATTGCAGCTCCCGCCCCCCGGTTCCCTTCTTCAGTACTTTTAGTTTCTTGCTATTTACCAAATGCTTTTTAATCCAAAACAGGCACAAATTTATAAGTCTTAAGAGACATGTAAATTGCTGGCCAAATGCTTGGCGACGCAACACTATCACACCCAGACAGAACTATATGTTGTTTAGTATGTCGTTATGTGAAATGGGAATTTGGACCAATGATTTCAAGGCTGTTTGGGACTGATCCTGCCCCCTCTGTGTCAGAACCGCAGGCCATTAATCATGAGCAACTCTACAGTGTAGAATTCATATTCCAGCACAGTGACATTAGCCTTTATCACACAGGCGTTAATTAAAATGCACTGACAGAAATGTGAAGTAGTCTTCTATCTATTTCTGAAGGCTATTTCTAATCATTTTAAATCACAGTAGTGACTTTATAGGTTTGCTCGTGTGAACTAAAGTGTCTGTGACTTGTTCTTGGGATGTGGCATGGTGCATTCTGAGCATCGAACACTAGACGATTTTGGCCTTTATTTTGTTTTCATCATAAGGCAGAATAGGGTTGTTAAGTTTACCAATACTACCAGTACCAATTGGTCCTAAAAAAAAAAGTTGATGGTACCAGCATTTCTACAGTACTGGTAATACAGAGTATTGATAGACGCTGCTTTCAAACACTCTTCAAATTCACCCTATCTATTTTCTAAATACATGTTTTTTTTTATCTTATTGTGAACTAGTCATCCATGCATGTGTTTTTTAGGGGTGTAACAACAATATATCGTGTCACAATATATTGCAATACAAAAATGCAACCATATGTACCATGGATAGTTCAGCCTAAATGAAAATTACTGTGCTTGAAAAAAGTCAGTAGTAAATTAAACTACTATATATAAAATGCAGTGGGGGAATATTTGTGGGTACTGATAATGTCTTATGTTACCAGTAAAAGTGGCCTACATTATTTTAAATATATGGGCCATTCTACAGGATTGGTTCAAAGTCAGAGTTTGAAACGTCTTACAAAATGTGTGGAAAAAGACACCTTTTTTCATGTATGCAAATTGTATAATAACCAAGGTACACATTTCTAGTAATTGTGCAGTTAACTATCATATTGTATTTTCAGATAGTTTTGGAATATTTTTCCTCTCCCCAAATTTGTCACTACCGAAACACAATAATACATAATTTAATAAGGAGGCTTATATTGACCTATTAATATTTTAATATTTAATACTACCTAGTAAATATATTTTTTGCTATTTTAAAAAAAAGTTTTCACAGATAAATCAATAACAATTACAGTTCAATATTTCAAGTGTTTATAAGATTTGTTGTATTTTGAACCCAATCTTTCTTTGTAAAAGGCATTAAGTTAATCATACTGTTTTCAAAGTTAAGGATTCATTAGTTCGAATATACATTGAACCAAACACTATAATAACATCTTAGTTGATAATTCAGTATACTTTTAGACAAAACATCAATGTTTCGATCGTGACGGCACATTTTCTGTAGTGACAGCAATATTTTGGTAGCAACCACATCACATTTCATTACAGAATTTTAACTTTCATACTAAAACACTACTAAAACATACTAAGATACTAATGATTTGCATAACTTTACTAAAATTATTTATTTCCCCCAAATAAATGATTATGTGTTCCCTTTTGTCGCTACTAAAACAATGATGACATGTTTCGGTCATGACTGTTTCGGAAGTGACAATTTTAGATATTTTTGAGCCTAACTAAAAGATGCTAATCGGCACATGGTTAACTAGCACAGTTCTGAACAGTTGTACACACACAAAAACTAAATTATATCGAATAACACTCACAAAAACATTGTCACAACCGAAACCTCACCACATGTTTCGGTTGTGACAATTTTAAGATACTTTTGAGCCTAGTTCAAAGATGATAGCCAGCACATGGTTACCTACGACTTTTGAAAACATTTCTCTCAAAATAATGGTACCCATCAACAATGAAAGAGAGGCTTTGAGAGAGAGGGACACAGGAATATTTCCTGATCAAAAATGTAGGGGTGTGGTTAAAGTCAGTCTCAGCCAATGGACTAAAACACACTGTTTTGGTAGTGACATGAAATTGCGGAACACATTTTTACATAAAGTTTCATGATTGAAAAATAAAATGTTTTTTTTAAAGAAATCAAAGATATTTTTAAAAACAACAATGTAAAAAATGTAAAAAAATATTTCAATATCATTTTCATAAGTTGAAATTTAGAGGTTAGGGTTCGGGACAGCCACCTCCAAATTGAAGGTACCCAATAAATGATGATTTTATATATTAAGCTTACTGATATTTTAAATGTTATTGTGGGATTCAATATATAATAGAAGGATATTTGTAAACATCTAAAATTAGAATACTTAAATGCTTTTTAAATTTTTTTTGGTTGTCGGACAGCAGTTTGCACCAATTCTGTAGAATGTCTCATATCTAGTCAGTGATAGTGCAAAAAATTCTGTATTCTCAGCTTCAGAATCATGATTATTTTTTTTCTGGTGTCTCTATTGTCCTATGCTTTGGGTCTCCAGCACCAAGTCCAAGCCTATTAATTTACACCAACAATGTAATACCAAATTTAACCTTTTAATCAACAGTACATATGTCTTGGAGTATTACACTGTAACACGGGCATCTTAAAGGTGCAGTATATCATATTTATAGCTAGTGGATGAAATGGGAACTGCAGTCCAAATTCTAAATATCGGAGAGAGTTGTTTCCCCCGCCCCCCTCCTCCTCGGATTCGATGCCCGCGGGTGTTGCCAGATTGAAGACATGCAACAGAAGCAATCGCAATTGACAATTGAAGGCAAGGAGACTTACACACTGTAAGTTGATGAGTTAATTTTTCAGTGTTTTATAGGGCTGGGTATTGACACAAATTTCATAATTTGATTCGATTTCGATTCACAGGCTTGCAATTCAATTCAATATTGATTATTTTGTGTATCAGGTAGGCTACAATACGTGGCAAATTCTCAAGGAAAACAAATCTCTTAACTAATGCTGTAAACTATGGGAGTCAGTTGTAGTCTACTAGGCTTCATTAGCCTACTATAATATTGAAGGTAAAAATTAACTGATTTGTATACAAACACTTAAATTACACTTTTATTTATAATAATAATGTTATATGAAAAATAAACATTTAAATTGTGGCTGTCATAAAAACATGCCTGATTTATTCAAACATGCATTAAATATTAAAGAACTTTAAAAATTATAATGAATATGTTATAATGAATATGGTGCATATATTTAGCAAAATGCTCCTCTCTAGATTTAATTTTTCTAGCCGACTAACGGTTCATGGTCACTGGATATGTTTTTTCTAACGCATTCTCATCCTTTGGCCTCATATGTGACGCCATATGACAGAACGGCGAAATACTACGCACATGGCACCCTTTATCGTCAATATAACACGCACTGTGATGGGTAGGTTTAGGTGTGGGGTAGGGTCTGCGCCTCATATTCACGCTAAAGGATGCCAGTCAACTTTATGACGCCTTGGGTTCGCGTGTTATATTCACGCTAAAGGGTGCCATGTGCGTAGTATTTCGCCGTTTTGTCATATGGCGTCTCATATGCCGCCAAAGGATGAGAACGGGCTCGTTTTTTCGGAGGTAAATGTGACGTTCCATGACATTGTTTGCAAGTGGTTTCACTGACGTCTTTCCATGGTTGAAACATTGATTGAGTGATTCCATGATAAGGATTTCGATAAGTTGTACTCTATCTTTTAACACACTTTCAGATGCTCATGTTTATTTCGCTGTAACTGTTATTATTAAGGCGGAAGAGGAGATCATGTGCACTCCTTGTGCTGCTTCTCTTGAGCTGAGCTGCGCCAGAGTGATCTCACGCCACAGCGCCAAAAAGGTATTTTTGTTTTTGAATTTCGTAAGAAAATGGACGTAATTTGAAATCTGAGACTTTGTTTCATATCATTAGTAAAAAAACACAAAGTTTATTGCGATTTATTGGATGGGATGCGCGCTACAATGTTCTATTCATTAATCAATCAACTGAAAACAGGATGACTAGCCTAATCGATTCTTGGGATTTAAGAATCGATATCGATTCTTAAAAATGAGAAACGATTAAAATCGAGAAATTGATATTTTTTTACCCAGCCCTAGTGTTTTAATATACTCCAATTCATTGTGTTTTTTTAGAATCTGCGATCTCTGACTCTGTTTGCTTGCTAGCTTCCATGGCTGCAATATACTGTGTTTCTGTCATAGACTGTAAAAAAAGATGGACGAAGCCCCTTCGCTCTCTTCCATTGGCGAGGAGTGAAGCCGCCATTGTCCCGATATGGTGTTGACATCTTGGGACTGGAGTCTGCACAGTTGCGATTTCGGGACCAGACATGCGCAGTAGTGAGCAGGAAGTAAAGCCGCAAAATCAACGTCCCTTCCTCTCTCTCGCTGAATCTCTGCAGAACAACCCATTATGTCGGTGTGAAATAATTAATTATAGAAATGTAGATATTAATTTTAAAGCTCCAATCTCCTCAGTCCTCCAAAGATCACGAAAACAAGTCTGTTGTTGCTTCAGTGACTACTTTGCTCAGAGAACCTGTCAATCACAGCTGTCAATCATGTACGCCACAGCGCCGTTTTTATATCATCAAATAACTAACTAAAAACAAACTTATTTTAAAAACAAACACTTGAAATTACATCAGCGTGATAAAAACTACAGTAAATGACAGAAACTATTTTTGGAAAAAAGATATGTGAAGTGTAATTTAATTGTTTAGTTGGTCTCACATAGGGCTGGACCAGAATATTAGAATATTCGTTCGGTGGCTTGGTATTCGATTTGAAAATTTTACATTCGAATATTCGTTTTTTTGTTGTTGTTTTTTTGCACACCTGGGATCCCACGCGAAACGGTTGTCACTCGCGCTTGAATAAGGCCGGCAACACACTGGCTGCATGGCGTGAGCGTCTCAGCTGCGTGGCATGTACGTTTTTATTTCAGCTCCCATGTTAACAGGTTGGAGATTGCACACTGCCTGTGTGATCGAGACGCTTTGGCTTCACTTTTCAGGGCTTGTGCGTCACGCTTGGTTTCTGCCAACTGGCAACCCGGAGTGTCGAAATACTATTGGGTAAATTGGCAGTGGGCGGGATCTCACAGACCAAAACATAAACAAACATTCCAACATGGAACACAAATTTCAAAGTAAAATAATTGGCTGTAGAAGTGTTTTTCAGAGAAACCAATATGTGAACTTGGCGTGTTTCCTAAATATCTGCTAACATATGATGGTGTTTTTATGCTTTAGTACAGTCAAAAAATTACATGCAGCACCTTTTTAAAATAAAGTGTAACCGTGATGGCTAATAAATTTTGATATGCTTTTCTATATGATATTCAGTATTAAAGATCTTAATTAATTTTTCACATTATTATCGTAAAATGACCTCTTTTTAAAACCTTTTCATACATATCTGACATACTCCTAATGAATTCCTTTTGATTTTTTCATGCAAAACCTTATCGCATTACATTACATGCTCAGAGTTTCCCCTACAATGTATTCAGCAGCAGCAGCGTTCATGGTTGCATAGCAACGACAGATGCCACGGGAGAGCAAGCGATTGTGGAAAGGAGAAAGCGGTACAATCTGCGCTCTCCATGAGGATGGGGAAGTATCACCTACAGTCATGGTCAGAATTAATGGCACCCCTGGTAAATATGTTCAAAACTGGCTGTAAAAAATAAATCTGCATCGTTTATCCTTTTGATCTTTCATTAAAAAAATTGCCAAAAATCGAACCTTTCATTGAAGTAAAAGAATTGAGAATGGAGGGGAAATCACATTATGAAATAAATGTTTTTCTCCAAAACACACTGGCCACAATTATTGGAACCCTTATATTAAATACTTTTTGCAATCTCCTTTTTTTAAGATAACAGCTCTGAGTTTTCTCCTATAATGTCTGATGTGTTTGGAGAACACGTGACAGGAGATCAGAGACCATTCCTCCATACAGAATCTCTCCAGATCCTGTAGATTCCCAGATCCATGTTGGTGCTTCTCCTCTTCAGTTCACTCAACTCATCAGGTCAGGGAACTGGGACGGTCATGGCAGAAGCTTCATTTTGTGCTCTGTAATTTTGATATTTGTTTTGGATCGTTGTCAAGATGGAAGATCCAAACATGGCCCATTATGAGATTTCTAGCAGAAGCCGTCAGGTTCTGATTTTTTATCTGTTGATATTTGATAGAATCCACGATGCCATGTATCTGAAAGAGAAGTCCAGGACCTCCAGCAGAAAAATATGCCCACAAAATTAAAGATCCAACGGTACATTAAATTGTACACATGGGGTACTATTTATCCTTGTGTGCACCAAACCCATCTAGCATGTTTGCTGCCAAAAAGCTATTTTTTTGTTTCATCTGACCACAGAACCCTGTGCTGTTAAAAGTTCCAGTCATTCTGATAACTGAATATGCTGGAGTTTGTTTTTGGATGAGCGAGGAGGATTTTTCTTGAAACCCTCCCATACAACATGCTGTGATGTAGGGGTTGTTTGATTTTTTTTTTTTAAATAGGCTTTCTGACCCCAAGACTCAAGTAATCTCTGCAATTCTCCATCTGTGATCCTTGAAGAGTCTCTGGCCACTCAATCTCTCCTCCTCACCATGCATTAAGGCAATATAGACACACTTCCTGGCAGATTCATAACATCTTTAGTTGATTGTAACTTCTTAGTTATTGCCCTGATGGTCAAAATGGGGATTTTCAATTTTTTTGCTATTTTCTTACCGCCACTTTCTATTTTGTGATGCTCAACAATCTTTGGATGCACACCAGAACTATATTCTTTGGTTTTACTCATTGTGATGGATGAATAAGGGAATTTGGCCTTTGTGTTTCCTCATATTTAAACTCCTGTGAAACAAGAAGTCATAGCTAGACAGTTTCATGTTCCTAGTCACCCTGCTGTGCTAAAAAAAGGTAAATATTAATGTCAATATACTTCAGAGATGTTTTACTCGTAAAAAATTCTAGATGTACCAATAATTGTGGCCACGTGTTTTGACCCCCTTGCGCCCGGCTTGGTAACAACCTCCAGCACGTAACCGCATTTCTAGGGGAAACACTGCATGCTTGCTTCAATTTTACATGTAAATGAGAATGTTAGAACGTAATGGTTTGTCTAGTCAAACTCTGTAAATCGTTTTCAGCGTCAAACGGATTGCTTTAGCTTTTACCCAAGATTCCTGGGCTCATATACTGTAATCTGACAAGTATATCAATTGTAACGGGCAAAAAACATCACTGTGCTTTAGCGTTCTGGACTTCGTGTTAGTGTGTGTATGTGGGGGGTTTTGTCGTTAATGCCGAAGCTTACACTGGAAAGCCTAAATCAGCCCAGCAGATTAAGGACCATGATTGCAATTATGATAATCCATATCTGTTACACCAACCAAAATACGATGACAAAGATAAGATGAAGGGATTTGTATGCAAGTAGATGGCAACTCTGCTGCTGGAGTGTGAACGCTGTCCTTCACATCAGGTTTTTTTTTTTTTGACTGAGCCAGGTGCGCTTTTACCCTCACATGTTTTGCCCAAACAAGGCCTCTTTTTTTTCTTCTTCTTTTTTTTTTTTTTTTAACCGGCGGCCTTGCAAGAGTGATTTACAGTTCGTTCACGTCAACTGCAAACTCTCACTTGCGTTTCAAATGTACTTTGAGACATGTTAGCTATCTCGCTCCGTCTTTGCTATGGCTGAGTACGTCTCCATGAGGTATAAGATGATGGTGGAGGTAGTGTGGGCGCATATCTGTTTACATAAGTCATGGCACATGTCCGAGATTGTGTCTCTTTCAAAGATCTGGCCATTCTGGTGCCTTCTGACCTCGCTGCCTTCCTCTCGCTGGAACGGCAAAAGAGCACACCTCTTATTACCCATTTTCTGCGAGCGCCGCTGCTATTTGTCAAGTGGCTGTTGAGCTGCGCCTCACTCCAGCTGAGAGGCCTTCTAATCGTGGAAGTGTGTATGAGCCAGTTACTTCCTATCACTCAGTGTGTGTGTCAAGTGATTTTAGTTCTCTGGGACAAAACGGCTATACAACTGGCCATTACTTGGTGTGATGTTATTGAACTCTTCTTCAGGATGAAGACTCTTTGATTTTGCCTGAATTTTA
Organism: Siphateles boraxobius; assembly: GCF_051911475.1. Classification (NCBI taxonomy): domain Eukaryota; kingdom Metazoa; phylum Chordata; class Actinopteri; order Cypriniformes; family Leuciscidae; genus Siphateles; species Siphateles boraxobius. The sequence goes on from NW_027508788.1 coordinate 2,926,607, forward strand.
ATCAGAATCAGAAATATATATTACAGTGTCACAACTGTGAAACCTTATACAAGGTGTTTTGTTTTATTTTTTATAAAAGATAAGTTATTTAGGTGTTTCTTAAGTTTTATTATATATCAAATATTATATTTAGGTACATAATATTATTTTAAAATATATTTTTATAAAAGTTTTTAATATTATCATTATTTTATTAATATAATTATTATTTTTTTATTTATAATGATATATACTATACTATATTATAATATTATATATTCAGATTGCTATTATATTACTTAATATATATTTTCATTATTTTATATAAATAACATAATATAATACTTCAAAATGCTTTAATACATATTACCTTTTATTATATTTATATATTTTCATTTTAAAATATATTATATATGAAGTATAAAGTTAGAATGGATACATTTAGGAGAAGTTGTGAGTGATGTCAATTTTGATAAGGAGAAAATCTAATGAAATGGTACATTTATGGGATCCTCTGTGATTAATATCAGAGTGGAATGGTTGCTATTTTTAAAACTACTGTCATATAGATTTCAAAAGAATCGTCTCAAGAATCAGTGGTGTGTGTGAGCACGTGTGACGTAGGTTCATACTGGATAGGTAGAGTATTTTAGCACTTGCTGCATTGTGGGAGGTAATTGTGGTTTGGCAGTCGTCCCTGAGTAGTTGTTTGCATTGGAATTGCAAGTGCAACTTCCACTCAGCATTTGTTAGGCAGCGGTCTGGGCTGAGAAACGTGTTTACGGTGGAGTTTGAGAATGCCTGTGGCAAAATTTTCTGTGGGGAGTTAGGCAATACAGACAGGAAGACAGTCGAACAGATAGGCAGACGTGCAGGCGCTGGCAGTTTCTTTCACGTCAATTTGTTGCATACCAGAAGGCTTACATTCCAGCGCCTGCAGAAACGGCACCCGGCAAGTTCAAGTGTCACATTTAGGATGGTTTCTTCTGTTTCATACTAGAATAAGTAACATGAGACTGCTTCGCATTATAAAAACCAGATCAGAGCCTAAGCACCGGCTGGAGGGTTAGTTAGTTTACGCAGGTGTGTGTGTGAGACGTTCTGGCACTGTTTGAATACGCCGGCTCATTTCAAAAGCTGCGATTAATGCAGAACAATTAGGCACAGAGCGCTTGTGTTGCAAGGTCAGGGGTCATGGCCAGGTCACAGCCTGTGGGAAGTACGCAGCACTGGCGCACAGGAGTGTGTCGGGGAACTGCACAGTAGGGAACATTGCAAACATCTTGCTGTTAGTTTATCTTTGGGAAAATGGAAAAATTCACCTCTTGAAGCACCTCGAAGCAACACCATTTATTTTCTGGTCCTAGTTTTCTTTTTTTCTCATCTATTATATGTTTAAAGCTTACTGTGAGCTTCTTTGCAATGATAAAAATATAAATATTTGAAAGAGCTGAGGGGGACTAAAAGGTGGCACATCTGGAATGCTTCAGCAAATATATTTTGAAACATCTGGAGGAATCTCATGGAATTTATGGGTCCCTCCTTTGATTTAGCTTTTTTTCCCCCTCCGCTCAGTCTTCGGCATCTTCAAAGTCCCAGGAACGTCTCTGGCACGTAAATGAAGGGGGGTTTGGACTCCTATTACAGTGCGGGTCGAGTCATTCCAGACTTTATTGTGGTCTAAATTGGGCTCTTGTGCCTGGTTTCCCTTTGTGCAGGGGGGCTAATTAAGTGACACTGAGGTGAGAGACGGAGAGTGAGCACCAGTGAAACTCAACCCCCCATAAACCTCCTGTGAGAAGGCTGTCCGTCACAGTATCATCCACAACAACAGCCGCTCAACCTTGTTGAAAAGCGCCCTTTTTTTATGTTTGTTTAATTAATATCATGAAACCGTCTAGGACTTATATCACCCCAAAATTCAAAAGAAAATTTGTTTATGCATAATGAAGTCTGTGTATTCACATGCATGTATTTATTATACTGTGTGTGTGTGTGTATGTATATATAAATATAAATATAAATATATATATATATATATATATATATATATATATATATTTATCCCCCCCCCCCCCTCATTTTAATTACAAAATTATAATCATTGAATTAACATAAAGTAAAGGTAATAAAACAAATTCCACCAAGATTTTTTTTGTGTATCCTATCATTTTTATATATATATATATATATATATATATATATATATATATATATATATATAATATAATATATACACACTGCAAACCTGTATATTAAACTCTTTTTATGTTAGGTACACTTGGACAAGATGGACAATTGGAGAAGTCAGAACAGTCACATGCCTTGATCAAACAGGATCAGGTTATTTTATGTTTAAGATAGATAGATAGATAGATAGATAGATAGATAGATAGATAGATAGATAGATAGATAGATAGATAGATAAATAAATATCAGTTATATTTTAGACAATTTTTTATTACTATCTCACCTAAATGTTTGTTTTTACAATGGGGCAATTTTGTTGTTAAGAATTTATTCATCACATGGATGCTTGATTTCAATCTTTGAATTAAATTGAAAAAAGTAGCACAAATAAATACAATAGAATAAAGATTAAAATATAATAAAAAAAGTTTTTGGGTTGGTCAGAAATACTACAGAAACTGAATAAAGTAATCCAATGTAAAATAACAGTGGATTATATTTTAGTCCTGACTAAGTGAAATACATAGGCTATGAATCCCGATTCCTTACAATTAAAGCTATATTATGTTGTTTTGACAACAAAATTAATGACAGACACATATGGCTGCGTTCACTTTAGGAACTAGTGCACGAATCCATTACGGTTTCATTATACAACTGTCTGTCATACGCATTTTATGCTTATTTAAGACCTAACCGACTGTCTTTACAAGGTTACTCACAAAGACCAGAGTTTTGACATAATTTTGTGTGTTTTTGACCGTTAAAGCAATATAATCCGTGAAAAAGAACTTTTGTTACTGGCGAGCTGTTTGTGAGGCGGATTTAGGCTTTAATGTATGTGCACGCAGTGAAAATTATATCTGAGAGCGCGCGAGCACTGGATAGTTTAAAATCGCTTGAATGTTTAAACTGGTAAAACTTAAAAAGACGTGAAAATGATAAACGATGCAATGCTGGCCTGATTGTGCAAGTGAATATTCCGTCATGTCCCGACTCCTAAACGTGAGTGTTTATCTACGCCTGCAGCGCTTGACGCTTGCCTTGTGCAGAGAGAGAAGACGCAGCACTGCTGAACACACATGCTGTTTGTGAAATTGCGTTATTGTCAAATAAAAAACAAAACTGCGTCTTTCTGTCTTTCTCGACTGTTTACATTCACTTAAGACATCACCTACTATGTTTGCTAGGATACTGGCCAAGATGGGCATGTTGACAATTTTTGTGTAAATTTGTCCGTTCAAGCACAAGACTTGAAAGAGAACTCAATATTTGCACGCTGTCTGATTGCGGCTACGGATGAGTGAACACAAATCTTCTCGCAGCGTGCGCACAAGTTCTCTTTTGCATCTTCTTGTACTTGAATGTTTAAGGCAGGGCTTAAATAAGTTCACTTTAAACACAGATAGCAATGTGTGCTGTTCAGATCTCACCTGCGCTCGCAAGTTATCAACACCCGGGTGATTACGGCGGTAATGAATGATCATATTAGAGTGTACGGCACTGAATAAAGTTTAGGGGAAGCCAGAATGTGTATCCATGGACAGAAACATACATTAGCAATGTAACTGTCTGGTTATTTTACGCGTTATTTTCATTGCATTTTAAGATGCAAATGCGTCGTCAGATTTAAGATGAACCCCAATGCAAGTCCTTGCCGAACCGTGGATGGAGAGCTGTAGGTTTTTTTTTGTGTTTTGTTTTTTTTAAACTGAGAACCATTACATCCATAGTTTGTAGTTTCACAAGAGCCCTTGTATTTGTAGCATGAGAAATCATAGCTAAAAAAACAGAGCGTTATCATGAAGTAGTCTACTGCACACTGGATTCGAATACGAGCACTGTAACTCAGTGTGTTGAGCACATGCACTAACCACAAGACCATGGTTCTGGGAAAAACACTGTTTCTTCACTATATATATCAATTTTGTCACAATATATATAAAATTATTTTTAAACTTCTTGGAACAATGACAGTCTGAGCTACTCGTACATGAGCTACTTGCGACATGACATATTCTGTCTCAGAGAACCATGTGGCATTGCATTTTAGCTCCACAATAAGCAGAGTTTCTTTTGAAAGCTGAATGTAAACCTGGGTATAAATCAATCCCGAACATAAATCTAAGCCTTAATTGTCAGCTTTTTATGTTGAAAGCAGCTTTGATGCGTGATGGTAACCTTGCCTGAGCTGAACCTCTCTTGGGTCATGGAATTAAAATTCTGTTTTAAAAGACTTCAGTGGATTGAGTGTGTGTTCAGATCCACACGAGGCAGCGGGTTTCACTTTAGTATTGACATCTCGTTAGAGACTCCCATCCCAGACTGACATACGTCAGATTATTTCATCTTTCTAGACATAGAACAACAGCGCATGTTATTATAGTAGCTTGTACAGCACATGACTTTGAAGATTTTTTTAAGAAAGATTTTTATGAATTGCCATTTTAAATGGGTGAAACAAGGAATATCACAGTCAGATAGTCGTTACTATTATACAGCATAAACCATTGTAATATAGGCTCCTTTTTAGGTTGTTCTGCTTCTTAAACAGCTTCTTTACACATAAATAAACAAACTTGAATTAGGCTATTAACTTGAGGTAAATTAATTTATAATGTAAGAAATAAGAGACTGCTGAGGCAAGCAAGCTAATGTATGAAGCAAATCAGTCGCAAGGGACAATTAATAATACGTTTTTTTGGTCCCTAAATTCTGAATGCCACATCAAGTATTCTAGAGAAAAAAAGTTTATTTAAATTATTATGCTTTTGTGATGCTGTTATGATTATTAGTTTTGCCCGATTGATAAGGTCTGCAGCCAAAATATGTATCTTTTCAATTTCTGTGCTGATGTTAGGCTGATTTGCAAATGTTTTCTTAATAAATTTCTCAATATTATTAATTATTACAATTAACAATATTTAGAAAAATCAAAGTCTTTTGTCACAATATTCTTGAATTAACAGTCTTGAAAAACTCTATATTTGAGGAAGCCTTATTTGATTTCTACCTGCAAAAGTAATGTAAATTAACTATATATATATATATATATATATATAGTTCTAGCTAAAATATTTTCTGAAATATTTAATCAGGAAGAAATAATATTTTTAAAAAATATCTTGTCCTTATTTTTTACCCAGAAAATCCTAAATAACTGGAAAAGTCATGGGGCCTAGACAGAAGGGGCCTTCGAGTCAGAAAAGTTGAAAACCAGTGTTTACTGAAGGTTCTGCAGGTCTTGTCATGACTACTGTTGCATGTACAGGACTCTAAAGTGATATATTTTCCTTTACCTTTCCGACTCAGGACTGTCATACCTCATTAGGTGGGAATTTTTCCTCTGCTATTCCGATTTCTTGCTCTTCCACTCTCTCCAGTGCCTGCTTATGACGGATGTCTAAAGAAGTGTGTTTTTATTTCTAAAAGCCCATTTCAATTTTAGCGCTCTCTGTCTGTCTCTCACTCCATCTCTTCTCAGAGAGATAGAAAAAATGCAGCCAGTTGGTTAATCGTGTCCCCCTCTGTCTGCGCGCAGAGCTATTTTCTCTGTTGCTGTGCAGATGGCCTAGATCTTTCTGCCTGACTGCATTGGGAACAGCAGGGAGAGGCTGATACACATCATCATTGAGTGTGCGTGTATATGTGTGAGTGTGTTGCTTCTCTACATTATTTAATTCGCAATCCTCGCCGCACACACCCCATCACGTCCTCCAACGCAGCACAAATCAGGATTTTTCTATCAGCATTCCTAGAACATGGCGGGCATGGCGTGTATCTACAGTCGCTGCCCTGAACTGAACCATACACCACCAAAGTGGTTTTGAGCCATGTGGGTTGTTCTCAAACTGTGTTTTATACATTATCAATGGATCAAGAAGAGAAGTGGCCGAATGGATGTGTTGTATTCACATACATGTGCTAGTAGGTTTTTCACTCAAACCAATGGCTGTAACTACATTTATTCAGAATTTAGGACACCGTTTTGTCCCTAAACCTAAATGACATCCTGTCACTGTTGTTTAGTATCTGATATTGAGGTCTCTTGTTTTTGTGTTTTTAATGCTATTTTTATTTATTTATTTGGGCTCTCTATTCTTGCCTGAATGCTGACTGAGCTTTTCCAATCTCTCAAAAAACACCAAGGCATCAGGGAATTTTAATGTTTTAGAGCTGGTCACTGTTATAAAATGAAAAGATGACTTTTGATTGTCAGTAAACATTGCATTTAAGTTCATTGACTTGAGGTTTCTGAAAAGATCAAGACTGTAATTTCTGACTGTAGGCGGAGTTTCAAAGTACTAAACAATCTTATGATTGGATGAATTGGCAATGTGTGTTTGATTGGCAGTCTCACACATTTTTTTTCTGCTTGTTGTCAGCTTAGAGCCATGACATTTGCGTCTCGTAAGATGTCACCCCGTATTAACTATGCTTCCCTAGATGCAGATACAGCTTTTATTCCCCTATTTTGTTATACCTTGTCTCGATTTATGCTTAAAACAAGAACATGAGCATGTATTTTACATAGTAAAAGATCAGCTTAGGTCACCCATTCTATTTTGTAAAAAAAAAAATATTTTATGGATTTAGCCATTTTTATTGTAGGTTTTTATTGTTTTAAAACTCCTTGTGGGTCTTGGCTAGTGGCGGACGCATAAAGTGGATGATGGATAGGCCTCTAAAAGTGTGCGAAATAATTCCCATCATCCTATGTTTTTCAACTGACTTAAATTTTTAAGAAAAAAAAATTTTTGGACCGGTCCCTGTTCGGCACTATAAACACTCATGACTTAAAGGTGAAGTATGTAAGATAAAGATGTAATGGATCATGAACACATCAAATCTAATAAAGCAGGGGTCGGCAACCTAAGGCACGTGTGCCAACACTGGCACGCGGAGGGTTAATCGCTGGCACGCAAGCAAGCGCGAGAGGGGTGTATGTATTTCATTCAGATAAAGTAGCCTACCTCCCACCTATATACAGATCTACATATTGATGTAATAATTCCTTGTAGTAACAGCTTGTTTTATTAAGTTAGGAATTATTAATATTATTAAAGTGTGAGTATTAAACTTTACAAGTCAATGAAAGCGTCCAGCTCTAACAAACCATTGGTCAGAGTGGTCGCGCTGACCACTGCGCATCAGCGCAAACAAGTTATCCAACTGACACCTTAAAGCTCGTTCCGCTGTAAATAGTTAATGCTATAAATTTCAACCAAGTGTATAGAGCACAGTGATGAACTCGGAAACTTAAAAATGGCACTTTATGACAAATAGGTTGCCGACCCCTGAATAAAGCATTGCGATGCAACACGCTACAATGAACGTTTCAATACAACATAAGACAAATGTTCCAATTTTTAATGTTTACTTTGTGTCCAGTGTGTCTCAAATAGTTGTGGCACATCATGTCAAAAAATGTGCTCGGTGCTGACCCGTTGGATGGGTTTATTATAAGAGAGACTCTCGCGTTCGCTTTAGACAGCGTTTACCCTACTCAATTATTTAGACATGACACATAGCAGCACAGCTAAAAGTAATCCTCGTATCAATGAACCTTTATTGAATGTAGTCTACTTTCACCTTTTGTGACATGCCTTAACAAGCACGATAGCACCCGTAAGAGATGTTTGAGTTGGTGGAGGTGCGACATGAGTTTGCCAGGTTGATTTATTTTTGTAATTCCGCTAGGTGCCACTAGTTTAGCAGAAACCATACTTCACCTTAAGCACTGTCAAGATCAACTGTAAGCAGCTGCCACTTGAAAAAAAATTAAACATAAACAAAGCAGAAGAGAAGCATCAAACCTAAATAACTATATTACGAAGAGAAATCACAATGTCCTGTATCAACAACCTACCATTGCTAATACAGTGCATTATGTGGCCTATGTACGGTTCAGAAAGCCCTTTTCTCACAAATATTAAATGCAAATATTGTATAACCATTCCACAGAGGGCCAGACTAAAAACCTACCCATATCTTACCCCGTATGGCTGATGTCTGTTCTGAACAAGTCGGAGTCAGCCGGAATTTTTATTAAAGATAATGTTGTTATCCTATTTATCTGTTAGTTCTCTTTTAAAAGACAAAAGTGTCAAGTTGTTAACGCGTCCTGTCAACATTGTCTTGATGTTTTTATTTTATTTCATAAATAGCTGAATATTTATAACATTTTTGAATATTGGCATGAAGAACATCATGATATTACTACTGGCTTGACATAACTGAAGAGACTAATTGGCATATTCTCATTAATATTAGGATAGAGTTCTAATACATGAAAAATCAAATCATGTTTTGTGGCTCTTTAATGTGTCATGACAGATCTCTGTAGCTCCTCAGTTAAAGCTGTTCGTGAACCAATCATCTCTTCCTTCTAGGTAATTTATAGCATCAAATAAACATGAACGAACATCAGAAGGAATGTTGTTTCAACCGCGGAAAGACATCAGTACACATCGTTTTTCAAATCTCGAGTCCACCGACGTTAATCTATTAACTCTCCTGACTGCTTCGTCAGACAAAATGGCAGATTCATCGTATGGTGTGGATTATAATTGGTCAGATCGCCTGTCATTCAAACTCCTTGTGAAGGGTGAATTAAGACTGTTCATGCCAAGGACGATAACTGTAATTATAAAAAGTTTGAAAATTTTTTCTAATTATAAAAGAATAGCAGAGTTCACACACAAATATAGTAATAATGGCACAGAGAAATGATATAGGTGGCATCACTCTCTCAATTATATTTTCCAGCTGATGAAGGATAAAACCATTAACAGCCTATCAGAATCCATCCTGCTTTAAATAGCTTGAGCATTTAAAGCTGCAGAAGACAAAACTGCGCGTTTAGAATAAACAGAACAATATCATGCGTTGGTGTTGAAGCACACTTCCAGGAATTTAATACTTGCATGCATGTCTGCGTTTATTTATACAGACCCCGAAAATAACCCCAGAGCTAAATACAGTGTGCAAAGGGCAGTTGATGTATATGTAGAAATTTAAGCAGAATTGTGAAGTTCGGTTATGACAGTGTCTTCCTGTCCACTCAGACAGCAGTCTCTCTTCTGTCTGAGAGGATTCCACTGTTTTTGACTCTGTGCGTTTAACTCGCTGTACACAGCACACACATCACTGAGAATCTCGCGCCTCGCTGATCTGAACCTGCCTCCTTCCCTCATTCCCTGCTCAGCCCCTCACAAAACGCAGATAAAGCTGCAGTCAACATTTGTTTTGTAAATGGGCACATGCTGTAGAAATGTAATCCTGCCTACCGTTGATCGCTCAGCCATGTGACTTGACCTAGTTTTCCTTCTCTCCCTCTCTCAGAATTCCATCCTCCTTCAATTCTCCCTCCACTCTGCTCATTTCTTTGAAAAATGTTATATTCCGTATATGTGTCTTCTAGGGATGTGCAAAATTACATAAAATAATGTAGTTGGTTAGTTGTCTCAATGACTAGTTGGTCTGGGACTAACTGAAGTCCTGTATAATTAGCTGTTTTAGGGTTATGCGGGGTGCATAACCCTAAAACCACACTGATTAGGAGTGTTTCTTAAAGTTTGTTGACTGTTTTGAAATGCATCGATTTAAAACGCAATTTATTGTTATTTTAACACCGTTTATCATGCTGTATATTGGCTGAAATTCTCCTAAAAGTCTCCTAAAATATTCTCCTAAATCTTAAATTTCTCCTAAATTTTCAATAAATTTTCTCCTAAAAATTCTCCTAAAAGTCTCTTAATTTGTCCGTATATTTTAATCGTATATTGGCTGAAATTCTCCTAAAAGACTCTTTAATTTGTCACAGCTGGTGAACAACTTTAAAACTAAATTTTCCCTAAATTTTTGAAAAAGGCTTATATATATATATATTATATATATTCCTTGCAAAAGTATTCATACCCCTTTTTTCACATTTTGTAATGTTGCTGCCTTATATTAAACTACTTAAAATTATTTTTTTTCGCGTCAATCTACACTCCATAAACCATAATGACACATCAAAAAACTGATTTGCCACAACTGTACAAATTTATTAAAAAGGAACAACTGAAATAAGTACATTGCATAAGTATTTGTACCCTCAACTCAGTACTTAGTTTAGGCACCTTTACAGCCTCAAGTTTTTTTGGGTGTGATGCAGCAAGCTTTGTACTTCTGCATTTGGTGTTTTTCTGCCATTCTTCCCCTCACATCCTCTCAAGATCTGTCAGGTTTCTCCAGAGAAATTGGGTTCAAGCCCAGACTCTTGAGCCCAATTGTCCCAATGCCCACTCAAGGACATTTAGAGAGTGGTACATATAGCCACTCTTGAGTTGTCTTAGCCGTGTGCTTAGGGTCATTGTCCTGTTGGAAGGTGAACCTTCTGCCCTGTCTGAGGTTCTGAATGCTCAGGACTAGGTTTTTATTTAGGCTATTTCTATATTTCGCTGCATTGAGCTTGCCTTCTACCCTGACGAGTCCCACAGTCCCTACTGCTGAAACACCCTTCTCCATGATTCCATCCAATGCTCCGCTTGGCCAGGAGGCCAGCTCTAGGAAGGGTCCTGGTTGTTCCAAACTTCTTACATTAAGGGTTATTCAGGGTACATGCTTCTGTGAATCTTCAATGCAGCAGATTTTTGTGTGAGTGTGTGTCTTTGACCTCATGGCTTGGTTTTTGCTCTAATATGCATTTTCAGCTATTAGACCTTTTATTGAGAGGTGTGTGCCTTTCCAAATCATACCATTCAATTGAATTTGAACAGGTTAACTCCATTCGAAGTGTAGTAACATCGCCAAGCAAAATTGGAATGCTCTTGCGCTTTGTTTGTCACGACATGCATTCAATTCAATCATAGGCAGCCACTGTAGCGCTGGCAACCTGCGTGGTTTTGTAATCACAACTCTATTTACATTACTGGCTAATGTTCATGTTTTTACATGCATGCGAGATGCAGACAGAGAAAAATAATGAAGACCGCAGGCTTGCGTCAGCTTTTTCCCACTGACTCGCACATCTCTAAAGGGTAGGTTGGTCTCTAAACTAAAAAAACACGATTATAATAGCCCTTAAAAAACCGTATTGATTCCAAAGCACGTTTTATTGTATTTTACAGTCAAGATGATATACCCCCATCGACATACACTATCTAATTAGTCGCTCCAGGAAGTGATTCACATGAACATCATCACTTATGAGCTCCACATGGGGTCCTCTCTTCATTTGTCATTTCAAAGCACATGGAGTGTTTGCTAAGCAAACTGTTTGCAATTCTCGTCTGGATCATAATCTTGCCTCCCCACTTGACCTGCCGGGTGAGTTTTACTCTCATTGTGAGAGCAGAGACCCAACACAGTCAACACACATTCAGTTCAAACACTGATTTCTTTTTGTTTGCATAATTGTGTGTGCCCCATCATATGAGGGATGTGGACACAGGTGCCCTGTTGATATACTGAGATTTGAGTACCAAGTACTTCTAATGTGGTTTCAACCTTTACATATGTGTCTTAGGAAAAGAGATCTAGTTTGCGCAAGTCTACAAAACGTCGAAGCTCTAAAAAGCACATAGCTATACAAAATGAATACCTAAGTGTAGTAAGGAGACATAATCAGTTAATTCAGTTAATAATTCAGGCTGATTCCATAGTAATTGTAACAGTAATGCTGTTACAGTAATTCCTGTCTTTTTTAATAATTCAATAAAAGAGTTGTTCGTGAATCCGACTACACTGTCTAGCCGTCCACTGATGTTGAAATCCGATGTTGACCTGTTTTTTCTTCTGTCTGTATTTCATGCTTGCACTTCATGACTTGACGGTGACACAATGATTGTGAGTTTGAAAAAGAAGCCTTCCGCTAGCAGCGAATTACATACCGAATTCTCTGTAGGGATCAGCTCTAGAAATCAGAACAAATAAAAAAACAGAAACATGTTGTTTGTTTGAAATGTTGCAGATTATGCCAACAAGCCCAAATTCAGTTTTTTGGATGACTGTGGAACCGACTAGAATTTCCTGTTTGATACCACAGTTCTTATCAGTTTAAGAGATTTCTAAAACTCATTATTATGAATAGAGTAGCACCTAAAAACTTTGACTAGTACACTAGTGGCATTTATTTGATCAAAATTACAGTAATAACAGAAATACTGTGAAATATAACAATTTAAAATTACCGTTTTCTAATTTAATACATTTAAAATGTAATTTATTCCTGTGATAGCAAAGCTGGATTTTCAGTAGAAATGCGCCGATTACAATTTTCTAGGCTGATTCCGATTTTTCCTTGAGTTAGACCTGCCGATTGATTTTTTTCTAACCACTTTACAGCGCACACACGCATAAATATTTATTTTCTATCTTTTCTTTAATTGAACATTTTGTATGGAACATAGAACATTTTTGAACAGATAATCGCTATAAAATAGAACTATATAAATTTCACACAAATCTTAAGTGCAGTGTTATGGAAGAACCATTTCCTTTTCACATCCAATAAACAAAACAAAAAAGGTGATGTATTTAACAAACTAAACTTCTGTATGAAAACAGGGAAAACAGATAATGGCAATAAAATAATATATAAATAACAAATAAAAATAAAGTAAATATAGCCTTGCAGTATAAAGATATTGCTCAAAACACACACACACACACGCACACACACACAGACACACACACACACACACACACACAGGCAGGCCAATTTCAATCAATGGCAAGTTTTTCTTCGCAAACAGAAGCATTTCTGTTTTGTCACCAGATAGTCTGTTTCTTCTCTCTCTGCCACATGTCCAACCAGGCTCACTGTCAACGCTTGTGCAAAGAGGTAAGCTCGGACAAGTGGAGCAAGTGCAGGGAAACGATTGGGAAATAATAAAAACTAGTTTAAATGGGTACATTTTCTATAAATAATTTTGAGTTATTCATTTTCTTTTCTGACATAGCCTACTGCAGTTCTTGTTAAAACTAACTAGACATGCAAATTCTGTGCGTTTTGGGCATTTTTGTGTGAAATCATATTTATTTTGCCCATCAAAAGTGTGCTTTCACTTAAATTGAGCGTGAGCAGCGCAGCAAAAATAGACTCTGCGCCGAAACCCGCGCTTCACGCGCTGATCACGCGCTGCTCCTGCTCTCGGTGTGAATGCACTCATTGATTAACATGAACGCAGGAAAAAAATACGCGCTCCTCACGCATGCGGTGTGTAACGGCCGTAATTCATGAGGTTTCCTACATGTGTGTTCCGTGTGCACGTGTGATGCTGATGTTGCGCTATGTTAATCATGCGGCGCCCGAATGCATTTGACCGGCAGAAAATCGGCATAAGTGAAAATCGGCCAATTTCAGTCACAAGCCGATCAATCGGTGCATCTCTAATTCTCAGCATCATTACTCCAGTCTTCAGTGTCATATGATCCTTCAAAAATTATTCTAAAATGCAGATTTGGAGCTCAAACATTTCTTATTATTATCAATGTTGAAAACCGTTGTGCTGCTTGATATTTTTGTGGAAACATGATAGATGTTTTTTTCAGAATTATTTGATTAATTGAAAGTTCTGCATTTATTTGAAATAAAACACATTTGGACGGCAGTATATGTTGCACATTTCCTGTCGACAAAGTGTCAGTTTGCTAGGTTATTTCTGTTTAACCCTGCTCAATACCGGATATATAGCATCGGGGTTAATGTTTTTTCTAATGATGCAGCATGCAGCAAGCCCATTTAGATGTGTAACAGGATGTACTTGTGGAGCACAGGTCATCTTCTGTAACCTCCACTCACTCCTCCAAGTGCTTGCTGGTTTCATAGTCTGTTAATTTAGAATCAAATTAGGGCCAGTTTTGGCATATAAATATCAAAAATAAATTCTGTTTTATGAGTGTCTCTCTTTCATCCAGATCAGACTCCTATCATGTGTTCAGTAACAGTAAAGATGTGAGATGGGCGGCAGGATTTTAAATGCTTCCTTGTTTCAGCTCTCACCAAAGAAAGCTCTTTCTTCAGTCCAATCACACAAATTTGATTATGCTGTTTGCCCAAGGAACATTTTTCGAAACGCTAGGCAGAAAGTGAGGCCCTTGTTTCCAGTATGTGCCCTCCAGCAGGCCTGGCCTGCCGTACAGAAGCCATCTTTGACATTTCCCCCTTAACCTCATTACTGCCTCCTCCTTCCTTCCTGGCTTCTCCTGTCTCTTTGTGTGAAGTCTTTTTGCTTTCTGTCTTTCTCTCTTTAATGCTGTCCCACTTTATTAACATAATTTGGCTTATTTTATTTTGAATGATCTAGTCATAAATGAAACAGCTTTTTGAGCATATTATGTTTCATATATGTAACACATCATATATGTTCAAGACCACATTTGCATATTGTTTCTGAATGCTGTAAAAAGAAAAAGTTGTTTAAATATTTATAGTATATTCATAGTTTTTTCAATAGTGTGTGTGTGTGTATATATATATATACGTATACATATTTTAATTCATATTTAATAAATTATAAATAAATAATTTGAAAATGAATAAAAAAAATCGATCTCTAATTTAAACAGACTTACTTTGGATGGCAGCTTCTTGGTTCTGTAATCATATTACAGTATTTCTCACAAATAAAGAAATTGTTTGAAAAAATATAAAAAGTAAACGCTGTGACCAACAGGGCACTCAGTAAAATTTGTGTGCACTAGGCATTACATTTTTTTCAAATAAAGACACGGAAACACTCATTTTACATACAGCACATAGTGCAATGACTTGAATATAACGTAGTGGGCAACTGAATATAGTGCAGCATAGTTTAAAATCAAGGGTTTATGTAGTGTGCATCTTCAGTAAAGCTGACTCCTGTCCACATTCAATTCACACAGACTGACCGTCAAACATGTTCATGCAGGCTACAAATGCGCGCTTTAGAGTATCTGACAGCCTGGATTTGACTAAGTCTGCAAGGTTTGTGAAATTAAATGTTTATTAGTAGAGATGCACCGATTACAATTTTCTTGGCCGATTTTTCATTGAGTTTGACCTGCCGATACATATTTTAGCCGATTACGATTTCATTTTTTCTAACCACTTTACAACCACACACAAATATTTATTTTCTCTCTTTTCTTTTGTAGAACATTTTGCATAGAAAAATTTTTTGAACAGTAATCGCTATAAAATAGAACTATAAAAATTACTCCTGGTGTGGGAAATTCACACACATCCAAAGTGCAGTGTTATGGAAGAACCATTTCTTTCTTTTCACATCAAATATCCAACTAAAAAAAAAAAGTTCATTTCAAAAAGAAAATTCATTTTTCTTTTCTGACATAGCCTACTCCAGTTCTTGTTAAAACACACCAGACATGCAAATTGTGTGCATTTTGGGCACTTCTTGTGTGAAATCATATTTATTTTGTCCATCAAAAGTGTGCTTTCACTTAAATTGAGCGTGCTCGACGCTCACGCGACGCTCCTGCTCCCGGTGTGAATGCACTCATTGATTAACATGCACGCCAAAAAACCAAGCACGTGTGATGCTGATGTTGCGTGATGTTAATCAGGCGGCGCCAGAGTGCATTTGACCGGCATAAAATCGCCCTATGTCAGATTACGTGAAAATCGGCCAATTCCGATTACCAGCCAATCAATCGGTGCATCTCTATTTATTAGATATTCAAAGATTTGTTTAAAGGATGTAAATGTGTATTTGCTGAATGTTGATGGTAAATGAGGAAAAAATGCTAAATATTGGCCGATATATCGGTCGACCACTACTTTTTTTGCTCACCAGCCACAGTTGTTAGGTTTTTTTTTGTGTGTGTATGTGTGTGCTGTACGCTCTGCTCAAAATGTTTCGCTACCTCTATGTGCTTAAGAGCAATAAGCAGCGGAAAAATAACTCAAATTTAGTACTGAGAGGCGGCTTTATGTGTGCGCACTTTGGGTGTGAGCACAAAATCTGAGGGAACGAGTCAAATTATGCACAATACTCGCAGTCCCACACCGAAGTTCAAGCCCTGTAACAACAACAATATTCATCCGAAGGAAGCTCAGCTGGTGTCGTGTGTCTATTTTGGGGAAAATGCATACATTGCATTCATTCATTCATACATTGCACTTAGTTTATTTCAAATGCTTTTTAAAAGACTACAATTGAAAATGTATATATTATATATAAAATTCCACCCGACCAAGCGGCTAGTTGGAGTGACTGCGTTACACGCCACTGTTGACCCGGTCATAACACGCAAATATAAAATGTTATTTAAAATATCATATTTGGTCATAACGTGATCAATGTAAAATACTTTAATCAGCTCGCTAAAGTTTAATTAAAGTTCTACTGCAAAAATATCAGAAACTGTTATTACAATGCAAATATATAAAAATGCAAATATACTTAAACCAAATACACAGTGCGACAACATCATGAAAAAAAAGCAGCAAGTGTAACTGTGGTCTTAAGGGTGTGTGCGGAGTCCGTACTTTTGTACTTTGTTCAGAATGAACATTCAATGTGAGACAGAGTAGCATCTGTGGTCACAACTGTAAGTGGCACATCCCTTTCGCACCTACACAGAACCAAACTGAAACACACACTTTGTCATCTTGAGAATAACAGGGTACTGGCACCGAGAAAAAGCATCATTTCAGTCAACTGAAGACATCCAGTAGTGTTAAGCCCTATTTTAAAGACTTGTTTTCAGGTTGTGGACCTGAAGCTGGAGAGGGTTGGAATAGAAATGTGCAAAAGCAGTTTTTTTTATGATAAGAAGCCCTCTTATATTGATGTCGTTTAAAAAAATGTGCAAGACAAAGGTGTTTATCAGCATGAGTATGGCTGTAGTGGTTGTGCATTAAAGTGGTGCATAAAATAACAGTACCATATCGGTCATTTTATTTATTTATTTATTTATATTTATTGTATCAGTTGATTTTAAAGATGTCGGACATTATTAAATAATTAATTGTGCAAATTGATTTGGATTACCGTTGTATAGCTCGCTCATTAAAGTACCAGCCATATCGCCTTCATATACGCCATAACATACCTTCATATATGCCATATCGCTCTAGAGAACAGCTGTTTATCACCCTGAAATATATTAAGAAGCAAACACATTTGATACAGAATAGATCACAATGGTCAAGTAGACATTAGAAAACAATTTAATCTATGACTATGCTCAGACTGTCAGTCCAAATCGGATTATTATTTGTTTATCTGATTGGAATCTGATCTAAAATTATTGATGTAACTCGAAACGGATTTAATGTGAAATTTTTTTTTTTTGGTACACAAATCGTATGTGGACTGACAGTCTGAATGTAGCCTTAGATTAAATTGTTTTCTAATGTCTACTTGACCATTGTGATCTATTCTGTATCAAATGTGTTTGCTTCTTAATATATTTCAGGGTGATAAACACAGCTGTTCTCTAGAGCGATATGGCTTAGTAAGCAGTCTAAAAGAGCTGGTACAGGAAGGTTGTGGTTATGGGTTTTTGGGCAGTTAGGGTGGCAGGGGGTGGATGTGGTATTCAGTTTAAAGCAGCAAGCACTTGATGATATTAGCGTAGTGGGGTCTGAGAGTGGCCTTTGACTTGACACTTAAAACCACTGCGCTCAGCATGGGGCCAGCAGGCAGACCTGGTGTCAGTCTGTGTGACTGGTCCCTTTTTTTTTTTTGATTGTTCAAGGCAGAACACCTGTGGTCTCAGCAGTGGCCTTGTAAAGGCTATAATTTCAGAGCAAGGTAGGGTTACGCCCCCTATGGGGACCTTCACTGTGAAAGAGGGCGAGAAAGAGACAGAATGTGTTAAATTTACACATAAAACATAATAAGCTTGAAAAGTACATGAAAAGCTTTATGTCTCTCACTTTTATCTTGACCTCTGGACAGCGTCCTTCTTTCCAGTGCTATTGAAAACCTGGTTTCGCTGACTAAACGTGAAGTCAAAATGCGTTACGGGCCTGCGACGTCTCACAGGTTATTTCCAAGGAGAGTGGCGAAAGAACAAAGGATTAATGGAAATGTGCAGGGAGAAGGTTTCCAGTCGAAACGGACAGTTTGCTGAGCAAAGTTTTGACATTTCCTTCATGCTGATCAGAATTCAAGACATGTTCTCTGTGATGAAAGAGCGATTGTGCCCATGCGTCATTGATTTACAGAGTAGCTTTTGGGGTTTAACCAGGAGACCCAACAAAGTCAGACTGTCATTCTTGATGGGCTTTGATTAAAGCACCTTGGAGGTTGCGTCTGTCCTATGTAGCATAACTGTCAGTTCAGTAATTGAATCTAATGAGAGGCTACTCTGCCTGATTATTTCTGTAAGTGGAAAGCAAACATCTGAAGTTAATTTTTGGACACCACAGTGGAATACACTCGTAGGCCATGAGAGAACAGGGGAACCGCGTTTGGCACGTATATCCACAGCGAGAGTGTGTTTTGAAAGGGTTATTGGTTCATCAGTTCAGGGGTCGTTTAAAATTTCTCCCCATCCTTCGCATTAGATTGAAAATACACTCCTCTGAATGCTTCCACATTCAAGGATGAGGCAATCTGCTTAACGCCACTAGTCGCTAATACATAGAAGACGACACAATAGGCTTTTCAAGGACGTGAGGAATGCGCTACGCCCATGCTTCTCTGAGCTCTCAAGGCTGTTTATTGGGCCCTGGAAAAAGGACCCTGCAAAGTGTTTACAAAATTGAGTCGATAATATGATGGGCACGAATATATTATTGCAGATGAATCTTCGTGATCTAAACCTTTTTTCCAACTCCATCCAATGAAGAAAAGCAGCCTATCTAGCCGATCTACCTGAATTTAAGTTAAATCTTTTTTATAAATAAATAATATAATGTTATAAATATCATATTTATATTAATATTATTTATTTTATTATATATATATATATATATATATATATATATATATATATATATATATATATATATTTATTTATTAGGGGTGTAACGATACACAAAACTGACGGTTCGGTTCTTCCCATGGTTTTGACGTCTCGGTTCGTTTCGGTGGGCTGGGGTTTAGAAAGCTAAAATTGCTTCTTTTTCTTTTAAAACAGTGGTTTAATGAAAAAATTGTGTCTTTGTCTTTAAATGAATTCAATTACAATTAAACGTTTCGCAAAGGATTAATACAAAAAGATTTGCTAATGCTGTAAACTATATGGGGAGACCTAAATAAGGTTAACAACAGAGTGTAGACTTTTAGCCTAAACTCAGATGTTATTTATTTTTTAGATATAATAATCAACACCCAACACATTGTATGAAAACATGTAAACTGAACATAAGGCAGTTTTTGTATTGACTTATGTATTTACTCTAATTCGTTATTGAAATATAATAATTTACAAAGTTGCTGTCATTTTCATGAAAGGTATTTTAAACATACATAAAATAATAGAGATATCATTAACAGGTTAAGTAAAATATAGACTAATATAGTGCATTTATTTAGTGCAAGAGTTAATTTCTCTAGGAACCAACAAGCTGTGGACACTGGATGACTTGCCTGCTGAGGTAAATATAATGCTATGTGACAAACTAAGCTGTTTTATTGACGTCTTTCTGCTGCTGAAACACTGATTGAGCGATTACACGAGTTATGATGCCTTTCAGTAAGTATACTGTACCTTTCAACATACCTTCAGGTGTCCATTCATGTTTATTCTGTAACTGAGGAAGAGATGATCGCGTTTACTCGCGCTCTGCGCTGCCGCTTGAAATGAGGAGCTAGTAGGCAGTGATCTGTTACGCCACATCAAAGAACGGCATTTATTGCAAAACGGCATTTATTGTTTGAATTTCGTGATCAAATAGATCAAATTTGAAAGATTGCTTATTATCGAAAGTAACAAAACACAGAGCTTGCTATTATATGGTGTTTAGGCTACAAAACTGAATTCGTTGTGTAGTGTGTACACATAAGAGATGAGTTCAAATGAGCCAGGGCTGGGCCGGGGTAGCAGGGGGCGGGGCTTGTTCGGTACACCATGAGAGAATCGCGGTACGTATCGTGGGTTCTGCATCACCTAATATGTACAACTAAAAAAAAAAAATATATATATATATATATATGATGAATATAATTACTATTACAATTTTATTATAAATTTTGATATTTTTGTTACTGATTATTATTATTATTATTATTATTATTGTCATTAATTTTTTATAATAATTTTATTAATAATTTTTTTTTAAATGACACGCTTCACCTTTGAACCTTTTGTGTGCAAGACTAGTAGTTCCTAAATTTTCACCAATGCTATATTAGATTTTGATATTGAACACTGACTTCCTATAGTAACAAGAAGCAGTTTGCAAGCAGATCCATTTCTACAACATAATCCTACATTTTGAAACTCCAACAATTGGAATTCCGTCTGTTTCAAACAGAACAACAGTTCCCATCTCATATTGTGTAAGTAAAAACTTCTGTGGTCCCTTAATCATCATATGCAGTTCTTTTTTTTTTTTTTTTAAGACTTGGACAGTCTAGAAGTAAGAGTAAAAACAGGATTCAACCTTCATGAGCACCATGGCTCAACACCAAGGTGCATGTTCTCTCACCCATTGGCCATGCATCTAAAGGGGTCATCGGATGCAAAATTCACTTTTATATGGTGCTTGCTTATAAATGTGTCTTTGCAGTGTGTGGACACAACCACCATACAAAAAAATCCATTCATCCCCTTTTTTTAATCCTCAAAAAGCCGAAACACTCTCAAAAATCAAGCCATTTGGATTTTCTCAGCTATATGATATCATATTGCTCATGCTCCGCCCTCGACCACTGACGGACTGTCCTGCATTAGCATATTTCCACCCTTAGCGACTTGTATACAGCACTTTACCCGTCTTGTGTCGACACCCCCCATGGAAGAGAGGGGTGGGGAGAGAAGTTGCTCATTATCATTTAAAGAGACATGCACCGAAATGTCTCGCTGTGAACAGAGCTCTTTTTAAGGTGGGAAAAAGGGTGTTGTTTTACACAACCGTTGAGGAATTTTAACCAAAGTATGGAAAATGGGCATCCAATGACCCCTTTAACATTTTTAATATTCATCTATCAGGACTTGCTGCTGATAGCTTTGCTAGTTTCATGTCTCTCGTATCACTCTGCCTTCTCTTGTTTCTCACATAATAAAATTATTTTAGCTCCTCCTCTTGCTAGAGTCCTTATCACCCTGCCAATTTTATTTTGTGATGATGGGCTGATTGTACATCATTACATACTTAAATGACACTATGTTTTAGGATTATATTTCATGAGATCTAAAGAATTATTAATTGAGGCCTATTTTTATAAGCACATCATTCGTGCGAGCAACGTCTTCCACTGCATATTTACTTTGCAGATTGGCTACTGATTCAGGATACCGAATCAGAAGAGAGAGATTAAACATGACTAATTAGGGATTTATGCCAAGACATAAAGCTCGAGTCCAGAGGAGCTATTAGAAGACAGATTACTTAATCTTAATATTCATCAAGACTGTTTAAGATACAATCACATGTTCACACAGTGGGATCTTTACACACATCTTTGATTAAAAGCCATAAATAAATGGTACACGGCTAGAATAGCCTGGCGGTTGGTGGGTTCTTATTCAGAAATTAAACTGAGTGCTGTATTATTATGGGAAATATGATTTTAATTGGATCGATTATGAAGCCATAAATGGCCGAGCATATCTGAAGCATTTCAAAGAGTGTTTTCTCTCATTAGACCCTTTTTCTTTGGGACTGTGATTGAGAACTTCCTTTTCCCTTCTCCCTTTTTTTTTTTTTTTGGTTCCTGTCCTTCTGCATTACCCGTGTTTTTTGAAAAGCCGAGGTTGACTGGGAGCCTTAGCTCATGTGTTAAAGCGGTAATTTTCAGTGACATCGCTCAGAGCAAGCAGGGATGTGTCATTGTCCGCCCTTCACTGGTTACACAATACGGAATCTGTTGCACTGAAATGAAGGTGATTCACTCCGTCGGCTTTTAGGCAAGAGCTAATGGGCCCCGCTGACCAGTCGAGCCAGGAAATGAGGGATATGCCACAGGGAAACGTGTCCCCAATGGCCTAAATTCATTTTGATGACGATTACTGATTAATTTATTTCAGCCATGTTCAAGCCTTGTATTACATGCTTAATTTGGTTTACACTTGCTGGATTTGTCTGATGTTTTTCACGCTGGTTGAAGTGTGTCCTAGAACGCAGAAGTGTGAGACCTTAATAACTTTCCTTTTTTGCTGTCTTTTTCACTGCTAGACTTTTACGGTGTTAACGAATAGGCTTCCACTTTAGTCATTGCTTATTGGAGAATTTGAACAGATTAATCACCTGATTTAAAATCATATTTGTGCTCATACGTCGCAGAAAAGTTTCCTATAATCTCTTGTGGTTTCCATTAATGCATATTTTCAGTTACTCCATTTTTTTAAACCAGCTTATTGGTTTTGTTTAGATAGTACGGAGCCCCTAATGGGACATGAAGGCAAAAAAATATGAGATGTGGGAAAAATTATTTGTCAATGCTTTTGCATTCCATCACAAAAACTTTTGTTCCACCGAACACAAACTTTGATTCAGCAAACTCAAACTTTGCTTTCACTTACAAAGGGCTCAAAAGGTTTTGCGTAGGAATGCAAAGTTTCTCAGGGGAACGCAAAACTTTTGTGAGAGAACACAAAAGCATTGACATTTATATTTCCTCCCATCTCATTTTTTCCCCCTTAAAGGGATAGTTCACCCAAAAATTAAAATGATTTACTCACCCTGAAACCATCCTAGGTGTATATGCCATTCTTCATTCAGAAGAATACAATTGGAGTTATATTAAAAAATGTCCTGGCCTCTCCAAGCTTTATAATGGCGGTGAATGGCTGTTTCTGTTTTAAAGTCCATAAAATCTATGCATCTGTGCATCTATCCATCATAAACGAACTCCAAACGGCTCCTGGGGGTTAATAAAGGCCTTCTGAAGCAAAGCGTTGAGTTTGTGTAAGAAAAATATTCATATTTACCACGTTACAAAGTAAAATTCTAGCTTCCGATCAAACGGCCAAACGCAATCTACGCCTAAAACGCAACTTACGCAAGTCAAAATTAGCGTAGTTTGTCATGGCGTAGCATAAATATCAGACGTACGATGCTGATATTTAGTCGCATGGACTTCAGAACATAAACGGATATTCACTGCCATTATAAAGCTAGGAAGAGCCAGGACATTTTTTAATACAACTCAGATTGTTTTCGTCTGAAAGAAGAATGTCATATACACCTAGGATGACTTGAGGGTGAGTAAATCAAGGGCTAATTTTCATTTTTGGGTGAACTATCCCTTTAAGATAGAGCATTAGTATTCAGCACTTTCACCAAGAATGATTCTAAATTATTAACTCCCTTATGATGTTCAACTGTATGCTGTTGTTTTTTTTTCTTTACACTTTTCTTCTGCTTTTTCCATACTTTTCATAGTGAACAAAAATGACCAAAAAGTATCAAAGTTGTTAATGCGACTCAAATGATATATTCAGACTCTTCTCATATGATTTTTTGTGAGGAAATTTAAGTTACTGATAATCTTCCCCCCCAGTGAACCTGTTAACATGATCAATAAGCTGAAGTCGAGAACAAGATAAGTCTGGTTCATGGACAAACTCATTTAGTTCTATTTGTAAAAAAGATCAGTCTGTTCCTTGAAAAGAACTGGCTCAATGTAATGATCAATTCATGACATTGAACTGATTCAGATCTCTAGTTCAACTCACTGATTCAATGATCCAGTTGTAAAGATTCCTAAGTTACCAAATTAATGAAGGGGATGTTATCTATTATGGCTTTACAAGACCTAGGAATGTAGAGCACAAGTCTATTTATTAGAGCCGGGACGGTACGATACACCTATCTCCCGATTCGATACTATCACGATACTTGGGTGCAGATACGATATGTATTGTGATTTTTTTTTCAAGAATTACGATTCTACAAGTATTGCGATTCGATATATATATATTTTTAACACTTTAAACTTTTATCCAAGTACTTCTATGATAATTTGTACTATTGTATCACAGAAATAATGATACTATGAGGTTGAAAAGACGGCAGCGCCAACACAGATTTGAATGCTGCGATATGAATTTGTCAAAGGTTTAATAGACAGACGAAATGGAAGAAGATTGCATAGGTGTTTGTATCGAGATCACATTCTTTTAAAGATTAATCGTGCAGCTATACTGTCTTACTGTCTACTTATCTTTTTCTCAGCATATGAGTAGCGTAAGGGCTTTTCAGTACATTCAGTCTCATGTCGCTTTCGCGTCACTTTAACACTCACTCATAGATAACGCCACATTTCATCCTCTGTTGGAACAAAAGTGGCTAACTTCTGTCAACCTCATCTATAAGCAAGGACAAAAATAAAGGAATTTAATTTGAATTAATATCGATTCTGTAATAGAAAAAATGATTTTAAAATTGTTTTTAAAAAAAAAGTGAATCGATTTTGTTTTTTCTCCCAGCCCTACTATTTTTATATATTTATTTATGATATTGGCAAACGTGGTCGCTGTGAATTGTAGTTCTATGGAAACTCTCTTCAGAAATTGCTCCACTGAAAAATAACAGCAAATGGGTTTGTAACCACATGAACACAGTTTTCATATTTGGGCAAAGTAATCGTTACATAGTTTGATTGATGCTGTCCCTTTTCCTGTCTTTCTCCAGCTCTTTTCACAGTTCTTTTTCCTCTTAAAAACAGGCTCATAATGTCTATATTACCATGCCTTGGTATCATCTTTAAGGTTTCTCGTCCCCCTCCGAACAATTCCACGTTTTTGTCATTTTAGTCAAACAGCTGCAGCAGGCGCCTAACAGGCAGTCCGTCCGTTTCCTGTCCCCCACCCCCTTTGACCAAAGCATCAGCATCCCAGCCAGCTTATCATGGGGAACTAATTCAATATCCCTGTGCCTGATTTAAATGTCATTGGCTGAGCTCATCTGGAATGACATGTTTTCATGGTGGAAGTAAAGGCGCTTTATTGAGCAGGGACCAGAGTGGGGGATGTGGCTGCCCTTCACTCTTCATGTTCGCTCCCATCCGAAAGGTCTACGAGCTTTTTAAGATCATTCGGTGCACATTCAGTGCACGCTCGCTCATCCTATCTATCATTGGTTCTGTGAGTCATCACACATCCTTAGCTGACTTGTAAAAGTAGACTACAGCAAAAGTTACATCCTCAAATATCAGTCTGTCTGAGTTTTTATTTTGCTCTCTAAATTTAGTGATTTGTTTTAATATTAAAAATATGTTGACTTTTTGCCGTTCATTTTTAAGGATTTTAATTTAAGTACTTAAGGGGATAGTTCACCTAAAAAAAAAAATTACTGTAATTTATTCACCTCACCTATTCACCTATCTGTCACTCCAAACCATTTATGCAACTGGACAATTGAGTCAATGAGTAGACTTGAGAACCAGATAAGTCTGATTCATGAATAAAGGGTGCATCTTAATCAGCTCCCTAGCTCTCTTGGTTGTGAATCAATGTATTGTGGCTTTGGTTTCCCGCTAAAGAATATCCCTTAATAATGAGTATTGATCGCTCTCTGGGTTTCATGGTGCATTGTGGGGACTTTTAAGGGAGCAAATGTTTCAGTGCACTGGGAAGTTTTTATGATTAAGACGCACCTAAAAATTGCCAACTCCCTGACTAGTGAACTTAAACTAGTGTTTAAAGTGTTAAAGTGTTTAAAGTGTTAAAGTGTTTTTGTGAACTGAAAGATCTCAAAATAGCTATTTTGTTTATGGCTAAAGACATGGAATATAGCACACAAGTCATAGTCTACTATTATACTTTTAGTGCTTTTTGTAATTTTGTACATTTATATGAATCTAGGATGTCAAATGTAACTTTTGTGTTCCACTGAAGAAAGTCAGTCATACAGATTTTGAACAAAACTAGAGTGTGTAATGTTCATTTGTGGATCAACATGTCCCTTTAAGATTAATTGTTGATTGACAGCAAACCCCTTGCGGTTGACATTCTGTGATCTCTTGCCACGTGGGTGATGATATCAGTTAACCCATTGTACCAGAGAAAAGGTCCCTGTGTGAGGAATGGCCCAAAAACCCCTGAGATGCACAGCATGGCGTCTTGCCATGACCCCCACAGGCATGCCTGTATCATCTGGCCTTTTGCCCATACTGAGTCATCCGCCTCCGATCTCACCCTTGCTCCTTTCTTAACTCCCCCCTGGCGGTTTTTTTACCCCTTTGCATCCCGACTCGCATGTCTGGCAGCCTATTGGGTTGTGGGTTGGAGAACAGGGAAAAACTGGAAATGTGAGAGGTCGGCTGGGGCTTACCACGGCACATAGTGGGGCAATATACGAGGCAGGACGAGTCAAAGAAGTTGCTTCTTTAAAAGATCAATTTAAATATAAAGGGCAAATAAACATCTGCTCTGTCAGGTCTGCCAGTCTGATCTTGAAGTGGGCAATCAGAAGTGGATCTTTTTTCAGTAGAGAGGGATAACATGGCTAAAACTCTCAAATGGCAATAATAATTGTAGTCTATTGTAATACAATATTGAAAATGTTATGCTTAAATTATTCAGGTTCCATAAATTTATGAAAAGAGCATATTCACAATATGACTTCCATTCTGACTAGCAAGTAACATAATTCATGTCATTTTGTGGAGATAAAAGGTTACTTATTAATGTTACGTTAACCTTGTGGTTCTGTTTAAATTCATTGGTATTGGAGGATGTGTTAATCCCCCCCCCCCCCCCCCATGGTTATTAGACTTTACAATTATGTTGGCGAAATAGTTTCATCATTATGAATTACATGTAGTAAAGTTGAATCTCATGTGCTTTTCCCGTAGGGTTCCTGAAGCCCCAGTGCTCAATACCACCACCGCCTCAGAGAGGACGAGCAGAAGCATGTACGTGTTTCAGCGGAATGTGTGCTCTTCATCAGCGCAGACTTTCTACAGGTAACGAATGCTTATTCAGGACTGCAAAATCACTTATGTTCTCTGCAGAGTGTAAGCTTTTAGCAATAATTCAACTGTTGGCAGCTATGTAGCTCCACCATATAATAATTCTGCCTTTTTGTGTGCGTCAACTGTTCCCATGAAACCTTATGGTTCTTACTTTGAAGAACACTTAAAATGCATGCATAAATCAATGCATTGAAGTCATATTTAGAGCCCTAAACGGATTTCCACCGCGCTCAGCTATAACTCATGCCAAATGTGTCTGGTCTTGTAATATGTCTGCATCTGCAAGAAACAAGACACATCTTGTACCACATACAAACACGCTCTCTAATCTGAAATAGTGTCTGGCCCCATCCAAATGTTTCGGCCCTGCAGTGTGTTATTTACAGTTTAGGCTAGGGCTGATGGGCTGATGGACATGTTAGCAACCAGTCTTCTCTAAGTGATCCTTATGGGGTAGAGTTACGGCACATTCCAGCCATGTCCGTATGGTATGTGGAGAATGATATACTGTTGGCTTGTGTATAAGCATGTTTTGTTACATGTCTTTTATTGTGTTGTCCTAATATAGTGTAACTTCTAGATCAGTTCATAAGCAAATGACTTATGGACTGATTCATTAAAAAATGGTTTCACAAAAGACTCCTGAATCAATTCAGTTTAGAATCCTGAAGGACTGTGGTTCTCAGTTGGTTTTGTCTAGATTTTTCACTGCCCATCAAGTAGCGACCAAACAAAATTGAGTGCACGTGTCCTCACGATGAAACATTGAAATTAATTAATTTTACAGTTTTGGATGAGGACATGACATGTCTGTATTTTGACTGGTTTCAACTAATTGATAGATGAATTGTTCAGTTTGACTGGACAGACGTCCTTAGACGTCAAAAACAAAATATACATAAAATGTTTACTCCTAACGTTGATAAGCCAATGTATTTAGCTATTCTTCATTTGCACAATTATATGGTAAATTAGGTTTAATTAGTTACATTTAGCATCGTATTTTTTCCCTATCACCAAACAAATTTGCAACCTTTTTTGTGACATCAGATGAGAACCACGGATATGGGAAACACTCCTGTGTATGTATATAAATGAGTCAGTTCTGTGACCCTACACGTGCCGGGTGCATTATGGGAGACCTCATCCATATATGCTATTCAAATGAGATACCATTTCCCTTCATCTCTTTGATTTTGCTTTTAAAATGGGATTGGATTTGACAGTCACTTTTTGGACTTTTGTTAAATTTTTTATTTATAATATTTTTTACCAAAGCCCCAAAGGGTTCAGCGTTTGCTCAGAAGCACAAGTTGAAGGCTGGTTTATCCATCACGTACCCATGTAATTTGATTGAATCCATGTTTTATTAGGGCTGGACAATAATTCAATATCAATATATATCGCAATATTTTTTTTTTTTTCGATAACGGTGATATGATTTTTAAACACATTTTCGATATTTCAATATAAATAGCAGCATCTGTCACTGACTGACGTTAGGCGTGCAGCCGTCAGAAAGAGTAGAACACAATGGGCTACTTTCCTGATGACGTACACCACAGACACGCAGCCACTGCTCAGAGCAGCGGATCTCCAACGCGGCAAGTTTCGGCCACAGAATGAGCGCCCCTGACCGCAATGCAAATGTGACTGAACGAGCTTCCACAAGTGAGGAGAAAGCATACGAAATAGTTGATAAGAGAGGAAAGACTAATTCAGTGGTATAAATTCAGTGGTGTTTCAGCGTGCTGCAAAATGTGCCGGAGTGTGACTGCCGAGTCCGACTAGCAGCGGGAACACATCAAACGAGGATCAGGAGATAGACTGTGCCGATGCGCCCGTCCGCCGCCAGGAACGTCGCGTCCACACTCTAAAAATAGCTCAACCCGAAAGTTCTAATGAGCAGGTATCGCTCCCTGTGAATGTCCTGACGCACGCACACACATGCACACGACGCGCAGAATCCAGTTCTCTTTCTTTAGCGCTTGAATAATAACACACATATTTATGCCAAAATGTCCGTTTTGTCAATTGTATCCTCACAAGAACAGTCTAAATGAGTTAAATAAAATCTTAAATGAAAGTTAAGAGTAGCCTAAATGAGAAAATTAAATGCGTAAGATCTTCTCATCAGCGACAGATCTTAAAGGGACAGCAGCCAATTCTGTCTGTCAGTTAAGTTAACCAAAGAACAAAGGGGAACAGAGCAATTTACTCACTGATGTTGTCTAAAGAACGTGTGTAGTTTAATAAGGATTAATCTATATTTAATTTATAATTTATGCAGTTCAGACTATTTGATAACCTTATTCAATTTCTGTATATTTCAGTTTTATTTACACACAAAACATTAATGGTGAACATTTTTGACTTTATAAAATGATTATCTCAAGTCTTGTTATACATAGTTTAGTAGCCTACTTTTATTTTTGGTAGAATTTATCATTATAATCAACTTAATTATTTCCTGGATTTTGTAACACCATAGTCCCTAAATTTATGTAAATGCAGGAAATGGGATTTAAATCGGAAAAAATTCCCCCATTTTGTTTACCAAATGTTGCACAAATGTTATGCCAAATGTAAATATAAAAATTGAAATGCATTGCCATTTTACATATTACATTGTCATTTTGCATATTACATTTCAAACGGAATATTGCTACCCATATGCTTTCATAGTCTTGTAGCAGGTATTGAGAAGAGAATATTATTGTTATGATGGGTTATTTCATTGCTTCATGTAGTTTGTTATGGTGCAGTAGCGAAAGACTCCAGCAGGTTTCATAGACTTGGCAAATTCATTTGTCAGAAGATTGTAGGAACAGACATCTGTTATGGGCGTTCTTGGCAGTTTTTCTGAGGCTTTTATATTGTTCATATCGATATCGGAATTATATCGTATCGACCGAAATTAAGAAATATATCGTGATATAAAATTTGGCCATATCGTCCAGCCCTATGTTTTATACTTTCTGAACCCTGAAAGGCATGGCAAGCATGTTTCAATAGCCACTGCAGATGGTCTGCATACATCATTTACAACAAAGGGCTACTTTTATTGAGGGTATACAGAGAGATTTCCTTGGTTTAGTTGGTTTACTCGGAGCCATTCATGTTAAGTCGTTCTGTTTGTGTTAAAGTGTTAACTATTTCCCCAAGTTGCGTGGTGGTCTTGAGACGCTCCAGAGAGTTTTTGGCAACACACATAAGTTTGCCTATAAAAAGGATTTCTTTCTACATATTGTCTTTTCCAGAGCCCATAATAGAGCTTGTGGATAACAAGTCTTTAAAATCCTGCGTGGTGCTCAGCAGTCTGTTCGCGGTGAAACGGTTACTGTGGAAACCCTGTGGTCTGGTGTGGTGGCTAGCCTAACTGGAGTCGCTCATTTATAGAAGTAGTAATAGCCGTGTTTCTAATTAGGGAATGTGTTTCCGTAAATCTCTTCAGAGCGGGAGGATGTGTTCCAGTCTTAGCTTGTTGCTTGTACCGTGGTGACCAAAATCACACATTCGAGTGCGGAAGATGACATGGGTTTCTTGGCGAACGAAGCAGGCAAAGGAGCGTCACCCGGGGAGATCTTGAATCCCTGATGTGGTGGCACTTTGGCTTCCAGTGGTTTTACATTGTTTTTGTTTTGTTTTGTTTTTACAAAACATACCCTTACTGGAAAGAGACCGTGAGAAACGGCGTCCTTATTCAGTTCCAACTTAATTTCAAAGGCGCTCGGTTTTTTATTAATATAATTTTTTCTTTAAACTGCTCGTATGAAGTGCGCAAGAGGGAGCACTTAAAAAACTTCTGCGGAGGGGCCTCACAATGCCGTCCTTGTACTGCGATCTGGGCTCTTCTTGCTGCAGCGAGTAGAGGAATGGAAAAGATTATCCACAGGAATGTCTGGGGTGCCCTCAAACGCAGCGCTCCGCGTGACCGGCCAATGGGAGAGCTCAACCGAGTGGCGGGCTAATTTTTTCCTGATGAACTCAGCCGCCTGCTTCATAATGGAGTCTGATTGCCAGCGCTGAACTCACATATGGTCCATGTTTGCAGAGCCCAAATGACAGGACCACTTCTGTAGCGGGTAGAAGGAGACGATCGCTGGCTCAGATTTTTGTTGTTTCATTAGGGTTGGGTAAGGAGGAGGGTTTAGTCAGACTCATTTCAGACCACTTTCTCCTTCAGGTGTGGGTGTTTTTTCTTTAATTATTCACTTTTTATTGGCATTACTTAGCCTATCTTAAACTCAAGCTACTCCCTAAAGCCAAACCTTATTACTTCTAGCCACACTTAATTATATTGGTTGAGTCGCGGTGCATCTCTCAGCTTCATAAATTCTCCCAATTAATTTGGAGGCCATTTATTTTCCCGAGTTCTTGGAAACAACTTTTGCGACCCTATTGCGACAAGTGGCTGTAGAATTAACTGCATAAATTACTCTGCTCAAGGTGGGTGTGTTTTAGCTCAATGAAACATCGCCGGCAGCCTACAGAGAGCCAAAAAGAAAATGCGGTCAGGCTTTCCGAGACCAAAGCATGTGTTTGTAGACCTTGTGGTCGCACGGGAAAGGGAAGGGGCACTCTGGGGTCAAAGGGTGAGGGAGGTCAAGGAAAGGAGCTTTTTAGCTGCAACATGTTCCATGCTCCTTGTTTTTTAATTGGGTCTAGTTGGCGTCCATGCTCGCCCTCGCCACTTCCTGTTGCCCCGGGGCCGTCAAAAGGGGCCTGGAAACTCCAACTTGTTGATTATAGAGTCAGGCTCTTTATTCGCTCTGAAATCCATTACTACCCGGCATACAGGCTATTTTAATGGTAATATTTATTTAAACTGGGCTTCAAAGGTAACCCAGTGGAGAAATAACAATTCGGCTGCCATTCTTTAACATGTCTTTGTCATATGTACTCATGTTGGTTTATATTCTCACAGCGAGCCTGCAGTCTGTCATTATTTGGGTCGTAGCTGCCAAAAGAGTTTGGGCTAATTGGATTTCGAAGTTCATTTTCATCGGCTGTTTGATAAAGACCTGGCAGGAGTCCTAAACACTCCAGCCACCCCCGGTTTCTGCACCAATGAGCACATTCCATACGTCGGGAGTGTAATGAGGAGAAGCAAAACGAAAAGTTTGATCCGAGTGATCTCATCTGGGAGAGACGTTTTACTTTATTCCCTCATCAGCCCTGTGTAAACACTGGAAGCAAAGTGGGAGTCATGTGGCTCGTTGGGATGGAGTTTTCCCCGTGACGCTATGAAGCACTTTTTGTGCTAATCTGCCAGCTAATTGAAAGCAGCTTGCTTTCATGTCTTGTGTTACTCTGCCCATGCCTCTTGAAATGAAAATGATGGAAGACACATCTGTGATATTGGCTTTAAATAGGTTTTTTGGATCAGAGATGTCAGAGATGTCATGTATTAGCAGAGAGTGCAGTGTGTATGTCAGAAGACAATGTAACGCAGGCCATTGAACAGACATTTTTGGAGCTATTAGCATTGTTCTGGAGTGAAATATCTTTAAATATTTCACTTTCTCCAGCTAATAAAAGAACAATGATTAATATTAGATTTTGAAGTGTGTATTTCAGTCGTCATCCGTTCTTCAGTGATGATGATGATAATACTATTCCTTGTTGTTGGATTAATAATAATGATGATGCATGTATTGTTAATAAGAATACATTAATAAAACTTTTTACTATTATTATTGTTATTATAGATAATAGATGTTTTATGTTGTCCCGAACACTCCCTGCCATTGGATATGGCAAAGTAATTTTTTTTATTTAATTTGACATTTAAAAAAGTACATTTCTACTTTATTTTACTCTATTTTAAAAGACCACCCCTTGTGGGAGATATGTGGGTATAACCATCTCGTAGCATTTTTTGTGGCAAAATGGAGGAACAATACTGCGAAACTGTGTGTGAGTGTGAGTGTGTGTGTGAGATAAACTATTTGATTCACTGACCAACTTTGAAAGTGAGCCCAGCTGAAATTCTTAGTTACATGCCAGCCAATCAGAGCCAGAGCATGTGTGAAACAGTGTGAGTGGCAATAGTTAGAGAGATGGGGCCAAATCTGCAGGAGGAAGCAAAAGAAACCACAAAAAAAAGAGTGAGTTAAAAACAGAGGAAGTGGAGCTAACATTGGCACAGTGTGACAGCAGCCGCTCGTTGTGTCTGGGTCAGGGAAAAAATCAGAGCGACTAAGCCTTTGATAAATCTTTGAGCTCTTAATCTCTGTGTCCCACCATCACAGTGAAATCCTATCTCATTGTCACAGCTGACCGAGGGGTTTGGTGGGCGGCAACACCGTGTCTCGCTCTGCATCTCATTGCCTTCTGGGATATGCAGTCATTCCCTGACCTTCTCTGTCTGTTTCGTCATTAAGTTTTAATTTATGGTGATCATGGCTCAAGACATTAAATCAAAATTAACCCTGTTTACTTTTAAAAAAAAGCATTTACTGATCTTATTGTTATTAAATGATGCACATTGTTGAAGTAAAAACCATTTTTTTTTTATAATTTCTCGAAAAAAACTTTTTTAAATAAAATTTCTGAAATGTATTCAATTGGCCGACGTTTTTGAAAAACACAGATTTTTTTATTTGTTTTTTGTTTGCACCATGCATTGTTTTAGGATGAAACTTAGGGTGACATATAAAAACAATTGTGAATTTGATATATTGTGGCGTTAGAACCTCTCTTTTTTTCCATTCAGGTTGCGCAACAATATTTTCTTGCATACTTCGAGTCTTAGAACAGTAAGACATTCAGTGAGGCCCTTCCAAAGGAAGTGGCCAATCTGGGTGATTTATTTATTGATCCTGTTTTTTTTCTGGATGAATGTGTGCGGCTGCCCACACATAAATTACACTAGTTGTGCCCAGAGCTTCTCACTTATCTGTGACTGAAAAATACAGACTCTTTAGAAGTGTAAGTGTGTGTGTTTATGGAATAAGAGCTCCAAGTGTTGTTTGGATGGACGCCTCAGCTGAAGTCATCTGATTCCAATATGCATAAGATCTGTCCTGCCAGGGACAACAGGATGCTTTGGACACATAGGTTCACTGTGCATGCTGATTTTACAAACATAAAGTACTGACGTACTTTAGCACTGATCTTTCATGCTCCTTTGGGATGGATGGGGGAAAATTCAAAGGTCTTTGGGAATTACATGCAAAAATTGTTTGGATTAGGCAAGTTATGCATGTAATATGTGACCCTCTCCATCATTTTGAGTTATTTTGAATCAGAAATGCATCTATACTTTGAAATTTTTAAATACTTTTTTTCTTCCTATTTTTGAAAGAAGGCTCTTATGCTTGCCATACCTCTCTTATGCTTCCTGTTATGGCAGAGCTGAATCAGCAGCCATTAATGCCAGTCTTCAGTGTCACATGATCCTTCAGAAATCATTCTAATATATGTTGATTTGGTACTTAAGAAACATTTCTTACAATCATTGTTTAAAACAGTTGTGCTGCTTTTTTAGGGTTCTTTGATGAATAGAAACTGACCCCAAACTTAATCTCTCTCTCTCTCTCTCTCTCTCTCTCTCTCTCTCTCTCTCTCTCTCTCTCTCTCTCTCTCTCTCTCTCTCTCTCTCTCTCTCTCTCTCTCTCTCTCTCTCTCAGATTAAATATAAAAAAAATATTTATTTTTTTATGTTCATCTCAGCAGTTTCTCTTACGTCAGATGACGCATTGCTGCAATGTTGCACGGATATCATGTTTTGCCATACGTCTGCACATCGTCTGTTTGTTAACTGGACCGTGCCTTAGGCTTAGCAGTTGTCAAAGCTCAGGTGTCCTTTGGAAAGTGCACGGTCAGTTAGCTCTATCCACAAAGGCACAAGGAAGCTGGTTTCCCTTAGGATGGCCACTAAGAGCTTGAGAGGGCATCGGGGCTCGTAGGGGAGGTCATTGATGGGGTTCTGTCGTTATTTTGACGCTAAAATGATTAGACATACTTGGCATTATACCCAA
Organism: Siphateles boraxobius; assembly: GCF_051911475.1. Taxonomy (NCBI): domain Eukaryota; kingdom Metazoa; phylum Chordata; class Actinopteri; order Cypriniformes; family Leuciscidae; genus Siphateles; species Siphateles boraxobius. The sequence goes on from NW_027508788.1 coordinate 2,961,789, forward strand.
CGCTGTGGCGGAGGGGGGCGCAAACAACTGGAGCGATTGTTTGATCTGAATGCCACCAGAGCTGTTCTCATGAAGGCCAAGGTCAATGTTCAGACAACTGCCAGCGTTGCCATCTTTTGATACAGGTTAAAGAGGGCATGAGGTCACTGAACGAAAGGAGATTGTGACCTTTACAATGTCATATAGATGGCAACAGGGCCAGCTGAGTGTGCTAATTTGCTGCAAAGCATGCTGGGATACAGTCAGAATGGGAAGAATGTGTTACTTGTTGCCCATGTTTGCACTGGAAGTGGTTTGGTACTTTTACAGCTAATGGAAATGTCTTGTTTTGGTGCACCGCTGTTCAGGGACACACAGTATGAATCAGAGTTTCAGTTATCAGTCATACTTATATATATCCTACAGATTCAAAAGTGTACTCTGCAAATGTTCAATTTCACCAAAATGACACTTTATACAAAGACCCACCCCCAGCTATGTCCAGCAAGCTACCCCGTTCTCACGCAGAGAAAAATACAGCACTGACAGACAGGACAGACCAGGTTACTTTTGATAGGAAATCTCAACTTTCAAATTTGGTAATTTAAAAAAAAAGAAATTTAAACAATAAATACCATTTTTAACAAAAGGGTTCGTAACAGTGGCTCTTTAATGTCTATGACAGATTGCTGTAGAGCGTCAGTTAAAGCTGCTCGTGAACCAATCATCTCTTCCTTCTAGTTAATTTATAGCATCAAATATATGAATGAACATAAGAAGGAATGTTGTTTTAACCGGGGAAAGATGTCAGTTGTCCAAAGTCCAAATGTTAAGAAAGATGTCCAATGTTAATCTACTTACTCTCCTGTCTGCTTTGTCGGACAAAAATGGCAGATTCGGCGCATGGCGGATTATGATTGGCCAGATCGTATGTCAATCAAACTCCCTGCGAAGGGTCAATTGTACCCATGTTCTTTTTTTTATGCCATCCATTCATTCTGTGGATTCGGCTGCACATAGGCTGTTCCAGAGGAATTCTTGCAAAAAAGTTGACCTTTTACCACACACAAACATGCACTCCCCCGGTTTAGTTGAGGCTGCTGTGCATCTGGGAGGTAGAGAGCAGTGCATGTGTGCCCGAGCGAAACAAACGCCACAGGCTGAAATGGACTTGTGGACACGATGCCCCTGTGACATTGAGCTAATTGACTGATGTTGCCATGTAATAACGAATATATGAAAGTAAAAATCAAACACAATGCCATCAGGAATGACAGAGAGGGATTTTACAGTTGGTGTGAGGGGGAAGGATAAACGCTTTAGTCTGGATTATATTATTGAACCTGTTGTTAGTGGTTGAGTAGTTTATTAAATTTTGTATTTAAACTTCAATCTTTAAAATCCATGGAGGATTTTAAACATGACCAATTCATTTACATTCATTTTCATTTAAATCTATGCTAAAAAGTAGGACTATTTTTCAAGGCTAGTTTTGTGAACCGGTTCAATTAATTAATTGGAAGAATATAATTCAAAAGAATAATTAGTTAATAAATCCAACATCAATGTAAGTTTTTAGTTAAGTGTTTGTCTGGGTCAAATTTCATTCCAAAATCAAAAGAAATAATGTTTTGCACAACAATAATGAAACCCATTTTTAACTTTTTTGTTTTGTGAAAATAATGTACCAGTGTAATATAAATAGATGATAGTAACAAAAATTATAGTAGATTTTCTTTGTGTAACTTAACCCACAAAGAGACCGAGTGTGTCCGAGAGCGCGCTCGACAGTGCGCGAGAGAGAGCGAGTGTGTCCGAGAGTACGCTCGACAGTGCGCGAGAGAGAGCGAGTGTGTCCGAGAGCGCGCTCTACAGTGCGCGAGAGAGACCGAGTGTGTCCGAGAGCGCGCTCTACAGTGCGCGAGAGAGAGCGAGTGTGTCCGAGAGCGCGCTCGACAGTGGGCGAGAGAGACCGAGTGTGTCCGAGAGTACGCTCGACAGTGCGCAAGAGAGACCGAGTGTGTTCGAGAACGTGCTTGACAGTGCTCGAACCCCAGTAAATGTAACTGAAAAATATGACAGAACTTACAATTCATTGTTTTATAAATTAATTTAAAAAACTTTCCTTGCTTTTTGACCATTCCCTCCCCTTTATTAAATAAAATGATAATAATTAGCAAGTGCCAGTGTGTTGTATTTCGTGAAATTAGTTATTTAATATTTTTTAAATGTAATTTTATAATTGCAATATAGATATTTCATTTAATTATATCTTTGTTATTACAAATAAGCAAAAAAGCAAATTACAAACAATATGACAAATACTATAAGAGACATACAATAAAATAAACAGTGCTTCATTTCTTTTTTGAATGCTACTGTTAAATAGACCTAGTACTGTAGCTGAAAAAAATAAAGTCTTCACTCTACAAATTAACTATAGACTGATTCTTAATAAATAGATATAATTATTCAGTCAAGCATTGGGTGATTGTCTATTTTCTGTTGTTTCATTAACATTAATTACACCGAATATTAGGCTGCTGGTCCGGCCCTTTAAGAAGTGCACGTAGGCTACCCAATGGAACACATACGATTAATTTTTTACAAACAGTTTACTTTCACTAAAGACATACCCGACTGTCTTTACGTGAATACTTGCCAGGACGTACATTTTTACCTAGAATTTTGATTATTCAATCCAAATAATCCACGAAAGAGAACTGAAGTCGCGATCGCATGCTGTGTGAAAGGCATGTGCGAGCGCTTCAGGTCTGAGCACGTCCCGCGCTTTATTTTCTCATGCATGCATGTTTAGCTTTGCGTATATATTTTACTGTTCTGCTTCCGTTGTTTAGTGAATGAAAACAGTGGAAGCAGAGCTCTGCACACACATCCTGACTCCGGCTGTCACACATCGACGCAAATTAAAGAAATACCGATCTTATTATTTAGAGTGCTGTCACTCTTAAAGTACCGGTACTAATAAAATTTCACATCGTACCGATTTTAATTGCTGGGTATCGCGATGCCTTTCTAGTACCGGTATATCGTGCAACACTACTACAGGCAGGGATTGTGAATAAACTGGTGTGCATAACTCATTCAGAAGATGTGCTTTCCTGTTGTCTCGGCCGGGTGGATTGCTTTTCACTTCCAGCTGAGCTAGTCATCTAGCTCTCATTTAGTCCTCTTTTTCTTTTCCTACTTATCTTATGCAGAAGAGGCCAATCCCTGGAAAGGGTTAACCATGTTTATGTGACGGAAGCAAGGGCTGTTTTAATGCTTATGAAAGCGGACATTCTCAGAACACCGTGTCCCTATCTGCTAATGCTTTTCAAGCGAAGATGTCCAAATGGAGAGGAAACAATTGGGATTGAAAGCAGAGATTAGTGTAAAGAGACACCTCCGCAACGCTTTTCCCTTTTTCTGGATTACACTCTTTCATGTATATTTGTGTGTACATGCAGCCTTGATTATGTCTTTAATCTCCATCCAAAAGTGGACAACTGTTACTCCAGCTGTGCAGACAATGTTTCTGCCGTTTTACTGAGCGTTGTCCGGCATCTGATTACAGTGCAGGCACATCCCTCTGGGCCGACGGGGCTCTGTCCTCAACAGGGAGCTGTGCGGCTCGCTCACATCATGTGTATTCAATCCCTCTGCGATGCAGATTATCATTGTTTCTCCCAGCTCCCGCTTTTCTGATAATACTCCAAAATCAGAAATGGCAAATAAAGCAGCTGTTTGTAACCCAAGCTGTTAATGCGGGCACGTCGCTGTTTATTTAACAACTCTCCCGCCATCTGGTCTGTTATATTGCAGTACGCGGCAGACACGTGTGCAGAAGATCAACAGCATTACACAATAGAAATGAGCTGTACGACCAGTGTTGCAAACTCTGCATCTTTGTCGCTAGATTTAGTGACTTTTCAGACCCCTTTAGCGACTCTTTTTCCAAAAAATCACCTAGCGACTTTTTTGGGAAAACCTTATCTAGTTTCCGAGACTCGCCGGTACTGCCGCAAGAGGGCAAGTTCTTGCTTTCCCGCCATGTGCACACCTCTCTCAGTGCCTTCTCTGTTCAGTGAGAGGAGCAGCCCATTCAGTTAAAATAGATTTTAGTGGAGATTAATTGCTTGGAAGGGAGAGCTGGTTAATAAGAGCAGTCTTAATTAGTCAGGTTTCAGTCATTATGTCATACAGAAACAGAAAAATGTATAAATTAAAACCAGTTGTATTAATTATTTGGCTGTATTAAAATATAGTATGTGAACAGAGTAGTAGAGAAGAAAACAAATGCAAAAGGCTGACTACGCAGAATGTGACACTGACATCATGAATATGCTAATTAGCATATGACGTTATCTAGCAATTTTTCAAGCAGGCTTTAGATGCTTTCCATTGAAAGAGGTTGGCTACAGCGTGTGCGACTTGCTTTCTATCGAGCGCAGCTTTAGTTCAGACAGGCCACGTAGGCATAGGCTGCGATCAGCTGACTTGGTCAGGTGTCAAAACACTCCAACCACTACCATTCTCCTATCAGACTGGGAGGATATATGGGCACTATTGCCCGGGAAACATGATCAAACTGCAGGCAACCCTCCCACTATAAGTATCAAGCATACTTCCGTGCACTTTCTGGCTGTTGTTTTCTTTGTTTCAGATTACCAAGGCTTCCAAGTCCTAGCGTCACAGGCATCATTGCCGAGAGACACTCATCCTCACAGCCAAGCTACTGTATAGACGTCCCGGATTTCACTGCTACGTCTACATGTTAAAACTGTTGCTTAAAGACATTTACTAAACTGTCTTAAATCCGTATTTCACTCAAGCTGGTGGTTCTATGGAGCGTTAATGCTCAAGCTCTGTATGTTATAAATTATGGAGCAAGAACCCCCATAAGGAACCATACCGCCAAAGACAAACTCAAGTAACTTGCCAAAGTGCTCTTGTCTGAAATGGCACTAATTCACCCTACACTCTTGCTCCCTCGCAGCTCAGTTATTCAAATCCTGATGCTCAAATGATATGGTAAGGGATACCAACCGTCTGGGTTTAGGCACTTTCCAATTCAGAGCAGGTCAATAACAGGTTCACATATGGATTTGATGCCTGACTAGCGATCATACTATGAAAAGCGAAATGCTCAAAATGCTTTGCTCAACCGCAAGCAGGGCTGGCTTTGCCCATCCATCTGCATGGTAGAAGGTCTATCAGTAGGGCCCTATAATTTCCACAATCACAGAATCGCGGACGTAATCGCGGAATTGGCAAATTAACGCAGAATCTACTGTTAATGTGGAACTTTGCGGAATTTTACATATTTGGAATGAAATTCTCTTTTGTGTATGTCTGGGGAAAATGCAGACCGGGGGAAGCAAATCTGGGCAACAGAACCCCTCCCATCATTTCAGCTGCCCCTCTCCCTTCAAAACAATGAAAGCATGGCGAAGTGCTCTCCACGGCTCTGCTTTTGTCAGCGAAAAAGTTAATAAACTTGACGCTAAGCGTCCGAGTGACAGAGTGTGTCCTAGAACGCGCTCGACAGTGCGCGCGAGAGACCGAGTGTGTCCGAGAACGCGCTTGACAGTGCACCAGAGAGACCAAGTGTGTCCGAGAGCTTGCGCGAGAGAGACCGAATGTGTCCAAAAGCGTGCGCGAGAGAGACCGCGTGTGTCCGAGAGCGTGCGTGAGAGAGACCGAGTGTGTCCGAGAATGTGCTTGAGAGAGACCGAGTGTGTTTGCGAGAGAGGCCGAGTCTGTCCAAGAGCATGCGCGAGAGAGACCGAGTGTGTCCGAGAGCTCGCGCGCGAGAGAGACCGAGTGTGTCCGAGAGCGCGCGCGCGAGAGAGAGACCGAGTGTGTCCGAGAGCGCGCTCGACAGTGCGCGAGAGAGACCGAGTGTGTCTGAGAGCGCGCTCGACAGTGCGCGAGAGAGACCGAGTGTGTCTGAGAGCGCGCTCGACAGTGCGCGAGAGAGACCGAGTTAGTCCGAGAGCGCGCTCTACAGTGCGCGAGAGAGACCGAGTGTGTCCGAGAGCGCGCGCGCGCGAGAGAGACCGAGTTAGTCCGAGAGCGCGCTCGACAGTGCGCGAGAGAGACCGAGTGTGTCTGAGAGCGCGCTCGACAGTGCGCGAGAGAGACCGAGTGTGTCTGAGAGCGCGCTCGACAGTGCGCGAGAGAGACCGAGTGTGTCTGAGAGCGCGCTCGACAGTGCGCGAGAGAGACCGAGTGTGTCTGAGAGCGCGCTCGACAGTGCGCGAGAGAGAGCGAGTGTGTCCGAGAGCGCGCTCTACAGTGGGCGAGAGAGACCGAGTGTGTCCGAGAGTACGCTCGACAGTGCGCAAGAGAGACCGAGTGTGTCCGAGAGCGCGCGCGAGAGAGAGGCCGAGTGTGTCCGAGAGCGCGCTCGACAGTGCGCGAGAGAGACCGAGTGTGTCTGAGAGCGCGCTCAACAGTGCGCGAGAGAGACCGAGTGTGTCTGAGAGCGCGCTCCACAGTGCGCGAGAGAGACCGAGTTAGTCCGAGAGCGCGCTCTACAGTGCGCGAGAGAGACCGAGTGTGTCTGAGAGCGCGCTCAACAGTGCGCGAGAGAGACCGAGTGTGTCCGAGAGTACGCTCGACAGTGCGCAAGAGAGACCGAGTGTGTCCGAGAACGTGCTTGACAGTGCTCGAGAGAGAGAGACTGAGTGTGACTTTTATTTAAACTAATATAATTTATTTTAGTGGACAATTTAAAGCACATAACCATTAATATTTTGTTGTTACCTGAAGTACTTCGAGTGCAGTGTTTGCATCATGCAGTATTTTTCCTGAAAAGTACTGAGTAAATGTGATGTTTGTTACCTCAATAATTTTAAAGACATTCCTGTTTTATTTGTGTACATTTTAATCATTAACATTAAAAGCACACTCTTTTTACGACTAAAATAACAGTAAAGGGTAAAAACAAAACTGAATTCCCAAAAATTAAAACGGAAAAATGGAATTTACAAAAATTAAAAGAATTTAACAACATTTTAACAGAAATTGCTAAAAATATACAACGAAATTTTGAAAAAAATAAAACTGATTTTATATGGCCCTATATCAGGTTGCAAGTACTCATGGTGTGTTTATGCCGAAAGGGTAAACTGAGTTATGGGACTTTTTGTGAGAGTCAATATCTCTCTCATTCCTGTCAGTGTTGCTTATCTGTGGCAGGCAGGTTTCAAACGTCATAACTGGAATAATGTTCAATCTTTAAAAGGTGATAAAATGAGGCAGAATTCACAAAAGAGTGACAGCGTCCTCAAGGTTGAATTGACTGAGGACGTGCAGCCAGTATCCTTTTGTTTCTTTTGCTTGTAATCCTTCAAAGTCACTCTTAGTTCCTCCTTGTGTTGATTCAAATGAAGAGTACCACTCTAAAATTAAAAGCCTTTACTTAGGTCTGCCCTTCTCCAGTCATATCCTTTTTGTTTTTCAGCTTGTATAAAAAGCTTTTGTAAAATTCTTTAATGTTATGCTTTTTGTGTCCCATGCATCGCTTGTCTGAGGTAGAGCGGTGCATTAGAGCAACACAAATCCAGTGTAAGCTGTGACTTATCACCTAACACGCAAGTAACCAGATTACATGCTTTCAGCTAATTGTGGGTCAGAGTTGCAAACAACTTGTCGTCTCCTGATTTAATTGATGGGCTAAACTCATCAATTATGGATCATGGAATGTTTTCACCCAACATAGCACCCATTTTTTTTTCTTCCAATTATGAAATTGTGCTCTCCTGGAAACATCCTTCTTAAACTGTTAACTGTGTTTAGTAACATAGATGCTGGTTTCTAGCTGGTCCAATGTGGTTATTTACTGGTCCAAGCTGTTTTTAGCTGCTTCACGCTGGTCATTTGCTGTTCTAAGATGGCTCTAAGATGGTCAATAACTGCTGCAAACTTGTAGAGCATCTTAGATTAGCAACAAACTAGCTACTTGATGTACTGGTAGTTTTTTGTGATATGTTTTTGGAACATGGTGGTTGGTTGACCAGCTAATAACCGGTGTGTGGAACAGCAAATGACCAGTTTGGAATAGCTAGAAACAATCCACCATGTTAAACTGGATAGTCTAGCAGGATGGTGGGTAAAGGTACTTTCTTAGGGGTTTTGGTTAAAGTTAGCATGTGAACATCGCTAGTTTTAGAATTACAAACACTTCAGAGCAAAAGAGGATTTTGAATGTTTAACTTCTCTGCTCTTATTGTTTTGAATTAAATCTTGTAAACAACTTCAACAACAGCTGCGATGTGCAATTTTAATGCAATCTGAAAACTGTTTTATGTGCAGAGAATTGGAAGCGGCCAGATAGATGTTTCTCATCCTCTCCTCAGACACAAGCGGATTTGTAAAAAGGGCATTTTTAGCATGTGTTCTGCCTCAGTGTGCAGGAATTGTTAGGTTTGCTTTAGGACTGTTGAGTACAGTGGGCTCTTTCCATCAGTTCGCTATGGACACTCCGTCTCTGTTAAACTTCACAAGGCCTTTTGAGCAAAAGTTTTTGGACTGCATGTGCATGTGTGAAAGACAGAAAAAAACGACACTGCTGCAAAGATCTGTGTATTCTCATAAAACCTGCATTTGTAAGTGTGTGTGCATATCCCACTGCACCTTCTCTCCAGGAAGAGAGCCTAGAGACTTCCTGTTTGTGCTAAGAGTGAAAGGAAAAGCCTAAAAAGTTAAAGCAGACACAAACATGATAAAAACACACCCACACCTAAACATAACTGCAGTATTAACGCAAAAAGCGGATCAGTTTACTATTGTTCAGCTTAGGTGGAACAATCTACGTACTTTGATTATATTATTTGAATATTATTTACTTCTAAAAACAGCAAGCAGAGTTATTTTTATCTCGTCAAATTTTCTTTAACAGTACATTTTAGGTAAATTTTTTTGGTTTAAAATGCACCTTTTTTAAATCTTCAAAGAGTTTATTTACTCAACAATAACAAAGTTTAGATGTTTTTGTTTGTAATTTAAACAGTTTAAGTAAAATGTAGCGTCTTTGTGATGCATCTTTCATATTCAAGAGTTTTTTTTTTCGTCAACAATAATGAAAATGAAACAAAAGCAAAGTGTTAGTAATTTAAACAAATATTTTCAGCAGTATTTTTGTTGATGGATTAACACGTTGTATCCTCCTACATATGTAAACACTCTAATATGACCCAAACAAACAAACCTCGAATAGTTGAGAAAAAAGTAATCATCCTCATGATGCATTTTTATTTTATTTACATATTTGGCTGAACAATAATGTAAACGAGCTAAAAAAGAAGCTTTGTGATGATAAAAAGTTTTCGCAAAAATTTAAACAAACATCATTAGTAATGTTGACTAGATTAACACTTTTTTTTTTGTCCTCTATGTGAACACACTCATGTTTCTCAAACACAAACTAATCTATATTTAAAGTTCTTATCTGTGTAAACAAATGCATAAAACTGCATTCATTTCCCCAGATAATCACTTCAATCAACTAACTGGCCTGTTTACATTTAAACGCATATTCTTTCTTAGCCATTTTCACATCTGTTTCCAAATACATATGAATACAGAAAGCAATTAAATGTTCACTTTTTTTTTTTTTTTCGCGACAAAGGAGCTCTGCGGGCTGTCATTTATCAGGACTCCGGGCTCTTTGTTGTAATTGACATGTAATCCGTCGGGTCTTTTCTGCAGAACAGATGTCACAATTGTTGTTGCAGTTGCTCATTGCTTTAGCTCATTGCTTGGAGGAAAAAGCGGAAAAGGTTTAAAGCCTCTTCGTCGTACACTTCCAATCACAGGCATATGGCAACAGATAGATGCTTTCTCAACCCACAGATAACGCACCTCAGCGCAGGCACGGAGTCGCTCTGGACCATTGAGTCAATAGAGATGCTCCAGGCTTTGTGATCTCCTCCTTTGTTGATAGAATGAGTGCAGATCGGTTCGAAAGACATTAACCTTTGCCTTGCGGGTAATTCCCATTTATCTTGCTTCATTATACAATTGATTGGCTGAGCACACAGTAGTAATGTGGACGCAGGAGAGGATACACTGACTGGTGGACTCCAAGCAAGTGGCGAAACACTGACTGTTTCCTTCTGTTGTCTAACCCTCATCATTTCATTTGCTCTGGCTGATGCGTTTCTATTTAAATGGGGGCAGTTGTGAGTCCTAAACTGTTTTTAAGTGGACTTCTAGATGGTTGCTATAGGTGTTTGGTCAAGGGCCCAAATATATATTACTTTCTGGTCCTTTTGATTATCACTTTTATTCTTCTTCCAATGCAAGTTTATGAGATCATCCACCGAAAATTGTTAGTCTGATCGTTTGTAGTTGACGCTCTTCATAATTCACCCTACAAATGGCTTACTTGCAGTTGTTGCTACACATTAAACTGGGAGAAAGTGTTTTAGCATCAGAATATGAGACTTCATCTTTAAAAGCAGGGTTTTCGATTATTTAATGGCTTCTTTTAGTGACAGGTGGTTAGGTTCCCTCACAATACTGAGAGATGTTTGTTTCATGTTCTGCCAGTCGCTTTTTCCCTTCACCTGCTTTAAATACTGTCAATTAAAAATGATTTGTGAGACTCAAGTCGCCATGACAGCACTCTGGATCAACAAATTATTTTCACTTGGACAAGTAATCCGTCAAATTAAATAGGATGCATTACAGATTTAAGAATCCGCTGTCAGTGCACATATCCGTGTTTTTGTGCACATACATTTCAGCTTGTTTGTCAGAGCCGTCCATTGAATTCATGGCGTCAGGGACATATTTTAAATGTGCAATATCTTTTACATCATATTTAATGACCAAAAAAAGAATAATAAACAAAATATATTAATACAAATATTTTATAATGTAATATAGTTTATATATACAGTATATGTGTGTGTGTGTATATATATATATATATATATATATATATATATATTTACACACACACATACACATATATATATTAGGGGTGGAAAGGTACACAGAAGTCACGATTCGGTTCATACCTCGGTACAGACATCACGGTTCGGTACGATTTCGGTACAATGGAGTGAAAAGCGAAACAAAAATGCAGAAGGTATTTTTATAAATGTCTTAAGCCTTGTATTTTTTAAATAAGTTTTAATAATAAAGGCATAGAACCAGTTTATTTGTAGTGCACTGACAACAGTTGTATATACTTTAATTAGTTTATTAATTAAATTAATAAAAAGACAAAAATACCTTGCGATATGTTTGGTAATTGTACCTGAATGAATTTAAAATGAATTTGCTATATTTCAGATCGATATATTTGTTTTCCCTCATTTTAATTAACCCTAACTTTATTCTCATCTGAATTATAAATAATTGATTTCCGTATAAAATAATACTACCATTAAAAACCACATTTGATTTTCTTTTTTAATCAATGTAGAATGTGTAACTTAAAAATAAAACTCTGTGTGTGTGTGTGTGTGTGTGTGCGCGAATTTGGTTGGGTGACAGTTGTAGGTTACAGTCTGACAAGAGTTTAGAGTGTGACAAAAGCACAATGTTGTGTTTTATTGCGAGTGTAAGTTACACAAATATATGTAAACATTTTGCAGTTTGAATGATGTCCTGTATGAACAAAATGACGGAGTATGTTTTTATGTTTCCACTGTTCGATCGCACCCGCGCCTCTCTCTCTCACACACACACACACACACACACACACACACACACACACACACACACACAGTTCGATCGCGCCCGCGCCTCTCCCTCTCTCGCGCGCGTACACACACACTACAGCATTTGCAATATTGATTTCGCATCCAGTTCATTATGCTACGTTCAGACCAAACGCGAATTGAGCGAAATTTATTGCTATTTAGAGTTTTATTTATTTTTATACCGTGTATTCTCCGTGTAAATTCGTGCACCGAACCGTGACGCCCGTACCGATTCGGTTCAATACGAATACATGTACCGTTCCACCCCTAATATATATATATATAGATATATATAGATATAGATATAGATATTAGTGGTGGGCATAGATTAATTTGTTTAATCTAGATTAATCTCACTGTAATCTTGTAATTAATCTAATTTAATATAGATTAAAATGGCTCATTTGAATTCTGCCGAAAGCATTCAGAATATGTGTGCTACCCAAATAAATAAACTCGCAGGTAGTTTGTAAGATAGGCAAGGGCGGAGCTAGACTCTCAGTACAGTACAACCCTCTGCTACCAAGTCATTTTCAAATTAAAACCGTAAAAGAAACCTGTAAAATATCTGATTAATGCATATGTAATAATGTGTCACTTGTTGAGCAAAGACTATCTCGTTCTTTTCTTTTTAATGCGCCCAATTTATATTTTCTCTCCATTTTCGTAACTATTCTCTACATTATACATTCGCTCCTCACGCCACCCACAGTACTCCTGAGGCAAGTAGGCCTTATACGCTGTGTTTCGGTTCATTTATGACTCTCAAGACGAGTTCCAGTTCACGCGCCGGCGCTTCCGTGTCGTGATTATCTATTGTCTGCTATATTTACTTCTTATTTATTAAATCCAGGCAATTGGTTGATGAAACATTGATTTAAAATTAAGATACAATTAATACAAAACGAAATTCACCTTAATGAAAGGCTTTCTGTCTGATGTCTCTGTGAAAGTTTTAAAGCAATCTTTCAGTGCCGCTTTCAGAGCGCTCACGTCCGTAACTGGGAACTGAATATTTTATGTTCTGTGGAGAGCCAACCCTTCTTCTTCCGGTGGGTAGTATTACTTTTGCCACCTAAAAGTTAAAGTTTTTTTGTGTCACGTCCGTTACGGATGTGTATTTCCCTCATATTAAATATAAAACGCATAGACTGATATTTTTCTAATGTCTGGACTCCTTTATTAAGGGAGTATGGATAAACAGACGTTTCAATATATTGGTATTAAATGCCCCCTACAGTGCAATTCGGCTAGGTATACATCTGCGCTAAAATATCAAGGTGAAAGTCATCATAGCTTGCGTAGTATAGACCCAGCTCCCAACTCAACTTTGAGATTAGATTAACGGCGATTTTTTTTATCGCCCGATAAGTCTCAAGTTAACGTAGCACGTTAACGCCGATAACGGCCCACCACTAATATATATATACATACACACACACACACACACACACATACATATATATATATATATAAAATGTATGTATATATTAACTATATTACATAATATATTTTCTTTATTATTCTTGTATTCTTATTCTTATTATTCTTATAATATTTGAATAAATATTAATTATAAATAATTTAAGAGAGCTTTTAAGACATTAAATACTGATTTAATTCAGCTGAGAGCAGTTGTTTGTCTTGGCCAGGGACAAGTATTTTAAATGTGCAGTGTCTTTTCCCTATTACTGTAAATTAATTAAGTTACAGTATGTAATTAATATAATTAATAATAAATGTATACAATATTGCTCTGTGTATTATTATAATGAAAACATTGCTTTATTCATATTCTATATTTTTGTTTGTTTGTTTTTGACGGATAAACCTGCCTTAAAATGTAACTATTCCAATTAATTTTATGTGTATATCATTATTATAATCTAAGAGAGCATTTAAGACGTTAAAGCCTGATTTAACTCCACTTGCAGAGCTGCATGCAGAGAATGACTCTGTTGCTAATGATTACATTTCCCACTCTGAGGTCTCACTGTTTGGACCCGTCAACATGGAGGTCTCCTGCTGCACGCCTGACTGAATGACTCAACGTTTCCTGAGACATCTGATGAGGGTCGCTGAGGGGCCGTGACCCTTAAACCCCCGTCACTCTGTTAGCCCCTGACAGCATGAAGCCGTACACTCCTGGCTGTTTGCGTCTCGTTGAGAAGCTATGACCTGGGTCTCTCAACTCAACGCCTTGCTTTTTCCTTTTCCTTTCTAAGGTGGAAGGAACAGGAAAACAAGGTAGAAAGGAGATGATGGGGGCTTGGGAGGAGACTCTGATAGTCTACAGAGGATTGTGGGAACTCTGCGATAAAGGCTGGAGCTTAATCCCACGTAAAGCTGGTGTGTGTGTGATCTGCAGCACTCACACGGACCTTTCGTGATCATTAGAAATGTGTTGCGTGTTTGAGTGAGGCTTCTTATAGGTTATCTCTGAATAGTTCAGTTGTTTTTTTAACGTTTCTAAATCATTTCCATAATTATTTAGTATTATTTTGCTTTTGAACTGTGTGTGGTCTGAGGTATTCTGAGCGTTGTTGTCACTAAATACTCCCGATGAAGGAGTGAGTGAGTGAGTGAGTGAGTGAGTGAGTGAGTGAGTGAGTGAGTGAGTGAGTGAGTGAGTGAGTGAGAGTGAGTGAGTGAGTGAGTGAGTGAGTGAGTGAGTGAGTGTGTGAGTGAGTGAGTGAGAGAGCGTTTTTTGTGCCATGCCTTTACTGGAATTTGGAGCAGGAGCTGATCTTGTTTTGCTGCTTTATGAGTCTGAGTGGATGTCTGTAATTGAGGTTATGGGTGATTAAACTCTCCATGCCCCACACAAACCTCTAACCAGCCATCAGTCAGTGTCACCCTGCGCTCAGCCTGGGACTGACTGACTTACTCATGCCCCATTCTACCCCTCCCCCCTTCTACATGGGATGCTTTGTAAAGTCAGATTGGCTTGAAATTTAAACAGTTTAATGACCTTATGTGTGTGTATATATAAGGAGGGTGTGTGGTGTTTGCCTTTTCTGTGCATTTTCATGTTTTCAGAGGTTGCTGTGTTTTTTTTGGTTTGTTTTACATTTTTAGCCATTCAAACAGTGTGCATACTGCATATGTAAGTGTGCACGTTTAAGTGTGTAAGCATGCATGCATTTATAAATATATTTAAGTAAAAAATCTGATGATAAAATCTTTTTTAAACTTGATGTAACACGAGTTAAAATCAAGACACAACACAATAATACTAAGTATACATAATTGTAAAAAAGCTTACTGTATGCATGCATACTTATAGATTAGCGTTTCTCAACGGGGGCGTTTGGACAGTGTTGGGGGGCAGTGTGAACGAGGCAGCAGAGAGGGGGGCGCTCAGGCACAAATGGGGGGCGTGTTTTCTAAATCAGAGTCAGCTGCAAACATATCTCCATCTCCGTTGTAAAGCAGATGCGCTTTTAGAGATTATTACATAATCAGATGGTATTTGCTTTCGATTTGAATCTGTTCGTTTAAAAGTGGATATTTCAAGCTTTATATATGGTAGGCTATATTTCGTTTCAGTTCATTTTTTAGATGCGCTCCAGTTAACGGAGATCATGAAAGCGAGCCTGATTGTTTTATTTTATTTTATAAAAGCCCAACGTTTTCTTGTTATTGTGAGTTTACACAAATAAAAGTAGTCGCGAATGATGTATTATTCTTTTCTGTATGACCAGTATTTTAAGTTGTTTCCACTGTGTTAAGAGGATCATGAAGAGGTCATGGGGGCGTTTGGTTCTCAACCACTTTTCTTTTTTTTTAACACTGTTATTGTTCATTATCTGTAGTTCAGTAATTATGCATACTGTGTGTGTGTATATATATATATTAGCATATAAAATATTTTTGAGTATTTTGAATAAAATAATATTTTCAATAATCTGGTGATTTTAAATATTTAAAAACAAAACTTTCTATCTTTTTTATTTATTGTAAACTTGACATTATGTATCACTTGAGTGACAAAGCAATAATACTGCAAATGTACTGCAGCAGTGTGTATACGTGTGCATACACTATGTAAGTTTGCACGAATTAGGTTTTGTGGCGTGTTCGGGCACGTGATTTGTGTTTTTGGTATTGCGATGGCCTGAGGCCTGATGATGTTTTCTGGCCTAATTGGCATGTTAATGTAGACACTGTGGGTGGGAAGGAATATGCTGGAAGCTAATGTGTCTTATCAGGACAGGCGGTGAGTGACCGCTGGGGGAGACCTGTCCTCCTCGGCTCCAGAAACTCAGCTGCGTCTGTATGGCCTGGGATTTATACACACGTGTCTATGCTTACATGTCTGTTTGTGTAGGTGGTGGTGGTGGGGGGGGGGGTTCTTCGATAACAGTTTGTTTATTATGTGTGGGTTAGAGTATAGCTGTCTTCATTAGCCTGATGTGAGCAAGAGGGAGTGGGGTGAGTTCATTGAGTCTGGCAATAGTGTCATGTCAGGTCAGCTGTGCCATATAATCACTGCTTATAGTGGGTGTATATTGTGTGTATATATATGTATGTGTGTGTGTGTGTGTGTGTGTGTATATATATGTATGTGTGTGTGTGTGTGTGTGTATATATATATATATATATATATATATATATATATATTAGGGCTGCAGCTATCGATTCTTTTTGTAATCGATTAATCTAGCACTTGATCTATTAATCGAGTAATCGGATAATTTTTTGTGTGTTTTTAAACAACTAAATCAAATAATGCCTAACGAAAATGATGTGGCTGTAAATTGATCAAGCATTTGGCTTTTATTTCTCAAAAAAAAAAAAAAACGTATTCCAACTCCAACATTTGGCTCTAAAACTAGGCCTATTTATTAAAATTTTTACCCATTTAGTATAAGTGCCAACAATGTTCTATGCTCAATTACTTTGGTAGCCAATTAAAATGTCTTCCCCAAAAGTACGAGTGGATTTGGTGAAGCCGGCTGGGGAATTTCATTTTTTGTTGTTGTCTGTAACTATTTGGAAGACGTGACATACAAACAAGGTCTCGCAAAGACTGCAATACAATATGTGTTCCTCCATCACGTCGCGGTGTATACAGTGAATGCATGCTGAAATTATTGTTGCGTGGCTACATGAAAGTTTAAGCATATGTGATGCATTGCTGCAATTGATCTGACTGGCGCGTGAGAGAGACGAGGGTGTGTGTGTGTGTGTGTGTGTGTGTGTGTGTGTGTGTATGTAAGTGAAGGGGTTCACACACCGAACGCAACTTTAATTATTTGCGCGAGTAGATTATACAAAGTCAGTGCAAAGACGCGAATAGACGCATCATTCGCGCCGGTCGTCGCGAATAACGCGAACGTCTTCCGCGCACGTTGAAAAATTTTAACTCGAGCGAATGTTTAAGCGTCTAACTAGACGCGAACGACGCGTATTTGACGCTCTATTCGCGTTCGGTGTGAACAGACCATTAGGTTATGTTTCAGTGACGCTTGGTGAGAGCATGGAGTGGATGTTTTCGGTTCAGATTCTGAATCATTGAAGTCGTACTGTTGTGGTATGCCAGGTCTACTTCGCAGTAGACATATTGCACCTTGTTCTCTTCCTTTTTAAGTATGTAATGATCCCAAACTTTAGACATTCTCTGCCGTTTATGGACATCTTTACTCTCCGCCATCGTGCCAAATAAATTCAAAATGTATCACGCGCTATAGTATAGATCCGCGTAATAGTGAATTACATTTTACATAGGAATTTAACGAGGCTTCGAGGCAGAGTTTTTGCCTCGAGGACTTTTTGTAATCGGGTAACTCGAGTAACTCGAGGAATCGTTTCAGCCCTAATATATATATATATATATATATATATATATTAGGGCTGCACAATATATTGAAATTATCGAAATATCGCAAATGTATATATCACGATATGCATATCGCAATGGCTTGCAATAACTGAGGTCAAGTGAAAATCACTCACTGCTTTTGGCTAGATAACTTATGTAGCTTTAATAAGAATCAGGATATATTTAATTCCTACAGTGAAAACTAAGCAGTGTTTTATTTTTACATTTGATTATTCAGTTTCAGTTGTTAACTAAACCTATGTAGGATAACCTGAAACCCTGAACCCCATGTTTTACACTGATGTTACAATAACACTTCTTATGCTACAGTAAAACACTGTAGGTTATATTATTTTAAATATATTTTGATGATAATTTAAGTTTATTTTACACACTTTAAGCATTATCGTATCGCATATCGAATATCGCATTATTTAATGAGTTATCGCATATCGCATTTTTCTTCAATATCATGCAGCCCTAATATATATAATATATATATATATATATATATATATATATATGTATATATATATATATATATATATATATATATATATATAATATGAATCAAATCAGCCTTTAAGGTGTTTATCTGTAGTCATGAGAACACTTCAAGTGGAAGATTTAGCACAGTGCCAGTGGATTTCTCATCTTTTCTTTTAATGGTATTTTTGGCTCTTGAAAATGAGAGCCGTTGAGATGTTCTGCCTTTCACATAACAGAAGCGTGTAATTTTCTATATTACAATGTCAAGTCATTCCTTTCAGCTACAAGAGAAGGCATGTAATGTGAGGTTCATCCTTTTCTTCTGAGTCATGTGTCGGAATCGTTCTTTTAATCTGACGTCTTACTGTAAGCTTGAGCGGTAAAAGCTCTCGCAACTGGTGGAAAAACCCAGCAAAAGCTCCCCTTTAATGTCCTTTTCAGCTTCTTTTTGTGTTGTTTGGCCTCTGTCCAGAAAAAATGGAAAGGCGGGAGGAACGAAGTCAGCAAACCCCTTGTTTTCCGAGTGCAGGCGACGGCCCCTCTGTTTTGCTGAGGTTGAGGTGTTTGAGAAGCTTCAGGTGGTCCGTTGTTGAGAGTTTGTGAAGGTGTGTGTTTTCAGGCCACCCATTCCCACATAGTCGCCTGGCATGGACGTCTCCCGTCCAGCGGTTCTTCCAGAGCTGACTGTAGCCAATCAAGACTCAGAATTTATGAGCATATTCCAGCGAACCAATATAAAACACCTGCCTGCTCAAACATTTCCCCAAGTGCCAATCACAACAGCTTAAATCGTGGGTTTACATGAGTTAGCCAGTTTTAAATTGGGCATGGTGGGCCCCTGTGGAAGCATGAAATATGAATTCAATCACGAAAAGGGTTGAGAAAAGGTGCCTCATTCACAAACAGTGCTGCGTAACATCATGAAACGCTAATGTTTGGAAAAACAACAGTCAATAACACTGAGGAGTCATTGTTCTGTTGAGAGAAATTAAAATGTGACTCATGGAATTCAAAAACATTTTACAGTGTAAAAAACCCCAGCACAGCCTGCTTTAAAGTGTGTGCCTGAGAGAAAAAGTGACAATCTTCTAGTTGAAATTAAAACAGTCATTTTAACCCCGCCGTGGGCCAACGAACATGCTAACAGTAGGCTGAAATGTGCTTAAATATGCAGCTACTGTAGCACTCTTTGTCTCTCGTATCGCCTGTCCTTTAGGAATAAAGAGGACATCTGATGTCCCTCACAGGCAGATGACGAATGTAATTCACTTGGACAGGTTGAGCTTTTAGGCACATGTGCTTCTTTTGACACGATGCGGACCGGGCTATCCGTTTTCCTGCCTCCACTTCATCAAGAGTGAATTTGGTTTCAAACGTCTCCGTGCGACAAAAGCTCCCGTTTATTGCTCTCACAGGCCTTTCTGACTTTTTACAGAAGGTCTGGTTGAACCAACAGAGCCCTCTTTAAAGTCGCCCTGCGGTTGATTAGCCGTGAGAGGGGTGAAACGTTTGAAGTGGTGCTATTTTGCGACGGTCCGCCTGGAGTTATGATAAAGGCGGTTTGTTTGCGTCCGCGGCATGGCTGTGATAGGTGTCAAGAGACAAAGCTAATTGGACATGAAGTGTTTTACAATGAAAAACGCACAGGAGCCAGAGTCAGTATTCACCTCACATCGCTCAGAATAAAAGACTCTCTCTGAACCCAGTTTATCCCGGGCCCCAGGGGACTCCCTCTGATGAGAACAGGAGAGAGGGAGAGAATCCCTGTTAGCGAAGTCAAAACTCTCAGTGGTTTCTGCGTTGTTGTTGTTTTTCATTTATTTTTGGAAGAAATGGGCTCACAGACTCTAAATGATGATGATAAATTCTGTGATTGCAGGGCCTGAATTACGTTTCGTAAAATGGGACATATTTTTAGTAAATGCATAAATATTGCAGAATATCGATAGGTATCGTCACAATAAATGATCCAATACGTTTTTGGCCATTCAGATATTTTTTTTAATTCAGGTAAAACCCTGATATATATATATATATATATATATATATATATATATATATATATATATATATATATATTACATTTCCATTTAAGAAATTATAGCAGCCACATTTTACTTTATTAAGAATATAAGTACAATTGGTTAGAAATAAATATATAATGCAATATAATTAAAATAAATATTAGAAATAAATGTATTGAATAAGTGTGTGGGTGTTTTTTTATGCCATGCCTTTACTGTAATTTGGAGCAGGAGCTGATCTTGTTTTCTGCTTTACGAGTCTGAGGGGATGTCTATATTATCAGCCACACGTTGAAAATTCATTTATTTTATTTTTTTTTGGCAGATGTACATGTTTGTTTGGTTGGGAGTGGGTGTGTTTTTTGGAGTGGGAATCTCATTATTCATAAAGAACATACGTTCCTCACTAATTTCGGCCATTTGTCTTGGAAGTGTAGCCCGTTGGTTCCATGTTGTTGTTTGTTTGTTTGTTTGTTGCCGGCAGAAGGGAAGATGGTGGGAGAGGATTTCGAAACCGCACTTTCCCCATGAGACGTATAGCGCGTTTCCATATACACACACTCGCACGCACACACGCTGCCCCCTCCGGAGCGGCGCACGCATTCCCCTCGGCCTGCAAGGCCTCTTCCTGCCTCACGTAGATGTAGAGTTTCCCTGATCAGACCCCCTCCCCGCGCTCACCCCAGGGGTGCGCTCAACTCTTCTCCACTTTTCCGGGGGGAGGAGGTAGACTACTGGAGCGGCCCACCCCTCAGGCCTCCGCGGTTCTTTTAGCAGCTCGCCAAAACCAAATCACTCCCCATTTGTGTTTCATTAACGGGACCCGAGCAGAACAGAGGACAAAAGAAAAAAATCATAAAATGAAAAGAGAAAAAGATTTCAAAGACTTGTTATGTGGTCAATAAAATTCAGGCCTTTCCAGAATGCAGAATCGGTGCCTTCGTTTTTCTCCAACACAAAAAAACAAAACAGATTCACATAAATCTGGCTGTGTGATAGAAAGAAATTGCACCTTTTTTTATGGAGCATGATATTATCTTCCCAAAGCAGGCCTATATGTGGACGGACAGAGAAACATCTGCTGTGGGACATTGCCAAGGACATGCATACAAACACACACTCGCACCCGAATGTTTTTACTCGCACATTCATGCCACTCTGTCATTGAAATGGGCCTCGGTGCCAATCGTCATATTCTTGCACCTAACTCCCACGGCGGGCGGCACTCGGGAAGATTTACATGAATTAGCCAGACCTGTTCTCTCGATACACTGCAGAACAGAAAGTGAATACAGTGTCTGTCTTGAAATAGCCTCTCAGCCACAGCCGTACACACACACACAGAGAGAGGAAGTGACAAATTCCACAGCGCACTGCCATCAGCCCAGCAGCCTCACTTCATGTAATAACCATCAAATTCAATCCCAGCCAACTGATTGGCCCACACCCCTTCAAATCCAGACTTTAGAAGCACTAAGTTGCATATTACGCTTTATTGTTCCTTCCTCCGTCGTCTGGTTTTGTTTCCCTTTTTTAATTGGCGCAAGTTTATGTATCCACACGTGCGCTGAAAGAAGCTGGTGTTGCAGCTAGGGCTTCTGGGATGTGTAAAATCCAAGCACCAGACCACCAGACTCCCCTCAAGTCCCATAAAGACAACTCACTGCTCCCAGCTAAGAAAACGCTGAAAAGCCTGGCCACAGGCAATCTCAGTTAGTTTTTATTGAGTTTCTTGTACCTTTAGTACAGTAATGCAGTACTTTAGAAGACATTTAATCTCAGTGATTATATCCATAGAAACTAGAGAAGTGCATGATGGGTATTGTTTGAGAGAGGATTTTTCTTATTAGAATAGCATTTTTGCTAATCAACTTATTGCCCTGAAAAGTTGTAGTCTAAGTGTTTTGTTGATACCAAGGACCCCCAAATGTCATGACCCCAATAGGAGATGGATCCCCTTTTTAAAATATAAAGGTAAGTATATATTTAAGGACTATTAAATGTACATCTTATTTACTTTATATTTGAATACTGTGTGAGAAAAATAGTGTGAATTTATAAAATCCACATCTTTAAAAATGTATTTATTGCCTTTTTTTGTTGTACTAAAATCAAAATAATTTAAAATATTATCAAAAAAAAATGTATAATATAATTATATTATATAAATATAATAATTATAATTATAATAATTTAATACTTATAATTATTCTTGTTACAAAATATTATTAAGGCAAATTTATTTGTTGCACTTTTCACTATAAATCTAAAGTTTAAATACATTTTTGTTTACTTTTTTATACTTTTTAATATTTTACACTGAAATGTTTACCATATTTTAATATATATATTGGATAAAAATCAAACTAGAAATGAGAAATAAACGAATAAATGTTTTTTTCAGCTTAATACAAAATAAAATTTTTCCAGATAACGTTTTAATAATTTACTTCGGCACTTACACTGACAGTATAGAATATAATGTTTTTATATAATTTAGGAAACACGCCACTTTTTTATTTATATAGCGTTTTATACAATACATTTTTATTTATATAGCATTTTATACAGTACAGATTGTTTCAAAGCAGCTTCACAATAATAAACTGGAAAATATCAGTGTTAGTTGTAAAATTCATCAGTTATGAAATGAATTCCATTTCAGCTGTAAAGCAGCTCTAAAGAAGATAATAGTGTCATTATTTAGCTCGATCTATTTCAGTGTTGTTTTAATTGAATTCAATAACTGTCAATGTTGAAAAGTTCATCAATAATGAGAAGTTCAATTCATCTATAAGCAGAATCATCTTCATAATATCATGATTAGTATTTTCTCACACAGTATAAATGAGTTGTAAGTCAAATTTTATATAATATAACTGCCTTTATATAAATAGAAGAGGGAAAGTAACCATTCAATTTGGGATTCCTTGGTTTTAAGTCTAAAAACC
The DNA here is from genome assembly GCF_051911475.1 of Siphateles boraxobius. Taxonomy (NCBI): domain Eukaryota; kingdom Metazoa; phylum Chordata; class Actinopteri; order Cypriniformes; family Leuciscidae; genus Siphateles; species Siphateles boraxobius. Next base: position 2,984,779 of record NW_027508788.1, read on the forward strand.
CCTGTACTAATCTGTGTAACCCCTAGAGTAAAGTTTGTAATCACATGTACCATATCTCTCTTATCGTCCACTGCTCGCCTGCTTTGATTCAATCTCCTCAATTTGCGCAATCCTGTGATCAATCAAAAGAACTGTTAAACCAACACTTCCTGGTTGTGGTGACAAAGAGTCTGATCTACCCAAGAGAGATCTGACCAGAAAAAGTCAGAGCAGCATAAATCTTATAATACCCTCCATTTTAATAAACCCTTCCTTTACCTCAGCAGGCCATTCTGTTAGCATTAAAGCCAGCGCCACGGGACTCGTTCTCATTCGGGCATTATCGCTAATTCATTTGTGGATTTCAAATGAATGCTTTTCGGTACAGTTTCATGCTGGGACCCGGGCTGCTTGTCTTTTTTTGTGCGACATGAGTATTCTGTATATTTTGCCTCTCCTTCTGTTGTCACAGAGGAGAGGGATCGCTGAGCTCCGCTGGGGAGTGATGGGAGTCTCGCTCCGGCTCTCCGGGGAGGGATGCCATGGGCGGCAGTGTGTAATTACCCTCCCTGTCATGTCCCGCTCCTGCTCTAATCATGTCTTCGACTGTCAGAGAACTCTCCTGAGGAGATTCCAGCCACCACCAGAACCACCTCTCTGGGTCTTAAATAAGCCTGCACCCTCCTGCTAAACTCATTTGATGACTTTCTGCATTATGCTAAGACTTGAAATGTGTCATAGCTGCGGCACAAAGCTACAAAGTAAAGCAGATCAGTGGGGGATGAACAGGGTTGTAATGATAGAGCTTTTCTGAGAAAGTCCTACCTAGACAGTAAGAGGCAGTTCAAGGTTGTGTGTGTGTGTGTAGTTGATAGTGGTTCTAATGGTGGAACTGTAACTTGTCCCGGACGTGTTAAAGACTTGAGTGACGCATCAATTAGAACAGCTTATTGAAAAGCTATTATTATTCTACATGTTTGGACTTATTTTCGTACTTTGGTCAATAGCAAGATGAATTTTTATATATACACTACGGTTTAAAAGTTTGGTGTGTAATTTTTTTTGATGTTTTTGAAAGAAGTCTTATGCTTACCAGTGCTGCATTTATATGATCAAAAGTACAGTAAAAGCAGTAATATTGTGTAACTATTTTTCTAATGATGTGGTACTCAAAACATTTCTTATTATCGTCAATGTTGAAAACCGTGGTGCCGATTCAATATTTTTGTGGAAAACTAATGTATCTTTATACGTTATTTTACTATAATCACAAAAGATTTAAAAAAATTTATAATCCTTATAATTTCAAGTAATACTTGACATTTGAATTTTAATGTTTTACTTTATTATAAATTAAAAAATTCATTAATTAATTCGTTTTTAGTTTATTTTGTTATGAAAAGTATACTTTTGATTTATATACTTTTTAAATTTTAAACGTTTTTACTATTTTAGATTTTTTTTTCAGATTCATTGCGATGAAACAAATAATTACTATACTATTAACATCTATACTATCAACATACATTTTCTTAATGCAAGCAGTAAAAACACAAAAGCCTCATTTTTATATTTGACAGCGGCTGTGCAATGAATGATTCCTTAAGTCATATGCTAATGAATCAGACTACATAGATCACGCTGTATGGATAACTCATTATAAAGTTGCGTTTTATGATCTAGTCAAGTCTTTTTATGATATGGAGATAGTATCTGTGAAATCAGCATTACATAAACTGAGACAAATCACCAGCTCGGTGTCTCGGGGTGCATAGTTTCAAAAACAATGTGGCTGCATTGTTTGCAAAAGAATTTTTTTCTCATTCCCCACCCTCCCAAAATGATTACTTCTAAAGAACGCAGGAACAGTGCTACATCAAAGTTTCTAATGTTTTTGTGTTTGAACTCCCTGTTGCACAGTTGGCTTCCTTCCACAGTAGACCATTAAATCAAACCGGCTTTAGCTAAAAGTAAAAATAACATTCTCTGAGAATTAGCTCTGTGTTCATAAAGGCGAGGCCTTAAGCGGCATGTTTAGCTGTATGTGCGCACAGGGTTGTGCGTTCTCGAGCGTGTGTTGGCTCAAGGGGAGACTCGTATCACCTCACAGTTAAAGAGTACAATTAGGCCGTATCAGAGCGGTGTGATGTTTGCAGCGGGGTGAGAGGAGCGATAGCAACTGTAATCTCTTCTTATCTGCCCTCATACTCAGCCAAGTGCGTCTCCTCCACTTTCTCTCCTCTCCTCTAGGTAAACAACATCTCTCTCTTGTACAGAACACAGAAAAAATGGAGAGCCTGACAGCAGAGTTGAGCTCTTAATGATGGCAGTTTCAGAAGCAGATCAGTGAAAATAAGACGTTAGATCCATCAAACCGTGGGTGGCAATTTACCACACTCAACGATATCCTCGGTGGGCCGTCCAAGGCTTTTTCCTGTGAATACTCATCAAACATTCATTATTTTGTTTTCTTTTCATTTTATGTGCTGTAGTTTTGTTTGTATTAACGCTTGTTGATTTAAGGGCCTTGGCAAATTCATCCTTCGGAGTAGAAACAGAGGAATCGCTGTTCAAAATGCTTCTGGGTCCCGTTACGCTTGCGGTTCCGCTGTCAACTTGCATCTCGTCCGGGAACGATACTTTAGACTTAAAGGCTCTGTATCTATGGGTGTTTCTTCAACTATGGGCACTTTTTTTCGTAGACTTTTGAAAATAACATTTCAGAACACACTTTTCACACCCTCAATAGTTTATCAAACACTTTCCAACAGACATCACAGCACAATTGTCCTTTTTTTATATATATATATATAAATTGATGTGTTTAATAGCATTCTGTTGTGGACATAACATTTGTAACATTTTTAACATGGAATAAAATGTCTGACTCCGTTGTCTTGCATTATGTATCCTAAACGCAGAATTAAAGATTTTTTTCTTTTTGCATAATTTGCGCAAATTCACAATTTATTATTTATTATATTTGTCAGTTTGGTTGGAACGACACCACATCTTTTAGTCGTCATTAAAAAAAAAAAAAATTTGGATATCTTTGTCACATAATAAATATTCAAATCGTTTGATTGCTTCACTCTTTCTTTAGATTATCATTGTTTTAAACGTGTAGTAAAATTTTTTCTTTTAATGTATTTTCAAGTTTAAGATTGGAAGTCTGTGTCTGGTATAAGGATAAAACAATAAAATGGGACATAAACATACCCAGAGTTGAAGAAACCCCTACACCATATTTGTTTCACCATGTCCTGCAAAGTCATTGCAATGTGTCCCATTTTAGATCTCCTGTTTAGAATGTCTCCTCCTGACTGGGAAAACTTTAAAAAGTCGACTTTTTTTTTAAAAGCGAGTGCCCAGCATGCCTTTCTGTAGAGGCAGTCTTGCGGTGGCTTCACACTGTCCTGTCACGTTATGCTGACAGGTGAGCGTATCTCCAGGGTGGGGTGCAAAGAAAGGCCCCTTGCAGGAACAGGAGACCCCTTCACCAGGGACACTTTGTGTTCTTCTTGGCTCTGAGTCTGAGAGTGCTGGTGGCCAGGATGCAGAGTAAACACATCAGCCGGCTCTATTTACTTTCATTGCTTACACAGCGCACAGCAGATTAACCTGTTTATACAAACACGTACAGAAAAATGGCTTATTAATGCCCACGCTAGGCCTTGTTTCTTTGCGTTCACACGCTAAAAAATGTCCACACACCAAGCGTGGCCTATTCCGCATCCATAACAATAAACAACAGCTGCAGTTTAAGCTGTAATGATAAGAACAACACTAATGATGACTGTCAAAGAGGCGCGATATACAGTAAATACTGTATGTTGCTTGTTATTCTGCGAGTCCCGTCTCTCCACACGGCGGCGGGGGCCAGGACGTCTTTTTGCTTGTCACTCTTGTGTTGTTTTCTCCAGCGAAAGTCAAACTATCTAGAATAGCATCTCGATTTTCTCCGGTTGCCAGTTCTTATTTTTAGTCCCTGAATTAATTCAAGCGCCGGCTTGAAAGTTCCTCAGGAAGTTGCAGTGTTCCCTCCTCTCGCCTTCGTCCTTACCTACGAATAGACATGAGCATTTTCAGAGAGATGCAAATGATATCTGTTTCATCCTGCTGTCAGAGCTCCCACAATCTGTGGGCTTCAAAAAAAACACGGCAGCCAGTGCCAAACATCTTTATGAATAATAGATTGTGTCACTTCCAAGAAAAAAAAAAAAAAAGGCTCTAAGACAACATATTTCAGTGTATTAGTTGAAAGTTTCTGTTCGGCGGATGTCTTGCGAAGGGTTTATTTGGTCCTTTTGTAGTTGTTGTCAAGGGATACTTGCAGTGGGGATTTTCCTGGGAAAAGTGCTGAAGATTGGCCGTGGAACGTGAGCAAAGAGCTCCCTGAAGTATAGTATGGAAAAGCTAGGACAGGATCAGGAGCTTCATTTAACCAGTTATTGTGAATCTATGGGGCATTGTTTCAGGTAGAGTCTGTAGGCCACTATATTTAACTTTGGATATTAAAAAGCTGAGCCAGGTACTGTGCTTTTTCATACTATGAAACTCAATAGGGTCCAATGTTGTTTGCAGATAATCTCATCTTTTGTTTCACAGAAGGAAGATTGTCATTCAGGTTTGGAACAGCATGAAGGTTACTGCTTAATCAACAATCGTGTTGACTAGTGAAACAGATCTCGATTATTTTTCTTTTGTTTTCTGGTTTGAAAATTCTGTCGGTTTTTCACTTGCAATTAGTCTGTTCAGACCAGTGGGTAAAAAACAACAGACTAAATTAAAATGCAAATTCCCTCTCTGCCAGTAGGTGGTGCTTATAGAAAAGCTAAAATACCTTGGTTACACAAATACAAAAGGCGCTGCCCAACTTTACGTTTCTGAGATCAGCTTGTCACGGAGAGGAATGGAAGTAAAATAATATTTACGTGCTTTCAATTAGCCGTTCAGGTTTTTTTTTATTTTTTTATTCACTATGGTGTTTATCAAACAATATGCATAACAAGCATAAAGAAATGAGTCTAGATTCTTCCTCTACTATTTATTGTCGCTTAGCAAAATAGTCTGTTCATGGGTGCCACAAAAACGTAGTCAACATCATATTTGCTTTATTAGCAGTCGATGTAAAGGAGATTAGAAAACCTCTCCATAAAAAAATAATCTGTCACGTTGATGGCATGCGAATGTTCATGATGGTCTGAACAGATGTTCATTTAAATGAAAATGTTTATCACCCTGAATATTCGTTCTGGTGTGAACAGGCCTTTAGTGTGATATTAGACACTTTCTCACATTATTTTTTGGAGCGTCCCAATGCACATTTAGGTTTTTAAGATTTTTAAGGTAATGTCAAGTTGAAAATAGTCTTAACAAAAATTCATATTAATTACTTATTAAAATAAATATTATTTAAATAGTATTCACAATCCAAACCATCATTGTCCATCTAGGTGTTATTGAACAATAATGTGTCTTATGTTAAGATCTGTGAACTGTCCATTTAAGACATCCATTGAAGTCATTCAGACTCCCACAGTTGATTTTTAAAATAGATAGTTTTACCTAATTTTTTGTGGTAAACCCCTTTATTAGATGGCAGCCACCTGTGAAGAATTCTTAGACCTGAAGTTTTCCTTCTCATGATCTCGGTCCTCCTCTCTGGAGTTTAATGATGAATTATAGAGATGAACAGCTGTTGCAGGCTCTCAGCCCCATGCAGCTCTGCTCCTGTTTTCCATTCATAATGCAGACTCGCTCTTAGCACCAACAGGACACACCAGGAACAGTCGGATTCAGACAGCGAGGAAAGGATTTTTTTTGTCCATAAACGGAAAGGAAAGTTTAACACAAAAATGAAATGTTATCCTACATTTTTCGTCCGTGCAATGAAAGGGAGCCTTTAGACGTTCTTCAAAATACATTATTTTCGTATTATAAATAAAAAAAAAAATTATTTTTACTCTGCTGAGACACCAACCTGTAGGGTCTTTCCCCACCCGTATGTTTTCCTGATAAATTATGGCTAGCCGTGGCACTCATTTATGGACTTCGTTTATCTTGCAACAGGAATGCATGCATGCTTTGTTCTTCGGCAGTGATGTAACCGGCCCAGAGCAATAAGTAGAATGAATATGAAACTGTGGTTAAAGCGCCTGTCACAGCAAACCTGTGAAGCGGAGATCAGAGGAATACAAGAGAGGCTCTCCCTACCAATCACTCGCATTCAGCTCCTTTCAAGTGCAAACATTAGTCATGCAGTCATCACACCAGCAGGCCCAACATGATAGTGTGCAGGCGCATGTGTGTGTGGTCCTTGGGTATCATGAGAACAGGCGATCTCTTTCTTTCCCTTCACCTTTACAATGTCCATTCATTGCCTACAAAAGTTGTGTAGAGCGCCACCATGGAGCTACCATGGGGGGGGTTAAAGGACAAGTTTTAAAATCGTTTTTGATGAAATAGAACGGTTAAGATTGAAATTTGGACAAATGCTGCTGTCCCGAGAATTTTCGGTTTCTTTGTTAGCACCCCTCCCACCTCCACAATGGTTTCATATGGGCACTGGAACAATATCATTCATAAAACACATTAAACTTTCGTTTACAAAGACGTGAAACTCACCGAGTGGTCTGATGTGTTCACTGATATGCTCACACAAAAATCGCTGCAAAAGATGCTTTCCAACAGGTTTTATCGTAGTTTTTGTCCTGACTTAAGTCAATGGAGTTGGACAAAAACTACGATAAAACCTGTTTTTGATATTATTTTGATGCCCACTTATTGATATTAAGCTGTCAAAATGAGAGTTTCCTCCATGTTTGATTCTCAGCCAAGAGGTAAATCTGTTACCTTTAGATCCTCTTTTTATCAGATGTCTTTTAGGGACTTCAACCAACTTAAATTTTTGTATGCAGTGAAAGATGGATATGTTTGCATTCCAGCATATACGGAAGTGAAAGGAGCACAAAGTCTACAATGAACTCACCTCCTCCAACCTCCCCTAAAAGGCTGGGCAACCTGTTGTGCATTACGCAGGGCACCTTTCTCCAATATGTCCAGTAGCTGACGAAGCGGGATAATGATCCTGATTCCTGCCGATTTATTTGGTGGTTTGTACCTGTCAGATGCCTTTGAGGTGATCGGCAGCAGATGACAGCTGTGTTTTGGCACAAAGTGAAGATTGGAGGGCTGCCACTCTTTTTTAGGCGTTCCCAGGGATGTGATTTCTGTCTTACATGCTCTTATCTAATCTAGCAGATTTATCCGGTTAGTTTCAGGTAGCACGGCAACCTGATGATTTTACAGGTGCTTTCTCAGATAGCTTGTAAAATGTTTCTGTTCCCAACCAAACAGGTCAAGACAAAGTAAGACAATGGGGAAAAGAGTGAAAGATGTATGAAACAGAAAAGAAAGAAATGGACTATTTTATGGCACAATGTCTTGTGAAGGGATACAGAAATTTATAAAGGAGATATGATGGTCGATGAGGTTGACTAGTTTATCTCGATTGTTCTCCCTATTTCTTATCATTTTTACTTTAATTACCATGCTTCTAGCTGTTTTTAAATGAATTGAGTCTTTTGTAAACATCCCCAAGAATAAAATCAAGTCCAGTCAAGCCTTTGGGCAACCCACTGACTAGTCAGTTTTAAAATGTTTTCTTTACATCCCTAGTCTACATCAACAATTTTCTTTTGAGCTAAAAAGTTTTCGAATGAAGCAAGTCTCACACCAACGTCAATGTGAAAGACTCTTCTTCTCTTTTCTCTGTCCTTTTCTCTCTCTATATATTTTTTCTTCCACTAGCTATGCCCCTCTCTGGGGCGGATTAAATAAGAGCCCCTTTTATCCGTCTGTAATCCTGATCTGGCAACCCTAGCCTTCATAGAGAGGAACACACCACCAACTGGCAGCACACACATCTGAATAGTACAGGCCATGGACATATGCTGTTTATTATAAAACATGGAACATGCTCACGCGCAGTCGCACACACAATCCTAAACAACTTAATATGGACATGCACACATACAACATTTGTTTTGTCACACCCAATTAAAATTCATGTTCAGAGCATTCCTACATGTAATAACAGATCAGATAGATTGTCTGGTTTTTAATTTATTAATTTATTTATGATAAGTGTATAAAGTAAACAATAAAAAAACATTATTTAATAATTTTAGTTTGAAAGAACAGCTTGGAACAGCAGGTTAGGATATGGCATTACACTCCTAAACTGACCCTGGATCAGCTGTGTCCCCAGTGTGTTGCAGCTGTCCGCTAACAGATTGGCATCAAAGTGTTTCTGAAACAGACTCTCTCTGGGGGTCTTATCACCTCAAGATAAATCCCTCATTAGACTGAATAATGATTACGTTTCACTTCCATGTGCCGGGAAACCATGTTTTCCTGTTTATGTGACACCGTGACATTAGAGAATGAATTAATCACTGTTTTTTGGCAATCAGCGGGTGTGAATGTGTATATGAATGCATTGACAGAAGCTGCAGCTGATTTCAGGGTGTTTGCAGGAAGTGCTCCGGAGGAGGGCAGGATGTTGGGAAAGTGTTTGGCGTGGCGGATCTGGCACGCAGACGCTAGCATACCCCGCTGTCAAGCTCTCTCTCTCTTATATACTCCGTCCGCCCCTCTCGAGTGCCTTTTGGCCTGGAATCCATCACAAGACACTGTGAAGTGACATCAGACAAGTGGAGACCGAGAGCTCCTGGAAAACACAGACTGGACATGCTGTTTTTCTCAACTGTCACATAATTGAGTAATACATCATCCATATTCTGTGCAGCCCCCTTATTAAACTAGCCTGTTATGAGTCTCGGCGCTTGCGTAACAGTATTAAATTATGAAATACATAAAACATTTGAATGCTTTTTTTGTCATTCTTTTTGTGCTTAGATTTGAAAAAGTTATACTGGAATTTGTGGATAATGAACAAGCCCACATTGTGCCCTCAAAACTCCGCTAAAAAGATTTCTGCAGTTATGCAGTTATCCTCTGCCCTTTGTGTATTGATGCATATATTTTACTCTATATATACAGGCATAATAAAGAGAAAACACATATTTGTATAATATCTGTAAAGAACTGAAAGAACTAAATGGTCTTTATTCAAACTTAATTACAAAAAAAATATTTTGTAGGCGTCCTTTGGCCTTGATAACAGCTTGGAATCTTTCCTGGCATTATTTTTATGTACAGTACTTTTCCACAGTCTCTGTTGTTATTGACTTCCAAATAGATTCTAGTTGTTCCCAAAGACTTGCTATTGATAAAACGTGTGTTCTATCAATCTTTGAATCCACTAAATCCCAAATTTGTTCAATAGGATTCAAGTCTGGACTTTGACTTGGCCAACTGTGACTAAAGAGCTTACACACACTGCTGGATTAACCATTACAAAAATTAAAAAAATATATTTTGATAATGACCAATACTGTTAGTTTAGGGAAGCTGTAGCACAAACCTTACATTGGGTGGTGGTCTAATAAATGTAAGCATATATATATATATATATATATATATATATATATATATATATATATATATATATATATATATATATATATATATATATATATATATATATATTTAGGTACCACCGCATTCCAACTCCAACCCTTTGGGGGGAAAAATAACAAATGAAATACAGAAAGATAAAGGCTGCAGGTTTAGGAAGATTGAGAGAGATGGGGGAGGAAGAAAGGAGGTGCGTAAAAGAAGTGTGAGGTAAATGAAAGTGAGCGAAGTACAAGGAGAACAAGACAAGGTTAGAGAGAGGGAAAGTAAGCATTCATGGACACAGGAAATATGGCCTTGTCACCCAGGCAAGACTGACAGATGTCCCCCCATCATCTCTTCATGACAGCTGACAGCATGACGGACAAGTTCAAGGGGAACGAGAGAGCGGAGGATGGTGCGAGAAGGGAGGAAGAGTACGGAAGCAGAAAATGAGTCTGCTACCTAATCAGTTAGCATCCTTAGGGCCTTTGACCTTGTATCTCGTTCTCTCTCTCTCTCTCTCTCTCTCTCTCTCTCTCTGTCTCTCTCTCTCTCTCTCTCTCTCTCTCTCTCTCTCTCTCTCTCTCTCTCTCTCTGTCTCCCTGTGTTTTCTGAAGCGTTCTCAAGGCCCATAAAAACACGCGCTAGATTAGAGGTACTCTGTTAAAGTTCCAAGAAGTCCAGTCTCTGAATTTCCTTCTCAGCAAAGATCTGAAAATCCAAAAAAACCTAAACCATTTCAGGAGTCAACTTCTCTTTTTTTTATGAACTAGTGAGCACCCCACAGGGGTGTCATTTTAAGGCATCATTCATAAGTGGAAAAATATATATTTATAATTAAATTATTTTAATTTAAAATGTATTTTTCTGTTTCCAAGACAAAAATCTTTTGAAGCCTTTAGTAACCTTAGATAACTGTAGAAAGAAATATTAAATCCTAAATAGTCTCTCTGCTGATTTGTCCAGTGTAAAAAGTTAAATGCAAATGTGTTTTTATAGTAATTTTCAAATTGCTTTCAAAATCAGCTTTACATTGATTATAATGGTGTTTTACAAACCACCAGTGAGCAACTAAAAGCAAAATGGCTAAAAATAAATACAAATAATTGTATAAAATTGCTAACAATTTTATTATTACTATTTATATAGTGATTTTCAGAATGTAAATTACTCTGAATCAACTTTTGCAGAATATAAAGTTGTTTTACAAACCACAAGTGAGCAACCAAAAATAGCTACAGTTTCCTTGCCACAACAGTCCATGGCAAGGAAAACCTTTTTTTTTTTTAAATAAAGAAAAATGCATTATTATTATCATAGCTAACATCTCCTTTTACATGAAATCTGCTTTGTATGCTGTGTTTAAAAGCTCAGTTTCTCTGTATGGAGGAAGAATGCTTTAAATTGTATTAATTTATGGTAAATGATGCACAATCTGCCAATTGGTGACCTCTGCGCCAGATGATAAAGAATTCTCTTGGGCTTGTATCTGCCTGTCTCACACCGTAATACTTTGAAAGAGGAAATACAAAATTTTTTTTTTTTCATTAAATGTTCTAACTTCCCTCTACTATTCTCCCCACAGACTCCTCAGGACATGTGACGTCCTCTCCTCTCAGCTCGCCCACGTCCCACCGAGGGATGCATCCGTCACTGCTCAGCCCGACTTCTTTAGGCCACTCGGGGTCCCTGCATTCCCCCATCAGCACTCTGAGCTCGCCCATGAACGGCCTGGGCTCTCCTTTCTCTGTCATCAGCTCGCCCATGGGGCCACATTCCATGGGGTCACCAGGGATGGGTTACGGCCACAGCGTCAGCCCACAGGTAGGGGCACAGTCAGAGCTGTATTTAAAGAAGCGCTTGCATTCAGCTGTCGTATTTATGTTTCAAAACATTGTTGCAAAGCGTTCAATTTAACTCGTCTGTTCCCTCTCGCTCTTTCTCTTTCCAATACTCTCGCTCAATCTGTCTTTTGTTCCATAAATAGGCCTGCACATCTCTTTTGTCATTTAAAAAGAGGCTCACAATTAAGACATCAAAGCTGGCAGTGTCCTAGTTTTCTTTGAAAGCCTGATCCACATGAGTAAAATGGTTCTCAAATTCACACACGTTTGTAGAGTGCAGTCCGTTTTCTCATTGATAACTACTGCGTTTTTTTACCAGGCTTTTAGCTCATTTTAAATGATAGTGTTGTTAGGTTGGAGGAAGTTGAAGTGGATTTTGTTCTTTCCGCAGAACAGGACTGGTTCATTTCTACACATCTTTTCTGAGGTCACACTTTATATTAAGGTGTCCTTGTTGCAGTGTAATTATACAAACAAGTGCTGAGTAAGTGAACATAAATAAGTTTGTTCTCTCTCTCTCTCTCTCTCTCTCTCTCTCTCTCTCTCTCTCTCTCTCTCTCTCTCCCTATCTCTCTCTCTCTCTCTCTCTCTCTCTCTCCTCTCTCTATCTCTCTCTCCCTCTCTCTCTATCTCTCTCTCCTCTCTCTCTCTCTCCCTCTGTCTCTCTCTCTCTCCCTCTCTCTCTCTCCTCTCTCTCTCTCTCTCTCTCTCTCTCTCTCTCTCTCTCTCTCCTCTCTCTATCTCTCTCTCCCTCTCTCTATCTCTCTCTCCCTCTCTCTATCTCTCTCTCCCTCTCTCTCTCTCTGTCTCTCTCTCTCTCCCTCTCTCTCTCTCTCTCTCTCTCTCTCTCTCTCTCTCTCTCCCTCTGTCTCTCTCTCTCTCCCTCTCTCTCTCTCTCTCTCTCTCTCTCTCTCTCCTCTCTCTATTTCTCTCTCCCTCTCTCTCTATCTCCCTCTCCTCTCTCTCTCTCTCCCTCTGTCTCTCTCTCTCTCCCTCTCTCTCTCTCCTCTCTCTCTCTCTCTGTCTGCCTCTGTCTCTCTCCCTCTCTCTCTCTCCCTCCCTCTCTCTCTCTCTCTCTCTCTCTCTCTCTCCTCTCTCTATCTCTCTCTCCCTCTCTCTCTATCTCTCTCTCCTCTCTCTCTCTCTCCCTCTGTCTCTCTCTCTCTCCCTCTCTCTCTCTCCTCTCTCTCCTCTCTCTCTGCCTCTGTCTCTCTCTCTCTCTCTCTCTCTCTCTCTCTCTCTCTCTCTCTCTCTCTCTCTCTCTCTCTCTCTCTCTCTCTCTCTCTCTCTCTCTCTCTCTCTCTCTCTCTCTCTCTCTCGGAGTCAGTCATGGGGTCCGATGGAAGGTGATTTGAGTCAGACGGCATTTGTCACTTATGTTTAGCACTCGGCTGAGTGGCTGTTTTCAGGCCCAGCCGGGTGGAACGGGGTTGCAACTCAGTCCCTCTGTATTTAACCTCCGAGGATCCGGAACAGGCACCCCATTGGCATAAACTGCCCTGCAACACACTGCATACAATTCCCCAACACACAGACAGCATGCGTCGTCATTTTGTTTGTTTTGAAGGTTTTTAAAAGCACTTTTTATGACAATAAAAGAAAATTGTGGGTCTGACTATCATGTTTACATGCAGTCCTTAGTTACCCACCACCTGGTAAGACTTATTTATTTTACCTGCAAGAGGACCAAACTTATAATAAATGACCATAAAGAATGTTAAAAAAAATATATTATTAAAAGCCTATTATTTATTATTATATTAAATCATTTATAATTTAAATCATTAAATCATTTATATATAAATTTCTATAGTTATTACTTTTTTTATTCTTTCATTTATTTAATATATTCCTGTGGCATATAAATGCTTAAATGTTCTTAATCTAATATATTTTTATTTCTATGTATAATATATGTTTTAATATACCGGCACCTCAGGATTTCAAGTGTTGCAAATGGCAACACTTTGTTATGGCACCTACTGAGTGTAAAACAATAGGTTTTTGTTTTGTCTGGATTCATGTGTCTGTGTTTAGTGTGTGTGTGTACAGTTTTAAATCATAACAGAATCCACCATCACATGGAGCTGGAAGCATTTACAATACACATATGTTTGAGTTGGATTGTGGTAGGATTTGAAATGTTCGGATTGCCTTCACTTGTGGAGGTTGGTTGGAGACAACCCATAGCGATAGCTGCAGTGACTCTTGCACACACAGGCACAAACGCTGTCAGCCTCAATCCCACCAGCCTCGGCACAGCACGGACCCTGCCGTCTCCCAGCAGCTGGGACACATTAGGCAGAACGTGGTTCGGTTTACACTTCCAGCGACAATGAAAGGGGATACGCCGCTTTGTCTCCCCAGAAGAATCCCTGAACATTTGCTAGCTCTCGATCCCGCCTAAATGGCTTATTGCGGTTCAGTGTGTACTGTACTGAAAGACTGGAAGTTGTTACTAAGGTCATTATCGGTGTTGAGGAAACTATTTTCAAGCTGTTCGAGCTGCTATTATTTTAAAGCAATTAAAGTATAGTCAAAGTAGCCTTGAAAAGTAGTTAGGTATACTACAATCGCCTTATAAAAAGAAGCTAACTCCCCTAAAGATATTTATGGGGCTAGTTTTTATATATATATATATATATATATATATATATATATATATATATATATATATATATATACATGCATACATACACACACATCTATGTGTGTATGTATGTGTGTATGTATGTGTATGTATGCACATGTGTTTATGTATGCACATGTGTGTATATATATATATATATATATATATTAGTGCTGTCAAACGATTAAAATATTTAATCGCGATTAATCGCATTAATGCCATAGTTAACTCGCGATTAATCGCACATTTTTATCTATTCTAAATGTCCCTTGATTTCTATTTGTCTCATTATTTTTTCTAATTTTAATGCTCTTATCAACATGGAAAAGTGGATCAGCAGTAAGTTTGTTCTTAGCTGTGGTATCCATGTGCTTCTGTCTGAAGTCATCCATTGTAGAGCTTAGATCGGGCCCAAAAAAATCAAGCCCGACCCGAGCCCGTGCGCATTGTGTCCGAGCCCGGCCCGGCCCGACACATAAACTGTAATTATGAGCCCGAGCCCGATTTAAACCCGTACATTTTTTAATACGTGAGTCGTTATAACTGACGTTCTCAACTACTTTCTATGTTACTTTCTCCCGCCCGCAACATTTTTGTCCCGCTCCCGCCCGCAAATAGACTCTTTTTTTGTAGGCTACCTCCAAATACTTTCGCCTACGTGTCGCCACCATACACATCAGCATAAATGCTCCGGATAAATTATTTGTTATTAAAGCATTAACACACAAACCACTGTTATAACATAAAAGCAAGCAGGCTACTGAGTGCATGGTTTGGCATGACTGAATGAGCGCAAAGTGCGCTCCCTTAATAATTCCTAAAAAGCTGACATTAGTTCATCGCAATCTCACACATCTGTTATTATCAATTAAGCTGACTGCACAATGCATCTTCCATAATATATACACTTTGTTTGTTATAATTAGAGGATTTGCCAGCATACAGAATTCAGCACTGAACAAAAAGTCTGCTTTGAGTGGTGAGGGGAGTCTATTTTAAATGCTTCTGATTGCCCATTGCGTTCAAAATCAACACATATGTCTGTGATTGGCTACATCGCTCAACGCTGCAAACATGTTATAAAAAGAAACTCTGGCCTGTAAATCGTTTCTATTTTGTTTTAGTTGTTCGAGTTGCTTTTCTGCAACATATGAATAAAAATGTATAAGTTTTTATGTTTTATTCATAGATATTTCTAGTTTGCGGGAGTCCCGCGAATCGTTTTATTCTCCCGTATCCGCACACACAGAGTGAGTGCATTACCGCTCGAGCCCACCCTCGCACTCGGCCATCAAATCTAGTCCCGCGCCGCACTCCATTGCGTTGAGAGTGCACGTCTCTAGATCGGCGTCTCGCGCTCGCGCCATCCACTCAAAACGTAACGTTAGCCTACTACTCTTTGGCCGGCGCGCAAGCCCAAACAAGTACGTGCGGCGTGCCTGTTGTTTTGTTTCCGGTCTAGCTATCCGGTGTGATGTTGTAGTTTTTCTAACGTTACTAGCTGTTGCAACAGCATGTGAAAAAAATACAAAGTTTGCTAGGCCAAAAAGAGCGTTAATCTCACGATAAAAAAATTGACGCCGTTAAAATGTGTTTGCGTTAACGCCGTTAATAACGCGTTTAACGCACAGCACTAATATATATATATATATATAGATTAGGGCTGGGAAAAGATTAACCGCGATTAATCGCATCCAAATTAAAAGTTTGTGTTTACATAATATATGTGTGCATAATTGTGTATAATTATTTTGTATATGTAAATACACACACATGCATGTATACATATAAGAAAAAAAATGTATTTATATATAAAATATTTAGATTTATATATAATATAAATTATAAATAAATATATACAGTATATACATGCAAATATTTCTTAAATATATACATGCATGTGTGTGTATTTATATATATATATACAAAATAATTATACACAGTGCACACACATATATTATGTAAACACAAACTTTTATTTTGGATGCGATTAATCGCGATTAATCTTTTCCCAGCCCTAAGATATATAAAGATATCAGCAAAAAAAGAAACGTCCCTATTTCAGGATACTGTATTTTAAAGATAGATTTGTAAAATTACTGGAAAGGGTTTTTTCATGTTTGTTCAGTGATCCATGAATAATTATTGTAAATGCACCTGTGGAACAGTCTATAAGACCCTAAGAGTTCACAGGCGCTAGACATCACAGTTCCAATAGCTTAGGACACTAAAGAGAAGCTGTTTAGGGTATTGGTGATAGATTTTAAGAAATATTTTTAAGGTCCCTGATCACCTGTGTGAACATGTCATAGTCCTGCTGCAGCAATAAAATGCAATGTCTGTAATGTAAGACGCCTAAGACAGGGAGATGGGAAGGACAGCTGATCATCCTTTCAGTGTAACCATGTGTCCCCCAGACTTGTTCACAAACTTGCAAGTGACTTGAGCAGGAGATGCGCTGTTGTACTTAAAGCAGCTGGTGGACACACCACACACTGACTGCTACTTTTGATATGAACCCCCTTGGTTCAGGGACTCATTATTCCATTTCTGTTCATCAAATTTGTTCAGCTTATGTCTCATTTGTTGAATCTTATGTTCATACAAATATTTACACACTGGAATTGGAAAATAAACAGTTAAAATTGAAAGGACATTTCTTTCTTTCTTCTTTCAGACTCTCAGACCATGCAGAGAATGGCAAAAATCTGGCTTTGGAATAAATTATTTTGAAACAATATTTCTTAGTGTATTTTATTTATTTGATATTTGTGTTTAGTCATATCAGACTTGATGTAGTCTTACATATTTTTTGTTTGGTGATGTGGCCGCTGTGGCCCTAGATGCGAGTTTGGTTGTGGTCTAGAGAGAAAGAGCTGTCATCTTGCCTTCATTGTCGTCCTGTGATTCATTAAATAGCAGCAAGTACTTGATCCCCATGACCCCTGTGGTGCCGCCCGTCAGTCTGTGCTGGAGGTCATAACCCTGTGCTCAGTCTATCACATCAGCTAGACAGACATGCTGGATTACTGGACAATTTGGGCTGCAATAAGTACAAATAAAAGAAGTATTGACAGTGAAGCACCTACCCTTGATTGTCTAGGATAGTACTATATAAATAAAACCTTGCTTATATATTTTTAAATTTCAATTATAAGTACATTTCTGTCAATGCATTGTCTATTTTTACTTTATTGTTTGCTAATAGTTTTTTTTTTTACAACAATTATTTGAAAATGGAGGTATGAGTTTGAATGATTTCTGTGTTTATCAAAAGCATGCCATAAAAATCTGCTAGTAGGAGCTTAACTTGTATTTTATGTGAAATATTCATTTAAGGCCTGATTATGTGAATTTGCAGCCAGTAGTTAACTTGCAGACCGTATGGATGTAAGGATGTAAAAATCGAGCACCTCTTCGAGTGAGTATTTGCTCAGCTCTCTGTAACCTGTGGAAGGAGCAGGATAGAATACACACTCTGGCCTTGACTGAGATACTTTTACAGGGCCTCTAATGAGGAAAATATGCCTCTTTTGTTATTTCACATTCAGATCCCAAGGTTTGTGGGAAGAGGGTAAAGAGAGAACAAAATTATCAAAGAGACTGATCATGTTTCAAGTTTTGGTTTTATCTACTTCCATACTTTGTCTGTAAACCTGTTCAGTGCCAGTACGAAAATCCCAGTCTTTCCTCACTGTTAAGGTTATTTATATTATTATATTATATTATCTCTCTAGATATAACCAGTTTTTATTTTTATTTTTTTATTAAGTGCTTAGTTTTTAATTTTATTCTGATATCTAGATATTACCAGTGTTTTTTGTTTGTTTGTTTGTTTTTTAGTTGTTGTTTTTTT
This sequence comes from Siphateles boraxobius, assembly GCF_051911475.1. NCBI lineage: Eukaryota > Metazoa > Chordata > Actinopteri > Cypriniformes > Leuciscidae > Siphateles > Siphateles boraxobius. Next base: position 3,002,612 of record NW_027508788.1, read on the forward strand.
TACTTTTTTTATTCAAGTGTCAAGTCTCTGATATTCTGAAATCTATATTACCGGTCTTATTTTTGCTTCTATTTATTTATTTTATTTTATTCTGATCTCTAGATATTATCAGTGTCTTTTTATTCAATGCAATTTAATTTGTAACAAACATGGACCTTTCTTAAATTGAAATTGAAATTTTAATGGAACTTTCATTCCGACAGAGAGCATATTAACCATCATGCTTTATGCTGTCTCTGGTCTGACCGACTGGTTTGTTTGGCAATGAAGTGCGTTTACACTACAGCTCATTCTCTTAAACAATTAGCCCCTATTAAAGAAAGGCCAAGCAAAGTTTACACCCAAACTGATATATTTATTCAATATGAAACACAAACATCACATTAGCCGCAGAAACTCGTTTCTTGGCGACTGTTGTTAATAGGCTTTGTGCGCCAAGTGCACACTAGCTAAGAGAGAGAGGGAGAGAGAGAGAGAGAGAGAGAGAGAGAGAGAGAGAGAGGAGGACACGGCAGCTCCCTTGAAACTTTTCACCCAAACCTGGATGCACTGACACATCCTTATGTAAATTAAATAATATGTAAATTATAGACTTCTATTGAGAAAAGCAGAAGTGGACTGCTCTTAAAGGGATTGTTCACCCAAAAATGAAAAACCTCTCATTAATTACTCGTTCATGTCGTTCCAAACCCGTAAGACTTGTTCATCTTCGGAACACATATGAGGACATTTTTGATTAAATCTCAAACGTGCTTCATAACACGAGAATGAACCTCATTGGTTCTTGCTGAAGCTTAAACGTGCGGTGTAGCACGAGAATGAACCTCATTCTGTTCGCGCACATCAAGCGAACATGCTTGAGCTTCTGTTTACCATAACTGATGTGTGAGTTGATGAATGTTTGTGAATAAAAGCCTAAATTCAATCTGTTCATCTTATAAAACGATTGTGTCTCTTTAGAAAATTTCTAAACTAAACCCCTCGATTCAAATACATTTTTTGAAGCATCAAAGTTTCAGTTGCGTCGCTGTCAATGAAGGGACAGAAATCTCTCATATTTCATCAAAAAGATCTTCATTTGTGTTCCTAAGATAAAAGTCTTACAGGTTTGGAACGACATGAGAGTTAATGAGTAATTATTGAAATAATTTTCCTTTTAGTGCGAAACAACGCACCGACAGTGTGTGTTTGGAGGAGAGGGCGTTTTTAATAACAGTTGTTTCAAATGTTCTCGAGGAGGCTCAGCTTGCAGGGGGTTTTCTAAAGAGGCAGAAAAGAGGATTTTGATGTTGGTATACAAAAGAATTGTTTGCTCAGAGTGGAGGGATAAACAATGCACATTGACTTTTACTTTACCCAAAATAAATCTTATTCTCTCTCCACCTGTGACTGTGTCCTCAGACGCTGTAAAGAGTCCATGCGATAGGAGCTGCAGATTTTGCCTGTTAATTCCTTCTTGCAACCATGATACTTGTACACAATAGCCCTCAAACACAAAGCTGATGATACATTTCTCAGATTTCATGGTTTATTTCTCAAGTAAAATCCTTGAAATTAGTCGAGGTATTATCTTGCAAGCTCAAGGACAGTGCCTTTTACTTTGCGTTTTGTTTGCTCTGAATGCTTGTGGGTTTTTTTTTTTTTGTACTTGTGACTTTTTGCACTGTGGTTTTCACTAGGAGTGTTGCAGTTCAATTACTCACAGTTTGGTTTGTATCTCAGTTTTAGGGTCACGATTCGGTATGTGCTATGTTTTGGGGGGAAAAGTACTGTCAAAGAAAATAAGAACAAATAATCTAATTACAAGCAACGGCACAAATAAATACAATAGAGCAAAGATAAAAATAAAATAAACAGTGGTTTTCAGGTTTTTCAGGTAGGTCTAATATTAGATTTCTTACACAGATATTGATTAAAGTAATGTAATCAAATAATCAAAAGTAAAATAACATTGCATAATTTACTATAAATTAAAGATTAATCCCTATTAAAGTTACAAAAAGCTATTCATTCAAGAGCAGGGAGTTATTTCCTTGTCTTTTTTTGCTTAATTAACATTAAAAACATAATGCACTGATCCAATACACTGAGACTGCACACATGCGTTGTATTTCTCGACTGTTTACGTTCACTTAAGACATCACCTACTATGTTTGCTAGGATACTCGCCAAGATGGGCATGTTGACATCATTTTTGAATTTGTCTGTTTAAGCAAGACCTGAAAGAGAACTCAATATTTGGGCGCTGTCTGACTGCGGCTTCGGATGAACGAACACAAATCTTCTCACAGCGTGCGCGAGTTCTTTTCCGTCGTCTTGCACTTAAATTGTCAGGGCTTAAATGAGTATAGTTTAAACAGATAGCAACGTGTGCTGTTCAGATCTCCCCTGCGCTCGCAAGCCATCAACACCCGGGTGATGACGGCGTAAATGAATGATCATATTAGAGCGTACGGCACTCACATTGAACAAAGTTTACAAAGAGTGACTGTTTTGTCCATGTTTTTGGATCATAGCTGTTGTAATGTATTGGGAAGCCAGAATGTGTATCCATCGACAAAAGCATTCATTAGCGGAACTCTGTCTGTCTGTTTTACGCAATATTTTCATCAAACCATATTACAGATGTGTTGTCAGATTTAAGATGAACCGCGGTGCGAACCGTGTGTCTGCCAAACCGTGGGTGGAGAACGGTACGGTTCGATTTATTTATTTAAAAAAAAAAAATTCTTTACGACAACCGTTACACCCCTGGTTATCACCATATACAGACTTAAATCTTTAGAATTTTTTTTAACACATTTTTTTTTTATCTGGCTTGGTCTTTGTTGTTGTTGTTTTTTCTGTTTGAAGTGTCAGAGTATTCATTTGTTTTTTAAGAATCAGCATTTACAAATCTCCATGTTTCGTTATTGGTTTAACAATGCAGGCACATGGCAATTGTTGCAAACATAGCGCTCCAGTGATGATTATCCACACTTGGAGATTAGCTCTGGATGCTGACAGCTGTTTCTGCTCCATGCAATTATTCCTCTATATAGCATTTCTTCTAAGGAAACTGCTCTACAGTTATAATCTGTCTTGGCCCAGCACAGTCTACCAAAGCACAGACATCATGCACAGCAGGAGCCAGACAGAACGGAGAAGTGGGTTGAAGATCTGCTTTTCTTTCATTGACTTGACACAGGACTGGAGTTGCAAAAGGCTGCAGGATACTGGTTGGTCACTGGTGTCGTCTTAATTGGTGTGCATATCAATTACATTTGGCCTGAAGAGAATGATGAGGCATACTTGTCATATCTGGTTCAGAAAGCCATTTCATCCAGTCAAAGCTATCAATCTTTCTTATCCATACACACAGGTTTTTGGAGAATTTATGTATACATTGTGCATGTGCATGCATGTGTGTGTACATGTGCCTGTGTAGACACAAAACAAAATCAACCTAAAAGACACTGTCTGAAAAGGCGTCACTGCCTGGTTGAATGGGAATGATGCATAGGGATAAAGAATGTAAATGATCTTTCATATATTTTTGTACATATGTGAAACATAGACATATGACATATAGACCAATACAATGTGATAATCATTTTCAACATTCTCACAAAAATAATCAGAAACATATGTAGTCAGTCCTAGCGTCCTATTTGAGGGTATAGGGGGCGATTTCACATTCCGCCTAAGAAAATTTTTTTTGCAGTGCAGATGAATACAAATATAAAAAAATATATTTTTTGGATTGACTGACTACATATGTTTCTGATTATTTGTGTTTACATACTTCCATTTGTAGTGCTGTCTGAAACCATAGTGGACATTATTGAGTGCACTTATTCAATCCCACATTGCACTGCAATAAAGAGTGTACAACTGATGTACGGTCAGCACTGTCCGAATTCGCTCACTAGTTTTCAATAACTTCTTCAAGTGTACAGTATTAGAGGACTAACTTAGGGAATAGTAAATGAGGGTTTAGGGAGCGATTTCGGATTCAGCCTTAGTATTTCTGTCTTGTCCAGTAAAAAAAAAAAGTGTAAAATTGTGTAAGATATTAAGAATTGTATTCAGAGAATGGAATTGCCATTTTTCTTTTTTTAACCTTTTTTTGTCTTTTGTGTTTTAAGCATGCACTTTAGTAAATGTTACATTTAATGATTAAAACGTTTAAATAATTTAACTTTTAAATAATGTATTTAACATTTAGATGAAAAACAGTGTTACTCTAACAATAATGCATGTAATTGCAATAATATAATGTATGCAATGAAATGTAATAGTACAATACAATATATAACTTAAATTGCATTAAGGATTTAAGGAAGCCAGAAATACAAATATAGAAAAAGATTGTGTTTGCATTATGATATGGCTCTAATGGGCCTCTGGCTGTCAGACTTCCAAACTGCCATTAGATCCGGCTGAGTGATGCATGTTTGAGAGTAGGATACCCTGCCGAGAAGCGTTTCACTGCAGGAACCCAAATGACACCGACACTCGCCTTTAGGGCTGATACGAAACAGGACTAACTTACTGCCGCTGACAGCAGTATCCACAGGGACGGCTCCAAATGTGTCTCCCACACCGCTACTGACAGCAGCCTCTATGAGGTCACACTCAGGGTGAGTAATGGGTGTGAAAGATCGGAGGTCAGATGTTGAGTGGATTATCTGACAGAGGAGGTCGCCCCGCTGCCCTGCATTGGATAGAGATAAGGATAAGGCCAACGTTATCAGCTGGGCTTTTCCACGTGCTGATGTACACATCCCAGCCAAGAGTGGATTGGAGTCGGAGTTTGTTGTGACGACGGGGTGACGTAGCCTCTCGGTGGACAGTCCTGGCTATGATTTTCATTTTCATTTGTAAAGTCGTTATTAAAAGGTATTATTATTATTATTTTACAGAACTAAGTTTGGTCGAGATCTATGAAATTGGATGAGATGGAAAAGTGCATAATTAAGTATTTGAAATTAATATTATTATTATTATTATTATTAGGGGTCCAAGCTCTGATTTTCTTTTTGTACTAATGTCCTTGTCCGGACATCCTATGACATGTGATTCATCAAAATTATAATGTTCAATATTAATCCACACATATATTATGATCACATATCTTACGACTGTAAACATTTTTACAGAAGGTTTTTTTGACTTCTCTTTTAATCTATCTAACAGTAAGAGGGAATGATTTCCTGTGAAAGTCAATTGCCCTTTTCGATACAAGTGTGATGCTGTAATGTGAAACCCTTAATATCAATGATTCAAGATATCAGGATTCAAGACAGATTTTTGTTGTAAAAAGCACAACATAAGATACATTTTTATTGGATTGCTAATCATCCACATTGTGCCATCGGTGCTTGGACCCTAATTCTCGTCGCTTGCGGCTATATTTATTATTTAGGTAAAAGTTTTCAAAGTCTTAACGTAAATGTATTTTATTTTGAAGAATAAATACTTTGGTGCTTAAACTTCTATTGACTTGAAACAAAAAAATTAATTATTTATTACAATTATTTGTATGGCAGTCATTCATAATTATGACATCTCTACGTGCACATGAGTTGTATATATACAAAGTGGAGTGATTGTGTTAATGGTTATTATTATGAATGAATGTAATTAGCTATTGAAAAATAGTGGCCTTTACTTCATTTCACTGTGGTAAAATCACTGCAATGCATGGCTTTGAAACCTTGATTTATACAACTTGATGTAATTTAGTCAAACTTGGAGTGGAATCAAATAATAATAAACCAAAATTTTGGGGGTGAAGTCCACTCCAGTCCAGTGCACTCCAGATCGCTGCTGTATGAAGTTGAAGTTGCTTGCTGCTTGTGAGAAGAGTTAAAGGGTGTTGCTGCAGGATTTGGGTTACCCTTTGAAGTGTCCTTTGGAGGGAAGTCTTTTTTTCGGCTTTGTAAGAACAGCTAAGCTCCTCTAAGGTTCCAGATTTATGCTCTTGCTCTCTTTGTGTGATGTGCGTCGACTTTGCTTCGCCAGGTCATCATTCGTGCGTATTTCCATAAAATGTATCCATTCGTGGGAGAATATGTATCCTTAAGCATTTGTTCATGTCTGAATCCTGAAATTGAAATCAGATCCATGTGTTTTTTTCCAAGGACAAGAGTTTTGAACCAAGTCTGAAGTTCCAGACTAAACCTGTAGTCCATAGATTCGGAACTTGTGCTTTCCACTCAGAAACAAACACAAAAAACACTCAGCTAATCAATGCTGGATTATAACATCATGTTGGATCTAAATGTATAAAAGTTAAGAGGCCATTCACACATCAATCTTGCATGCTTCTGTGCTGTTTTTCTATGTAAAAATGCAGAATGCACCAATTCATTGGTTGGTTGACTGTCAAATTAAAATATTCAACAGAACGATGCAATAACATTATTGAACAGTTAATGTAATTTCAAATAAGTGTTTCTGTTCAGAACAATTGAAGGAGTGGTTCACTTTAAAATGAAAATTAGCCCAGATTTACTCACCCTTAAGCCATCCTGGGTGTATATGACTTTCTTCTTTCAGACGAATACAATCGGAGTTATATTAATATATGTACTGGCTCTTCCAAGCTTGATAATGGCAGTAGAAAGCCATGGCAGTGTCATTATAAAGCTTGGAAGAGCCAGGACATTTATTGATATAACTCCGATTGTATTCGTCTGAAAGAAGAAAGTCTTATACACTTAGGATGGCTTGAGGATGAGTAAATCATTTACATTTTAAAGTGAACCACTCATTTAAACTTGATTTGTTTTTGTTCATGTTCCTGTTAAAATGTTGTTTTCGTTCCTTAAACCGGTTCAGAGCTCTGATTAATATAACAGGTTTGGAATGAGATTGAAGATATAATTACATAAGTTTTGATTTTTGGATCGTATCTTTAAATAGTATATCAAACTCGATATCCACACCTAAATAAGGCCTATAGTATGAGCTCTGAAGTCTTCCTGTAGCTCCGACAGTAGGACATGGTGCTAGGAATGCCAAGGTCATGGGTTCAGGAATGCAAAAACTGATAAAATGTAGGCTATACCTTGAATGCAATGCAAGTCACTTTGGATTAAAGCATTTGCCAAATTCATAATTGCAAATGACCTACTTAAAGCCACTTGTGTGTGTGTGTGTGTGTGTGTGTGTGTGTGTGTGTGTGTGTGTGTGTGTGTGTGTGTGTGTGTGTGTGTGTGTGTGTGTGTGTGTTGTGTGTGTACATGTTGTGTCTGAACTTTTGGGATGCCCCCTCCTCTCCGTACAGCTTAAGTGTCACAGCACGGCTGGCTGATCATGCTGTTTTTACTCGGGGCACTTGTCTGACACCCTACCCCTCAAAGAAGAGTGCGTGATCATGTATGGGAGGGAGGATTATTCTATTTACAGTCACAGAACTGAGACCCTTTAATCCTTCTTTAACACACACACACATATACAACCCTACACACAAATACAGCATTGAGAGGGAGTTTGGGCAGATTGAGTTGCATGTTGAAAATAACCATACTGTGAGAGTCCTCTGATAGTACAGCTCTGCATCTGATAGAGACGAACTACAGAGGTCCAGCAAAACAGAAACTGAGGTATGAAGCGGAGACGCAGGCTCATTTTAACAGCTGCTTTTGTTTGTGAACTAACACACAATGTGTGCATGGGTCAAGTGTGAGAGACTGACTGATGAATTAATTCAGTTGCGTCACTTTTCAACCTAAACCCGCATCTTGTCATGGTCAATCTTTTCAGTGTTTTTCGCATTCCTCTTTTTTATGAAAACTCTACACGCTGATTTAGAAAGTTTGTTTATGCATTTGGCAAACACTTTCATCCAAAGCAACTTACATTGCATCCGAGGTGTACATTTTATCAGTTCATGCATTCCCTGGGAATTGAACCCATGACCTTGACGTTGCTAGCACCATGCTCTACATTGCACTAATATTTTCTTATTATTATTTATTTACTTTATTGTTTTATTTTATCCTTTATTTCATGTTATTTTAGATTTTTATTTATTTAAAAGACATTTGTATTCAACTTTTCTTGATCATGGTAACCAGGTGGAGACAAACAAGGTGGTAAAAAATGATTGCGAAATGACGGCATTTCCATTAACCAATGTTATGCGAGTAAAACATATTTTTTCTCCTCTCGCAATAAGTCATTCAAAAATCATGGCAACGGATGTCGCAGCCACCGCTTTAGCCTTTATTTTTAATCGAAGGAGACGAATGCATGTTATCCAAGCATTAATGGCAAGGAAAGCCCCTTAAACTTGGTTTCTCCCTTCTATCTGCTGCAAGGTCTTGATAATTGTGGCATTTCCTTGTTGTTTAGAATCCAGTAATCCTGTAACTCTTTTGTTTTTTATGAGTTTAATAAGTATCGTCTTCTGTCCAAACATACCTCGTTTCCTTTAAAAAATGTGCGACTTTTACGTATTCCAGGTGCTGTAAATTTCCATTGCAGTTTTGTGAAATATTCCTTTTTTGAATTGCCTGAAAAACCACCTTATTGCGAGCGAGCGTAAAACATTTTTGCTATATATGACATGTTTCCATTGGGTGTATTTAAAATTTGCAATTTCACTTTGCACAATTTGAAGGGTAATGGAAACGCAGCTAGTGTGTGAAAATAAATAGGTCTATCTGCAGGCTCAGTTCATTCTTAGTGAATTCTCCCTATGAGTATTTGAATGCTGTTAGCATGAGCATTTTTAAGGTTTTCATTGGAGACACACAGACAAAAATTCATAACAAAAGGCGTTTTATTCCTCTTAAACTGACAACCTTCAAATAAAGGATGGCATGTGTAATTTACTGCCGCCCATCCCTTCTTTGCTAGCTCATGATTAACACCTCTCTCCATCAGAATGGGCTGCACTGTTACGGCCCCTACAGCCTTGAGTGCCTTCAGTGTTTTTCAAGGACAATGAACATTTCTGACATCATAAATTAAGCAGAGTGAAAGTACAGGGGCTTTTGTCCACAGCGTTTTGCCTGTTAGTTTTTTGACTGATGGAATGAATCATACAGAATGTAAGAGGAGCAGTTTTCAGAAGTGTTAATCATGTTTTTGACACAGATTCAATCTTTGAGTGTTTTTGTTTGTTTGGTTTGTCTTTTTTGTGCAGTTGGTCTATTCGTTTCAGTATTAGTTGCGTTTCAGCATTCAGTATTAGTTGCAGTCTCTGTATTCAAGGCATGTTGTGGTTATCAGTGTAATGACATGGGCCGTGTCTTTACTGTGTGTCCATGTTTGAGTTTAAGGGGTGTGTGCAGGCATTTATAATTACTAAAACTGATGGAGTAGTTATATATATATATATATATATATATATATATATATATATATATATATATATATATATATATATATATATATGCAGGTCAGATTAAAACTGACTTTTTATCATGTCTTATTCATTCTTTTTGGTATTTTTAAATTAATGTACATTTAAATTTGTATATATATTAAAACATGAAAGTTTCTAAACTAATAAAAATGAATAAAGTTTCGTCAAAGATTGCTGTGCTTGTTAAAAACGTGATGTGTGATTAAAAACAAAGGAAAATAAATATCACTTGTGTAAAATTAAGTGTATAAAATATGTGTATAGAGTGTGTAAGTGTATAGATCCACGAAATTCTACCTGGGAAATAAACATAAGAAAGACAAAGAATTCTGCCATTTAGTTAAAGAAATGTTGACATCACAAAATGCTGTTAAACACTATGCATCTTTTTAAAAGTTATGGAAATGACATTGTGGTGGCAATGCAATAGGTCTAGAGTGGTCTGTCTGTGTCCAGTGTCCTCTAGCTATATGGCACTCCGCAGAAGTCTAGCAAGTCTGCATGTCTCACATACTCACATCAACACACACCCTTGGTGTGAAGTGGGAAGTGACGATGCTCCTTTTGGTCTAAATGGGGTCTTTATCAGCCCCCTCTCACTAGTTTGACTGCTAGCAGTGTTCTGGCTAAAGCATGAGAACAAGACCAAGGAGGCTCTCATAAGAGTGTTTCTGTCTTGTGGCCAAGAGCGCGCACAGTCCCAAGGTCTTTCCTAAGTCTGTCATGCTTTTAAGAGCCTCCCAAAAATCTGTCCCTGGCTAAACATCTACTGTATTATAAATGAAATGGCAAAAGAAAAGAAAATGCATGCGGGCATCAGTTACCAATGCAGAGAGACTACGCTTCTTATAATAGCCAAGATAGCATCTGTTAGGTTTTTTATTTTATTTTATTTTTTAAGAACAGCCTGTTGGATCCTTAGGCAGAGTGCCAACCCGTCGGCAACATTCATTTACTCCAAACCCACGTGTGACTGATATAATTAAAGTGTGTAATTGAAAATGAACATGTGTAGAGTGAAATGAACAGGATGTATCTGTTATTGTGATTGCTTCTTGCTCAATTGCTGTCATTACCTTAGAATGACTGAATAAAATGTGCACAAAAACAATGGCTCACATTGAATAATAAACATTTGTGATGAATTTAGATTTTTTTTCTGCTGTCATCTCCTGAAGTAATTTTGAGTTTCTCTGTGCTTTTCATTCAAAATACAGATACGGGAGAAAATAAATGTCTGGATGAGGCCTGCCAGACACATTTTAGCTTGGAGAGAAAGAGAGAGAAACAGAACCACGTCTTTATTCCACTGTCCCACTAAATATTTTATTGCCGCTAGCATAGAACATGTGCACTGCTGGTGCTGGATATGAAAAAATGAGGCTGGGGCTCAGCATCCGTTCATTGTACTTGCATTGTGAGAAAGGGAGAGAGAGAGTGTGAAATCAGATGAGAGAACCTCTTTCTCGCGGCAAAAAATCAATCTGAGATGTCAACGCTGACCCATCAGGTCGAGCCTGGCCCCGTTCTGAAGTAACCGACAGAAAAGTCAGGGCCTTGTGGAACTCAAGTTCGCTTTCACCCAGGCCTTAGAGATGATATGTTGACGTGTTTAAATGATATGTGGTGTTTGTTTGCGTATATTTTGCAGCTGAACTCGCCCATGAACTCTGTCAGCAGCTCAGAAGATATCAAGCCGCCCCTGGGCATCAACGGTGTGATGAAGGTGCCAGCCCAGCCCTCGTGCACCCCCCTCTCCCTCACCAAACACATCTGTGCCATCTGCGGCGACCGCTCCTCAGGTACCTAGACACATCTGTATGCAAAAGTATATGTGCAAAACTGATAGTTTATCCCCAAATGAACGCCCAGATGTTTTGCCAGTGTTGCTCTGCAGGGCTGGTTAGGATAGAACAAAAAGCCAAAGCTAAAAACCAGTCTAAGCTGGTTTTCTGGTCTTCTATTCCAGTCAGGTTTTGGTTGATTTTAGAAAGGTTTTAGGCACTTTTCAAATGGTTGATCAGCTACACAAGCTAAACCAGGCTGAGAGACCAGTTTAAACCAGCTAAAGCAGCGCGATGCGACACAACAAAAGACAACAGAACCCATTATAATCAGTGATGTTGTCTACATTGGATGTGGTGAGGTGTGACCCGACAGTAAACCGATGCCTCGTTCTATTTCTGACGTACTTGAAGCACTTGTGATACTTCTCATAGGAAGGAAAAATGGATTTGCAACGGCCGCTTTGTCGCGTCCAGTGTAGACAGCTTCTAGCTGTTGCGGTGTGATGCGACACGTCAACGGTCAAGTCTGGTGTAGACACGGTGTAAGAGTCAAAATCTGCATCATTTACAACAGGATCTGTATGTTCATGGGTTTAAATATATATATTTATATATCAAATATTTTTGTTATAAGAGACAGTATAAACAGCTTTGTGCATCAAAACAATTCCTTTCCTAAAACTAAAAACATCGACATAACACTCATGGCCACTAAATACATTAAATAATGTATATTATAAACTTGACAGGTGATTTTAATAAAATGTCATTTGATTACTATCTCTCTGTTGTTTAAAAGATTTTGCAATAAAAGATGACAATTTTTTACGTGAAATGTTACATTTAATTACCCCTTAGCAGATTTTGACTCATAAACAAATAGTCCAGCCCCAAAGGCACACTGTTAGGTCATTGTTGGTGTGCAGAGCTAGTTGGGGTGGGAAAAAAAACAGATCAAAAACCAGTCTAAATTGTTGTTCTGGTTTCAGCTGGCCTTCTAGCCTGGTAAAGATGGTTTTAGAAGGGTGTTTGGGCATTTTTCAACTCGTCGACCAGCTAAACAACATAAATGTATCCTTAATTTTACCAGGAAGGTCCCATTGAGATAAAAAAAAAAAAATTCTGACTAGCTTATGCTGGTTTTAAACTGTTATTGTTCAGCAGGGATACAATGTTTTTTATAGCAGCACAGATACACAGTATTTACACTGTTTACACTACAAGTGGATGCTTGTAGTCGTCTCTGAATATTAAGATGGGATAGAAGTTATTTCAACACACTTCAGTTGAAAGGTTGAAGGATCAAGTCCCAAAAGTGTGATCCATGAATTATTACCAATGTAGACCTGAACATAACCCCTAAGACTAAAGCTTTTTTTTCACAGGTAAACACTACGGTGTGTACAGCTGCGAGGGATGCAAGGGTTTCTTCAAGAGGACTGTGCGTAAGGATCTGACCTACACTTGTCGAGACAACAAGGACTGTATGATTGACAAACGCCAGCGCAACCGCTGTCAGTACTGCCGCTATCAGAAGTGTTTGGCCATGGGCATGAAGAGAGAAGGTACAGCACATAAAGTTGAGGATAAAAGATTCTTCTTTCTCACCCTCAATATTTATAGTACTATTCACTCCACCAGCTCTCATTAAAATGAATCCCACGTAAACACCCGTTTAGCATCTTTTCATGTTAGTACAAAAGGGCTTGGTTGAAGGAGTCCATCGTTCTTTGCACTGACTGACCTGAGCTTTCCACCATGAGGCGAGATGTTTTATGCACTCCATGTCCCCTCAATCTCAGCTCTGTGTGACTCTAAAGAAACATTCATATTACTGTAATCAGCCATTAAATAGTCAGACTGCAGGTCAGCACTTAATTAGTGCGTGCATTATCTCACACCGAGACATCAGTCAACGAGTCCATGATCCGCATGAGGAACGGTGACTATCCTCGAGATTCCAGGTACTTCACCACATACTGTGAGAAAACAGGAAATGGTTAAGCGATACAAGGTGGCATGTGTTTTTTTTTTCTTTTTTCTTTCAGATAGGCTTTATTGTCGTTAAATATAGAAGAACATCTTGTCTCCCAAATCATCACCCGAGGCAGAGAAAGATGAAAGAGAGGGAGAAGTGAGGGTTGGGTTATCACACTGATGAAAAGGGGGGCATTAGCACTTTTTGAGCACTTGTCCCCAAGAAAAGGAGAAGCATGCTAATAGAAGATTTTAGCACACAGCTGGTGGAATATTGATCTGAGAGACTATATTTTACCCCTCAGTCAGAGAGAATCATTTTAGATTTATGAGATATCAGAATTTTTCAGTGTTGTTTTTGGAAATATTTTGTCTGCTGAGACTAGTCTTTAGTTTTTAAGGTGAAACCAATGAACTCTTCTGTAGCTAAGTGTTGCACATATACCCGTTCACATATAGACATGCATACACACACGATTGTTGTTAATGTGTGCTTTTTGTTTGTCGTCTTAGAAGGGGGTGTTGAGGTTTTGGATCTCTCTATATATAAATCCACATTCAAATGCTCATTCACATCACATCATTTATATATCCCCAAGTTTAAACATTAATAAAGATGTTTAAAACAACAGTAAGCTTTGCAAGTCAGATGGCCATATAAATTATATATTGTAGCTATAGATTGCATAGCCAACATACAGTCCACATCTGCCCGTGGAGACTCTCTAGCCCTTGTTTCATGTGAGAGAGAAAATCCTCCCCCTGTAGTCGAAGGCAGCACTGCGATCATACGTACATGACGTCTCGCTCTAACACACACACACTGTCTATGACCTCAGTGCAACCTTTTGTCTCCATTACTTATATCATCACGGCGTCTTTCAAACATATGATCATTTGCTTGCGTTCGCCTGTTTTGTATCCCATAAGCTCGTACCGTACCTCGAGGCACAGGAGAGCTGGGCCACGCTCCCCCCAAAAAGAACTGAGCAAATCTGCAGAAAAACAGGATTAAATGAATTTATGCTCTCCTCCTCTCCAGGGGAAATAAAGCTAACGTGATTTCAGCCCCTCTCACCTCTCTCTGACTCCTGAAGAGGTATTTTACCCTTGGGCTGACCTCCAGACAGCACTTTCCGTACAGCAGATTCCCCCTTTTCTGAACCCCCTACCACCAGCGCGGTCCCTCTGCGATTCACCGTTGAGGAAAATAGCGAGGGGTTAGGGAAAGGAGAATGTGAATGTGCTGTGAATAGGGACTGGGTTCAGAGTATTTTGGGTGAACTGTGCTTACATACATACACACTCTAACCACAGGGGCTTGGATTGTGGTTAATAGTGCTCTGGCCACAGTGAGACTGAGTGACTGTTCAACATTAACCACTTCCTGTTTCTCTGAGGCTGATCAAATATCTTATCTGTTAAAGCCTGTTGGAGGAACCCACAGAGACAAGAAACATGTTACATCACATTCTGTCATGCTACAAAGTTGGAAATGAAATCAGTACACACACACACACACACACACACACTAAGTCTTACACATATATATTTATATGTGTGTATATATATATGTGTGTGTGTGATTTAGTTATTTATTTTACTGGCAGTGTTTCACTTCAGGTTTATACATCTAACACTTGAATAGATTGAAAAATATTTACCCAATAATGTTTTAATAATTTGCTTTGACTTGAATAACAATATATAAGCGAATTAGTTATTTTTCCATGGGGTCCCTCATATCTTTCTTGGGAGTCCATCATATTTGGGAGTCTTGATGTGAGTGTGTATGTGTGTTGACTTCTTGATTAGACTAACTGTAGTGACCGTGACTAGTATTGTTACATACAGCCGTCCAGGAGGAGCGCCAGCGAGCCAAGGAACGCAACGAGAGCGAGGTGGAGTCGACCAGCAGCGTGAATGAAGACATGCCCGTGGAGAAGATCCTGGAAGCAGAGCTTGCCGTGGAGCCCAAAACAGAGACTTACATTGAGACCAATGTACCCATACCTTCAGATTCAGTAAGTGACATCACTTCCTCTTTGTGTACTGGAAATCCTGAGGAATGGAATAGCCTCAGGTTTTCTATCAACCATGATAACATTCAGAACCCCCTGTATACTTAGGACCCTTGAGGTAGATTGAAGAATCATTTTGCATGTTGAAGCTTTGGAGCAATGGTTAGCACTAGGGATTTGAGCAACAACTAATTTCATAAACGTTTAATAAAGAGTAGCAAAAGCATATCTAATAATCAAATACTCAAGAGCAGAACGATATAAAGAACATGGAATGCTCCAGTTCTATGTAAATCTGTGGGGGCAGATTTAGTGTGGGGCTAGTTACAAGAACAATTTGAGACATTGAAGAAGCGCCAGAGCTAAGATGTCTTGAGCCATATGCTGTGTTGCCGGTACGACGGCTCTTCTCTGTCTCTGCTTGTTTCGGTGTATTGTAAGTGATTTAGCTTTTTGATTGCCGTGTTTGGACATAAGTGATGTCATAGTGCACGTCTCCAAAGAAAGACTGTTTTCTCTGATTACTGCAGTGTGAAGCATTGCTTGAAAATTGCTCATTATTGCTGTTCACCTATCAGTTCTGGTCTTTCTCTTTGTTGCGATGCTGTTTTTTTACCTGTCCTTTGTTGAATTACAAAATCAATGAATAGAGTACACTCTTTGCTTATTAGCTTTGTTTCAGTTTGACTTACATTTGAATGATGAAGCTTACAGTCTCATATTTCCTCTATTTTCTATATATTCTGTCTTTTTTTGCCACTGTTTTGAAAGGTATAGTGGAAGTAGGCATGGAAATTATTTGAAGAAGGGGATGATGAGCCAAAATTTGAACAACTACTATTTACTTTTTTACACTTGAATGAGTCAGGTTGTTTGCACTAACTATTGATAATGTAATATTAAAAAAATGAAATATTGATATCATGTTAATACTACACATACAATAATATCATAAAAGTGTTGACACTCCAACACAGCCAATAGAAAGCACAAAATAAACAGTTAAATATGAATTTGACGACTTGATTTTGTTGTTTGTTTTTTTTCTTCAAAATGTCTATTCACCTGATTGTTTATGTAAGAGCGGGCATAGCCATTTGGAGCTCCGGTGTCATCCTCTTCCAGTTATTTTTAGCTGGTCAAAACAACTTGTTATGCTGCTTGATATTGCAGACTGGTGTTTCTTTTCATATTTTAATGTATTGTCATAATTATAAACACTGGTTTGTAGCTCATATAGTTTAAGTGTTTACTGCACTTTTGATATTTACACATAGCAGTTAATTAATTGGAAGTCTCACACATTCACAAGAAAATACCTTACTTCTATGTTGCAAAATAACATGGATGGATATTGTTATAATATCGTTATCATGAATTATTTTGACCACTTCAATCGTGTTGTGATATTGTGTCAGCCCTAGCACTAACCACTAGGCTATGAGTCCACCTTCTTACTGCTCAGTATGTTGATGCATGTGCACTAAGTTCTCTATCACTCCAACTTTTTGCAGCTCAAAGTGTTGAAATGTGCACTAACCGCTAGGCTATGACTTTTTTTTTTTTTTTTTTTTTTTAGAGCATGTACGTTAACCACTAGGATACGCATCCAACTTCTTAATTTGTTTTGGTTGGTAATTCCCTGAGAGAAGCAGAGCAAGATAAAGTTGTTGAATTTACCTGTGTGCTGTGAAGTCTCCCTCCCTCGTCTAGTCACCGTGACAAATCAGCACCGCTAAAGTGATCATTGGCTCCACTTTCGAGCATTGTTTGAATAATGAAATAGTCTGACAGTCCCTGGGAGCTTTCAGCCTGCCGTCAGCCTCTGAGGAGAGGTTTTTTTTTCGCACAGGAAGAGTGGTAGAACAGGAGGAGGATAGAAAACGTGAGTGAGAGAGAGAGTTTGGGCGGTTGAGTGCGTCTTTTGGGACTGCTCTGTACCGAAGCGAAAATGTTCTGGAAGCTGTTATGTGAGTAAATGGGGGTTATTTCGGGAAGATGAAGATGTGTGGGAACAGAGGACCGACGTTTGGGGAAAGGTAGCGAGACGAGAGAGAACATAAGGCCTGTCATGTGGGAGAAGCTGCCAGGCTTTACATTAGAAAGCACTCAGTCACTGATTCGCTGTCTTTGTTTGGTTCATTACACTGTATCTCCAGTAGAGGGCTTGTTTTTTGAGTGCAGGGGTGAACCAAGGTTATTGTTGTTTTTCAGTATTTCTTTTTAATTATTATTACTACTATTGTGCATAATTGTATTTAGCTTTGCAATTTAAAGTAGTTATTATATTTTACATTTCACCTTTTGAATTTCAGAAGTAGTTTTTATTCTAGGGATATTTTTCTATTTGTTTTGTGATTTTATATATAGATGTAGTTTTAGGGAATCATTTTATTTGACTAGTTTAATAATAACCATGGGGTATTTTGTTTTTCCCATGCCCTCAATAACAAAAATTCTGTGAAGCCAATCTAGTACCTCCTCGTTACATTTAAAATGCAAAGATTAGACCCCATCTGGAGATGTCATGAATATCACCATTAGTTTTTACCTTCGTTAATCTGCCAGGCAGAGATAAACACGCCAAAACTCTCAGCTAAACTCAGCTCAGTCTAACTCATCCTGCTGGCTGCAGATGATGGTTTACAACAGAATTTTAAAATAAATAATAATAATAATAATGATGCAGTTCAGAGTTGGACTGCAGCAGGGAGACACTTTACTGGAATATGTTCTCTTGGCCGGCTGTCAGAGTTATGGTGTCCCGCTGTTCCTGGAGCTCCCCTCCTGTCTGTGCTCTTTTGGAATCCACTGCCCCATGCACTAATTAATCAGAGGACCTCGGCCCGGGAGTGCAGCTCATGAATGGGCCACCACTGCTGCTTAATGTTTGGGGTTTGGCCAAGCTGAATGAAGTGTGTTTATCTCATGGTGACCTAGAACAGGAGTTAAACAGGCGTTAGTAACATGCCTCCAGTTAGGCAGGGTAGGGCTGCCTTTAGAGCAGAACACGGTCACGCTTGCTCGTTTTTCACTTCTCTTTTTTTTCTTCTTCATTTTCCTTTCTAACATTTAGTTCAGACAACGTTGAGCATGCACTGATTCTGCTTGAAAACCTGACAGAAAGGTAGCGTAAATGCCTTTAAATGTGTACAAATTAACAACAGATTTTTGCTGATAAACCTGGCAATTCAATGTCTGTTTAAATATTGATTTGAATTGGAAAATTCTGTCCAATACTGATAAGCCAATAATTATTTCCATATATATATATATGGAAATAATGATTGGCTTATCAGTAACAGTGTATATATACACATAGACCAATAGATAGATTTAATAACCTGTAATTGGCCAGTAACCAGTATTGTATTGATGCGTGTGTGCATCTGTAGTCACATGAAGTGTTTTTGAGACGGATATTTTACGTGAGCTCGCAGACGTCTCGCTCGTCTTGCACAGCTGTAAATCCAGACTGCCTTTTTTCCTCTCTTTTGTCACGCAACAATAATATAGTTTAAGCAGATAATGAAAAATTCAACCGTCTCTCATCTCTCCTCCTCAAGTGATAAAAATTTCATAGTGCGATATGCAAGCGTGGTGTTTCTGCTAGAGCCCGGGACCAGGATCCGCTGTGAATAATGCAGGCCGAATGCTTTCTATTCAGCGGGAACAAAAACAGCCGTTGTTTTGTGATGGTCATGAAGAGAATGTTATGAAAGCGTGTCCTCGAATCTTAAAAAGTGGCCATCATTCGCGCCCTGGGGCTAGCGTTCGCCTCACGCTGCCGAGTCTCAAGCAAATCATATGGCTGGCTTTATTCACACTATAGAAATCATTCATGGTGGGTTTTGTTTATATACGTGGTAAAGAACATGGCAGAAACTGTTGCACCAAGGAGGATCGTCTGCATGTCCCTGATCAGCCACAGAAATATTCATAAGCTACATCTGTTTCCTGAGAGATGGCTTTGCGTCTGGCTAACAGTTTGCCATCTCCAACTTCTGCCTTTGATCTGCTGCTGTTGTCAGTGCGAGTTTTAAACAGTCACTGAAATACCATAGAGGGGAAACATATAACTCTTTTACAAGTTCTCCTGGGAGTTCCCGTGTTCTGATTCATAAATCACGGAATAGCCCTCTGTTTATCTGTCATCAGTCATTTCCCAAATTCTAACTGTGGAGATGTTTATTGCATTTAATAATGGCCGCAAGAGTAGTCTCATCAAGTATTTGGACATTTTATTAGGTACACAATTAACAAAAAAAGGCATCTGCAAATAGAATGATTTTAGAGTTTTGGTAATCTGTTATCGGTCATTCTGCAGATGTGGCCAAATCATCGCAACCGCCGTTGCTGTATCTGTTCCTCTATCGTCGGTTGATGCTCGCATCGCTGACTATATTCTGGATACAATTGACCTACGGCTAAGCCACGCCCCTCCACTCACTCGGACAAACAGTCAACATTCGGTGACGGGCGCTATGTTTAGTTATGTTGAAGAGGAGTGAAAAGGCTACATGTTTTGCTAAAAAAAAACACAAATTTCCCTAGTTGTTTTGGTTGAAAGTTGTCTAAAATGTTGTGCTTCAATATATAATTAATGGTTCATGATCAAATTAAATATGTATAGGTCTAAGTTTCCAGGGAAATTTCCATACATTTCCAGGACCAGCCTTTTTACCATCTTTACCCAGAGTACCTCTCCGTTAGTTTGCTGCTATAGTATTTACATGAATCATTCAGCACAACATTGCTAACATTTATTATCTTGGTTATTTACAGATACGTCAATGAAGCTAAGTGACATGATGTACAACGCAGCTAGAAGCTAACGTTAACATTTTCTAATGTTAGGCTAACGTTAGCCTAACGTTACGCTAGAGATGTTAAAAATAACGTTCAAATACGTTGTTGACTTAACGTTACCTTAGTACAGATGTAGACATCCTTGTTTAATTTATCCACGTTTAGTTGGTGTTGTGGTCTACTGCATAACTTAATCCAGAGCAGACACTTATCTCGGTTGAGATGTGGTTTAATTGGGAAAGGGTAAAAAATACACACCGTCGCCCAGCCTCTCGGGATACCTAGTGTCGGAGTTGCATGTACTCCATGCACACCGTTTGAACATTTTAAACTTAAAATGACAAGAAAAAAACATATGAAAACGTATGAAAACGAATGAAAACTGACTAACTGCAATGCATTTCAATGGACGTGGGAGCAGAGAATGTCCGAGTGGATTGGGAGCTATGCGCACTGTGATTGGCGCATCGCATTTGGGGGCGTGGCTTAGCCATAGGTCAATTGCGCAGTGATTCTCGCAGTATCTGTCGTCGGCATCACATCTGAAACACTTCGAGCTTGTTCAGGCCTGGTCTGAGAAGGGTCAAACATTAATATAAACCCTACCTTATGGGGACAAAATGGCAATATCCATGGAGAAAACAGCTTATAAATCATACTAAGTGATGTGTTTTGAAAGGTTCAAATTTAGAAAGTTTTCTGTGATGGTTAGGGTTGAGGGATAGAATATACAGTTTGTACAGTATAAAAATCTTAATGGAAAGTCCCCATGAAACAAGAACCCAAAATGTTTAGGTGTCTTCTTAACTGAGTGTGTTTTTTGTTTGTTTTTCTCCTCACTTTACGGACTGTTAGATGAGGCTGTTTGAGTGACTGCGACTGATATATTGACCTTTTCAAAGGCTCTTGACTCATAATTGTAGTGTCATTGTGTCAAACCTATTAATACACTTCCTGCAATGCACCGAGTGAATCTAGCAGGCTGCCAAGAGTGAGGTCAGGATTTTCCAGGAATGCACACACACCCTCCCACCAATAATTTTGATAAATATTGATATAATTCTTCTCCCCCCTCTGTATGTTTTCTTAAAAAACTATTTGTCCTTTCACCCATTGCAATGTCCTGTTGATGTTTTCTAATGCCTTTCCTTTTGACACTTGAGTTGAGAAACTGCACTCAATGTCTATTTGTTCTCGTCCTTACAGAAAACCCTCTCCTGCTGCTTTCCCCTCTCTTCTGCACTCATTCCCTCTCCTCCCGCACGCCATTGACTCACTCTTTCATCTTATAAAACAAAGCAGCGTATCTATCCCTCCCTTGGCTTCACGCAACGTGAAGCTGGAATCATCTATGCCATTTTTCATATCTCTCATTTGTCCTCTCTCTTTGATGGAGCCGGAGCGTTACGCATCGAGACGTGCTAATAGACTCAAATCTGCAGGAGGCTTTAAAGTCTACTTGCCGTACACAAACTCCCTTGTGTGACGTCCTGCACAATGGCATTTTCAAGAACAATGCATGATTTAAAAAAAATAAAAATTAACCACAACCCTTTGTTTGACAGTTAATAACGTGTCCTTGTCTGGGTCCTTTTATACGTTTAGCGGTATTCCGTAAATGTTTGGAAATGGCCAAATGTGTCAAAGTGAATTTAGTTCCAGGGAGATTCCTGCAGGAAACGCCCGATTAGAAAGTCTCATTTTTTAGCACCAGCTCTCGGCAGGTATTTCCTGCGCAGGCCGGGGCAAAAGCACTGTTTGTTTTGCCTTCCTGTTCACTTCTGCTCCAAAGCGGATTAGTCCTCATGTGTGAGGCTGAGGAGAGCAGAAGTATTCAAGAGGGTGATAAAGTAACCCTGAAATATCTGTGCCGTTAGACAGATAGCTAGCTATAAACATGTCAACAGTTCAAGTAACTTTAACCATGCCTCAGCATGACAGTAGTTGACCTGAAAGAGAAAACTGACTGAAGACGATGGCAGGTAATGGTCACTATAGCGCCCCTTGTGTCAACACTGAGAATACAATGTGTACTTGAATTGCATTCTGATACATTTTTAAAACACAACGGTGTGTGAAATCAAACACGTGTCTAGACATTTAGATGGACCACATGTATGACACTTGTGTTCTTGTGTCCTCCAACAGCCCAATGATCCAGTCACAAACATCTGTCAGGCCGCAGATAAGCAGCTCTTCACTCTAGTGGAATGGGCCAAGAGGATTCCGCATTTTTCTGAGCTCCCGCTGGATGACCAGGTCATTCTTCTACGAGCAGGTGAATTTAAGAGCACAAACTGACAGAAGCACACATAAAGAACGGCTTACTCGGCTAGAAAAAGGACCAGTTCATTAAAATGTAAAATTGAATTGAAAGTTATGCAGATACTACGGGTGTGTTTCATAACCAAGTTTGGTGTCTATCTAGACTACATTGTAGTATTCTGCCTGCTTAGACGACATGCTAGGTTTTAAATGTGTTTCTAAATGTCTAAAATTGCCTGAAATTGCAACAACAACAAAAAACTCCCTTAAGTTTGTTTGTTTTTAGCAGAGTGTTTCAAAACCTAGTGAGCTGCTGCCTTAAGCCCCGTTTTAAAAAGCCCCATGATAAAGATATAGTTTTAAAAATCATTCTAAATATAAAAGAATAGCAGAGTCCACACCACAACTATAAACGATAACGGCACAAAGAAAGGATGTAGTTGGAATTACTTTCAGATTTTATCAGAATGGTATTTTCCAGCCGACGAATGATAAAAACATTGGCAGTCAATCAGAATCCATCCTGCTTTAAAGAGCTTGAACATTTAAGCAACAGATTACATAACTGCAGTGCACACTTAGAATAAACGGATCGATATCATCTGATGGTGTGAACGGGCCTTAGGAAAACATTCTAGCATTTATCTATAGATAACATGTTCGAAATGTGATATGACCAAAAATGCCTTCTTTTCTTTAGCAAAATGTGATTTCATTAGATACACAATATGAAAAGGGTCATCTGCAAATCTAATGAAATAATCGCTTTTCTCAGAACTAATATTTTCTGATTTTTTTTATTATTAAATTATTATTTAAAGGTTCCACTAACATTTGACAATCAGAAAGTCTATCAAAATACATTGTCTTTATTTTGAACTTATCCATTATTTTATTATTTAAAATGATTTTTGAGTTTTGCTGCTGCAATCTAAT
This sequence comes from Siphateles boraxobius, assembly GCF_051911475.1. NCBI lineage: Eukaryota > Metazoa > Chordata > Actinopteri > Cypriniformes > Leuciscidae > Siphateles > Siphateles boraxobius. The sequence continues at coordinate 3,025,768 of NW_027508788.1, forward strand.
CAATGACATCCACCGTTAAGCGTCTTGAGCACCGTTCAAATTACTTGTTAATAAACTATACAGTACAGGTCCTTCTCAAAAAATTAGCATATTGTGATAAAGTTCATTATTTTCCATAATGTAATGATAAAAATTAAACTTTCATATATTTTAGATTCATTGCACACCAACTGAAATATTTCAGGTGTTTTATTGTTTTAATACTGATGATTTTGGCATACAGCTCATGAAAACCTAAAATTCCTGTCTCAAAAAATTAGCATATTTCATCCGACCAATAAAAGAAGTGTTTTTAATACAAAAAAAAAAGTCAACCTTCAAATAATTATGTTCAGTTATGCACTCAATAGTCAATACTTGGTCGGGAATCCTTTTGCAGAAATGACTGCTTCAATTCGGCGTGGCATGGAGGCAATCAGCCTGTGGTACTGCTGAGGTGTTATGGAGGCCCAGGATGCTTCGATAGCGGCCTTAAGCTCATCCAGAGTGTTGGGTCTTGCGTCTCTCAACTTTCTCTTCACAATATCCCACAGATTCTCTATGGGGTTCAGGTCAGGAGAGTTGGCAGGCCAATTGAGCACAGTAATACCATGGTCAGTAAACCATTTACCAGTGGTTTTGGCACCGTGAGCAAGTGCCAGGTCGTGCTGAAAAATGAAATCTTCATCTCCATAAAGCTTTTCAGCAGATGGAAGCATTAAGTGCTCCAAAATCTCCTGATAGCTAGCTGCATTGGCCCTGCCCTTGATAAAACACAGTGGACCAACACCAGCGGCTGACATGGCACCCCAGACCATCACTGACTGTGGGTACTTGACACTGGACTTCAGGCATTTTGGCATTTCCTTCTCCCCAGTCTTCCTCCAGACTCTGGCACCTTGATTTCCGAATGACATGCAAAACTGAGCAACAGTCCAGTGCTGCTTCTCTGTAGCCCAGGTCAGGCGCTTCTGCCGCTGTTTCTGGTTCAAAAGTGGCTTGACCTGGGCAATGCGGCACCTGTAGCCCATTTCCTGCACACGCCTGTCCTTCTCCACAATCTTCCTCAGGGTCCGGTCACCTCTTCTCGTTGTGCAGCGTTTTTTGCCACACTTTTTCCTTCCCACAGACTTCCCACTGAGGTGCCTTGATACAGCACTCTGGGAACAGCCTATTTGTTCAGAAATTTCTTTCTGTCTTACCCTCTTGCTTGAGGGTGTCAATGAAGGCCTTCTGGACAGCAGTCAGGTCGCCAGTCTTACCCATGATTGCGGTTTTGAGTAATGAAACAGGCTGGGAGTTTTTAAAAGCCTCAGGAATCTTTTGCAGGTGTTTAGAGTTAATTAGTTGATTCAGATGATTAGGTTAATAGCTCGTTTAGAGAACCTTTTCATGATATGCTAATTTTTTGAGACAGGAATTTTGGGTTTTCATGAGCTGTATGCCAAAATCATCAGTATTAAAACAATAAAAGACCTGAAATATTTCAGTTGGTGTGCAATGAATCTAAAATATATGAAAGTTTAATTTTTATCATTACATTATGGAAAATAATTAACTTTATCACAATATGCTAATTTTTTATGAAGGACCTGTATGTCTTAACCTAGTGTGCTGCCTACAAAGACAACACTGTAGAATTCTGCCTACTTGAACAAGACTCTAGATGCTGAACATACCTTTAATTCTCATAAATGCTGTCTGGTTTTGAAGTTCATATGAAGTTCATTTATGTGGTGGGGAGAGCAAAACAGGTCATGATTGTTGTGATGTAAGGCTTAAGAGAAGCACTAAAAACGAATGTAAAATATTGAAAATGTCGAAAGTTTCTATGTTTCTAAGAAGTTTACAAAGTATGAGTTGAACACATAGATGCTCTGTAGACCACCGTTCAACGAACTGCTTTGCTATTAATTTCCTTTATGGCCCGTTCTATTAGCGAGTCATATTTATCTACGCAGAACAAGCTGAAGAACATGTTAAGAGGGTCTTCTCTCGTTCTCTCTCTGAGCTCTCAGGTTTTCTATAAATAACCCCTTTAGTTCTGCTGTCTCACAGATGAAAGCATCTCAGTTTTTCCCAAGCTCAACTCTGGGGAAATGAGGGGAGTGGGGTAGTTGCTAGGCAGACTAGTTAAAGGAGCCCTGTCACTCCGATACTTGCTTAATTCACTCTCATGGTGCGGAATGTTTTATCATGATTTCGCCTGTCTCTCTCAGGATGGAATGAGCTCCTCATTGCATCATTTTCACATCGTTCGATAACAGTGAAGGACGGGATACTGTTGGCCACGGGATTACACGTGCACCGGAACAGCGCCCACAGTGCCGGAGTAGGAGCCATATTTGACAGGTTCGAATGATACTTCTAATTTTGGTCCACTGAAAATTTGTGGACGATTTGACCAAACGATCAAAACCTGGTAAGGGTTAAGAATAAATAAAAATATGGTACAATGTTTTTTAGATTTATTTTTTTTACACATTTGTGTTTATGTTTTTTACTTTTTTTCATTATGAAATATATGTCAATTGTGTATATACTATATTTAAAAAAATAAATAAAATTCATTCAATTTCAAAATGTACGTTTTTATAAATGTGTGTGTATTTTTATATACTTTTTATGAAGAAATATATGTAAAATTTGAAGTTGAATGAAATTATTTTATTTTTGGTAATATATTTTAAAGCTTTTACAATATGGAATGTATACATGCATAATGGCACAAAGAGATGGTCACACTGGAAATGTTCATGACGAGGACAGAGGAGGAACCTTGACATTTCTGCCAGTGGAGCTTTCTATGGATTTACATCGATATTCATTAAATATGCAGCCGCGCTGGAAACAGAGGTCATGCAGAAATGGTCGAGTGCTCAGACAGAAAATGTTAAAGGAAATCCATTTGTGTGTCATTTATGATGAAATCAAAAAATATGGCGGATACACCCAGTGTCGCCAACGGCTTTATATTGTATCTGGTCCCAGGTTCCCACACAAACCTGAACAATGCTGTGCTACCAGCTTTTTTGTTTGGCCAGATCTAAACCCAGATAAGGTTTGAAGAGGGCTGTGGTGTTATGGAATACAAAGTTTAGTTGTCAAGTGTACAACAACGCAGCAGCACCGCTTGTTGACAACAGCATGTTTCGAATTTTAGGATATTGCATTAAAAAAAACACTAGATGGAACGCCAACATGCGCATAAATTCTAAAAATGCACATAAATACTTTGTGCGCTCAATTAAGGCGGATAATTTTTTATCTGATAAAAAGACATGCGCATAAGCTACGATGGAAACTTATTTACCTAATAAATCCCTCAATGCACAACGGAAAAAAAACTCACGTTACTTTTCCTCAACAGAGGATGTGATTGGATAACTGCACTAACCAGTGGATCAGTTTCATTGCAAATCATCTTCAATGTTGGTTTGATCATTCTAAAATGCCTGAGCCAATGTCTGTCATCAAATTGAATTGCTTTAATTCCCTCCCAGAATCGTCTCACATGATTGCATGTCCAAACACCAGGAATCCGCACGCCAGATAACATTAAAGCGTTTATTGGGTTTTGCCTCCACGCTCTAAAACACAAGTCATTTATGATGTAGGAAAAAAGAGCCACAGTGGGTTCCCCGATTGCAGCATCTTTCATTTTTATTACAAATATTTTGTGCCAATCTTACAGGAGGTAACAACTTTGTTGTTTTGAACACATGGGACAAAAACGGTGCTTAATTCGCGAATGTTTTATGCGATATTCCAATTTTACGCACAAGTTAATGTCGCAAATTTGGATGAAAACATAGCAAGTGAAATGATAGCTTTAGATAGAAATGAATAAAGAATAGCAATGGTAAAAACTAAAGGCAAATATATATAATTACTATTTAGTATTAGACTATAAGTGATAAGTTATTTTGTTAATGAGTAACTTTTTTTAAACAATAAATCTAACACGTTTGAAACGGATATTCACTGAAAACAATCCTACACGTTTCTGTTTAAGGAAATTTATCTTAAAGATAATTTTACTGAAAAACAAGACAGAAATACTAATCACGACTGTATTAATGGTAATTGGAACATTGCCATCCTGCAGCCGTGTCACCTGACTGTGGTTGAAGACTCCACTCGCCTCTCACAGCCCAGAGGCTGCTTTAGCCATTAGAATACACTCCACTCCTCTGGAAGAATGGATCTGGATGTTAATGCCGCTCGCATTAAGATGTGCGGCGCTGATAATGTTTCTTTATCAGGTCCTCTGCAAGTGACAGCCATGGCACAAATGAAGTGGATGGTCGACTTAAACACTGGGCTGAAGTTCCCCACCCCTCCGCTCATTGTTCAAGGAGGCCAATTCAATTACAGTGTGTTAAAAGTGGGAACGAGGTTGCATCGCACTGGTGTGTGTTCCGTCACCCGGTCACGCAAAGGCCAAGATCGACAGAGGAGACGTCACCCTCTGGATCAGAGGAAGTCATGCCAATTTAGACAATTTATTGAGGCGATATTTATATTTAAGAGCTGCTGCCGCCAAAGCAGTAATGGAATAATATCTGCCCGCGTGAGTCTCATTCCTCGGCAGCTGTTTTTCAGTCTTAACCTGTGTGTTTTCTCTTATATTCAGGGTGCTGACAGAGTTGGTGTCAAAGATGAGAGACATGCAGATGGATAAAACAGAGCTAGGGTGCCTTCGAGCCATCGTCCTTTTCAACCCAGGTGCTACTTTATATTCCTTTTTCTGACACTACAGGTCTAAAAATTCTTTCTGTAGTTTAAGTTCTTGATATTGCTATGAAGTGTCCAGCCTGTGATGTTTCCTGACCCCGTTCCCTCTCTTACTGCTCAGTTTCCTCTCACTCTCCACTATATCGGTCCAATGTTTTTTTCTTAACAGTGGCCTTTGTATCCCAGAGTAAACATACACCCCCCACCCCAATCACATACGCTAAAGCATCTCTCATTCACAGAGCGCTTTGCTCATTCTCTGAGGACAGACCTCTCCTCTGTTCCCTTCACTTTATATAGAGGGGGAAAAGAGACAGCTCTTATTTTCCCAATTAGAGGCTCTCAGAAGCCTCTTCCAGAGTACCAGATTGAGTTGAGCGAGGATTAGTGTTGGGAATCCAGAACCGACCCGTTTCTTAATTAGAACAGTTCAGTATTTTGAAGAAATTTGTTTGGTTCCATTAACGGTCTTGAGCGGCTGCATTGCTCTGTTAGAAAACCATTCTCTTTGAGGGTGTGCTGGAGCAGGATGGTTTAATTCCTACTCCAAAACATAACCTTGTTATACATCCTCTACTATTTCAGACTCCAAAGGCCTGTCGAACCCTGGTGAGGTGGAGGCGCTGAGAGAGAAGGTCTATGCCTCTCTGGAAGCCTACTGCAAACAGAAGTACCCTGACCAACCAGGAAGGTACAAGAACCACTTCCTGTCCTTCTGCACCACTGCAGTGAAGACCTGGATGCAGAATGACATCACAAGTAGCATATTTAAAAAAAAAATAATAATAATTGAATAATACATTTATTAATAAAAAGATAATATTGTATTATGATGCAACTTTTTGATTGATTTAAATTTGCAGAGAAAAGGCACCAAAGTATCATAGCTTCATACTTCTCAGGTCTTGTCCAACTTCAAAGGTTAACTGGTTGTCAGCCGTATCAAGGACAGATTAAAAAAAAGATATATCAGTTTAATTGTATATCTGTCTTGTTTTTTTTTTATTTACACGTTTGATTATTTGTGATTTTGTGTGCAGGTTTGCTAAGCTGTTGCTGCGGCTCCCTGCCCTGCGTTCCATTGGACTGAAGTGTTTGGAGCATCTGTTCTTCTTCAAGCTCATAGGGGACACACCCATCGACACCTTCCTCATGGAGATGCTAGAGGCGCCCCACCAAATGACAATGACATAACGCCCTCCTGTCGCTGGGGGTAACAAGGGTCTACCACCCCAAAGGCCCTGAAGAAACGGAACACGTGACACCATTTGCCAGAGCAGACGGACTTTCAGAACCGCCGCTCAACTCAGCGTTTCCAATACACAGTCATGGAGTCCATGGGTCTGTTTTATACTTTGTATAAAGATATAAATATATATATATATATATTACGCATAAGAAAAAAAAGATGACAATGGACTTGAAGCCCATAGACAATACTGGACACCGGTGTATCAAACTATCCTTCAATGGATAAATATGAAAAAAAAAAGAATATATTTGATGGAGATGCAGTAATTGCAGGAATGTCTTGAGCGGGATCATGTATGTTGGGATATAATGGGTCCTATGGGAGGGATCCTTGGCTGTAATCAGCCTCATGTGGCTGATGGATGGGCCGACTTTAGCAGTCTTGCATTCGGGATTGAGGCTGGGCTGCCGTGTCTGGGTGCATGAAGACTTATGGGAAATGATAATGATGGCAATGCGGGGTAATGATCCGGGTTTCTAACACAAACATTGTGTTTTCAGCCCCTGGTGGGAGTTTTTGCGATTACAATCCTGCTGCAATTGCCATTTTTCCCTCAAGCGGGCTGTTCCTGATAGAATGTTCCTGTAATTACTGTCATTTAAAAAGTGAGGTTGCTCTGAACGAAGGAACCAAGGGAGGAATCACAGGCCGCGTTGGTTCTCTCAGTGTAGTCAGTGGTGGGTAGGAGACACAATAAGGATGTAACTTCAGGATCAGAAAGGATCGCTGTGATTAGATTCTAAGTCTAGTGAGCCACTTTGAGTTTTGGATTATGATCATTCACACTTTTTATTATGCACTCGAAACATGAGCTTTTAAAAATCTAATCTGCCTGTTCTCAGAGCTCATGATGCCGAAACGTGAATAAGGTTAACAGAGGACACTTATAGTGGACATCCTGCCACCTAGAAGTCACCCACACGTCCCACTGTGCGTCTCGTCTGTATGTATACTTATTCACCTCAAGTGATTTTCCGAACTTGTTCGACACTTGTACAGTTTATTACAACCAATTCAGTATTGGTATCCTGTCTTTTTTTTAAATGATTTTTCAAAACGTGTGCCGTTACCTCTTTCAGTCACTTTTATCAAGGTATATCGAGTCCTTTGTGTCACCCATCCTCTCCTGCATCAGCCGTTTGCACCAGCCATCTCATGCAGTCAAGTCTTGCAAGTGTGTGTTATCATTAGGATGTTTCTAAGCACTTAACCTCATGATTCAGATGTTGTGTTGTTTTGAGAGAATTTTTTTATTTTAAAAAGGTTTCATTTGTTTTCGGGGTCTGTAATTTGCCGTCTTCAGCATTTCCTCTTTTTTTCCTGTATGCTGCTGCTGCTAAACTATGCATTTAGCATTTTTCCCCAAAGACTGTCCATAGTGAGTTTGTTTTTCAAATTCTGGCAATGAAAGAACACATGTGAACAAGGTTAGACCGCCAGGACCAATAGTGGGGTCTCCAGCAGTTTATCGAGAGAGATTCGGGTTTTTGCATAGACAGGAGGAGTAGAGCAGTACTGGTAGGGAATACTAAGGCAATGGGAGAGCTGAGACTTCCACCTAGTGGTGGAGATGCAGCACTGCAACATTACTTGAATTTTGTACAAGTATTTAATCAGAGGAAAAATGGCACTTTTACGTGAAATTATCAATGTTTGTTTTTGTTTGAGTGCAGTCTTACAAGGGTCTTCAGCAATAGCATGATTTTAGATCACTCGAGATGGAGTGAAGCCGAACCAACTTCAGTCAGTGCTGTTTATTCGGATGCCTCTCTACGATTACTTAAACTTGTTTTGTTTGCATTTCAAAGGAATTTTATTGGCTTCACCAGATCTTTTAATGGATAAGTATTTTGGATCACCAGTATCTTGAAGCCATACGCTGGTTTGTGAGATCAAGATAAAAAAAAACGTTCTCCTGTAGGAAATGGAGTAATGCAGAAGTGATAACCTTGATAGAATTAATACATGCTTTATAACATAAAGCTATATTTTGTCTATATGTAAATGTGTGTATATTTCTAAATATGAAAGTATATAAATCCATTCTTTAAATGTTTCCAGACAATGTAAGTAAAGGAGCCTATCGTTTTTCTTAAATGGACTAAAACCAGGCCTAATTGCACTGTTATATTAGAAATGATACTAGAAATGTTTTTTTTAATTGCTGAAGCTTTTGTGTTCAGCCTTGAATAACACAAAAAAAGAAAGAAAGAAAACAGAAAATTTTAGACTGATACCAGCAGTTCAGAGCCCTAAGAAAAGATCATACACCAGCTCCTTGGTAGATGAATACATTTTTGTTCACACAAAACCTCAAACAAATGTCTAGAATGAAAGGATCTAAAGAAACCTATTGTTTAGCCACTTTTTCTCGTTTAAACGAGCGAGGATAAACTTTGACCCAGTCACCGCTTCAGTCGTCACAGAGACAGGACCTTTAAAAAAAAAAAACATTGTGGGGGGGGGGGATCTATTTTTGTACAAATGTAATTTTATTCCTTGCTTATATATCCTCCCTTCCTTTCCTCTTTCTGTGGGCTGTTGTATACATTGTATAAATGTTGATTTGAAGAGGAAAAATTCAAATCGGAGCATTTTAAAGTGGAGTAAGGAGTGACGTCAACACTTGACACCTTCGCTCTTTTCGCCTCTACTTTGCCTTTTGGTTTCTTTCTTTTGCCATCTCAAAGAGAAGGATTGTCCTCTCATCATATTTTGTCTTATTTTTATGAAAATGAAAAAAAGTCATCTGTTCTACTTTGTGAGTTGTTCTTTGATGTTTTGTCTTTCAATCAAATTAAACATCTAATTAAAAAATGATATGCGTTATGTCTTCACTAATCTAGTTGGACCAACATGAGTTAAAAAACATTTTCCATGATTTCAAGTACAGTAAGGAAGTTATTGCCTCATACGACACAATATAACGCATAAACGTTTTATTAAGTCAGGTTTATGAGCATTTTCTGATTCTGAAGTCGATCCAACCACAGTAATAACTAAAGTGGGGTGGCTTTTTTCTATTAAATACAAATGTTACCAGCGTACACAATTCTGAAACAAATACTAAATAACAAGTGTGTTCTGTCCAAGTAGGCAAGGAAGGCAATGCATCTTCAAAAAATGGAAATGGACCGTGAGCAATCAGTTTAGTGAAATGAAAGGAAAATCATGTCTGTAACCATTGTGAATTAATACGAATTATTAATTACCTTTATTATTAACATGAAAATCTCTTGCTAATAGGAGCACAACCGTACAGAGGAGGCTCGTGGCGAACCCCAAGGTGCCTGGATGTTGCTGTGTGATGTAGAAGACTGCTGTCATTGACAGTCAATGGATATTCACCCACTCGCAACACACCAGTCTATCCTATGGTGGGGCAATATCCCTATATAGAATGCAATTATATGATATACATTCCAATAGTAAACTATCGTCATATGCATGACATGTTTGTATGGCAAAAATAGCAGGATGTTACTTTAAAAAAAAAAAAAGCACAACTAACTAGTTCTCCTCTTCAAATTTGTTCAGGATGTTCTTAGACGGTGCCTCCTCGATGTTGTCGACACACCTACTTTAGAGGAGGTTTTAGAATGAGTGGTTTTGCAAAAAGTAGAGCTAATGAAAAGCAGCTGAGCTTTAGGAACAGTTTTGTAGGGGAGCTCTCCACCCTTAGACAAAATAACACAGGTGATCTGGATCTGACATTTCTACAAGAGAGAAGAAAAAAAATATGGCTAATAGCAGGCCAGGGCAACCAAATAATTCAATTTGAGGATTCTGAGACCAAGTGGGTAGAAGAACATAACAGAGGAACAACAACAAAAAAACAATTTGATGGGGCCATACTTCTGCTGAAGGGAAGCTGAAGCTGCACTGTAAAGTCCTGGACTGATTGTAATTTCAGATTGTATTTGTACTGTTCCCTCTCATCCTGATGTAACAAATGAGGGTCATCTTTACCACAAACTCTCTAGGAAGTCTCTTTAAGAGTCTTTTTTTTTCTTTTTTAAAGAACATTTGAACATCATTTAAAATGATTCTGTAGACATTTTTGGTAAGGGTTGATGACAGTTATTAAACGCCAACTAGATCACCTCGACAATCCAGCATGATAGTCTTTGTTTGGACAAAGGCGACCATTACTTAACTCACCATAAGAGTAAAAATAACTGATCCTTCTGTCTGAAAGAAGCAGTAGATTTAATCTGTATCCGAGTGAGAGAAAGGCCGTTGAAAAGCCGCCAGATGAATACACTGATTCACAAATTGCTGTAACAGAACTTTGGGAATAAGGGTCTGATTAGGCAGAAGAATAAGCCCAGAATCCTCCGGCTAAAGTGTAAGAAAGATTCACTCACTGACAGGGCATGAAGTTCACCAACACGTTTAGCAGAAGCAATAGTCAATAGAAATGAAACTTTCAAGAACAACCACTTCATTTCATGAATAACCACTTAAACACTCCTTCGTGTTGAAGGAGACCTAGCGTTGCTGATAGTGTACACTCCTGCTGGTTCACAATCCATTAACTGTGAACTGGATCCAATGGCCAAACCTGCTGCTGAAGACTAGCTGGATCTGGGTGCTGCCAAACATGGTCCCGCAGCTGAGAAAGAAGGTCCCGTCTGATGGGAAGCCTCCATGGTAGGAGAAGGAGAGGAAACCATGGCCTGGCTGGCCATCGAGGTGCCACTAAAAGCACCCTGTGCTTAAATAGGAAATAATAGTGTAGTGTCTCCCAAAGAAGTGGAAAAGAAGGAAACGCATACAACAGGTAACTAGCCCACTCGTGGGCTAACACATTCTGTCCTAATAGGCTGAAAGTCTAGGCTCTCGCAAACCTTTCTGAGGCAAACAGGTCGACCTCTGCCTTGCCAAAAACGTTGCCAAACCGGGTAAAGTCTCCATTACCCTGGGAGCAGCAGATCCCTGGACAGAGCATCCGCCACTTGATTGCCCTCGATTAAGCTAGATGGCGCTGAAACCATGTGAGGATTTTGCGAGTTAGCTGTAAAGATACAAGAGACCTGGTACCCTGATGAAAGATTCAGATAAAAGACCATTGACATGTTGTCGGACCGGACAAGCACATGACGACCCATCAGATTTGGTAAAAAGAGTTGTAGAGCTAGCTACACTGCCTTCAATTCCAGGACATTATGTTCTAAGTCCTCCTTTGGCTACCAGTGACCACCAATCCCCCTCTGGTTTCACGTTGACCCCCATCCTATCAGTGAAGCATTAGTCATGATAACCTCCCAACGAGAAGACACCACCCCTAGTGGCACTCCGGCTTTCAGAAATGTTTTCAGTGCACATACACAGGCAGGAGAAACATCAGTCATGCGATCATTTTATCTTGCCACGCTGTTGCTCCACCTCTGAAGAGGCTGTCTTTGACCTCTTCCTAGGCACATTGGGACCTGTAAGTGCACTGGAGAATTGTCCTCACATGATGGCGTTGTAAACGCATTACTATCAGCAGTCTGCCTGAAGAACATGTTGTTTTTGAACGGGCTGAGCAGTTGATTTGTCAAGACCAAAAAAAGTCAGGGCCGTCTGCAGAACAGATCTAATGTCATCTGGAGAAGATGGGCTCATACCTGATGAATGTAGACCCACCGCTCGACCCACCTGCAGCAGATAGGAGAAAACATCCTGTGTTGTTGCTTCTGTTTTCTCTGTGAAAAATCACTTTCAGAGTCATGGGATTTTGATGCCTGAAGATAAGACTTTATTACAAGTAAAAAAAGCCGAGTTAGTCTGCAGAGTGACCGACCAGTTCTCACTCTCTTTTATACCGTTTTCCTATAGCTTTCCCCCAAGGTGGGGCACAATACATCATATATCTTTTCAAACACTGCACCAATATTGTTGACCAATTCTTCCATTTTTAGTTGTGAATTCAGTGGTAACACTTTATAATTATGTTCAGTTTTAAGTCACTTATACGTTAATGATAAACTAATCATTTAGAAAATATGACTATATACGTTCATAAATGATTAATAGTGGTATGCTAACGATTTACATATGTGTTGTAAGTTATCTTAAAACAACTGTAAATCATCAAATAAATCAAACAGATCATTAGTAGATGGGTTATATGTTACTAATAGATACATTATTTATCACTTATAAATTATTGAAGTAGGTGCAATGCCCGTGCAAAATCTGTTTTTGTGTGTTTTTAGTAATCGTTGGTTTGGTATGTTTGAGTTGCTGAATAGCCTAGGCTACTATTACACGTGGAGCCTAAACTCTGAGAAAACGATAACGTTAAGCGCACCAGAATAAAATATAAATTTCAGAATTAAAGGTGCTCTAAGCGATGTCGGGTGATGTCACTTCTTGTTGACGTTTAAAGTATTGTCAAACAAAACGGAGGCTAGCTAGACCCTCCCTCCTCCTCATCCATGCACTAACCTCTCAAACCCCTCCCCCAAATCCTTCTTGTCAGTTATTGGCTGGAACAGTTTGTTATGTTTCGTGGTGCGGGTTATCCCAGGGCCAGTTTGTTTTTGTTGCCATTTGTGGAGCCTGGGGTGTATGCAGACACTTTTTTTACAGTGTGTTCAGGGGACAGGCAGCTAGCGGATAGTGAGGAGATGTTTGCTGTATGTGACAAAAAAAATGTTTGGCCTAAAAAACGCATGACATCGCTTAGAGCACCTTTAAACAGTGTAGCTGACTTACAGATTCAGTTAACATCCACAAATGATTAAGTGCGACGATTCAGGGGAGGTTCAGACCTTGGCTGGAGCAGAAACACAGTGAACTCCAAAAAAAACAATACGCTTGAGCAAACAGTTTGTGAATAGGCTACTACAAATGATGGCCGTGAATAAAATATAAGATTCAGATATTTTTAAACCCCAACCCTCTAATGTCAGAATGTTTATTTTTAACCTTCTAAACATCATCTAAACATCTTCAATGTGTGCTTCTTTTACCGAGATATGCGCATAACAGACAGACAGACGTTTCTGTAATTTATAGATAGATGTAGACTATGTGTGTCTGTGTATAGGCTATAATATTTATATATACTGTAGACTATTTGTGTGTGTATACTGTATATTTTTTTAATCGCAATTAATCGATTTGACAGTAGCCTATGTATGTGCAAAATCAGTTTTTGTGTGTTTTTTTAGTAATTGTTGGTTTGGTGTGTTTGAGTGATCATTGTTACAATTACACAGGAAAAGTTCAGTGAAATTTGTGCATGGTTGAAAGGAAATACTGATACTGACATAATGACATACAATAAATATGGAAAATTGAACTACATCTAAAACTAACTACTGACAACTAACTCCTCCTGAATAACTACAATATTCAGAAGTAAACAGTGTAGCTAACTTAATGTATTAGGAAATACTGATGATACTGACATAATGACATACAATAAATATGGAAAATTGAACTACATATAAAATTAAAGCTGCAAGCAGGCAGCGACGAAAAGGGCCCTCGCACCCGTGCCACCACTACCCGGCGGCTTTAGGAAAACAGAGCACAGTGGGCAGTACGTAAATATAGGAGGACTGTGTTAAAGTGATTTGTATTTGCCACACTTTTTGCTACCAGCAGGTGGCGCTATTGCTTTGACCGAATATGAGCAAGGTCATGTGTTCAGGACAGGACTCTTATCAAACATGTGAAGTTTGGGGCAGATCGGATATTGTATAGCTGAGTTACTGCAGGCTGTCTGTGGTTGCCTAGCAACATCGGAACTGCAAGCAAAATTGACAAAGAACTTCTCTGATTATGCATATTTCACCCAGAGGCAGAAATTGGGTTTGCACATCTACATTTGTCAGTTCACCAAGGGCACACCCTTCGACGAAAACTCAAGATCTTCGCAATTTAACATCGCAAAGGCCTTAAGATCACATTTACCAAATTTGAAGAGGATCAGATCAAAACTGTAGGAGGAGTTCGTTAAAGTACAACGTCTGGAAATGGCAAAAACTACACAAAATCTGAGAGGAAATTCAAAATAGCTGACTTCCTGTTGTGTTTAGGGCTATGCTCCAAGATACTTTTTTGTAAGTATTGTGTCATTACATGTATATACCGAACTTCACACCTGTACGTCAAACGTAGAGCCGGGGCAATAATGTAGGGGGCGCTATTGAGCCATTTTGCCCCACACATTTGTCAGGCCGCCGAGAGCACACCCTTCGACGAAAACTCAAGATCTTTGCAATTTAACGTCGCAAATGCCTTAAGATTACACTCACCAAATTTGAAGAGGATCAGATCAAAACTGTAGGAGGAGTTTGTTAAAGTACAACATCAGGAAATTACGAAAAATGCACAAAATCTAGGAGGAAGTTCAAAATAGCAGACTTCCTGTTGTGATTAGGGCTATGCTCCAAGATACTTTTTTGTAGGTATTGGGTCATTACATGTATGTACCAAAATTTCATACCTGTACGTGAAACGTAGAGCCGGGGCAAAATGTGGGGGCAATAATTTACAGAATTTGCCCCACCCAATTTTGAAAACCATATCACACGTAAATTTTCAGCACTTTTGAAGCGTGTGCAAAGTTTCATGAGTTTTCGAGCATGTTTAGGCCCTCTAAAAAGCGATTCATTTAGGAGAAGAAGAAGAAGCGGAATAATAATAAACGGAGCAAAAACAATAGGGTCCTCTCACCATCGGTGCTCGGGCCCTAATAAACAGAGCAAAAACAATAGGGTCCTCTCACCATCGGTGCTCGGGCCCTAATAAACAGAGCAAAAACAATAGGGTCCTCTCACCATCGGTGTTCGGGCCCTAATAAACAGAGCAAAAACAATAGGGTCCTCTCACCATCGGTGCTCGGGCCCTAATAAACAGAGTAAAAACAATAGGGTACTCTCACCATCGGTGCTCGGGCCCTAATAAACAGAGTAAAAACAATAGGGTACTCTCACCATCGGTGCTCGGGCCCTAATAAACAGAGTAAAAACAATAGGGTACTCTCACCATCGGTGCTCGGGCCCTAATAAACAGAGTAAAAACAATAGGGTACTCTCACCATCGGTGCTCGGGCCCTAATAAACGGAGCAAAAACAATAGGGTCCTCTCACCATCGGTGCTCGGGCCCTAATAAACAGAGTAAAAACAATAGGGTACTCTGACCATCGGTGCTCGGGCCCTAATAAACAGAGTAAAAACAATAGGGTCCTCTCACCATCGGTGCTCGGGCCCTAATAAACAGAGTAAAAACAATAGGGTACTCTGACCATCGGTGCTCGGGCCCTAATAAACAGAGCAAAAACAATAGGGTCCTCTCACCATCGGTGCTCGGGCCCTAATAAACAGAGTAAAAACAATAGGGTACTCTCACCATCGGTGCTCGGGCCCTAATAAACAGAGTAAAAACAATAGGGTACTCTCACCATCGGTGCTCGGGCCCTAATAAACAGAGTAAAAACAATAGGGTACTCTCACCATCGGTGTAGGGCCCTAACTAACTACTTCTGAATAACTACAATATTCAGAAGTAAACAATGTAGCTGACTTAATGTTTAGCTGACAGAATGTTTATTTTGTACACAATTTTTAAACCACAACCCTCTCTAATGTCAGAATGTTTATTTTTAAACCACAACTTCAATATGTGCTTCTTTTACCGATATATTTGATGATATCTTTTGCATTTCTAATCCAAACAAACTCAAACTCGGCACTGCACTTACTCGTGCCCGTAGCAACACACCTGTCAAGTTTGAAATCCATCGGTCTAACAGTTCGAGAGATATGCGATTAACAGACAGACAGACAGACGTTCCTGTAATTTATAAGTGGATTTAAACAAATCTTTGAATATCTATATCTTAAAAACATTTAATTTCACAGACCTTGCAGACGAATCCAGCTGTCCGATATTCTGAAGTGTGCATTTGTAGCCTGCATAAACATGTTAGCCTACTCTTTACGTGACGGTCAGTCTGTGTGGACAGGAGTCAGATTATAATACACAAACTTTAAATCCTTGATTTCAAACTATGCTGCGCTATATTCAGTCCCCCTACTAAGTCTGCTCTCTAAGATATCGGTCATTAAAAAAAAAACAATATCGGTCAACCACTATTACTATACCAACAGAATTTAGAAGTCAAATATTAAAGCTAACGTTAGACCTCCTGAAAAAAATCATGCCTCCAAAAATAACGTGAAATATGATGTAGCCTACGGTATATCATGAGTAGCCTAATTTTTATTTTTGTTAGAAACTCTGTGTAATGTAGCATTAGCCTACAGAGACCGTCATGTTTTAGCTTTTTTTCTAAATTAAATAAAATAAACTATTTAAACACTTTAGACGAGATGCCAATTCTAATAAACAAAACATTTCACAAAATCAAGTTTAAGCGTAGGCTACTTGGGCTGTTCTCCACAACCTCTGATGTAGGAGAAGCCTCTTGGTTGTTTGTTCAGGTGATAGTCGCTTCTTCTCGAATTCTCATTGAACCCAAAAGCAAATTGCTTGATTTGCTTCAATTGTTTGATACTCATCGTTTCTGCTCGAAGTTATGTAATGGCGCGTCACTCAGAGAGCTCCTTTTTTTCTCACCTCACTCCTAGCTCTTGCTGCGGAATGCATCACTGTGACGTCACCTAACCATGTGTTGTCATTGGTGCTTACATTAAGCGTGCGGTGTTGATTCGTGCGACGTGCTTGGGAGAGAGAACTTTTTGCCTCTGAAGTAGTATTTGGAAATATGATAAATCTATCTCTGTAATCATGCCAAGGCTATACAGTTCAAAATTGTAGGATGCATCCAACCCGTATGGATTTAACCCTTTCTCCTCTATACCTTAATAAGTGCAAAACACAAATTAGTACTTGTTCACTGTCTTTGGTCATGGTAATCAGTTATAAAAATATTGGGCCAAGATAGTTTCTGAAAGGAGTAAGATCTTTGATAATAAGTGGTTTAGGATCCTTTATTTTTGACCCTTGGTCTGTCTGATGAAGCTTTGATTTTGAAGAAAAAAAGACAGCTAGGCAAAACATATTACTGAGGTCACAAGAGTCTCCGGCTACATTGGGCTGGCACACGATTTTGATGGAACTACTAGGTTACTCACGTAACCTCAGTTCCCTGAGTTAGGGAACGAGTATTGCGTAGCTATACGCAGTGGGGGAAACTCCTTTTCCTCGATTTACTGAAGCCTTTATGTAAAGCGCATTTGCAGCTGCACAGCTAGAACATGAGCGTCTGGCTCGCTCATAGGCTGCGCTGCGGCAACTGCACATCCAATGGCGCAGGCGCCTCTGACGTGCAACCAATGAGATCACTCTGCGTCATACACGTCAGAGCCCGCCAAGGGGGCGTGACCTCAGTCTATAATAGTCCCCGAATTCGCCATTATAGCAGGTTTAACGACTGAAGCGACAACTTGCCATGTTACTATAGTGCGGCTGGCTACGCAATACTCGTTCCCTAACTCAGGGAACTGAGGTTACGTGAGTAACCGAGTAGTTCCCTTTCGAACGGTCACTTCGTATTGCGTAGCTATACGCAGTGGGGACGCCATGCAAAACGCCGCACTGAGTAACTGGCTGCCACTGCAACTCAGGCCCCTGAGCATACAGAACAAGCCATAACCGCATAATTATGTATAAATAGACCAGACACCGTCAGGTCTAAAATAGTACACATCAGTTAGAAATAACCCAACATACTACACCAATGAACCCAGACACTGTCGGGGTTATTGGTATATGAACATATAACCAGTCAAGTGGGTTTATATATGAAATTATAACCGGCCAAAGCAGGTTTTATATATGTATGGAATATAACCGGCAAAAGCGGGTTTTATATATGTCATATAACCGGCCAAAGCGGGTTTTATATATATGTAAATATAACCGGCAACAGCGGGTTTATGCATGAATACAACCAGCCAGCAGCGGGTTTTATATATATATGTGAATTTGATAGTGCACAGTAATATATGACAAGACCAGCCACCGACGGGTCTTAATCATACCGAAAGCACCTTCGCCTGCAGGGAAGGCACTTCCCTATTATAGAAACTCATAAATGTGGAAGACGAGGACCAGCCGGCCGCATCACAAATATCACTAATGGGAATGCCAGATGACCAAGCCCATGACGAGACATACCTCTGGTCGTATGGGCCTTGATACCTATAGGGCAAACTTGACCCGCTGCGGAATAAGCCATAGAAATAGCATCCACTATCCATCTAGACAGTCTTTGCTTAGTGACTGGATCCCCCTTGGATCTACCACCAAAGCAGACAAAAAGCTGTTCTGATTGTCTAAAAGACGCAGAAAGCTCCCGATAGATTCTCAGCGCTCAGACAGGGCAGAGAAGATTAACCTCTCCATCCTCTGCAGAAGGAGGGAGGGCTGATAATGTCACCACCTGTGCTCTGAACAGTGTTGAGAGCACTTTAGGAACGTAACCATGTCTGGGCTTGAGGATGACTCTGGAGTCATCTGGACCCAACTCCAAACATGCAGGGCTCACAGAGAGCGCCTGCAGATCTCCCACTCGTTTGATAGATGCCAACGCCATAAGGAGAGCGGTCTTCAGCGAGAGGGTTTTTAGATCAACCGATTGGAGCGGTTCGAAAGGCGGACCTTTCAGAGCCCCCAGGACCGTGGAGAGGTCCAGAGGCGGCACAGACGGAGGCCTGGAGGGGTTCATTCTCCTCGCACCTTTCAGGAATCTTACGACCAGGTCGTTTCTTCCCAGTGACTGGCCAGCCGTCAGAACATGATGTGCTGCTATGGCTGCCACATACACTTTGAGCGTGGACGGGGAGCAACCCGCGTCCAGCAGCTCCTGTAAGAATGAGCGAACCACTGATATCACACATGACTCTGGGTCAGCCTGATTTTTCGAGCACCAGCTGGAAAAACCTGACCATTTTGAAGCATACAGGCGCCGAGTCGACGGGGCCCTGGCTTCAGATATAGTGCTTAAAACCTTCTCAGGAAGGTCCTTGGGTACCCGTTGAGGGGCCAAACATGAAGGGCCCATAAATCGGGTCTCGGATGCCACAATGTCCCGTTCACCTGTGTGAGGAGGTCTTTCCTCAGTGGGACAGGCCATGGGATTGTGTCCGATAACTGAACTAGTTCCGGGAACCACGATCTGGTTTTCCAGAGAGGGGCCACCAGAAGGACTGGGCACCTGCTCTCTCTGACCCGTTTGATGACTTGTGGAATCATCGAGACGGGGGGGGGAAAGGCATAAAAGGGACGTTTGGGCCAGACATGGGCCAGCGCGTCCCTGTTCTTCGAGAAGAACAATTTGCAGTGGGTGTTGATTCTCGAGGCGAAAAGGTCGATTTCGGCCTCGCCAAACACCTTCCATATTAGACTGACCGTCTGTGGGTTCAGGGACCACTCGCCGAGGGGAGTGTTGTCCCATGAAAGCATATTCGCGCCCACATTCTGGACGCCCGGGATATGCGCTGCTCTCAGAGAGCTCAGGTTGGTTTGTGCCCATATAGAGGAGGTCTCTCGCCATCGCATGCAGGTTCCCTGACCTGATGCCCCCCTGGCGATTCATGTAGGCCACCACTGACGTATTGTCTGTGCGGACTAAGACGTAGTGACCTCTGAGGTTCGACAGAAATGCCTTCAGGGCCAACCCAACTGCTTTCATCTCCAGACAGTTGATATTTAAGCTCTGCTCCGTGCTCGACCAGAGGCCGGATGCAGGCATGCCCTCGTGCAGCGCTCCCCAACCCAGGTTGGACGCATCTGTAAGAACCACTTTCCTCCTGGAAATTGTTCCCATTGTCACCCCCTCGTGGTGCCAGTTCTGAGCCCGCCAGGGAATCAGGGTTCTTAAACAACCGTGATTCACCATAACGCGCAAGCTGCCTGACTGCCATGCATGAGTTGGCACACAGCGTTTCAGCCAATGCTGCATCGGGCGCATGCGCAGTAATCCCATGCGGAGTACTGGCGATGCTGCTGCCATGAGACCAAGCAGTTTCTGAAATGTCTTCAGTGGCGCGCGCTCGCGCAATCTGAAAGTGCCTGCAAGCGCTCGCACCGAGAGCGCGCGCTCTGTGTGAGTCACGCTGTCATAGCTCTCGAGTCTAAAACTGTGCCCAGAAAGATCATGCTCTGGCTGGGGGTTAGTTTGCTTTTTGAAACATTGATTGTGAAACCCAGGCATTTTAGATGGCCGAGAATCAAATCCCTGTGAGCTAATAGCTCGATTCTCGACTGTGCCCGCACCAGCCAGTCGTCGAGATAATTTAACATGCGCACTCCCTGAAATCTCAGAGGAGAAAGCGCTGCATCCATACACTTCGTGAATGTACGGGGTGCCAACGATAGACCGATCGGCAGAACGGTGTATTGATAAGCCCGGCCCTCGAAGGCGAATCTCAAGAATGGCCTGTGACGAGGATTTATTTGAATGTGAAAGTAAGCATCTTTCAGATCCATTGTGACAAACCAATCCCCCGGGCGCACTTGCGCGAGGATATGTTTGATAGTTAACAATTTGAACGGCCGTCTCATGAGAGCTTTGTTCAAATGTCTCAAATCTAGAATGGGTCTGAGACCGCCGTCTTTTTTCGGAATCAGAAAATAGCGGCTGTAAAAACCCATATTTTTTAGCGCGGGGGGGACTAATTCTATCGCCCCTTTTGCTAATAGATTTTGTACTTCGGTGCGAAGCACGTGACCCACGTTGCTTCTCACCGAAGTCTCGAGAACCGCCTGAAATTCCGGGGGTCTGCGAGCGAATTGGAGCGAGTAACCTCGCTTTATAGTGTTTATGACCCAACTCGACACATCGGGGATGGCTTGCCAGGCTAGAACCCGTGTGGCTAGGGCTTGACACACTGATTGGGGCTGGTCGCCTAACGTAGGGGGACCTGATACCCTTATATTGTGATTTGTGCACACATTGAGTATTGGACTGACTGTACAAGCATTTGCGTGTGGGGAAGTCAGTGTTACAACGGGGGAGGGGCCACCTAGTGAAGGGGGACCGTGAACCCATATATTGTGATTTGTGCACACATTGAATGTTGGACTGACTGCACAAGCATTTGCGTGTGGGGAAGTCAGTGTTACAACAGGGGAGGGACCGCCTAGTGAAGGGGAACCGTGAACCCATGTGTTGTGCTTGTGAAACTGATAGCTAACATTTTGAACGGCCGTCTCATGAGAGCTTTGTTCAAATGTCTCAGATCTAGAGTGGGTCTGAGGCCGCCGTCATTTTTCGGAATTAGAAAATAGCGGCTGTAAAAACCCGTATGTTTTAGCTCAGGGGGGACTAATTCTATCACCCCTTTTGCTAATGAATTCTGTACATCGGTGCGAAGCATGTGACCCACGTTGCTTCTCACCGAAGTCTCGAGAACCGCCTGAAACTTTGGGGGTCTGCGAGCGAATTGGAGCGAGTTGCCTCGCTTTATAGCGTTTATAACTCAACTCGACACATCGGGGATAGCTTGCCAGGCTATAACCCGTGTGGCTAGGGCTTGACACACTGATTGGGACGGGCCGCCTAACATAGGGGGACCTGATGCCCTTATATTGTGATTTTTGCACACATTGAGTGTTGGACTGACTGTACAAGCATTTGCGCGTGGGGAAGTCAGTGTTACAACAGGGGAGGGGCCGCCTAGTGAAGGGGGACCGTGAACCCATATATTGTGATTTGTGCACACATTGAATGTTGGACTGACTGCACAAGCATTTGCGTGTGGGGAAGTCAGTGTTAAAACAGGGGAGGGGCCGCCTAGTGAAGGGGGACCGTGAACCCATATATTGTGATTTGTGCACACATTGAATGTTGGACTGACTGCACAAGCATTTGCGTGTGGGGAAGTCAGTATTACAACAAGGGAGGGGCCGCCTAGTGAAGGGGGACCGTGAACCCATGTGTTGTGCTCGTGTGCTTTATTTGGGTCGCCGTGAAAACGGCGTTTGTTTGCAAAGACGCGCTCACTGCTGCGGGCCTGTTTACAATAATAAAATCCCCAGCCGCCTGAACTGTACAGGGGGCTGTGGGAAGTTTTGCTGGCTTCTTTGAGGGTGGTCCGGCAAGCGTGGGACACGTGCCCTCTCTTTCCTTTGCGTGCTAGGACGGCTTTGGCGGGAAGCGTTCGGCATCAGCCGCAGGGCGGGGCTGAGAGGCCTGTTTCGCGGGCTTTGCTGGTCGGCGCCAGCTAGCACGGTTAGTTCCACTCGAGCTCGAGGTCCGCGACGGCCTGTGTTAGGATCCGAAGCATTTCAGCGTCGGAGTTAGTCCTGCCTCGCTGGGTCCGCCGAAAGAGACGAGGCCCGCCACGTGGTGGTGGGGGGGCGCTGATCTCCCTCGAACGGGACCGGAGATGACTGAGCTGGAGTGAGTGAAGCACGCGGGGACGTGGCCGGCGTGCATTCACAAACGTCCGTGCTCTCTGGATGCCGTTGGCTGCGGCGCTTCTTCTTCCTCGGCTGAAGTAGGGCCGGAGAAGGGAGCGCGGGTGATGCGGCGCCGCCGTCTCGAGAGAGAGCTAACGTTAGCCGAGTTCGCAGCACGGAGATAGGCATGCACGCGCAGGCCGCACATCCGCCGACAGAGAGTGCATTCTCTGCGTGGTAGAGTCCCAGGCATGAAATGCAGCTCGCGTGTTCGTAGGCCTCGCATAACACGAGGCATATGGAACAACGCTGATACAGATATAAACACATAATAAACAGATATTGAAAAGGATATCGCCGGATAGCCACAGGAGAGACGGCGTCAGGAGAAACACGGTTGAGATGTGTAGTCTGCTGAACTGTAGCTCGCTCAGGCTGAAGGCTTGTTCGACGGCGAAGGCTCAATAAATGGTCAGAGACGTGAAGTTTGTCGCTGAAGGAGTAAAATCTGCTATAATGGCGAATTCGGGGACTATTATAGACTGAGGTCACGCCCCCTTGGCGGGCTCTGACGTGTATGACGCAGAGTGATCTCATTGGTTGCACGTCAGAGGCGCCTGCGCCATTGGATGTGCAGTTGCCGCAGCGCAGCCTATGAGCGAGCCAGACGCTCATGTTCTAGCTGTGCAGCTGCAAATGCGCTTTACATAAAGGCTTCAGTAAATCGAGGAAAAGGAGTTTCCCCCACTGCGTATAGCTACGCAATACGAAGTGACCGTTCGAAAGGGAACTATTTCCGCTGGAATATTTAACTTGGTCAGCCTGACCAGTTTTATAATGTCTGGAAGCCCTATATCAATAGGGAACTGTCAACTATTCTGCTGGAGAGTTTTCCCGTTCATGTGCCTCAAGTGAGTAGGCTACATAATTTGAAATTGTAATGTACAGCAGTTATATATTTTTATTTAGTGTTATTTTTTAATTATTTTTACTTAGATTATCTTATATGTAGCCTATTTATTTACCTTGATTACCTTTTTTTTTATCCTTTATGTGCTCATTACTTTCGCCTTTTCCCCCCTTAATTGTGGTTGAAATTTTTGTTGTGCTTTCTGCTAAAGTTGGAAAATGTTCAATAAATATATTTGAAATAAAGAGACAAACCTGACACACTTATAAATTCACTTCCTCTTTCACATCTGTTTCAATCATTTTAATTTGTTTAGCTATTGCACTTTGAATAAACCATCTCACAAATTTCAACAAATTATCCTTGCTTTATTATTGTTTAACCTATTATGAATTTATTAAATAACTAAACTTCAGCAACCTAGGGCAGCAATATTGTAAAGTCTGCAACATTTTAGGGAAACACTTTGTTCGAAAGGTCCTCATAAATAAAAAGCTTTCAGAAATAGGCCTATTCACTGATTATCACAGTCACAATTATGGTCTGGTTCATATATATTTTAAAGTACAGTAGTTGCTTGATTTTGCAGCAGTTTATGTACTTTAACCCTAGAATGTGTAATCAGGTTAAACTGACTTTTTTTTTAACAGTCACAAAGTTCTCAAATGTAGAACCTACTCAGACATTATGCAATTTCAGAGGCAGTAGAGAAAGGACATTTGAAAGGCCTAAACCAAAGGAAGAGGTGCAAACTCTGCCCAAAAGTTATGCTTAGAAAGGTGAAAATCTTTTGTGAAATTTTAATCTCTCTGTCTGAAAAGATTATTTTTTCATGGTCTCTGAGAAATGTGGTGAGTGACGGTTCATAATATACTTTAACTGTAAATTAAATTTAAATTAGTTTAGTAAAAGTACAACTGCATTTTAAAATGAATACATTTAATCTTTTGTAATGCTTATATTCAAGGAAAGTGGACAAATAAACATGTTTGATATTAAAATATTTGTGTATCATCCATTATTTTCATTATTCAAGTATTATAGGACAATTTTTTTTAAAGAAAACCATTCATTCCAATATGGGTCATTTTGACCCCTTTATGCATTCATGTAGGTTTTTTTGGTTCATGCATTCTAGACTTCAGTTATGAGTAGCTTATATCTTGATAAATTACACTCAGAAAAGCCTTGAAAGGAGACAAATAGAGAGGTCCATCCACTTGGAGGATTCTCACAATTGCTGTGTGACAAGAGGGAAAACGTACAGTCAGCCAGTCATAACAAAATAAACCTTTCTGTTAAACGCAATGTTTTCAACCCTAATGCACAGAAGATAATTTAACTATATCAGTTATATAAATGCATCGACAATGTTGTATTGATATAGAGGTAAAAAAATCTTTATTGAGTCACAGGTCATGTCCAAAGTGACTAAACGCAATACAGATACAATTCCTCATGCGGCCCGTCGTCACTGCAGTGCACTGGAAATCTGGCGAGTCCAGAAGCAGAGGATGGGTTTATGACAAACCATCATCCACATAAAGCAGAAAAAATAAAACAGTTTTGAAATACTCTCAGCTACTTGAGACCGTTAAAAAGACCACAGAACAAAAGGTAAACATATCAAAGAACAGAGAAGCTGCAAGTATGTACAAAATGTCAGGTACACAAAACATCTCAAGGCTCTTAATACATCGAGACTGCTTTTGGTCACAAGATATAAGGTTATGGCATATTCAGATCCCAGCAACACTCCCTGCGTATGTTGTGTAATTGTAACCAGATAATAGTTAGAAACAGTTTGTCCTTTACCAGATTGTGCAGGTAAGATATTTTTCTTTGTAGCTTAGAATGAATATTTACAGTTGGTGAAACTTCAGTCTACCAGTAACTTTAACTTTTATCTGATCTGACCAAACTGCTACTCGATCCCGATATATTGTAGTTTTATCAAAAGCACCAAAACTGATATGAACAAAGGTGTTACAGAAGGTTACAGATGTAGGAATAAAGTGAACTTTTGGCATACATCCTCTCTGTAACTGCAATAAGCCTTCATAACAAAAGAGAAAGGAATTTTATTGTTAGGACTGCCTAGACGACACTGAAAGCCACTGAAAACCATAAACGATGTCTGACAAATAGCTTAGCAACTATAACACAATGAATTGATTTAATTGCTGTTTGAACATTTACAGAAATAAACATGAAATAGTGGATGTTCAAAACATCCTTCTGCCACACAACACATTTCGTACATGGAGGTTTGATTTGACATCAGTAAGTCAAGGTAAGTATTTCAGGTGTTCACAGATGAAGTTTGCGAAACCTCTTCTTGGCCAAATAATGGAGAGAAGCTGCAAATCGCTCATGGAAATGACAAAATCAGGAAGAGAAATTTAATCCTCCAAACATTTCTGTGAAAATGGCCACTTAAAATGTGCCTAAGGCGTTCTGCTGGCTTCAGAAAGTGTGCAAACCATCACTGATTTTACAAAAAGGAAAAAAACAGACATGAACACTCTCTTAGGTCTGTGAATTTCAAACAAAGCTGCCTAGATTTACAGTCTGGTTAAAAGTTTTGCTGTATGCTTAAACTGATGAATGAGAGCTGGTGGCAAGGCAGAGAGAAAGTGATTGTTTAGTGCACATGAGTGGAGAGAGGGGTTCTGTGTTAGGAGAGGGTATGTCGGGGTAGGGTGCTTTCACCAATCCACTTGCCGAGCCTTGATGTCAATGTGAACGGCGTTGCGTGACCTTTCAAATGAAAAACTAAAGTCTCTCCCTCCCCACATAATGAATAGTAGAAAATTAATTAAAAAGAGAACAAAATAATAAAGTAAAATAAGCTTGAGGCTTAGCAGTCGCTCTTCCAAAGTTTGATGGTTTTGTCATTTTCTAGTGCTGCTGATGCGATGATATTTTCTGTGGGGTGACATGCGGTTGAGATCACCACATCTACAAAGAAAAAAACAAGATTAGTTTCAATCTACAGAGGTGCAGCTATTAAAATTTTCAGCAAAAAAAAAAAAAAAAAAGAAACAAATAAATGCATGTGCAAAAAAAAGATTTATCAACTGAGCCATAAACTGAAATTTGACAAACAGGAATGGAACTAAGTGTCCCTGAGCAAAGGGGGTTAATATCAAAAGTAGCAGTCAATATCTGGCGTCACCAGCTTCTCGTCCTCATGGACTGCACCAAATTCACCAGTTCTTGCTGCGAGATGTTTTTTTTTTTTCATTTTTATGGAAAAATTATTAAATATGACAACCAAAAGAAGCAAAGTATTACTGAAATAAAAGAAATGTGTCAAATTTAGCACTGCTTAGCTCAAGCTATTAGCAGGAAGTGTTTAAACTGTTGGGCTTAAGCTTCTTCGTGAAACATCCACTGAAGTTCTGCTCCTACCTGTGTGCCCCTGTAGTTTCTGTACAATCTCCTTGGTCTGAAGGTTCCAGATATAGACCATGTTGTCCTCTGAACCAGACACAATCCACTAAAAAAAGGAAAAAGACAAAACTCTTTCGAAATGTAAACTCACTTTCGGCAATAACAATTTAATGGTTCTGAACAACACTAATGATTGCCTGTGTTAGTGTGATATGCTTAGAAATTGATTGGTATAGTGTAGAGCCTACATACCTTTCCACCAGTGACAGAGAAATTAGCAAATATGCAGTACTTCTCATTTTTATGACCGGTATAAGTTTTCAAACACTAAACAAGGAATAATGATATTGTTATACAAAGATTAAGCATGATTTTTTTTTTTATTAAAACAATCCACTTACTAAACAGAAAAATTCTAACCTTTCCTTTGCTGTAGTCCCAAAGCTTCAAAGTGCTAAAACACAAAGGGAATGAATGCGTTTTGTTAAAGGCATCTAAATGGATTAATATAAATGTCATGACTATTCTCTTTTTTAAAAAGAATTAGCAGCATAAAAGGCTCAGAATAAAAGGAAATATATGACTCACTTATCCAGAGTGGCAGCCAGGATGTATTTGCCATTGGGGGAGAACTTCACAAAAGACACAGGTGGGTTGTCATCATCTGTTGAATATTTGCAAATGTATTCATTATTTATCATGACCGTTTATGCTTTAAAATCTTTTTCTTCTTACTTGAGATGTTGTACATTTAGTTGTATTTTACCAGTTTCTTGTTGGCTAAATGCTATGCGTGTTAGATAAGAACGGTGTTTCATAAAAACTAGCTATGTTTCCATCATTATATTTGTATGCGCATTTTGGGTTAGCATATTAAAAAAAAAGTTGGATGAAAACACAAAGATGTACAATGTACATCAATTCAAAAATGTGCATTAAAGTTGGCTTCTCTAATTGCAGCAACGTTCATTTTTATTACAGATATTTTGCACCAATTTACAAGTAACAATTTTGTTCTCTTGAAAACATGGGGTGTAAACAGTGGTTTATTCACAATGTTTTATGCGATATTCTAACTTTGTGCATAAGTTAAATTCTCTTTTTTGGATGGAAACATAGCTACTTTCAAGGAACATATTTTTGCCTTTGAAAATAGTCTGAACAAGTGCTTTTGTGTAAAACACTGGTCAACTTACCGATAAGTGTTTTAAGGCACTGGCCTGATGCTGTGTCCCAGATCCGGCTGTTTAAAAGTCAAATAAGTAGGTATGGTTGTTAGTTATGCATCTGACATATTTTCAAAATAATGTTCACGGCCAAAGCTCACTCACCAAAGTCCATCATAACTGCTGGACACAATCAATGAACCATCTCTGTTGAAATGAACCTATAATAAACAAAAAATACACAATTCAAAAAGAAAATATCACTTAAAAGTATATCACCCACCCAATGTACACGGTTGTGAATTTGACTATTTGATCATCATAGGTCAAGAGGGAAAGAGGAGGAGAGAGAGAAAGAAAAAAAACACACCGCAGAGACGGGGTCCGAGTGAGCTGGTAGCGTCTTCAGACATTTCCCCGTTTTCACATCCCAAATTCTCACGCTCTCATCAAACTGCCGAGGAGATAATAATTAGAATGCATCATGCATGTATGCCATAATTAACAAAAATGTAAAATATAAAAATGATGAATGGACTTACAGATCCAGATACAATGAGATTGGACTGGGGGTTAAAGTTACAGCAAAATACGTAGTTGCTGTGACCCTTCAGTGTTTTTAAACACTTTCCCTGTCAAAAAACAGAAAGGGAAAAGGAATATGATAAACTGTGCCATAACAATTAAAGCTCTATATTAAAAGGTTCAGCTTTGTGATGTTGACTTACAGAGCTCACATCCCAGATCTTCAGGGTCTTGTCATCGGAAGCGGAGACCAGGAGGTTGGAGTCAGAGGACCAGGCCACGTCTGAGATGCCCTGCAAATGAGAGCAAACCAGGTCAGTCACCTCGTGCAGTAAGAGCAGCACTACTCTTGAGATCAAGGATCTTTTCAGATACTCACAAGTTTGTGTCCAGATATTGTCTTCTCAAACTTGCCATCATATGCACCCCATATTTTGATCAACTTATCAGCAGCTGGATCAACGGAAACAATTTTTTTTTTATTATTATTGTTAAAAACAACATTCATTAAAAGGTTAATAATTAATTAAATCATAAATGGTTGAATTAAATAAAAAAAATTGCGCTACAATTAAAACAAATTTGAAATCATGGTTTGGTTTAGTGTGATCACTGGTGCCATGTGGAATGGCTTGGTTCACAGTAAATGCTGCTCACGAACTCGTAATCTGCATGTCAATTATAACATGCATTTGGGAACCCATTGTGCACCTGGACCACTTTATCTTCACATCTGCAGAATTCCCCCCCCAAAAAAACTGTTCTAAAGATTACAAACTTTACTTCTATAAAGAAACATTTAAAACCTTTTGTCAACTAAACACAGACTTAAAAGGTATCCCTGTAATTTTCTGCTAAAATAAATAAATATATTAGGGTGTAACAGTACACGGGTGTCTTCCGTGTTAAGTACGTACCTCGGTTTTGGGGTCACAGTCAACAACAAATCCTAGGGTTTTTGTCCATTTATTTTGAACAGACAGTAGTGCAAATTACAGTTTGTTCCACCTAGCAACACGTAGTCCCCCCTGAGGTAGTTGGTACAGTACAGCCTCCTTTAGTGTATTAAGCAGTAAACAGAATGAACTCTTGTAAAGGCCGTTTTGTTATAGGGCTAATAAAAAAACAAAAGTTATTTGGTCCCAATCAGCTATAACACTGAAAGGTTTTTGTACTCCTGTAGTCTTTTTCTCTCTAGCTCCAGTGACTGGCACATCTGGATGATGTCGTTTGATTAACGTGTTGTGCCTTGCCTACGCTGTCATTTTCTCAGCGCGTGAGTTTATTAACATGCTGGGACAATGGCGGATGCACAAAGTTCACTGTTACACTTTTACAAGAAATCACGGAAAGATAAGCAAGAAGGAGAAAAAGAGCCTACTTCACCTTTCCACGAGGAGACAGCGAGAGAAGCGGCATCTTAGGCTTCCTATTTCCAGGACACGCATATTTCATCATTGGACTTCCACGACACAAATCGGCACAATGCCGAATGAATTTTGTCTCATTAGAACAGGGGAAACTACTTAAAATACTCTGTCACTTATGGTCATAAAGATAAGCGTTTTTATTTGTGTACACTCACAATAAAAAAACAAAAAAAAACACTACATTTGAAAAATAAAGACGACAAACAGGATGCCGCTTTCTGCCGTCCCGGTTCCCTTTCCGTGAAGTTTGTGGAAACATTTATCGAAACAGCGTATAGGCTATCAGAACTCTTGTTTTGGTGGATAGATTGAAAAGACAATCTATTGTGGCAGTTAGCAAACAGCATTGCATTACTGCGTGCACCACATTCTGGATTGGTGTGTGGACTGACTGTATTTGTCATCTGACTGTATGCACCAAACCGTGATGAATACATGTACCGTTACCCCCCTAATCTCTCTCTCTCTCTAAAAATATATGCCTTATATACATATATATATGTATAAATGAAATATATCTAAATTAACGTAGAGTTGTGAGAAAAAAGGTTCGTCAGGTTCAAGAAAATTTTGACTGGCAAATTATTTTTGGGAAGCCCTATGCTATAAGCTGTAACTATTCTCAATGAGTATGAGTGCTGTATTTATACAAGTACTTACATGAGCTGGCGAGCCACTCCCCACTTGGACTGAACTTGACAGAAGAGACTGCTTTTGTATGGCCAGCCAGTGTGAATTTCAAGGTGTAGTTTGGCTTCACAGGTGCTGACTGAGATAGAGCAGAACTTACATCATTAATGACACAATAAAGAGAAATGACAGCCTAGTCACAGATCATAAGCACATTTCTGTAATAATGCTGTTATATCATTGATAACAATATATCTGTTACACAACATTATCCATAACCAAGCAGAAAAATATTCCAAAATGAAGAGGGGCGTTCCTGGCGATGGTTTTACCTTGCTCTGGCTGGCGGAGGCAGAGGATGCCGGCTGTGTTTTAGTAGCTTCTGTGTCTGGTTTCTTCTCCTCAGTTGCCATGGCGACCAAGTTAGAGAGAACGGGTTTATAGGAGCAAGATCAACGTCAACCTGACTGTTCAACATAGAAGTACTGATGAGCATATGTATGATATTAGTCTTCTAATTTGGATGACACAATAAATGGAGGAATTCGGTTGGGTGTTATCACATAATAATCTGTAATTGATCATCAAAATTGTTCAGGTGCGAATCCTGCGTGGGTGTTACTCAGTAGGCCTACATGTTAAACTATCGAGCATATGTCAGCTTACTGATTGGTTGTCACAACATCTTTACAATATGAATAGCATACAGTTCTGCCCACTCATTTTTATATATTTAATTTTCCTTTGCAAATGTAATCCTTGCAGAATATGCAAGATGTTTATCATTTCAGAAATACATTCAGGCATTTTGTACTGCCCTAATTAAGCTACGTAATGTGGGATGTGTGTAAACTTCTGTTAAAAAACAAATAGTAACTACATTTAGCCTAATTCACACTAATAATCCTGTTTAAATATCTACTCTAAATGCTTAAAATTACGTTTTAATATATTATTTTGGGTTCCTGACGTCATTGTCCCTGGTTTGTCCAGAGCTGTGAATCTGCCCCCCCTGACAAAAAGCCTACAGGTGCTCAAAGTACTTTAATTTCCCACTATATGATGTTGAGATCCCAGCTTTACCAATGCGGACAATTGAAAAATAAAGCATCAAAGGTGTGTAAACAAATAAATAGGATAATAAATGCAGGTTAAATTTGTTTTTTTAATTGATAAACTTTACAACATTTCAATTCTGGAAGGACTGTACCATTGTAATGGCACACCACGTGTAAACACTTTGCACACTGTATATAACTTATTTGAACAAATATTTTTTTATTGTGTGCATACTAATAAAAGCAAAAGAAAACAGATAGACTTTAATAAAAAAATACAGTCTGATAAAACAGTGTTTCCTCACCACAACATGCATGACAAGCCTGTTGGCATTGGCAATGGGACATTGACTTCTGTCTAAAATCATCTGTATAAACACCCAAGCTAAAACCTAGATATAATTTACAAAGCTCGTGTCTGTGTCAGGAGAAGACCAGTGAAACAGCCATCACTGTTAGCTGCTAGGCTATCTGAGAGACGCAGGGCCTGATAGAAACGATGGATCACCTGAATTCTAGCATATAGCAGTATATAAGTGTAATTTACACAACTTCGTGACCAAATTCATGGTTTTACCGCGATCGTTTCAGTCGTCAGTCCCAATCCCCAAAACATAAAAGAACCACGGATTGATGTATCTCTTTTCTCTGCACACATACCCCCCCCCCCCCTCTCTCTCTCTCTCTCTCTCTCTCTCTCTCTCTCTCTCTCTCTCTCTCTCTCTCTCTCCCATACATTCAGACAACAAAAGCAGCGAGTAAAATCACTCACCGGCGGCTGCTCTGGAGGTAATAAGAGCTGCTTTCGGCTTCTGGTATGAGTCCACTACTGGGTTTGGATGGAGATTTGTTCATGAATCGCGCGTTAGGCCGTTTTGACCATGCAATGATCAAGTGATCGTACTGATTACGATGGTGGATGAGCGCCTCTCTCCACCGCAAGCTCAGGCGGTAATGTGGCAGAGACAACAACTCCGCATGCGCAAAGCTCAACGGCAAACCAAGAGGGACATTTTTTCAAACGCCGATCTAGACCCTACCGTGCACAATGTAATTATACTAATCTTTTTATTACTTGAAAGCAGATCTTCCAAATACGTTGTTTTATATTTTGCATTTTTGATCGCCATAATTTTTCTTAAATATTATTACAGCTATATGATCACATTATGTGGCATTAAAAAGGCATTAAATTATAACATATATTTGCCATTATATTAAGCAAATACTATATATATATATATATATATATATATATATATATATATATATATATATATATATAGTGCTATGTGCTTTAAATAAATAAATAAAATTTGATTAAAAATTAAAAAATTATACATAAAACAGTACATTGCTTTAGAAAACAATATTACAAAGTAATAATAATGTAACTTAACATAAACAAAATATTTAAAAAAATAATATTTACCCATATTCATCATATTTTTTTTTCTCAGTATATATTGGGTCTTTTTAAAAAGAAAAAATTTAAATAGACTTTTAATAAATCAAATACACTGCTGATCAATAACCCATAATTTGTATTCTAAAATAGTTTTTCCTATATTTTCCTATATTTGACAATTTTATGATCTACAAATACAATTATTTACTAATTCGTTTATGTTTTACAAACAAGTAAGTTATCATGGATTTTAGACGATGTAAAAAATGTTAATTAGCACTACATTAACATTTACTTTATTATGATGAAAACACCCTGAGATGGCTTAAAAAACACAAATAAACCAAATATTGCTGTAATCATATGTTATTGTTAATTAAAGTCTTCACGTTTCATCTGTCAAAACTTTTCAGTGTTTTATTTTCTTTTACAGTCTATCTATGGTTTTATTCAGCTACAGGGATAGCTTTGTCCAAACAAGGGATTTCCTGGAACATCATAAAGTTATTACTTTATGAGTCCATTTTTGGACTTTCTGGATAGAGCGCCCTCTTGCTTCCAGTATGAGTGAGGATTATACATGGGAGTATAGCGCTTCATGCTTACGTTGCCTCGTTTAGGATTATTTTACTGTCTATGTTTAGGATATATCGTATCGTGTCCATTTGAATTTAAATCTAGATGTATTCACATTGGCCCATGAGAACCTCTACGTGAACTAATTTTCCCGAAAAAAAAAAAGGGGGGGGGGCGAATTTACGTTGTATTAAAAGAGCAGGGGACTTAGATTACATAAATAAGGAAATCAACATATAATATCAGTGGGAATAAAATAAAGAAGAATAAAGGAGTCGCACTAGTACTACTAAACAGCAAATGACTTGGCGTTGGACATAGCGCGCCAATGCGCATGCGCACAACGCTCCGTGGTGTACCTCATCTCTGTGCTGCTGCCCAGCCTCCAAACAAGCGACGAGCCACCAGGATCTCCACACGCTTGCCCCTTTCCTAAAGCCCCTGAGTGAGTAATGTTCTACATTTTTAATTAAACAACATATTTTAACATTGTAATTCGCCTTCCATGTCAAATATTTTATATAGTTCGCGTTCAATCAGTGAGTCTCACGAGAAGCATTTAGCAAGTGGCTAGTTGGTTTCAACAAAGCGACAGTACAACAAAGCCTCTCTGAACTATAAGGACCACATTAGCTCGTTCACTCGCTTAGCAGTTATATGCCTCTTTATTTAGCTATCATTTATTTGTATGTATTACAGGTAGGTGTGAATCAATAATAGAGGATCGGGAATGTGTTGAGATGGTGAGCGTGGATGCTAACTCTGTTAGCCAGCTGTAGCTGCGCGCCATCTTTATATGTGTGACTGACTCTGTGCTAAAGCTAATCTGCTGCTGCGTTCTGTGCGCCGGTTCTATTTTCTCTTGTGCAGATACACCAGGAGGCTGTTTATTTTATACATATGCTGATTGATGGCTATATTTGTGTTGGGAGGCTGGAGTTATGGAATATAAAGGCTGTGCTGGAAATAATTCATTTTGATTAAATTTTCTCCTAGTTACGGCATGTGTGTGCAGCAGTTAGATGAATTAATCTAATGTTTGTTTTAGTCGTTTAGGCTTTAGGGTGTTGATATTCTTGTTATTAGTAAACGTGAGTTTTTTTCTTAATGCATATTTTTAAAGGTAACATTTAATTTTATTTTGAAACTTTGAGTGGATCTAGTCCAGGGAGGCGGCATGATTGTTTACGCGGTAATGCTGCGACTACTGCTGTCGTTTCATACAACTAACTTACACGCATGTAAACTCATTAATATTAGCTGATGAAAATACATTTAAAGGTGTAGTTTTCACCATTCTGTCATAATTTTCTCATACCCAAGGAAACTCTCTGGGTTCAGAAAAAGTCTCAGTCACTATTTACTTCCATTTCATCTTCCATATCATAAAAGTGAATGGTGAGACGTCATTCTGCTCCTTTTGTATTCCTGAGAAAAGTCATGCTGGCTTGAAACAGCGGAAGAATTAAATCATGAGAGAATTTTTTTAAATAAATGCTTTCAGGGAAGGACTAGAAAATGGGGTGTTATTTGACATGTCAAGAACATAATCCATCATTATAGCATTTCCAGCTCAGTATGTATGTCCATGTTATTACCTGTCAGCATGCTGAATGTATAATAGCTCAGTTTGTACACATGTATGGGATTCCTTACAAATTGAGTTGTCAGTGCTTAGTTTTTGTGTATGGACACAATTGGAGGCTTGTTATAATAGGGGAAATGATTCTTAAAGTTGACATGAAAATATTACCAACGTATTTCTAGTTATATATGTCATAACTCGATCTTCCGGTGAAGCGACAGACATCTCTGTGGTGATGTGTGCCGGATTTCTCTAATCATTTGGTTCGATTACACAGCACCCTTTCTTAAAATTGACTGCAAGCTCACATTCAGTTCTGCCTCCAATCAAATGATCACTGGTGGATAAAACCAAGTTCCTGCTCTATATTTTATTCCTTTCCCTGAAAATGTTTCACTAAGAAATTAATTTCGGTCACATATCACAATACGGAAGAGATCTGTCGCTACATTAGTTTCATCGTGCCTTAAAGTGTGAACTATTTTAATCTAATTGCTGTATTGTTTGTCTTTTAACATCATAAAGCTTTTAATACATAGGTAAGCAAGCATTTGTTCTGACTTATGTTATGTTTCTTGTTTTTTAGAGGTCAAAGGTTGGATCCTGCAATGGGATGTGGTCTCTCTCAGATGACTGAAGAGCTAAAAGAGAGAGAAACTGAAAAGCATAAAGAGAAATCAAATTGAAAATAAGTCTGCCTGTACAGAATAATTAAGACCGCTTTCCCCCATTAAGCTGTTTTCCCCCACTTTGCCAAAATGTCAACGGTCACTTCAGCAATCCCAGAGCCTCCTGCAGCTGCCAACCCTCCTCCGCCTGAAGTGACTAACCCTACCAAACCTGGCCGCAAGACTAACCAGCTGCAGTACATGCAAAATGTAGTTGTAAAGACACTGTGGAGGCACCAATTTGCATGGCCTT
This sequence comes from Siphateles boraxobius, assembly GCF_051911475.1. Classification (NCBI taxonomy): domain Eukaryota; kingdom Metazoa; phylum Chordata; class Actinopteri; order Cypriniformes; family Leuciscidae; genus Siphateles; species Siphateles boraxobius. The sequence goes on from NW_027508788.1 coordinate 3,061,713, forward strand.
TCTACCAGCCTGTTGATGCTGTTAAGCTTGGTCTTCCGGTGAGTGGTTATAGCTGTTTTAGCATCCATCATTTTGAATAATCATAAATCTAGGCTTTTTTCCCTTGAGCATGAGAGCTTGTCAATTAGTTGATCCTTATTGGTTTTTATATTAATGTGATGTTGAAAGACTTTCTACTTCTTTTTGGTGTCCAGGACTATCACAAGATCATTAAGAGCCCAATGGACATGGGAACCATCAAGAAAAGACTTGAGAGCGTGTACTACTGGAGTGCAAGCGAGTGTATGCAGGACTTCAACACAATGTTCACAAACTGTTATATATATAACAAGGTACGGCTTGGCTCAATCCATTTTAAAAGTTCAGGGATGAGGCTGCTTTTGCAAATCCAATTAATTCTTGTTTGCTTTCTCAGCCAACAGATGACATTGTGTTGATGGCACAAGCATTAGAGAAGATCTTCCTTCAGAAAGTGGCCCTGATGCCTCAGGAAGAGGTTGAGCTTCTTCCACCTGCTCCGAAGGGTAAAGGGCGCAAACCAGCTGGACCTGGTAAAATTGAAATTGTCTGAATGACGTATAACGTTCTGTTAATACGCAATTCAAAAACAAATTGTTATTTTTATAATTATACAAATGCAGGTCAGCAGGATGTTGCCGTCTCCTCTGGCTCGCCCACTTCTGTTTTCCCTGATGCCACCTCACCGAGTTCAGAGACAGCGGTCGCATCTCCAGCTCCAGCGCCCACGATCACCCCTAGCTTACCAGCTGTGCAAAACACAACCGCTGCCGCCATGATCCCTGCCATGGCTCCGTCGCAACCCATGGTTAAAGTAAGTTGCAGGACCTCTTAAAGGGGACTGATTATGCAAAATTCACTTTTATGTTGTTTTTGCTCATATTTATGTGTACGCTGTGTGTGTGTACACAACCACTCTATTGTGGTAAAAATCCACCCACTCCGTTTGGTATTGCCTTAGAAAACCATATATCAGAAGTTTATAAAGAACTGCAATGTCACGTGAGCGTGGCCATGATAGAGATAATTAAAACCAAACAGATGTTTTGTTAGTTTTTGTCAGAGTATCCTAGGCATGAGCTGTAAAGGCTCCACCCTCTTTTGGGGAGTGTTTTTGCTTCCACTCAAAAATGTTAATAATTTATATAATATACAGCACAGAATATAATAAATGATCTGTGGGGTATTTGGAGCTGAAACTTCAGACACATTCTGGCGGACACCTGATACGTATTGTACATCTTTTAATAAGGGCATACTAGGTCCCCATTAAAATATCACAAGATAAATGCAGTGGCAGTGCCTAACCGGCGGTTTTGTGTTTCTCCGTGTGTGGTTTGTTCTGTTTCCTAGAAGAAGGGGGTAAAGAGGAAAGCAGACACAACCACCCCTACTACCTCTGCCATCACCGCGAGCAGGAGTCAGTCGCCCACCCCTCCTTTAGAAGGCAAAGAGGGAAAGGTGGCATCCAGGCGAGAGAGCACTGGTCGCCCCATCAAACCACCTAAAAAGGATTTTGAAGATGGTGAACTAGGCTTGCACGGAGGCAAAAAGGGCAGGCTTTCAGAGCAACTCAAGTACTGCGAGGTCATCCTTAAAGAAATGCTCTCCAAAAAACACGCTGCATATGCCTGGCCCTTTTATAAGCCTGTCGACGCGGAGGCTCTTGAGCTACATGACTACCATGACATAATCAAACACCCCATGGACTTAAGCACAGTGAAAGTATGTTGAGTTTGCATAAAAAGCTGTTATAATGCCTTGATTTTTATTGTTACAAGGGATCAATTATTGCTGTTTAGTGCTAGTTTTTTAATTAATTTAGAATTGTTTTCCCACTGCTTGCAGAAAAAAATGGACAGTCGAGAGTACCAGGATGCACAGAGTTTTGCTGCAGATGTCAGATTAATGTTCTCAAATTGTTACAAGTACAACCCACCGGATCATGAGGTGGTCGCTATGGCCAGAAAGCTGCAGGTGAGGTCTCTCCCCCCACCCATTTGGCAATCTCTCCTTTTACACACCTTTAATTTCATTATTTCAAAATAATTATTGAATAGTTAAGTGACATTTTTCTTTTCTCTCAGGATGTCTTTGAAATGCGTTTCGCAAAGATGCCTGATGAGCCAGTAGAAGTGGCTGGGGCAGGCGGTGTAGGCGGGGCCGGTGTGGTCAGTAAGAGTACTGTCAGCAGTGAGAGCAGTGGCAACTCCTCTACCTCTGACAGCTCCGACTCCGAGGAGGAGAGGGCCACCCGGCTCGCCGAGCTGCAGGAACAGGTGGGTGCGGAACAGGTGGGTTTCAAAACAAGGACCAAGTACCCTTAATCTCTCCAGGCTCAGAGATGTTCTCTCAGGCCTCTTGATATGTCAACCCTTCTGATTATCCTTTTCACACTACACCCACATGACTGTTTCAATCAATGCTTTTGCTCTGTTGGACCTAGAGGGGCTTCCACTAAAAATAACTCTCTCTGCTTTCAGTTTGGATTGTATACCGATACGTAGAGCTGCGTTTTAGCCCTCTACCGCAACCTAGCACATATTGCTTTGCATAAAATGCCTAAATGTAGATTTAGTATTTTTTGTGTGGCTTTGTTTCTCTTACTGTAGCACTATATCATATTTTCTTCCCTTATCATTTTTTTTACCAGTGTATCTCTTTGGAGCACCCCATTGGTAGCAGACAGGGGATAAAAAACGGGTGCACCAAGAATAATCAGGTGATTTTATTTTTTTTATTTCCCTGTCCCTGCCTATGAACATTGTGTATTAGCTTTACAGTTGCTTTCATTATTTGTATTAGATGGTCAAGCGCATGATATGGATAGTGAGATCAGCGGTAGAGGGTTAAAAGCAGCAGAAAAATATTGGCTTTGTTGGGTGGTGTTGGGAACCCAGCTGTGTGGGCGTTTAGGATGGAAGTGCTGAAAGTTGTGGGATTGAATAGATAAGTGTGTGTTGAATGTGTATGTGAAATGTCTTTGTTCATGTTGGCTTGCTTTGCATTTAGACAAACTATTGCTAGTTCCAGAAAACAATTAGAGGTTCTAACTGCCCTTTATCCACATTTATGCCTTTGAAGCATTTTAATGTGATCTGTATTTAAGGAATGTTTTTATAGGGTGAGCCAATGGTCTCATTCTGTGCTTCAACATTTAACATGGCTGTGTGGTTAATAGGTGTGTAAAAATCCTGTATTGTCACAATTCACTGTTTTGGGTTGTTCTGTAAATACCAGATATGTTGCCTTGCATTGATTAGGAAATGTAATACAGATAACGATTATTCACATTGCAACATTTTATTGTTGGTATTAGTTTTTCAATTAGCCATAAGCTGTCATAAAATACGCCACACTGTAAAATTACAGACATTTCGTGAAATGTTGTCAGTGTATATATAGTGTATCTGGCTATTGTGAGGCACTAGTAAGCAGCAAAAGCATTGCTAGGTACAAGCATGCCATTATATTTTAGATTATGAACTTTTTATGGAACTGTTTCACGTCTAGTAGTAAAGGGCAGAATTGCTTCTGAAACCTTAGGTACTATTTCCTTTCATTTTGTTTTTCTGAAATACACCCTGTACTTGGAATCACAGATAACACCAGACATGAATGATTTTTGTTTGTCCAGTGTTGTTAAAAATAATTTGGGTAGGGAGTTTATTTATTTGATTAATGACAGTTGTTTTGCATTTGTATTGTTCCATAATTCATGAACAAATGTAAATGTCTTGTACAATAACTTAAGTGATGCTTTTCCTGACTTCGAGCAAATTACTAACACCCCCTTCTTGGCTCTCCCCAGCTGAAAGCTGTCCATGAACAGCTAGCCGCTCTTTCTCAGGCCCCTGTAAGTAAACCAAAGAAAAAGAAAGAGAAGAAAGAAAAGGATAAGAAAAAGAAAGAGATCAAGCTCAACAAATCCAAGCCAGAGGAGAAAGGCAAGCCAGTACAGCCACCGAAACCAGCCCAGCAGAAAAAGGGCCCTGCCAGAAAGGCTAACAGCACTGTTCCAGGCAACAGGTTTGCTTCTTTTTGAGCTGTTCTGGTTTTTTATTGAGGCTTGAGTTTGAAACCATCAATTAAGGTATAAGTGTTCCTGCTCTATGATTGGAACCTTTACAGGCAACCAAAGAAGGGTGGCAGAGGGCCAGGCTATGAGTCTGACGAGGAGATGTCACTCCCCATGACGTACGACGAGAAACGGCAACTGAGCCTCGACATCAACCGGCTTCCTGGAGAGAAGTTGGGTAGGGTGGTCCACATCATTCAATCCAGAGAGCCCTCGCTGCGGGATTCCAACCCTGACGAAATCGAAATCGATTTTGAGACGCTCAAACCTTCCACTTTACGTGAGCTAGAGCGATATGTCAAGTCCTGTTTACAGAAGAAACAGAGGAAACCTCCACGTAAGTGCACACTCTTGGCAAACACGCATAGCTAAATGCCAGTTGGCACTGCTGTCGCTTGTTGTGATTTATGCTAAATGGGCACTATAAATGTAAGGATTTGGTCTCTGTGGCCACTAAATATTGTGCGTTGGTCATGTCACACAATGTGAGAGTGTCAGGTAATCTTTTACTCCCTTTCCTTTGGGTCACGAGCTAAGGAATTTTGCCTTTTCAATAAAATAACTACCAAAGACAAAAGATGAATTTTTTTCATCTGACCAATCTGAAGGATTTGAGAAATCGTTAACTTGTAGAGCCTCTTCTGCATTCTCAACACAAGGAAGTGTGATCAAGGTTTGGTTGTGATCAAAAGATAAACAAGAGCAAGTCAACACAGCTAGTAAATTAATACCACGAATGATAAAGGAATAAAATGCATAAAATACAAGTGATTAAGTTGGGGGTGGCTATGCCAGTTACATTATCTTATGCAAAGAGAAATTGTTGTTCCTCTAAACCGGGGTGCCCAATCCTGCTCCTGGCGATCAACTGTCCTGCACAGTTCCTCTCCAACCCTAATCAAACACACCAAAAGCAACCAATTAAGATCTTTAGGATCACTTGAAAAATAAAGGCAGGTGTGTTTGATGAGGGTTGGAGATGAACTGTGCAGGACAGTCGAGCAGGATTGGGCACCCCTGCCCTAAACTAATAAGGTGAAGATCGTTATTATACATCAAACAAATGAATGACCGATTATTTGTTATTAACTAGCATCAGTTCTATTACCTCTAATGTAAATTAGAAACATACTGATAATATACAACACTACCAAGGTTTCTGGACAAAGGTTTGGTTAAGTGATATTTACATTCCACGTGGTTGAGTGAGCAGTCCGATGGCGGTGACGTCTTCCGCCAGTTGTGCTGGGTGACAGTTCAGTGGGAAAAGGAGCCGGAATCCGTTTTAACAACCTTAAACATGAAGCTCTGTGGGATGCTGATCTCCTGGAGCACCAAAAGGGGTCCTAAAATCTGGAACTCGCAGATGAGGCCCTGATGTAGGTGCAGAAGGTCCTTAAAAACCTGGAACATGCAGACGAAGGGACTTTGAAGTGAGAGTTTGCTCTCCTGAACATAATGTAGTTGCGAATGTGTCTGTATGTCTTTGCCTCTCTGGACCAGACACTCAGAACTTGGTCTATCCGCTTTTGTCTCTCTGACATGGAGACTCGGGATGTATTATAGTTTTTTCTGTCTCGCTGGACGAAGACTCTGATTTCCTCATAGACTGGGGGCTCAACGTGGTTGTAACTGTTGCTGCCTCAGAGCATGCAATCTGTTTCTGTTACACCTTTTGCAGGCTGGAGACTCAGGATGTTGTATCTTTTACAGTCTCTAGATAGGTGTCTAAGAACTTTGTTTATCAGAATTTTTGGCTTTTCTGTTATGGGCCAGAGGCTGAGTAAAAGGAGTGTATGTTGAAAGTACATTTATCCCTTTCTGAGGAGGAGATTGCAAGTTGGAGCTTCTCCATTCCATTTCTCACTTTCCAAACCACCACCAGAATACCTTTTGGCAATGTTGAAAACAAATAGTCCATTTTCACAAATATTTTGTTGTATGAATACCTGAACATGCAATATATCAAAAAGAACTACAGACCCTCTGCTTTTAAACAAAAAAATGTGTTTTAAACTTAGCTAGTGTTTTGATCAGGAGATCAACGAAAATTCCTGCCCTTCCTGCGCTTGAGGTGTCTGTCAATTATCCTAGCATCCTTATCTGATGGTATTGGACATTTGTTTGTGCCAGTCTACCAAGATCCAGTTGAAATGTAGCAAACCTTTCTCCACTGTTGCAATTAGAGAGGGGCCCTGCCATAAAACTGGGCCCTGGACTGTGCCGTTCACAACATTCTATATGAGTCGTTATCAAAATATAGTGTTTTATTGACTATAAAACTGATGGTGTTTTTTTTTTTTATCATCATTGCTAATCATGGTCACACTTTACAATAAGGCTCATTAGTTAATGTATTTACTAACAATGAGCAAAACATTTGTTATAGTATTCATCTTTGTTAATGTAGTTCACAGTTGTTTAACTCATTTTAACACATACAACCTTTGATTTTAATAATGTATTTGTAAATGTTGAAATTAATATTAACTAAGATTAATAAATGCTGGTGAAGTATTGTTTATTCTTAGTTCATGTTAACAAATTAACCTTATTGTAAAGTGTTCCCTAATCATTAAGGACAACTTGACATTTGTTCTTTTTTTTGGGGGGGTCTGCAAATATGAACTTTGTTAGTTTCAGTAACCTTTGTGTTTGTCTCTTTGGTCTCAGAGAAAGGAGGCTCAGGCCCCTCTCGGCTCAGCGGCAGCAGCAGTTCCTCAGACTCGGGCAGCAGCAGCTCCAGTGGCTCCACTTCAGACAGCAGTGACTCTGACTGAACACTTTTTATTTCCTTTTTTATTTTTAAAAAAACATTGTATGCAGTCAAGGTTATTTCTCCTCTGAGACTTTTTATAAGAAAAGAGACAATAAAAATGCATCATGTCAGAACATTTTTTCTTTTGAAAATGTCATGAAGAAAATTACAGATAAAAAAGCAAACTAATAAATTGCTTTTTATTTCCACTGACTCTGAAAGGGATGTCCAAATCTTCAAATGTCAATCTTCAACGAGAGGAAGTCTTGAAGCATACTTTACAGTTCCAGTTTTCTTCTTTGGCGTCCTGGTAATGCTGTATGTTGCCATTGCAAACTTAAGCCATCCCATCTCACCAGAGAGGGTGGAAAACAGAAAGCTAACATTCTTCTCTCCTGAGTTCACTTCTGCACCAGTCTGTTGTATTTATTGGTGTTTTTTCCCCTTTTTTTTCTTTCTCTCTGTGGCCTCATATTTTCCCCACTGGGCGCTGTGCCATTATTGATTTTATTTTTTTATTATTTGTTTCTTGTATTGTTGTCCTCTCATAAACTAAAAAGTGTCTGAAAATTATGCCTTTCCCACTAGTCACAAATCTTTAAAATGGTATGGGGAACAAATTGCTTAAATTAGCATAACAAGCTCTTTAAAGTTAATTTGGCCATTATTATAGCTGTAGAACAATTATACAACAATATCATACTCTCCAGCTAATGTATGTATGGTAGAGGAAAATATTTTCGTGGGAATCAAGTAGATTTGATGGTTTTCTTCAGATGCTTTGCAATGACGTGAACATGTAAATCATTCACCTGGATCACATGCGGACTTCCTGTTTTATTAAACGTCTTGGTCAGCAATAAATATACAGAGTTCCAAATAGTTTCACCTCTGACTGACATTTGTACATCAGATGAATGAACTTTGAATGAGACTGGGTGTGTTGGTTATGTGGATACTGACACCTGGAAGCAGTAAATATTATCTGTATCTTGATCTTTACTGCCATATTGTTATAAATCAAATGACGATGCATTTCTTACTGTTTTGACAATGATAGTTAAATCACAGAGTCTTCCTCTTCTCATGCTCTTGCAAAATTGATTCATGAATGTAAGTCTACAGTAGATCTTATAAATAGTACACAGTTCCAATCATTTGGGTTTTGAATGAGTTGTTTTCCCTTCCCTTAAGTTTTCTAGCCATTCCTCATGTGGATTGCTTTTCTATCCAACAATGCGTTTGATAATTTTCGGATGTGTTTGTAAGATATTGTAATGTCCTCTCTGACTTTTTTTTTTAAACAGTTGAAAGTATTGTAAAGGGATCTGGTGTTTGTTTCATTTTCTGCTACATTTGGTTTATGAGCAGCTGTTAAGAAGTCTTTTTAACTTTGCAAAATCACTTAATTTTGTAATTACTTTGACAAAGCCAAAATTGATGAGGGACATGTATCTTTCAGACTAATTAAAACACTAATAGATGTACTCAAATCAATTATTTTTAAATTGTAATCAGGGTATTCATGGTTTCGTTGTTGTCTGTTGTTTGGGTGCGCACGACTGCAACACTTCCCTAAATCACTTCTGAGTGTCTAATACAAAGTCCTATCCAGTTTTTTTAAAAATGTTTTCTTTTAGATACAGACTGAAAAGAAAAAAATATATGACTATTATAGATAGAAAAAAATATATATATATTCACAAACTAATTTCATTTTAGGCCCTGTTTTGAAAAGAAAATTCTTTTTATATTTAAAACGAAAAGTTTGCTTTTTATCTTTGACATGCATGCTGATTTATTGTATTTTTCTTATACATATTTTTTGAGCTGTTTATAGTTATACTTATGTAAATGTCAGTCAACAAATTCAAGAATACAGTGTGAGTAGATTTAGGCTTGTTTATTGCGATACGGGCCAGAGGTTTGAGATGTTGGGTCGGAGGCAGTAGTAGAAGCTAACATTTGATGTAATTGGAATGTCTTGTACACCCGTTTTTTTTCCCATAAAATAAATGACAAAATGCCTTTATTTTGTGTTTACTTTCAATTTTTGCTCTTTATTTGTGGACATGCCTTTTTGCAGTTTTGTCTGTGCGTAAAAAACTTTATAAGCTATGATATGAATACTTTTAAGTTTTCATAATTTGATTAGTTCTAAGAATTGGTAAAACTAGTCATCTTTTTCACCGTTTGAGGACAGGACCACTGAAGTACCGCCTCTGACCACTAGATGGGAATGGTGTTCCATTTCTCCTGGAGTTGCTTATGTCTGGTATGGTCACAAGAGGATTATTGTAATTTTTACATATTATGCTAACAGAAGTTTTATAATGATAGAAAAAAGTAATAGGGAAAAACAGGAGTGATACTGGCCCAATCATTTATTCAGTTACACACGCGTACTATGCATGTATCTGGCTTTTAGTCACTTTCTGAGGGCGAGGAACATGTGACCTTGTTGCTGCAGTGTTTAGAACGAACATGGTGTCCACTAACACAATACTGCAGAGACCAAGATGGATCAATGCTTTGAGTATTGTGACAGCTACTCACATCTGACTCAAAAAGCCATCTTTCATCCTGAATGTGCTTTAATTTTCGATTTTTCCTATTGGACCCAGGGTAAAATAGTCACAATACAGAAAGTTTCCATCTAGACAAGAAGAACATACATGTATCATCTATGTAAATACTTTCACTGAGGTGAATCGATGGGTCCTATATAAACGGAGTGAGACTTTACTATGTATTTTAAGGAATAGTGGAAATGTATTTGGTAGCCTACATCATGTATATAAATTACTTAGCAGTTGGCACACATATTAAGCTGATCAAGACTACATTTCATGATTGAAGTCTCCCAGGGAATCCTAAATACTTAACAAACCTGTCCATTGACAAAGTAACCTGGATTGCATAGTAATTACAAAATATAAATGAATCAATATAACAATAAGATAATTTAATTTATAATTTAATTATAATTTTAAATATTTTTAGCTTAAAGATAATCTACAAAAAAGTGTATAGTATAATTTAAACTCAAATCAACATTTCAAGTGAATAATAGTCAGCCAGTAATTTAAAAAGAAGTTGATATAAGATGCTGCTCGACCTGTCGAGGTGCATTTTGTGATAATGGCAAGCTAAATATATTTTTTCTTTACATGCTCGTATTTATTGTGATGTCTCCAGAATTTCTTAGAAAATAAAAAAGGGTAATTTAGTGGGAGTGAGACCGACCCTCTCCTCCTCCTCACACGTGGACGAGCGCGACCGGAACCCAGATGCGATCTCACCACCGCGCGCCCTTTCTCCTGCTGCTGCGCGCGCTCACGCGCTCACACTTCACGCGAGCGGAGAAATCAAAACACTCCAACCATCTACATTGAGATGAACTGAGAAACCATCGAAAAACCATCGCGACTCAACGGACGAATGTCCAGCAGCAAGCCCTCGCGGCGTTCCTCTATCCGTGGAAGCAAAAGGAGTGGGACGGACAACAGTTTTGCGTCAAATCCGCCAGAGTTTGTGCGTTTCACGGAGCGTTGTGATATTTTACTCAAGAAGTTTTAAAAACAAGTTTGGACCGAATTCTGTCTGGAGTTGGACGTTATTTATATCACACCCCGCCTGGTGCGCGAGAGCTTTTGATGAGCTATCCACTGAAGATTGAAAACCATGGATTTATTCCTTAATTTAACGGTAGAACTTTGATAAACCTTCCGAAATTACGTTTAGCAGCTGCTTTGCAGTCTTTCCCAGTATTTCTTGTTAAGGAACATATCTATTGTTGTCCTGGGAGACACATTTTTTGCTGTGACAGGACGCGTTTGCAGAGCCAAATATGTCAGTCCATGATGAAGAAGAGGAAACTCGACTGATTCTCTGAGGGGAAACACATCTTAATCGTATAGACTATTAGCTCTTTACTTACTGTACGTCATTTATTTGAGTTTAACTTACCTAAAATTTAGCTCAATAAGTGAATAATTCGTAATACAAAGTCTAATATAGCTATATAGTCTAACATGCCGAGCTGTTAGTAACACTCAATCTCAAACCAGCTGGATTTAATTCGTTAAAAAAGTTATTAAGCGTGTATCCTGGGAAGAACCATTCCCACATAATTGACCTTAGGCAGTTTAGTGCCCTTTGGACTGCAGAGAGGAACTGGGATAAATTCACGTCAGCTTTATCTTGGCACTTTTTTTTATTTGCGTGCGCTAGGTTGCCAGATTTCTAGTTTTTGTTTTTGCCTCTATTCTGTCTAATTTCTGTCAATATGGAGGAGTGGAGGCAGTGCGGTCGCTGGTTGATAGACTGTAAGGTTTTGCCCCCGAACCACCGGGTTGTTTGGCCCTCAGCGGTCGTGTTCGACCTGGCCCAGGCGCTCAGAGATGGGGTGCTCCTGTGCCAGATGCTGCACAATCTGTCTCCTGGATCTGTGGACCTAAAGCAGATCAACTTCAGGCCTCAGATGTCACAGGTAAGTTCATGTTTATGTCTGTGTTTTTAATGGCTGTATATTTAATGCTTGTCACCTTTGCAGAGAGGACTGATTATTGTATTGACAGCAGGATAATGGAGAATGTATTGTTCTCATTGGTTGCTACTTTAATTCTTACCAACTGGGGTCGTTGTCGAGCATTTTGGCGTATCTGAGCAATCACTAAGAGAACTGTAAAATATTAATCGAAAATGGGTTTATTAAGCTAAACCTTTTGTTATGTTTTATAGTGTCATTATCATAGTTTAAGATATTATGTATAACTGCACACATGTAAAGTCTCAAGTATCTTTTTAGGGTCTCACAAACAGCAAAGAGTTGGATGCACTGCACTGCACACAGGTGTCTTTTAAACTTTCGTTAGATAATGCCATGTAGGTATTTATAGTTGAACATCCTATTGAAGTGCTTTGCATACTGTGTATGTATAAGCCTGATCGTTTGAACGTAAGTATCTAAGGCTGTGCAGAGTTTAAAGGTTACTGTTAAGGGAGGGCCAAGACTCTTATCGCTGTAAACAAAAACCAGGAAACGCAGCAAGTTCTTCTTGGGTTTTAGGAATGTGGCTTTCAGCCAGTGAAGAACTGTGTGGCAACAGGAGTTCCTACCAGTAAATGTGATTGTGCAGAGAAGCATGATGTAGCCTAAGTGTTGACTGTTTTGAGAGGTTTTGAACATGCGTCCCACTGTGTCTCCCACCCTTTTAGCAGCATGTCTCGACAGTATTGCTGAATTGGGGTTATGCCCAGAAAATAAAACTTATATGTCATATAGTTTACATGTGGTGTGATTAAGATTTGCATAGGTGCCTACTGTTGTAAAATTCAGTAAAGTAAAAAAAAAATGCTAAAAAACAATTACTAAATTATGCTCATTTTATATTTTTTGCTTCTAAATCTGGGGTTCTGGACTGAATTTAGCACCATGGTCTTGCAGCTTACTGCAGTCTTTTACAGATTTATGGGAAGCTGGCAAATACTTTTGGAAAGTTAACCCAATGCTACAGCCACTCATTTCTTGAACAAGATCATGTGGACATCAAAACATGTGAACTCAGAGCAAGGGTAAACTTTTATTTTGAACAACACTTGGCATATGATATTTAGAAACATATTGATGTATTCGGTGTTGGTGTAGGTTTATAAATTATTTATGTTACATATTTGGTGAAATGGCGACCATTGTGTTCAGGTGAATGTTATAAGCAACCCAATCTCACAGTATATGTAGAGATGGAGTTTGAGACACGCTTCACACTTGTAAATAACAGTGCAATACAACGCATAAAAACACAAAGGGCGTCAGACTTTATGGGCTGTGTTTACAAATGCACATTATTACCCTGAAACACGCATCACATATATTAATTTAACTGATTCACAGCCTTTGTGATTATACAATAGCACTATGCTATATTATGATTTTTAAATGGTTTTAATATATTGTGCAACCTTTGAAAAAGGTAATAACTCATCTAATAATGCGGTTCATGGACTCTGCCTGTTAATCAACATGGGAAAAATGAAATTGGTTGTACGTACGTATGGCCGTACATATGGCTGTTTTAATTTCTTCATTTTCAAACATTAAACCAACTAGCCTTTATTTTGGTGGTAAATCTTAAAGCTTCTCTTTTGTTGACTTTTACAATGGCATGATTTAAACCTGTACAGATGTTGTCATATGACTGTATAGTTGTTTCACCCAGCACTTGTAGGCTTTTGTTTTAGCTGCTATTTGCTGAGACAGACCTTTCATCCTCCCACAACCGTAGCTTCCCCAGCATGGTAGGGTTTTGTGTGGTATTACGTTGTGACAAATTGTTTGAAAGGGAGATCTGGCAGCACAATGGAAGCTGTGATTTATACGCAGCAAAGGTCACGGTGTGCTTTGATACACAGTGGTTGTTAATTTACTACCATTAAATCAGGATGAAGTGATTATGTGGGCTGTTTGTGGTGGATGTCCATCGATACTGAAGCTTCTGCTGTTCTGCATGCCGCACATGTTCCTCATTTTAGTGCAGAAGGCCTTTTTCATAAACGGGTTCTTGTGTTCGAGCCTGCTGATTGGCCATCACTCATAAACACCCATTGTACTGGTAAATTTTGTAAGGACAGCCTTAGGCATTAGTTAATAGACTAGTGTTTCCGAATAGAATGTTACTGTGCAAGCGCTTGGGCCTTGTACATGCAAAGAATGTGCAATAACAAGTAAGGCCCAAGTGTCAGTGGTGTCAGTCACACAGAGATATGCTTTTCCTTTATCTCAAATCATAATTGCTTACATCAGATCGCCATGAATGTTTTATTTGTCTGTGGAATGCAAATGATTTGATCCCCTCTTAAGGGATAATTTCTCTTCAGATTAGCTCTTGTGTATTTTGAGAAGAATGGTAGATTACTGCTGGTGTCTGACCTGAAGGAAAAATTGTATTAGCTGTTCCAAACCTGTATTTTTTTTTCAGAAAACACAAAAGTGTTTTTTAAAAGAAATCTTTTTTTTCAGAATCTTTTTTTGCAGAAGCCCTCCATAAAAGTGTCATAAATAGGCTAGTCCATATTTGTGCTAAATGTAATGTCTTCTGAAGCTGTTCATGAGAAGAAACTATTGTGTGAGACTGAGAGACAGACGCAAGTCAAGTCCCACTCAAGATCAACTTCCAAAACAGCAAATCATGTTCAATTAATATACAGTGACATTTTGCCATCAGTGATTTGTGGATGTAGATGTGGGCTGGATGTAGTAAAATGCTATGCTCTGATATGCTTTTTACTTGTTTTATTTTTTTTAATCTTTGGTGGAGCTTGACGGTAAATAATAATAATTTGTTACATTTATTTTATATACCGTTTTTCTCGGTACTCAAAGCGCTTTGCATGGAAGGGGGAATCTCCTCAAACACCACCAATGTGCAGTGTCCACCTGGATGATATGACGGCAGCCATATTGCACCAGAACGCCCACCACTCACCAGCTTACTGATGGAGAGGAGACAGTGATGAAGCCAATCAGTATATGGGGATGATTAGGAGGCCATGATGGACAGAGGCCAAGGGGCGATAAATAGTCACCATAAACAGTCCTTGTTTTGAATGAAATTAATATATAATATGATGATCCAAATTAAAATCTTGGGTGAACTATCCCTTTTAAAATAATTGTGAAGTTCTATCATTATGCACTGATATTATGTGGTTTGTGTATTTCACTATTTACACTGTAAAAATAAAAGGTGCCTGGAGGAACCTTTTGGGGTTTTTCACTTTGCCACACCAGCAGAACCGTCTGTAGGACCCCTCACCACTGCAAATTTTGTATGTCTCCCTCATCAGACACACCCTATTCAAGTCTTGCAGTATGTACTAATGAGCTCATAAGTTGAATCAGGTGTGTTAGGTGAGGGAGACATGCAAAATGTGCAGTGGAGAGGGGTCCCTAGGACAGGTTTGAGAACCACTGCTCTATCAGGGCTCGAGACTAACGGCGTCCTATCGTCCTGGGGACGATAGAAAATGTGTTGAGGATGAACAGAAATATTCTCCAGGACGCCTACAGGACGAAATACTTTTTTGTATGTGTGTTCATTTATTACTAGCCTACTAGGCTAACTTACTTAGAAATTAACCGACCAAGTGCTGACTACAACAGAGCGCGTCTTCTCGTGCTGTTACTATCACTGGCGGCTACTCACCCGGAGACTTGTACCACGGTACCAGGTGCATCTATCAAATGGCTTAATGACATTGCAAATATGTTGCGCTGGTTAAACCACGGTAACATAAAACAGATTGAGCACCAAGACGGCCCTGCATCTCCTCCATCGAATCCGAGTAGGCTGTGTACGTCTGGAGCCGTGCCCGGAAATGTCCCCGTATTTCACTGTGCGCTAAAGACCAAAGCCCGTGTTTTTTCTTCTTCCCCATAATACACGTGCAGCCTGTACAAGTGGTCTGGGGTGTTCACTGATATGCACTCACAAAAATCGCTGCAAAAGATGCTTTCCAACAGGTTTTATCGTAGTTTTTGTCCAACTCCATTAACTTGTATTGGATGTTCTGTGAGGTACGGTACATCTTTTGCAGCGATTTTTGTGTGAGCATATCAATGAACACCCCAGACCAATCGGTGAGTTTCACGTCTTTGTAAACTTAAGTTTAATGCGTTTTATGAATGATTGTTCCAGTGCCCATATGAAACCATTGTGGAGGTGGGGGGTGTTAACACAGAAACCGAAAATTCTCGGGACAGCAGCATTTGTCCAAATTTAAATCTTAACCGTTCGATTTCATCAGAAACGATCTTAAAACAGGGCTTTAAGTGTAAAATACCAAACTTGTCCTTTAAATGTTAAAAGATGTTACAATAATAATCAATAATAATCCTTTTATAGAATTCGAGTTCCTCTAATTTCCTCCAATGCACCTCGAGGTCTCGAGGTAATGAAAAGGTGACTCAATAACCTCTGAACTGAATACAAAGTGCTTAAAGGATCCGATAAGTTCCAGCAAGAACCGCAAAGATTGTCAATGCTCCACTAGTAACCTTACTATAAGAGAAAGAGCTTTGAGGCACTTAGATTACATTTTTAAGTTAATTGAGTATCCGACAGGATATTTGAGGCACCTTTAGTTTTTACAGTGTAGGCTGAATAATTTGTTAATGATATTATAATGTTACATATTTTGTCTTTTGATGAGTTTGCACATGGGTTTGGTCATGAGCACAATATGTTGAGGTGGATCAGAGGTCCCTCTGTCTGACAGACATAGCTCTGTTGGTTTTGCATTTTTGGAGTCTGCTGTATTCTTACTTTTTTTTTCTCTACTTTTATTTACCTCAGGTGATTGACTCAACTAATACCGTAGAGATGATTCAGGCGTCAGTAGTGAGAATGTGTGTTTGTGTTTGTGTACTTTCTTGTAATACCTGTGTGTGTAGTTTCCTATCACCTCCAGCTTGGCCTGGGGACAGTCTAGGGACTTCAGTCATAACAGCGAGGTCTGCCCCTTTTCTCTTCAAGGCTTTAGGGAGTTAGCAATGTCTGTTGTTTCCTCTTAGAAAATTCAGCCTGTCTTTCGGCACGTACGCAGGGCAGAGAGAAAGTGAGACGAGTCATTGCTCACTGTAGTACTTTTATGCATTTTATTGTACTCCCCATTTGCCTTTAACAGGCTATTCATTTTAGCTCTGTTTTTAGATGCGTTCATTCTCATAACTCTTGTATTTCTGCTGCAAGGATAATGGGTTTCATCTTTGAGATTTCGTTCTGATTTATTACTCTTAACCATCCCCTCTCTCTCTCCCTCCCTCCCTTCCTCTCTCTCTCCCTTTTGCTAGCTCCTTCAGCCATAATCTCATACAAGTTACTTCTGTTGGCAGATATTGACCACACTTTCTGGCCTCTGGCATCTGTTGGAGGTCTCTTTGTGCTGGATCCTGATTCTTTTTTTTTATTATTGTGGATTTGAGTGAACAAGCTGAAATAGCAACATGAATATTAAATACACTAGCAGAAACCATCATCACAATAATCATGCTTTCACAATAGAGAATATGGGTTTTGATAATTAAACTCTGTCTGAAACAGAAGTGAATAGAGATGGCATAATGGCAGGGTGAGCAACTAATGTTTTTGGAAGCAGGCGCCATTGCTGTTAGCTATTAAAGTGAATGCTGAAAATAGGGGTCGACCGATTATCAGCGCCAATATTAAGCATTTTTATGGTTATCGGTATTGGCCATTTTCAAAACCATTTTGCTGATAAAATAATTTAATTTTGAAATGCACTATATTTGGCTCTGACGCAGCCACCTCTGTCGGAACTCCCCACTCTGTAGACTAGACTAGGGATTGGACGGTATGAAAATTTCATATCACGATTATAGTGACCAAAATTATCGTGATTTTCAATATTATCACGGTTTTGTTAAAACAAGATGAAAGTGTTAAAAACAAAACTGATAATCACACTGAAAACACATCAACAAGTTTTATATTTGAGAATCAACAAATAAAACAAGCAGCTCTATGCACTTTTTAAAGTAAGATTCATTCTATTCTGTGGCATTTCCATCCTTATAATGACCGTCTTCAATAGCAACACATTATAACACAGCGCATCACAACGGACGCGCGCTCTCATTTCATTCAAATACAACTTGTCATGTCGTGTCTTTGTTTTTGATTGTATTGAAAATGAAATCCGAGTTGATTTATTGTTTACAGAATTTGAAAATATTGTGATCATCTTGTCTGGATGAGTTTTATACGCTGTACAAAATGGATTTAACAGTTAAGAATAGAGATATTAATCTCTATTCAATAAGTCCCCGTATTATGTAGTAAAAAAAAAATCGGTGTAATAAGTGTACAATGAATAGCTATTAGTGGTGTAACGATATTCGAACCGAACCGAAAAACCGTGATACAGAACACACGTTTCGAATCGCGATACTCTCATTGCGTACCGAACACGCCCCTCCCCGCCCCCTGCTACCCCGGCCCCGGCCAGCCCGGCTCAATGGACCTCATGTCTTATGTGTACAGTACACAACGAATTCAGTTTTGTAGCCTAACCACCATTAACACCAAATAACAAGCTCCGTGTTTTGTTACTTTCGATAATAAGCAAGGTGTAATCTTTCAAAGTCTGTCTATTTGATCACGAAATTCAAACTATAAATGGCGTTTTGGCGCTCTTTGCTGTGGCGTGAGATCGCTGTAGGCCTACTAAGCTCCTCATTTCAAGCGGCAGCGCAGCGCGCGGGTAAACGCGATCATCTCTTCCTCAGTTACAGAATGGACACCTGAAGGTATGATGAAAGATGCAGTATACTTGCTGAAAGGCATCATAACTCGTGTAATCGCTATATCAGTGTTTCAGCAGCGGAAAGTCGTCAATAAAACAGCATAGCTTGTCACTAGCATTATATTTACCTAAACAGGCAAGTGATTCAGTGTCCACAACTTTGGTTCCTATAAATGAACTCTTGCACTAAATAAATGCACCATGTTAGCCTATATATTATATTTTACTTAACCTGTTAATGATATCTTGATTATTTAATGTATGTTTAAAATTTCACTTTCACTTTCATGAAAATGACAACTGTGTAAAGTATTATATTTCAATAACAAATTAGAGTAAAAACACAAGTTAATGCAAAAACTGCCTTATGTTCAGTTTACATGTTTTCATACAAAATGTGTTGTGTGTTGATTTATTATATCTAAAAAATAAATAGCATCTGAATTTAGGTTAAAAGTCTAGGGTACAACCTTTAATGTTATAGTAATGTGCGGCTCCCTATATAGTTTACAGATTTAGCAGATTTTTTTTAATCCTTATGAAACGTTTAATTGTAATTGAATTAATTTAAAGACAAAGACAATTTTTTCATTAAACCACTGTTAAAGAAAAAGAAAAAGCAATTTTAGCTTTCTAAACCAAACCGAATCGAACCGAACCGAGACGTCAAAACCATGGGAAAACCGAACCGTCAATTTTGTGTATCGTTACACCCCTAATAGCTATACATTATTATCTCTTAAATGTCACTCTTAATAGTCTTGTTTGAACTTGTTCGTTTGTCTTTGGCTCAAAGCCACTTGCTGTGAACTTTTCTTCGTGGAAGCTTCAAGTTTATTTCAAGTGAGTGAGATAAAATATTTCAACTCAAAACATTTTGTGCCAAATTATTTCCCAGATATAGTTTTAGTATTGAGATCAAAGTTAATTTGCCTTGCGTTCGCTATACAACAGTGGGTGATGGTCACAGAGGACAACTCGGCAGATTTGAGGTGTTTACCCCTATCACAGCAACTTTTTTTGAGCCTCTTCTGCAGACAGAGTGGCCATCCTCGATTAAGTTTCCCTCAGGATTTTTGTAAAATCCAAAATATGACCACACCTCAGATTTGGTCCTCTTAAAAGGCTGAAAAATCTCCCGAGCACGGTCACTGCCTTCCGTCATTCCTTCTCGAATAAAAAAAAAACAACAACATTGAGCACTGCGTCAGACTGTTGCTGGCTTGACAGGATTTATAGTGAGTAATTAAAATCGCGATAATCAAACACGGTTTTAATGATAATTGAATTTTAAACTATAATACGAACCATCAGTACATTTTATCGTGGTTTATAGTGAACCGGTAATCGTCCCATGCCTAGACTAGACCAATGTCCCCTGCCCATCTGATTTGTTGGGAGTCACAAGTCCGGCCAATCAACGCGGAAAGCTGAAGGCACTGAAAGTTTTGCACTCTCACACCGAAAGCATTTGCTGACTACTGGAGCTGCTTCACTGATTACGCATCAGTTGTCTCTCAACTTTACTGTAAAAAGCGGAATGTCACGGAATTTGTAAACTTTTTGATGAATTAATAAAAAGCAGGTCAGTACAAATCAAATTGAATTTCAAACCGCAAAAAGACAATTTAAATGAATCCTGCGTTTCTCT
The DNA here is from genome assembly GCF_051911475.1 of Siphateles boraxobius. Classification (NCBI taxonomy): domain Eukaryota; kingdom Metazoa; phylum Chordata; class Actinopteri; order Cypriniformes; family Leuciscidae; genus Siphateles; species Siphateles boraxobius. Next base: position 3,081,543 of record NW_027508788.1, read on the forward strand.
AAATGAATGGCTTAGACACGTGATTACACACACACACACACACACACACACACACACACACACACACACACACACACACACACACACACACACACACACACGCGACGCTTGCACTGTTTTCTGCCTCAGCCGCTAGAGATGCGCGATGGCGGTTATAGCCGCGGATGACGTGACGGAAAAAAATATTTTAATTAAATTCGGGCGGGTGGCGGGCGGTTTCTAGTCTCGCGGCTCTCATCAGCAGCGCCTTGTATCAGCGGACGGCGGGTGGGTGCGGTTTTGAAAATTGGTCAAAAACATTGGTGCGGATGGATGGCGGACGGATGATGAGTTTTGTTATGCGGTTGCAGATTAAATAATAGCCCATCCGCGCATCTCTATCAGCCGCATCATTATATGAGGACATGATTGCAGAAACATCATCTCCAGAGCCGCTTAGTCACTTCATGAGTTTTTTTAATGCTTCAACTGAGAAAAGTTATCGTCATATCATAAACTCACAGAAACTCAAAGATTTCCAAAGTCTGTTTATGCCATTAAGAAAATAAAATTCTGTCAAATAAATTTTGTTTTAAAGAAATGTTCATTTAAAAGCAGCGCTCATTCATCAGTGTATAATGTTACACTAGAGATGCGCGCATCAACCGTCGCCTAGTCCGCAGTTGAAGGTGACGATCATCGATTTATAATCACGGGTAACATCACAGAATAATTGTTATTTGACCATCAGGTGCGGATACTTAAATCAGAGAAAATTATTGGGGCGGGTGGTTGATTTGTTTTTGGCTGCGGAGAAGACACGCACGCACACAGCGCGTGTCTTCTCCAGGTCGTGCTTACCAGGTTGTTCATAAAAGCCGAAATGTGCCCAGAATAGATGTAGGCTTTTAAAGTAGTTGGAGCATTTTTAATTACTCGCACTAGCGTCTCGCCTACCTCTGCCATTGTATGCTACCGCGACAAAGCACATACGCGCGAAATGACGTCAGAAAAGTGTCAATACATTATAATCGCTATGGTCTATTATTGAACCGATACCGAATCGTCCTCGTCTCCAACGCAATGCATCGTAAAAACGATTAATTTCGACACCCCTACAATTTACAAAACTATACTATACTACACAGAACAGAGCCTGGCATTTCAGAAGTGAAGCTCCAAAATTCAAATTCAGTACCAGCCTTTCTGAAGTGGAGAGCTGGGTGTGTTGTGAGGTCAGCCTTTCTCTCTTACTAGGTTAATTTAATCTATAAGCATGGCCTTTCTCTGAACTTTGACCCCTGGCAGCTGGGTGTAGGTAATTTCATCAATAGAGCTTGTTAGGGACACTTCCTGTATCACGCATCTGTGACCAGCTGCTTGAAAGAAAGTGAATGGGATTGTAAAAGGGTCAGAAATATGAGACTACTCAATTAAATTACAATATACACAAATCTACTTTATTTGCAGACAAAAGACGAAAGGTTAAAGAAACACACTGCTGGTCTGTGGTTGTTCGGGGCTTGATCTTTCATGTCTCTGCTTTTCTGATCTGTCTTAGTCAGTTGGAATGCATGGAACCGTTTACTCGCTGGTTCCTGTTCATTCTTCAGGGAGACCCTTTATTAAGCAACAGAGAAAGCAGTGAGTTTACAAGGATTAAGCAAGACCGCACACCGTGAACTGACATGTTTAGGAGCCCAGGCTTCACCCATATATTTCAGCTTGATAGATTCTTATGTCACCCGAGCTCATGAGAGGATATTATTGCAATTCACGGTAGCTCTCCTAGGCCAAATTGCTGTTGTTTAGAGGGAGGGTCATAATGAAAGATGGAAGATATATGAAACCATTCAGATGAATTCATATCCAAGAGAATGGCTGGAGGAAATCCGAGAGTGTGGTTATCAATCAACAGGATTTCTGCATAAGATTTATTTATTTGTTACGTTTGTTGGACCGTCCTTGATATTGCAGTAATAAAATTCCATAACAATATTATACATAAGCAATGGCTTATTATAAGAGTGACTCTTAACAGCTATGAAAGTGGGACCCAGGGAGGGGAAATGATAATTGAGAGACTGAACAGTTGCATTGTTTTAAACTCTCTCTCTCTTTCAGCAAATTATTTATCATTTTAACATCAACATCATTTGGTGGCCTTCGAACTCAACACAGCCAGGAGGGATTTTGTCCCTGCAGGGTTTTGAGACAGCAACTCCATCACAAGTGATGAGAAAAGAAGTAAAGAGGAACCCACACAGGGAGCTTATGTTCCTAAATGCTCCATCTGTGAGCAGTTTGTTGTGGAATATTAACACAGATGAGCCGGGGAATCAGCCCTGATTTTCAGAGCGCATTGAGCCGAGCATGGGCACACAGCACCCACATGAGTGGAAGGGCAGTAATGCACAACCAACAGATGGCTGCTGCTGCTTCTTTTTTTTTTTTTGGCTGGCAGCATCTTCATACATCCTTGTCTTCTGTATATAGGCTACTTCTTGCCAACTTTCAACCTGAAAATCAGTCGTTATTACACAAATATTGAGCCCGATCTAAAGTTCAGAAATTTTATAAACTGAGGCCGAATAAAATGGTGCGCTGCACGCTCTGTAAAACTGAAATTGCATACCACAGCAGCATAACTTCTATTTCTGTCCGTGCGCATTTTGCTTGTCACCTTGCAAATACAGACACATTGTGACATATAATTGTGTTTATATGTCTTGCCTTGGCGGTTATGTCTTACGTAAACATACAGAAAACGGTTTGGGACGCGTGTCAGTATTGGATCTGTGCATTACTGTAGGTCTTAAAGTGATAGCAACCTAGTATGCTGTCACCCACTGTTGTCTGTGTTGTAAATGTTAATCAAACAACAACAACAACAGGAGAAACAAAACATTGTCATTTTCACACAAACACATTTTTTCCAGATCTATTTCTTAGAAAAAAACATTCTTATATTCGGGAAAATGCGGTATTTCAGATTTGTGAAGACTTGTGTAATAAGGCTGTGGACCACACTCACCATCCCCCTTTCCAAGCCTGATAGGTTGTTTTCAAAGTTAAAATGTATCAGAATTTGGTAAGAGACCAAAATAAACTGTTTATGCAGTTTTTTTTCCCTCTCTGCCATGTATGACTATTGAGCAAATAACATTATATATAATCTTGTAAATGTAGTAACACTTTTTTTTTTGTGGAAATTGCCATCACAAAATCAGTAATTTTGCACAAAATCACACAGAAAAAAAATAGCGAAATCCTGCTGGGACCGACTCTTTGGTATTTGCTGTTGATTGATTTTAGTTTCTGTCTGGGGTGGAGATAACCATCAGTATGGTGCGGTAAGGAGAAGGAAACAGTCCTCTCCTTCTATAAACACACTCCCTCCCATCACTTCCTCCTGCCAGCACCTCACTGTGTATGATGATAAGCTTCTTAATATTTTCTAATATCTACCAACAACATCAGAGATATGATTGTCTCTAGAGACATGGTTCTTGTGCAATGCCTATTTAGTAACATTTTGGGATTCACTCCCCCCCCCCCCACACCAACACAAAGCTAACTAATATCCCATTACTGACCAAAACTGATCATATCTCATAAATGGCTTTGGAACAGGAGGAGGACCGGTGCAGAGGTAGAAATTGCAACATTAGAGAGTCCTGTAAAAGGCTGCTATGTATTGATCTTACCCCCAACTGGCACGCTCGTTAATCATGCAAACAGGAAGCTGTGTATCGTTTCCACCCTTCCCCTTGTTGCTTCCCTCTGAGCAGACTCTGGATTAGTGGCAATCTGTTAAACTGAGCTCAAAATAGAGCTGGGCACTAAAAAAAATTAACTGTTATGTCAGCTATAGTCTGTATGCTTCATATAGAGATTAACTCTATATGTGCTCTATTCATAGATGCCACCTACGTCACTAGAAATAGAAAGCCGACATATTGACGACCGATCTTGCCCGGCGCCGCCCAAACTGCCCATTTGAATGAGAGAGAAAGACCGAGATTGATGGATAAAATTTTAATTTTAAATTCTCTCTCTCTCTCTCTCTCTCTCTCTCTCTCTCTCTCTCTCTCTCTCTCTCTCTCTCTCTCTCTCTCTCTCTCTCTCTCTCTCTCTCTCTCTCTCTCTCTCTCTCTACCTCTACCAAAGAGACTGGATGATAACCCTGTTTAAGACATAACCGACATATTTTACGTGAATACTCTCCAAAACGGACATTTAAACATAATGTTGTGTGTATTTGTCCATTCAGTATCTCTCTCAGTATCATTTACCTCTCTCTCACACACACACACACACACACACACACACACACACACACACACACACACACACACATTGAAGCACGTGTGATGCTCACGCTGTTTTTTGCCTAAATGAAGACACAAATGCATGAACTTCATCTCCAGACTCTAGATCCGCTCTGAAAGTCACTTTGTGAGCATTTAACCGCTTGATTTGAGAAAAACTATCATCATGTCATAAACGTACAGAAACTCAAAGGTCTTCACTGCAACCCATCAAAAAAAATTGTTTGGTTTAACTAAATATATTACTGTTGTACAGTAGAATTTAGATATGTCTCAATGTAATAAAAAAGATCACTATTATAAAATACTATTTATAAGTGAATAATAAAAAAGAATAATGTGTAATGTAATAAAAAAGGTCACTGTTTTATTAATAAAATACTATTTATAAGTGAATAATAAACCCTAAAACATTATCATCAAAACTTTATTTTTTAAGGAATAATCACAATTTTTCTTCCATGTTTTAATTTTAACAGTAAAACTCAGTTTGTTTAATTCATATGATTAAAAGAAATTAAATTAATGTTTTATGTCTTCATTTGATTTATAAAAAAAAACACCACAGAATTAGTGTAAAATTATTATTCTTTTTTTTAAAATGTTGTATAAGTTTAATGATTCATAATACATGATTTCAATTAATTAGACATGCTTTTTGATTACTAACACTTTTACACCACGTATCCACAACATGCCCGCTCCGCGACACTAGCAGTTTCGGTCTACCAAACCCCCTTGAAAAAAATGTATGACATACTTGAAAGCATTTTACTTCCATGGTTAAAGTTAGTGTTACTACATTAAATCCATGGTGAATGTTGCTGATTTGTGGACTTAAAACCTATAACTAGTTCATTTATGGCACATTGTTTCTCCTGGTTTCCTCGTCAGCGCTGTTTGATCTAAAAGAGATCGACGGTTAATAACGGAGAAATTTGATTGCTTCTCACTAGATCTCTCAGCGATGTTACTACTTCTGATGCGAATTCAAATGGATCTCTTAGCGCTGTGAAGTAACAGTGTCGCTTGATCAAGATCGGCTTGCGCTGCACTGACATTGATCCAAACTGATAAAGGTTAGAAAGAATGAAGCTTCTGGTGTCAGAATGCAAGACCCATTGCAAAGCATTATGACGACGTCTTAAGGGGTTGCACACCGGACGAGAAGCGTTGTGTAGGACAACTCGAGGAATCTCACACCGGATGCGCAGAAGCGTTGTGTAGGACAACTCGAGGAATCTCACACCGGATGCGCACTTTCTCAGTTTATGGCCAGCAATTTGGTAATGTTTAAGGACATAATGAATTCAAGATAATGTCTGTACTATGTTATGATTGTACTGTGCAATCAAATATAATCTGAAAATCCGATAACATCAACAAAATAAACATTATGCACACTAAGCGTTGGCTACAGAATTACAAAGAGACGCTTTAACAGAGGTTTGTAGAAAGGGCTTGCATAAGACAAAAGGGGTGTGGAGGAAGCCCAGCCTCAGGCAGGTAAGGCACTAAATCATCTCCCTAAGAGAGATGGCACAAGAGAGAACCTGGAGATCTTGACTTGTAAGTCTTCAAACACAACTTCCCTTGCCCCTCACATCAGCAACGTAAAACTAAATGTATCTTGCAGCAGTATGTAAATTAATGACGATTTAAGACAAATGTAATGTAAATTTAATATAACTCTATGTAAATGGTGCTCTGTGGTGAGGCAGGATTTTAAACAGGGTCCTGAGCCATAGCTGGGCGCTGTGGACAGACACCGAATGGCATTGCCGGTGTGTGAACTCTAATTTGAACTGTGAACTGTAATGTGTTCGAATTTTACAACGTGTTGCGTTGCTGCAGTTCTCGTCCGGTGTGCGACCTCCTTTATTCTGACGGCAGATCAAAATAAACAGGAACTGAATGAATTTTGAGTGATTTGTTACAAAAGTGTGCATCAAATATGCTAAACACGGAAGCTTGAACGTGCATGTGTTATTCGTTAGAACAGATCTCATTGGTTTTCATGCGTCACGCATAGGGCTGTGACGGTGGCAATTTTTTACCACCGCGGTGGTAATAGACCAACTACCGGCGGTGGTGCGGTGGTTGGGGGGTTGTTTTGAAATACAATTTTTTTTTGTGTTTTTCATAGTGTTCTTCTACATCAGAACGTAGGCTCACTTGTGGCTGACGCTGGGCAAGCGTGTGATGCTGGCCAATAGTGAGCCTAAGTTCTGAGGTAGAACCCAGAAGCACTGCACTGTTTCACTACGTCAACAGCAAAGCAGAATGACATGGAAGAGAAGAGATTGTTGAATAAAGTCATTATTTTAGTTTTTTTGCGCACAAAAAGTATTCTCATCGCTTGATAAACTTAAGGTTGAGCCACTGTAGTCACTTGGACTATTGTAACGATGTCTTAACTAACACTCTGTGCCGGCAGATGAAATGCAGCCTATGAAGGAGTGAGAAAGCTCTGTTTTCATCAAAAATATCTTAATTTGTGTTCTGAAGATGAACGAAAGTCTTACAGGGTTGGAATAACATGAGGGTGAGTAATTACTGACAGAATTTAAATTTTTGGGGGAACTAACCCTTTAAGATAGCCGATACAGATTAGTTTAAAAAAAAAGCTTAATCTGCCCAGATATCGATCCTTGAGATCGGCTCAGGACACCCCTATAATAAACATCTATGCTTTACAGGTGATACCATGTGGTCACTCATGTTCCTCAGCAGGCTCTATTTTAGGGCTGCAACTAACGATTATTTTGATAATCGATTAATCGGACGATTATTTTTTCGATTAATCGATTAATCGGATAGAAATTACATTAGATTTAAATAGAACTAAATAAAACCGTAAATCAGGGTATTTATGTGTAAAAGTGTACTTTAAAAAGTGCAAAAGCCACACATTGAGTTTTACTAATATCAATATTTGCATTGTTTTTAATGATAATTGCTGATGGCAAGTTGACAAACATGATTATTGTTAAAAAAATGATATCCAACATGTTATGTTTTAACACAATTTTTGTTAAAACAAATTTACACAGACATGTTGTTCAGATGTGAATATCTGAACTAAAAACAAACTAAAAACATCTAAAATATATAATTCATTTAATTTTTATTTAAAATTAATTATATATAAGGAATATAAGGATAAAGAATATAATATATATTATATATAATATATAAAAGAATAATATAAGGATAAATTGATTAAATAAATATAGAAAGACTGAAAACAATTGTGTGAATGTAGAGCCGCAGTAGATCACGTTTGAAAAACAATTAAAACTTAGTAGACAAATGCTATAAAAAGAGAACGGAATGGAGGTAACGTTACCCAGCAAGCTAACAGGCTTGAGTAAAGGACAGGAGAAATTATGCATTAGTGCACAAGCATTCGCTGAAAACCACTGAGTACAGTGACTAAAAAACAATATTTTACTGCTGCTGTTATTAACTGCCTTTATATTTAGTGCTTCGCTTTGTAAAGACCGTTTTAATTTAACCTATTTCTGCGGTAGCGCTATTTTAATCCATCACTTACGTTGCGAGCGAACTGATTGCGCAACCTGATGCTCGAGACAAAATACAGACATCCCAAGATCCCGGAAGTCCCAGGAGTCTCCCGCATATTGATTGCGGCTCCCTGATGCCCGCGAATTAGTTCAAACTCCCGAAATCTAGAGCGCGCAAGCAAGAGCGCGCATGCGAGACAGAAGAGACTGCTCCAAACCGTGTAGCGCGCGCGCGCTCGGCAGAGCGCCTGAGGGAGAGAGACCTTGCGTGTGTGTGCGTACCAGTAAACGCTCCCCGTGTCGTAAGCAGACCAACTAATCGATAATGACATTCGTTGACAACGATTTTCATAATCGATTATAATCGATTTTATCGATTAGTTGTTGCAGCCCTACTCTATTTAAAGGTGCAGTGTGTGATTTTTAACGGCATCTAGTGGTGAGGTTACGAATTACAACCAAGAAAAGTTACGGTGGCTGGCAGGAAAATATGTCATCGTCTGAGATAGCAGAGAGTAGCCAGTTCAGCAATGAGGTTTCTTTACAAGGATAAATTAAGAAATTGTTTACTTAATTATTCAGTAAAACTATGTTATTGCGAATATTATTGTTACTTGTTCATCATTGTGTCAGTGTTTTATTCGCTGAACTAAGTTTCCTTCCTTGCACGAAGAGCAACATAGTAACGAAACGCGTTTGTCCGTTTAGGGCTACTATAGAAACTAGGGATGTTAACCGATGACCGTTTGACCAATGGTCGACCGTATCAACGTTAACCGATCAAAGTTGTCGGTAGTCGGTTAAAAAAAAAAGAAGTGATCTCTAAATTAGGCTATTATAGACAGTGGACTAAACGCTACTACAGTTAGCCATCTCATTCCAAGATATTTTTGTGTGAAGTGAACAAATCCCTCACACTCAATTTTTCATAACTCGCCTGTTTGTACTTAATAAACCAATAAAAACATTTGGCGCGAGGTCACAGCGTTTGGGTGCGCGCTCACAAGGTTTGCGAAAAGTAAAGGCTACAGGCTAAAACACTCGAGGTTAGAGCCAGGGCAGACGACAGGATGAAGCGTGCAAAGAAAAGTAGTGTGTGGGACCATTTCACCAAATATAATGAAACAGATCTGTGAGCTGTTTGTTGGCTACAGTATTCTCGTGATTTTTCGTTTATTTAATGTTATTATTAAGAATAGCTGTAGGGCATGTTGGCCATTGTCTGTTATGGTTTAGGAAATGTTGCCCTTAACAGAAGTTGACACTTGTCTTTTTGAAAAATAAAAAAATAATATTAATTATACAAAAGAGTTGTTCTGTCCGTTATTAGAAGGCACACAGTGAGTTAGACCTGCCTTGGCCGGTGCGTCTTTTATGCATTCTGAAGGTGCCTGTTTTATCCTTTGGTTTTATCGTGTTGCAGTCTATTAGGCAACATTCTGCATAAAATGGGCTTAGATTTGGAATCTACATTTCAGTGGTAACAGATAAGTTGATGATGATCATCATCTTTCTTTATTATTGTTAGCACTACCTCAAACCAAAGCGGCGTCTCTTCGGAGCCGCGGCAATGTTTCAAATGAGCTTCTAACGCTACACTAACGCCTTTATTTTCAGCGCGATCACCTTGTACCCAAACCATTTCGAAACTAAGGAGCCATTTGTCCTCTGATTACATACAAGCTCCTCGGTGCCGCGTTTGCGGGACTCCTGTTTCGCGCTGTAGGGGATTTTAAAAAAGTGACGTGAGTGGAAGGGCGGCGCCGGAGCAGTGTGTGCAGGGTCCGAAATTAACTTTTTGGCTCACCTGCCACTGGGACTGGTAGATGAAAAAATCCACCAGCCAAGCATATTTTTTACCGGCCAAAATAATAAACAGCCTTTTTGTGTCACATATACATTAATTTATATAGGCTATATTTAAACATTTTTGGCATTATATTTCTGGTCTATTATTTTCCATTCTTACTTTTATTTACACACACATATTACACAATTTACACACATTAAAATAATATTTTTGTGGTGGTGCCTATAAAAATAGTTCTGTACAAATTAAATGTATTAATTGTATATTTAATAAAAAGTATGCAATAATAATATATTATAATTATTTCAAAAAAATATTTAGTTTTACTCTGCCTATTTTTTTACTCCATTTACTCTGACTGATCAGTAACTGAAGGACTGGAAATATCAGTTGTTTTTAACCCTTCATTAAAATGAATCGGTTCATAGGAGTGAGTCATTAGTTTGCGAATTGGACGTGTCATTATGGGATGTGTGCGCGTTGTGTGATTATCCCGGCAGCTAGGACATCCCTCAAGATTTGTGTCAACACAGAAAACATTTAATCACTGGATAGGTTTTTTCGTTTATTTAAAGTGTGGTTTATGTCAGCTGAATGTGCGGAACGCTTCAGAGAAGATAAGGTATTTTAGCACAATTCACAGTTCACACCCAGCGGTAATTCAGGAAAAAAAATATCCGAATGCTCCACATGAAACTATGATCTTCCGACCTTTACCATCGTGTCGATTTATTTTGATGAATATGTGCCAGGGAGAGAGAGCAAGACAGCGATTAGGAGACGGTGAAGCCTTGTTTAGACTTTCGCCTGGTTTCGAAGAGAAAGAGTGCGGGCGCGCGACCAGGGCTCTCTCTCTCTCTCTCTCTCTCTCTCTCGCTGTCTCTCTCTCTCTCTGCTCGTTCTTCAGGTGCGCCAGGTCACTTTGTACACTTTGTCACTTTGTACTTTCCGTCATGTCCGTAGCCATCACGCTAGATATTTTATAACATTACAAAATGCAATTGTAATAAACATTTTATTACATTACTATTTTGGTATGAACATTCACCCGCCAGGGGGGCGGATAGACTTTTGGGATTTACTCGCCAAACGGAAAATCTACCCGCATTTGGCGCTTGGCGGGTGTTAATTTCGGACCCTGAGTGTGTGAGCGGGAGGCAGAGAGATGTGACAGAGTTAAGAAATTGCAGGCGCGGCGCGAAATGGCTGTTATTTCAAATAGCGTAGCATATTTTAAACTAATCGGTTAACCGTTTTCAACTGGCCAATGAGGCTCGGTGGTCAGTCAAGAAAATTTTTTGTTTTCGCCATCCCTAATAGAAACATGTCGGCACATTTCAATGTAAGGGGACCCGCGGTGTATGTAGATAGAAACTGCTCCTTCTAAGGTAATACAAATATAATGGTTCATTAAGTAAGGTCTTTACACACCACTGAAAACTTATTTTTCAAGGTAGTGACGAAACGCGCTCTGTAGCGTCGTAGAAACATGATGACATGATATGTCGACCTCCATAGAAGGTGGTGCCCGCGGTTATGGAGATATAAATGTCTCATTCTCAATGTGCGTTCACCACGCCGCCGGCGAGAACGAAAAAATTCGCTCTCGCCGCCCTGCCAGCGAAGCGGGGGAAACATTCGTGGACGCTGTGACGCTCTGACGTAGATCGAATACTTGGTCTTTTTTTAAACTTAATTTAAAGGGGCCGCAAAGCAAACAAGCATGTCGATCGTTATTTTTGCAGAAAATTGATCAATGGATAGAACTTAACAATTACAGTGACATGTTTGCTAACGAAATAAACCAATTAAAAGCCATGTGTGTGGTGTGACTTTTGTGTTCATGGTTAAGTTATTTTCTAATTTACATTCCCACAGAAATAAAGTGTATTAGCATGAAAATCTTGCCTATAAATAGTGTTGCACGCCTTCTTATTAAAATTCAAATGATCAACCTCTCCTCTATTTTGCTTGGGAACTTATGTGGTCGGAACCAAAGTTTACAGACTGCGTTCTCTGGAATCCTCTCAAACGGAGCACTTCTACATTCCGATTCGTTGCCGCCGGTTGCCGCCGAACCGCGTCATAGCTCATTACCATAAAGTTGACCAGATTTCAACTTCTCCTCGCCGCCCAAGACGCGCCGCGCCGCTCTCGCCGGAGCTCGCCGCCGGCTCTCATTGAAAATGAATGACTTCCGGCCACTTTGACGCTCTCGCCGGCGGCGGTGTGAGCGCACAGTAAGGTAATAAAAACATAACGGTTCATTATGCAAGGTCTTTATACACCACTGAAAACATAGTTATGGATCTTATATTGCAGTTCTGTCAATAGATCCTCAGAAATATTACACAATGCACCTTTAAAACAATCATCATGGACGCTAATGCCTAGATTCATTTTCTCTCTTAGAAAAGGCCACGCAACCCAGCACGAGATAATCGCCTCTCTCCACAGTGCATGATGGGTTATCTGATCATGTAATCATGCACAGTGTCCGGTTTGATAGGCACTGTGTTCGTTTCAGTAGCAAATTGGATTCCCTGTAGAAAAACAAAGGAAGCGCCTTACTACACAGAGCAAGTCACAGTTGTTCAATACTGATGTCTATCATTTTACAACATTTTATGATGAATTAATGATGAATGAAAGAAGTTTTCCCAAACATGCTTTTGTTGTTAAAAGAGACCATGTGTCCAGTTTTGATGGATCGCACCTGCAAAAGCAATTTCCTGGGTGCTGGAAGAAGACATTGTAACCGCGGGTATGATTATGGAGAGGCTGTTTCCATTAAGGAGGAGAAAAGTTGAGAAATGTGGCAGCAATAAGGCAGGTTGGTAATGAAACCAATAGGCTGTGAAGGGATTAGAGTTGAAACAATTTAGCAGGAAGCGACTTGAATGGAAAAACAACAATAAAAACAAAAGAGCTAGTGACGATCTAATGGAATCTGAGGCAAAGCCTGCTCAGTAAAATAGAGCATTCTAAATTAAACTCACCCTTCCTCCATAATCATTTAGTCTTGAGGAGGGCGTTTTCTGAGGATGCCATTGGTTTAGTAAAAAAAAAAAAAAAAAGCACAAATAATAAGGCTGATAAGACTCTGTGAACTTCCTCAGGCCCTTTCTTCATCTTCCGGCTTTCTCTCTGCACTCAGAGAGAGGAGTTACGGTTGTATAATCTCTCCTCCCTCCCCTGATCTAGACAGCATGAAACATCTGGAAGAAGAACAGAGAGTTAAGAACACACCCATTCCCACCCTTGAGGAGCTCCAAGATGAAGAATGTTCTCAAAAACTGGACACCATTGTGTCTGGAGGCCACTCTCTCCCTTCTCTTTTTGGTTGAATCTGACATAATAACTTTTTGTAGCCAGGGGGATTTATTCTTCTAGCTTAGGTATTTCTGCCACTGTCTCTATTTCTCTTTCAGTTTCACGTCATATTTCCAGGCAGTAGTATCATGTCGGTAGTGCTTAGTGCAAGGACAAACGTTAAAAAGGACTTTTCAAGTATACTGTGTTTTTTTGTTTTTATTTTTGTTTGGGATCTTTAAAGCTTACGACATTGCTCATAAACTCTATGCACGCCATGTCTCCGCTCTTACTTCTGCCTCCCATCTTAATCTTGTTTAAACGTTTGCTAATTTTATTGTGTAATTCAAACAGTCCCACATTTGTAGAGAAGATTGATTGAATTCATTTGAATCAACAGACAGTTGTTGGACGCAACACAATATATTACTATCTGGCTGAGTGGCTGTTTGAAATGGATTACTAGCATAGTACTGAATACTTCACAGTATAAACTGTATGTTATGACTATTATAAAAATAAAAAAAGCACGCCAAACAGAATGCATAATGATACAAATCTTAAACTGTATTCTGTTTTTGTCACATGACCCTACTGAAATGCATTATTAATTCAGTGAATGGTTTATCATCTTGACAATAAATCATTATTTTAATATACTTTTGTGTAAAAATGTCTTGGCAGTCAAATTAGATTACGAAATTATATATTATATATATAATGTAATTTTGTGAATAAGATTGAACTCATTGATCACCACATGTAAATAGAGGGTCAAATTAGTGAGCTTATTGCATTGTGGGATTTCATGTGCAGTATTTTGGCAAGTCTATTATGCAAATCCTAGTTATTTATGGATAACATGAAATGTGTTTAACTTTATACTAAGCACAATATTAATACTTTAGAAATGAGCAGCAATATGATAGTATACAAAACCATAACAACACACCCACTAACAGTATTATACAGGAAACTTTGAAGACTTTAAACAATGGCTTTGATGAACAAACTACTAATAGTTTGTGTTGAAGCCAAGTGTATGTTTCTGTAGGTGCAACAGCTTAAAATAGTTTTCTGAGAGTAAGACAAGCTCTTCTGCTTTTAGTGTATGAGACTTGTGTTTCCATCTTCAGTCACATTTTTCCATATAGTCCTTTTTCCTGGGAAGATTTCACTGCAGAATCTCTGGGTTAGACATTCATTATTCAGAAACTGCAGCACAATGTATTTTGGTGTCTTCATTTTATGACAAAATTATTAAGGTTTTGTTTTAGACAGTAAGCACTCATCTGGGAGGCTAGAGATTTAGACTTTGTGTATTTCTCCAAGTGAGAACAAAAGCATTTTATGTCCCTCCTTTTATTAATGCTGGATAGCACCCAGCGGAGTATATTCTTGGTGTGTTTCTGTTATACTATGCATTGTCCTTGGCAGTACACACCAATCTTTTCCCCGTAAAGATTTTCTGTGCCGAGGAAGATCTGTTTTCATTTAGAAGGATTAGTTTGTCTTTGTGAGGTTTCTCAACCCCCTCTTATGTTACACCAAGTCCTATTTTTATATAGATAATATTCAGCTCTTGTTGTCCTAAGGAAGAGTTTGACACCCACATAAAGAGTCGAAATAACAGGATAAATGTCTTCTTTCAAGGGTGGGTTGCAGCTAGACTGCAAACATTTTTTTCTGAATTACAGTTATGGTGTTCAATTTGTGGAGTTGTTCATTTCGATGGAAACAAATTTGATAGTTTGAATTAGGGCTGGAAAAACGAATCGATAAAATCGATTACCGTATTTTCCGAACTATAAGGCGCACTTAAAAGCCTTTAATTTTCTCAAAAAACGACAGTGCGCCTTATAATCCGGAGCGCCTTATATATGGATCAATTGGTTAATTGGATCAATTGGTTAATAACGCTCCGCATTATTAAATTCGCCCGCGAACTCGCGCTCGTGTCCATATTATGCCCGCTCTGTCACGCGGCCAGTTCAACCTCGTATAAATCAGGTTATGCCCGCTCACGAGCTGTCACTCTTACTAACAGACATACGAACAGACACACTGTCCCCGGCGCTGCTCGCGCGTCACAGAATGTTCATAAAGCGTTCCCCGTTCACAGTAACCGGGTCGTCTCATTCAAAACAGCCAGCTGTTGCTGTCAGCGAGCTGCCGCACATGAATACTCATATGAGTCAGGCTACGACTGTAAGTTACGTGCCCGCCCCAGCGCGCTCACGCATACTAATAAACGGCTCGCCTCCGGCGCTGCGCACTAGCTACAAAACTCTCAGAAAACGTTCCCCGTTCAAGCCAAGGTAACCGGGGCGTCATATATGAAACAGCGTGCCATCGCTGTCAGCGAGCCGCCGCACATGAATACTCATATGAGTCAGGCTGCGAATGTAAGTTACGTGCCCGCCCCAGCGCGCTCACGCTTACTAATAAACGCATCTTTATTAATACTACTTACTAATAGCACATTAAATATCAAGTGGATGCATAACGCAAACTCAGTCAAACGTTTGACTGCAGTATCTTATGCGCCTTATAATCCGGTGCGCCCTATATACAGTTAATGTTCTAAAATAGGTAATTCATTGAAGGTGCGCCTTATAATCCGGTGCGCCTTATAGTGCGGAAAATACGGTATGTCGATAATGAAAATAATCGACTACGAATTTGACCGGTGTGTCTGCGCAGGTGTTGCTCATTAGTTCTCATTTGCTCGCGCCATTCTCTCACGGCCCTCGGCCTCGTCCTGCTCGCCACAGTTCCTTTGCTATGGGAACTAATTTGAATTTCCAACCTTAATCCATTATTTCTGTTGAGCAGTTTTTGTAAACCTTTGTTTGTACATTGTCCTTGTTCCTCTGTCTGGTTTAATTTCACCGTTCTGGTCAGATTTCACCCTATCATCTTTCCTCTTCTCTGCTGTGACCTTGGCGACGGAGCATTGTTGGAGTATGGAATAGCGTTTAGCCCGACCAGTACTTCCAGACGGACTCCTGAGATGATGAACTGCGGAGTCTAGGCACATTAATCTTCCTCCCAACGCTTCATCTTTCTGCTAGACCTCACCCAGGCCTGCTGCTGCATGGCATTACAAACAGACATACATGGCTAAACCAACACGTCACCCTCCTCCTAAGCTAATCCAGATCACTTCGGCAGGGTTTTCTTGACTACTCGCCATATTGTCAGTCACTTTCATGCAATCACTCTGTGTTTCTGTGAAGCTAATATACAAAAAAAGAACTAATATTGGATAAATCAATATATATTTTAATTAACCTTATTTTTTTTATATTTTCTTTAATGGAATATTATGTTGACTTGTGATCAGTGTTTCTGTCTTCATGTTTGCCATCTTGGTTTTAGTTATTCACTGCGCTGCACAAAACATGTGCAGTCTTAGAATTTGGCTTAAATGTGGCAGTGTAATTACATTGCCTACGTGTGATGCCTTAAAACGCTGCTTTGATATGCAGCTCCACTATGTTTTGGAACACTGCAATTGTGGCTGCCTAGCAGTACATAAAAATCATATCCATTTTAGCTCAAGGAGTCATCAGCAGTGGCGTAATGTGACGGTTTCCCTTTATTCAAAATCTTTTTCCTGCATTTGTATGCATGTTATTGTTTGCATGGAGATGAGGATCCGACATTCTCCAACACTAATGTCACTTTGTGCCAGTGCTTCACAGGGACGTTTGCCATATCTCACCGATGTTTGATATGTTTGTTTAAATGTCAAGCTCAAATGCCATGATGAGGTGGAACTATTGACTGTTTCACACTGCTGCTCTGTTTCCATGCAAAGGCCAAATTTAGTCCCTGATTTAACCCAAACATCTAGTTTGCGGCTGAAACGGAGCATGTTGATTAAACTTTTGCTGCTTAAATTAGTCTGTAATCAACAGAACCTTTACAGGTCATTTAGCATCACCTTTGCTTAACTGCAGAGGGAAAAACAGAAAAGCATCCATATCCAAATCCCTCCTCACCTGGTTTAATGAAATTCATTTGGCCTGTGATGCATATCTCTCTAGTGAGGCCTCCTATTAAGAGTTCATTTCCCTATTGTGTGCATGTCCTTATAATGGCTACAATGAGCCTGGTCCCCCAGGCTAGAATAAGTCTTGTCGGTTCATTAAATCAGTGTGTTCTTTGTTAGCATACCATTTTTGACTTATTATGCTCTTGTGTTTTATTTTGTGCAGGCACACTGGCTTGATACCATAGACGGTTTGTCTGCAGGGTGGCGGGATTTGTCGGGGCTCTGGTTGTTGCCTAATGTCTTTGCGAGTTCATGTAATGGGGCGGGCACATTGTCTGGCCTCTCAGACACTCAGCCTCCATACAAGCTGACATCCAGATGTTAGAGGCGCCTGACCCCCAAACCTTTGCAGACACCCGGTCTCTTTCACTTTCGGTAATTAGACATGCCCAGGTCGGACAGAACCTGCAAGGTTTTCACCAAGGTTATTATAGTTTTGCATTTTTATAAAATCATTTTCATTTTAATATCGTTTTCAAATTTACTATAAATATCAGTTTAATTTTCATTACCGTAGTTTCATTAAGCAGATTGATAGTTTTAGTTTAGTTTTTATTTTGTGAACCCATTTCTATTTCATTTTTATTAGAGATTAGGGGTGTAACGATATTCAAACCGAACCGAAAAAACGTGATACAGAACCCACGATATGTATTGCGATAGATAGCCTCATGGTGTACCGAACACGCCCCGCCCCCTGCTACCCCGGCCCAGCCCTGCCTCATTGGAACTCATGTCTTATGTGTACACAAAGAATATGGTATATATGGTGCTGAACTTTACTTTTTTTGTCAATTCTTTGAATTTTAGGTCTACTTTATTGTCTTCTGTGTATCAGAAAAATCCATATTGTCATCGCATTCATGATCAGACATACAATCAAAGTTGATTTGTTATACTTTAAAGAAAATAAAGAAAATCCAGACTGTTCTTAAAATTAAATAAAGGCAATCAATAGTGGGAAAAAATATATTTTAGTACAGTTCTGCCTTGTAAACCTTGTAAAAGCTAATTAAAATAATGTCCACACGGCTCTTTTGAGGAAACAGCTGACCAAAACGGAGTATGAAGACAAAAATATTTTCACACTCTTTTTTTTCTCCAATTAAAGCATTTCATAGTTTACAGAAAGTAGTAATGAAGAGATTAAAATCAAAGTTTCAACCAACCGTATGATAGAAAGTTGGAGATAATTACTCCTGGTTGTCCTATGAGCTGAATGGAGATCTTAAACTGGCCCAAGATGTACTCTGATTTAGGGTGTCACGATTCTCCAAATCCTCGATTCGATTACATTTTCGATTCTAAGGTCACGGTTCGATTCGATTCTCGATTTTGAAGCACAGGTTGCTGTTGCTCCTAAAAAGCTGACATCAGTTCATCGCAATCTCACACATCTCTGTTATTATCAATGAAGCTGACTGCACAATGAATCTTTCATAATATATAGCCTACACTTTGTTTGATATAATTAGAGGATTTGCCAGCTTACAGAATTCAGCTCTGAACAAAAAGTCCGTTTTGAGCGGTGAGGAGAGTCTATCTTAAATGCTTCTGATTGGCCATTGCGTTCAAGAAATCAACACATATGTCTGTGATTGGCTAAATCGCTCAATGCTGCAAACATGTTTTAAATAGAAACTCTGGCCTGTAAATCGTTTCTATTTTGTTTTAGTTGTTCTTGTTGCTTTTCTGCAACAGATAAATAAAAATGTATTCGCTTTTATATGTTTTATTCATAGATATTTCTAGTTTGCAGGAGTCCCGCGAATCGTTTTATTCTCCCGCACACACAGAGTGAGTGCATTAATGCCCACGCTCGCACTTGGCCATCAAATCTAGTCCCGCGCCCCACTCTATTGCGTTGGGAGTGCAAGTCTATAGATCAAGAGCCCGGCCCGAGGATAGTGACGGGAAATACCAAGTTCGGGCTCGGGCATAGAATCTAAGTTAGAGGACTCACAGCCCTTCAACACGTGTGTTTTTTTTCCGCGCCGTGATGAGTCGATCATGAACGATCCATTCATTGCCTCTGTCACGCCACAAATGAACAAAAGACTCGAAAGGTCAAGTAATTATTAATGTTCCCTGTAAATTATTTTTGACTGCATTATAATGATTTCTTAATTCAGAATATGATCAAGATTGCGTAGGTGGATGTGTTCGGGGAATTTGCCTGTTAAAAGTATAACATTTAAAGCCCCTGAAATGACTAGAAAAAAGATTAGTTAATTTTGATGAACGAGATTGAACAATAGAGTCAGTAAAACGATCCGAAATTTCCATCACGGAAGCGACATGGGGGCGTGGCAGCATCGACGATTCCATTTTTTATTTCGATTTTTTAGATTGTGAATTAATTTCGATCGATTTCGATTTAAAATCGAAATCGTGACACCCTTAACTCTGATGCTTCTGCCAATTAACTTGTCAAAATATTTGAAATAGAGAAACTGCAGCATGTGCAGCATGTTCACTGTCATTTCACAGTGAAACTATTTTTTTAAAGGTTAGAACAAGGCTTAAACCTAGTCACAGACTAATTGCATATTTGAGCTGTTTTAACTGAAAGCAACTTAGGGCTGGGTACCGAGTTCGGTACTTTTTAGGTACCGACCGAATTGCCTCGATACTACCGAGTATCGAAACATGTCTTGTTTTTCGGTACCTAAGTGGTAAATCTCGTCAACGTCAGTGAAACAATAAACATGCAGCATGATTGGCTGTGGTGGAAAAACACTAGTTTACGCGGCTGCCCAGAGACGTGCCTCGTCGCACGTGAGGCTGTAGTGTGTGTGTGTGTGTGTGTGTGTGTGTGTGTGTGTGTGTGTGTGTGTGTGTGTGTGTGTGTGTGTGTGTGTGTGTGTGTGTGTGTGTGTGTGTGTGTGTGTGTGTGTGTGTGTGTGTGTGTGTGTGTGTGTGTGAGCGTGAGCGTAAGCGTCCAACCCAGATAGATAGAAAATATGTGGAAATGATCAAAAGTGTACCTATGTACCCGACTCGATGCCATAAGCACACGATGCAATATTTTCGACAAGATAATTGCTGCCAAGACGGGTGTTGTGCCGAATTTTGACCCCCGTCAAATTACTACCCCCTAGCATTGGTAGCTTTAGGATTAGTTGTGGGTAGGGGTTAGGATTAGGGGTGGGGTTAGGATTAGGCAATCAGGTGCTGACTTCAACGAGGGGGGTAATAATTTGGCAGGGGGTCGAAATTCGGCACAACAACGGTAACACGGTAAATCTGCACTTAAAAGCGCACAGAATACACTCGAGAGTAGAAAGTTTATCCACCTTCGACTACAAGAACTGGAGCGCGTCACATATAAACCAAAACTCAGCGTATAGGATACTTGCCTCACAGACATGAGAAATAGTTCTATATATGTTCAAAATATGTCTACTTTTAAGCGAAACAATTAGAAATAAATAGTTTGATTATCTAATCCATATAGGCGCTAGGGGTGGTGAAAAAAATCGATTATTGATTAATCGCGAATATGTTATGGACGAGTATGAATCGATTATTAAATCTTCAAAAATCGATTTTTTTATTTATTAAAAAAAAAAAGCATTTTATTTTGTAAAAAAATTTATACCGGAAGTTGAATGTCACGAAAGCGCCCAGTTCCAGTTAGCAAGCGCGTGTAACGCACTGTCTATGGTGTAACCAGCCAGAGCGAGTTAGAGCAGGTGTGTAAAATGGAAGAACCAGGAACGAGCTCCATCTGGGCTCAAAGCAAGCGTGTGGATTCATTTTGGTTTTCATGGCAGGAGCACTAAACATGTTGATATGACGCATGCCGTCTGTTGACATTGCCACAGTAAACTGAAGTACTGCGGCAATACGAGCAACTTGAGGGCCCACATTTCCCGCTTTCATCCAGAGGAGGCAGGGTGTTACTAGGCCTGTCGCGATAATCAATAAATCAATTAATCGCACGATGAAAAAAAATTAGTTTGATAATTTTTCCGGCTGCGATAATTTCCATTTGCATGCTTGTTTTCCTCGTCTCTCTCTCTCTCTATCAAAGAGACTGGATGACAATATAAACGCTAACCGCCACACATTGATTTTCGAATGTTTTTTTTAATATTTTTTTTTTTACTGAGCCTATTTACAATCGTATTTGATTGCAGAGCGCCGTAGCGCAAGCACTACCTCTCGCTCGTTCCTCTCTCACCCGCGTGCACTCTCCTACCCTCATATGAGGCGCCGTCTAGGGCTTATATCAAACTTCATTGACGCACACATATATGAAACACTTGCATACACATATATGAAGTAGTCAAACATGCATGTATACTGCTGAATGCTCAAACAAATACATATGAAATGCACAACGACACACCTAAAGTCGCTCACGCACATACACGCAAACTCTACACACACGAGATGCGCGCACATACAAACTCTCCACGCACATAGCCTACTTATATGAGACACGCGTGGCACACACAAACTCTCCACGCACATGAGACATGCGCGCACACACTCATATGAGACGCGCGCGCACACAAACTCTCCACGCACATACTAACGCGAGCACACACACACACAAACTCGCGCACAAACTCAATGAGACGGAGAACACACACACAAACTCAATGAGACGGAACACACACAAACTCCCCGTGCACATACTCATATGAGACGCGAGCACACACACACACAAACTAGCGCACTTACTCATCTGAGACGCATGCTCACACAGTACTTGATATGATTCTCAGTGTGAACAGAAATCACACATTGGTAAGTGCATTTTTTGTTAACAGAGACAGAGTCCATTGCTTTTATTGTTTTTGGTTGTTTTGTTCATTTAAATAGTCTTTAGAAATAAAAGTTTATTGATCTTTGAAAAGGTGTACCTTCATTATTATGCCATTATCATTATTTTAAAAGAAAATGGTCTCAGAACGACTTTATTATCAATATTATCGTTTATCGCAATAATTTCTTGGACAATTTATCGCCCAGCAAGATTTGTTATCATGACAGGCCTATAAGTGTTACTGAAGTTACAGTAAGTTGTTCAAAAATGTTCATTTTGTCTTCTTAGTTATTAAATTGGACAATTTTCTTCTAGAAAGGTGTTCAGGTGGAGAAAAAACCTTTTCTTTACCTTGATATGTTTCGACTGCAACCTGCAGTCTTCCTCCAGCTGAACAACACCTTGTCTTTCTAGAAGAAAACTGTCCAATTTCTACAGTATGTTGGTTCTGATCTACTTCCTAAAGGAAATAAGCCTTTCATTTATTTGTTATTGTTTAGTTCAACTTGATGAGTCACAACACAATGTGATGTATTCATTTCTGTGCTCTACAGAACATAAGCTACATACAAATAATTCTGAAGTTATAACTACACGACACATAAAGTGCTTTGAGTTGTTGTTACTCAATAAAAGAGTTAAGTAATTCAGCAGCTGACTTTTTTTAATACTGCAATCACTTTGTTGTGTATTTTCGTTTACTGTTGTGAAATGGAAAATCAATAATTGCTAATCGGAATCGTTAATAATCGAAAATTGACTGTAATCGAATCGGGACTTCAATAATCGTAATTAGGGCTGCAACAACTAATCGATAAAATCGATTATAATCGATTATGAAAATCGTTGTCAACGAATGTCATTATCGATTAGTTGGTCTGCTTACGTCACGGGGAGCGTTTACTGGTACGCACACACACGCAAGGTCTCTCTCCCTCAGGCGCTCTGCCGAGCGCGCGCGCTACACGGTTTGGAGCAGTCTCTTCTGTCTCGCATGCGCGCTCTTGCTTGCGCGCTCTAGATTTCGGGAGTTTGAACTAATTCGCGGGCATCAGGGAGCCGCAATCAATATGCGGGAGACTCCCGGGACTTGCGGGATGTCTGTATTTTGTCTCGAGCATCAGGTTGTGCAATCAGTTCGCTCGCAACGTAAGTGGTGGATTAAAATAGCGCTACCGCAGAAATAGGTTAAATTAAAACGGTGTTTACAAAGTGAAGCATTAAATACAAAGGCAGTTAATAACAGCAGCAGTAAAATATTGTTTTTTAGTCACTGTACTCAGTGGTTTTCAGCGAATGCTTGTGCACTAATGCATAATTTCTCCTGTCCTTTACTCAAGCCTGTTAGCTTGCTGGGTAACGTTACCTCCATTCCGTTCTCTTTTTATAGCATTTGTCTACTAAGTTTTAATTGTTTTTCAAACGCGATCTACTGCGGCTCTACATTCACACAATTGTTTTCAGTCTTTCTATATTTATTTAATCAATTTATCCTTATATTATATTATTTTCTATATTATATATATAA
Source organism: Siphateles boraxobius (assembly GCF_051911475.1). NCBI lineage: Eukaryota > Metazoa > Chordata > Actinopteri > Cypriniformes > Leuciscidae > Siphateles > Siphateles boraxobius. The sequence continues at coordinate 3,104,867 of NW_027508788.1, forward strand.
TATATATTATATTCTTTATCCTTATATTCCTTATATATAATTAATTTTAAATAAAAATTAAATGAATTATATATTTTAGATGTTTTTAGTTTGTTTTTAGTTCAGATATTCACATCTGAACAACATGTCTGTGTAAATTTGTTTTAACAAAAATTTTGTTAAAACATAATGTGTTGGATATCATTTTTTTAACAATAATCATGTTTGTCAACTTGCCATCAGCAATTATCATTAAAAACAATGCAAATATTGATATTAGTAAAACTCAATGTGTGGCTTTTGCACTTTTTAAAGTACACTTTTACACATAAATACCCTGATTTACGGTTTTATTTAGTTATAATAAAAAAAATCTAATTTAATTTCTATCCGATTAATCGATTAATCGAAAAAATAATCGTCCGATTAATCGATTATCAAAATAATTGTTAGTTGCAGCCCTAATCGTAATCGAATCGAATCGGGAAATCAGACAGATTAATAGGCGCGGGCGCGCGCGTTCACTACTGCAGGGATGACGAGTCAGCCTCGCAAATTCGCTATAATCATCTTTGGAGCCAACATGTTTAGTAAACACTTGTTCATTAATAAACAATTAAAATATCTCCTTGCTATCGTTTCCCGACACATCCATAATCATTAGGCTACTTTTGCCAGTGCTTTGCGCAAGCTTCATGTGTGCTGAGTGCGAGGCATATATACCGCACCCCAGTATATATTTAATTCAATTCACATTTATTTGTATAGGATTTTTCACAATACATATCGTTTCAAAGGAGCTTTACAGAAAATGCATGTGTCTAAATTACAATTTAGAGTGATCTGTTATCAGGGGTGACTGTGTGTAATGCATTTCAAATAATTTTCATTCAGTTTCATTGTTAAACAATGCATTAAGTTAAGGCAGAAACAATGAGCTCATTGAAGTAAAGAATACATGTTGTTAAATGATTAGGAAACATAGAAAACTTTAGCATTGGTGCTTTTTTACAGACTCAAAATATGAGTGTAAAAAAGTAAAACTGAAAAAATAAAAGTTTTTTTTTAGGTAATGTTATATTGATAAAATTGGTATCGGAAAAAGTATCGTTCAGGAACCGGTATCGAAGTCAAGGTATCGGTATCGAAAATTTTGTTACGATACCCAGCCCTAAAGCAACTTAAAATATGTCAGTGCCATTGCTTTGTTTCAAGATGCACACCAGTAATGTTTTTTTTTTTCTTTTTCGAAAGCATGTTTATTAAAACTACTTAAATGTCCTAATTGAACTATGGCCTAATCCTGGCTTAATCTAAGCCCTTGTCTTTAAAACCAGGCCTTAAAGTTTATTCATCGCAGAAAGTTTGGCTAATTGGTTTGACTAAGAGACAAGAGTTTTTCTCCCAGTTAAATCAAGTGAGAGAGAGAGCCAGGGGAAGAGCAAACAAGTTTACATGACTTTGCTTTTCACTTTCTGGCACAAGTTCATGAATGTTTGAATGAGCCAAAATCATCATGGCAGCAGAGACATGAGACCGAGACGCCCCTGTTCCCAATATTGAGCACTCATATTTGCATATACACATATTTCCTGCCAGACAAACGTCCCACAGGTACAACCTAAGACTCCTCATTGAGGCGTTGGGAAAACCCCCAGAAGTGAGAGTATGATTAAATTTTCCCTTGTCAGTATGTGGCTTGTGCTTCATACAGATAGGGAAGTTAGAAATTTTTGTCTTATGTTTATTGAAGTCTGATTAACAGAAAAACAGGTGAGAAGGTTTAATTTGATCCAACATATCAGTCAGATTAGATTATAATCTTTAGGTTATAAACTCTGATTATTTCTTTAAAATGTATTTGGATTCAAGTAAACAAACTAATCAGAGTTTCTTTACATGGAAGATGAGTATAATCACTTAGTGTTTTGAAAACACACACACACACACACACACACACACACACACACACACACACACACACACACACACACACACACACACACACACACACACACACACACACACACACACACACACACACACACACACACACACACACACACACACAGGTCTGCTTGTTGCATGCACAAGGGATTGAGGTTTTCATTTGGTGAGTATTAAACCCATCTGTTAGTCTATGTCTCCCTCAGGAAGCATCAATGCTTTGTCTTGTTCATTGTGTTGTGTTTTCCAGTCATTAAAAATCATGTTAAGCAGCAAAGAGCCTTATTAGATTAGTGCTGGAGGCACACATGAAAACATGCATTAAAACAGCCTCCGCACATCCAATGAAGCCAGAGTAGGCGAACTCACTCATACTCTCCATCACCAGCCTCATCTAATTTAAAACCATTTTACATGTACATAAGTCCTTGGAGATTACAAGTCTTATTATTAAAGTACAAGGTGAAGTAACTTTCTTTTGAACTATTTAACCCTTTCAAGTGATTTGTATTGATGCTTTAATGCAAAATGCAAAAAAAAAGCTTTAATCTGTGTCACTTAGAAAACACCCAAAAAGCATTGCAGATAAGATAACGTGTCTTTCGGTCTCTCTGTTTTTCTCTATTAATCATTGTATTGTTTTAGTGTACATGATGTGCCATAAGATGGTGTCACACTCAATATCGATAGATATTGATTAGGCTTGCTACAATAGTCTGTGTTACTGGGGTTGCACGGTGTTCAGTCGCAACACTGGTTTCATCACTTGCCCACCTCGGCAATTTTTCCAGTTTAAAGCTTTAACGCAATTAAAACGCAGTATCCGTTTTTTTTTCTGTCACCCGTTGACTAGCGTTGTATGATCCCGATCCCGAATTTAAACAAATATTTGTTAAAACTCTCATTATGTCCTGAAAGTAGAATGAGACAGATAATCTGTGAAAAAAATCAAGCTCCTCTGGCTCCTCCCTGTGGTACTACTGCCATTTGCAGAAATACACCGCTCCCGGTCAGAAACAACCAATCAGAGCCAGGAGGAATGTCTTAGCAGTGTCAATCACGCTCGTGTACGCGCTGATCACCCCTCTCTTGCACAGCGCGAGCGCGTACCGTCGTTCGTGACTCTCCTGTTCAAACTCGTTCATCCAAATGAACTAATCTTTTTTCGAGTCATTTCGTTCATTCAACGAACGAAATGACTCGAAAAAAGATATGTTCATTTTGAACAAGTCTTTTTCGGAGTCATTTCGTTCATTCAACGAAATGACCATTCTCATTTTAAACCATTCAAGCGCGACAAGACCAAAGAGACCGCGCTGCCAGTCAATGTCTTGTCTATGTGACACACACACGACGCACAGAAAGACATGCATCAGTATCAAGTTCTCTTTCGGGCTTGAACAAACCATAACATACTGATTATGCCAAAATGTCCGTTCTGTCAAGTGTCCTCATAAGAGTGCACTTCACTATCTTTTAACACATCTCCGGCGTGTTACGGCCTCTTCGCGCAAAAGATAAACTCAAGCGCAGTAAAATGCAGCGACCTATGTGGCGTTTCCTGTTGGATTGAGGTGGTTCCTGAACTTAATTTTCTACGTGCAATTCACACAAGCTCTAAGCGAGACTGCTGCAAGTATGTGCTTAGAGCAATTAATGTCGTGAAAAATACATAGAGGACACTGACAACACGCTTGACAGACAGGTAACATTTAATATGAAACAAAGTCTCAACTTTTAAATTTGGCTAGTTAAAGAAAATTAAACAATAAATAGGCCTACCATTTTATGGCTCTTTAATGTGTCGTGACAGATTGCCCCTTAAAGCTCCAGTAGGTAGCTTTTGTAAACAAATATTTGTTAAAACTGTCATTATGTCCTGAAAGTAGAATATGAGACAGATAATCTGTGAAAAAAATCAAGCTCCTCTGGCTCCTATTGCCATTTGCAGAAATACACCGCTCCCGGTCAGAAACAACCAATCAGAGCCAGGAGGAATGTCTTAGCAGTGTCAATCACGGTCGTGTACGCGCTGATCACCCCTCTCTTGCACAGCGCGAGCGCGTACCGTCGTTCGTGACTCTCCTGTTCGAACTCGTTCATCCAAATGAACGAATCTTTTTTCGAGTCATTTCGTTCGTTGAATGAACGAAATGACTCGAAAAAAGATTTGTTCGATTCGTTCATTTTGAACGAGTCTTTTTCGGAGTCATTTCGTTCATTCAACGAACGAAATGACTCGAAAAAAGATTTGTTCATTTGGATGAACGAGTTCGAACAGGATCACGAACGTGCATCACAGAACAGAGCAAGGCGAGCATTTGTGCTTATAAAACGTAAAGTTTTTTATTTATTTTTGAAATGACCGATCGTTTGGCTAGATACGACCCTTATTCATCGTCTGGTATCGTTTAAAGCCCTTTGAAGCTGCACTGAAACTGTCATTTGGTCCATGAAACGTTTGTGTCCTATTGAAGTCCATTATATGGAGAAAAAGCCTGGAATGTTTTCATCAAAAACCTCAATTTCTTTTTGACTGAAGAAAGAAAGACATGGACATCTTGGATGACATGGGGGTGAGTAAATTATCAGCAAAAGTTTTTTTTAAAAGTGAACTAATCCTTTAACGTTATCTTAGTAGCTATTTATAACTAGGGATGCACCGATCCGCATTTTTTCACTTCTGATCCGATCCCGATACCTGAATTTGGATATCGGCCGATACCGATACTATTCCAATACCAGAGCTGTGTTTGCTTTAATATTATTATTATCATTATTGTTGATTTTATATGATGCTGCAATAAACTTGTCTCTCTACAGGCAAGTATGATATGTATGCATGTATGTCCCAAAAGGCAACTTGAGGTAAGTATAAGGTTAGAAACAAATAAGAGACAATAAGTGTAGGCACCAGCACCAAATCTGGTAAAACGTTACACATTGCTGTTTGTATTGTTGTAAAATACATTCATAAAAAACAAGATAACAAAAATCAAAAAGATAAATTATTTTGTATATAGTCTAGCTACTATAAAATTAAGACATTTTTTTAATGTATAGCACAGCTGTTTATTGAGGCAGCAACATATGATAGATGGGACATTTAATAATCTTTCATTGCGCAAAAGTATTATGATATGATTATGATAGACTCCAATACAGTGCGGCACAAAGCGCTTATGCGCATCCCGAGCGCAGAATGATGCGCTTGAAGCAACATGGAGTCACAGCGCGCAGCGCGTCGAGTCCGCATTGAAAAGTTCAACGCACAAAGGAAAGACATATTGATGCGTAGTGTATTGTACAGTATCTATCTATGCAATAGTTTATTCAGCCTTTTCTTTTAACAGTTTTAAATTTCAGTTACTGTGTGCTTGAAGAACAATTATAGTGCTCTCCAGTGTTGTGATCTAACAGACACACGTTAAAAAGTAACATGATTAAGGTACAGCAAGTCCAGCAAGATAGTCATTTTATCCGAAACCATAGAGCTTTATCTACAGATCAAGTATAATAACATTAATTGAATCATCTTGGAGAGTTTCATCGAGTTGACTGTCATAACCGAACGCGACACGCTGTTGAATGCTGAATGAAGAATGATTGACAGCCGCATTGGAGGGGACAGTTTACGTTATCTTGAATTTAATGACTTAAATATTCATTTCTATCTCACATTATACTATAGAATGGCTTCAGAACACTTATAATATAGTGCACGAACACTTAATGGTGCTTTATAATACTTTTGTGGGGCTTAACAATAACACAATAGTTAACACACAATATCGGATTTAGATCGGCCTCGTCTGACCGATACCCGATCCGGCAAAAATGGCTGTATCGGAGCCGATACCGATACTGGATCGGATCGGCCCCATCCCTATTTATAACTTATAGAAAGAGTGCAACCTTATAAAGTTACATGTATTGCAAAATACATAATGATTTGAGGACCAAGTTTGTAGACAAAGTATGGGCAGGCCATAGTCAATGTAAAGCATATTGTTGATGTTTCGTCCCTATTAGTGAATGTTCCATAACTGTTTATAATCCGCCGTCATCGGTGGTCCTGCTTACTAGCCTGCGCGTTCACGGCAGGCTCCGCTGTGGGGGAGGAGCTCTGGAGGGAGGGCTGTAGTGCAGCAGAGAGCAAGGGGGTTGGAACCTGTAAGTTGTGCTTCTTCAAATTTTCAGGCTAAGTCAACATTTTCTCAAAACTCCCTACTGCAGCTTTAAAGCTGATCAATTATCTCTTCCTTAGTTAATTTATAGCATCAAATAAACTTGAATTAACATCAGAGGGACTGTTGTTTTAACCGCGGAAAGACATCAGCACACCGTTTTTCAAGTTCAAATCCACCGACATTAATCTTCTAACTCTCCTGACTGCTTTCGGACAAAAATGGCGGCTTATGATTGGTCAGATCGCCTGTCAATCAAACTCCATGCGACGGGTGAATTGACCCTAATTTAAAAGTGAAAGTAAAATGTAAACTATGTAATTATTATAAAGCACATCTCTTGTATTATCAGTGACGTTTGGACACCTTTTATTTTCAATTCTCACCAGCTTTTATAAACAATGTAATTATTATAAAGCACATCTCTTGTATTATCAGTGACGTTTGGACACCTTTATTTTCAATTCTCATTTATTTGTGTAGCCCTTTTCACAATATTTCAAAGCAGCTTTACAGAAAATTCATGTGTCTACATTACAATTTAGAGTGTCCGAGTTATGCATTTCAGAAATGTAAATCATGCAGTTAGCTTATAATCTATTAATTTAAACAATGTATTAATTTAAGGCAGAAACAGTGAGCAGTAGTTTAGCATACTGAAGCAGGAAACAACAACATAATTCAGCCAAACGTATAACTAAGGTTACTAATGTAAATATAGATAGCTGTCTAGAATAAGGTTATACATGTTCCAATTGTAAACTAAATGTTTTAATTTAGCTAGCTAACCCGTAATTTGCTAATTTTACTTTTATTTAAATTGCTAGGTCAACGTTAATTTCTCAACATTTCTTTGAGATTTGCTGTTATCACAGTTTATAGCACAGCAGATAGACGGCATGTTGCAATTCGGTCCTACAAATGGCGGCCTCACCACTGTGTGACGTCACATGAAATGTAAGAATAGCAGTTTTTGTGCATTTGAATTTATTCTAAATGTATTTTGGCTACTGTTTTTCATAAATAACACAGAATCCATTAGGGCTTGCATAGACTAGTCGAGTAGTCGAGAGATCGAGTAGTTCAACCACTAGTCGGCGCAGTTGGAAACAATCGACTACTCGAGTATGCATTACCATAAATTAATAAAAAATGGTGAACGTCACCAACAGACACCACACATCAGATGTGTGGAAGTATTTCATCAAGGATAACAAAAATATCGTAATTTGTAAGGGGCCGTTCACATATTGCGTCTAAAAACGCATGGAAAGTGCGGCTGTGCCACGGTCTACTTTCCACAAGTGCGTGCGCTCCCGTGGCGTCTTTTGTTGCTATGCAACCATGAACTGCACTCTCCATGATGATGAGGAAGTATCAGCAAAGGATTAATTGATTTCTAGCCCTTGCATTAGCTTTACTACTAGATATATTTATGGAGATGAGAAATAAATATCTACCCTGTACAGTATGATCAACTGTTTGGCCGAGCTTTCGATGATGTCACGGAAAGGCCGAAGGTGATCGGTTGGTTTTCGTCACATGACCTGCGGTGCGCTTGCATTCTGAAAAGTTTAGATGTTTTCATTTTGCTGATGCATCGGGGCATCTGGAAAAACTAGCGCAACGCATGCGCGTCGCAACCGCGTCGCTTCCATTATGATCGCGATCCTACATTTGAAATAACGAACTTGAGCGCGGAAAAGACGCGATATGTAAATCCAGACATTGCGTCTGAAATGAAAGGCAAGAACGGCTATTTATTTGGCTTTACTCGGTTACATTAAAATATGTAATGTCATAATTATGTTTTGAGAGTTAAATTATGTAATTGTTGCATTAGGCTATGAATTAATAAATATTTATTGATAAGAATTGTCTTTTCATTTACAGTAGCATGAACCACTAGTAGTCGAGTAACTCGAGTATTGTTTTGGTAAGAAATCGACTAGCAGAAATCAGTAGTCATGCAACCCATAGAATCCATAAAGTTTTGACCATGGTAGTGAGGTGCTATGTGGGGTTTTACCAGTGGTTATCATGATCTACAAAAATACATACTATCAGTGTTGGTCAACCTATGGCAGGGGTATGGAAGGGAAATTGCTGGCTTTTGAGCAAAAGCGAGAGAGGTGTATGCATTTCATTCAGATAAAATACCTCCGACCTGCATACAGATTTACATTTTGAGGTAATCATTCCTCATAGTAACACAGCTTGTGTTATTAAGTTAGGAATTATAAATACTATTAAAGTGTGATAGTTAAACTGAACAAGTCAATGAAAGCGCGCAGCTCTGACAAACCAGTAGCGCATCACGCGCACACAAGTTACTGACTGACAGCATGCAGCTTGTTCTGCTGTAAATAGTTAATGCTATAAATTTCAACCAAGTATATAGAGTCCTTAATAAACATTCCACACACCTCAAAACATCTGTGGTGTATGTGGAAACTCCGTTCATGTGTACCTGGTCACTTCATGCGTTTTCTCTGATCGGATATCTATCTATAAATTACAAGAACGTCTGTCTGTCTGTGTGTCTGTCTGTCTGTCTGTTAATCGCAGATCTCAAACTTGACAGGTGTCTTGCTACGGGCACGAGTAAGTGCAGTGCCGAGTTTGACATTTTTTGGATTAGAAATGCAAAAGATATCGTCAAATATATCGGTAAAAGAAGCACACATTGAAGTTGTGGTTTAAAAATAAACATTCTGACATTAGAGAGGGTTGTGGTTTAAAAATTGTGGTTTAAAAATAAACATTCTGTCAGCTAAACATTAAGTCAGCTACACTGTTTACCTCTGAATATTTTAGTTATTCAGGAGTTAGTTGTTAGTTATGTAGTTCAATTTTCCATACTAATTGTATGTCATTATGTCAGTATCAGTATTTGCTTTCAACCATGCACAAATAAAAATGTCACTGAACTTTTGCTGTGTAATTGAAACAATGAGCACTCAAACACACCAAACCAACAATTACTAAAAACACACACAAAAACTGATTTTACACATTCATACTGTCAAATCGATTAATGGCGATAAAAAAATATACAGTACACACACACACATATAATATACCGTATTTATAAATATAATATAGCCTATACACAGACACGCATACATCTATCTATAAATTACAGAAACGTCTTTCTGTGTGTCTGTTATTCGCATATCTCTGTAAAAGAAGCACACATTGAAGATAGTAGCCTATACACACATTGTTTTCTCAAAGTTAGCGTTTTCTCGGAGTTCGCTGCTCCCTGAATCGTCGCGCTTATTCATTTGTGGATGTTAACTGAATCTGTAAGTCAGCTACACTGTTTACTTCTGAATATTATATTTTATTCTGGTGCGCTTAACATTATCGCTACTGTGTAATAGTAGCCTATGCTATTCACCAACTAAACATAAAAGACGCTAACTGCCTTTCATTGTTTCTATAATTGTAAACTGCACAATGACAACAAAGTTTACACTAATGTAAATCTAATCTAATCTAAACTCCTGCTATCTGTACACAGATACCCAAATACATGTCACCTAATATCACCATTATAAATTGTTTTGCAACCATGTAGTTCAATTTTCCATATTTATTGTATGTAACACACCAAACCAACAATTACTAAAAACACCATATATCTCTCGAACCGTTAGTCCGATGGATTTCAAACTTGACAGGTGTCTTGCTACGGACATGAGTAAGTGCAATGCCAAGTTTGACGTTGTTTGGAAATGCAAAGATATCGTTAAATATATCGGTAAAAGAAGCACACATTGGCTTTTGCCACTCTAGCCGCTGGCCACTCTGGCTCACACACACACTGAGTGGCCACTCCCCAAAATAAACATTCTGACATTAGAGGGTTGTGGTTTAAAAATATTTGAATATTATATTTTACTCACGGCCATCTTTTGTAGTAGCCTATTCACAAACTGTTTGCTCAAGCGTAGCGTTTAGGGCTGCAGCTATCGATTCTTTTTGTAATCGATTAATCTAGCACTTAATCGATCGATTAATCGAGTAATCGGATATTTTTGTGTGTGTGTGTTTTATTAACAGAATAGTTATATTAAACTTGTGTATATTTCAGTTAAAGCTGTTATAAGTTATATACTATAAGTTATATAGTATGCAAGTTATAAAGCTATCTCATATGTGAATTTTCCTCTAAGATGTTATAATATAACCACTCTAAGCATCTAAGCTTATTTGTGTATTCTGGTAGTTTAAGCTGAAGAAGAGCTGTAACGTGACTTGTTGTTGAACACGCAGTAAAAGCTGACGCACTTTTTGTTCCGTGCTTTTTAACTGAAAAATGAGTACTCCGAATCTTTATTAAAAACCAACAGGCTGGGGACTTTCATTTTTTGTTGTTGTTTGTAACTATTTGGCAGACGTGAAATACAAACCATGTGCAAAGCAAAGACTGCAATATAATATTTGTTCCTCCATCACGTCCCGGTGTGTACAGTGAATACATGCTGAAATTATTGTTGCGTGGCTACATAAAAGCTTAAGCATATGTGATGCATTGCTGCAATTGGTCTGACTGGCGTGTGTGTGTGTGTGTGTGTGTGTGTGTGTGTGTGTGTGAAGGGGTTCTTTTTTAGGCTATAGTCTCTTGCAATTGAACCTGATAGTTACGTTTACTACTTAAAAATGTCATCAAAGCTAAAAATCATATCTAGTCAAACCGCATCACGAAATCGCTACAAATACAGTATGGGATTAAAATCAGCGAACATCAATAGGCTTAGGGCCCTTTCACACCTACCTTGTTTGGTCCGGACTTTCGGACTTTTCAGTTTGGTCCGAATCAAAATTGCAGGTGTGAAACCTACCCCGGACCACGGTCCGCACCAAACAGATGAAATTTGGTCCGACGAAAAGAGGTAGTCTCGGTCCGGACCAAACTGAACAAAGGTTTGGTTCGTTTCTAGTGTGAAAGCATTTCTGTATGGTTCGGACTTTCAGACCTTTTACAGGAAGTTCCGGTGGTTCCCGCATAGCCGAAAAAAACAGAAGATGGCAGGAAAAATGAGCCATACGCACATGGGGAGAGGAGGAGACGAGGTTTTTAATTGAAGTATGGTCTGATGACATAATTAGAAGTCAACTGGAAAAAATTCACAAAAAAAGAGCTCGCACGATTGCTTGCAGTCTTCTCCTCCTTTCCTGCCGGCGACGATAAAATGTTCGCACGACGAGGACGTTCATTTAGCGAATTTGAACTAGCCTTGTGTATAGTTGGTGCTGCAGGTAATTATGCCATAAAAATAACAATACAGTTGCAACGATATGCGTCTGTTCATTCATAATGTCAAAGTTACCAGCCGCATTGACAACACGCTGACGTCAGACGCACGTCCATTTACAAACCAATCAATGTCGAGATGCAGCCCACATAGATGATGACGACAGGATGCAAGTATGTCACGTAAAGTTCTTTAGTGCGCTCGCATAATTGCAGTGTGAAACCAAACCCAAACTTTCTGAAAGTATAAAATGTATCAAAATGTGGACTTTGGTTCGGACCTTGGTGCGGACTTTCAGGTGTGAAAACGCCCTTAGACTACGTTACCTTGTTTCAGCGAGTTAAGTGTATTAAGTGAATTAAGTGTGTAATGATCCCACACTTTAGACAATTTCTGCCGTTTATTTACATATTTATTCTCCGCCATCGCGCCAACTAAATTCAAAATATATGCTTCCTGAGCAGGTCCGTGTGAATAAACGGTCCGTGGGAAACAATCAAATCCCTGCGCCGCGCGTATAGTGCGCGTCATAGGAATTTAACGAGGCTTCGAGGCAGAGTTTTTGCCTCGAGGAATTTTTGTAATCGAGTTACTCGAGGAATCGTTTCAGCTCTAGTAGCGTTTTCTCGGAGTTCACTGTGTTTCTGCTCAAACCAAGGTCTGAACCTCCCCTGAATCGTCGCGCTTATTCAATTGTGGATGTTAACTGAATCTTTAAGTCAGCTACACTGTTTACTTCTGAAAATTATATTTTATTCTGGTGCGCTTAACGTTATCGTTTTCTCAGAGTTTAGGCTCCATGTGTAATAGTAGCCTAGGCTATTCAGCAACTCAAACATACCAAACCAACACACAAAAACATGGGCATTTGGCACGGGCATTGCACTAGTCTATCTATCTTGAAAAGACCTGGGGTAAATACCCTCTGAAAGAGAAGGCATTTTTTTCGCATTCCAGATAAAACTGGACAAAATGCATCTGGTTGTTGAAGTCACATATGTAAGTTCTATTCCTCTCAAAATGGTAAAAAATAAACATTCAAGTGCGTGTTATAATGGCTCCTGGTAGCCACATATGACAGCACTACTGCAACATGCATCGCCACAGATATGGCCCGCCGCAGAGGAGTAGCTGAGTATCTCTTCAGCAAGTCGATGTACAAAATGCCGCAAATGAAACTGAAAGTTCAGCGTCACATCCTGAAGCTCAACACACAGTCGTCTTTATTAAGAGTAGAGACACTAAATTATCTTACCAGTGCTGATGCTGCTTTCTCTCCAATTGCGGTCTTTGATCTTGAAATTAGCAGATTATAAATAAAATCAAGCTCATATTTTTCTTTCTATTGATATGAACTCCATTGAATTTGCATATAGCACGGAATTATTGATTAGATTAGTATTAGTTTTGCAGAGATCAATAAAAACGCATGACTGACAAGGTTTATAACGGCCTATTGGAAATCTAGTTTTTAGTTTGTTTTATGAAACTCATTTTATGAAAAAATTGCTTCAGAAATATTTAAGGTTCTGTACTATTTCTATGTTAGCCATTATGAATATTTAAAATGTGTTTATGGGTATTTATACATATAGGGGGTTATGGGTTGTGGCATTGTGATGACCTCGGAAACTTAAAAATGGCACTTCATGACAAAAAGGTTGCCGACCCCTGCTATAGATACTATTGAAGAACAATGGTGGTTTAAAAAAAATAAAATAAACTAAGAGTGGAGTCCAAACTCAAACAGCCAGAATATTTCAAATTTACCCAATAAAATTTTTAAATTTGTGGTGCTACCAAATCAAGTGCTGGTGCCACCATCTGTAGAACTCAAATGTTAGTATGGTGCCCTGTATTTCTTACTATGGACTTGTATGGATTATTGAATGTTGGCATGAATCATGTGAAAGGACCTTACAAAAATTTGACTCTTTGGTTTTTACAGATTTTTTGAGACTATACACCTTATAGATTTATTTCTAAGAGCTGCAACCGTTTTGGTTGGTTGTCTAGTAATGACTGATGGCCTAGACCAAGGATTGTGATTGGTTACTGCTGCAGGGGTGGAATGTTAGGAGACTGATCAAACAGTAATTATGGTGAAGGATTGATCAGGAACTGTCAGTTTGTCTGATGGGCTGTTGAGCAAAAGGCATTTAAAAAATATATAATACATAATTTTTGAGTAGATGATGCTTCAAATCTTCCAAAGAATAATAAATTGTGTATTTAGACGAGTCTAGAGGTCGACCGATTCATCGGTTTTGCCGATATATCGGTAAGGGCTGAGAAGAGTGCGCTGTCATTACACAGTACGAGCGTGCTGAGAAGAGACTGCTGGCATTATACAGAGCGAGAGAGGCCAAATAACAAACTATCGCATGTTGTTTATTGTAACACGTGAGGCTGTGCGCAGCACGGAGATCACAAGCTTCACGGTGAAAGCTGACACTTCAGATGCGCATTTAAAACACAGACAGCGAAACGGTATGAATACAGAACACTACAGTCCATGTTGCCATGTTGACTAGATTCTGCATTAGCAGAGAAAGAACAGAAGTATGTTTGCCGTCGAGGCTGTGAGGACTCTAACATTAGTACCTCAAGCGGTTAAAACAAGGTAACAAAAACACGCAGACCTGACCCAAATGTTTAATGTCACGATTGTTACCATCTATTTGCATTAATTTATGTCCAGCTGGTCACTTTTATGCATTCATTAGCTGTCGAAGTTACATATTTAAAGCTAGGGACGTGATTTCTTTCTCAACATTGATATTTTCATGCAGCCGACAGAAACATAAACAAATCAGAAACGCATTCTATTCTTTATCACTGTCATAGATATTGTTATTTTGATTAGATAATCAAGTGTTCTAATATAGAAGCAAATAAAGTGAGAGACTATACATGTAATATACATTTATGCAATTTTAATGCTCTGTCCTTTGCAGATTCTTAAAGATGGCTATCTTTGGATTTAATGAAATGGTAACACTTTACAATAAGATTACATTTTTAGCATTAACTAAGGTTAATAAATATTGTAGTAGGCTATTGTTCATTGTTAGTTTGTTGATTTCAATACTAATACATTTTAAATAGAATTTTAATTTTATCTGTTAACCTTAGTTAATGTACTATGAACTAACATGAATGATCAAGGTTCAATTGTCTTATTGTCTTAAATATTAATTCATGCTGTAAAAATGTATATTGCATAATGCATATAGTTCATGAAAGCTAGCTAATACATTAACAAATGGGACTTGCAAAGTGTTACCTATGAAATTTACGTATGTTTCTAGGTTATAGCTAAACAAAACCTGTAATATTTTAATGTTTAAATTATTTTCTGTAGAATTCGTTCTGTAGAAGTTCTCATTTTAATATTTTCATATTTATATATTTATTTCATATAGCACATTTCAGTTCAGCACTGTTTTACTTGGAGACTTATGTTTTTTTATTATATTCAGTATCCATTTTAAAAATATCGGTTGATTAATCAGTTACCGGTACATACAGTCAAACCTAAATATCGGTATCGGTAAAATCAGGCATCGGTCGACCTCTAGACAAGACATATATGATTATAATCAAGTATTTATTTAGTTTAATTTTTCATCTGTCTCTACCCTGGACCTTTGCTGATACCAGACTAATATATCCGCATGTATGTCATAAATGACATGCACTTCGGTTAACTCATAACTCCTGTTATCTGTTTGTGAGCTCTCTCTGTTGCTTTGACTGAAAGGATAACAGTATAGTCAGATGGGAGAGATCGCTTAAATACCCTCAGATTGCATAATTTAGTGGAAGATTAATAGAAATGTTCATTCTCTCTTAAGAAATGTTCATTTTCTCTTAAGAAATGTGACAAACATTTGATATTTTATCTATGTTTCTAAATGCGTAAGCCTTTTGTCTTAAAGCCTTTTGCGCATTCCTGTGATCACAAATAAATGGAGGCAGGCGTGACTGAATAAGTATGTGTGTTCTCTTTTTATGTGAGATGATGAGAAATGGGTAGCACTGCGGGCTACTGTCCCGACGGTGGAAACACAGTTTGATTTTGGCCTCGAGGTCCGAGGCTATTGGCCCCGCCCGGCAGGTTGGTAGCCCTGGCCCGCACTGGCCAGACAGTGGAAAAACGGCTAATGATAAAGAAAGCCTATCTGTGCTTCACAGACTTCTAAATGCTCTGAGGCCATGGAATATTCAATGCACATGTATTGCACTTTTCACAGTATTATTTCAAAGCAGCTTTACAGGAAAATGCAGGCATCTATTTTACTATTTAGAGTGATTTGTTACCAGAGGTGACTGTGTCCAAGAAATATATTTCAGCAATGTACATACAAATCACACAGTTAGCTAACAATGTATTCATTTAAGGCAGAAACAATTAGCTCATTGAAGTAATTATTGTGAATAAAGGAACGCAAATAACAAGAGGAGAGTCTATTCTTTTTCTGCACCTCTTTACTGTTTGTCTCTCTTTATGAGATGAATCATTTCCCACAGACCGCCATACTTGCCGGTATCTCCAACTTTTTTATGAGCTTATATTTTCTATTAAGCACAATGAATTATGGATCTCCCGCAATTCCTAGCTTTTGCGGAACTGGCTGTTAGTGCTTTCCCCTCTCTCTCTACTGCTGGCTCAGACGTCTAATGGATACGGAAAGCCACGCACCAAGTCCTGTTAATGGTCCAGCGCTCCTAAATTAAGGCTAAAAATACTCTGAGATATGGAGAGAAGGAAATTGGTGGGGGAAGGCAGGGCGGAGAGCAGTGGGACAGCAGGACCTGGGTTCAGGGTAGTTGTTGCAGAGAATTAACAGCTGAGTCCAATGGTAGCCTCAAGTACACTGGGAGGGAAGGAAGTGCACTGATTGGGATGATTGCCAAGAATTCTTGTGTCTAAATTCTGCATGAAATGCAGGATGTTAAAAGGTTCATTGTATTTACTACAATGGAAGTTACTTGTTTTTATGTTTTTTTTAGTTTTTTTTTTTAATCTGTGCAATATATTGGGGGATACTGGGATCTTATGGACAATTCAAGTCTGTCCCCATAGCTTTGGATTAAAATAATTTTGTGTCTGTCTTTACTATGTTATACTGTACATAGCAAAGGGCACACAACGCACTATATAGGCTTAGCGGATAGGGACTAATTCAAACAGTTTAAACATGTTTTCCATTGGAGTGAATTAAGTCTGATTTAATGTCAGTGTCACACAAACTTCCGCAGTGTGCACACAGTGTGCTTCAGTCCAGAGACATAACACAGAGCGGATCATATGCGTAAGTCTGCGTGGACCACATAATTTATCTGAAGCATCTGAATTCTACACAGAATGCTGCATTTTAAAACCAAACATTGCAAATGGTTATACATGTTACATGTTATCAAAGCCATTGTGGCATCATACATATGTGAAAAAAGCTAAATTCACGTTCCTTTTAAAGACACCTGTTACCTGTTAATATATTTGTGTTCTCATTCCAAATTGGAATATTTGATACCATTTACTGACTTTAAAGGGGGACACATATATTCCAAACATTTCATATGTTTTTCTTAATAATCAGTTATAAACAATGGGCATGGTGTCATATACACAGCATGTTAGCCTATTAAAAACAGCTGATTTTGCAAAAGAGGATTATATAGTCACCCAGTGCTGTAAAAACTCATTGTTTGTTGGAGTACAAAATGTAAGAGAACCATGTGCCCAATCTGTAAGCATTACTCAGAATCCATTACAACTATGTAGGAAACCATTTCATTTTTATTAATGACTATTTTCTCTGGCTTGAATGGAATTCACATTCATTTTTACAATAATATGGCTTATTCAGCAGTGGTTTGACGAATAGTGCTTGGCAGGTTGTACCCATGTTTGCTGGTGAATTGCTTAGTTGAGCAGTCTTATTGTTCATATCCTTACAGTTAACATGTTTTCACGATGTAAGTGTGGTGCAGTTAATGTTCCATAGTTACAGAGCCTGTCAAAAAGGACTCTTGGGATTAGAGATGCACCGATTGATCGGCTGGTGACCGGAATTGGCTGATTTTCATGTGCTCGGTCTAAGGCTGCACGATTAATCGTTAAAAGATCGCAATCTCCATTCAACCCCCCATGCGATCTTAATCCTGCATTTCTACGATTCTGCCAATGATATTCAACGAGATAATGCGCTGAGGGTGGAATGGATCGCACTTCAGTTTTGCGGTTCGGCACGCATGTGATTCGCGGATTAACGGCTAAATATAACCATCATAGAGTGAAAGTTTATCATTTGGATGTGTATTGTCTTGCCAATTAACACATTCAAACTATTTTAATCGCAGAAGAAGAGACGCGTTATCTTTGCGCTCAGCCCCCAGCCACACACTCTCGAAGCGCAGAGAGAGAGAGAGAGAGAGAGAGAGAGAGAGAGATAATGTCTTGATATTGTTTTATTGATATTAATAAAACAACAAAATACGGCTTTAACAAAGATGAAACTAATTTAATTTATACAGTGAACAAATAGTGTTATTTTACATTTAGGCTTAATTTCTGTACCTGAATAGGCCCTACTACTGTTAGACTTTGTAAACTTTGTTATTTAGTATTCATCTCTGCTTGTAATTTGTGTATTTGTTCTTATTTTATTAATGACTGTTCACTTTTTTTAAATAATGAGTGAACTTTATCAGTTAGGCTATTAGTTTTTAATGTAGCTATCGAAAAACTTCAAGTGAGCTTTAAGTAATAAATGAAAAGCAAAGTTTTATTATACAACTTATCTCAATTAAAAACTTATCCTAAACTACAGTATGAGATGGTTAAAAACAAAACTGCTAAATCACAAAGTACCAGCGGCTAGACGAAACAAACTTCTATAAAAGCAATATCCAAAACTGTCTGTGCTGGCAAGGAAATACCTCTCTATCACTGTTACAAGTCCCCCATCAGAAAGGGTTTTTAGCACAGGGGGGAACATTGTAACATGCCTGCGTTCCTCCCTGAAACCTCAAAATGTTGGTAGGTTAGTGTTCTTGGCCAAGAACCTTTAAGGTTCTGTGCCAATTGGAGCAAAAAGCACAGCTTCTGTTTAGTTATTTTTGTTTATTATTGTAGATGTTAATGTTGTCTTATGTTCAAAAACATAAAGCTTTAAAATGATTCACTTTAAGGGGTCTAAAATATAAAAATATAAAAAATTGTGTTACTCCTGCACTTTATTATACTGAATGTCCTGTTTTTTTGTTTGTTTTTTTTTGTACTTGAGTGCAGTAAATTTTGGTTGAAAAAATGAGAATCGTCTAAGAGAATCGTGATCTCAATTCCCATGGAGAAAAATCGTGATTCACATTTTAGCATGAATCGTGCAGCCCTAGCTCGTTCATGACCGGCAACCGGCCAGTCAGTCTGACATATTCCGATTTTATGCCGGTCAAATGCATTCGGGCGCCGCATGATTAACATCGCGCAACCTCAGCATCACACGTGCACATGGAACGCACATGTAGGATACCTCATGAATTATGGCCGTTCCACACCGCAAGCGTGAGCATCGCAGGGTTTTTTTTCTGGCGTGCATGTTAATCAATGAGTGCATTCACGCCGGGAGCAGGAGCGTTGCGTGAGCGTCGAACTGGAGTGAAGCGCGGGTTTCGGCGCAGAGTCTATTTTTGCTGCTTTGCTCATGCTCAATTTAAGTGAAAGCACACTTTTGATGGACAAAATAAATATGATTTCACCCAAAAAGTGCCCAAAATGCACAGAATTTGTATGTCTAGTGTGTTTTTAACAAGAACTGAGGAGTCCTCACTGTGACGGATCGGAACGGTTGAGCAAAGATAAGGGTTTGACCCGGCAGTGGAAAAGTGGCTATTGCTACCGTGCTCTAGGGTAAGTGTACCTATTAGCCCACCAAAATCTAAGTTTAGATTTTTTTCATAGATATTGACATAGTTTATAAGAAAAAATATTTGTTAAAATGCAAGATTTATCTCTCATTTGAAAATGTATTCATTAGTTGGATGTACATTTTAGAATATAAAATGAAGATAATTTAGAAATAAAGTGAGAAGTCTGGCATGGGCTTAATTGGTACTTTGGCACCATTTAAGCCCGCTTGTGTTCCAAAGAAGCCCACGTCATAATTGATTCACAAAATATAAAAATGAATTGATTTTAAAAAATTAAAACATCAATATATTTATTCAGTGACAGGGAAGTGTAAAAAAAAATCCCTTCGTTAATGTTTGATTAGAGCCCTGGTGGGACGGGTGGGTTTTAGTGGCCGGTGGTCTGGAGCCTAAAGTTGGCTTGACTGGAGTTGTAGCTGGAGTCAAGCTGGAAGCTTGACCGGGTGTATCTCGGGTGCCAAGCCGAGTTGGGGCTCCATACTCTGGGCTTAGGGGTTCCTCCTAGTGGGCCTCCCACGCCAGGAGTCTGGAGCCTTAAGTCGGCTTATCTCCCGAGTTATGCCTGGTCAAATGTGGAAGTTTACACGGGTGTATCTTGGGAAGGAAGCCGAGTTGGAGCTCGGGGGTTCGCCTAGTGGGCCCCCCACACCGGGAGTATGCAGCCTTAGGTCGGCTTGACTCTGGAGTTATGCCCGAACAAATTTCTACAGGAAATGAACATATATCGGTAACGATAGTTGATTGGTGGAAGTATCATTATCAGCAAAAATCCATACCGATAGATTTTTCGGGTTGTGTCCGTTGCTGGAGCGGCTGAGAAGAGTGCGCTGTCATTACACAGTACGAGCGTGCTGAGAAGAGACTGCTGGCATTATACAGAGCGAGAGAGGCCATATAACAAACTATCGCATGTTGTTTATTGTAACACGTGAGGCTGTGCGCAGCACGGAGATCACAAGCTTCACGGTGAAAGCTGACACTTCAGATGCGCATTTAAAACACCGACAGCGAAACGGTATGAATACAGAACACTACAGTCCATGTTGCCATGTTGACTAGATTCTGCATTAGCAGAGAAAGAACAGAAGTATGTTTGCCGTCGAGGCTGTGAGGATTAATCGTTAAAAGATCGCAATCTCCATTCAACCCCCCATGCGATCTTAATCCTGCATTTCTACGATTCTGCCAATGATATTCAACGAGATAATGCGCTGAGGGTGGAATGGATCGCACTTCAGTTTTGCGGTTCGGCACGCATGTGATTCGCGGATTAACGGCTAAATATAACCATCATAGAGTGAAAGTTTATCATTTGGACGTGTATTGTCTTGCCAATTAACACATTCAAACAATTTTAATCGCAGAAGAAGAGACGCGTTATCTTTGCGCTCAGCCCCCAGCCACACACTCTCGAAGCGCAGAGAGAGAGAGAGAGAGAGAGAGAGATATTGTCTTGATATTGTTTTATTGATATTAATAAAACGACAAAATACGGCTTTAACAAAGATGAAACAAATTTAATTTATACAGTGAACAAATAGTGTTATTTTACATTTAGGCTTAATTTCTGTACCTGAATAGGCCCTACTACTGTTAGACTTTGTAAACTTTGTTATTTAGTATTCATCTCTGCTTGTAATTTGTGTATTTGTTCTTATTTTATTAATGACTGTTCACTTTTTTTAAATAATGAGTGAACTTTATCAGTTAGGCTATTAGTTTTTAATGTAGCTATCGAAAAACTTCAAGTGAGCTTTAAGTAATAAATGAAAAGCAAAGTTTTATTATACAACTTATCTCAATTAAAAACTTATCCTAAACTACAGTATGAGATGGTTAAAAACAAAACTGCTAAATCACAAAGTACCAGCGGCTAGACGAAACAAACTTCTATAAAAGCAATATCCAAAACTGTCTGTGCTGGCAAGGAAATACCTCTCTATCACTGTTACAAGTCCCCCATCAGAAAGGGTTTTTAGCACAGGGGGGAACATTGTAACATGCCTGCGTTCCTCCCTGAAACCTCAAAATGTTGGTAGGTTAGTGTTCTTGGCCAAGAACCTTTAAGGTTCTGTGCCAATTGGAGCAAAAAGCACAGCTTCTGTTTAGTTATTTTTGTTTATTATTGTAGATGTTAATGTTGTCTTATGTTCAAAAACATAAAGCTTTAAAATGATTCACTTTAAGGGGTCTAAAATATAAAAATATAAAAAATTGTGTTACTCCTGCACTTTATTACACTGAATGTCCTGTTTCTTTTTTGTTTTGTTTTTTTGTACTTGAGTGCAGTAAATTTTGGTTGAAAAAATGAGAATCGTCTAAGAGAATCGTGATCTCAATTCCCATGGAGAAAAATCGTGATTCACATTTTAGCATGAATCGTGCAGCCCTAGCTCGTTCATGACCGGCAACCGGCCAGTCAGTCTGACATATTCCGATTTTATGCCGGTCAAATGCATTCGGGCGCCGCATGATTAACATCGCGCAACCTCAGCATCACACGTGCACATGGAACGCACATGTAGGATACCTCATGAATTATGGCCGTTCCACACCGCAAGCGTGAGCATCGCAGGGTTTTTTTTCTGGCGTGCATGTTAATCAATGAGTGCATTCACGCCGGGAGCAGGAGCGTTGCGTGAGCGTCGAACTGGAGTGAAGCGCGGGTTTCGGCGCAGAGTCTATTTTTGCTGCTTTGCTCATGCTCAATTTAAGTGAAAGCACACTTTTGATGGACAAAATAAATATGATTTCACCCAAAAAGTGCCCAAAATGCACAGAATTTGCATGTCTAGTGTGTTTTTAACAAGAACTGGAGTAGGCTATGTCAGAAAAGAAAATGAAGACTCTTATAGATATTTATAGAAAATGTACCAATTCAAACTTTTTTTTTAAATCATTTCCCAATCGTTTCCCTGCACTTGCTCCACTTGCCCGAACTTAGCGCTTGTTTAGCCTGGCTGGACATGTGGCAGAGAGAGAAGAGACAGAGAGAACTGTTTGCAGAATAAAACTTGCCATTGATGTACAAGTGATTGAAATAGGCCTGTGTGTGTGTGTTGAGAAATATCTTTATACTGCAAGGCTATATTTATTTTATTTTTATTTGTTATTTATATATTATTTTATTGCCATTAACTGTTTTCATAAAGAAGTTTAGTTTGCTAAATATATCACATTTTTTTAAGTTGGAGATTGGATGTGAAAAGAAAGAAATGGTTCTTCCATAACACTGCACTTTAGATGTACGTGTGAATTTCCCACACCAGGAGTAATTTATATACTTCTATTTTATAGCGATTATCTGTTCAAAAAATGTTCTATGCAAAATGTTCTATTAAAGAGAAGATAGAAAATAAATATTTGTTTGTGCTGTAAAGTGGTTAGAAAAAATGAAATCGGAATCGGCTAAAATCGGTATCGGCAAGTCAAACTCAATGAAAAATCGGAATCGGCCTAGAAAATTGTAATCAGTGCATCTCTACTTGGGATATGGTCAAATTTGTTGGCAGTTTTGTATTAAAATGGAAAACCCTTCCCCCTGCCAGTTTTAATCATGTCAATGGCCTCCATAGATGTATATCTCTTAAGAAAAGAACTAGATTGCCCCCTTGGTGTGGTATAGGCCTAAAGAACTAGATTGCCCCCTTGGTGTGGTATAGGCCTAAAGAAATGAATGTAAAGGACATTGCCTTGTGTTACTGATTTGAGACCACCAGTTGTGCAATTATTGTGAAAGTGGTCAAGAATTGGATTTACATCAGAAATCAGTTTAGAATAGAAGGTTTCAGTCAAGCTCAGCTGCCACATGGAGAAACTATTATTTTAAAATCTATACAACCACTTCTCACTTCCCCCACCAGGTTCAGTCACAGTTTTGCACACTCTTAGAGGGTGTTTTGCTCTGCATCCCATGCTGATCTTCAGTTCTGCAGCCTTGCTTTGATCCTTGAGATTAATGTCTGCAAACACTCTTGGCTTTACACAAGTTAAGCTGTCATATGAACTGTTTATTGTAACTGAAGTTGAATGTGGCTCACATATGCATGCTTGTATAATATATTGAATTGCAAAAACAAGAGAAAAAGATATTAAATGAATATTATGTTATTAATATTAACATAATATTATTAAGCTCCTTTGATCGCATTTTTGATTACCACTGAAAATAATACATTATCAGTTATTTTTATAAATAATTTTTACCTTTAGCTGGTTTGCCTTCAGATTAATGTCTTCGCACTCTTTTTACCCTACTGGTGAGCTTTAGGATTCTCCCGAACATCAATATTGGATGAGAAGCAAGTGTAATGATTGGTATAAGTTGAAAAGTGAGTTGAGCCGCAAAGAGCAAGTTCAGGCCTGAAACAACTCATTATACTAATTCTAGAGTTGATCGATGAGCTATTGATCGTGGTGCGACTGATTCAAATCTTAGAGTCCTCGGTGAGTTATTGATAAGAGAATGTTCCGGCTGTGTTTAAAATGTTTTTCTAATTGTTGGTTGAATAATTAAGGGCTCTGGTGGTTAACCTCTAACACCATCCTTAGTGTGTTTAAGACTTGCTGTTGATTACAAAAAGCACTTTGCTAGCATGCGTTTAAAGCTGACTCAAGCCTCAGAGTGGGTGCAGTTGAGTCATCGCTCTCCTGCTGGGAGGATTTGGGATGTTTTAATAGGTTATTAATGTCTGTCATATTTCTGTTAATAGTTTTAAAGCTTTGAACAGACACTAAACTTCCAGACAGATTTTTTAAAATTCTTAAATGCGTCAGACGAAAACTAATTTAACCTCGCAACTAAGGTCACATCGCCTGCTTTTTTATTAGTGTTCAGGCGCGTAGACATCTGAGACAGGGGCTTTGGTGGGGCTGATGGGATTCTTTGTGTGACCTCACTAACTCACTTCCTCCCTGGCTGTACACATAGATACCTGGCTTTCGCTGCATTAGAAACCAGACCATTTGAAAGAGAGATAGGGTGGTAAAAATTGTGAGTGTCATGGCCATGCACACAGCAATTTAAATTTTAATTGCCTAGATTTATCTTCTCAGCACAGTGTGACGGACTGATAACTCGAGCTGATAAATCTGTAACTGTTTGTAAAGCGCTGCCACCAGCCAGATATGTGAGCTCAGAGAGGGAGGATAGCACATGTTAGCCACTTTTCCACCGTCGGGCTGAGCGGTTATAAGAACGGCAAGGAACGGATCCAGTTATATTTCCCTGGAGCCTGGTTCGGCACAGCACGATTACAAACCGTTCACGGTAGAATGCATGTAGTGACGTCGCAACTGTGACGGATCGGAACGGTTGAGCAAAGATAAGGGTTTGACCCGGCAGTGGAAAAGTGGCTATTGCTACCGTGCTCTAGGGTAAGTGTACCTATTAGCCCACCAAAATCTAAGTTTAGATTTTTTTCATAGATATTGACATAGTTTATAAGAAAAAATATTTGTTAATGCAAGATTTATCTCTCATTTGAAAATTTATTCATTAGTTGGATGTACATTTTAGAATATAAAATGAAGATAATTTAGAAATAAAGTCAGAAGTCTGGCATGGGCTTAATTGGTACTTTGGCACCATTTAAGCCCGCTTGTGTTCCAAAGAAGCCCACATCATAATTGATTCACAAAATATAAAAATTAATTGATTTAAAAAAAAGTAAAACATCAATATATTTATTCAGTGACAGGGAAGTATAAAAAAAAAATCCTTTCGTTAATGTTTGATTAGAGCCCTGGTGGGACGGGTGGGTTTTAGTGGCCGGTGGTCTGGAGCCTAAAGTTGGCTTGACTGGAGTTGTTGCTGGAGTCAAGCTGGAAGCTTGACCGGGTGTATCTCGGGTGCCAAGCCGAGTTGGGGCTCCATACTCTGGGCTTAGGGGTTCCTCCTAGTGGGCCTCCCACGCCAGGAGTCTGGAGCCTTAAGTCGGCTTATCTCCCGAGTTATGCCTGGTCAAATGTGGAAGTTTACACGGGTGTATCTTGGGAAGGAAGCCGAGTTGGAGCTCGGGGGTTCGCCTAGTGGGCCCCCCACACCGGGAGTATGCAGCGTTAGGTCGGCTTGACTCTGGAGTTATGCCCGAACAAATTTCTACAGGAAATGACCATATCTCGGGAAGAAAGCCAAGTTAGGGCTCAATACTCCCAGCATAGGGGGCCCACTGGTTAACCTCTCCATGCCCGGAGTCCGGGGCCCCAACTCGGCTTGGGTCCTGAGTTCTGCCTGGTCAAAGCTGGACAGGAAGTGACGGTATCTCGGAGCCGGACGGTCTCATGGGCTCAGGACTGTGGGGAATGTAGGGTCACTCTGGGGCCTCTCCAAAGCCTTAACTCGGCTTGGCTCCCGAATTATGACCGGTTATACATAAAGTACTTTAGGACAAAACGGGCTCTATCTCATTTGAACGAATGTGTGTAATTTGTTGGCCTATCTAAATATAGTTGTAAATTAAGGTAGTAAGTAAGGTAAGGTTAGGTTAGTAAGGTAAAAGTACACAAAGAAATGTTATCATTAAACGCTTTCAGAAAATGTATCAAAGTTTGCAATTAGAGGGATTCCTCATTGAAACACATAAGGTGGGCTTAAATGGTTCCACAGTGAGTAATGGTGAAAAAAGACAATGTTTTCTTTTAAAAATGTAAGATATGTTTACAAATAATCTTCTCTACAAAACAATTTATGATAAATTTATTTGTAAATTAATGTAAAATGAATCACAAAACATTTAGTGTTTGCAGTTCACATGCTTAATTCTTTGGCAGTCTATCTTTCTGTAAGGCTAATGGTTTGACTAGGGATGGGTAGCGAATAGGGCTGTACGATTAATTGCATTTGCGATAATATGGCGATATGATGAAATGCGATTTTGTAACCGCAAAAACTGCGATTACACTGGTCACGTGACACGAGAGAAAAGCAGTCTGCAGATCAAGCATCAACTTGGCACGCTACGCATAGGTCTGGCATACAGGAAAGAATTGTTTATTTTTTATGTATGTGATATTGTGTTATTTATTCTCTCTCCAACAATTCTAGATCGATTCAGAGAATTTCAGAATCGAGTCTGACCTTAGTTTTTAAACACAGATGCGTGATGACTCTGCGCGTGCAACCGTATTCTGCTTGCTTCTAATCTCTCTCTCTCTCTCTCTCTCTCTCTCTCTCTCTCTCTCTCTCTCTCTCTCTCTCTCTCTCTCTCTCTCTCTCTCACACACACACACACACACACACACACACACACACACACACACACACACACACACACACACACACACACACACACACACACACACACACACACACACGACACCGCTCGAACCTTCCAAAAAATAAGCTTTCATAAAGTTCGGGGTTTAAGCGAATTACAAGGACAGTCGCGGGCTTCACTGCACAGGTTTTGCCGCTTTGATGTTACTCTTGCAGTGCGCGGTCTTGGCCGCCGGAATTTTCCTTACAAATGCTCCACAAAGGCATTATTTATGTCTTTTGGAATGCAGTTGGCTTGTATATTAAAAATATGAAAATCACTGAGAAAGCTGCTTTCATTTTAAAATACGCGCGCTTTGTGAAGAGTGCTCGTGCATGCGGCTGTGAGCGACTCATTGGTTAAATGTACTTGCATCTCAAAATGCTTTTGACGCGAAATTAATGTAAACACGGTCAGTTATATCTTAAACCAACAGGACAAACCACATTTACAATTTCAATAGAGATATGTGCATTAGTGTGAATGCAGCTTATCTTATAGGGGGAAAATCACTCCAGCTCTTGAATGGAAAACTTTCAGACAGCCTACTTTTAAATACTGAAAGCACTCTTTGTTTATTGCTTGTAATGTTTTTTTTGTTCCTCTTTATTTACTAGCTTTTATATTTTGAAGCTATATTAGATTATAGCCCATTTAAAATTCTTAACATGTTATTGGTTTAATTAAATGTGTTTATATATATATATATATATATATATATATATATATATATATATATATATATATATATATTTAAAGGATTTATATTTACACATGTAATTATATACATATTTTAAGTGTTATTAAGATTAATTAATAAGAAAAAAATTAGATCGGATCATGAGCTGCCTAAAGATTCCCATCCCTACTGTACAATGATTTATTGCTTGTCTTTGTCGATTAATACAGAAGGTAAAGAACTTAAAAGTAATCTCATATTAAATCGCAATCGCAATATTGGTTAAAAAAATCGCAATTAGATTATTTTCCATAATCGTTCAGCCCTAGTACCGAAACCCGGTATTAAACGGCCCCGGGGCTGAATTTTGAAAGACCACTGTATTGATAAGCTCGGACGTTATCGGTTCTGGTGTCGGTACTGGAGAAATAAAGAAAATACACATACTATTTATTATTGCTATAAAGACATAATCTTGAACATGTTTATCTCGCCAGCCAGTTCTATATATAATGATATTAAACCATTTGTCGCAGTCCAGAAGAGAGACGTCAGTAAAACAGCTTGTAGCTGAACAATGTCACGTAACATTTACCTCAGGAAAGGCATTCCGTGACAAACTCGATATTTCGCTAGAAACATTCTCTAGAAGAGTATTTTTCTAAAAATATGCACTATTTTACATATTTTTACTCTTTTTAAAAAGGTATTTTATAACATTATTATTATTATAGGACTTCATTATATGCAATTGTATACAAATCCGTTGTTAATTTTAATATCAGAATAGGAATCAAGTCGATTGAAAAATTCAGTCAAATTGTGAAATTTGTGTTAGCGCCCAGGCCTAATATTAATGGTAAAAATGATGAGATCTCATTTGTGACCTACATAAACCCCACACTGCAGATTTTCACTTATTAAAGTGTACCAAATGTCTCCCAGCTTAAATGATTGTCTTTCAACTGTATGGTTTCTGAGATAATATTTTGGTAATCAGCTGCCTCTCATGCTATGTGCATGTTTCATGTGAATACATGGACTGATCTGGCCTGCTATCAGCTTAGCATTTTCAATTAATATTAAGTGTGATAAAGCACTAGCCAGTGCATCCACTCTCCTTCTTGTGATAGCTGTCACTAGATTTATTTATTTCTCTCACTCACTCCCTCACCCTCTCTGGTACCAGTCAATACATCAGTACAGGAGACAGAATAGATTTTTTCTTTTTTCAAAGTCTGGGCTGTGTTACCTATTTTATTCACAGAGCTTCACTCAGCAGGCACTAAACTTCACACACCTCTAATGAGTAAACCACAATGCAGCCTCTCAAACACGTGCTTCTAAAGTGTTAATTGAACGTTACACTTTTGGGATACAACCTGGAATGTTAGAATCGGAATACACAGAATTTCCTGTTTCCTTTCCACATCGTGTTGCACGTCAGCCATCGTTTCTCTCAGATGCCAGCGTGTTTCCTCCCTGCCTCATTAGTGTAATATTCACTGGCAGAGTGATGATGATGAATAGTTACAGTGAGATTCATTGTTTACCACCCCCCCCCCCCCTTCTCATTTTTTGACTTGTGGAAGGAATAAAAATTAATCTAGAGAAATGTACTTAATTAACCAGGACAACAAGAGTTTAACTATCTTTTATTGGAAGGTGAATCAAGCATGCTTGGATGCCCAAAACCCAACAAAAACTGACTAGCACATCAATTATCTTCATCCTCTGCTTAGGCATGTGCCGGTATCAAATTTTCATGCTGCGATTAATTGATTGAGCTTTTATCACGGTATACGGTATTATCACGATATTTTAATTGCACAAGAGAAACAGACGGATTGGGGGTATCTAAAAAAAAACTTGCATCACAATGTGTAATTGTGATTGTCAAAACATTAATTTTATTTTTTAGTGACAACATGTTATAATGTTTACATGGTTACTGAGGCTACTGTTTGTATTATTGCTTAACACAATTTTCATGATTTCAATTAAATTCTTGGATTTAATTTCAATCTTGATTCAATATTGACTCATTTGGATAAATATTAGGTAGGCTACAGTAGATAGCCTGCATTTAAATGTTTCTCAAGAAAAAATATATCTCACATAATGCTGTAAAGATACAGAGAGAAATTAAATATAATGCATACAATATAAATATAATAATAATATAAATATAAAAATGTAATATGCCGTAATTTTCATTATAATAACAATTATATAATGACAAGTAAACATATATTAGAATAATATAGTGCACATATTTAGCAAAATACTCCTCTCTATAGCTATTTTCTTATAGTCAACTAACATTAAATGGCTTTCCTGAGGTAAATGTAACGTTCTGTGACATAATTGTTCTCCTGCAGTGTTATTGACCTCTTTCCGTGGTTGAAAAACACTGATTGATCGAAAGTACGTACCTTTCGGTGGGTTGTACTGTATCTTTAATAAAAAGTAACAGATGATCGGTTTACTTGATCTGAGGCGCGCAATCTGTCACGTCACATTTACAAGCACCAAAACAGTATTTATTGTCTGAATTTCGTTATAAAACCTGAGAGCTGATATTTTTTTCATATCAAAAGTAACCTGCTCTGTCTAGTCTGTCGGTGTCAGTGTCCTCTTTGCTCCGCGATTTTTCTCTGGGTGAGAAAATGGATGTGTGGCGCGAGACCGTGTGAAAGTGTCAATTGCGTGAGTCTCAAGCTGAATGCGTGAGAGTTGGCAGCCATGCGGGGGATAAATAGTCGGCAGCGTTCCTCCTTCCGCCGTGCTTCTTCTCCATGTGAGGATTGTTTACATTAGACTAGAGTGCGCACTGCATGCACACAGTGCTTATACATGTGATGTGGGGATTGTTTACATCAAAGTGCACATGTGTTTTGCGCAGCATATACGCATTGTTTTTTAAGCGGTTGATGGAAAATAAGCTGATGCGCGTTCTAAAAATCTAAATTCGGATCTATTATTTTTCACGGTATTTCGAAGTCCCCGCGATAACAATATCGTGCATATTCATTACCGCGATTTATCGCATTACCGAATACCGGCACATGTCTACCTCTGCTCATGGTAAGCACAGATATGGGTGGGAAATTATGTTTAATGGTAGAAGGATTCCCATTCTGCTCCTGATTGCTGTTTTCATTATGGTTAATTTAGCAGTAGCAGGGAATTATTTTATTATTTAATGTGACGATACCTGCCGTTCTGTAGTACAGGTACCCGCTGATAGCCGGATGCTTTAAAATGCTCCCGCACGTGTTTGTGTCAATGCTCTGTAGTAGGGATGCTAACCGATGACCGTTTGACCGATAGTTGACCGTCTCAACGTTAACCGATCAAAGTTGTCGGTAGTCGGTTAAAAAAAAAAGGTGATCTCTAAATTAGGGTATTATAGACAGTGGACTAAACGCTACTACAGTTAGCCATCTAATTTCAATATATTTTTGTGTGAAGTGAACAAATCCCTCACACTCAATATTTCATAACTCGCCTGTTTGTACAGGGTGGTGATGGTGCAGTGGATAAGACACATGCCTTTGGTGTGAGAGACCTGGGTTCAAATCCACTGCGAGACACCAATGTGTCCTTGAGCAAGACACTTAACCCCTAGTAGCTCCAGAGGCGTGCAACCTCTGAAATTGAGCAATTGTAAGTCACAGCGTTTGGGTTCGCGCTCACAAGGATTGCGAAAAGTAAAGGCTACAGGCTAAAACACTCGAGGTTCGAGCCAGGGCAGACGACAGGATGAAGCGTGCAAAGAAAAGTAGTGTGTGGGACCATTCCACCAAAAAGAATGACACAGTAAGTTGCAACATGTGTGATACAGTACTTAAATACAGTAGTAATACTGTAGAAATACATTACATCTACATTTCAGTGGTAACAGATAAGGTGATGATGATCATCATCTTTCTTTATTATTGCTAGCACTACCTCAAACTAAAGCGGAGTCTCTTCGGAGCTGTCATTTTCTTAAATGAGCCGCTGCAATGTTTCAAATGAGCTTCTAACGCTAGACTAACGCCTTTATTTTCAACGCGATCCTCCGATTACATACAAGCTCCTCGGCGCTGCGTTTGCGGGACTCATGTTTCGCGCTTTTGGGGATTTTAAAAAAAGTGACGTGAGTGGAACCGCGCCGCCGGGGCTGTGTGTGTGTGTGTGTGAGCGGGAGGCAGAGAGAGATGCGACAGAGTAGCGAAATTGCAGGCGCGGCTCGAAATGGCTCTTATTTCAAATAGCGTGGCATATTTTAAACTAATCGGTTAACCGGTTTCAACCGGCTAATGAGGCTCGGTGGTCGGTCAAAAAATTTTTTAGTTTTCGCCATCCCTACTCTGTAGAGAGCGTAGAACGTTTCTATTTACTACGCGTTTTTGCAGCATTGAGCTTTGCAAAAGGCAATTTTGTTGCTCATGAGTTTACACACAGCACAAGGAAGCTTGATTTTAACTGTGAATTGAATTTACTAAATAAACAAATAAACAAATTACAAACAGAAGCACAAATACAATAAAATAAAAATGCAAAAATACTTACAGTATTCTGGCACAGGAATACTACAGAAATTGAATAAATCAAATGTTTTCATTATATAAATTTAATACAGATAATTTTTTCTTGCAATCTTTTGTATCTTTGATCAACATTAATGACATAGACAGCAGCAAGTATATTAGGCTGATGGCACTTTAAGAGCTAATGCACAGATCCAATATAGGTACTGATACATGCGTTCTCTCTCTCAACTGTTTACATTCACATAAGACATCACCGTCTGTGTTTATGTGAATATTTGACGAGACATTTTTACATTTATTTTGTGCATTTCTGATGTATTTTGTTTTAGTAATCGCGAGCAGTTTGAGAGGCGGCTTTATGCGTTTATAAGCTCACAGAAAACCATTAATACTGAACACTTTAAAATCATTGAATGTTTAAATTGTAGGGGTGTAACGATACACAAAATTGACGGTTCGGTTTTCCCACGGTTTTGACGTCTCGGTTCGGTTCGATTCGGTTCGGTTTAGAAAGCTAAACAATGGTTTAATTTTTTAAACAGTGGTTTAATAAAAAAAATTGTCTTTGTCTTTAAATTAATTCAATTAAAATCAAACGTTTCACAAGGATTAAAAAGAAATTTGCTAAATCTGTAAACTATATAGGGAGCCGCACATTACTGTAACATTAAAGGTTGTAGCCTAGACTTTTAACCTAAATTCAGATGCTATTTATTTTTTAGATATAATAATCAACACACAACACATTGTATGAAAACATGTAAACTGAACATAAGGCAGTTTTTTGCATTAACTTGTGTTTTTACTCTAATTTGTTATTGAAATATAATACTTTACACAGTTGTCATTTTCATGAAAGATATTTTAAACTAGAGCCCGACCGATATGGATTTTTGGGGGCCGATGCCGATACCGATATTAGAGAGTAAAAAAAGCCCGATACCGATATATATCGGCCGATATTATTTATGTGTATATTATAATACAGTAGCAATATTATTTGTGTATTATAGTACAGTATACCAGTCAAACGTTTGGACACTTTCCTATTGGTGTGTACAAACTTTTGATGGGTACTTTACACATGAGCTATAAACAGAATAAATATATTTTATAAACAAGTTTTGCAATGATCACTCAAATGTGGTAATCAAACACTTGTGTGACAGATATGTAATGGAGGCAGGGGGAATGATAGAATGAGAATTATACAGCTGAGCTGTAACCAAACTAGTTTGCATTGCATGTTATATTATATTCTATTCTATTATATTCTAAATACTGTTGCATAATCTTCACTAACGACTTTGTCTTTTAATTTAGTCATAACTTGTATCAATAAATATATAAAAAGTGTCACTGACAAAACCTTATTATCTTCTATTTTTACTCTTAATTCCTCTAATCTCTACCAGTGGAGGAAGAACTCAGATCTTTTTACTAAATTAAAATTAATAATATCATAATGAAAACGTTTTTAATTACATGTACAGTACTTTTATACTATTTTAAATAATTAGTAAGCAAAATGTACTAAACGTGAAACTAGGCTACTCTTAATGCAAAATGGCCCTATATAAAGTGTTATAATTATATACATTTTTGGAATATTGCTTGATGTTGTAACGTAGCGTTATCAGGCAGAATGAGCTTTAACACGGTGTCTACACCGGACGGGGCCGTTACTGCTCGCGTCCCAACAGCTGTTTACCCTAGACAAAGCAGAATCAGTTTACTGTCGGAGATCGCTCGCGCCACGCATTTTAATCAATGTTTCATCAACCAATTGCCTTAATAAATAAGAAGAAGGCCTAAATATAGCAGACAATATAATCAGGACTTCTCAGCTGCACGCTTGCAATAGTCACAAGCTCACACAATACGTGACAGAGGCTTGTAGCAGAGAAATCAATTCTGTGAATTACACTGCGCAAATCACAAGTAGGCTACTACCCACCGGATGAAGAAGGGTTGGCTCTCAGTCTCCACAGGCTACATAAAATATTCATTTTATTTAATTTTATTTTTCGTGTTCGCATTTATGAGGAAAAAACAATGTTACAGACGCGACAGTTCAGCACTACGGACGTGAGCGCTCTGAAAGCGGCACTAAAATATGCTTTGAAACTTTCACATAGACATCAAACAGAAAGCACAAAACCTTTCGTTTCAAAGTGAATTTCGTTTTGTATTAATTGTATCTTAATTTTAATCAATGTTTCATCAACCATTTGCCTGCATTTAATTTATAAGAAGTAAATATAGCAGACGATAGACAATCTCGACACGGAGGCATGCGGGTGAACTGGAGCTCGTCTCATGAACCGAAACTCAGCGTATAGACCTGAGAATTGAAATATATCTATATTGAAATGTCTACTTTTGAACAGAACAATTCAAAACGAAAGACAGACAGACTCATGTAATCGTATGAAATGTGCATTTCTCTCTTTCGCGCGTTCACTGAAGATCGCGAGTCAGCATCGTCAACTTCATCTTTGGCTGGCACTGACTGAAAACACTAGTTTATTAATAAACAATTAAAATGTCTCCTTGCTATATTTGTTGTATTCATAATCATTACTTTTGCCAGTTCTTGTGACAGCTTTTAGGTGCTTTATTGGCAGCGCACCCTTACATGAATCACCACACCGCATTTTTTAAAATATTCATTTATCGGCCATTATAAATGCCGATACCGATATTTAGGAAAATGCCTAAAATCGGCCGATACAATCGGCCCGCCGATATATCGGTCAGGCTCTATTTTAAACATACATTAAATAATCAAGATATCATTATCAGGTTAAGTAAAATATAATATATAGGCTAACATGGTGCATTTATTTAGTGCAAGAGTTCATTTATAGGAACCAAAGTTGTGGACACTGAATCACTTGCCTGTTGAGGTAAATATAATGCTAGTGACAAGCTATGCTGTTTTATTGACGTCTTTCCGCTGCTGAAACACTGATATAGCGATTACACGAGTTATGATGCCTTTCAGTAAGTATACTGCATCTTTCAACATACCCTCAGGTGTCCATTCTGTAATTCAATTCAATTCAATTCAAATTTATTTGTATAGCGCTTTTCACAATACACATTGTTTCAAAGCAGCTTTACAGAAATTGCATTTCGGAAATGTACATAGAAAAATACAGTTAGTTAATCAAGTATTAATTTATGGCATAACATATCGCCGGCTTTGAGTCGTCTCTTCACAGGCGTCGAGTCGTCTCTTCACAGGCGTTGGGGCATCTGAAGTCTCCGTGAGAGGCTGGATACAAACTGGAGCTGACGAACGCTATTTACCTCGGGACTAGCGTCCCGAGATAACAGCAGAAAGGCAGATGGGAAATAATTAGCATAGCTGATGTTCATAATGTTAATGCATTCGAACTGATTCCGCAGTAGTATCAAAGGTTAAGGATTAAGTGAATGCTTGGTTAAAGAGATGCGTCTTTAATCTAGTTTTAAACTGGGACAGAGAGTCTGAGTCTCGTACAATATCAGGAAGGCTATTCCAGAGTTTAGGAGCTAAATGCGAGAACGCCCTCCCTCCTTTAGTGGACTTAGATATCCTAGGAATGACCAGAAGCCTCGAATTTAGTGATCTTAAAGAGCGCGATGGATTGTATGGCGATAGAAGGTCTGTTAAATACACAGGAGCTAAACCATTTAGGGCTTTATAGGTCAGTAGGAATACTTTGTAATTGATACGTAACTTAATAGGTAACCAGTGTAGAGATGATAAAATAGGTGTTATATGATCATATTTTCTTGATCTAGTAAGAACTCTAGCAGCTGCATTTTGCACTAACTGTAGCTTGTTGATTGAGGATGCAGGACAACCAGCTAATAAAGCATTACAGTAATCTAGTCTCGAGGTCATGAATGCATGAACTAACTTTTCTGCATCAGAAACAGATAGCATGTTACGTAGCTTAGCAATGTTTCTAAGGTGGAAAAAGGCTGTTCTTGTAATATATGAAATATGATTTTCGAAAGTCAAATTGCGGTCTAGTATAACACCCAGGTCTTTTACTGTAGTGGATAAAGTAACAGGACATCCTTCTAAGTTTAAGTTGTATTGTAAGGGATTTTGTGGGTAGTTTTTTGGACCAATAAGTAGTACCTCCGTTTTATCTGAATTTAATAGCAGGAAATTACACGTCATCCAGCATTTTATATCATTTAGACACTCTGTCAATTTAGATAAGTTAGTGTTTTCATCTGGTCGTGAGGAAATATATAATTGAGTGTCATCAGCATAACAGTGGAAATTAATTCCATGTTTTCTTATAATATTACCAAGTGGCAGCATATATATTGAGAATAGCAGAGGGCCTAACACCGATCCTTGCGGCACTCCATAGTCTACTGACGTTATCTTTGATTTTTCCCCATTTAAACAGACAAAATAGTAACGGTCTGATAAGTACGATCTAAACCAGCTTAATGCCTGTCCCTGAACACCAGTGTAGTTTTGTAGTCGATCCAAGAGTATTTTATGATCGATAGTATCGAACGCAGCACTAAGATCGAGTAGAACTAGTATTGAGATACAGCCTTGGTCAGAAGCTAAAAGTAAATCATTTGTAATTTTAACTAGCGCAGTTTCTGTGCTATGATGCGGTCTGAATCCCGACTGGAATTTTTCATAGATATCATTTTCTTGTAAGAAAGAGCACAATTGAGCGGACACAATTTTTTCTAGTATTTTAGACATAAATGGAAGATTTGAGATGGGTCTGTAATTTGCTAAGTTATTTGGATCTAATTGCGGTTTCTTAATGAGAGGTTTTATTACTGCCAGCTTGAATATTTTTGGTACATGACCTAAAAATAAAGACGAGTTAATAATATTAAGAAGAGGCTCTTCGACTACAGGTAACACTTCTTTAACTGTAGAAGTGTTAAACACTTCTTTAACTTTAACTGTAACTGAGGAAGAGATGATTGCGTTTACCCGCGCGCTGCGCTGTCACTTGAAATGAGGAGCTTAGTAGGCCTACAGCGATCTCACGCCACTGCAAAGAGCGCCAAAACGCCATTTATAGTTTGAATTTCGTGAGACAGAATTTGAAAGATTACACCTTCCTTATTATTGAAAGTAACAAAACACGGAGCTCAAAACCAAAATAAAGTGTTCCAACCAATCACTGACAGGGGCGGGTGTTGTGAGGTTTTGCGCTTGTGCACGGCTGGATGCGAAATCGGAGAAACGACCGCCCCTGTCAGTGATTGGTTGGAACACTTGTTTATTTTGGTTTTGAGTGGTGGTTGTACCCATTTGTTTTTGTGTGCAGATCTCAGAGCCTAGGCTGCCTACAGAGACGCGTTTTTTGGACGGCATGCTTATGGGGCAGGCAGCTAGCGGATCGTTAGGAAAGATTAGACATTTATTTTTGGGCCAGAAATCACTGATACAACCTTTAATGGTGGTTAGGCTACAAAACTGAATTCGTTGTGTACTGTACACATAAGACATGAGGTCCATTGAGCCGGGCTGGGCAGGGCCGGGGTAGCAGGGGGCGGGGAGGGGCGTGTTCGGTACGCAATGAGAGTATCGCGATTCGAATCGTGTGTTCTGTATCGCGGTTTTTCGGTTCGGTTCGAATATCGTTACACCCCTATTAAATTGACAAGTTGTGCATATGATAAACTTTAGTAACGATGCAATATGACAATTCTGTCCCGAAACGAGA
Source organism: Siphateles boraxobius (assembly GCF_051911475.1). Lineage (NCBI taxonomy): Eukaryota > Metazoa > Chordata > Actinopteri > Cypriniformes > Leuciscidae > Siphateles > Siphateles boraxobius. The sequence continues at coordinate 3,142,369 of NW_027508788.1, forward strand.
GCAAAAGTCTTGTATCGCAGAAATCATCCATCCAGCCATCATCATTTTTGACCCCAGACGATAAACAAATGCATCTTATTTAGTCTTCGCTTTGCTTTGCATGTTGTGTGTCTGGTTATTTAAAAAACAAATTCTACTGCATAATACTGCATAATGGTCACATAGAATGTATTTATAATTCAATCCCAGAGTCCACGTAATTATCTCTCTATATTAATGGCCATATACAGTAATACAGCCCGCTGCTGTTCCTGTCTCTTTGAAATGCAGACCAGCAAAAAGTCACTTGGATAGCCTTTGAAATGGTATACAGCTTTGCTGAAAGTCACTTGCTGTATTATTCATGTCCAGTAAATGTCAGGACACTTCAGAAGGGTTGTCTATGCTCTTGTCACCTTGCCATGCTTTATTTTTTTATATATTTTAATTTAAATATTTTTTAAATGTAATTTTAGAATTACAATATAGTTATTTAATTTAATTGCATCTTTGTTATTAAAAATAAGCAAAAAGGCAAATTACCAACAATATGACAAATACTATGAGACAAATAAAATAAACAGTGCTTCATTTCTTTTTTGAATGCTACTGTTAAAGTACGGTAGCTGAAAAAAAATAGTCTTCACTCTATAAACTATAGACTGATTCTTAATAAATAGATACAATTATTCAGTCAAGCATTGGGTGATTGTCTATTTTCTGTTGTTTCATTAACATTAATTACACAGAATATTAGGCTGCTGGTCCGGCCCTTTAAAACCTGCACGTATGCTAGGCTACCCAATGGAACACATACGATTAATTTTTACAAACGGTTTACATTCACTAAAGACATACCCGACTGTGTTTACGTGAATACTTGCCAGGACGTACATTTTTACCTAGAATTTTGATTATTCAATCGAAATAATCCACGAAAGAGAACTGAAGTCGCGATCGCATGCTGTGTGAAAGGCATGTGCGAGCGCTTCAGGTCTGAGCACGTCCCACGCTTTATTTTCTCATGCATGTATGTTTCGCTGTGCGTATATATTTTACTGTTCTGCTTCCGTTGTTTAGTGAATGAAAACAGTGGAAGCAGAGCTCTGCACACACATCCTGACTCCGGCTGTCACACATCAACGCAAATTAAAGAAATACCGATCTTATTATTTAGAGTGCTGTCACTCTTAAAGTACCGGTACTAATAACATTTCATATCGTACCGATTTTAATTGCTGGGTATCGCGATGCCTTTCTAGTACCGGTATATCTTGCAACACTAGTAGTCACATGGACTATTTTAACAATGTCTTTACTACCTTTTTGGGCCTTAAAGTCTGGGTTATGTGCAGTCTATATGGGGTCAGAAAGCTTTTGGATTTCATAAAAAATATCTTCATTTGTGTTCCGAAAATGAACAAAGGTCTTACGGGTTTGGAACGACATGAGGGTGAGTGATAAATGACAGAATTTTCTATTTGGGTGAACTAAGCCTTTAACACTAACTAACAGTTAAACTTCTATGCAAACAAACGCAAACAAACGCAATGCAAACAAACGCAATATTCACATTTTTCCTTTCGGGTATGCCCTTCTTGTTTTACATGTTTTTCTTGTGTATTAAATGTTAAATAAGTTAATAATGATAACAAGACCTTGTTTATCATGGTGATTTGTACAGAGGCTCCGTGGATTTGCACTTAACAAGCCTAAACAGACATTGAACGAGAGAGATCGACTTTTTACCTGCGTCTGTCCTTCAGGCCAAGTCATATATTAGTGAAAAAAAAAAGTTTGCCATAGGGATGCTAATAATTTAATCGATAGAACGTAACGATCGTCTATTAAGCAAGGTCATGTGCATGCTGCTCAACTGCAAAATACATAAAGCAGACTTGAGGAAAAATGAAGCGAGTGCGTCGGAGTGATGTTTGGGGTTATTTTATGTTTAAGAGTCATACCTTGATGACTATATTAAGTATGTTTGTGCATTTGCAGAATTTTGTTTTGTGCAAATGTAAGTTGTAAAATTGTTTTTATTTTGTGTAGGCCTACATATCATATATATAGGCCTATATGTCAGTTTTGTCAGGTCATGTTAGTCAAGCTCGCATCAGCTAAATCTCAGCTTATCAACGTCTACCTATAGGAATACGACGCCAATCACTATATACATATATAAGCTCCTAAATTATTATCAGCAGCTATCGTGTTTTGCGAATTAAATGGTGAAATTCGGAAGGCAAACCACATCATCTCACAAAGAATCGTGCAATCGGGAATTTAGCAAGAGAAATTCGTTCCCCACAGGGATTTCACCTCAGTTTAATTCAAGTTTGTGGACTTGAACACGAGATTCGTCGCATTGATCATATGCTGCCTGATTTGGAAGTGACCTCAGTCTGCATTGCTGCTTGCATCGCTGCATTAATGACACAGGACTCTGTGTGATTCACTCTCCATTCATCTCTGAAAGTTTTCACAAAGCTAAGCTAAGTTCCTTTTTAATGGTCATCGCTAAAAGCTATCAGGGTATTGGCAACATGCTTGTTGCTAACGCTATCCGTGTGGCTTGGGCTTATCTAACGTAGTCGTTTTCATTAAAATGCTCTTGCTAAGCTTATGCGATCATATTGGCTATGTGCATTACTATCTGTTGTCATTGGCAGCTGATCACATTGCACATGCTGTGCTTTTAGCACTATGTAGCACAGATTCAAGAAGCTTGCGGTGATAGGAATTAACAATTAATGGTGCAGATGGAATCATTTCTGCTGTAGCACTGCTCTAAAAAAAGACATACTAGGAGTCACTTCAGCGTTATCGGACATGCTTGGTCTAGCTCTTAGAAATGCGGCGTTCTTAGTGTATTGTATACTGTGCTTGCATTTTAATGCATTGTTTTTTAAGGGCTTGCATTTTTATAGGCTGAAATTCAACATGGTTGTATATTTAAGCTGTGTATATTTTAATAATAATATAAAAAATAACCTATATGTTATTGAAACACTGCTTATTCTAAATGCTATCTAGTGGCTATTGAAAACTGCTTGCTTTAAAAGCTGTTAGTTGCTATTGAAAACATGGTTGTTTTACTTTTAAGGATAATTAGCCAAAGTTGTTATTTGGAACATGGCTGTGTTTTAGGTGTATACCTGGTGTCATTGTCATATGCTGTGGTAAGCTTATCAGCAATATGCTGTCATTTCAGCAACATTGCTATCATTACTGTATGGTGGTTGCTAGTACAATGTTATCGAACATGCTGTAGTAATCAAGTGTTGTTTTATACTTATCTGGTTGCATTGGAAAAATGCTCGTTCTTTATTCTATCTGATTATTGCAACATGCTGTGTTAAAGTTAGGCTACCACATGCTTGTGGCTAAAGCTATCTAGATATCGGTAACATACTTGTGCAAAATACACAGTACATTCACCGCAGAGGTCTTATATTTAACACTACAACATTGTAGCTTGAAGGTCCTGTGAAGGAGGGTGGAATCAAGGGAGTTGTCATCTTTACCTCCACAGCCGATGGAATCAGTAGGACGGGAGCAGAAATCATGTTCATGAATGAGGAAGCACACTATTCATAGCTTAGCTGTGCACTGCGTCTGACTCATAGCTAGAGGGTGTATGCTTCCCCGACCGGACTACACTAATTTTATTACTAGTCCTATGGTTATACAAACATGCTAGTTGAATCAGTTTGTTACCGCTAGTCTGAGCTATTGCTGTTGGGTGTATGCTTCCCCTGCCAAACTACACTAATTTTAGCAGTAGTTCTGCGATTATACAACATGCTTGTTGTATCAGATTTTTCTGCCAATTTTCTGCCAATTAAGCTTCCCCTAATAGACCCCATACAATTGTTAAATTAGCTACAGCAACACACTTGTTGCAATGTGTCCTTGCTTGCTCCAGCTTGGGTTGATGCTTCCCCCATAAGATTGGATCTATCTATCAGCATCAGTCGTATGGGTAGTGTTTTTTTTTTTTTTTTACAGAAGTAAAATACAACCAAGTATAACAAGGTTATGACGTCATTTAGGGCTGCACAATTAATCGAATTTCAAATCGCGACTACGATTACAGATGCCACGATTACGTAATCGTTCAAAGCCGCGATTACAAAAGAAAATCCACTCTGCGTGTGTGTGTTTAGAGCATAATTATGTTATGTGAGGCGAATCACGACTACTTCAGAAAACCCAGCACAATATGACATACCACGCAGTGAGGCCATCCTTAAAAATATTCTTGTTTGCCATAACCCGACCGACCCCGTCAATTTAGGACAGACCCAATTTTTATTTTTTTTCCCTTTTAGTCCGACCGACTTGCCGGTTGAAACTTGCGTTAAGACCGACCGATTTTTTGTTATTCTTCAAACAACTAATACAAATAAAATAAAATAATATTAATTATATTTTAGTAATTATTGTGAAAGTTGCTTATGCCTACATACAAACGTAGGCTACGTTCTTTCTTTTAAATAAAAACCCGTGCGCCATCATCGTCATCTATGATTGTTTACACCATTGGTCTACGCATGTCACACTATGGCTTGTACATTCGCTTCGTTTCTTTCACTGTTCGCGCTTGGTAATGATTAGGGATGAGTACCGAAACTCGGTATTAAACGGGCCCCGGGGCTGAATTTCAGCCATTTTTATATATGATAATATTAAACCATTTGTCTGTGATGCAATTTTGCTATTCGCAGTCCAGAAGAGAGAGAGAGCGATCTCTCACGCGGAGCCACAGCGCTCACAACATGACAGCCCTGCTTAATGAGTGACAATGAGGACAGAAGTAAACATTCAAACGTGGTTACACTTTAGATCTGGGATATTGTTCTAATTTTATTTTAGATTTTGGCTTTCAAAGATTAGAAAAAAAGATATTTGAGATGAAACCATTGCAACTCATTCTGTCTAGCGCAACTTCCTTCCCTTCACAGCGATGTGCTGTCATTTCTTCCTAAAACCCAAACGTACCGTCAGAATCAGCACGATCGGTGATTGTTGTAAAATGCAGACTCTACTGTTGCTAAATTGCGGATGCGTTTAATCATTAAAAGAGCTATTAAAAGCACAAAAATCTGCGCAAGAGACGCTGTTCACAAGGCGACGCGCGCTCCGAAATGGACTGCAAAGAGAGAAGAAAAGTATACTTAACTTTGGGCTTCATGTGCGCATCTAAACTATCAAATATTCATAAAATATAAAAATGACCAGCTCTGAGATTCACTGAAACACAGTTTATGTCTTAAATGGACGTAAATAGTTGGGAGGAAATGATGGTGCATCATTCACATATTAGATCTAGACTCGGTCTTAAAGGGGCAGCGTCTAATAAACCTGCTGACGATTGAGCCGTTAATGTGAATCAAACAACAAAAGGCAGAGAAAATCACCCACAGCTCTTGAATGAATAACTTAAACTTTAATAAGCATTAATCTATCTATGATAAACTATGCAGTTTTATTTTACATTTGATTACTAAATTAAATTTCTTTTCAGACAGAAACACTTAGGTAGTGGTCGACCGATATATCGCCATGGCCGATATATCGGCTGATATTTGGCTTTTTTAAAATATCGGCATTGGCCGATAAGTTTTTCTGATTGGCCGATGTGTTGGAAGCGGAACTTTTATTTTGACAGCGCTGCGGACTTTTATTTTGATGGGCGGCGCTGAGAATACCAGCACCTGAGAAGAGAACGGCAGCGCCTGATCACACAGCGCTCACTCACATTCTCCATCTTCATTAGTTTACGATCTCTGTCAGTCAGATCTAATACTTTGTTAGACAGAACCGTTGGCTACAGAACTGGTCAAAGAAAGTAAACAGTATGCGAAAAAGTAATATGTTTGCTTTTATATTATTTATAACCGAAAAGGCAAACAATCAGCCTAAAATACTTTCTCATTTACCGTCAACATTCAGCAAATGCACATCTACATAATTTAAACAAATCTCTGAATATCTAATAAACATGTAATTTCACAAACCTTGCAGATTTAATCGAATCCAGCTGTGATATCTTGTGAAGTGTGCATTTGTAGCCTGCATAAACGTGTTCCTGCGAGTGACGGTCCGTGCGAAGCGAGTAACGGTTAAATGTGAACAGAAGATCAGCTTTACAGGAGACGCGATGGAAACACTTTAAAATCCTTCATTTTAAAATATGCTGTGCTATATCCAGTGGCCCACTGTGTCATATTCATGTCGTTTTCACTGTGTGCTGTATGTAAAATTAGCGTTACCTTGTCAAAAGTCAAAGTAAAAAAAAGTCTTTATTTGAAAAAATATGATTATCAGTGATTACTGATTAATTACCAGATTACTGAGTGCCCTGTTACAGTGTTTACTTCCTTTTTATTCACATATTCATATATTTTTAAACAATTACTTTATTTGTGAAAAATTCTGTAATAGGATTGCAGATTCAAGAAGTTGCCATCTAAAGTATAGGGCCTAAGCATGTTTATTTTAAAGATTTTTGCATGTTTATTTTAAAGATTTTTAAATATTTATTAAATTTATCAAATTTATTAAATATTGATTTATATAAATATAAAGTGTGTGTGTGTATGTATATATATATATATAAATATCGGCTTTGTATCGGCCATCGGCCACCCTGCTCTCTAAGATATCGGCATCGGCATCGGCCATCACCATCGGCCATCACCGCATCGGCCATCACCGCATCGGCCATCACCATCGGCCATCACCAAACCCATATCGGTCGACCACTACACTTAGGCCTACCTGAAAAGTAATTTTAGACCTTCCTGAAATTAAAACACTGTGTATATAATTTGTATCTTTGTTTAATTGTATTCTTTTTTTGAACATGTGTTTGTACTTGTTTTTTCTTATCGTATCCTATCTCATGTATATAAAACAAAAAAGCCTGCACACTGCTGCATAACAAATAGCCTAGATATTTTATTCGTTTTGTTAAAGCATTGATTTTTCTTTTGCTATAGATATTTTACATTTCAGAATATAAAGCAAATGTTAATTATTAACCGAATGTAAAAAAAAAAAAAAACACCAAAAAGAACCGATAAGAATACCGTTCAAGTACCGGATCGATAAGCAGTATCGGTAAGAGTAGTAATACCATTAAAACCTTAACGATACCCATCCCTAGTAATGATGCAGTAAATAAAATGTCCGCGGTCACCGTTCAAAGTCAAATGGGTTTGGGCACCATAATAAATGCATTCTAAAAAATGCATTAAAACATCTCGACGCCGCTTTAACTTGGCACGAAGTTCTGGAAAAACTGTGCCCAGATCTTTTCCCCTCCTTCTCACCTGTCTAACGGTGATCGTGTCGACTGACCTGAAGGAAACCACTAAAATGTTGGTGGAGGAAACTCAAACTATTGAGGACGTCCTACAATTTGACCCTAAAATCAAAGTGGTTTCTTTTAAATTGAAATTTCAAAGTGAGCCACCACCTACGGCCTTTTTTTTTTAAACCAAAAATGTGTTTTAGGTGGACAGATCAATACAGTACACAGAACATGTTGGAAAATAACAATGTCTTTTCTGTTAACCAAATGCTTTTTAATATTCGCTATTACTTCAATGCAAGTGAACATGCTCGCCGTTATTTGTTGCTTAGTGACGTGTGTGTTCAAGTAAGCCAGAAATGCGCAGATTCTTGAGTTGCGTATTTGCGCTAAATCCGCGCAGATTTGGTTCCAAAGTTAATTTTTACCCTTATTTGGCGGGTTGGAGGGTGTTAATTTCAATCCCTGAATGTTGCACTCCTGTTTGTCATTGTGCACAAAACTTCATGCCAATAAATCATCAGAAATATTGCTGACTTTGCGTTAGTCCTAATGCCTGTTAGTTGTCTGTGGGAAAAAAAAATTACATTTTTTTCCCCCATTAAATCTTGAACAAAAAAATATAGACCTACCTACCGACCCTTTTTTTTTTGCTGTTACTGCAAACCAAAATATTTTTAAGGATGGCCTGACGTAAGTGTACGCTAAAATAAAAAAACTTTCACCTCAGAAAAACGGACTTTACTGTCCTGTCCCGTTATGCTGTGCTCGTAGCGCGCACTCTTCAATTGCACGCGCAAATGCATTGGCGCGCGCTGTGTATGGCTTCACTGTATAAAGTGCAAAAGAAGAGCATGCAACGTCGTTAAAATGTAAATTAGTAAGTCAAGAAATAAAAGTAAAATACCAATAAATCACGTGTTAGCTGAGAAGGATTTGCATGCAGGTATGATTTTCATTCACCAGGAGCTGTTTCATTAACAGTTCTTCTTATTGTGTATTCACCATGGTAACTGTCATTTCCATAACCCCAAAATGCCACTTTATTTTCACTTTGTGTTATTTTTTTATATTTTTAAATGACTGTGGTGGCTCATATCAACATTGTATTAACAAAAACTAGTTTGGGACTGCTATTTAATTGCTTTAGCATAGTCCTAATGTTTATCTATTAGTAGTCTTTACTATTAGTCATTCTTACAATTTATGTGTATGTTAAGTAAAGGGGGACAGTACTGTGTGTGTGTGTGTGTGTGTGTTTGTGGGTGTTAACAATTTTTGTTTAAACATGTATTATAATACGCCTATATATATTCAATGTAAATTGTGATAATTTTAATTAATAATCGCAATTACAATTTGAAGGGAATAATCGGCAATTATGATTTTTGTGATAATCGTGCAGCTCTAACGTCATTGACAGGTGACAGTGTACGCAGAACATGTCAACAAATAACTGTCTAGTGATTGGAATTTATGCAAACCTACATATTTGTACCTAATTATATAGGCTAATTAAGTATCAGCATCACGCTTGTTGCATTAAACCATCCAGATGTATTAATGACATCTGTTGCTAATTCTGTGTGAACCGGAAGTTTCCACCAACATTACTTCAGTATTGTGATGTATTTCCAATGAAAAAGATAATTGAAAAGGAATCTCCATCTCTCATCTCTAGCTCACAGTCGTCACTCTAGAAACTGGAACTGGACTGCGGATAACAACCGCAAGCAGCTCTCCCTGCTCTTATCCATGTTAGGCTGCTAGGATGCACAGGGAGTTTTTGTCCAGAACAGAACCATACCACCAATCCAAACTGTATGCTAATTGTCAATCGTATTTGACAATAGTGGTCCTGACAGAAATCTGATTTATCTTATATAGGATGCATTTATTTATGAATTAAGGCAGTATAAAGCTCTCCGTTGATCATCTTCAGTGCATGCAGTTCAAACAGCAATGCACGACTAATAACTACGATTGGGAGTCGGGACTGTCAAATTATATAACATTATAAAGAGATTAAGAGAACGATATTGTAATACATTGTTAAATCTTTGGGTTTTATTTGCAGTTTCAGCGCGTTGCTCCAGGAAGAGCACATCCACTAGACATTCTTACTATGCAACTTATTTCAAGTTCACCTGTGCATTCACGTAATTTTGTGCAGATGTAATTTGTAATATTATGTTTATTTTGTGTATATATCTGGATGCGCAATGTTGAGTTAAATAACCCGCTAGCCATAAAAAAATAACCCGCTCTTCTAATAATAACTATGATTGGGAATGTCATATTATATAGGCTAACATTATAATGAAAACAATATTTTAATAAATCATTGTGAATTTCTTTGGTTTAGTTGCCGTGTTAACATGAGTTACACATTCTGAATAGCATGCATCTGAGGCGGCGTTGGTGACATGTTGTATTAGTCGCTAGGCTATATTTTATTTAGGGCTGGGCGATATGGCCTAAAAAAAATCCCCGATTTCGTCACAAAAAATCCGATTTACGATTTAAATCGATTTTTTCTCTCCCTACTTAAAATCAATCTGCAGATGACAAAGAAATTGTTCAAAACATGTTTTAACTTTATTTTGTTTTAATATTCCCTTCTGGGATTTGATCTGAATTAAAGTGCAATCAGAAACAACAAGCCAAAAAGACAAGAGGACAGGCCCTGTCCTTGAAAACAATGAAAATGTAACATAAAATAAAATGGATGGATTGGGATTTGGGGGATGTGTAAAAAAAACAAAAAAACTTGCATCACAATAAGTGTATTGTGATTGTCAAATTATTTGGTAACTAAACATAATTTTATTAGGTTTACTGGTATGCTGCTGTTTTTATTATTTTATTATTGCTTAACACAAATTTCACAATTTCAATTCAATTATTGTGATTTGATTCTGATCTTGATTCAATATAAATTCCCTTGGATAAATAGGTACAGTAGATACGTTAATGTGTTAATTGTTCTCCAAAAAAAAAATCCAAAAAAAAAAATCACCTAATGCTGTAAACATACAGAAAGCCTGTCAGCTGGTATTATTAAAGGTTAAAACTAACTCAAATTAAATATAATGCGTTTTTTATTATAACAACGTTAATACTATTTTAATGATATAGGTAAAAATATAATAAATGTGTCATATAGTTATCATATTTAGCAAAATACTCCTCTCTATAGCAATTATTTTAAGTCAACATGCGTGCTATGGGTCATTAAAAGCCATCCTGAGGTAAATGTAACGTTATGTGACATGTTGTTCTCCAGCTGTTTTATGGACATCGATCCGCGGTTGAAAAACACTGATCGATCGATTTTATTACATCTCGGTAAGTTTGTAGTAAATAGTAACAGATGTTCGGTTCACGTGCCGCTTGAACTGAGATCTGTCAGCGTTCTTTCACGTCACATTTACAAGCGCCAAAACGGTGTTTATTGTTTGAATTTTGTAATAAAATAGACATAATCTGAGAGCTGAGAATCTGTTTCATATCAACAGTAACGTTAACCTGCTCTGTCTTGTCTGTCGGTGTCAGTTTCCTCTTTGCTTCGCGATTTTCTCTGCGTGAGAAAAGGGATGTGTGGCGTGAGTGCGTGTAAATAGTGACAGAATTGCGTCTCAAACAATGAACTCGTGAGAGTTGGCGGCCCTGCAGATTCAGCTTGTAAATGTTTTCGGCGGGTGTGCCTCTGCTGCTGCGGTCTTGTTCATTTGCCATGTTGTTTGTGTATCTCTATCATGGCAAGCGCTGAGCCCGGTCGGAACTACGGGAACCCAGAGGGGAGCGTCGGCGGTTGTTAAAGAGAAAACCGATTTTCATTAAAAAAAATCACCGTAAACTACACATTCGAGTTAATCGATAAAATCGATTTATCGCTCAGCCCTAATTTTATTATTAAATAATTAATTTAATGAAATGATCAATCACATTGATTCATTTTACAATCATACAAGCCCTTTATTTACACTAAAAACCCTTTTCATTCATTTGGTGAGAAATATGTCGTTTTGAGAAGCATTTGCACACCCCGCCATGCTGTTGGTTAGCCTATATGCCACTGTAGTAGACTCATATCACAGTATTAAGGCTAACGACTAATTGATCGTTAATTTAAACGACGATCAATCATGGTCATTTGTATAAATTGACATCCCTAGGTTGCCATGTCCAAGGAAAGTGAAATCTTTGTTGTATCATCCTTTTAACGTTTAAGGTTATTTCCCATGAATGGCATCAGCGCATTATGCATTCAATGCATTAAATCAATGCCTTTGATCTCTATGAAGTGAAGCATCAGTTTTAGCGTTGCCCATGCTGCGCATTGTTGCTTAGCCGAGCCTTGTAAAGTGGCGCTCAAAGTTAAATTAATTTCAACACCTTGTTACATTATAGAGATGCTCTGATATGATATGATGATTTTCTCAACCGATACCGATAGCCGATTGTGCAGATATCATATATCGCTAGGGGTGTGAACCTACACTGGTCTCACGGTTCGGTTCGATTACGATTATCATGTCATCGATTCAGTTCAATTCGATATCGCGATGCATCTTAGTTCTGCATCTGCAATTTAAATTTTTACTCCAAAAGTGATGTGTGCGTGCGCGCGCGTGTTCGCCTGTTCGGGAAGTCGAACTGACAGAAACAGTGACATTCCAGTTTAAGTTTCAAGGGAGTAAAGCCTGTTTACGCCATTTAGTAAATTAAATTGTGTCAAATCAATTTTGTTGTAAAGAAATGTTCATTTAAAAGCAACGCTCATTCATCAGTGTATGATGTTACCATAGAGATGTGCGCATCAACTGTCGCTGAGCCCGCTGTTGAAGGTGACGATCATCCATTTATAATCACGTGTAACAACACAGAATAATTGTAATTTGACCATCGGGTTCGGATACTTAAATCAGCTCTATGTGTGCGTGACATGAGCGCGCACGTACAGCGCGTGTCTTCTCCAGGTCGTGCTTACCAGGTTGTTCATTACAGCCGAAATGTGCCCAGAATAGATGTAGGCTTTTAAAGTATTCGGAGCATTTTTAATTACTCTCACTCGCGTCTCGCCTCCTCTGCCATTGTATGCTACTGCGACAAAGCACATACGCGACAAATGACGTCAGAAAAGCGTCAGTATAACCGGTTATGGTCTATTACTGAACCGATACCGAATTGTCCTCGTCTGCATCGCGATGCATCGTAGAAACGATTAATTTCGACACCCCTAGATATCGCCTGATGCCAATACCGATAATTTGTTTTTCCTTATGGATAAAAAATATCTCCCAAGTAATTCTGCCAACTACACAGATAACCCTCTCATTTGCTACACTATAATATTAGAGGTTAAAATAGTGGTTAAAAACAACAGCGCTATTATATTCAACTGCTATTTATTTACAGATATAATATTTACACTCAAATAAAAGCTGAAATGTTTTTTTACAACTCAGTTACACATATAAGGTAGTTCTCATAAGCACTTGCCTTAATGACAAATGTATTCCCCACCTCGACAGCTCATGCATTTAAGTGGCACCGAAATGTGGCACCAAAATCTGCATTCTGATACATACTACCATATTTGCACCGGGTTTCAGTACCCAACCCTAGTCATCAGACAGGTACAGTCTATAAAATATTACAACACTTTGTTTGGTTAAGGCTTACTGATAAGTGTCTTATCACTTTTTTTACACATGGTAAATCTTCAGATGCTTTGTGACTCATGTAAAATGCAGATAAATATCACATATTTTGTTCATAATAATTCGTAATATACTTTTACCTCAAAGGAAAGACCTCAAACCAGTGGAGGTAAGTTTTTTAGCTCAGCCCTGTGTATTTATAGGCTCTCCTGGGGCATTCCCACATATACTGCAATAAAACAGGTCAATTATATGATGAGTGATTCCAGCTCCTTTCACTTGCTAGATGGCAGGGAGAGACACATTTGTTTGTTTTATAATTTAAAGGGAAACAACACTATATTTGCCAACAGCTATATTGTTCGGTTGTAAATGGATGGGGTTTCCCAGCAATAGGATTACCTCAGGGTGTGAATCTTTCATAGTTTATTGTCAAATTTAAAGGGTGAGCAATGGCAGCGACCCCAGAAAAAATGGATATAGAGGTATAGGAGATTAGATCATCCAAGACTCTGGATAATGCCTGCACTATGCAGTCATTTTATTGGGGGTGGTGTGTGTTTGCTTTGTTGGAAGAATCGCCACAAGTTCAGGCTGGAATAATATAGGAAGAGGTTTGTGGATTGTTGGGATTCTTAATGTACTCTCTGTTCACATTTCAAAGTGTAGGTTGAAATATGAATAGGATATGCAACATCTCATCTCACCAGCATGCACTTATGTATGTGCATGTTTAAAGATCATGATTTTAAATAAATCTGCTGTAGTAATCAGAGATAATAAATAATTTTTCAACATGCTTTTAGTTCTCCTTGATCAAATGTTTCATTAAATTTCACACCAGCGTGTTATGAGTACAAGATAATACATGTTCAAATATGTTCCTAGTTATGATCCAAATAAATGACTCTCTCCCTGGCCCCTAAGAGCTGGTGATGGATTTGAGAGGAAGAACAGGGACGCACTATAATCCTACTTTGTAAATCACTGGCACAGTCAATTCTTTTGTCACACCAGATGAGTTTGTATAATAGAATCTTTATTCTTTATTTATCGCCACATGACCAGGACTGGTGGAATAGTTTTGACGTCTTTCACATGATCCCCCACCCCCCATTAATCTATCAGTTATTTTCTGAATAGTAGATTCAACGTTTGTTTAATCTACCAATAAAATAATAACTGTAACCAATCTATGGACGAATTTATGCAGTGTAGGCCTAATTAAGAAAGGTGTTTACTATGGCTGTGTTTACAGTCACTTGTTGAGATATACAGCAGCAACCAAGTGTGAATCCTGGAATGTTTTGTTCATTAAAAATATTAAAGTAGAGGATCAAACAGCTCAAGTCACAACCCGATACTAACTAACTAACATCATTGGGGATAGACATAAACTGTGCGACGAATCGATGCATTCCACACAAGTCGAATAATTTCAATTAGGTGTCGTGCTAGGTAGTATGTAATTTTATCACCTTCATGTCTTACGATTTTCTTATTCCTTATTAAGTGAAATTTAGTGGAATACCCCAGCTTTTCTTTTCCATACAATGAGAGTAAATGGGGAACTATTTTTCCAAGCTCCTAAAAGGCATCATGAAAGGGGTTCATATTATTCATGAGCTTTATTCTAAGGTTTGCTGAAACCATACAATAACTTTGTGTGTGAAACAGACCAAAATTTAAATTTTGTTGTTTGCTCTAAATCTTCACTGTTCTTAAACATTGGTTTTTGTGCGTCTCATAACCGATCGTTACATGCAAGATTTGATAGGGCTAAAGTGAGAATGAGATGAGTTACGGTAGAGAGGAAGATTTGTAGCGAATAAAAATTTGCCTAACTTTTGGGTCTGTTCCTCACACTGTTGTCTGGTTTCAAAAGACTTTGAAAATAATGCACTTTTATGATGATTTTGTGACAATTTTAGAACTTGATAGTGTCAGTCTTCATTTACTGTCATTGTATTAAAAATGGTCAGAACTCTGAACATTCTGCCAAACGTCCTTGTTTGTCTTTCACAGAAGAAAGCAAGTCACATGGTTTTGGATCAACATGCGGCTAAATGATAACAGATTTTTCATTTTTGGATGAATTTAACCCTATTAGCTAAAACTTAAAAATCTTGTTTGCTGTTTTGTTCAGCATTTTGTCTCAATAGGATCATTCCCTTGCTTAAACTCTCAAATACCCCTGAGGGACGGCATTAAATGCACTGATTGTGCCTGTGGCATGAAGGGAGCTGCATTTAGTGTTGACAAAACACTGCTTAAAGTGGAAACGCTTGGCAGATACTGGAAACCTGCCTGCTAGTACAAATTATAGGATGTGTAGATGGGAAATTATTTCCTTCTTTATGTTGTATGTCATAGTTCCAGCTGTCTCTGGCGTGATCTCGTTCTTGAGGGTAAGATAGGGGAACTGACTTGGCATGTCTTTGCTAGTTAAAATGTGTGCCAATATTCTCCTATTCTCCCCTCTCTTCATCTTACTCTTCTCTTTCTTTTCCTTTATGGCCTGTGAGGTTCCTCCCATGATATACCATTCCCTGTAATCAAGCTTGTTATGGTAACATGCAATCTCCACTGACCAGTAACAATGTAGCCTTGCTCATGGTCATCATAATGATTTAGGCTTAAACCGTATCAGCAGAACTTAAATCTCATTTATCACATTTTTTCTCTCTTCAGCTAAAGCTCATGTTTGCTTGTTTGGCGCACAGCTTTGGCTTACTCTGGCTTAGGCAAAGCTTTTTTTCCTCCTCTCTTTTTTAGAACATCTGCTTTGAAATTAATGGGCATGTTGGAAACTAGGCTAAATCTAGACTGACATCTTTTTCTTTTTTTCCCCTTTCTCTTTCTCATTCCCTTCCTCTTTCTTTTTTAAAGGCACGCCAATGTAACTGTGCTCTGATCAGGATTTTTGGATTTTTTCACCAATTACTGATCAATGGAAGGAGTATTGGCAAATGCCGATTACCTTAATAAACAATAGGCCAACTATTCTCAACAATAATGTATTTCAAGTATAAAAAATTAAGAAATGAGAAAGTATCATGAATTGAAAACCAGGAATCTTTATTTATTGGCAAGCAAAATGTGCAACACATTCCTTTCCCTCTCTTAGAGTTCATTAGGGACAGCTTAGAGCTTAATACATATAGCATTCTTGTGAAAAAAAAACAGAATAATCTTTATCAACTGAAAGTAATTAAATGTAAAACACTGCATTGTCTGCATAGTCATAGACTGTATAAATAGATATAGATTAATCCTACTAAATTTAAAGAGCAGTGAGGGATTTGTTTTCTTTGTCTTTTGTTTTTTTAATAACATTAATGATACAGACAGCAGCAGGAATATTAGGTTGCTGTCACTTTAAGACCAAATGCACAGACCCTATATACTTTTACACATGCGACTTATTTCCCAACTGTTTACGTTAACTTATGTGCAGTGTATACATTTTAGCGGGATCTAGCGGTGAGGTTGCGAATTGTTACGGTGGCCGACTGAGGTGGAAACGGTGGAAAATATGTTGTCATCTGAGACAGCAGAGAGTAGCCAGTTAAGCAATGAGGTTTCATTACAAAGATAATTTAAGAAATTATATTTACTTAATTATTCAGTTAAACAATATGTTGATGCGAATATTATTGTTACTTGTTCGTCTTTGTGTCAGTATTTTATTCGCTGACTTTAGCTAGCTTCTTTGCATGAAGAACAACCTAGTGACGAAGCGCGCTCTAAAGAGCAGTTTGTCCGTTCAGGGCTACTGTAGAAACATGGTGGCGCAAAATGCCCATTTCAAACTAAGGGGACCCGCGGTGTATGTAAATAGAAATGTTTCATTCTAAGGTAATGAAAACATAACGGTTCATTATGTAAGGTCTTTATACACCACTGAAAACATAGTTATGTATATTAAATTGCATTTCTGTCAACAGATCCTCCTAAGTATTACACAATGCACCTTTAAGACATAACCGATGGTGTTTATCGAATACTCAAGCCGGGCATTTTGACATTTCTGTGTGTATTTAACCGTTTAGGCACGGCCTGCAGTTTAGCAATAGAAGACTTCATTTTACGACATTCACTGATCTAGCTGATTTGGACGTTAAGTTTGGGCTTTTAGGGAGGAACGAAAGCAAACCACTGTGAAGGAAATAAATGCACTAAAATCTGGGAGCACTAAATGATATTCAGTCACATTATACGCTTTTAACATTAAATAAAGCAGTTAAACAGTACCTGAGATAATCATTGCCATAATTTGTGTTGTTGTTTCAGCCAGTTTCTTAAAGAGAATTGTCGCGTGTCGTCGTCATGGCTGGTTAGGACAAAAACTCTGATTAACATGGAAAATATACCTTCTTTTGCGTGTCGCAGCGTCATGTCTGATTAGGACACACTGTTATCGACTCTTCTGATTGGCCTTTATAGAGACCATGATCAAAGTATATAAAGCTATTATCTGCCTATAACGATCGGCGCCCGATCAATTGAAGCATCCTTAAACCAGCGTGCTGCCGGCTCTGTCTGTCTAGTGATTGTGTGACGGCTCATTGCAGACAAATTCACACATCCCATCTCAAACATGATCCCTTGGAAACTTACCCTGCACGCATGTGCCCCCAGTGTCATCATAAGATCAACGTGGATTAGCTTTATCAAACCTAGCTTGCTCATTTCATCTCACATTCGGAGTTCATGTGTTTTGCTACCATGTTGCATATTTTTTTCCTTTTTGCAGTGTGGGGTGCCTATTTTAAGTATGCCAATTTGATTAGATGTAACATGTCTAGTGTGGTCTCTCTTCTCTTGTAGGATCACAACTTAAGGATTTGCACTTCAGTTTAACATTACGTCTCAACAGGGCTTTGAATCGTTAGTATTTCCATGTCTACCATCACAGCCTTTCACATTAAAACATTCTCTTTTAGTCTGGCGGCTTGTCCTAATTGAGCTACGGTGTTAGAAGAGCAAAACACTTCCCTCTCGGGCTCCAGGCTCTCTGTCTGGGTCTGTTTGTGTGGCTGCAGCTCTGATCCACCTCATCAGCCCCTGGCTGGATCTGCTGCCTTCTGATGAAAGCATAAGCGCATCCGGTGAGCAGCAGAAGCCAAAGCGAGACTGTGATCCCTACTCTCGCCCACCTCCTGCCTTCCTCAAGTGAGATCAGTGATAGGGAGGGCCTTTTTGATCTTGCTAGCTCATGCCCCTCTCTACCATATCCCCCTGACAAAGCCTTCTCTCTCCTACTCGTTTTCTTTTCAGCGTCAAGCACTTTCAGTTGCAGCATGTGGCTGTGCTCCAGACACGTCAAATTTGCTTGTCATTACTGAAGAATGTCAAAGATTTATCAGGAGTTAATTAAATTACACTGTACCATAATGGAAAAGGAGTGGAGGAGAAATGATGGGTTTTATTTTGGCTGATTTTTAGAAGAGATTGTTTGTTGTCACACAGAGAGAAGATAAACCTGCACCACTAAAAGTTATATTAGGGCCACCCAGTCTATTGTGAAGTCTTTCTTTTAGCTGCTGTTATCTTCTTCTGTTAAATCCAGTGGAGCCCGCTGCCAAAAAAATCTCAAACCAAATTCAAATGTACTGTATGTGTAAACAGGAAATGTGTCTTAAACAGGATATCGGGACCCTGTTTTTTGAAATAGTGAGGATAATATTTTTTGATTTTCATAAGCGGATTATACTACTACCACCACCACCACCAACAACAACAATTATTAATCATTTTGGGTAATTAATCATTTGTCTTTTGGGTTCTAGATTTGAGAGTAGATGATATACAACAAGGATAATCTTTCCTCTAGCCTCCTTGGCTTAACAATTGGGAAATAATAATTATTATTATTATTTATTATTATTATTATTATTATTATTATTATTATTATTATTATTGCGTTGCTTTAAATGCATTACCATTGACGTAAAGTATTAGTAAGTAAAATAGTAAAAAAATTATTATATTTATTTATTTATTTATTTATTTATTTATTTATTTATTTATTTATTTATTTATTTATTTATTTATTTATTTATTGTCATTTATTTGTTCCAAACAGGTATGACTTGGAATTTAGTACCATGTCAAAATTGCTTTTTTTCACAATAAAAATGAGCATCTTGTTTTTCTTTTGTCTTACCTATAAACGAACTGTTTTTCAGATTGTGTAGTAGATGTTATCTGGTGATTGAGTGATGACTTAGCCGGGGTGTGAAGATTATTATTTAAATGATGACATGCACAGAAGCCATGGAATCAACGGAGTGATTAAGAGGCCATTTTCTATGTTAATGACATTAGCTAGCTCTGAGATAATGGCATCTAAGTGCTGAGACCCAGCAGCTGCACCCAGAACCAGACATGAGCTGTGTCAAAGACTCCTCACAATGAACTGCTGTATTTATTAGTGTACAAAAAAAAAACTATTTCTTGGAATAAATGCAATAAGAAGCTTCTAATGCAAGTTATTGTGTGAAGAATTTTCAGCTCAGTTCCAAAAGCTAGTGAGATGCCAAACTAGGCGGTATTTTTTAGGCATTTTAGGTGCAAAGACTATTATGCTTGTGAAATGAGAACCACTTTTTATTTACCGGGACCCTTTTAAAAAAAGTTTTAGTATGACAGTGTGTAGGTAGAAATACATATTGCATGGTTTGGTGTAATGAGTTTTTATTTGAATAATTTGAATATTTTTATTTTAAATATATCCAGGTTGTATAGCATTGCATTTAATGCCGCTAAAATGTCTTTGAAGTCATAAGTCTTTAAAAAGTTTTTTGCAGGTATACCTGTTGTGAAAAAAATTATTTTAAATAATTACATTGATAATTTCCCCCCTAATATTTCTCTCTCAGAGTACTAAAATTAATAATTATGAACTGTTTAAATGTTTATTTTTTTGGTAAAGATATTGCCACATTGGGCTGTAGACCACATATCAACTTAATAGGATTTAGACCAGAGTTATAGTTTTGTAAATATAGGTCTGACTATTGTCTGTCATTGTCATCACAGATAACCCATGTTTCTTTTTAGCTACAATCAACCTGGCATGCCTCCTCAAACCATTTCATGGTTGTAGAAAGATTTTGCCACTGTAATTGGATTGTCTGTTTCTAAAGAGGCTGCTGTCGCTGATGGCACAGATGTGGTGGAGTGATGCTTTCTCTTTATATGTGCCCTTCGGTTATGCATTTTTAAGGCGTGTAATGGGCAACGGACTGCAAAGCAAGGGAAGTACAAGATGATATTTACAGAACACTTGCTCCGTTAAAACATTGGGCTGTGCTACTTTGCATGATTGTTTCAAATGAGTGTGTCCAATGCTAATGTCACTTTGCATTTGTATAAACAGAAGCACCCGTTTCCCAAGTAAACAACTCAAGAAATGCAGCCTAGTATAGCAGGATGCATCTGAGATGTTTTCCAGAAGAAGAAGAACCTACAGCAGGGTCTTAATCACAGATACGAGGAACCACTGCGAACCAAAGAGAGAAATGGACTGCAGAAAATGGATGGGGCCCCCAGTTCCCCTCCCTGGCATCATAAATAACCTCACCATTGATCAGCTGTAGTCTGTGATTCTCCACAGCCATTCTCTCCACATTCATCAGCCCTGCGTCTGATGTGTTTGCCGTCTACTTAATCCACCGATTACTCAGTTGGCCTTTGCCCAGTGTCTACAACTTTGCTTCTGTGTGATTTGTTGGATGCCCAGAATAGAGCATGTTATGGTGCTCATCTTTAATAAATCTAAAGTTATTCAAAATTGGACAGCCCTGAAGTCATACAGGATCTCCAATTCAGGGATCAAATTCAATTTTCAAGAATTTTATGGTTCAAAAGATCAAAAGTGCTGAATATGGAATAAAAAAAGTTATTATCCTCTAGCGAGACAGTTTCATCCTAGTTTTTCAGTCTTTGAGGATGATCAGTGTATTTCTACACTGTGAGATTTGAAATGATTTGGTAACAACACGAGTATATAAGAAAACAAACAGAAACGGCAGTGTAACACTTTCTCTGGTGTTTAATCATACATTTTTTATAAATGCCTGAGAGAAATGGGTAATCAGGTCAGATGGTGATAAGAAAATATTTTGTCTTCCTTTTGTTTTGGTCTCCCAGTCTTCCAGATCAGACCGTCGGACATCCATTCATTCTTTGTGAATTTGGACAGATGAATACAGATAGTGCTCTGGGGAACCGAAGAGCTCCCACTGTCTTCACACAGTGTTGTACCAAGGCTTTGACAGTAGACATGTTGATACACTGTTCCCTTTATCTGGCCAGGTTGGGGCCAATTATTTTGTGACTGCTTTTGAATTTAAAGGGTTTTCAATTTTCCATTATCTGTGAGAGGCTAGTGTTTGTTCCTTAGTCTATGAATCTTCTGTTTCAGAAAACCTGTAGTGGTGAGGGATATGCCTCCCTTAGGTATTGGGTCTTTGTTTTACTGGATTGACAAAATAAGGGGCTATTCATTTTTGAAAATATTTTCACAATTTTAAATAAATATTTCACAAATTTAAATAGATATAGTTTCATTAAAGAAGTCCATGCAAAACACATTTTTTAAAGCATTTTTCTTTTTTGGAAAGTTTTGAAGACAACTGCAGTTTTCTGCATTCTTATTTGGTTTTATACAGGCAGATGGGGTTCCTATGAGGTACACTATTTGATTCAATCACGACTTAGAGGGGCTTCTGTGATAAATTGGGCCTTTTGGATAATCCTATCAGATTAGCATTTGCATACCAGCATACATTATTCATTTAGTGTCTGCCTCTCCAATTAGTCGAAGTCAGGTTTTTCTCTGGAGAGGATTTAACATCTGTGCGACCCCGGAAATTCTGCAGAAGATTTGAGCTAATAAGCCTCAGCCTCCTCAGCTCTTCTGAGGTGTGTTTACTGTTTTTGCCTTTCATTCTCCCTCACTCTTTTTTGCTCTGTCTTGACCTGTTCTGGGCACCATGCTCTAGTGGGAGCTTCCTCTCTGTGAGCGAGACAAAGGATCAGAGCACTGACAAAATGCCACTGCCATGCCTGTCAATGAGGGCAGTGCCCTCTCACATCCTCACTTGGCTCGGTATAGACGCTTTGCCAGGTTCTTTTTGAAGGTATTTTTCTAAACGGTGCCCTCATACCTGGATTCTACGCCCATATCATCCTTGCTAGGACTCAGTTCAATCGGTTGAAAGCGCCTGGCCATTTATATGGTTTGTTGTTTGCTTACATCTTTGATGCATGCAGTATACAGCAGGCTCTCTGATGGCTGCCTGACTACATCTCGCCGCACTCTAGACTCAATGCTTCTCCCGCTGACTCGCTGTCTGAGTCTGTGCTTGCCTTCTTCCTGACTAACTGTCTTTTTGAGTAGCTGTTTAAAGGCTTACTTGACAGATTGTTTGACTCATTGACTTCTTCTGTCATGTTTTTGAATTGAATCATTGGCTGGATTGATCTGTGCTCCTCGTGCCCCTATGGGGAGCCCTTTCCTGGCCACACTTTTTGCAATTCATCCCCTCAGTTTACAAACCATACTCTCAGATTCTTCAGTTGTTCCCTCGCGTTTACAAAAAAAAAAAAAAAATCTGTTCCCACGGATTTATAACTTACCCACCAATTTCCAATCCATCCGCTCAGATTTGTAAACCGTACCTTTGGTTTTTCAATCCGTACCCACAAATTCATAATCCACGCCCATGCTTTTGCAATCCATTCCCAAAGTTTTGCAAACTGTACTCATGGATTTGTGCGACAAGATTATGACGCACATAATTCTTAATAAATCGTTGTCTAGAATTTATTGTCGGTAGACTAGATATCTAAAATGAAGGACGGGCCACAAATCTGTGAGTACATTTTGAAAAAATGTGGGCACGGATTATGAATTTGTGGGTACGGATTGAAAAACGGATTGAAGGTCCGGTTTACAAATCTGAGCACATGAATTAGAAATCCGTGGGTACATGTTATTAATTTGTGGGAGTGATTTGTTAAACCGAGGGAACAATATAAGAATCTGTGAGTACGGTTTATAAACTGAGGGGACAAATTGCAAAAATGTGGCGCCGAATTTGCAGGTCTTGTTTTTTTTCCCTGGGCTCCGTAACAAACTTATTACTTACTAGGACTTCATTTCTCTTGTTTTTTTTCTTTTATCTATTTTGATACATTTTCTTCTCATCCTTTCCTTTTTCATTGAGGGTTTAATTTTTGTTGATCTATTTTTTTAGTGGATGCTTTGGCTGTTGAGAAGACAAATCCTAGAAGGGCGGTGCACCTCTGGCGGAAAGGATAATTCATTATTCCCTGTGTGTCTATCCATTCCTGAGGGATGAGTGTGTTCAGGAATGACAGCTCTTTGTAACCTGGTTTCTTCCCCTAGGTGTTTATTCATGTGTGCCACTCTTCATAGCGGGCTTTCCTTCTCCTATTTGGTTTTTATTGAAAAAGGCAATTTTTGAGTGCTTGTGCTGAACGAGACAGGAGGTGCTCTGATCTTTCCATGTAGTCATCACTAGAATCTTAATGCAAAGAGAGCAACAGCCACATAAAAATAGCCTGGGGTTGAGGCGCACACTCTGAGCAACAGATTTGCTCAAACCCCCGCTACGACACTGCTAGGGCTGTGCAAAAATATCGATACAGCTAACTATCGCGAAATTTTTTTCACAATAGTGTATCGATATTTCAACCTCTAGTATCGATATTTAAAAAAAAATATCGTGCGCAGACACTGGTCTCTCTCGCGCGCAGACACTGGTCTCTCTCGCGCGCAGACACTGGTCTCTCTCGCGCGCAGACACTGGTCTCTCTCGCGCGCAGACACTGGTCTCTCTCGCGCGCAGACACTGGTCTCTCTCGCGCGCAGACACTGGTCTCTCTCGCGCGCAGACACTGGTCTCTCTCGCGCGCAGACACTGGTCTCTCTCGCGCGCAGACACTGGTCTCTCTCGCGCGCAGACACTGGTCTCTCTCGCGCGCAGACACTGGTCTCTCTCGCGCGCAGACACTGGTCTCTCTCGCGCGCAGACACTGGTCTCTCTCGCGCGCAGACACTGGTCTCTCTCGCGCGCAGACACTGGTCTCTCTCGCGCGCAGACACTGGTCTCTCTAACTGTTAAGATTTTTTTAAAAAATGCAATATGTATCGTATTGTATCGTATCGTGATATATCGTATCATGACCCATGTATCGTGATATGTATCGTATCGTGAGGCCCTTGCCAATACCCAGCCCTAGACACTGCACAGCCAAAAGCGATACCTTCGGGCTTCCAGTAAGCAATCAGGAGACTAGAGGGAGGTGTGATTAGCATAAAGAAAGAGTGACCTATTAATTCAAGCTGAATGCATATAAACAGGGTGGGAAAAATGCATACTAGAGTACTTTAAAGGCCAGAGTGTGTTTTTAATGCTTAGTGGGTTCAGAACAAACTGGACTTCTGGTCTCAAAAACGGTGTAGAGAGAGAAGTTACTGAAACATCTATTTTAAGAGAACACTATCTGCTCCTAAAACAGGTTACTGCCTACCAGAATGTCTAGTATCGAGTCTTTCCAGGGGACATATTCAGTATAATCTGAGAATACAAATTGAGAACTAAAAGTTGCCCAATTTTTAGGGAGATATGGTATTTTAGTGGTGCTTACCAAGGCTGGGTGTTTTGTTTTTATGTTTTTTATAGTCCTGGTTTTTGTTTTATGGAAATGTTAATTGAATTTGGGCTAAAATTATCCACAAAAATTACATTTTAGTTAACTGAACTGCAAAATAAAACACATATTCCAACACATATAATTTAGGGATTTTCATTTCATATTATTTTCTGACAGACAACCAGAGCTCGGCGATATACCGGTAGACACGATTAACCGGTAGAAATTTGTCAACCGGTAGAGATCCATTTTCTCTATCACGGTTACGCTCACATGGCGGTTTCTGTACTACGCAGTCACGAACGCTTGTCATCTGCATAAGTTTTTCAGTATTGCAGTTTAAAAACGCGATTTAACAGTTTAAACAAGCGATTAAACCGTTCAAGCGTAGTATGCAGCGATAACTCATTTCACTATATGCACGTGCTTTCTGAGAGACGCTTACACATGAAGCCGAGAACTGAACTGAGTGCTTTTTGCCGAACTAATTGGGGTTAAATACACATACTTATGTGTCAAAGTGACCATGCCTTTGCAAGTCAACACAGTCATTTATGTCTTAAGTGAACGTAAACCGAAAACGCACAAGTATATTGGATCAATGAAGTCGGCCTTAAAGTAACAGCATCCAAATTTACCTGCTGTTGTTATTAGTGATCGACCGATACCGATTATTTGCATGTTTATGTGCCCGATAACCGATATGCAGAACCGATATTTATTTACTGTTATACTTCTGTTTTT
The DNA here is from genome assembly GCF_051911475.1 of Siphateles boraxobius. Taxonomy (NCBI): domain Eukaryota; kingdom Metazoa; phylum Chordata; class Actinopteri; order Cypriniformes; family Leuciscidae; genus Siphateles; species Siphateles boraxobius. Next base: position 3,167,770 of record NW_027508788.1, read on the forward strand.
GACACAATTATTACAACACAAATGAATTGAACAAACCATTTTATTTATAACAATCATTCCCTCCTATATATATATATATATATATATATATATATATATATATATATATATATATATATATAATATAATAATATAATCACTCCCTCCTATATAATATATAAATATAAAACTTTATATTTATACACAAATAAATAGAGGGGTCTGAGTCCAAAAAATAAAGTGCCTTTGTTTAAAAATAAAAACTTTGATGAGGTAAAAAATAAAGCACAAAAATTATTCTAACATACTGAGGGAAAAAAAATCTAAATTACATGAATTTTAGTTGTGTAACTTAATACTCCCAGTTAAGCAGAACTAGGTTGTAGTGTAGAAAACAGAGTCTTTCAGCATTCTGCTCTGTAAGCCTGCTTCGTTTGTTTTCATTAATGGTAAATAAATCAAATTACAATAAAAACATTTATATTATTACATTATATAATTTATATTATTACATTATATAATTTATATCTAAATAATACATATAATTTATAAGCATCAGCAGCAACAATGTTAAAAATAGGCAAAATAAATGTTAAAAAAAGTCTAATGTTTTCATATGGAGAAAATAGTTGACAGGGGAGTCAGAAATGTAATTGATTTTAAACACTTTTAGAAGGTTTATGTGCCGTTTAATGGGTTTAAACTAAGAGTGAGGAATAATTCACTGGGTAATATTAATTCACTGAATAATATTAGCTGGAATATAACATTGTCAGGAAAGTAACAAACAAAACAGCATATACATCATTGCATTTTCCAACTAGTATGTTATTAATTATTAATAATATTTTTGTAGGTCTAGATCATGAAATGCTTTCTGACAAAGTGCTGTTTATCTATGCATTTTCACAGAACTATATATAGGCTACTCAACTGCGATCGCGCGTGCAGATAATAAATAATTAATTTCCACAAAGCGGTATTTAGATGTGTTTTAGCGAAATAATTGCTATGTAGTAAATTATAATATATCTAGGGTGTTTAAACAAGATAATCTTGTCAAAAATTTCATTCAGTGGCCGTGCTTGAGCATTCCTGATCATCAACCCAGTGAGTGCTCAGCAATATGAACGAACATTTTTTCGAGACTAATGGTGAGCAAATACAACAGATAAAGAATTAAATTCAGCGCTTTTATTTTCAACATGCACTCATTCATGTCTGTTTTATTTAATTCATGTAAAGTTACGTCTTTATTGGGGCAGGACGTGACGGATTACGCTACGTGACTCCATGAGTTCGTCTCAATTTTTTAGAACCAAGCTGCATAAACTATATCAGGCATTTATGTCTTAAACCTCATTTCTGCATGCCTGTTATGTTAAATAAAGTTGAATAATTAAAGCAAAGCAAGTAGAACATTAGTGCTGTAGCGGCGCGTCGATGACATCGACGCTTCGACGTAAAAATTTCGTTGACGCCATATTTTGGCGTCGACACTTCTTTATTTATTTATTTTTTGCACCGTTTCCGGCGGTACAGCTCGCCACCACACGTGGGAGACCGAAACATTGCAGAATGGAGGACGAAGACAACTATGAGTGAATGTACTTTCCATTAAATGAATCACACACAGTAAACAAACCCTTAACAAAAAAAAACGTTGCAATTTAGACGCGCAAACTGGGTGCCGGTGCGGTGAGACGTACATGCTCGGGCATATAAGAAGCCGTGCACACAGCCAAGCGAAATGGGGTCTTGCCGACGTAAAAAATGTTTGTAAAAAATATTTTAATAACACGTTTTTGGCGGTTATAGAGTTCTAATGACTGTGTTCAAATACATAACATTAGACTAACGTTAGCCAGCTTATAGTATCATGATTCATTACACTAGTTAGTATTTATTTGATACATTGTTTTTTTATTAATCGAGCAGCAGAAAAATTAGTCGTTAGATTAGTCGACTAATCGATAAAATAATCGCCCAACTAATCGTTTAGTTAATAATCGTTTATCCCAGCCCTAAAGAACATATACTTTATATGTGCACAGATTTGTTGTTGACTGATCTCCTCAGACGCGGGCTGCAATGGCGGAATTCTCAAAACGGCCACAAGATGGTGCCCTTTATCGGCAAATCCGATATTACAAAACCGATACCCGATTATGGGAAAATGCTTAAATATCGGGGAATATATCGGTAAACCGATACATCGGTCGATCACTAGTTGTTATTAATGTTAACCAAACAACAAAAAAGAGAAAATCTCTCACTGCTCTTGACTGAATCACTTTTGTAACTTTAATAAGACTATTTAATTTACACAGTGAAGACAATGCAGTGTTTTTTTAGTACATTTGATTACTTTATACAATTGATGTAGTATTTCTTATAGTATTTCTTCAGATATGCCCATTTCATTTGTGTCTTATTTATTTTGTACTTTGTTTTTCTATATGCTTGTAATTAGTTTATTTTTTCTTTCTTTATCACTATTTACTTGTCTTCAGTAAGATTTTTTTCACTTAGGCTAGTAGGCCTATTAGTTTTTTGTGATATTGAAAATGGTGACAAGAATTTTAAAATTTCAATGATATCAAAAATGTTGATATCATTTAAACCTTATCTAAAGCAAAAATGACTATATCCATATTTATAAATATGGTTACACATTCCTCTTTGTATTGTTGTAAAATAAATTCATGGAAAACAAGTATAGCCTATATATACTATCAAATTAAGACATCTTTTAAATATATAGCGCAGCTGTTTAATGAAGCAGCAACATATGATAGATGGGACAGAACAAGTAAGGCTATTAATAATCTTTCATTGCGCAAAAGTATTATGATATGAAAGGCTCTAATACAGTGCCGCACAAAGCGCATATGCGCATCCCGAGTGCATCCCGAATGATGCTCTTGAAGCAACATGGAGTCACAGCGTGCGGCAAATCAGTCAGTATCTGGTGTGACCACCATTTGCCTCACGCAGTGCAACACATCTCCTTCACGTAGAGTTGATCTGGTTGTTGATTGTGGCCTGTGGAATGTTGATCCACTCCTCTTCAATGGCTGTTCGAAGTTGCTAGATATTGGATATACCATAACCCCACCGCTACCATGGGCCACTCGATCCACAACGTTGACATCAGCAAACTGCTGACCCATATGACGCCATACGCTGTCTGCCATCTGCCCTGTACAGTGAAAACCGGGACCGTGAAGAGAACACCTCTCCAAAGTGCCAGACGCCATCAAATGTGAGCATTTGCCCTCTGAAGTCGGTTACGACGATGAACTGCAGTCAGGTCGAGACCCCGATGAGGACGACGAGCATGCAGATGAGCTTCCCTGAGACGGTTTCTGACAGTTTGTGCAGAAATTGTTTGGTTATGCAAACCGATTGTTGCAGAAGCTGTCTGGGTGGCTCGTCTTAGAGGATTTTGGAGGTGAAGATGCTGGATGTGGAGGTCCTGGGCTGGTGTGGTTACACGTGGTCTGCGGTTGTGGGGCCGGTTGGATGAGCTGCCAAATTCTCTGAAACGCCTTTGGAGACGGCTTATGGTAGAGAAATGAACATTCAATTCATGAGCAACAGCTCTGGTGGACATTCCTGCAGTCAGCATGCCAATCGCACGCTCCCTCAAAACTTGCAACATCTGTGGCATTGTGCTGTTTGATAAAACTGCACATTTTAGAGTGGCCTTTTATTGTGGCAAGCCTAAGGCACACCTGTGCAATAATCATGCTGTCTAATCAGCATCTTGATATGCCACACTTGTGAGGTGGATGGATTATCTCGGCAAAGGAGAAGTGCTCACTAACACAGATTTAGACAGATTTGTGAACAATATTTGAGAGAATATGTACCCTTTGTGTACATAGAAAAAGTCTTAGATCTTTGAGTTCAGCTCATGAAAAATGGGGGCAAAAACAAAAGTGTTGCGTTTATAATTTTGTTCAGTGTATATATCTCGCTATTTTGAAATAAAATTATTCGTATGGTGATATAAGATTTTGGTCATATCGCCTATCCCTACCTACAACTAACGCTCATTAACCGGCAAGATTGTGTTAAATTAGAATTAAATTAAATGAGAATGGATACTTATTGACTTAAAGCTGTCATTAAAGGCTTGTTTTAAAAGTGGCATTATGACTGCAAGAATTTCATCTGGCTTGTGTTCTAAGGATGGTTATCTCCATTGTACTGGCTTTAATGTGACAAATAGGCCTCCATTGTCCCACATTACACAAGAAACAGAGCTGCTAGTGGTGCGTTCACAATAGGGGTTGTGATTCCTGCTGAATAATAGCTTGTAATATCTCTGGTTTACAGCCCCCTTCATTCCTGAATCATTACTAGTATGGAACGCAACACACTATTCGCCTTAAGTGTGTTGCGGACACAGCTACCAGTATTTGTGGAGTTTATTTCCACCGCTGTCTCCATAGAAATGCGAACCCATGCACATAATTGAATTATATCTGCATGACTTAAACATGACACATAATTCATTGACATTTGGTGGGTAGAAATAAACAATGACAAAGTTGTTATTGTTTTGTCCCTGTTTGTGTGGTTGTATTGGTTTCACTCTGCTCAAGTCAATTATATTAGACAAATTCTCATTACAAGGAACGTTTATGCATGAATTCTCTGAAACAAATAAGGAGCAGAAGCCAGCACTGTGTCATACTAGCATCAGTGTTACTAATGGTAATGATTGTACAATGAGAGAAGGATCCAGTCTGCTTTAGAGACCCTAAGGACAGAAGGAATGGTAGGTTCGTAAACTGGTAAGTGAACAGCGACCCTGGGTACCAGCGGCAATCCGTCAGAGACTCGTTGACTTATCTGAACCAAGCCTGGGTCTGGGGATCCAAATCATAGTGTGTGATAACTGTTTGCTTAATCACTGGTACAGGAAGAAGGAAATGAGCTGACTGTCAATAGGCTCCAGGAAATTAAATATGCTCCACATGCTGCAGAAATGAGATGGTGTCACAGTTCTCCATGCCTGTGAAGTGACAGTGTTTTAATGCTGTTATATATGCAAATATTTCTATTGGTTTGCATAAATAAATTTCCATTTGTGTTTATTCCTTTTTTTTACAGTCAGGTTGAAATCTTAATCTTAATAAAACAATCTGACATTCTTTATTTTTCTCCCTCTTTTCCAGTTTCTGTGTCTGAAGAACATCCGGACATTCCTGAAAGTGTGCCATGATAAGTTCTGCCTGAGGAACAGCGAGCTGTTTGATCCCTTCGATCTGTTTGACGTGAGGGACTTTGGGAAGGTGAGAAGCAGTGGTTTTGCTGAGCATACAGGTTGTCTGGGACTATTAATCATTTTACACCATCACGTCTCCGCAGCTGAATGACATTAATGTATGCGCTTTTATGAGAGATTAACCCAAAAGTGGGGCTATTGAGCATCAGCTTTGTTCCATTTCTTACAACTCTCTCACACACAATCCATTAATGCCAGGGATAATTTAAAAGTGTGTGCAATGCTTAATCGGCCCTGTGAGTATTTCTTCCCCCTAATCTTATCTCCTCCATTGTGCATTTGAATATTCACATGCACATTTGATCACACACCTCGGGGTCACAAGCGTGCCTGTGTGTGCCAATGCATATCTGTGGTGCTACCCATATGGTTTGCGTGCGTGTGTGTGTGTGTGTGTGTGTCTGTGTTTATGCATGTTTCCAAGGATTTCAACAGTATTTGTTTGATGTGACTGATGATTTTATTGATTTAGTGATAAGTTGTGTTGGAAGGATCTGGTAATTATTCACAGTACCATCTAGCCCAGCCCAGCCTGTTGGGAATCCCTGGACCTCGGTTTAAAAAAAAAACCTTTGAAGTAGGCATATGTGAATCAATGAGGCAGGCATTTGCTGTATTCTTGCTCGATTTCATAGTGTCCCAGCTATTTCCACATCCTTAAAAGGCATCTTACGGATTTCTTACTGTCGATAGCTCTGTCAGAGCTTTCTCTAATGCATAAGTGCCCTTATGCTGACTTTGCTCTGACGGTCATCCAAGTATTGGAGAAAATGTGATGTCCTTAAGAACAACTGAACCCTGATCCCTATATCACTATGGCAGTTTAGTCAATTCACTAACCTCCATGATAGAAGCTCATTGTTAATTCTGTTTCTTCATGCTAAGTCAGCTTGATGTCTTCCGTTTTTATTGGATATGGGTGGTTCTTCATTATTAGTATGGTTTTAATAGTGAAATATTAGTATTAGTGGTGGGCCGTTATCGGCGTTAACGTGCTGCGTTAACGTGAGACTCTTATCGGGCGATAAAAAATATATAGCCGTTAATCTATTCTCAAAGTTGGGTTGGGATCATAAAATAGCTTTTTCGAATATCGTTATATTTTCGCGCAATTCCATGTGTAGCCTAGTATATTTGACATAATTGACGCCGCGCCTACTGTCACAGATCGCGCAGCAGGGTATTTCCCTGTCAGGGACACAAGGTGTATACTTTTACATGTTACGTTGTGCGGCGTTCCTCTCGTTACTTTATTTTAATGCAATTACATGTTGTTAAATGAGTTTATTCCAAGCGTGCTGTATCTTTGTATGAGCATGAGCGATGCTCAATTTACAAATGAATCACTCTTTTGAGTCGATTCTGTTCAAAGACTTCATCAAACAATTTGGCAGATCTGTCTAAATCGGTTCACGAATCAGTCTGAATAATCTGTTCAGTTCCTCGCGCACTGAATCGTCTAAAGCGCGTTCAATCACACTCGACACGGAGTCGTAACAGGAAGATTTAAGAACATCAAGAGCGTTGGATGAAGTGGCCGTGGATCTACAGTTTAGTCTAGTGAAAGCAAATGTGCAAATGGATCATATTTTTGCCAGCGATGAAGATATTTATTAGTTGAACATCTTCGTATGCTGAGTGTGAATGAATGATTCCACAGGACGATACATTCGATTTCATTTCATTCAGGTAATACATTTTACAACCAAACAGGTTATTACGCCACGATAGCACTACTAAAAAGTATGACATTATCCGATTTTTGGACATACATTAATTTATAGGCTACAAAAAAACGCTTCAGAGCGTCGGCTCACTGGCACAGGTTAACAGGTTAAATAAGCTAACGTTACCATTGTGTACAGTTTATGAAATGAACACCCGCCATCCGCAGTAATGTGTGTGTATTGCGCAGGGGCATAGTCACACGAATAGTTTACATTGATTGAAAACTAATTTGTTTAAAAAGGAGGAGGCTATTGCCAGTAAAGGCAGGTTCACATAAAATCATTATGACATATGACATTATTTTTTGATCTAACGAGCATCTGGTTTGGCGATGCAAAACGGACTGTAGCCTATACGTCGTGCTTATTGTTTTTTTATTCTTCCAATTAGCCTACCATGTAAAAAAAAAAAAAAACGATGAAAACATGTTACCTGTTCAATTAATAAACAGTTTGTTTGATGACAAATCTCTAAAGATGAAATTGGCCTCCCTTTCTGTCATTGTGAGTGCGTCATTGTGAGATTAATCTAGATTAATTCCAAGATTACAATGAGATTAATCTAGATTAAAAAAATTAATCTATGCCCACCTCTAATTAGTATAGAATATTAGTAGAAAAAAGTGATGTGAAAGTGCTAATTTCTAAAAGTAAAGAGAAGACAAACATCTTAATATTGATCATTTGAGTTTGCATGAATTGTTTGGACTTCATGGAGTATTTACAGGTGCAAAGCACTTTTTTGACCATTGAAATTTTGGTTCCGGTTAACTACCGCTCAGCAAGCGTGTCTGGACATTTCCAGTGTGTGCAGTCAGAAAAGAAAGGAGCGGCAAGACGGAAAGAGCGTTTTGAAGTCTCAAAGGGAGGTGCCTAGAAAGCGAGATTAAGCCTTTGCCAGACTGTGAGCTTTAATGGATAATGTGGAAGACGGTGAGTGAGAGTCAATGAGTGCACGAAAAACAATATTAAAACCCTCGAGCAGTCGGAATCAATCTCATACACCCTCCACATGTCAATGTGTGAATTGCGTTTGTTTCGACTCGAAGGTGACGGGCTTGTACCATCATTGATTCTCCATTAAGGGCAAGCAGCGCATTATAATATATTGAAGTAGGCAGCTTGATGTCATTGCGCCATACATGCAAATCATCCACCTCCTTTTAAATGAAGAGAAACTAAAGCTTCTCAAGCTTTAGAGCTGAAGGATAGAAAACATTTTTAATCTTTCAATAGCACATACATTGTTGAACATTCACCTCGGGCAGTAATATATCTCCCTGGCCTGTCAAGCTCAGGGTGTCTTTAATTGGAGTGGAGAGTCTTAGTCCTTTGTGTCCTTGCAGTTGGTGGGATGGTTGACACATTTTTAGGGATGGCGATTTTTGTTGACCGATATAGATTTTTTTTATTTTTTTTTATTGCTGATATCTTAAATTAGAAATAAATAATTTGAAAATGAATATTAAAAAAAATCTGTAAAATAAACAGACTTAGTTCACATATCACATCTAAAAACGTGTGAAAGCCGCAGCTGCGCCACGGTCTCTCTTCTTTCCAAAGCGCTTGCGCTCCTGTGGCGTCTGTCGTTGCTATGCAACCATGAACTGCGCTCTCCACAATGGCGAGGAAGTTTCAGTAATGGATTTCCACCACCAAAAAAGGCTTGCTGTAGCACTGCTACAAGATTTATTTACAGAGGAAAAAAAAAAAAAAAACGTAGTGTTTGGGTGCACGCCATCCTTCATGTTGACTGAGCTTTCAGTGTTGTTATGGAGAGGGTGAAGCTGATTGGTTGGTTCTTGTCACATGACTTGCTCTATTACAAGTGCGCAAAAGACGCGATATGTGAACTGCCCCTTACACTTTAGATGGCAACTTCTTAATTTTGGAGTGCAATTACAGTATGTTCGCAATTACAGTATGTTCACAAATAAAGAAATTGTAAAAAAAATAAAATAATAATAATAAAAGGGATTATACTCTGTAACCAACAGGCCATCAAATATTTTTTTTCAAATAAAGACAAGGAAGAACTATTTTTACATACAGCACATAGTAAAAATGGCATTAATATGACAGTGGCCAACTGGATAAAGTTTGAAATCAAGGGTTTAAAGTTTGTGGATTATGCATCTCCAGTGAAACTGAACTCTACTCCTGTCTGCATATAATTTGCACAGACCAACTATGATGCACAGAATACACACGTGTTTTTGCAAGCTACAAATGCACACAGAAGATCTCACAGCTGGATTCGACAAAGTCTGCAAGGTTTGTGATATGAAATGTCTATTAGATATTTAAATATTTATTTAAATGATACAAATGCGTATTTGCTGAATGCTGATGGTAAATTAGAAGTATTACAGTGAGAGTATTATTGTGTTTGTTTGCCTTTTTATTACTGATTCTATAAAAGTTAACACTATAATACTTTTTCGTATACCATTTACTTTCTTTGTTTAACAGTTTTACCTAATAACATATTAGATAAGACTGTTAAACTGAGGCCTTAGATGGAGAATGGAAGCGCTGTGTGCTCAGCCGTTCTCAGCACTATCAAAATAAAAGTCCCGCTTCCGACACATCGGTCAAATAAAAAAATGTATCGGCTATTTCCGATGGTTAAAAAATGACAAACTTCATCTGATGTATCTGTCAACCACTAATGACGATGTGTGGTGTTGTCTGTTTTCAGTGTTGTCATTCTAATGCTTGATCCCTCCTAATCCTAACAGTGCATTGAATTACTCGTTTCCTGATTTGGACACCTGTCCCTCCTGATGCTTTAGGTAATTGCCTCGTTTCCCTTTCTCCATCTCACTGATTTTAGGTCTTTTAAACAGATGGTTCACCCCACATCTCTTACTAAACTCGCCACAGCGCTCCTGTCAGCATTCTGATGTTTCATGCCCTCCTTTATCCCATCAGCCCATGGGACAGGTGGACCCAGATTCTCCTTAACGCTCCATATTCATCATTACTCATAAATGCAAAGCTCTCTGGGCTTTGCTTTTAATATGGTATTCAAACCGAACTGCTTCTGTCTTTCCCTCCCTAATTGGATCTGAATTTGCAGTTGTTATCATTTAAATGAACACCACAATAATTTTGGTTCACATCTTTGTGACAATTAGCGTGAAGACTCCACCTGTTCACAGCCTATTTATAGCTTTGTGATTTTGTAGTGTGTGAATCAGACAGGTTGAAGACGATTTTGATTATTCGGCGCTAATCTCACTCAATTGACCCGCCGCAGGCCAGTTCTGACATGGCTGTTCTACAAAATCTTATTGACCTGGTCTCTTTTGTTTAGTGTTGTAATAATTATACCTCGTCTTTATTCAAAGACCTCTCAGTGGGCTCATGTGGGCGTGCTTTAAATTAACAGTCAGTTCATCTGGGGGCAGGATCTGTAACATAGCTTCTTGATTGACACCACTGGGGCCCTTTGGAGACCTCTGGGAGTTAAATATTTTTTCCATAAGATTAAATAAGAACAAAGGGCGAGACTTTTCTATGCACAGATTCAGTGAGGGTTTTTTTCCAGTTAAATATTTCAAGTAATTTTTTGTGGTCTGTAAAGGAATATCAGATTTTTGTTAAAATTTCTAGAATTTATCATATATAAATACAGAATAACATCATATTAATTTAAAGAATATTTGTATGTAATAATTTTGTCACTTTTGTACAATATAAAAAAGCACAGAGCTATTTATTTGACCACAGTTATTTACAATTATTTAGTATATAAAATATCAGCATTTAAGGCTAAAAATGTAAAGTTACACTTTCCCTTTTTTGTGCAGAAAATTTATTTTGAGTTATTTGTTATTTCTTTTGAATGCACAATTACAATTCAGAGACCTATTGTACAGTATGTGCTCTCACCATGTGCATATTTTTTCTCTGCTCATGTATCATTGAGCTCCTCTCCTCTCTAAATCTTGTCTCAGAAATAGCTGGTTGCCAGGCACTCTGTACTGCAGCAGAGCGCTGCTCAAATATCTGTAACGCCCTGCTTTGAAAAAGTTGCTTAGGAACAATGGTGACATTAAAGAATAGACTCTCTGTAAAGGTTATTGCGGTGGTTTGAATTGCAGTTTCAATGCCATGGAGCCAAGCTGAGGCTGCACTGACACATTTGAGAGTTGGCTGAGGTTTTGTTAGGCTGACCTGCTTTTATTTTTTCATCAGTGGTGAGGTCAGGACCCCTCGACCTAAAGAAGTTTGATACATATTGAAAAAAAGATAAATATCTGGTAAAGTGCATGTCTTCTAATGTTAAATGTTTTGAAAATTATAGGGAGGTTGTTTTTGTTGCTAGCTAAGAACATGATTCCTTTGCATCCATTTGATATGCTTAAACAGTGAAATTTTTCTCTTTAGACAAACTGATTCAGCTTAGTTTGGGATTAGCCCTAAGTAATTTCAGTAGCAAATTGCTTTTTCGGAAATCAATCTGGTTCTGAAAGTTTTTCTTCCATCTCCAAAGGCATCCTGTTGTGAATTAAATGATATTGAGACAATAAAATTTATAGGCTATATTTGCCATTGTTGTGGGAAGCCATTCCGCCCAACTCAGATCATTAAAGTGAATGTTCCTGAATGCAAGGAGTTCTCCTCCTCACACAAGTGACATGTGCCTTTGTATCCCTGTCACATGCCTTTCCCCAGCGACTCTTGTCCATCAGGAGCAAGGCTGCATGTTTTAAAATAAAGCTGCGAACACAATCAATTATTCATTCAAAACGCCTCACTCTTGATGATAATTTTCCTGGTATGAATAATTGAAGGGAAGTACCTGCTTCACTTTGGACCTTCCCCTTGCCTCTCTCTCCCTCAAAATGCCTCATTAGCTCTTACCTCATTATTGTGGTACCTGCTGAAACAGGTGGTTGTCAGCCGTCATTCGTCTACTGATAGCCATACTAATCGACTGTGGTATTCTTTTGTTCTCTCTGGTAACAATCAACATTTCCATCATGAGTTTAGCTAAAGTTTACCAAAGATGTATCTCAGGATATGCCATTAACAGTAGACCTGCACGATTAATCGTTACAAGATGGCTCGATTCAAACATCAACATGGTCTTATTCTGAAATGAAATGACAACGATTCGTAAAATCTGCGTTGCCGCTGCTTCTAATCCAGAGAGAGCAGTTATCATATATAAGTATGAAACAGCTTCACAAATGGTATTTTCAACCCAGTGGTGTAACAATATATATCGATATGGATCGATGCATCGATCAAACTCCTAACGATACGATGCATCGATTGCTACACGTAAAATATCGCTTATTTTGACACTCTCCACATCCTCACGTAACGTCCGTCTACGCATTTTTTCCAAAGCGCATTTTTGTTTACTCACCATACTGCCTGCCGGTGTGTCTTTGTAACGTTAATCTCCTCATCTAAAATAAACGCCTGACAAGATTGACTGAACCCTAAACACTTTTTCTCACAAAAGCCGGAATTGTTCACTGTCAAGGCATCGCAGTTCATGTTTTACAGCAGAAACCGACAAGCACCCTTGATGTTTGTGAACACATCTCGATAAGTCTGTTTTAGCAAATGAGTGCGCAATATTCAGGTCAGGTGACGCTAGGAGTTTAATTAAAGCTGACTAAAAGTGAATGAGGAGGATGGATCATTTCAACAAACTTGATGAACCCATGATATCTAAAAGCTGAAACTTATTCATGCAACTTTGCTAAAGCCGCACGTTACAGTGGTGAGGGAAAAGCTCTCTGTATTGAGTGTACGTTAATCACAACAACAACGTTTTCCAGGCATCTATGTCAGTTGAGGAGATTAACATTACAAAGATTAACCAAGTGTTTTATTATATATCATAGCAATTACTTGGTTTTGTTTAACTCTGAAACATGAAAAGTTATCTGCTTTTGCAAAAAAAAAATACTGGTGGAGTTATCTGCTTTTGCTAAAAAACAAACTTTTAATACATAAAAAAAAAGAACTTTCAATGAACTTTAATTTTGTGAGTTACCTGTATTTTTTAAAAATAATTATTAATTATTTTTTAAAAAAGCTGCTGTTTGATTGATATAACTTGGAATGCACAAAAAAAAAAAAACATGATTCACGAAATTGAACAAGAACAGAGTTATCTGTTTTTGCAAATGGACTCTTCTGTTGTAAATGTCCTAATTGGGAGAGGGTGTGCAATTTTCAAAGAGTTTAATAATAAGTTAATGTTTTAAATTTTGGTTGCATTTGTGAGTTAATAAAAATGTAACTGGCTGTGTAAACTTGGCACATAATATCTAAATATCAATAAATCAATCGATATTGCCCTGAATCGAATCAAACCGAATCGTATCACAGAATTTTTTTGAGGTATCGGCAAATATCGTATCTTTGGCTGAGAGAATCGATATCATATCGTATCGTGATAAACTGTTCGATTAACACCCCTATTTCAACCACACAGTATCATTATTTCAGTCTTATAATAATTCAAATTATCACAAAGTACTGGGTTGATAGTTTGGATTTAAATGCTGATGTCTATGGTAGGGATCAAAATATATTTATTTGTATATAGTACCTATCGAAAGTTTGGAAATATTATATATATATTGTTTGTATTATATTTTACCTTTAATGTGTAATTCTTATATTTATATTTTTAAATGATATATGTTTGATTAATATTGCTTTTTATTTTTCATTTGCTATATTTCTTAATTGAGGATTTGTTAAGAGAGAGGAACACAATCAGGAACTGTTGCAAATCACACTTGCAAACTTGCAATGTCTTTTTCTCTCCTGTAAAGGCAGAACTACCCCAACTACATCTGTTTTCTACTGTCAGCTATTATGTCAACAATAAGTACAACATCCAATTTTAGTCAGCACCTGAGCTACACACATGTAATAAGCTCCTCTGTGTTTCCAGCACAAAAGCAAAATGGGAGCAATATTTCATAAATCTGCCGAGGCTGTTTTTCCAGAATCAGCTCTTCGTTATTCTGGTGATCTTGTTCTCTGACAGGAGGTGATGACAGGCAGCAGCATTTAATTCTGCAGGAAGGAAAATGAACTGCTGAATGCATTACATGCAGAGACTGAAAGCGCCCTGCACAATAAAATCTACATTGTGGAAATAATTGCAGCTCTTTTGTCTTCCCTTTGAGAGTGTAACCCCGGCCTCTGCCGGGTTTCTGTTTCAACATTCTCTGCACATTGTCTCGCCGCAGAGTCCAAAACGCAGTCAGATGTGGTGCAAAGAGTGAGAGAAAAGGGAAAGTGAGGGAGTTTTTAATGTGCTGGCTGGTCTACGCAAAGCACTTTGGGTGTCTCCGGTGTGCCATGGCAGTAAAGAGGAGTCATCCAGGAAGAGCAGCATCCCTCCAGGAAGTACTTCCACATTCAGCTCCAGCCGTGAGCAGCTTGCAGAGCACTCTCATTATTTTTCTTTCTCCTTCTGTCCTGCTCCGTTTCTCTTGCCCTTTAGTTTGCTGCAAACCTAAAGGAATTCCTCTGACAGACAGGTAATTTTTTTTTTTGAGTTCATGAGCATGAATAGATAAACCTTGAAAGTGCATGTAGCGTATTTGTCCTTCTCCATAAACTCCAAAGTATGAGATTCTAAAGCCTAGGTATATGTGGGTAATAAGTTGTGCTCAAGCTGACCTCTCTGCCCTAAAGCCCAACGAAGGTGTAAACATGAACACTGCGATCCATGTTAATCTTTCAAAAATGACTTGGGCGGCGAATAGTCTTGCAATGACCCCACCACATAGGGATTTCAGAGCTCGGGATGCTATGTATTAAAGTGTCAGAGGTAAGGAGAAAATGTACTTTAGCATTATCCGATGTTGGTACTAAATCAACAAAAGATTCATCATGATTCAAGCTGTGATTGGCTGAGCAGTTTCAAGGTCATGAAAAGTGTCTGATCATGGTGCATTTATCTAATTCAGTTAATCCAACCAAACGTATGCAGGCTTTGTATGCAGGCCTAGTCCAGATTTGCAGGCAAAATAACAAATACATAGTGAATCTGACCATTTAGGAGTTTGCTTTTAACTTTCTCTTTGGTGAAACTAGCAAAGCAACCCAAGAAGTTAAAATAATCAACTTATGTAAATGTCAGTGGGTGTACATTAAAAGGCACTGTCTGCATCTAACTTTCTCTCTCTTTCCCCTCTTGCATTCGAACTAATCAGGAACTCTGCTGCATAAAGCCTGCTGTGCCACTCTGGGTTTCAGGCTACTAAAAGCCATAAAAGTCGAGCACAAGTGGATCTAATCTGCTCTCATATTCCCTATCAAAGACTTGTGATATGTAAATTGGAACTAATGCATTACATGTACATCTATTACTCCTTTGCATGTTTATTATAGGAAGAAGTCCGAAGCCTGGGCTCCTCTTTGCAGAAGTCATAGTGCCTCGTAATGTAGAGAATCCATTAATCTGACATTGTCAGTGTGGGGTTTACCATGAATTTCTACATGTCTTTTTTTTAGTTTTTCAACGTTTCTTTTTACTTTATCACAGCATAAGAGTTCTACAGCGACCACCCAACCCATAAAGCATTGTGACTTTGTGAAGTCCTACACTTTAAAACAACAAGTATAGTGCAACAGTGCCCGCCAACTTTTTCAACAGCTGTTGTTCCGAAAGTGTTTTACTCATTCTTTCAACAAAAAAAACTCTTTAAGAGTTAAAAGCCATGTACCAAGCCAACCAGCTATGATCTGAATCACATCATTATAAACTTTGTTTTGAAGCAAAACATATTTAAAAATTAACCCAAAGGCAACAGGAAAAAGCAACAAATCCACAATGCTAGGTTTCTTTTCCATTAATTTTGAGCAGACAGTAGTGCAAATAGCAGCCCACGTACAGCCAGGTAATATTTGCCAATTGATAACTTCATTATAAAAAATAAAAACCCTTTCATATTGTGCTGTATCGTGCATTGAATTTAAACTACGAACATAGTGTCCCATAGGCCATATTTTTGTGGCTGTGGCTGATGTCAAACAAAAGACTCAATAAACTCCAAAACTGAAGGCTCTTTTCATGAAAATACTACAAAATAAATAATAAGAAGGATTGTTTAAGTTATTTTGGCCTGGGGCTGATGCAAAATAATAGGCAATACAGAACTTAAAAAACATCTTGCGATGAGAAAATACACAAAGAAACTGTGCCTTTGGACCAACGTATCGCATTTTGTGATCAACTGTAAGGTCATTATGCACCCCTTAAAAGCTATTCAATTTATTCTGAATAATTTTTTCTTCTTCCAATAGATCAATTTTGTCCACATTATTAGAAGTGTTAAAGCCTACTTCATTTTCCACGTTCTGCTCTGTTTCACTCACAGTTGAGTGAGTGAGCCTTTCAAAGTATACTCCTTTGTCCGTGAGCACAGAAAGATGCATTCGGCGCGTGTGCACTACTCTCCATTCCTTGGTTGGTGCATAGATAGTCTCTTCTTCTGTTCTTTTTTTTCTTTTGTGGCAGTTAGCAAACAGCTTTGCATTACCGATCACGCCTTCTTCTGGATTGTAGTGTGGATCGCCTGTATTTGCCGTTTTACTGCAGGCACAAAAAATCAATGCCTCTATGGATGGAGAAAATTAATGTGATTTTTACTTCTGGAACCTGACTGTTGCACTTTATTGGTTTGTATATGAACATGGTAAATGGTAAATGGACTGCATTTATATAGCGCTTTAACAGACCCAATGGCCACCAAAACGCTTTACATATTGCCTCACATTCACCCATTCACTCACTCATTCATACACCGACGGCGGTGACAGCCATGCAAGGCGCCATCCAGCTCGTCGGGAGCAGCTTGGGTTAGGTGTCTTGCTCATGGACACCTCGACACTTGGTCAGGTGGAACCGGGAATCGAACCACCAACCTTTCGGTTTGTAGACAACCTACATGAACCACTGAACCACTGCTTTAAACATATATATAGTATATAGTATATAGTTTTGCAAATATATATATATATATATATATATATATATATATATATATTTGCAAAACTATATACTACAGTATGATATTTTATACATTGTAGGATTATTTTGGATTTGATTGTATAATTCACAGTGGTACATCAGATAGGTTACTTTTGTGCTCTTTGGGGGAATTTTTGAGGTTTCTGTCCAGCTTTTCTCTTCATGGCACTGGGTAATTTGATATGGATGATAAATGTCTTCTCTTTCTCTCTGACTTATTGAATCTTGAAGATGCCCTGCCAGGTGGTGCGAGACCTCATGCTGTGGGTGCTAAACTATGTCCCATCCTCCTCCATTACTGTTCATTTCTCACCCGTTGGTTTGCCCCTGCTAGGTAGCAATAATAATCACTGACTGCAATGCTGTGTTAGTGAAAGCTGGCACAAAGAACCATGTAAGCACCTGTGTCCCACAGTGCTCTTCACTAACTCTATCAACTGCATAGTAAAGTCCTGTAGGTCAACAGCATTGCTTCACAAGCTCAGAGGAAACTAGTTTTGTTTGATTTTTGTTGTTGTTGCTGTTGGTTTGTTTTTGATCTCAGTTAAGCTTTGAATGTTTAATATAGATGGACAAATATTATAATTCTGACAGATAAGATAAGCTGATAATTATTTTTATGTTATGGCTGATATTATTTCCAATAAATTACCAATATTCTACATTTAATTGAGAGAATTTATAAATTACAACATTATAATGTACAATATGAAAAATAAGTATTCATTTTAAGATTAGCTAAAGATTACATTTAACAGTGTTATTAAATTATTAGTGTTTTTTAAAAAGATTTTTAAAGACAATATTGACATACCGATAAATAAAAAAAATCTTGAATATTGGCAGATAACCAATGTGGTATGGATTTTTTGTGAGATCCCTCCACTTTGTCGTAGATCAACACAGAAAGCCATCTGATGTCTGCAAAAGTATCTATGCTATTGTCAGAATCTATGGCCTATGCTTTCACAGGAAGCTAGGTGTTGGACTGCAGACTTTCACTTTGTGAGTGGCAAGGCAGAATGTTAGAATGATTTTTCGGTTCTGTTCATTTCTTTCTGTCCATTTTTGGATGAAAAATCTAGAATAATTGGTTGTTAGCAGACTAACTTTTGATTACTGCTGTTTTCTTGTCACACTGTTTTTTTCATTTCTTTTTGTTCTTTGGTTGAAGATTACAGGGAGACCAAGAGAGCAGTGGTACCAGAGAAGGAAATATAGACTGTAGCGCAGATACAACCACAAAAAAGATTACTTTCACAGCTTTAGATTTGGACATGTTATGATTCCCTACTCTTTCATCAGAGAGAGTGGTCTTGGCCAAGGAGATCTGTGTGCATTGATGCCACAGTATTGAGTAGTGAGGGCCTGACGGTTTGTCTCTGAACTCTCAATTACCTCAGCATGAGAATGAACGGACTGCCTATTTTTACAGTGTGTGAGCAACATCAAAGACTATTGGAAAGTGGCGGGTAGCCATTGTGCCGGTTGAGAGGCTTGTTGTCGGTCAGAATGCTGGTGTAGCCAGAGGCACTGCAGAGTTTCTTTTCGCAACTTCATGATTCTTCTCTCCTCCTCCCCCCCCCCCCCTCTCTCTTTTTGTGGATGTATTAACCCTTAACAGGACTCTTAAGACCAGTCACCACTTTTTGATACCATTCCTAGTCAAGCATACAGATGCCAACACCCTGTCCAGATGGTCAGCCCAGACTGTTTGCTTTTAAATGATTTGAATCTTATTATTTGAGTCTTAGCTGAATCTGGTAATAATTAAATTATTATTTTTGTAAGGTTTTGTCTAAGTGAAACTGAGACATTACCCCAAAAATGAGTTCACTAAATGGCTATCTTGACAATGCCTCTGGGCAGCTGATGTCTTTGCAGCCCTCTTCTGCTTGAATAAGCAAAGACTGAAATTTTCTAATTTGTTTGCCAAGTTAACATTTCAATATCAAGCTGGGTCAAAATATACAGATTTTTTCCATTCATTTTTTTGTGAATCAAAAACTCTGATTAATCAAAAGTCTGATACATGAACAAATGAACCCGCTGAGCCTTTAAAGGAATAATTCAAAATGACTCAAACTCAGACTGTTTCAAACAACAATTAACAAATCTTTCAAATTTAATATTTCAGTAAATTATAGGATGGATGGGTGGGATATTTTATAAATACATTGCGTAATATTTTGTTTTGTGTCCATTTATTATATCTGTTAAATAAATAGCAATTTTTACAATTATTATTTTCCACAATGTAAAAAGTTCCTGATAGAATCTGCAGCATTAAGCAGTGTAAGCAAAACGGACATTGTAACTGAAATAAATTAATTGAATTGAAATAAGAATTTAATCAAATTAAGAGCTTGTGAATCAGAATCAAGTTGAATCGAGTATTGATTCTCAGACCTAGTCAAATCACCAGTAAAATAGTATAACGATGTTGCTTCTTCACCTCAAATCAGGTTGGTTTAGGTATTTTGCAAGTGCATTGAAGGGTACGAAACTTTTTGGCTCACCTGCCACGGGGACTGATAGATGAAAAAATCCAGCCTTTTTGTGTCACATATACATTTATTTCAGCAGATTTAATTAAGATAAGGTATTTTGTTGAATGAATAAGAGTACATAGAAGTCAAAACAGAGCAACAAATCATAAGACATGGAGCATGGAACTAGTGCTCATAACAGTACATTTGTAGGTTTTGTAAAAGTATCAGATCAAAAAAATCAGTTAAGCGGTTTAAAAGTAAAAAAAGAAAAGAAAAAAAGAAAGAAAAAATAATAATATATTTTTTAGCTTTTTTGTTTGTTTGCTGCATGGTAAAAAAAAAAACAGTATATAGCCTATATTTGTTAAATCGCGGGGTGCATCGACACACGCAACCACACGCGCCTAAAGACATTTCGCTGAGCAAGCAAAATGAAGCAAGCGAAAAGAAGTAGCTACTGTGTGGGACCATTTCGACAGAAAGGGGGACGAAGTTACTTACAAAATATGCTATGCGATATTAAAATAAAGCAGTAGACCTAGTACAAGTACAATGCAATATCATTTGCGAAGCAAACATCCACAAACAAATGAAAGGCGCTTTCCGAAGTTGGGCACTCCAGCGAGACGTTATCTCTGTATTCCCGGGATATCTGTGCAATCAGAGACCCCACATCATGTAGACATGTTACTTTTTTTTTAAGTAAAAACTAGACATGCTGTGGATTGAGGTAGGCCTGCTATTTTTATTTGACGAAAAAAACGTAGTCTGATGGGGGAAAAAAGCAGTTTTTTCAAAACATCAAACTGAATCAGTGTTTTCTTTTTGTCATCTTAATTTGTTAATTATTTAAGTTAAAAAAATATATTTAGTGTAGCTCTATTTTAGGTTTTTTATGTATATTATTTCATTCTGCTTTTCTATGTTGTCACTGTCAGAAATTCTGCAGGTGCATGAAAATTTGATGTGAATCCAGGTTCTGTTGTTGATCTGTTCTGCATGCTGCTGTTTGCATGTTAAAATAAACCCGTGATAATGTTTTTATTTTTTTGTATTTTTAACGGGTCACAGACTCTTGTTAATTTTATTTTTATTTAATGCCAATTCAATATTATAATCTTATCAGTTAACTGTTAATAATCGGATAACGAGCGGCGGTTATCGGTCGGGAAAATTAAACGAAATGAGCATCCATAAGAGCCATCATGCCAGATATTTTATAACATTACAAAATGCAATTGTAATAAACATACATTACTATTTTGTTATGAACATTCACCCGCCAGTGTGGCGGATAGCCTTTTGAGATTTACTCGCCAAACGGAAAATCTACCCACATTTGGTGCATGGCGGCTGTTAATTTCGGACCCTGGTATTGACCAATAAGATCATTAGCTATTTTAACTGGAAGACAGCTCCCTTTTGTGCTGAACATTAAGCAAGAGCTCAGGGAGACTTGCTTCCTCTGAAACTCCATTCATGTGCACAACATGTTCTAAATAGTGTTGTGGGATGGCAAATTTGCTTTCTTATGGACCTTACTTAGTGTATCAGCTTTCTTTTTACACTTTCTTATCCTTCTTTTTTTTTCTTCCGATGTCTTTAGTTTTCTTTTTGATTTGCCCTAATTAAGTTAGTACCCTTCAGCCAAACATGTTCTGGTTGGTGAGCACATCCCCAAGATCATCTTTCTTGTGTGGGTGGTTTGGAATTAGATAAGTGATGTGGGATTTAATAACCCATTTCTGGACTGTAGCATTAGCATGTAGTACAGTTCAAATTCTGCTTTGGGTGCAATATTTCCTTTTTTTTACATTGCATGCTATGCTCTGTCCCACATATTTATGTTTTCACTTCATCTTGTTCTTGTCTGCCCAAAGAATGCATGCTCCTTTCTCAGATTTCCCCACTGCTTTGACCTTCGTGGGCAGACGAGTCCTTCGACTGCGAGTAGTGTTATGCAAGCTCTGTGACGGTCTTCGCTCAGGCTCTGTCCTTGCTTGACTCTCTGGGACCGCGGGAGGAGAGAAAGTTCAAACGTCCAAGATATCCTCCAGAAATCTTAAAATTAAAGCTTCTTATTCAGAATCAAAGAAATCTTATTGAAAGCTTACTGTTTTTTCTTTAGCTAGCTGTTTTTACCAAAGCACAACAATAATGGCCTCACTTCAGTAGCATTACTCAGCTGTTTGATGTGAGGGTCATCTTGGTTTTGTTTTGGCTTTTACCACTATTTTAGACACTGGGGGGGAAAGTAAATAAATGCCTGCTGCCAGAGCTAACAGAAAGCTTTCAGGTACAGTAAGATTTAATGTCCTTTTTCAATTGGATCACCCATCCCCTCACATCCCCAATTTTCTCTCGGATCCCTTTTGGAGGTGAAATGAATCCTAAGTCTATTCATGATGGACTTATTTGAATCTGCTTTGAGTCCCGTCATTGTGCTCCCCCACGCTTAGTTGCGCCTCTTGCCAAAAAGCCAGGGTTATTTGGCCTCATGTGGAACAGGAGGAAATTGTGTAAACTGTGCATTGTTTGACCCAGATGCCAGCCCTTACGTGTTTGCACAGGCGTCTGCTCAAAAACATGTATTTCTCTGCTATTAATGCTGGCATAAGAAAACGATTCATTATGCAGTTTGATTGCAGCTGCCAGATCTCAGCCACTGATGCTACATAATCTACAGGCTCCTCCTGCGGAGCAGCCTGGATTGCAGACCCCGTGCACCTGCTGAAGGTCAACCCTGGATGAGGTCTGGAAAGTGCTGAGCTGCCTTGTTTGGAGGATGTGAGCACTTGGCTGAGGCCCTCATCTGTGATGATTCAAATAGCTCTGTCAGCTGCTTGGTTCTGTCACTCAACGTTAATGCCACCTGAGGGTGGAATCTTTAAAGAAACATTTGACATTTCCAAACCACATATTTTTATACGCATGTTCTACTTTCAGCAAAGAGAATAATTTTTTTAACATCTAAGGGCTCGACTCATTGTGTTAAAAGGGTCACTACATTCTCTAGATAGACATTTTTCTTATATCTCCATTCTAGCAAGTAATTTCTGAAGAGCTATCCTCTCAGCCAGCATCCATACACCATTCATTTCCATTTCTCTATGGCCTTGCCAACGGTGTTGGATGACCGTGTGATCTTTGAGTTGGCCAGAGGACCACTCTAAAATCTCTGTTGCACACACCACTCTCAGGCAGAACCTCTCACAGCCAGAGTGATGCTTTCAGTGGTCTTAGAGGTGAAAACTGATGAAATCAGTGGAGACACCAAGGCCTGTAGACTTGAATTTCTTTCTCTGATCTCGTTTCTCTTGGCTCTCTTGGCTTTTAGAAGCTCATAATTTACATATGCTGTGAAGGAATGATTCAATACTTGTTTAAAATTTGTTTTTATCATACTTGTTTTAATGACATGAAAGAGTTTTCTCACCTTGACCATTGAAGAATTAGGTTCTTACAGGGCTGTGCCAAAATGTAAGGCCATTGCACACTGGACTGGCAGACTGCAACAGACACTACATCTGGTTTTGTCGGATCAGTGTGATACCCCTGTCGGAGTCTGCTGCCATCTTTCGGAGCTTGTTTTCTGCAAGAGGCTTTGCTTGTTGGGACTAGATCTGTTTTGTCTAAAACTAATTGTCTTTCTGTGCACATTGACAATACTGCAATCGGTCCTTCTTCACAAGTTAAAAGTTTGGGTGTCATCATGGATAGCACACTATCCTTTGAAGCTCAAATTAATAATTTCACGCGGATTGCATACTTCCACTTGCGTAATATTAACCGTCTCCGTCCCTTTCTTTCAAATAATATTACTGCAGTTCTTATTCACGCACTGGTCACTTCACGTATAGACTATTGTAATGCTCTTCTCACAGGTATTCCCTTCAAACTGCTCCATAAGCTTGAGTTGGTTCAGAATTCTGCAGCTCGTGTTCTCTCTAGAACACCTTATATTGAGCACATTTCTCCAGTTCTTCAGCAATTGCACTGGCTTCCCGTAAAGTATAGAGTTGAATTCAAGATCCTGCTACTTACTTATAAGGCACTCCATAATCTTGCACCCTATTACCTTTCACAACTTCTCCATGTTTACACTCCTTCACGGGCTCTCAGATCTTCATCTTCAATTCCTCTTGTGGTACCTCGGATTCGACTTACTACCATGGGTGCCAGATCTTTTAGTTATGCTGCCCCCCCGCCTATGGAACTCTCTTCCCCTTGATGTTCGCAATAGTGACTGCTTGTTGACTTTTAAAACGCGTCTTAAGACATATCTTTTTTTTTTTTTTTTTACAGGCTTTTTTATAACATGTTGTATTGAGTTTTTCATGCACCTTATTTGTATGTGGCTTGTTTGTTGTGTGTATTGTCTTATGCAGTGACCTGTTTATTGCTTGTGAGGTGACCTTGGGTGATATGAAAGGCGCCATTAAATAAAATGCATTATTATTATTATTATTATTGTTTTCGCCAATTGAACATGCTGAATCAGAATTAAATGTCTGAGAAGTGTCGCGCTATAATCTGGTGACTGTCGGCATTGGTCTGCGTCTGTTGGTGTGGTGTGAATTGGCCTAAGTGGTATTTACTAAAACCTTTTCAATACATTACAATTTGTATTTGTAGCAGATTGTATTAGTTAGTATTATTTAACATAGCTATTTTAAATTTAATAATATTTTTTAGGGCTGCAACTAACGATTATTTTGATAATCGATTAATCGGACGATTATTTTTCGATTAATCGATTAATCGGATAGAAATTAAATTAGATTTTTTTTTATTATAACTAAATAAAACCGTAAATCAGGGTATTTATGTGTAAAAGTGTACTTTAAAAAGTGCAAAAGCCACACATTGAGTTTTACTAATATCAATATTTGCATTGTTTTTAATGATAATTGCTGATGGCAAGTTGACAAACATGATTATTGTTAAAAAAATGATATCCAACATATTATGTTTTAACAAATTTTTTGTTAAAACAAATTTACACAGACATGTTGTTCAGATGTGAATATCTGAACTAAAAACAAACTAAAAACATCTAAAATATATAATTCATTTAATTTTTATTTAAAATTAATTATATATAAGGAATATAAGGATAAAGAATATAATATTATATATAATATATAAAAGAATAATATAAGGATAAATTGATTAAATAAATATAGAAAGACTGAAAACAATTGTGTGAATGTAGAGCCGCAGTAGATCGCGTTTGAAAAACAATTAAAACTTAGTAGACAAATGCTATAAAAAGAGAACGGAATGGAGGTAACGTTACCCAGCAAGCTAACAGGCTTGAGTAAAGGACAGGAGAAATTATGCATTAGTGCACAAGCATTCGCTGAAAACCACTGAGTACAGTGACTAAAAAACAATATTTTACTGCTGCTGTTATTAACTGCCTTTATATTTAGTGCGGCTCCCTGATGCCCGCGAATTAGTTCAAACTCCCGAAATCTAGAGCGCGCAAGCAAGAGCGCGCATGCGAGACATAAGAGACTGCTCCAAACCGTGTAGCGCGCGCGCTCTGCAGAGCGCCTGAGGGAGAGAGACCTTGCGTGTGTGTGCGTACCAGTTCCCTTTCGAACGGTCACTTCGTATTGCGTAGCTATACGCAGTGGGGAAACTCCTTTTCCTCGATTTACTGAAGCCTTTATGTAAAGCGCATTTGCAGCTGCACAGCTAGAACATGAGCGTCTGGCTCGCTCATAGGCTGCGCTGCGGCAACTGCACATCCAATGGCGCGGGCGCCTCTGACGTACGACCAATGAGAACACTCTGCGTCATACACGTCAGAGCCCGCCAAGGGGGCGTGACCTCAGTCTATAATAGCCCCCGAATTCGCCATTATAGCAGATTTTACTCCTTCAGCGACAAACTTCACGTCTCTGACCATTTATTGAGCCTTCGCCGTCGAACAAGCCTTCAGCCTGAGCCAGCTACAGTTCAGCAGACGACACATTTCACCGTGTTTCTCCTGACGCCGTCTCTCCTGTGGCTATCCGGTGATATCCTTTTCATTGCTAATTGTTGTATTATTTGTACGAGCGTTGTTCAAATGCCTCATGTTAAGACCTGCGCCACGTGCGGATGCAAGCTGCACGAGGCGGACGAACACGCTAGCTGCATTCCATGCCTGGGACTTCACCACGCGGAGAATGCACTGTCTGCCGGCGGATGTGCGGCCTGCGAGAGCATGCCTATCTCCGTGCTGCGAACTCGGCTTGCCCTCTCCCGTGACGGCGACGCTGCCTCTCCCGCGCTTCCTTTTCCGGCTCTACTTCAGCCAAGGAAGAAGAAGCGCCGCAGCCAACGGCAGCCGGAGAACATGGATGTTAGTGAACGCACGCCGGCCTCGTCCCCGCGTGCCTCACTCTCTCCAACCCGTTCATCTCCGGTCCTGTTCGAGGGAGATCAGCGCCCCCCCCCACGTGGCGGGCCTTGTCTCCTTCGGCGGGCCTAGCGAGCACGACGACAGCCTGTCTATCGCTGCGTCTGAGGAAGAATGGCCGGGCTCTTTCGACCCCGTCATGGCTTCCCAGCCGACGCCCAACGCCTCAGCTACCAGGACTAACTCCGACGCGGAAATGCTTCGGATCCTGACGCAGGCCGTAGCGGACCTCGAGCTCGAGTGGGCCGCGCCCGCTGAACCCCCTCGAAGTCGGCTGGATGGCTGGTTTCTGCCAGGGCACCAACAGGCCCCTCGTCACAAGCCAGCGCCCTTTTTTCCCGAGGTACACGAGGAGCTTACCAAGGCCTGGCGCACTCCTTATTCTACACGAGGCCCCGCAGTTTTCGCGACGCTCTCCTCCGTGGACGGAGCAGCGGAAAAAGGCTATGAGTCGTTGCCGCCCCTCGAAGAGGCGTTGGCCGCTCATCTCTGCCCGAACACAGCTGCTAGCTGGCGAACTAGAGCTGTGCATCCCAACAAGCCGTGCCGTAGCACTTCAGCCCTCGCCGGACGCGCGTATTCCGCCTCCGGTCAGGCTGCATCGGCCCTGCACACGATGGCCGTGCTGCAGGTTTACCAGGCCAAACTCCTCCGGTCTATGGACGAGGCTGGCCCGGACCCTGAGGCTTTTCGGGACCTTCGGAGCGCCACAGACCTGGCCCTGAGAGCTACTAAGGCCACAGCGCAGGCTATCGGGAGGAATATGGCGAGTTTGGTCGTGCTCGAGCGCCACCTCTGGCTTACCCTCACTGACATTAAGGACGCGGAGAGAACAAAGTTCCTCGACGCCCCAGTATCCAGCACCGGCCTCTTCGGCCCGGCAGTGAAGGGGTTCTCAGAAAGATACACCGAGGCACAGAAAGCGTCCCAGGCCATGCGTCACTTCCTGCCTAAGCGCTCTAGCTCGGCGTCAAGTGCTCACAAGCTAGCCCCGCCGACGCCTCGGCCAACAAAGCCCACGAAGCAGGCCTCTCAGCCCCGCCCTGCGGCTGATGCCCAGCGCCAGCCGAGAGCAACCAAGCGCTTCCCGCTTCCCCGACGCCAAGGCCCCAGACCAAGCGCCGCGCCTCACACAGCGCCGCCAAAGTCGTCCTAGCATGCAGGGGAAAGAGAGAGGGCACGGGTCCCGCACTCGCCGGACCACCCTCGAAGAAGTCAACAAAACTTCCCACAGCCCCTTGTTCAGTTCAGGTGGCTGGGGATTTTATTACTGCAAACAGGCCCGCAACAGTAAGCGCGTTCTTGCAAACAAACGCCGTTTTCACGGCGACCCATATAAAGCACAAAAAGAGTATGTTTCACAAACACAACACGTGGGTTCACGGTCCCCCTTCATCAGGCGGCCCCTCCCCCGTTATAATACTGCCTTCCCTACACGCAAATGCTTGTACAGTCAGTCCAATACTCAATGTATGCACAAATCACATGATAAGGGTATCCGGTCCCCCTACATTAGGCGACCAGCCCCAGTCAGTGTGTCAAGCCCTAGCCACACGTGTTCTAGCCTGGCAAGCTATCCCCGGTGTGTCGAGTTGGGTCATAAACACTATAAAGCGAGGTTACTCGCTCCAATTCGCTCGCAGACCCCCGAAATTTCAGGCGGTTCTCGAGACTTCGGTGAGAAGCAACGTGGGTCACGTGCTTCGCACCGAAGTACAGAATCTATTAGCAAAAGGGGCGATAGAATTAGTCCCCCCCGCGCTAAAACACATGGGTTTTTACAGCCGCTATTTTCTGATTCCGAAAAAAGACGGCGGTCTCAGACCCATTCTAGATTTGAGACATTTGAACAAAGCTCTCATGAGACGGCCGTTCAAAATGTTAACTATCAAACATATCCTCGCGCAAGTGCGCACGGGGGATTGGTTTGTCACAATGGATCTGAAAGACGCTTACTTTCACATTCAGATAAACCCTCGTCACAGGCCATTCTTGAGATTCGCCTTCGAGGGCCAAGCTTATCAATACACCGTTCTGCCGTTCGGTCTATCGTTAGCACCCCGTACATTCACGAAGTGTGTGGATGCAGCGCTTTCTCCTCTGAGACATCAGGGAGTGCGTGTGTTAAATTATCTCGACGACTGGCTGGTGCTGGCACAGTCGAGAACCGAGCTATTAGCTCACAGGGATTTGATTCTCAGCCATCTAAAATGCCTGGGTTTCACAATCAATGTTTCAAAAAGCAAACTAACCCCCAGCCAGAGTGTGATCTTTCTGGGTACAGTTTTAGACTCGAGAGCGATGACAGCGCGACTCACACCAGAGCGCGCGCTCTCAGTGCGAGCGCTTACAGGCACTTTCAGAGCGCGCGAGCACGCGCCACTGAAGAAATTTCAGAAACTGCTTGGTCTCATGGCAGCAGCATCGCCAGTACTCCGCTTGGGATTACTGCGCATGCGCCCGCTGCAGCATTGGCTGAAACGACGTGTGCCAACCCACGCATGGCAGTCAGGCAACTTGCGCGTTATGGTAAATCACGGTTGTTTAAGAACCCTGATTCCCTGGCGAGCGCAGAACTGGTACCACGAGGGGGTGACAATGGGAACAATTTCCAGAAGGAAAATGGTTCTTACAGATGCGTCCAACCTGGGTTGGGGAGCGCTGCACGAGGGCATGCCTGCATCCGGCCTCTGGTCGAGCACGGAGCAGAGCTTACATATCAACTGTCTGGAGATGAAAGCAGTTGGATTGGCCCTGAAAGCATTTCTGTCGAACCTCAGGGGTCACCACGTTTTAGTCCGCACAGACAATATATCAGTGGTGGCCTACATAAATCGCCAGGGGGGCATCAGGTCAGGAAACCTGCATGCGATGGCGAGAGACCTCCTCTTATGGGCACAAACCAACCTGAGCTCTCTGAGAGCAGCGCATATACCGGGCATCCAGAATGTGGGCGCGGATATGCTTTCACGGGGCAACACTCCCCTCGGCGAGTGGTCCCTGAACCCACAGACGGCCAGTCTGATATGGAAGGTGTTTGGCGAGGCCGAAGTCGACCTGTTCGCCTCGAGAATCAACACCCACTGCAAATTGTTCTTCTCGAAGGACAGGGACGCGCTGGCCCATGTCTGGCCCAACCGTCCCCTTTATGCCTTTCCCCCCGTCTCGATGATTCCACAAGTCATCAAACGGGTCAGAGAGAGCGGGTGCCCAGTCCTTCTGGTGGCCCCTCTCTGGAAAACCAAACCGTGGTTCCCGGAACTGGTTCAGTTATCGGACACAATCCCATGGCCTGTCCCACTGAGGAAAGACCTCCTCACACAGGCGAACGGGACATTGTGGCATCCGAGACCCGATTTATGGGCCCTCCATGTGTGGCCCCTCAACGGGTACCCAAAGACCTTCCTGAGAAGGTCTTAAGCACTATATCTGAAGCCAGGGCCCCGTCGACTCGGCGCCTTTACGCTTCGAAATGGTCAGGTTTTTCCAGCTGGTGCTCGAAAAATCAGGCTGACCCAGAGTCATGTGAGATATCTGTAGTTCTCTCATTCTTACAGGAGCTGCTGGATGCGGGTCGCTCCCCATCCACGCTCAAAGTGTATGTGGCAGCCATAGCAGCACATCATGTTCTGGTGGCTGGCCAGTCACTAGGAAGAAACGACCTGGTCGTCAGATTCCTTAAAGGTGCTAGGAGAATGAACCCCTCCAGACCTCCATCTGTGCCATCTTGGGACCTCTCCACGGTCCTGGGGGCTCTGAAAGGTCCACCTTTCGAACCGCTCCAATCGGTTGATCTAAAACCCCTCTCGCTGAAGACCGCTCTCCTTATGGCTTTGGCATCTATCAAGCGAGTGGGAGATCTGCAGGCACTCTCTGTGAGCCCTGCATGTTTGGAGTGGGGTCCAGATGACTCCAGAGTCGTCCTCAAGCCCAGACATGGTTACGTTCCTAAAGTGCTCTCAACACCGTTCAGAGCACAGGTGGTGACGTTATCAGCCCTCCCTCCTTCTGCAGAGGATGGAGAGGTTAATCTTCTCTGCCCTGTCAGAGCGCTGAGAATCTATCTGGAGCGTTCTGCGTCTTTTAGACAATCAGAACAGCTTTTTGTCTGCTTTGGTGGTAGATCCAAGGGGGATCCAGTCACTAAGCAAAGACTGTCTAGATGGATAGTGGATGCTATTTCTATGGCTTATACCGCAGCGGGTCAAGTTTGCCCTATAGGCGTCAAGGCCCATTCAACCAGAAGTATGGCCTCGTCATGGGCTTGGTCATCTGGCATTC
Organism: Siphateles boraxobius; assembly: GCF_051911475.1. NCBI lineage: Eukaryota > Metazoa > Chordata > Actinopteri > Cypriniformes > Leuciscidae > Siphateles > Siphateles boraxobius. The sequence continues at coordinate 3,197,987 of NW_027508788.1, forward strand.
CCATTAGTGATATTTGTGATGCGGCCGGCTGGTCCTCGCCTTCCACATTTATGAGTTTTTATAATATGGAAGTGCCTTCCCTGCAGGCGAAGGTGCTTTCGGTATGATTAAGACCCGTTGGTGGCCGGTCTTGTCATATATTACTGTGCACAATCACATTCACATATATACATGAAACCCGCTGCTGGCCGGTTGTAGTTCATACATAAACCCGCTGTGGCTGGTTATATTTATATATATATATAAACCCGCTTTTGGCCGGTTATATGACATATATAAAACCCGCTTTGGCCGGTTATATGACATATATAAATTCCATACATATATAAAACCCGCTTCGGCCGGTTATATTCCATAACAGATATCAACCCGCTTTAGCTGGTTAAGATTTCATATATAAACCCACTTGACTGGGTATATGTTCGTATACTAATAACCCCGACAGAGTCTGGGTTCATTGGTGTAGTATATTGGGTATTTCTACTGATGTATACTACTGAGACCTGACGGTGTCTGGTCTATTTTTACATAAATTATGCGGTTATGGCTTGTTCTGTACGCTCAGGGGTCCTGAGTTGCAGTGACAGCCAGTTACTCAGTGCGGCGTTTTGCATGGCGTCCCCACTGCGTATAGCTACGCAATACGAAGTGACCGTTCGAAAGGGAACTACTCGGTTACTCACGTAACCTCAGTTCCCTGAGTTAGAGAACGAGTATTGCGTAGCCAGCCGCACTATGGTAACATGGCAAGTTGTCGCTTCAGTCGTTAAACCTGCTATAATGGCGAATTCGGGGGCTATTATAGACTGAGGTCACGCCCCCTTGGCGGGCTCTGACGTGTATGACGCAGAGTGTTCTCATTGGTCGTACGTCAGAGGCGCCCGCGCCATTGGATGTGCAGTTGCCGCAGCGCAGCCTATGAGCGAGCCAGACGCTCATGTTCTAACTGTGCAGCTGCAAATGCGCTTTACATAAAGGCTTCAGTAAATCGAGGAAAAGGAGTTTCCCCACTGCGTATAGCTACGCAATACTCGTTCCCTAACTCAGGGAACTGAGGTTACGTGAGTAACCGAGTAGTAAACGCTCCCCGTGACGTAAGCAGACCAACTAATCGATAATGACATTCGTTGACAACGATTTTCATAATCGATTATAATCGATTTTATCGATTAGTTGTTGAAGCCCTAATATTTTTTATTATTTATGATTATATTTTCTTTTAATCATAGCAGCTCATCTAGGTAATTGAGACAAAACTAGACAAGACTATTTAAGATTATATATTGGTGGTATCGGTGATTGGAGGCATCACCGATACCAATAACCCCTACTGATGTTTCTATGAAATATATTTTTTTCTCAAATTTAGCCATTAATTATAGGCATACAGCATCAGTGTAATTGAACGCTTTTTTTTTTTTTTTTTTTTTTACATTTATTAGGCTTCAAATAAAATAACATCTTTTCATTTAAGTGAACTCAAAACAATCCTCACATAAACTCATTATAATAAATGCCACATTTATCTGTGGGCTTCAATATATCAGGGCTCTTTTTTTTGTCAAAATGCACAAAGTTACTGTTGTTGTTTTTGATCCATGTAACCTTTAAAACAGTGCTTAAGATTTTTAGGTAGGCTATAGGAACTGAATAAAGTTATCAAAAACTTTACAATCTTCACTGCATAAATTATAAATTTATGATGCTTTTTTGCCTTTTGTGGAGCTTAACATAATGGTGAGTACTACGCACAGTATCGGATTTTGATCTGTCCCATCTGACTGATGCCTGGTTCAGCAAAAATTTTAATATCGAAGCCGATACCGATACCGAATATTAGGTCGGTGCATCCCTAATTATTATTATTATTATTATTTATTATCATTTATATTAATAGATTGTTTTATTATAATAATATAACAAACAATTATAATAATAATATAATAATGTTGTTATTGTTATTACTTAGAATTAATTCCATGGTTGATGTTATTTATTTTTGTTTATTCTATGCAGTTCTTTAAGGGAGTTCCCCTATATGACCGAGGCTTTTCCAGCATGTTGGCATAAAAAACCTGATCTCTGCCTCTGCCTCTTATTTCACTTTACGCATTTGTGAAACGGCTTTTTTCAGACATGCATTTCCTCTCTTTATCTTCACTCAGCTTACTGGAAGTGAATTAATGGCTAATCTCTCCAAATGTAACTTATTGCAGACATAAAATTATTTTAATTTGAAATGAAAATTCTGTCACAGTCTGGGTGTTTTTCTGTGTATTTGGGGTTGTAAAAAAAATGGTTTCTTATCTTTTCCCATGCTTGTCACACAACAGCGGAGCATAGGCACAAAGCTCTTGAAACCCACTAGAGCTCTCCCACCTTCAGATAGTCTCTTGTGCTTTGTTAGAAACACAAATGTATTCAAAGTCAACCAAATACAGAGCGGGTGTTTTCTAGTAATGATGTTGCTCTCGACATGTGTATTTTGGCAATTTTTTTCCCTCTTCCTTTTTTTGCTAACTCTACTACTGTGACAGTAGTGTGTAGAATTCTCATGATATTTGAGTTAACCTACATCTAGATGATTTCTTGTGTTTACATTTTTGTTGAATAACTCTGCATGACAGTCGTTAAAAAAAATCATCTCCAGCATGTTTGCTATAGTCCACGATGGTGTTTGTGGTTTTGTTTTGCCAAATCACCATTGCAGGGTGGGCCAAATCTGAAAAAAAAAACTCCACTTAGAGATAGGCACTACTGGTTCTCAGCCAATAGACATCACAAAAAAAAATTGTTTACGGCCCTCCAATCATCTTACACATGATTTGCCCAATTGAACCTAATCTTCTGTGAATGGAGCCGGTCCTCATGGGAGCTGAAGCAGGCAGACTGTGGTGCCTGGTTGTAAATTGCAATGCTAATAGAGGAACTCTAAGCGGCCTGCGTCCCTGATAGAGGCCCGTTTAATGGAGATATTCGGGGGATGAGCATTTATCAGACGTTGACAGACAGACGGCTCTCATCCAGATGAAAGAGGGGTGAGGACCAACCCCCACTGACTCAGAGGAAGTGAGGCGTGTCTACAGGATCTGTTCGGAGCAGACCTAAACAATCACATGCTGTATGCTACAGAATTGGCCACAATATAATGAGTATGGCAATGTTTCCTCAAGATAACTCACTGTTTTAATTTGCATGTGCTTCCGCCCATGGCAACTCCACCTTAACATCTGTTAGCGTACAGCTCTCACTTCTCCTTTGTTATGTCAGAGAGTCACTGTAGGATGTCAGGTTGTCTCTCAGAGTGAAGCTCAAATAGAGGGAGGATTTGTTGACACATCCTATTTATGCTCAAAACAAATGCCTAGTTTGTCCTCCTTGTTTGTCCCTTGACCCAGCTCGACCCAAAAGAGCGCGTTCACCTCCTCTTGTCCGTCTTTCATTTTACAGCCATCCCTCGAGGCTCCATATTCACATCAGTCTTTCCTCTCCCCCTATCTCTTCTCCGGGAAAGCTGATTTAATGAAGGCCCCTGTGGTCAACATTACAGTCATCTGTAACTGGAGCCCCTGGCTCCATGCAAAGCCTAATAACTATGATCCATGTTTTCTTCACATATGTGTTCATGTTGGAATAAGTGTGCTGATTTATTTCAGTCTGTTGCCTTTTTGACCACAGGCTTTTTACAAACCTCCTCAACTTGATCCCTAAGCCTGAGCTTCCTCTCACTGGACAAATACTAAGAAACAGAAGCTGCGGGAGCATTTTTATAGGCCTGAGCCTAGCAGCCTGTGCAGTGCCTCATTAAAAAAAGAAAACAGCTTTTTTCGCATTGGGTCAATCTATGTCTGTACTGTCCTCCTGTTTCTGTTGTATAAAAGGAATCAACGTGCATTATAATTCATCATAACTGTCAGTTTTGTTGATTTTAAATCATTTCAGGAAATCCTTCTATTGATTCATAATTGGTGACTTTCTTCAAAGGTTTTTCTCAGCAGAGCAGGTGATATCACTACAGGTTTGGGTTGTCATGGCGCCAGTGGCCAATTTTAGTATCTGAACATTGTCCACAGAAACATCTCACTCCTATTGTTTTATCTTAATAATGTCCTGCTTTGATTTTCTCTAGCTGGTTCAGGTCTGCTGTTTGGATAGTGCTGTAATTATTTTAGCAGTGCGACAGTTTAATGAGGTTCTCAGTGTTCGGAAAGGCAGGGCACCACCTTACTGGCGCATCAGACGCTCCACGTTATAGCTGCTGGTTGCAGAGACCCTGCCCTGCAGTGGAGCATGGGACAGGGCTTTGCAACTGGATCTCATTAGCATTAGCTTTTCTAGCTTTGTTTATTTCGTTTTTGCATTAGTTTTAGCATTTTATGGCTGCCAAAGTTAATGTGCTAATTAGCAGTAATACTATTACATTTTTACAGTTCTCAGTACCAATTTCGGTACCACAGCAAAATCTGTTGGAAATATTTTGCTATTCTATTTAACTATTTGAAAAAAATATTAAATTCAATTCAATAAGTGTATTATTTATGATGATAATCATTATAAGTAGGCTTACATAATGACTCTCAGAGCGGCTCTGGAGATGAAGCTCTCATATAGTGAAGCAGCAGAGGCTGAAAACACCACGAGTGTCACGTGTGCTTTAGTGTGTGTGGCAAATGAAACCGCACGTCTGCGCCATTCATTCACACAGAGACAATCAGAACCTGCAGGATTCATTTTTAAATGGTCTTTTTGGTGTTTAATATTCACAGACACTAGTATATATTATAGTATATATCGACTACAATGCTCCTAGTAAAAAAAGTTAGCCCGGAGCCCTGCGCTTTGATAAACACGGAAGTGACTGAAAGCAGCTGCCTATTAGTGGGTACCGAATATACCCGGTACTCGTGTTACAGGCACTACAGAAATGCTGGTATCGTCAAAATTTCAATTCTGAAGTACTTGTACTTTTGACATCCCTAATTCAAAACTATAATTAATTTGTAGCTTTCTTTAATTTAGGTTGATCATGAAAAATGTATTTTAGTTTAGTTTGTGTGTTGTATGGAAAAAAGCTACTTTGTATTCAACCATTGCTAATTTTTGATTTGTCAACATGTTGCCTCTGCCCACCCATTAAATTCAAAATGTCATGTCCTACAGTTTATAAGTGCCAAGATATGCTGACACCTGTCCCAGCATGCACATCTTTGGCTATTTTTGTCATTTGACCTGTCATTTCTGGCCCATTCTTGTGGAAAACAGCATTTTCCCACGTGAATCCAGCAGTGCTTGGTACTCATCAGGAAGACTTCAGGCTCTCCCAAGCTTCATACCCTTTTTTATCCTAACAGCATCCCCTGACAATCCATGTTTTAAAACATCCCTGGTTTGCCTGCTGTTCTCATTGGCCAGTCTGATTGACAACACCCTTTAGAAGGGCTTTAAAGCCAGTGCCCATTATTTTGCCCCTTCCCCCTCTTACACAGCTGGCATTATTGCCTTAGAGCAACCTGCCAGTGCCTTGACTCCTTTGCAGACAGACTGGGTGACATCGCAGTCGTGTAAGCCGGGAATCATGGCTAATGCCCACAGGCTGTGAACTATGACTGCTGCCATTGGCCCCAGTGCTCTAGTTGCAGCTCTCAGACAGGAAGAGTCTTTACAGCGGAAATCACTGTAGGTCTGCACTCTAGCCAGATGTGTACAGCTGTGAATTTTGCCACTAATCTGGCATATAATCCATCCCATTTGCAATCTCCCACACACATAAAACCAAGGCTGTAGATTGTAGATTTTGTGACCATGTGACAATACAATCATAACAGCATGTCTCAAGAATGAGTTTTCATGCTTCTTGCACATGCTAACAGCATGTCACACGGCCAAAGTCATGTTTTTCATACAAAATGTGATTAATTTTTAAAGAAGTCAGTCAGTTTTTCGGTGTTGTGCCATTAGCGATGTGTGATGTATGTGTGACCAAGTTAGGTCAGATCACGTCAAGCATATTAAATCTTGTGTTTTTTTCCTTCCGTATCCTCTCACATGCAGGATTCTAGCATAACCTTGTATGTGTAACTGCACAGTGCATATTAGGTCCATAATTTAAATGCTGATTAGATTAGACACCCAGAATCGCAGCGACTGAGGCACTAAGTTAGGCATTGATGGGGAGAAGGAAAAGAAGGTAAAAAGAATGAGATGCTAATACCTCTCAGCAGGGTTTTCCCTCACACGGAACAGAAGGCCAAATTGTTACACCTCAAAAAAGGAAGCAATTGTTTCCACAGTGACTATTGTGTGGAAATCAATATCAGCTTCTAATTTGTTGCGTTTAGCAAAGATACGCATGAAATTGATTCTTCTGTCGTCGAGTGCTGTGGTTAAACCAGTGGGCTATTGTGTGTGACCAGGCATAGCAGTCAGTCACTTTCACCTGCTCAGCTGAGACCAATAATACATTATGTAAATCCCATGTTTCCACTGTAGTGTTGTAGGTATAGTTAAAATTAGTAGTTAGGTCTCAAACCCACATCATGGATGTTTCCATGTCCATCCACATGATGCTTTCAGTGTGAACCTTTAGGTCTTTGGGTTCTTGTGTAGCTCAGGTGGATCTATTGAGCAGCTGGTGTTTGGTGGACCATGAGCCTTTTGGCATCTTTAGGACAGGTCTGTGGACTGGGAGCTCTCTAACTCAAACTGTTTTAAAGCTTTTACTGTCTTTCTCCTGCTGAGAAAGGATCAGCTCGAGGCTTGTGTATGTCACACCAGAGCCCCAGTGCAGAAATACAAACTCACACAATGCACAATGACTTTGACTAAGGCCTGAGGCTTTTGTGAGTGTTTTTTTTCCTTTCATATACCTTTAAAGAGCAACATGCAGGTTGAATTTATTTCTGAATTAATACTTTAAATTGTCTGCAGAGGTATTTTAAAAACACATATGTAGAAATTACTAATGAAATCTCATTTGATATTGAGATTTTGATTAAAATATACTAGGCTCTGGAATACGCCTTTCCCGCTATAGCAACGCGTCATATGACGTAGGCCGAGGTAAATAAAAGAAATAAAAGTTACTCGATTACAAAAATTCCTCGAGGCAAAAACTCTGCCTCGAAGCCTCGTTAAATTCCTATGACGCGCACTATACGCGCGTCGCAGGGATTTGATTGTTTCACACGGACCGTTTATTCACACGGACCTGCTCAGGAAGCATATATTTTGAATTTAGTTGGCGCGATGGCGGAGAATAAATATGTAAATAAACGGCAGAAATTTTCTAAAGTGAGGGATCATTACGCACTTAATTCACTTAATACACTTAACTGGCTGAAACAAGGTAACGTAGTCTAAGCCTATTGATGTTCGCTGATTTTAATCCCATAATGTATTTGTAGCGATGTCGTGATGCGGTTTGACTAGATATGATTTTTAGCTTTGATGACATTTTTAAGTAGTAAACCTAACTATCACGTTCAATTGCAAGAGAGTATAGCCTAAAAAAAGAACCCCTTCACACACACACACACACACACGCCAGTCAGACCAATTGCAGCAATGCATCACATATGCTTAAACTTTTATGTAGCCACGCAACAATAATTTCAGCATGTATTCACTGTACACACCGGGACGTGATGGAGGAACAAATATTGTATTGCAGTTTTTGCGAGACCTTGTTTGTATTTCACGTCTGCCAAATAGTTACAGACAACAACAAAAAATGAAAGTCCCCAGCCTGTTGGTTTTTAATAAAGATTCGGAGTAGCCTACTAATTTTTCAGTTAAAACGCACGGAACAAAAAGTGCGTCAGCTTTTTCAACAACAAGTCACGTTACAGCTCTTCTTCAGCGTTAAACTACCAGAATACACAAATAAGCTTAGATGCTTAGAGTGGTTATATAATAACATCTTAAAGGAAAATTCACATATGAGATAGCTTTATAACTTGCATACTATATAACTTATAGTATAAAACTTATAACAGCTTTAACTGAAATAGACACAAGTTTAATATAACTATTCTGTTAATAAAATACACACACACACACAAAAATATCCGATTACTCGATTAATCGATCGATTAAGTGCTAGATTAATCGATTACAAAAAGAATCGATAGCTGCAGCCCTACATGTTAATTATCAATATTTAATTGTGCATGCCTATTTTTTATTTAAGATGACGTTTGCCACATTCTACTGCTCAAAATTCATCTTTAATAATTCTAATTGTTTTTAAAATGCTGTTCAATTTCCAGATTTTTATTTATTTACATAAAATAGTATAGAATTTAAAGATCATTCATTAGTCAGTTATTGGCCATAATATGAAAATAAATATCTATTTATTTGTATCAGCCAGAATTTTAATATTGATGCATCACTAGCAAAATAAATAATCGGACTGCGATTGATACTGCATGATAGAGAACCAACGTGTCTTTGAGATCACCTTGATATCACAGTTCCTCATTGGTGTTTCCTCATTGGAAAACAAGCTGCTGATACATCCAGTGCTAATTTAGATAGGCACAAAACAATAACGAAAGCGATGGGCTGGGCTTGACAATAAGGACTGCCCGATGGCCCGGGGAAATGTAACTTCCTATCGGGCTAGAGCTGCATCATCACAAATGTTTATCATTTATTTTGTTTGTATCTTTGCTCTATTGTATTTATTTGTGCTATTGTTTGTAATCTATTTGTTCATATTTTCTTTATTTTTCTTTGACAGCCCTTTTCTTCCTGAAAATAGCACATACCGAACCGTACCAAAACCGTGATACAAACCGAACCATGAGTAATTTGAACTGTTACATCCCTAGTGCGCACACAAGCGCTGAACGGCCACTGACGCCCTGGATCTCACATCTCCAAAAATGTCTAAACATGTTTTCAAATAGGCGCCATACAATAACAGCAGTATTTGTAAAATTACAGTGGGTTTGTTGGTACTCTGTGAGAAATGCTGCCAGGATAGATCCGAATACTACTTGGATTTCAATGCCAAATCACATGTCCCGTCACACACAAATATCACTTTAATTTCTCCTCAGTATGACACAGTGGTGCAGCCAGTCAGTGAGGCTCTCCACACTGCTACATTAATGAATCTTCTAAATGTGACAACATGCTCACATCTAATGAGAAAGAGAGAGGGGTGGGGGGGTGATCATCTATAGATGTGCAGATGGTTTGTTAAGAGGGGGTTATCATGGCTATCATGGAATAACCATTCTATAGGAAGGCTATCATGGAATCCAGAACCTCAAAGCTATTAAGTAGAGCTGCAACCAATGGCTATTTTGATTATTAATTTAGTCAATTATTATTGGATTCAATCATTTGATTAACCTGATAAAAAAAAACTACATTTTATTTATACTATTTTTTGTTTTACAGCTGAATGTGTGGCTAATGGCTTTTTTTTTTTTAATCCATGGATATTGTATTTTTTGTTACTACTATAAAATGACTAATTTACAAATAAATGTGTTAAGTATCTGCAATATTAGTTTTTAAAAATGGTTTATTATCACAATTGATTAGTTGTTAATAGGGCTGAACGATTTTGGCTAAAATCATAATCGCGATTAATCGAACAAGTTTCCTCGATTACGATTATTGAACGATTATTAAAAAAAATTCTTTCTCATATGTCACTGGCAAGGCTTATAGCCTACTGTAAATATGTTCACGGTTATTTTTTTAATGAAAGAATGCATAATCCTATCTTTGTGATTCTAAAATAAGGAAACACACAGATAGCTTTTAATGCTTACTTATTAAATATTTCAAACAATTGAATCAAACAAAGCATACAATGCTTGAAATAAAAACGTCTTATAAAAAAGTAATTAAGTTTTAATGTAAAAATAAAAGTTTCCTAAAAATGTAGAAAATAGCTCTTTTTGTAAACAAAATAAATTATTGTAAATATTGCCATTTTAAAAGTAAAATATAACTTGTATAAAACTAAAAAACTAATCCTTTTCATATTGTGTAGCATTTGTAAATGCTTTTGTTATCGAAACCTGCTTTGTGGAGAAGAGGCACTTGTTGCTGGGCGTTTGTCAGTCTCTCTCTTTTTTCGCGTGTTCCTTTGGTACAAGCGGCTCCTGTTGCTGAGTTGACTCAGTGTTTGAGTTCCCTTTCACACAGAGATTCCGGAAAATACACGCATAAAGTGGGCCGGGATTTGACCCGGGTTCGTTTGGCTTTGGTTCATTCACACTGCCAGTGATTTTCCGGAATCAACAGAGTGCGTTCACACAGACACACACAACCCGCAAAGACACGTGACGTCCCAGCGGCGTCTATAGTTTGCTTATGAGCTGCGATTTCTCTCTCTTTTTTTTCTCTGTTTCGATCATAAACTAGCGCATTACGAACCGTTTCACTCTTGCGATCGATCCCGGCTTAGCGCCATCATTATGACACGGGATTGATTATAGCTTTTGTTCACACAGCGCGCGTTCCGGGACTGAACACGGCAATGTTACTATGTCCCCAACCTGGCATCACAGAAGGTGTTTGTTCTGGCAATTTCCCGGGATCAACGCGCTGTGTGAAAGGGGCTCATGTTGCTTCAATGTCGCAGACTGGACAGGGCGGAGTTACGTGACTACACACGCGGTAATATGTTTTAAGGGGAAAGTACATTAACACACAGTGGGCGGAAATATTAATAGGATTAAAAAACCGAAATAACCGACATGGTAAAATTACGTCGATTATAGGCTCTGAATTTCGGTTTCGATTATTTTTCGATTAATCATCCAGCCCTAGTTGTTAATCTAAAGTATCATACATCCCTGGCCACATAAGCTTTGTACATCTGAGTGTATGTACTGTACATATGCTGTAAAAATAAACTTGGTCAACTTTATCATTTTCACATTTCATTGTAGTTTTTTTTGCCTCTTTTCTATCTCTCTCTCTTCCCTCTCTCTTTCCTTCATCTTTCAGCTCTCAAAGTGAAGTTTATTGTAGATCAAGTGCTTTCAACTATAACATCAAAATCTTTTCTGCCCTTCATGTGTAATTAGTTGTGAGGTTAATTGAACAAATTGTACTTTTTTGTTTGCTTGTTCTGGATCAGCTCCTCCGCTGGAGTTTAGTACAGTCAGTACTAGCAGTGTGTGTGTGGGCAGACTCCCTCCTGTGTTTGCCTTGGAGTGGAAAGCTGAAGTTTTTCTTTGTGGCATGTTTGTGCACAAAATACTTGCATTTCTCTATCTAGGGGAAAACTAGTGCCAGGCTTCTTTGCAATAACCTGCAGTATTACTTGCCCTTCATTTTAACCTCAGCAGCTTTGGCCTCCATAGTCACCATGGACTCCTGTAGGTGACCCTCCCATTAGAGTTTACTGTGTCTTGTGGAACCACTGCATTACTGACATAAATTAGCTTTAGACACACATCATAGGGTGTGTCTAGGGCTGCATGATTTGGGGAAAAAGTCATATTGCGATTATTGAGGTCAATATTGTGATTGCGATATGCGATTGCGATATAATAAACAAATGGTTTCATGAGTCAACTTGCTTGGTTCTCAAGGAAAATACACACACAGATTAGTGATAATGCTGAAATGTGTATTTCTCAACTAAAACTAGCAACAATAACAACTAAATGATTGATAACACGTATAATGATAGGTGGGACATATACAGAAATTGAATAAAGTTATCAAACAGTCTGTGCTGCATACATTTTAAATGACATATAGAGAAACTAATCCTTATTAAAGTTCAGAGGTTCTTTAGTCGAGCAGTGAGTGTTTTCTCTGTTCCCTTTGTTCTTTGATTAACTTTAACGACAGAGATAATTAGTGGCTATTGTGTACTGTCCCTTTAAGACCAGCTGCTGCTGACAGAGACGCGGATCTCACACGTGCCTCATTTTCTCACGAGTCACAACTCTTTACGTTCATCATAAGACTGCTCTTATGTTATGAAGATACTTGACAAAAAGAAAAATGTTGGCATAATTGTGTGTGTTATTGTTCGTTCAAGCGCGAAAGAGGACTGTATTCTGGCTAGGGGTGCAACTAACGATTATTTTAATAATCGATTAATCTGACGATTATTTTTTTGATTAATCGATGAATCAAGAGAGAGAAAAAGCATTAATTTCCACCCGTTTATTCAAAAACAGAACTGACAGTGCAAATTCACAGTGCAAAAAATGGACTAACACAAAAAACATACACATGTATGCTTTACATCTGCCAAATATACAGGCTTTTTGAGCTGTCAGAACAATAAATAATTATTTAAAAAAAAAATACAAATCAGAAAACTTAACAATAATCACAATTAACAAACATTTGTTTGAACGTCAGAACTTGTTCTCTAAACTATACTCGCACACACTCACAAACTCACACACTCACAGATGCACACACTCACAAACTTTTTGTTTTGTTTTTTGTCAAAGATGTTATAATCTTTAACAAAATGTTTGACATTATTTGACAAGCAAATGAACACAAAAGACAAGTCTCGTGCATTGATAATAGGTTATAATAATAGCAATAATAATAATTATAACAGAAGATATTATCTCTAGTCTATCCTAATATTAATTATAAATACAAAATAAATAAAGAAACAAATTGAATGGATTGACCACCTCCTATGGTGTGTAAGGTGTGTACCAATTTACTAATGCTCAGACACACTCAGTCTCTCTCGAGTGCAGACAGACTCGGTCTCTTTCGCGCGATCTCTGACACGCATGGTCTCTCTCGCGCGATCTCGGACACACACGGTCTCTCTCGCGCGATCTCGGACACACACGGTCTCTCTCGCGCAATCTCGGACACACACGGCCTCTCTCGCACGTGGAGTTCGCTTCGCTTCTGTCCAGTATGGTGCCTCAGAGATCTGCTCCACTCCGTGCTCAACTCTTTTTTTATTTATACTCAAACATCTCTGTGAATTATTGACTGGCGTAATAATCGCACGACACAACAAATCGATAATGAAATTCGTTGGCAACTCTTTTAATAATCAAATTTTATCGATTTTATCGATTAGTTGTTGCAGCCCTAATTCTGGCGTGCTGTCTTGTGCGCATGCATGATACTAGCGCGAGTCTTTCTGTGAGTCACAGTCAGGACATTCACAGGCAGTGCGCTCTTTTTTTGTCTTGTCGCGCATGAATGGTTTAAAAGCATTTGCATGAATAAGCGGGATCATGTAAAACTAGCCAAATGGTGACAAAAATGTATTAATTTGTTTAGGCTATTTCATATAAAATCACAGCATTTTGTGTCATATAATCGCATAGGCTTGACATCGCGATTGTGATATGATTAATCGTGCAGCACTATATGTGTCTACTACAGTCTGTTATCAAATGCACTTGTATTGCTTTCCATTTGCTGAGGGTGCGTGCCAGCGTTCTGTAGGCAGCTAGGATGAGCTCATTCATCTTCCTCTCTCTCAGGTAAGAGAAAAGATAACAGAATAAGGCAGAAAGGGGTTTGTAGACACGATGGAAGACAGCTGGAATGTGTAGAGTTAAAATAAACGGAGCAGAAGAAGAAATGAAGGAGAACTTTAAGGCGAGATTGAGAGGGCATCACACACCACTACTCATACATGCTGTGGGTTTGTTGCCTGCCTCCACCTGTGACGACCTTCAGTTTTTCATTCCTGCTAAGAGCTAAGAACCTGTATTTGAAAACATTGCCTAAAATTCCCAAAATGCTGCTCGTTTGCTGGCAAAACTGGATGGTGACCTTTGCTCCAAAGCTCCAAAAGTACAAAGAACCATTAAGTAGTTTCCTTTTACAATTATTTCTCTTTATTAAAGGGATAGTTCACCCAAAAATGAAAATTCTGTCAGTAATTACTCACCCTCATGTTGTTCCAACCCCGTAAGACCTTCGTTCACCTTCGGAACACGAATTAAGATATTTTTGATTAAATCTGAGAGCTGGATCACTCCTCCATAGGCTTCTTAAGGGATTGACACTTGTTTCCCGAAAAGTTATTAAAGACATCGTTAAAATAGTCCAAGTGACTACAGTGGCTCAATCCTAAGTTTATCAAACGACGAGAATACTTTTTGTGCGCAAAAACCCCTAAAAATAACGACTTTATTTCAACTATTCATTTCCTTCTCTGTGGGCCTCGAAGTCAGTTCACTAGTGTAATAGTGTAAGCTTCTGTTGTTGTACGTCACACGCATCACACACATGACCAGCGTCGGCCAATAGTGAGCCTATGTGTGACGTAGCACTACGCTATCACACTACGTTAACTGACTAGAGGCCAACAGCCCACAGGTCTCAGTAGTCATGCTATATTGTTAGTACACTACTGTTAAAAATTTTGGGGTTTTGAAAGAAATCACTTTTTTTTTTTGCATATTAGATTTATGAAAAGTAACAGTAAAGACAATTTCTATTTTGAATAAATGCTCTTTTCCAATTTATAGTGATAAAAAAATCCTCAAAATAATTGATAGTGAAAATAAATATTTTTAAGCAAAACATCAGCATATTAGAATGATTATAATCATATTAAAGGTGTCATATGATGCAAATTCTTGTTTTCCTTTTTCTTAAGTGTGTTATGTAGCTGTTTGTGCATGTATAAGATCTGAAGAGTTACAAAGCTCAAATTCTCAAATCTAAAGAGATATTCTTTGTAATAATAAAGGCTCAGCCACGCCTTCCTAAAATGCTTTGTTCTAACACGCCCCCAGAAATCTACGTCAGTGTGTGGGGGCAGAGTTTCATAACACAGCCCAAATGTACACGCAAAGAAAGAAGGCGTAACTTTTATTCTCGCTATATTATTGTCGCTGCTGGCGCTGCCATTTCATGGTTTTTCATTGCGAAAGCCAAACTTCTTTGTTTTGCCTTCCAAAAGAGGACACAATTAGAAAACAGTGCTTACGCTTTATTTATAACACTGTTCCAGAACAGTAGAACCAAAATATTCGACTGTGTGCTGCGCATTTTTCGGTGGACCGTTTCCAGAACCGGGGAGAGTACAAGGCTGGCTGTGCACAAAGGCTGTAGAGTACAGTCTGGCGCTTCTGACTCAGACACAGCCTGTAATTACGTTTTCATATTTTAAGAATTTGCTACTGACTATTAAAACGTGAGTTTTGAGCAGTATAGAGTAGCGCTTGTTTTTATTTTCTACTATCACAAATGCTGAATTGGTTTTATGTTTACATAGTGTTCCCATCCCGTAGCGCAGCGCAATGCGTAAAAAGACATTATAAGTCATTATAATCAGTAATTATGTCCCCAATGAAATAAAACCTTACCAATCTGATACGTTCTGGTCAAGTCGTGCTGGCAAAGTTGATCGATCAGCTTGGTCATCTGCATTTTCCGGATCAGATTCGGGCTCGAATTGACATTATCACCTCACCTTTCATTTTTGCTTTGGGAGCTGATGTTCCAAATATGGTAAGGCCTGACATTTCCGTCACACGCTAAAGGTATTTCGGGCCAATCAAAATGTACTGGATCGCTGGCCAATCAGAGCACACCGCGCTTTTCAGAACGATTAGCTTTGTAAAAATCGACACGTTTCAGAAAGGCAGGGCATAGAGGAGCAATAATAATGTACTGTACGTGTAAAATAATTACTTTTTTAAGCTAAAACCATGCAAACACATTGCATTAAACCAAATAAACTAAATAAAGTTCTTTTTAGAACCATCTTATGACCCCTTTAAAATGGAAAACAGTTATTTCAAATTGTAGTAATATTTTACAATATTAGTTTTGTCTGTATTTTTGATCAAATAAATGCATTCTTTATGAGAATAAGACTTCTTTAAAAAATTAAAAATGATATGTTAAAAATTTATTAGTGTATGTATAAATTAACCAAGATTAATATTTGCTTTAAAAGTATTTTTCATTATTTTATGTTAGCTGTTGCATTAACAAATGTTAATGTACTTTATATAACCTCAATAAATATTAGCAGGTTTTTTTTTTTTGTTTAGTTTCTTTCAGAGTGTTTAAATGGTTCTGGTGGAAATTCAAAGCTCTTCTTTCTGTTCTTTTCCTCCCACAGCCCTCCTCCCACTCACCCATTATTTTTTTGCCTCTTTATCTCTATGTCTCTCACCTTGTTCTTTAACACCTACTGTAGATGCATTGATCCATGTGAATGCATGAGGTGCAGTGAGTGCAGTCCTGTCCATCTATGTTTGAAAGTTGAATTTAAATCAATATCATCTGTGGTCAGGGGATATGTTAGATCCCGCTGTGTCATCCACCTTTATTGGCCATGCTGGTTCGGACTCCTGCTCCGGCAGTCCGTGAAACCCTCTGCTGCTCTCTACACTGGGCAATGACCAACAATTTGTCACTGTGGCTCTGGTGGTTTGAGCTAATAGGATCGGATTAGCGACGCTGGCTTTTCTTTCGATACAGTTCTATCAATTTTATCAAGGCTTCAGTTCTTGATTTCCCATGACTAACTGGATTTCTGACAATGCAAGGTTTGATTTAAAAAAAAAAGGCCCCAACTTGGATAGCACAGCCCCCAGGTGTCTAGGCAGTGTAGCCCACCTGGAGGTCCGCTGTTGATGTCAGGGATGCCAAATTCAGTTTTACTCACTGCACATTTCCGGCTGATTCACTCATGGTTTGCCAAAGCAATGTTCCACACCAAAGAAAGTTTAATTATTTGGAAAGATCTGTGTGGACACTAAGTGAAAATGAAAAAATGGTTTTCCCAGGAGATTCCTTTGAAAGACTCCATCTCTTTAGCTTCCACTGTTTCGGTATTTAATCGTAAGAAAGGGAGTTTTACATTTTAGAGTGATCTGATTTCAAAAGAGAGATGAGACACGTGAAAGTCATTACTCAAATTGAACCAAGCTCCTCGCTTCACAGCCAGTGCCTCACTCATATTTTTCTTATTAAAGCAATTAATGGGAAATGAAGGGCATTTAATGAAATCATTTCAACGGATGATTTAACATCTGAAAGATTGGGGCTTGTAAAATCTAACATCATCCCTCACTCCTGTCTTTGTCACCAAGGCTTGAAATGTGCGCTCTTCACCTTCACTTCCATTTTAATATTGGTGAAGTTCTTTTCAATGTCATTAAGAGATTAGTTTGGCATCTCATCCGACATTTGCAGCACATATTTGTCCTTCAGTCATGTTATGTCTCCAATGGCTTTTCAGCTTCTGCCTTCAGTGGCTGTTATTCTAACGTTCTATGTTTTTGTGTCCCTCTGTCATTCTAACGTTCTATTTATCCTTCTGTTTATCTGTTTTTTGTTCTAATGTTTTATCTGTCAATCTGTCTTTCTATCTGTCTGTTGTTCTAATGTTCTAACATTCTATCCATTATTCTCTGTGTCGTTCAACATTCTGTCATTGTATTTATCGTTCTTTTTGTTTGTGTCTTATGTTCTAGCATCATGTATTTTTTTCTGTCTGTTTGTTGTTCTAACGTTCATTTGGCCTATCGTTCTATGAATCTATCTTGGAATTCAAATTCAAGTACATTATTAATTGGAATTTAAAGGGGTTCTGAGTTCTAAATGGCACATAACCCTGGTGTGTGCTGGACTTTTTTCTGTCTCTTTTTCATGTGCATAGCTGTTATAGTCTTTACTTCTTTGAGCTGTCTTGGAAATTTGTATTATAGCACGTTTTAACAAAGTTACAGACTAAATGACCAATCACTTTGTTGTATTTTTAATTTAGCAAGTCGCTTTAGATAAAAGTGTAAAACTATTCTGTTAATGCTCTAAGCTCAAATACACATTCTCTCTTTGATTTGATTTCACCACTTTAACTTTTGTGCACTTAGAAACCTTGTGAATTTGCCCGTCTGTGACATCTGCAATACTTTTCATGTGGAGGTCAAAACAGCATATGATGCTTTTGTTGAAAAGTACATTGACTGCGAGTCACATGTCCGCAGCAGTAGTAGTATTAGTAGTACCATAGCAGTACTAAAGTCAATAACATCAATGAGGTTATTTTATGGATTGTCAAACTGTACTATTCTCTGTCTCTTTCCCCCACCTCCCATTATGTATCTGATTATACAAAGGTCATGTCCCACTTTTCAGCTGGGGTGGAGTGGAGGGACAGCCATGGAGAGGCTTGTGAGTAAGTGGCAGCTCCACAGGCCTTCATTGCCAAACAGGATCATCTGGGAACTGATTCTGGGACCAGGCTAGGAAGGTTTTTTGTATTCTTTTTTTTTTTTTTTAGATGGCTGTGATCATAGGTGACTGGAGTGATTGGCATCCCAGCGGTGATGTTTAGAAAAAGGGAGAAAGTTGCAGATGGCTGACCAAGATAACATTTAATTTTGCATACTTATGCAGCTGTCTCTGTCAAGCACCATGATTCTTTTCTGTCATTTTCTAGGTTTGTCTTGAGAAGAGAGGTGTTTTTTTGCAGGTCCATGCTATGCAATTTCTCTGACTGTTGCAAAATTACAGTTATTGAAAGTGAGTCTTAAAGAAAAAAGGTTGTTATTTGTTAAATGGTATTTCGTAAACCAATATTCCTTTGCATTTCTTCCTGAAAACAGTCAAACCATTTTAAGCATCAGTCTTGCAGTATTGTGCACAAGTCAGAGTTGAATTGAGAATGGGTTTTTGGTTCCAGTTCAATTCCTGAATTGGAATTGAATTTGAATGAGGTAGTAAACAGGATGCAGAATTGCAATTCAAATTGAATATCTGGGCGTATAATTAAAATTATTTGAAATTCAAATAAATTGTTATACTGTAACTGTTATATTTAACTAGAACAGCAAAGTTTGGCAAGGACATTGAAGGTTTATTGCCTTTATTGTAAGATTTCTTAGAATGCAATTACTGAAATACAATTCAGGGATCACAGTGAAGGTGCACAGATAACACATTAGCATCACAAATCTATTGGACCAGCTAAGATCAGTAGAGCTCATTTACCATCTTTACCATATCTGCAGCGTTGGAATCACATGGGTAATGTAACATGGGGGCTCTTATGTGTACAAATCATGTTTGCTAGCAAAAAAAAGACTTGCTGCATGACTCGTAAAGGGGTTAAGGTGATGGAGCTATGAAAGAAGATGCTTACAGCTTGTCCTTCTGGTTAGTTGGTTGGTTGGTCAAACTCTGAAGAACAGCTTTAACATGTGGCAACAATACAGTCATGCCAAATCGCTCATACAGAGATCAATTTTCTCAACCCATCAGTGGAATTATACAGTGCACAACCCTTCTGCCTCCGCTGCGATGACAGTTTGAGAGATGGGAATGGCAAAACTTGTAGAGGGACTGCATTAACATTCACCACAGGTTTGGAGAAAGCGCTCGCCTCAGGGCTACACTTTTTTCTGCCATGTGTAGCAGAGGCAGAGAGAGGGAGATGAAGAGAGATATGCTCGGCAGGGTGGAGTCCTCGAAGAGGGCCTCTAATCATTGCTCTGTACCGGCTTGGGGCCTGCTGGTTCTCTCTAAGCAGATCTGTTGGGAGAGTTCAAGGGTTTAACGCCTTAGGGTAAATTGCAGCTCCAAATGGCAATCTTTGGATTCAGTTTAGGCTCAAATGGTCTTTGGCATCCTCAAATGTGCTCTTATGGCGCTTTTCCACTGCTTGGAACGGTACGGTTCGGTATGGCACGCTTTGGCGCTTTTCCACTGCATGGTACGGTACGGTTCAGTACGGCACGCTTTGACGCTTTTCCACTGCATGGTACGGTACGGTTTGGCTCAGCACGGCTCACTTGTGGCGCTTTTCCACTGCATGGTACGGTACGGTACGGCTCTCTTCGGCTCGCTTTAAATGGTACCACCTCTGTTGAGGTTCCAAGCGTACCGTACCGATACTAAAATGTGACGTGGAAGCACTGTAGATCACTATTGGTCAGACAGACAGAATCGTCACTACCAGCGTCATTGTATTTGCGAGACATCAAACCCGCTAGATTTAAATAGCCAGTAACAGCCACCGCTGTAGCACCTGTTTTAAAACTACTTGCTTGACTTGGAAGAAAAAAAACTTCCAAAAAAGAAATGGCTGAATCGTGGTCAGTGGACGAGAAGCGCAGACGTTCCTCTTGTTGGTTGGCGAGGAGCGGATAAACTATAATGATCAGTCATATAATCCCTCCCACTTTGAAGCGGTACTAACTGCAGTGGAAAAGCAACTGAGCTAAAGCCGTGCCGTGCCGCGCCGCGCCGAGTGGTACCACGCAGTGTAAAAGCGGAGCGAGCCAAACCGTGCCGCACCGAGCCGAACCATACTGAGCCGTACCGAGCCGTACCATGCAGTGGAAAAGCGCCATTAGATACTTGGTTGCCATTAGATGAATGGATAATTAATAGGATCTTTGACACACTGATTATTTTATAGACTAAGCAGGAAAAAGTAGTTTCTGACACTTTAAGAAACAAAGTCTATCTGCTGTTTCTCTCTTCGTTTCTCTTGCAACCTTTTTCTTTATTTATTATTTGCTAAGGCTAAACTTATTTTTGATTTTGCATGCACTTTAGATTTGCATGTTGATTAATCTTCAACACATGTATCCTTTGCTGTTTCTTCTCTGGCCATGAGTGATGCCTGAGTTTGTGTGGTTTGTTCAATGGAGGTGTGCTAATGCATTACAGGTAAACTAGTGTAAAATATCTTGGAGGCTTGGTGGTGGAGCTTTTGACTTGAGCCAGGAAACATATACCCTATATTAACCTCATAGCAAAGTACTTAAAACCAATTAGATACCACTCATACAGTTAATTATTTATTTTACTACATATGAGGTCTGATTAAGTAGCTTACATTACCAGTTATATAATTTTGAATCTTAATGTGTTGATGGCTAAAAATAACAGCAGATATTAGAACATGTGCAAATCATACGAGACATTGAAGCTATTGGTTTCTATTGGTGGTTGGGGAGACAGTAGCACAATACACCGATCAATCAGCACTCTGGTTGAAAGCCCAGCTGTTCCACACAACACATTGTTGGCTCAAACCGAGATCATAATATATTGCCATGGGATCATATTTAATCAAATTGACCCTATCAGATTAAACCACAGTTTAGGCACAATTGCTTTTTCATGGGGATGCCATAAGGTTTGGGTCAATGAGATTATGGATTGATTGATCAATGTCTTGTTGCATTAAATCTGTAATTTCCGTGCAAACTGTGCCCTTGAGCAAAGGCTGCGCTGTGGGTCGTGGCTGTGCGCCAAGCTGCTATAGACGCATCCGTAATGGTATGTTGACCTTCTTTCACAGAGGGTGACTTAGAAGACCTCTCAACTGTCTGTGTACTATTGCACTATTAAGTAATACATATTTTTTGTTTTTTTCTTTCTCCATAATTTAGTGTTTCATGAGCATGTTCCAACCTGTTCATGACTCTTAGAATTGAATGCCTGTTTTTGCTGCTGTGCCTTTAAGACCTGTATGTACAGGTATATGTCATTTTTGCATGTGAAATGAGTTAGCCAAAGGATGCAGGTTTCTATTCACATATTTTATGCCATTTTCTATGCTATTTTTTGTTTAAAGTAATTTTATGCATCTTTTCTCCTTCATATTACATCATCATACTGGATTTGGACTTATAAAATTTAATTGCATTAAACACTTTTATTTCAACAGATTACTGATAATGTCTTATGATATGTCACTTTTAAATTGCTGACCAAAGCACATCAAACAAGGTTATGTTTACATCATGACATTTCAGTGTAGGCATGTGATGGTGTCAAATTTTCATGTCGCGATAATTACTGGAAGCTTTTATCACGGTACACGGTATTATCACGATATTGAAAGTAGTGTAGCTGCTTTGTTTATGGGGGTTACTGGGGTAACGGCTGCATATCTGCTGTCATCAGCGCCATCTGCTGTCAGAGAGTGAATATGCATTTTCATTAGGGGTATAACAATACATCGAAATGGATCAATGCATCGATCAAACGTCTAACGATAAGATGCATTGATGCGACACATAAAAAATCGATATAGGGTACCTTTATTTTGACACTCCACATTCTCACGTAACTTTTCTCAGCTGAATTAGACGCCTGACAAGATTGACTGAACCCTTTGTCACACAAGCCGATATTTTCCAGTCAAGGCATCGCGAGTTCATGTTTTAAAGCAGAAACTCTTCTGTTATAGTTCATTTGCAAAAAACCGATAACTCCGTTCTTGTTCATTTTCATATATAAACAACTTGTAAATGTCACAAAGGGTGTGCAATTTTTGTGTGTTATATATTTTTGGATGAATTTGTGAGTTAATAAACGTAACTGGTTGTGTATACTTGGCACATAATATCTAAATATCGATAAATCGTTTGATATAGCCCTGTAGCGAAGCGAATCATAATCGTATCGCAGAATTTTTGAGGTATCGGCAAATATCGTATCGCTGGCTGAGAGAATCGATATCGTATCGTGATGAACTGTCCGATTTACACCCCTAATTTTCATTCAGCGCATCTTTTTTTACTTGTTCCACCATGCACTTCTCATGCATGTTTTGCTTGTTTACATCAGAGTGCATACAGCATGCCTCTTTGACGCAACATAGTGGTGTTGTGCATTTTAACCAGTTGATGGGAAAAGTGTTCTTAAAATGCATTAAAAAAATTGGAATAATTCGTAATGAATAATTACTCACAGTATTTTGAAGTGCCCACGATAACCATATCGTGCGTGTTCAGTATCGTGATATAGGCTATCGTATTACCGTATGCCGGCACGTTTACTTCTGTACATTCATGCCAAATGTTGTATTCTTTTTCTCTATCTTCCGTAATAGGTCTTTATTTCTCTTTCTTTTCCATTCTCTCCTCTCTGATTATATCTTTGTACCCACTCTTTATACTTTGACTTGTTTTTCTCTTTGTCCATGTGTGATGTAAATGCACTGCTCCTTATTGGTAAAGTCACCTAAACCTTCTCAGACGAGACTGAACTGCCAAAAATTATGGCTTTACGCAGGTCCTCATGTTGTTCTGAAAACTGCCTGATTGATCCGTTCACTTCCTCGCAAGTCCCAGTCCAATGCCTCCCCTTCATAATGAAATACCCAGTCATTGTTATCAGAGAAGAAGCAGATCCACAGAATCAATGAGCTCCAGTCCTCCACACTGGCTAATCACTGCTTCGCACGGTGGAAGGAGTTTGGCTCTGCGCTCAGCCACCATCGATCAGAGCCTGATCTGAGCCCACCAGCACTCAGAGCCCATCACCACACATACCGCCCTCCCATGGGCAACTCCTCATCGCCTAATGAGGAATCTCATTTAAATCAGAGAAGCTGTGAATACATAATAAGGCTCAAGCCTGCTTTCAGCTGACTGTAGCACTGATACCAGAGTGGCGTATTGATCTGTTTACTCTATACTCTGTGTCCTGTCCTTAAATATCAGTGTTCAGGATGAGGGCTGAACTCTGAAGTAAACACCTTCAACAAGGAGTTGAGTCTATAGGATCAGTGATTAAGTGCTACGCCCAATGTTGTTCCAGCGTTGTGTTTACCGATTTAAGAATTCAACCCCACAATGAAGGGTCTAAAGGATTTTATATAAAACCATGAACTTTTTTTTTAATATAAAAGTTTTCTGGTTTCTAGTCTAATAACTTTTAAGATTCTAAAGATGCAATAAAAAAATTAATACATTGTATATTTATTGTATTCATTGTATACACTATTTCTTAAATATTCATGATGCTTCATGATTCATCCTGTGCACAATGGAATATTTATTTATATTAGGGCTGGGACGGTTACCGCAATACCGCGGTCACGTGACTCCAACCGCAGGTCTGAGCTCGTCACCGTCATCACCGCAAAAAAAAACAACAAAAAAAAAAAACCTTGGCCTGCACATGTGTGCACGTTGTGTCTAATGACATGGATTCATTGATTCTAATGACATGGATTATGTCTAATGATATAGTGGCTTACATGGATTCAAGGTTTTCTAAACAAAACTTATCATCAAAAGATGGAGCAAATCCGATCTTTCACGAGTTGAGGAGCGCAATGTTCCATGACACACAATAACATTCCATTCGTATTAGAGATGCGCGGATGGGCTATTATTATTTTATCCGCAACCGCATCACAAAACTCATCATCTGTCCGCCATCCACCCGCACCAACGTTTTTTTCGCTGCTGCCGCGAGGCTAGAAAGCTCTTGGCTGTTCTAGAAAGATCCAATGCAGCAAAGATATTATAAAGCCTAAAGTCCCTAGTATATTGGCTATGTTGTATCCCCAGAATATCAGCAGTTCATCAGCAGTGAATTCCGTTTCCGATTGGCGCACAGGGATAAATATATATAAGTAAATAGCCTATAACGCACATCGGCAAACCTGACCTTACCTGACTAGGCTACTGTAGACTAAAATGTTATTTCGTTTTGAATTTTGTTTAAAAGTAGACATTTAGGCCCAGCCTACGCCGAGTTTCGGTTCATTTGAGACGAGCTCCAGTTCACCCGCAAGAGATCGCACCCGCGCTTCCACGTC
The DNA here is from genome assembly GCF_051911475.1 of Siphateles boraxobius. Lineage (NCBI taxonomy): Eukaryota > Metazoa > Chordata > Actinopteri > Cypriniformes > Leuciscidae > Siphateles > Siphateles boraxobius. The sequence goes on from NW_027508788.1 coordinate 3,222,510, forward strand.
CTCCTGATTATATGTCTGCTATTTGCTTCTTATTTCTTAATTCAAGGCAATTAGTTAATGAAACAGTGATTAAAATGAAGCTACAATTTATACAAAACGAAATTTAATTTAAAGAAAGGCTTTCTACAAAACAAAACTTAATAAAGTGGTCAAAATCGTGTCTGACCCAACTTATGATCCTATCTTACTCATGCTGGGGGGGGGGCATAACGGGAAAATCTTGCTTTTCAACCGCGGTTAGAAAAAATCCATACCGCCCCAGCCCTAATTTATATATTTATTTACTTTTTTGAGTAATTTTTATTTATTTTCCAGTTTATTTCTAATAAATTACTTTCTAAAATGAGAAGATCCTGTCTTTGAAAATATTGAATACCTTGGAGTAGGGCTGTGAGATTAATTGTAATTGATTTTTCGATTTTGGCTTCCAACAATTATGAAAGCAAGATAATCGACACAGAATGATTATTGTGCTGCTGCTGCATTCCGTCCCACTCCTTCCTTTCCTTTACAGGGGTGTACTTTCGTTCCTCCCTAAAAGCCCATACTTGACATCCAAATCAGCCAAATAATTGAGTGTTGTAAAATGCAGTCTGCTGTTGCTAAACTGCGGGATGTGCTTGATATTAAACAGTGTTATTAAAAGCGTATTAAGCCACGAAAGAGATACTGTCCCCTAGGCGGCCTCTTCTGCGCACGCTCCGAGACGGGGCGGTACTCGCATCCTTGTTATTGAAGTTTGTTGTGTTAATGTATACTTCAGATACGCACCTAAACGGTAAAATATGTCGAAATGCCATTTTGGTAATTATCCTCAAAGTCGGTTATATCTTAAATGAATGTAAACACAGAGAAAGAGTATATAATATAACAGTATATTGGATCCGGCATAAGCTCTTAAAGTGACAGCAGCTTAATAAATCTGCAGTCATTATTGTTGTTCAAACAACAAAAGATAAACAACATTCGAAGAAAGATAAAATCACTGACTGCTCTTGAATGAATAAACTGTAGTTTTAATAAAGATTAGTCAATATTTAAAGTCAACAGCAGTGTTATTTTACATTTGATTACTTTGTTTTAATTTCTGTTGTAGTGTATTACTTATCTGAATACCACTATTAGTACATCTTCCTGAACAACCTGAAGCACTATTTAGTTTATTCGTATTTTTGTTCTGTTGTATATTTTGTCGGTTTTGTTTGTAATTTAGTTTCTTTGTTCTTATTGTATTGCTGACTGTTTATGGTTATTATGTAATGCCATTGATGTTATGCAGGGTTTTTCCTGCATAGAGAATTATGAGGCGGCCACCTCCATCAAATTTCGTGTCGCCTCAGTCTGTTGACAAAACTCAAGAAAGGGAATCACATGATTAGATACCCCTTTTCCACCGACACGGTTCCGTTGCTGATTCACGGCCTGTGTCCATTCTTAAACCTTTCCGTGCATTTCGACTGCATCAGAAAAAGCACTAAAACTTGCTGGTCGCAAACGGAGCCGGGCCCGGGGCTCAGGGTAAATTTCTGCGAAAGCATCCCCTGCCCCTCCCCCTCTTCAACATCTCCTGTCAGTTATCACAACCAGCACAGACGCACGCGTCAAGTCAAGAAGCACCTGCTCAACAACATCGAAGTGCCTTCACTTGTCACAGCCAGGTACCGATAGTGTTTTCCCTAAGCTAGGGCTGGACAATAATTCAATATCAATATATATATATCGCGATATTTTTTTTTCCGATAACGGTGATATGATTTTTAAACACATTTTCGATATTTTAATATACATAGCAGCAATTGTCACTGACTGACGTTAGGCACGCAGCCGTCAGAAAGAGCAGAACACAATTGGCTACTTTCCTGATGACGTACACCACAGACACGCAGCCACTGCTCAGAGCAGCGGATCTCCAACGCGGCAAGTTTCAGCCACAGAATGAGCGCCCCTGACCGCAATGCAAATGTGACTGAACGAGCTTCCACAAGTGAGGAGAAAGCATACGAAATAGTTGATAAGAGAGGAAAGACTAATTCAGTGGTATAAATTCAGTGGTGTTTCAGCGTGGTGCAAAATGTGCCGGAGTGTGACTGCCGAGTCCGACTAGCAGCGGGAACACATCAAACGAGGATCAGGAGATAGACTGTGCCGATGCGCCCGTCCACCGCCAGGAACGTCGCGTCCACACTCTAAAAATAGCTCACCGAAAGTTCTAATGAGCAGGTATCGCTCCCTGTGAATGTCCTGACGCGCGCACACACACGCACACGACGCGCAGAATCCAGAATCTCTTTCTTTAGCGCTTGAATAATAACACACACATTTATGCCAAAATGTCCGTTTTGTCAATTGTATCCTCACAAGAACAGTCTGAATGAGTTAAATAAAATCTTAAATGAAAGTTAAGAGTAGCCTAAATGAGAAAATTAAATGCGTAAGATCCTCTCATCAGCGACAGATCTTAAAGGGACAGCAGCCAATTCTGTCTGTCAGTTAAGTTAACCAAAGAACAAAGGGGAACAGAGCAAATTACTCACTGATCTTGTCTAAAGAACGTGTGTAGCTTTAATAAGGATTAATCTATATTTCATTTATAATTTATGCAGTTCAGACTATTTGATAACCTTATTCAATTTCTGTATATTTCAGTTTTATTTACACACAAAACATTAATAGTGAACATTTTTGACTTTATAAAATGATTATTTCAAGTCTTGAAAAAAGTAAGACATATTTTTGTTATACATAGTTTAGTAGCCTACTTTTATTTTTGGCAGAATTTATCATTATAATCGACTTAATTATTTCCTGGATTTTGTAACACCATAGTCCCTAAATTTATGTAAATGCAGGAAATGGGATTTAAATCGGAAAAAAAAAACCCATTTTGTGTACCAAATGTTGCACAAATGTTATGGCAAATGTAAATTTAAAAACAGAAATGCATTGCCATTTTACATATTACATTGTCATTTTGCATATTACATTTCAAACGGAATAGTGCTACCCATATGCTTCCATAGTCTTGTAGCAGGTATTGAGAAGAGAATATTATTGTTATGATGGGTTATTTCATTGCTTCATGTAGTTTGTTATGGTGCAGTAGCGAAAGACTCCAGCAGATTTCATAGACTTGGCTAATTCGTTTTTCAGAAGATTGTAGGAACAGACATCTGTTATGGGCGTTCTTGGCAGTTTTTCTGAGACTTTTATATTGTTCATATCGATATCGGAATTATATCGTATCGACTGAAATTAAGAAATATTTCGTGATATAAAATTTGGCCATATCGTCCAGCCCTACCCTAAGCTAAAGCATTGTTGTGAAATTAAACCTCTAAGTTACTTAAAATACATCCATAGAGCAAGCCTGACGTAGGCAATAGCCCAAAAGTCTTCTGACATTTTTATAAAATCAGATTGCGTTATATCCGCGGGTACTGCAGATAATCTGCGGCTCAGACGGGCCAAGTTATTAAAAAAATAATTGCGAGTGGGTCGCTGAGATATCATTAAAAGACTCTGAACTCTCATTTCACAGTAAAACGCAACGAACAAGCGTCATTCTTATTTTCGTTTTCAAAAAAATATTTATCTTCAGGGAAAAGCAATCAAGGAAAACATGCCTTGAAAAAAAAAAGCACCTTCTAGTGGTCATTATATGAAAAAAGCCACACTACATGAAAGGTAATTTTCTTAGTTTGCTGTGAAGTTTTGTAAAGTTTTCTTAATTTTTTCATTATTTAAGTCAGGTTAGTAACCAGACTAAAAATGCACCAGATTAATGAATTTATCTTTAAAATGTACAAAATTTTCTTCTGGGGGAGCATGCCCTCGGACACCCCTAGAGGTAACGTGCTCCACCTACAAAAATACTGTGGGAAACACAGTAGGCTATATGATGGTCTATTAAAAATACACATTTAATTATGTTATTATTAAATGTATTATGTAGTATGTGTCAGATGAGCTTCTGAATGTGTACAGTGTCACAGCTGTGGGTTTGAGGGCTGGAGCAGCAGCCTTGTTAATGAAGTTTGTTGTGTTAATGTAATTGATTAGAGTAGTTACCTTGCCAGACAAAAGCTTTCCTAATGGATTGAAATTCAAAAGCTATTTCCTCCTCGTCCCTTGGGGGGGCACACTAAATCAATCTTCACTTGCATGCATGCAGATACACAGCTTAAAGCTTTAAACCTAGTCTACATGCTTTTAGTTACAGCTAGATATTGCCTATATTAATTGCTTGATTGGCTTGAGCCAATAAAACATATTTCCGTTTTAAACCATGTGAGCCAGTGGATATCACACAAGCAATGAGCAAACTTTGCGCTAGAGTTATGCAGGTGGAGAAGACTCAAACCCCAGTCAATTATTCACTACAGAAAGTGAAAGTAAAAATTGACTGAGCTTTTTGCATCTGATGCTGCATTAACCACAAATTAACTTGAATAAATAAATAAACGAGATGTTTTAACTGTCATCTAATATTTGATGGCCTCAGTGCAACTTGTAGGTTTGATGATATTTGCTGTATATGCGCCACATGTGGTGAGAGGTGTTTTTTAAAAGACATTTTGGAATACTTTCTCTGGCCAGCATTATGCCGTCCATCTAGATTTCAGATGAGCTTCTGTCACACCTAGCCATCCCATAAATCCTCTTTGCTCTAGAGTGTAGAAAAGGAAGAGCCTTTATCTTCCCCCCGGCCTATGCGTGTTGTATTTCTTCACTAAATTACTTTTTCTGTCTGTGATGGAAGAGTAAAAAAAAAAATTGATATAGACGAGTGAAATGTAGAAATGATAGGTCCGCAGGAAGTCTTTTCTCAAAGGAGACTTCAGAAAAAAAGAGGCGGCCCGATAAAAAAGTCTGAGCGTTATGAGATTGATTGGACTGGATGAGGATTTTATTTCTCATAGCCTGTAATTCAGTCATTAATTTCTAAACCTGACCCTTTTCTCTCCAAGCAACATCCTGGTTTTATTCACACTAGCATGAGCAAATGTCACTGACTCACAGTGGCTAGAAACCACACAGACTGATTTAATCTTACTTGGTTTTATTTATTTAAGACCGAGATGAGTTTCAGAAACTCGGTCAGAAAAAAAATATCAGAATGCACATTTGTTTTGGATCTTTTTTATACATTACATACACAGTTTATTTGGGGTAAATATTCAGATAGGAAATGTGCAACAGAGTTTACGCCAGATTAAATCCAATTATGGATGCTTGTTTGTATTTTGTCCTATTTTTAAATGTGTTATCAGTAGAATAATGCTTTGGAGAGTGCGGAGGTTTAAAGTGAACAGAAATAGTAATATAAACTTGATTTGTGTCTGCAGCTTGCCTTGTCATACTGCAGTTGGATGAACTGTCCAAGCGGAAAACTTTTGGAACGCCAAAGGGGCCCAACACTCAAACTTGGAGATCCTCTCGTGTTAAATTATTTTATTAGGTTTTTGTGCTGTGAAAAACAAGACTTCTTATACACTCACATGCACAAACCAACACGCTTTGGTCCCCTGAGGTGAAAGTGAAACATAACAGCTGTCTTCCTAAGTTCTCCTGGGCTTTGCTGTTGTCCAAGCTTGTTAGGGGGTGATTATGGCCCCCCACATTCAGATGGGATGTGGGAGAAGAGAAGCAGGGTCTCAAATAAATGCCAGCCAATACATCTCGACAAGCTCACCTCTGCAATAGGCACTAAAACAGAATCACTACCAAGATTACCAGAGTATTGGTTGGAAACCAGACTTTTGGTATACAGGGCTTGACGCTTACTTTTTTCCTCATAGAGCACACATGTTCCTAAATTAAACATTTAGGAGTGCAAGTAATTTTCTTTAAAAAAAGTTATTTCAGAGGGACACCATAATATTTTATATAATACAGGTGCTGTTCATATAATTAGAATATCATCAAAAAGTTGATTTATTTCAGTTATTCCATTCAAAAAGTGAAACGTGTATATTATATAGACTCATTACATGCAAAGTGAGATATTTCAAGCCTTTATTTGTTATAATTTTGATGATTATGGCTTACAGCTTGTGAAAACCACAAAATGTAAATCTCAGAAAATTAGAATAGTACATGAAAATCACACAGTAATTACACAGTAATCCCATGGTCATTGAACTAGGTTGTGGTTATTTTGGCAGTGTAGGCAGGTGCAAATCCTGCTGGAAAATGAAGGATGCATCTCCAATAAGCTTGTCTACTGAAGGAAGCATGAAGTGCTCTGAAAATGTTGTGGTAAACGTCTGTGTTGAGTGGACAGCACAGTGGACCAACTCCAGCCAATGACATGGCTCCCCAAACCAACACAGACTGTGGAAACTTCACAATGGACTTCAATCATCTTGAATTGTGTGCCTCTCCATTCTTCCTCCAGACTCTGGGACCTTGGTTTCCAAATGAGATGCAAAATTTGCTCTCATCAGAAAAGAGGACTTCGGTCCACTGTGCTTTATTAAATCCAGAGTCAACGCAGCCGTCTACCAGGACATTTTCAGAGCACTTCATGCTGACTTCATTTTCCAGCAGGATTTGCACCTGCCCACACTGCCAAAAGAACCAAAACCTGGTTCAATGACCATGAGATTACTGTGTGATTTCATGTAATATTCTAATTTTCTGAGATTTTGATTTTGTGGTTTTCACAAGCTGTAAGCCATAATCATCAAAATTATAACAAATAAAGTCTTGAGATATCTCACTTTGCATGTAATGAGTCTATATACTATAAAAGTTTAACTTCTTTAACGGAATTACTGAAATAAAATCAACTTTTTGATGATATTCTAATTATATGACCTGCACCTGTATATTATTATAAAAGATAATGCCTGTATAGTTGTTTGTTTTGTTATAGTTTTTACCATTTTACATATTCATGTTAGTGTCACTAAAATAGCATCAACAATTTAGCTGATGATGATAGATATACAAAATGACACACATTTGTTTGGTACAACATATTTGAAAAATTAACAAACAAATGGCAGATGTTTGATTTAGTTTAGTCCTGCTGTGAGTTTACCTTGTGGCCTGTGTAGCTGCTCTTTGCCAATCCCAGAGTCACTAGGCAGTGTACATGCGGGGAAAGTGAGCACATCCAGCTTCCCCTGGCTGGACCATGAAGCCAGTTTATTCAAGTAGAGCTCAGGGCCGGCTTAGATTAACAGCTCCAACTCAGCCCCAGGCTATTTCAGCCACTGTTAGCAGGCTTAATTGCTTTTGGACCCGCAATGAGAGATGTTGTGCATTTCATGTTCCCCCAAGACACTAATGTAGCTAAATTTCATCCACACAGAAATGCCCCTTCATACAAACTTTTTCTAATTTAAACCATACACTATGTAACTTTTGGTGCTCTAGTGGTCAACCCTCTGGGGACGGATTGGGCGGTACCGCCCAAAATGGCATACTTTTACAAATGTGTAATTATCTTAAAAACTATTAATGATAGAGAGGTGCGGTCTTTTTTGCCGTCTTCCTCAGATTCCGCTGAAAACAGTGATACCAAACTTACCCGGCTTGTATACACACTTCCTTGTTGCGCAATACCACTACGTCAAAGGCCAATGATATCGATGTTGTTTGGCAGATTCACGAGCAACAACCAATGGAAAAATTGACGATGGAGGAATATTTTTCTTACCCAATCAGAGGAAGGTTACCATGACGTATTCTAGCAAATCGGAGGACTCTGTACCCTTGCAAGGGGTGGTACTATATACTATTACGCAAACAGCGTTGAGAGGCAGAGACGACAGAAAGCGAACGGACGCACCGTCGAGTATAGACAAGGCTTTATGGAGCGAGAGCGCACAGAGATATGACAGAGAGACAGAACAATTTAAATATATATTTATATATACAAATACAATTATAGCATTATTTATCGTTTTAGCACTTTTTATGATGGCAAGCAGTAAACAATTTACGTTGGAACAAGCTCTGGAACAAATACTGGAGAGTGACGAGCAGAAAGCATTGCTTAGAAAATTCTAAGCATTCCTAAGAAAAACGCCTGGGACTATTTGTAAATAAAGTTAACATTTTCATTGCTCTTTACACATTTTATTTAACAATTACACGTCTTTCAAGCAAAGGCTTTGACAAATATATTTTTTGTTCAAAAACTGTTCACTATTGTTGTGTGATGTGTGATTTTCAGAAATAAATGCCAAAAATCAAATTTCCGTTTTTGAAATTCTCTAGTTTATTGTACATTTTCACTCATGCTTCCTTTATAAACATATTACATGCGTGCCTATGTTAGCTTAGGGTCTTCTGCATCCATAGATACCAAACACATAGTGTTCCATCTCATTACATATAGTTTATAACCCCAAATGTAAAAATAGAGAAAATGGACCAAAAAGAGCTTAGTCCCCATAGGGTTAATAAACAAAACTACATGAGTCTTGCGGATGAACATTGCAGCCGGAGCTACTTCTCCGTTTATGTATATGACGAGTCACGCTGGTTCTGGGCTACTCTGCAGAGGTTGTCGTCCCGCTTGTTCTAAAATAGTCTGAATATAAACGCATATTATTGGCGAATAGTGATTCAGGATAAGACAAAAGCACTATTTGGAAGACGGATTCATGATGTACAGGTCCTTCTCAAAAAATTTGCATATTGTGATAAAGTTCATTATTTTCCATAATGTAATGATAAAAATTAAACTTTTATATATTTTAGAATCATTGCACACCAACTGAAATATTTCAGGTCTTTTATTGTTTTAATACTGATGATTTTGGCATACAGCTCATGAAAACCCAAAGTTCCTATCTCAAAAAATTAGCATATCATGAAAAGGGTCTCTAAACAAGCTATTAACCTAATCATCTGAATCAACTAATTAACTCTAAACACCTGCAAAAGATTCCTGAGGCTTTTAAAAACTCCCAGCCTGTTTCATTACTCAAAACCGCAATCATGGGTAAGACTGCCGACCTGACTGCTGTCCAGAAGGCCATCATTGACACCCTCAAGCAAGAGGGTAAGACACAGAAAGAAATGTCTGAACAAATAGGCTGTTCCCAGAGTGCTGTATCAAGGCACCTCAGTGGGAAGTCTGTGGGAAGGTAAAAGTGTGGCAAAAAACGCTGCACAACGAGAAGAGGTGACCGGACCCTGAGGAAGATTGTGGAGAAGGACCGATTCCAGACCTTGGGGGACCTGCGGAAGCAGTGGACTGAGTCTGGAGTAGAAACATCCAGAGCCACCGTGCACAGGCGTGTGCAGGAAATGGGCTACAGGTGCCGCATTCCCCAGGTCAAGACACTTTTGAACCAGAAACAGCGGCAGAAGCGCCTGACCTGGACTGTTGCTCAGTGGTCCAAAGTACTTTTTTCGGATGAAAGCAAATTTTGCATGTCATTCGAAAATCAAGGTGCCAGAGTCTGGAGGAAGACTGGGGAGAAGGAAATGCCAAAATGCCTGAAGTCCAGTGTCAAGTACCCACAGTCAGTGATGATCTGGGGTGCCATGTCAGCTGCTGGTGTTGGTCCACTGTGTTTTATCAAGGGCAGGGTCAATGCAGCTAGCTATCAGGAGATTTTGGAGCACTTCATGCTTCCATCTGCTGAAAAGCTTTATGGAGATGAAGATTTCATTTTTCAGCACGACCTGGCACCTGCTCACAGTGCCAAAACCACTGGTAAATGGTTTACTGACCATGGTATTACTGTGCTCAATTGGCCTGCCAACTCTCCTGACCTGAACCCCATAGAGAATCTGTGGGATATTGTGAAGAGAAAGTTGAGAGACGCAAGACCCAACACTCTGGATGAGCTTAAGGCCGCTATTGAAGCATCCTGGGCCTCCATAACACCTCAGCAGTGCCACAGGCTGATTGCCTCCATGCCACGCCGAATTGAAGCAGTCATTTCTGCAAAAGGATTCCCGACCAAGTATTGAGTGCATAACTGTACATAATTATTTGAAGGTTGAGTTTTTTTTGTATTAAAAACACTTCTATTATTGGTCGGATGAAATATGCTAATTTTTTGAGATAGGAATTTTGGGTTCTCTTACGAGAGGTTCTCTCGTATTGCGTAAGTTTAGCTTACGCTACGGGAAAGATTAATCTTCTCGAGATACTGAAGCCAAAAAATTATCCTTAATTTTCTATTCCTTGTCAACGCAGTGCAGCAGCTATCAGACCTAGAGCAGGCCATCTCGCGTGCTCATTGGCTGCCCTGCGGGCAACTGCTGCAGCCTACCAGTGAGCCCGGCGTGACGTCACGCCCAATGAAGGGCGCCCGCGCCTTCATAGCGTCACAGCCCGCCAGAATGGGCGTGGCTTAGCGTATAACACTAGGGGCTGTAGGCTGACTTCCCTGATTTTTCGTCTCTTCAGCGAGCTCTTCGCATCGCTGGATCTGAGAGAAGCCACCGCCGCCGTAGAACAGCAGACAGCCAGCTTAGGAGAGCGCTGAGGAAGCCGGCCGTCTTCGCTACCTTCAGCCATCCGTGCGAGCTACGCTATCCGGCGACGTATCCTTAACCTATTCTAAAACCTATTCTAAAAGAGCAGCGAGTGTCTTTTTTAAGACGCCTCGCACTTCCGGCTGTGAAGCGCTTCCGCTGTCGACCCTGCGGGCTCGACTCGAAGCCTTCAACACCCACCGCCTCTCCTCACCGACGCGCAGCTGCCGCTCACGAGCCTCACTGCCGTCGCATCTGAGAATGAGGCCGAGGGACACGTACGAGCACGCGGCTAGCTCTCTTTACGTTACAAGAGAGCTACCCCGCCCTCGTGTCCCCGTTCGCGCGTCATGCAGAGCCCTCTCGAGCTCTCTGCATGACCCGGACGGGCATCATCTGTGTTACATGTAGGTCCCGTGCCCACTACTCGTGCGCGCGCCCTCGTACAAACACTGTTCCAGTTCTGCTCGACCACCGAGCACGCGGCTAGCTCTCTTTACGTTACAAGAGAGCGACCCCGCCCTCGCGTCCCCGTTCGCGCGTCATGCAGAGCCCTCTCGAGCTCTCTGCATGACCCGGACGGGCTTGCGCGCCGCCGTCGAAATGTCTCGCCATGTCAGTCCCCTTAGATAAGGCTACTGCAGTGGTGTATTTGGCAGCCAACGAGCCGGTAATGCAACCCGCTCGCCTGCACACATCCGCCGTTCTCGCGGCGACCCAGAGAAATCTCAAGTGAGTATAATGTCATATTAAGAATGTAAGTTACGTGCCCGCTCACGAGTGCTCACGCTTACTAACAGACACATCGCCTCCGAAAAGACGTGCGTGTTTAAGTTTATTCCCTGTCAGTCCCCTTCAAACAGGCTACTGCAGTGGTTCAATTAGCAGCCAACGAGCCCGTTTGTTGACCCTCTCGCCTGCACACAAACGCCGTTTTCACGGCGACCCAGAAAAATCTCTAAAAGAGTATTTAATGTCTGGTCCGGCTCATGCCGTCGGTGTTGTAAGTGTAATGAAAGTGCCCACGCCCCAGTGTTCACCACTACACATAAGCACTCCGAACCTCGCAGAGCACACTCTCATGAAGCGCAGAAAAGCCGCTCGAGTGTTGAATGTAAGAAATGTGTCCACAAGTCTGTGCCCACTATCTGCCCGCTCTGTTACACGATCAAGAAAGCAGGTTATGAATGTAAGTCTCGTGCCCTCCAGAGTGCGTTCACGCTGGCTAACACAAACCTCCCCCCAGGCTCCGCCCGCGCGTTTAAGTGTTATCACAAAACGCAAGGCATTAATAAAACGCTCCCCATCCATTATGATCGGGGCGTCAAATACACTTGTAAGTCTAGTGCCCGCGCTCACGCTTACAGGAACCTTTCCGCCCGGAGCGCTGCTCGCGCGTCAAAGAGTGAAAAAAGAATGTTCCCCATCCCTTATGATTGGGACATCTCACATAAATCAGCCGGTTTCGGTTTTCAGCGAGCAGCCATTGCCCAGAACCGAGAGCGCGCGCGCCGCGCTTTCGGCTCCGGGTCAGTTTCACAAAAGAAAGCAGGTTATGGATGTAAGTCTCGTGCCCGCCAGAGTGCGTTCACGCTTGCTAACACAAACCTCCCCCCGGGCTCCGCCCACGCGTTTTAAGTGTTATCACAAAACGCAGGTCATTAATAAAACGCTCCCCATCCATTATGACCGGAAGCTTTTCAGCCCGGAGCGCTGCTCGCGCGTCAAAAAGTAAAAAAAAAAAAAAAAGATTGTTCCCCATCCCTTATGATTGGGACTTCTCATATAAATCAGCCGGTCTCGGCTTTCAGCGAGCAGCCATTGCCCGGAACCGAGAGCGCGCGCGCCGCGTTTTTGGCTCCGGGTCAGTTTCACAAAAGAAAGCAGGTTATGAATGTAAGTCTCGTGCCCGCATGAGTGCGTTCGCCCTTGCTAACACTAACCTCCCCCCGGGCTCCACCCGCGCGTTTAAGTGTTATCACAAAACGCAGGGCATTAATAAAACGCTCCCCATCCATTATGATCGGGGCATCAAATACGCTTGTAAGTCTCGTGCCCGCGCACACGCGCTCACGCTTACAGGAAGCTTTCCCGCCCGGAGCGCTGCTCGCGCGTCAAAAAATGACAAAAGACTGTTCCCCATCCCTTATGATTGGGACATCTCACATAAATCAGCCGGCTTTTCAGCGAGCAGCCATTGCCCAGAACCGAGAGCGCGCGCACCGCACTTTCGGCTCCGGTTCAGTTTCACAAGCCCGCAAATGGCGGCGGTCTGAACCCGGAGGCCATTCGCCCCCTAGCGGCTCACATAGCTGCGTGGGAAACTATCCCAGGGATTTCAGAATGGGTGTTGAGCACAATAAAGCAGGGCTATACACTTCAATTCATTCGCTGTCCCCCGCGCTTTCAAGCCCGGACCACGACGATAGTGAATGCGGAAGTAGCACACCTACTTCACGCAGAAATAGCAAAGCTGCTGTGCAAAGGGGCTATAGAAAAGGTACCGCCTTCTCTGAGCGAGTCAGGCTTTTACAGCCGATATTTTCTCGTACCCAAGAAGGACGGAGCCTTCAGACCTATCCTAGATCTGAGACATTTGAACTAAGTGCTTGCGAAAAGACCGTTCAAAATGCTTACGACCAGGAAAATCCTCGCACACGTTCGCCCGAGGGACTGGTTTATTTCTCTAGATCTGAAGGATGCCTATTTTCAGATTCAGATAGTAGTATTGAGAAGTCAGGGGCTGCGAATAATGAACTATCTGGACGATTGGCTGATATTGGCACAGTCAGAGACAGAACTGCTATCTCACAGAACAGTGCTTCTCAGTCATCTGGAAAGCTTGAGTTTCACGGTCAACTGGACCAAGAGCTCATTACTGCCCAGCCAGTCAATTTCCTTTTTAGGAATAGCACTGGACTCGGTGACCATGACGGCTCGTTTATCGACACAGCGCGCGCGCCGTGTTCGCCACCTAGCCGCATCTTTCCAGAAGGGCAGCTTTCTCCCTTTGAAAACATTTCAAAGGATGTTGGGCTGTATGGCATCAGCTGCAGCGGTGCTCCAGCTGGGCCTACTGCGCATGCGCCCGCTCCAACGCTGGTTGAATGCTCGCGTGTCCCGCCGGGTGTCTGGCGGCCAGAAAATCAGAGTGACTCAGGCCTGCATAGCAGCTCTGCAGCCCTGGTTAGTGGCCGACTGGTACCAGCAGGGAGTAATGATGGGAACCATCTCTTATCGTAAAGTCATCTCGACAGACGCGTCCAACTCGGGTTGGGGCGCTCTGTTCGAGGGCAGACCGGCCTTTGGCCAGTGGTCAGACCAGGAGAAGGGTTTTCACATAAACTGTCTGGAAATGATAGCGGTCGAGAACGCGCTGAAGTGCTTCCTCCCGTTCATACAGGACCAGCATGTTCTTGTCCGCTCGGACAACATGTCTGTGGTATCCTATGTAAACCGTCAGGGCGGTGTCAGATCCAGAAATCTCTGCAATCTGACGGAACGCCTCCTTATTTGGTCTCAGATGCACCTGCGCTCGCTGAGGGCGGCGCATGTGCCTGGCCATTTGAACGACGGCCCAGACAAACTGTCCAGGGACAATGTTCCCCCAGGGGAATGGTCCCTGCACCCCAAACGGTCCAGAAACTGTGGCGCCTATTCGGCAGAGCGGAAGTCGACCTATTTGCGTCAAAAGACAACGCTCAATGCCCGACGGTCTGTTCGAAGGACGAGGACGCGCTGGCCCAGGTTTGGCCCAGCCTCCCGCTATATGCTTTCCCTCCGGTCTCTCTGTTGCCACAGGTGATCAAGAAAATCAGGGAAACGCGCCACTCGGTGCTCCTCATAGCCCCGCGTTGGGAGAATCAGATTTGGTTCCCGGAACTAGCAGGGCTGTCACATACAGCTCCGTGGCCGAATCCGGTGAGGGCAGATCTCCTCTCTCAGGCTCGCGGCATGATCTGGCATCCCAATCCAGAGCGCCGGTTCCCATGTGGGATCTTTCTTTGGTCCTCGAGGCCCTGAAAGCTTTTCCATTTGAACCACTAGACACCGTGGGGTTGAAATATCTATCACTGAAAACCGTCTTTCTGACTGCACTGTCGTCAGTAAAACGTGTAGGGGACCTGCATGTGCTGTCTGTCAGCGCGTCGTGTCTTGAGTTCGGACCGAATGACTCTAAAGTCATCCTCAGACCGCAAGTTATTTCGTTGTCAGCTCTCCCAGCATCTAACAGCGAAGGTGATGTGAATCTCCTCTGCCCTGTCAGAGCGCTGAGGTTTTACATTACGCGCTCCGCCTCCTTCAGGCGTTCGGAACAGCTTTTTGTTTCGTTTGGTGGGCGCACCAAGGGTCTTGCCTCCTCGAAACAGAGCCTGTCCAGATGTATAGTAGACGCTATAGCGGCCGCTTACGCGTCAAAAGGTCTGCAATGCCCTCTGGGCATCAGGGCTCATTCCACGAGAGGCGTGGCCTCTTCGTGGGCATGGTCCAGTGGAATTTCTATCCATGACATATGTGTAGCGGCGGGCTGGAGCTCCCCGTCTACCTTTGTCAGGTTTTATAACCTAGAAGTTCCTGCCTTGCAGGCTAAACTGTTGTCAGTCTGAAGGAGAGGTGTATTCTGCCCAGATCTCCTGCTCAGATCACTCTCACATGACTCAGCTCTCCTGGTTGAGTTGCACTAAGTAGGGTATGTGCCATGTGCCTATACAGACCGGCGCGCTGCTCTGTATTCCCTATGTGTGCTTATGTACAAGTGATGGCCCGCGTGGTTGGCCACCTTATTTTTTCCACTTATGGGGTTCCCCTGAAAGCTCGGGGTCTCATGTGGATGCTTGGCGCGCACGGCGTTGACAAAGTGTTCCCGTAGCGTAAGCTAAACTTACGCAATACGAGAGAACCTCTCGTAAGAGAACGATACTCGGTTACTAACGTAACCTCGGTTCTCTCTAGAGAGGGAACGAGTATTGCGTAACCGGCCGTGCTCGCGCCACGAGCGACTTCGCTTCAGTCGACGAAAACCAGGGAAGTCAGCCTACAGCCCCTAGTGTTATACGCTAAGCCACGCCCATTCTGGCGGGCTGTGACGCTATGAAGGCGCGGGCGCCCTTCATTGGGCGTGACGTCACGCCGGGCTCACTGTTAGGCTGCAGCAGTTGCCCGTAGGGCAGCCAATGAGCACGCGAGATGGCCTGCTCTTGGTCTGCTAGCTGCTGCACTGCGTTGACAAGGAATAGAAAATTAAGGATAATTTTTTGGCTTCAGTATCTCGAGAAGATGAATCTTTCCCGTAGCGTAAGCTAAACTTACGCAATACTCGTTCCCTCTCTAGAGAGAACCGAGGTTACGTTAGTAACCGAGTATCGTTTTCATGAGCTGTATGCCAAAATCATCAGTATTAAAACAATAAAAGACCTGAAATATTTCAGTTGGTGTGCAATGAATCTAAACTACATGAAAGTTTAATTTTTATCATTACATTATGGAAAATAATGAACTTTATCACAATATGCTAATTTTTTGAGAAGGACCTGTATTTATTATAAAATTGTAAATTTTGAACAAGAAAGTTGCATAGTGTACCTTTAAAGTGATGCATATTTTCTTTGTTTCCTGTGATGTTGAACATGTCATTCAACTCACGCTGATGGATTTTCTAAATTAAAAAAAAGTTAATTTGCTTGATACAGCATGACCAGGTCTCCTAAGCTTAGAAAATTTCAATCAATCTGGAAATTATGAATATTGATGAATAAATTATGAATAAATTAATACTTTTATTCTGCAAGGATGCATGAAATTGATAAAAAAAAGTGACAGTAAATTTTGTTTCAGAAATTTTATTTCAAATAAATGCTGTTCTTTTGAACTATCTATTCATCAAAAAATCCTGAAAAATAAACTAATAATATAATAATAAGAATAAGAATAAAATTTGTTTCTTGAGCAGCAAATCTGCATAGTAGAATGAATTCTGAAGGATCATTCAATTCAATTCAAATTTATTTGTATAGCGCTTTTCACAATACTTATTGTTTCAAAGCAGCTTTACAGAATGTGCATTTCAGAAATGTACATAGAAAAAAATACAGTTAGTTAATCATGTAGTAATTTAGGGCATAACATATCGCCGGCGTTGAGTCGTCTCTTCACAGGCGTCGAGTCGTCTCTTCACAGGCGTTTAGTCATCTTATCGCAGGTGTTGGGGCATCTGAGGTCTCCTTGAGAGGCTGGATACAAGCCGGAGCTGACGAACGCTGTTTACCTCGGGACTAGCGTCCCGAGATAACAGCAGAAAAGCAGATGGGAGATAATTAGCATAGCTGCTGTTCATAATATTAATGCATTCGATCTGATTCAACAGTGGTATAAAAGGTAAGCATTATGTGAATGCTTGGTTAAAGAGATGCGTCTTTAATCTAGTTTTAAACTGGGACAGCGAGTCTGAGCCTCGAACAATATCAGGAAGGCTATTCCAGAGTTTAGGAGCTAAATGCGAGAAAGCCCTCCCTCCTCTAGTGGACTTAGATATCCTTGGAATGACCAGAAGCCTCGAAATTAGTGATCTTAAAGGGCATCTATTATGCAAAATTCACTTTTACATGCTGTTTGAACATAAATGTGTGTTGGCAGTGTGTGAGCAAAACCACCCTAGAATGATAAAAATGCACCCAGTGTTTTTTTTTACAATCTCAATAATTCATATGCACTCTCTCAGAATGAGCTGTTCTAAGATTCAGCTTTTTGTGACGTAGAACATGGGAAAGGGGTTTGATTGACAGTGTGGTTGGTGGTTGGTACCTCCCTCCATGATCTGATCCTCCATTGTTGTTTCAACGACAGCCGGACCGCTGTTCTGAAGATTTGTGCTGCCTTCTAGAAAATGCCTCCTAAGAAAAATAAGTGTTTTGTTGTGGGCTGTAATACTTCGCATAGTTGTTTGCACTTGCTTCCGACATCAGAGCCACTGAAAACGCAGTGGGTGGATTTTATTTATGAAGGAAATGCGCCTCTTACACTCCCGAAGTACGTTTATGTTTGCTCAAATTATTTTGAGAGTGACTGTTTTTTGAACGGCGGTCAATTCAAAGCAGGTCTTGCTACAAAATTAATCCTCAAGGGTGGATCGTTGCTTAGTGTTCGCGATCCAACGACAATTCCTGAAGAAGTAAGTGTATTTTATGATTTCTGAGGTAACGTTAATAGTCATCGACAACAAATATTGTTGTCGTCGTATGATTTATGTAATTTAAAGCTTTTAAATAACCACACGTTTTCATATATTTTTTAAGATATTGTTATTGTTATTATCGGTATTTGTGTTTGTGTTTTCAAACATTTGCGTCAACTTTATCACAGTTTGTTTGTGTCTGTGTGTGTGTTGCACAGCGATGACAACGCAATGAGTTCATAAATGTATAAAAATAACCATTCCGAGACATCCTGGTACATTCTCGATCGTGTTTCTTCAGCCGGAGTCTCTTCGTCATCTGGGTCGGACTCTGGTTCAAACATACGGCCGAATGCCATACACAATTGCGGCTCTATCACTCTCGGCCATTATGGTTCTACCGACTGTTAATTGCCATAGTTATGCAAGTTACGCCCACATCCAGCGGCAGGGTGGGGATTAGCAGCTCATTTGCATTTAAGGTCGTCTGCCTCAAAACAGCTTGTTTCAAAACAGGCCCCAAAAATGACACATTCAAATGGTTATAATAAATTAACTGGGGGGTATTTTGTGCTGAAACTTCACAAATACATTCTGGGGACACCCAAGACCAATATTACATCTTGTAAAAAGGGCCATAATAGGTGCCCTTTAAAGAACGCGATGGATTGTAGGGCGATAGAAGGTCCATTAAATACACGGGAGCTAAACCATTTAGGGCTTTATAGGTCAGTAATAGTACTTTGTAATTGATACGGAACTTAATAGGTAACCAGTGTAGAGATGATAAAATAGGTCTTATATGATCATATTTTCTTGACCTAGTAAGAACTCTAGCAGCTGCATTTTGCACTAACTGTAGCTTGTTTATTGAGGATGCAGGACAGCCAGCTAATAAAGCATTACAGTAATCTAGTCTCGAGGTCATGAATGCATGAACTAACTTTTCTGCATCAGAAACAGATAGCATGTTACGTAGCTTAGCAATGTTTCTAAGGTGGAAAAGGCTGTTCTTATAACATATGAAATATGATTTTCGAAAGACAAGTTGCGGTCTAGTATAACACCCAGGTCTTTTACTGTAGTGGATAAAGTAACAGGACATCCTTCTAAATTAAAGTTGTATTGTACAAGGTTTTGTGGGTAGTTTTTTGGACCAATAAGTAATACCTCCGTTTTATCTGAATTTAATAGCAGGAAATTACACGTCATCCAGTATTTTATATCTTTGAGACACTCTGTCAATTTAGATGAGTTAATGTTTTCATCTGGTCGTGATGAAATATATAATTGAGTGTCATCAGCATAACAGTGGAAATTAATTCCATGTTTTCTCATAATATTACCAAGTGGCAGCATATATATTGAGAATAGCAGAGGGCCTAACACCGATCCTTGCGGCACTCCATAGTCTACTGATGTTATGTTCGATTTTTCCCCATTTAAACAGACAAAATGATAACGGTCTGATAAGTACGATCTAAACCAGCTCAATGCCTGTCCCTGAACTCCAGTGTAGTTTTGTAGTCGATCCAAGAGTATTTTATGATCTATAGTGTCGAACGCAGCGCTAAGATCAAGTAGAACTTGTATTGAGATACAGCCTTGGTCAGAAGCTAAAAGTAAATCATTTGTTTTTAACTAGCGCAGTTTCTGTGCTATGATGTGGTCTGAATCCTGACTGAAATTTTTCATAGATATCATTTTCTTGCAAGAAAGAGCACAATTGAGCGGACACAACTTTTTCTAGTATTTTAGACATAAATGGAAGATTTGAAATGGGTCTGTAATTTGTTAGGTTATTTGGATCTAATTGCGGTTTCTTAATGAGAGGTTTTATTACTGCCAGTTTGAATATTTTAGGAACATGACCTAAAGATAAAGACGAGTTAATAATATTGAGAAGAGGCTCTTCCACTACAGGTAACACTTCTTTCAGTAGTTTAGTGGGTATTGGATCTAATAAACATGTTGTTGGTTTAGATGTAATGATAAGTTTATTTAGCTCTTCCTGTCCTATTTTTGTAAAGCGGTGTAGTTGTTCTTGAGGGGCGATAATTGAGGCTGAATCATAAGACACCGTAAAAGATTGTACATTTACAATTGTGTTGCTGATGCTTTCTATTTTCTCATTGAAGAAATTC
Organism: Siphateles boraxobius; assembly: GCF_051911475.1. Taxonomy (NCBI): domain Eukaryota; kingdom Metazoa; phylum Chordata; class Actinopteri; order Cypriniformes; family Leuciscidae; genus Siphateles; species Siphateles boraxobius. Next base: position 3,242,274 of record NW_027508788.1, read on the forward strand.
ATAAAATCATTACTACTATACTGTAACGGAATATTTTGCTCTGGTGATGTTTGTTTATTTGTTAGTCTAGCTACGGTGTTGAATAAAAACCTTGGATTATTTTGGTTATTTTCTATTAGTTTGCGGAGATGCTCAGCCCTGGCTGCTTTTAGAGCCTTTTTATAGCGTGACATACTGTCTTTCCACGCGATTCTAAAGACCTCTAAATTAGTTTGTTTCCATTTACGCTCTAAGTTACGAGTTTCTCTCTTGATAACATGCGTAGCACTGTTGTACCATGGTGCTTTAGTTTTCTCTCTAACCTTTTTTAATCTAATTGGTGCAACAATTTCTAGTGTACTAGAGAAAATGGTGCTCAAACTGCTAGTCATTTCCTCTAGTTCATCTGTTTGTTTGGGTTCACTGAGCAGCTGAGATAGATCAGGTAAGCTATTTGAGAATCTATCTATAGTGGTTGGAAGGATTGTTCTGCCTGGTCGATAACGTGGCGCAACATGACAAATTTCAGCAGTTCGTATTATGCAAGTTATCATGTAATGATCAGTGACATCATCACTTTGCGGTACAATATCTATATCGGTTTGGTTGGTTCCATATGATATAATTAAATCTAGTGTATGATTTAGACGATGAGTGGGACCACTGACGTTTTGCTTGACCCCAAAGGAGTTTAATAAATCTGTAAACGCAGCCCCTAACGCATCATTTGTGTTATCTACGTGTATGTTAAAATCTCCAACAATTATTGCTTTATCGACATTGACCAATAGATCTGAGAGAAAGTCTGCAAACTCTTTTAGGAAATCAGCATAGGGCCCTGGAGGTCTATATACAGTAGCCAAGGCTAGAGATAATAGGGATTTCTTTCTTACATCTAAGAGCGTAACATTTAGCACAAGTACTTCAAAAGAATTAAACCTGTGACCTGTTTTCTGAGTAACATTTAGAATAATTTTATTTCAACTGCTCTAAGAAATTTAATTACAATAAGATTTGTGACAATTTAATTACAATAAGATTTGTGATCATGTGACACTAAAGAGTAATGGTAACTAAAAATTCAGTGTTTCCATCACATCAATTTACATTTTAAAATGTATTGAAATAGAAAATAATTTTTTGTAATTGTAATATTTCAGAGTATTACTGTTAAGCTGTATTTTTGAAAAAGCAACGGTTGATTATAAGAGACTTCTTTCAAAAACAACCCCACATTTTGAACTGTAGTTTATTTGTTATTTATTGACTTTATATTTTTATAATCTGGCTTTAAATATTATAATGTGACTATCTCGCATTGTGACTTTCTTATTTGAGAGGTTGTTCAAAGGTGCATTTACATTTTAGCAATGTTGATGTCAATTTTTAGCAGCATAAACCTGGGGACTGCTTTGGTGGAGGACCCAGACTCGGTGGTTTATCGTCATAATATCGACACTCAGCCCCACTGTCCCTGTGTGTAGAGAGGAAGGTGAGATGTGTCAGTGGCCAAACCGAGGTCAGATCTAATGCTCATCAGCACACTCGTCCGGTTCTACCAGAAATGTTTGATTACTTTGATTCGGTCAAACAGCATAACAATCTTTGTGTTTACCGTGTCTTCTCTTCTGCCGTCTCTTAGAGCACTGTTCATTTATATTTAATGGAGCCCCACTGCGGTGGTGGCCACAAACACTTCCTGCTGCAGTTATGCAGACCAGAATATGAGGAAGAGGTTTAACATTGGCCTCTCTAGAGCTTATTGGCCGGCAGTGTGCCTCCAAAGGGCCACAATACCATGAAAAGTGTGCTAACTGTCAAGACAAAGAGGCTCACGTCTGTTAACTAGGCAACAGGTCTGGAAAGAGACTGGACACACACTCCTCTGTCATCTGTTCCAGAGAACTGCTCTAGCCACTGCTGCCCACTCAATATAGACAAAGCAGCTTCTGTCTGATTGAAAATGAAAGAGAGATGGAGGGAGACCGTTACAGCTCTATTAAAGAACATTTGAGTCACACAGTTCAGCACAGCTCATCTTTATATCCTTTTTTTAATGTGTCCTTCATCCTGACCCATATGCACACATTTCAGGGTTTTTCTTGAGTAAAAAAAAAAGTCTTTGGTGATGGTTGACGAACATGGTCATCCACACACACACACACACACACACACACACACACACACACACACACACACACACACACACACACACACACACACACACACACACACACACACACACAAACACACACAGAGCATAAAAAATATACATATATTAATTGATCGCACATTTTTCTGTACATTAATCGATTAATCACACCTAACATTAAAGCTTTTAATATATTTTTATTGTAATAATTTCACATTTAATGGAGTAACAATATGTCTCCAAATTAATGCAGAACAACAAATTCTGACTAGGCTTTCTGCAACAGTCTGAGTTTCCAATTCATTCCTTGTGCATGAGTGTAAAACTCAGGCCAGTGGAAACGCACCGTAAGCGATTTAAAATCGAGGTGCAAAAGAGGGAAAAACTCCAATGGTATTACCGGTGTTATCAAACATATCAAAAATGTCCTCACTAGTTTTCACATTCGCATAAAATGTCACATCCTTAGTTCTGACAATAAAAGATTACTTTAAAACCACAATTAAATGTCTGGTTTCTACAACTTTCACATAGGTGAAAAAACTGCTTTTATACTTTTAGGAAATTAAGATTTGACATTTATCGTGATAATTATCGATATCGAATGATATGAAAAATTCTATCATGATCATTTTCTTTGGCCATATAACCCATGTTTTTTTTTGTTTTTCTTCAATGTGAATTCATATCAGCAAATTTAATTTCTTATATTTCATTTTTATAGTTTAATTTCAATTTGAAATGTTCAATTTCAATTTTATATTTGTATGTGTGTTTCATTTTTGTGTTTTGTATATATATATATATATATATATATATATATATATATATATATATTTCAACATTGGATTCAGCAAAAAAACATTAAACACATTTATAACTGAATGGAAGCCTGTAGCAGTTGTTTTATGTCCACTGAATATGTATACATATTTATTATTTCTCTTCCTCACAGTTTCTGAATGGAGATAGTAATTATGCGTGGACCTTTGCTTGCAATCCGAATGACAACCTCAGATTTATCTCTGAGTAATTGTAATCCGACTGTTTCAGAACTACGTAAACTCCAGTGACCTTTTAAGTAGGTAATCACAGTTTCAACATTTCATCAAAGTTATTGTGTTCAAGCGCTATTGTTCGAGTCCATCAATTTGGAGCTGTAATGCTTCCAGTTCTAATAAATTTCTTAGAGCAGTTGAAAGAGAGAAAGGAAGGAGGGAAATGGCCTTATAAATTAATAAACCGTCTGTAACAGATTAATGTGGTAATAAAATATGGGTTTGCAGAGAATCCAAACATTAGTTTCAGTGCCATTGGTGTGCACTCTCGCTGAGATTAAAGTAAAAAAAAAAAATTCTCTGTAATCCTCTGCAGATGGAGATGAGTTCTCTTTGACCTGGTCACTGTCAAAGTCTAGTCTAAAGGTGCCTGATGGTGGCTGATGGTGATACCCCCAGAGGCATTTAACATCCTTTTGTGTAGAGGGGCTCTTCCACATATAGACTACAGTCACACCTTTTGCATTAAGGGACAATATTTGATGTGCATTTTCTTTTCTTTTTTTACTTTTCTAAAGGCAAAGTTTTTTCTAACCCTCTTAAATGTGTCATGTTTTGTCAAATTCTGAAAATTCCATTAATTTAACCATTAATATATAAAATTAAGTAATAAATTAATCCAAATCAATCATTTCAATCAAATTTAATCAGAATAAAATAAAACATATTTGCACTGCAGTGGCACAAGCTGCATCTAGATACACACTGTTTAATGGTGCTCAGATGTGACATGAATTCAGTTACAATGGCATAAATAATGTTTTGAGAGAATTTTAAATAATTTTTTTAAAATAAATATGAAATAATGGTAAATACGAAGTGCAACTTGTACGCGACTTATCTGTTTTTCCTCTCAAAAGTTCGATTTTGTAAATATAATATTTGTGTGTAGCGTATTTTTTAATGTCCAAAATATCTTGAAAAATTACTTTATAAATTACTTAAATTACCTTTAAACTGTTAAACCGATTATTAATCGGTCAAAATTCTTACTGTCAGTTAACGGTTAAATGGTTAATTATGAGCATCCCTAATGCAAATGTTCTGTGGTTGCACATAAATGTATATTAACAATACTCAAATAAAAATGGATTATTGCTCCTGATTGTACTGACTGTCTACGGAAATAACCGATGAAGGTTTGCATTCCAGAGTAAAAGCTGTGTAACAGGAAACTCGACCAATTCTGAACTGGCTGGCAGGAACTCGACACTGGGAAAGAAATGTCAGTATGAATAAAATGAGGAAACATAAAAGCAATAGTCCAGAGGGTAAAGCTGAGTATTGAAGGGTGGCAGACAGGAACAGCAAATAATGTGACAAATGTTTTTTTTTTTGTTTTCTTTTGGACTCTAGGCTATCTTTTATAGACTATGTCGAAACTGTAGTCTCTCTGTAGTCATGGTTACAAAACAGTGGACAAATTCCGTTCCGGCAATTGGCACTGCAGTTTACATTCGTGTAATGTCATTTAAAGCAGCGATCTGATATTTTGCCTCCAGCAATTATTCAGTAATGTAGTGCGCTTTATGTAATGGTTATATGGTTGTTTTGGCAGTGCCATTTATCTAGAGACCTGGAAGCCCAGGGCATTATGCATGCCCATAATAATCAAATGCAGACTTTTGATGTTTCAGAGCAGTTTCACACCACCAGTACCTCACTTTAGCACAAACTGGCATTTCATTTCAGAGGCAGCTTCTAACAGATATATTAATTTTCTGCTAACATGGGTTCACTGTATTTTATTTAATACTACACATATAATGACTGAAATCACAGCATGAACTAGTCTGGGTTCAAACCAGGGTTATCATTTGAGATTTTTAATTAGTTTTTTTTTATTTTCAATTTGTCTTTTCAGTTTTTATTTGAAGTCCCTTTAAAGGAAAGTCTTTTCCTTAGTCGGCCATGTTTGCAACACCTTCGGGCAGCTATATTTAAGTCACATTTAAATAACATATTTCAAATCAGCAACAAAATATGACATGACTTGTCCTATAAATGCTGTTTCTTATGCACAAATAGTATAAAAAAAAACGTATTTTCAGGCTAGCTTAGGCATTGGCTGGTCTAGAGTCTCAAAACCCTTACTGTTTCTATTGCAACCAGAGCTTCTAACGAAAGCTGCAGTGAATCTTTTATTTAGAAGGCAAGACTTATTCTGCTATTCTTTCTTCCATTCATAAGTAATATGAGTGCACCATCTTTGTATAAACATCTTTGTTTAGATTTTGTTAGTTTTCATCATTGTTCCCCAAATACCTCCCTCACTCCTTCATGTTTGTCAAATCGCATTTCCTCGAGTAGACTTGGCTGATCTGGATGCAGAGACTCAATTTCCCGAGATGTGTGAAAAACAAGCTCCAACCAACTTATTTTTTTCTTTCTGGCAAAAAAAGGAAATGGAGAAAGAGAGTGGAAGAGAAAAAAAGTAATTTAACCAACATGTTGGTCAGTGATCTAGAAACTGTAATATTGCTTTTATGTTTGGTCCCATCTGCCGTATCTCCTATGGCGGTGCCTTGTTCCTCCCATTTTCTCACTTGCTGCCTCTCTTCTCATTCTCTCTCTGTTCCTATTGTCTCTTGATTGCATTTAGGCTAATGTGCCATTATATGGACCAAATGCCAAACCTGTTTTAGTGCAAGTCTGTAAATTATGGAATATATGCCTCACGCTCAAGCACACGCATGCTGCTGCAAAGCACTGGAAAAAGTAGCCTAATGATTATGAATGTGTTGGGGGAAAAAATAGCACAGAGACATTTTAATTGTTTATTAATAAACTAGTGTTTTTTGAGTCCGTGTTGATTGCAAAAATGAAGATGACCTTTGCTGACTCGTCATCTCCGCAGTATAGTGAACGCACACGCCCCTAGAGAGAAATGCATCTTTCATTTGGATTACATAATCAGGGTATTTTTTTTTTCAATTCAAATTGGTTTGTTTAAAAGTAGAAATTTCAAGCTTTCTATATGCCTATTTCTCGGTGTTTTTTTTATTTCTCCTATTTCAGCCAATCATTCTGCATTATTATTGGCTCACTGACGTTTATAAGATTAACCCCATAGGTATCGAAATTGGGTACCGTACGACAAGAGATATTTTGATACTCTGGTATCGAGGCAATCTGGTTGGTGCCTAAAAAGTATCGAACTCAATACCGAGCCCTAGTCACATGTGACCTGAGCTGGCATTCTGGATGTGCATGTCTGAATGTGTGTGTATATGTCACCAGGCTGAGATGTGATCTTCAGAGCGGAGAGAAGCAACGCCAGGGGCACGCAGAAGGTCAGTCTCCCTGCATAGCCGAACACAGTGCTGCAGGTCTGGTGGGACAATAGAGTGAAGAGATGCATTAAGTTAATGGCTTTCTCTGCTTCACAGTGACACATTAAACAAATTACAACATCTCACTAATTTGAAGTTGCAACAGGTGGACGGCTGGACGCTTTTGAAAAGAGCGAGTTTGGAAGATTATACTCAAAAGGCAGTTCTAGCTCTTTTGGGGCCCTGCCCTCTAATCCAAACTGCCATGTTTGTGCTTATGTTCTGTTACGTTGTGCAAACTCAATTGCATTTACTCTATTTCCATTTAATGATGTAATGTCTTGTTCGAAAAAGTGATTGATAAACTAGTTAAATGTTGTGTCAAGCGAAGTGGAATAAGAGATGAAGTCGAGCCAAGAGCTTTTATTCCATCAGATGAGATGAGGCTCAGATCCTCTATATGAATCAAATGTGTTTGGATTAATGGGTGTCCAGAGATGCTGAGGTCAGTGAGGTGGTGACAGGGAGCAGTGACACAATTCCGATCCCAAAAATACCAGCTCTGTGATGTGTCAGGATGCATCTCTGCTCCAAGGCTTTGCGGTTTGTCCCTGTCGCTGTGGGGGGGAGCAATTATGGAGGATTTCTGGCAAGAATTAAGGGGTCTTGAACGTGATCATTTTCTAGAGAGGATGGGGGTAAAAACATGGTACTATTTTGTGGTTTCTGCCTGTATCTGCTCTTATTTTAGCAGTGGTTTTGGAGACAGTCCACCCATGTTCCTGTGTTTCCAGGCGGGTTACGTCAAGCGAATGGTGGTTGTGGTCGACTTGCGCTGCAAATGCTCCTTCAATCAGCAGTATTCTGGCCCAGAGTGTTCTTGCACACTGGCGCAGCGTCACAGCTTGGCACGAGAAACTGCAGTGCGTAAACATGAACCAGCTGGAACCGAGGCCGTGCGTGGATCGGCCCTCACTGCTGCATGTGGCATGCTTCCATTCTCACACACCATGGTCAGATAGTTCACATCTCACTTTTTTTTTGTCTTTTTGATTTAGCTTGTTTGTATTTTTGTGCGGCAGAAATGGTTTACTGAGAATCTTGTGACATTTTGTATGATCAGGAAAGGGAAGTTTTCTTGGACAGATGGTAAATGGCAGCTGTAAACCAGTAACTCCCCTCAGATGCACAGCTGATGAGCTGAACTTGACCTCAGCTTGAAATGCCAGCCACTGTGTGCCGTCCCAGCTTGGCATCGTTTCAGGCCTCCCAGCTGAGATTGGCATGGCCTCTATCTTTGTGGAGGTTGAGCTGCATTTCCTCCGGGCTCACACAGGTTTGCGTGTCTGGCTTCTTTTCCGGCAAATGAACAGCAGGCCGAGCAGAACGTACTGAGAGTGCTGCATTCAGAGCTTTGAATGAATCACATTAGGCATGCAACATGCCTGCTCTCAGTTATCTGAATAATATGATCTCCCACAATACCTCTCAGGTTTAGAATTAGAAAACAGGGCATTTTGTGCACAATATATCACTACGATATTAAAGTTTTTTTTTGTGTGGTTTATATTGGATATTTATCATTTAGCCCAGTATTTACCTGTGCATGCATTTCCGTAAGCATTCAAATATTTTCTGTAAGCGTTCAAAAGGTTGGGATTAGGGTTGGGTACCGGTCACATTTTAACGGTACCGGTACCTGAAATTCAGTGCCGGTACCCAACGGTATCTTTTTTTGGTACTTTAGGCATGTTTACCTGAATAACTGTAAAGAAACTGTAAGTCATTTATTGAAGTGTTATTATTATGCCAGAGCTGCCTTGGTCGCTGTCTGCCATTGTCTGTGATGCTTGAATATTAATAAAAAACAACCATTTTAGTAATAGTTTTTTAAAAATTTCTATTAAATGTTTTGTGAATTTTCTAGTAATGAAATGAAGACATAAAACATTAATTTAATTGATCTTTTATATGAAATTAAAGTTTTTTGTCAAACAACATGTGGCACAACTGAGCTTTATACTGTTAAAATTACATAGAAGAAAAAGTGTGATTATTCCTTAAAAAATAATTTTTTGATAATATATTATTATTAGTGTTATTATTAAATTGAGATATCTAAATTCTACTGTACAACAGTAATATATTATCAAGTTAAACCAAAATACCTTTGAGTTTCCGTGTGTTTGTGATATAACGATAATTTTTCTTAAATTAAGCTGTAAAATGCTGATGAACTTCAGTGACTCTCAGAGCAGCTCTGGAAATGCATTCATGTTCTCATATAGTGAGATTGCAGAGGCTAAAAAACACTGCGAGCGTCGTGTGTGTGTGGGGTAAATGAAACTGTGCCTCTGCGACACTCAATCACACAGAGACACACAGAGCATGCAGGATTCGTATTTGAATAGTCTTACTCTCGCGCCCATTTCTCTCTCGCGCGTTCTCAGGTAACGAAATATATTTCGATGTAATTCGGTTGGTGCCATTAAAAGTACATAGTTTGGTACTAGGGATGCGACGATTACAGATTTTGTAAGTACGATTATTGTCTGAGAAATAATCACGATTTAACGATTATCACGATTATTATGCATCAATTAATTTCACAACACTATATGTATAATATCACATGAACACTCAACACTAGATTTTCATGTGTTATTTGCCACAACACAGTACAAAATTATAAAATGACAAACGATAATCAATCTCTTCCTTTGGAATTAAAGAGAAGTGCTTTGTAAACATCCAGCATTTTTCTTTTAAAATAACAAATTAAGTCAATGGCTGCAGGGCTCTTTGATTGAAATAGATCACAAAATGATTAAGTGTTTAGTTTGTTCTAAATTTATTTTCAACCTGAGGTAGAAAACTTGATAACATGAAAACAATATCTTGTTGGTATTTGACTTAAAAACAAATAAAGGGATAATAAATCCCAATGAAAATAAGAATAAACAAAGTATTTGGCTCTATTGAATTAAATGTAAGCTAAATATTAACTATGTATTTCTTTTAAAAGAAAACAAATATAGTCCACATGTTATCCACCCCAATATTATTGTACTTATTTTAATACTCTTTTTTTAAATTATTAATCCAAATTTTACATGTGCCTTTAGAAAATCATCTATTATAATCTCATTATTTTGGTTTGTTTGTTTGAAGTTTAAGTAAAAATTATAGAAGAAACTGAGAACATCTCTCATGTAGTGTTATTAATAACTGAAATGCAGTTAATTGGTAGTCCTAGAAGTCTACACGGCCCTGATCTTATGTTAGTGTTTTACACCGGGCATATTAAAACTACAAAGCCTAACATTTACAGGAGAAAGCAGTAGGATATTAAGTTAAATGTTCACCGACTGAAACTCTTGAGAGCACGTCACATTCTGTTTTCCACAGACTTGGGTAACCAAAACATTCCGCTGTTTTTTGGTTGTTGTTTTTTTACGTTGCACTGAAAGCTGAAAGTTGCACGCCACGTTCTCCTTTTTCCAAAGCGCTAGGGCGGTTGCGCTCCGGAGGCGTCTGTCGTTGCTGTGTTGGTTCTTGTCACTTGATCTAAGGTGCGCTTGCGGCATTATGAAAAGTAGAGATGTTTTTATCTCGATGCGGAGCGCACGCGCTTGGAAAAAACGAGCGCGCCGCTTCCCTTATGAGCGCGCATGCCGCACGCTTACATTTGAAATAACGAACTTCAGCGCGCAAAAGACGCGATCTGTGAACAGGCCCTTAAGGCGTTTTTTCGGTGGGAATAGAGCGTCGCTGCTAGTCCCTCTGCCATAGTGGTTGACGAGCACGGCATTAAGCTGGTGCACCGCTGGTGTAACCTTGTTTTCGTTTGGTGCAAAAGTTCCGTTCCGTGCAGAACACTCGGTGTAGCATAGTCTTTACGATTAATTAACCGTGACGTTTTAAAGCGCGGTTAATTGTGAAATCCAGTAATCGCTGCATCCCTATTTGGTACCCAACCCTAGTTGGGATGGGTTTATTTATTTATTTTATTTTAAAAGTAGTCTTTTATGCTTACATTGGCTGCATTTATTTAATCAAAAAAAGGTGTACAAAATTTAACTTTTTTTCTTTTTAATATATTTTAGTATAGTAATTTATTCCTGTGGATGGCAAAGCTGAATTTTCAGCATCATTACTCCAGTCTTCAGTGTCGCATTATCCTTCAAAAATCATTCTAGTTTGCAGATTTGGTGCTCAAGAAATATGATTTGTTGATTAATTGCGAAGATTAACCATTATAGGCTGAACACAATTTACACATTCAAGCGCAAGAAGTGGCGAAAGATAACTCGATTGGGCGGTGTTGTTTGCATGCACAGACGCACACACAGAAAGAGACGTGTTTCAGATACTGTAGAGCGCAAACTTAAAATTGATTCTTCTTTCACGTCTCCTTGCGCTTGAATGGACATACACACAATATTATGTTGAAATACTTGCCTCGGCAAGCATTCCTGTAAACACAGTAGGTTATGTCTTAAGTGAATGTAAACAGTTAAGAAAGAAATCTGATGTGTCTCATAATATTGGATCCTTTCATTAGCTCTTAAAGTGACAGCAGCCTATAAAAATCTGCTGCTGTCTATGTCATTAATGTTAAAATGTCAAAAAACTAAACACTGCAAAGTAGATTAATCTGTATGTAATTTATACACTACTGTATAAATACTGTAGTGTTATTTTATATTCAATTAAGTTTCTGTACCTGAATACTATTGTTAGACCTTACTTTGTTTGACCTAACTTACCTGTACTTTGTAAAAAAAAAATATTTTTTTTATTTTTTCTTTTAAATAAAAAGCAAAGTTACATGATCCCCCCCCCCCCTCTTTAGTTTGCAGACTATATGCAGGTTGTTGATGGCACTTAAAGTTGAAAGTTGTTAAAGGGGGATGAAAGGAGTGGTAATTTAAACTGATATGACTTGCACTCAGCCTGTGGGCATCTTTTGTCTATGTGTGTGTTTCTGTGGTGTGTCTCTTCTCTTGGTTGCTGTTATTTCTGTTAGCATAGAGGGATCGAGGTCAACGTTGTCCTGAGAGGAAGACATCACACTGATATTAAAAGCGCCCATCAAATTGAATTGTATCAGGGAGAGCCTTGCTCTAGTGAGAGGACAAAGTTTCACAGGAAATTGCCTTTTTGATGATGGGCCTGATTGTTTCAAGAGTGTATATAGCACATAGCAGTATTTAATTTAATGAGCTTTTTTCGTTAAAAAAGACATTGTGTTAGAGCTGTGGCCTAGCCTTGAGAAATGGTGTCCATGTTGGCGACAAGTTCAAGCCCAGATCACATCATTTCCTGGTCCTGTTTTACTATGCAACCTCTTAATTTCCTGTCCTTTCTATTGTATAAAAGTGGCATAAAGGCTAACTTTATTGGTGGTACATGTTTTGATCCCAAAAATCAGTTTTATTTGAATGTAAAAAAAAAACAAGTATATTTATAATTTCTCAACATGTGCTCTTTAAATGAGAACATATGATAAATTTAACATGGTTAAAACATGGTAAAAAAAAAACATAGTACACTGGTCATAGATGTTTTTGATTCAGTAGAAAGTACCACACATAAGAGTCAATTGTTCACTGTGTGATAGAAATTAGGAAGATAGCGCAACAGAGAGCGTTTTGTTAGGCAGGGTGGCTCATCACTAAGGGCACCTGCTGTGGAAAAGATGACCACATCCCAGCACTTCCATCAGACAAGTTAGGCTTGTCCCTTTCCTTTCAGCAATTGACATCTTAATGGATTACCCTAGTTGAGGGTTGACTAAAAACACCTTAAGAGGGAGAGAGGGAAGTGGGGATAGGGAATTGGTGTCAGAGACATCACTTTTTTACTTAGTGAATGACGCCAAGTCTAAACGGCAATCTTGCAGTGTCATGGTATTTTATTCTCCCGTCTGTAAAGGAAGTGGCGAATTTTTCCATCTCCGGAGTGCTGTGATGCTGCCTGATCAGGTCAATTCAGCCGCAAAGCAATATCCCTAAAACCACCAGTTTCCCATTAAACACTGCAGCGGTGAATCCACATGAATTTGATAGCTGCTCTGACTATAAATCTGGCTGGCTGCAACGTACAGAATGTAAGATTTATAATTTTAAAGCCAAAAGGGGTTGTATTTGCAACAGCTGTATTTTTATTAACTAACTTTTACAAAGATTAACAAATCATGGTTAGTTCACGTCAGCTAATACATTAACAATGTTAACAAATTAAACCTTATTTTAAAATGTTACCAAAAATGTAATGCTTTTTGTTATAATAAAACCGGAACATTATAATATAATTATTAAGTAGTGCTTTTTTGGCATCTGCTGTATTTTGCCACTGACTTTTAAAGGAATATTTTATGCCTTCATGTTAGTAACTGATGATCACAGCACAGACAGGAACAGTATTGAAGTTCGGATGTCTGTCCATTTGCTCTGGCTGTAAGCTGTCTTGCACACTTTCATGAGCAGGGATTGAGAGGTTTCCCTAAAGACTGCATAATCATTCCAGCCAGCTCATTAGGGCCCCAGAGTAGTCCAGCTGGGGGTGTGCGTCAAACTGGCACTCAGCCCACGTTCAAGGCCAATCAACCCACTCCAGAAGGAAAGACAGGGAAAAGAGATGCAGAAAGGGAGAGATAACAAGATATCGAGAAAGAAGAATGGAGATCTACGCAGGCTACTCAAGGTGCAGAGAAATTGAATAATCAAGCTCGATCAAGCTGGATTTCATAGTACCTCTGACAGCACAGCCGCACTCACAAAACTATGACTGCTTTCATCAGTGTAAACAGGATCTACTCATCATCCAGATCGGTGAGGTACAAGACTGTGACTGGGGCAAAGAACTAGTGCCAGAATCTTCCTGTACAAGATCAAGCCACTGTTGCGAGTAGTCAGTTATTTTTCTTTATTTTTTTTTCTTTATTTTTCTTTCTTTCTTTCTTTCTTTCTCTTTTCTTTCTTTCACTTTTCTTTCTTTTTTTTTCATGCTTTTGGCCATAACATAAAAATAATTATCGGCTTATCATTATCAGAACGAATTTTTACATTTATATATATATATATATATATATATATATATATATATATATATATATATATGTAGACATAAGCCTGTTAAACTAATCTATGTGTTTTTGTTGATACAGAGAAGGAGTGTGCTGAGATTATGGCTGATTGTATATGATTAATATGGCAGGATCTGCTTCCTGTCTCAATTTGTTCCTCTTCTTGTTGATTTGCTCAAAGAGCTAATGTAACAAACCAAAAATGCCAAACTTCAGTTCTTTACAGTTAATATATGTAGAAACTTATAATCTTTTTAAATGATTTGTATACATTTTTACTGTATTTTCTTTATTATTTATTGTTACTATTTTTTGGTCTGAATTTTTGAAATGTGACAGAAATGCTGAAACTGAAAGTTATGCATATTGATGGCCAGAACTGTAGATGTCTTGGATAGTTATTCCCTTACTGAAGAAAGTGCAATCCTCTCACATAGCATTTGAGCTTTGACAGGTAAATTGTGAAAGCCCAACAATAACAATTGTGTGCATTGTAGATCCCTGAATCACAACTGAGAAATGAGAATGAACCGTCTTCTTTGTTGTATCATCTCCATTACAAAAGAGCCAGACGGACACATTACTGTATCCACGGACAAAAAAGACTCCACATACTGAATGCTTTCTTGAATGGGTCTGTCTGGATATGTTCCTAGCCAGGGGCTCATTCATCAGTGACTCCTATGTGAATAAGCGTGTGTGTGTGTGTGTGTGTGTGTGTGTGCGTGTGTGTGTGTGTGCGTGTGTGTGTGTGTGTGTGTGTGTGTGTGTGTGTGTGTGTGTGTGTGTGTGTGTGTGTGTGTGTGTGTGTGTTCGTGTGTGTGTGTGTGTGTGAGAGAGAGAGAGAGAGAGACTCTAGCAAACTTCAATGACAAGCTGTAGAGATGAGTACAGGAGATTTATGACCCTGATCTGAGATCCATGATGGACTGAATGTGGGACTCAAACTCTTTTGATAAACTGCCTTTCTCTCCAGTTTGACGTCAAAGAAGCCGAGAGTGATTTACGGGCACATTCTGTTTCATAACCTTTTTGGTTTTTCTCTGGACTACAAACTATGTAAGCCACAACAAAAAAAAAGATTTTTTTATATCTCACAATGTAACTTAATATCTCGCCATTATAATTTTGTTTCGTGTTGCAACTTCATATCACAACTTTATACACTACCATTTAAAAATTTGGTGTCATAAGATTTTTAAATGTTTTTGAAAAAATTCTCTCATGCTTACCAAAGCTGTTTTTAGTTGATAAAAAAAATACAGAAAAACTTTCTGTATATTTTAATGTGTTTCAAAAAAATAAAAATTTCCTGTGATGGTAAAGCTGAATTTTCAGCACCATTACTCCAGTCTTCCGTGTTGCATGATCTTTCAGAAATCATTCTAATATGCTGATTTGGTGCTCAAACATTTATTATTATTAGAAATGTTGAAAACTGTTTTTTATCTCAAAATATAAATTTAAGTCTTATTTTAAAACTTATCTTATAATTACCTTTTTTACGTTACATTCTGAGGTGGTGCATGTTTTATAACTGTTTTTTTAGTGTCCAAGAAATCAGGTACAGAATAGCCACACATTAATCACATGTGACAATTCTAAACCACTGAAATTTATTGTACAAATTTCACATTTCACCACTCAAATGCACAGACAAATCCAATAGACTTGTAGCTTGTAACTTCCACACAGCGATGATCGTATGGAGAATGTTATTTGTATGGAATGGTTGATTGACAGTTCTAAGCAAGGAGAAGCCTATTTACACTTGTCATAAGAGAGAATTATTAACCATCTATGCCTCGGCCACCAAACTTTGATTCTCACTCTCATTAGCATTATTCAGCAGTTGGTCTATCGGTTTGAGGTGGTAATCCTGTCTGTGGGAGTAATCATCACGGCATGCAAGCCTGAATTTTTGCTTTCAAACAAAAAACAAAGAACACTAAAAAGCAGGGAAATGCCATCTCGCCCCACATCAGGGTGTGTACAATGCCTGGGAAGTATGCCAACACCCTGCGATGTGTTAAGCAATGCCCAAAGGTTAACTGCTGAATAAGTCACCAGACCAATTTGACATGACATCTCCCCCAAGAGGAGTTTTGGAGGGTGCTTGGTAATATACAGTAGCCCCCTCAGATTCCCTCGGACAGTATTATAATGTTCTGATGCCTACGTTTTTTTGTAGTATTTAAAATGATTGATTTTTGTTTGTAGTGTTTTATTTTTATGTCTCTTTTTTTTGTTGCTCATGTTCAGTGTTCATTTTCAGTAATGAGTGGTATGACAATGTTTGATGGCTCTACAGACAGATACCAGCGTACGTATTTGGTGAACTTTACAGAAGAGGCCATGACCTGTTAAGAACAGTAGCAGCAAAATATCCCTGTGAAGTCAAGCTTTTTTTAATGAAGACGCAAGCCTGTGCTTTTGATCTCATTCCTGGAGAGGTTGGAAGCACCCCTTTCTTCAGTCATATATATATATATATATATATATATATATACATATACATATACATATACACACACACACACACAGACACACACACAAGATTTGGAATCACTCCAATGAGACATAATCCCTGTATATTCATTTTTTCTTCTGCCCCTGGGCTCCAATCCCACCTTGTTATTTTGAATCCCCCCAGCTGGGAGAGATTAATGCAACCTGACAATCTTGTCACAATCCTTTCCACCACCTCTGTCACACACACAAGCACCCCCACACACACACTCGTTCTTCTACCCCACGAACTGAAGATCAGAGAATAGAGTGGATGAATCAGTTAGTTAGTAACACAACTCTCTGTTAGGATTGAGTGTCAGCTTTGATGAGAAACAATAGCAATGTCGGTTCTTTGGTTTAATCACCATCATCATTAGAGTTCTCAGAGGCATTATGTTTTGAACACCCTAACCACGCTCAAGGCAAATTCTTAAATTAGTTGTTTAAACGACATAGAGCTGTACCAGCATTCTCTAATAAGCTATCCTAAATTGGATTGGTATAGCAATTCTCTCTGTGAAAATGTGAGGATTTTTGAATCTGTCAGATGTGAAACATCACATGCATTTCTTTGATCAGCCCATAAGAAACCAAATTCAGCCCCCAGTGGTAAAAGATGATCTTCTGGTTTGGCAGCTGAGATCGGCTCTTTTACACCATGCTCTCAAACATGTTTTTCAGTCCCACAGTTTTATTCTTCTCCTTTGTGGCTTTTCGGTCGAGGAAACCTATTTATTCTTGTCTACCGGGGACAATCTCTGTTCTTTTGTAAAAGTGTGTGTGTGCATGCATGGAAGTCATCGTAATACTTGAACCCTCAAAGGCACAAAATTAATTTTATCCCTAAGAGAATTAACTTTATTTTAGATACTGAAGCAGCAATTTTTTAGACTCTACCACGTCTACACCAGATGCTAGCGCCACGATGCAAGTCACTTTGTCACGTCTAGTGTAGACATGGTGTAATACCTACTGTTTTTATTGAATCTTGTTGTTTGAAATGTTTTTTTATGATTCATATGCAGTTATGCAGTATGATACAATAATAACATTGTATGTTTTTATTTTTATAAATAGTGATGCACATGGAAACCAATTTGTGTCTCAATTGTTAGAAATGAAATCATAAATACAAGAAACAGTCACAATTACCTTTTTTTACTCTGAGTTGGAACCAGATAGCAGATATGTACAGATAGCTGATAATTATTTATATATATATATATATATATATATATATATATATATATATATATATATATATAGTGGTGAGCAGGACGAGGCCGAGGGACGTGAGAGAACGGCACGAGGCCGGTGGCGTGAGTGATAATGAGTGACACTTGCGCGACGCACCGGTCTCGTATCTCTCACGGAGGAGCAGCGGCGTAAAGGAGGAGCGACGACAGTGAAGGTCGAGAGAGGAACAGACCTGAACGTGTGTTTTATTTTGTTTGTGTTTTATTACGTGACAGCAGTCATCCGTGAGGGGCTGCTGTCTTTAACTTTTGTTTTTGTATTTGTTTTATTTTATTATTAAAATTGTTAAATGTTCGCCGGTTCCCGCCTCCTTCTTCCCTGAATCTTAAACCTTGTTACACACATATATAATTATATATATTAGATCTGTCAATAGATAATTTTTTTGGTTGCACAGTCTTAAATAGACTGTGAGTAGCACTTCATCTTTTCTAACTTGAGATTTTGTAATGCGATGCACTTACTACCTAAGATGTGGTAGTTATAATAACAGACAGAACACAAAACTCTCAGGAATCTGCCGGTCAAAAGCCTTGTGCCAGAGGCTCCGAACAGATATTTCATCTTAGTGGATTATAATCTTCATTGTGGCCTCTGCATCCTGTGACATTATTGGCAAAATCGGCAAAGTCATGTGACTCTGCCCTCAGGTGTCCATCATAGTTGTCGTGGCGACACAGAGCAGTGTTGTCAATTAGGCCAGTGCTCCAAATGGGGAAAGCGTTTATCCTGCTGTCACATCAACTGCCACTGGAAAGGCCTCCTGCAGGCCTTTCATTTGACTCCCACAGACACTCCTGTGCTGTAACAGAGAGAGCAGGAGGTGATCAGAATAAGATCATTCATTGTTTATTCTCTGCCCTTTTTCCTCTTTCACTGTACTTCCCTTTAGCCTACAGAAAGGGTCCCTTCTCACAGCAAAAGCAGGTCACCAAAAACGTCCAAATTCTCCAAGTTAGTTGTTAGTCGTTGCCTTTTTGCATGATATGCTGTTCACAAGTTTGTTGTCTGGATTTTTTTTATGCTCTTCAAGGCTGTATTTATTTGATCAAAAACAATATATATATATGTAATATATTGAATATATATGTGTGCATAGATTCTGTAGCCATCAAAAGAAAAATTTTTTTTTTTTTTATTAGTTTTCAAAACCACACTCTTCTTACTAATAGACATGATGATCTTCTGTAGTATAATTTTGATGAATACAAGATAAATGCATAGAGCTGTGGTTTAATTGAATGGAATGGATTTTCAGTGCCTTGACTCTTGGGTGCTTAGCTTAAGTAGCCACTCTGTACTTGACCACTGTGGGCCTTGTTTGAACGTGATAGAGAAGCTCTGCATGGCTGACCTGCCGAATTTGAGCTCTCTCAATTGTGAGATTGGATAAGGAATAAATCCATGTGCTTTACACAGAGAGAGTATCAGCGCTCTCCATCTGACTTAGATGGTTGAAGAAATGTTGCTTCTCTGATGCTCTGCATTTGCTTTGGCTTGCTAAAGAGAGGCTTGGGTTAGATTCAGGGAAAAGGATCCACACATCCTCGCCAGGCACAACAGTCAATGTCCTGGGACGGTCTGAAGGACAGATTCAGAGGGAATATCCGCCTATTTATTCTTTCCCCAGCCGCTTTTATCTCCTCCAGCGCAGAGCTTCAGCCCTCTTCTCGCCCTGCTCAACCACCCCTGGACACTCAGATTAAACCCAAACTAATCCCATCCACTCGCACATGATCAGAGGCATTGAAGACTGCCCAACATCTGCCTCAATCTAACCAGAATCCTGTCTTGTGTGTCCTCTGCAAGTGCCCCCGCTGATAAAACCGAATGTGGAGGAATTCATTTTTACTTCAAAAAACATGGTGCTCTCTGAAGACACACCCAACCTGCAGAGGAGGTACAGAGAGGGAAAGACACATGGATAGTTTCTAGGGAATGAAAGGACGCTGAGCTCATATTATTGTCCCATAATCCCTTTATGTTCTCGGATTCCTTGGATTCCAAGAGTGAAATCCCTCCTTCACTCTGTCTTACACAATACATTGTTGTCATAACAGACACATTCACAGTCGTCTTTTACAGCTGAACATTTATCTGCCCTTGTGCTTTTTACTAAACTCAGTATCTTAACCTATATTTAGTGCCAGTATGAAATTAATGTAAATTACAAGGCAGCATTGTGTTGAATTTTCTTTCTTTTTGAATGTTTTAATTGTTTGCTATTGGGAAGCAACATTGGAATCGGCTGATAAAGGCTTAAAATATAATAATTGTCATTATAATCGTCGATATCTCAGTTGTGTGCAAGGAATGCTAGCGATAAGTTCATGTCAGCAGTGTGGTCATTCTTGAGGTGAACTTTTGCATCTATGGTTATTTATATCACTGTTTTGAATTGCCTCGTTGAACTAGAGCATGAGAGTACAGTTGGACATGTCCGGTGTGCGATACTCGTCAACAGTCACTCTCTAGTGTGTGCAGCAGCAACCTCTCCCAGGTCCTAGTGCCTGCCTTTTAATAGGTTTATTTATTTAAGTAAAATACACAAATAACATTACGTTATTTCTGTTTATGAAAAAATAAAGCAGTAATTGATGTCATAAAATCACAAGTCTGTTTTGATTTAATGGTCAGAAGCTATAACCTACACGATAAATGATGATGAAAGTAACTTGAATCGAAGGAGCTTTAAAGGAATTTTTGAATTTTATCTGAGGCTAAAGGTGGCATCCTTTAACTTAAGTCACGCCACCCACACTTCATGTGTTGATGACTCCATCACACTGTAGATTGGCTACATATGTTAAATCCATTAATAAAATGTATAGGTTACATCTGCATCTGTCTGAAGAAGAAAAACCCCAGCAGTAATGGACTTTAATATTCACGCCACCCACACTTCATGTGTTGATGACTCCATCACACTGTTGATTGGCTACATATGTTAAATCCATTAATAAAATGTATAGGTTACATCTACATCTGTCTGAAGAAGAAAAACCCCAGCAGTAATGGACTTTAATATTGTTTATTTTTTTCAAAGCGTTCAATGCACTCTTATTAAAAGTACTTTGTTAACATGTATTTATCTCTAACAAGTAATCTTTTTGTAAAGAGAAATCTAAAACCAAAATGAGATTTTATTTTAACAAATAACTTTTAAATGAATGCATTTGGCAGATGCTTTTATCCACATTGCATTCGACATACACATTTTTCTTGCATACGCTGAGAATCAATACACTATGGGAATACTGAAGAGTGTAATTTTTTAATAATGAAAATCCTCTTATCTTAGTTTTAATACTGTATCCTATCCTAAAATATTCTGTATCAGCTTAATATGCTGAGACACTTATAAGTATATATGGGAAAGACTGATATGAATAATTATCACAGAATAAATATTGAAATGGTTTGAGTTCTTTCCTTTTTTAAAGATTTATTTTCATAGTTTAAAACTGTTATAACCACCTTTACTCTGCAAAGATGGTGCCACCATATTTTTAGATGTCGACAGAAATCAAGATGCACACTAAGGCTTAAAGGCCATGTTGCAGGTTAACCACCACTGTCGATTAATGGGTACATAAATCACTCAAGATATGTATATCATTTTTAAATTGTCTCAAAAATGGTCTTAAAGACCAGTTTTTTACGTTTTTGGTAGTAACGGGTTTTTCTTACGCAATTCGGTGATGACGTCACGTTGGGGAGAAGTGGAGGAAAGGTAGCCTCAGTCCAGTATATGGCGACTGACTGGGATGAGGAAGAGGTGGCAAGAGCCAACATGTATAATGGCCCGCAGCCGTATAATTTCTAACCTGCCAGACGTGAGAGGGCAAATGAGGAATTGCCAAGAACTGATGGCCGTTAAAGCCAATTATATGCATGGTCCGAGGAGAATGAGTGGAGAGTTGGTGAAGTGTCCTGGTGAGTTGCTATCATTTAGCAACGCAGCAATGAGCACTGGAGCTAGTCTACGAGCAGCAGTGCACAATAACGACATTTTTTTTTTTACTGTCATTGAATAGCACCAAGTGAAAAATCTGTCTTTTTATCTAGTGGCAGTGATTATGACGTTAGTTCAGATAAGTACCGGTAACCTTTGTCATAGTGTCGTAGTACTGGTAAACTTTGTCTTTGTCATCTAGAAATAGAAGGCATCATGCTAGCTATATGGGCGTGGTGTGTTCACACTGAACGCGAATTTAATTATTTGCGCGAGTAGATTACATACAAAGTCAATGCAAAGACGCGAATAGACTTTGGGAATAGAATTGGGCGACGCGTTTGCTGCGAACGTCTACCGCGCAAGTTGAAAAATTTGTACTCCAGCGAATGTTCAAGCGTCTAACTAGACGCGTATTTGACGCTCTATTCGCGTTCGGTGTGAACACACCATAATCTCTTCCTCCGGTGAAAATGTTGTTGCAAACATAGCCGCCGGGTGTCTGTCGCTGTGTTTGGCAGGTGCTTGTGTGGGCGGTATAGAGAGAGATAGGCAGACAGCCAGATAGCATAACGTTAGCATAGATAGCTAGCAGCTAGATAGATTAATAGATAGAAATATATAGTAGGTAGATTGACAACGTAGAGTTGGTCGCACGTCAGAGGCGCCCGCGCCATTGAATGTGCAATTGCCGCATATACTAGCCTATCTATCTATCTATATATATATATATATATATATATATATATATATATATATATATATATCTGTCTGTCTATCTATATATCTAGTCTATATATATATATATATATATATATATCTATGTATTTATCTATTGATCTATAATCTGCACTATCTGAATACCTCGTCTACTACTCGTCTCTCTAGTCACTCTCAATGCTCTCAAGGCGGTCTTTGGTAAATTCTCTCCCCAAGGTGACGTAATGCAATGCATTGTGGGGGAAAGGAGAATCATTGCAAGCCGCTGTAAGATAGTACCTACTTTTTCGAATTATATCCCGTTTTGTGATACCCAACTACGTAAAATACAATGGATAAGTGTTTAAATGTTTATTACCAACAAGCAAATTGCACAAATTCGTTGAAAATTTAACCCTGCAACATGGCCTTTAAATGCTTTGACTCCTGCAAGCATTGCACTTCCGAAAAATGCAAATGTAGTTTGAAGTTCTATCTTGTGCTGTATTTTCAGAACAGGACAAGCTGTACATATATCTGTGCATTAAACTCAGTGGGTTTGGGCCTATTATCACCTTGGAGCATTCAGCTTAAACAGCTCCAACAATTTATAAACAAGCATCACATGTGGTTTTCACTGTGGCGTCTGGCGCTGAGAGCGAGAGATGGTAGGGTATGCTTGGCAGAACACACCTCTCATTTCCTTTGTTAGCTTACGCAAAACAAACCATAGGTCTTTTGTCTGTGTTTTTAGACTGTAATTATTCGATAGGACTCAAAGAGTTTAAAAAGTCTCAGTCCTCTCATTAAGATCATAAAAAAACTGTTTTAAAAAAGTTTTAAAGGCTCAGATAGCACTGTTTTATATGTTGTGCTTTTTATGCTTGTTTTTCTCCCCTTAAAGCAGAATGCATTACAGCATGTTACATCTGTAATCACAGTTATTATAGCCTTTAAACCTTTTTAGCAAGGCCTATACCGAAACATCACTTTTCACGTTGTAGTAATTTGACAGTGTTTTCCCAGTGGAATTGCAGGTACGAGACAGGCAGGCGTTCAAGAGTGTCTGTGGTCTAAGTAAATAGCCTTTTGCTTTGCTAGCACCATTGCTTGGTGAATTAGTAAACACAGGGAGCCAAGCCAAGACCACAAGAGCCCTCCATCTGATAAGAGCCGTGTAATGATTTTCAAATGGGAATTTTCCCTTCCACATTATTTGAGAGGCCATTTTCATCTGGTTATACACTCATATTATTCCACACACACAGTGTGTGCTTAAAAAATATGATTTCTCTGACTTTATTTACTTTATTTACTTGACAAATTAATAAATAAATATCAATGAAGGAATCAAAGGTCCTTTATTGGCAACACTTTATTTCGATAGTCCACTTTAGACATTCAACTAACTATAAGTAACTTTGCAGCTACATGTCAACTAACTGTTATTAGAGTATTAGTAGACTGTCTGCTTAATATCTGCTAACACTTTATTTTGTTGATCCCCCAACAGATATTCTACTGACTAAAAGTAACTTAGCAACTACAAGTCAACTTGTTCTCCCAACCCGAACCCTAACACCTAACCATAACCTAACAGTATACAACAGTCTACTCTAATGAGAGTTAGTTGACATGTAGTTGAAAAGTTACTTATAGTTAGTAGAATGTCTAAAGTGACTTTCGAAATAAAGTGTAACGCCTTTATGTAAATGTTTTTATATATGCTCCTATTATTTGATATTATATATATTTTTATTATATAATTTTCAAAAAGGGTAATGAAACAACCAATCCACATTTCTTGTGTTCTTTACTAACTGTCTACACTTCACCTAATAGGCCTGTAGGTGGCATGTAGACTTCATTTAACCAACAACGATAGCTTCGTCAAACAGAAAATCCAGTGGCGTGCACAGGTTTTGAGCCCCTGCACCTTTAATCGTAAATGCGAAAGTGCCCTTTTCAGTCGTATTGCGGTGCCCGGCGGACCGTTATAATTAAAAATATAACAACAATTTAAGGGAACTTAAAACAATCTTCACATAAACCCATTATAATAAATGTCATATTTCCCTGTGCCCTTTAATACTGCATAAATTATAAATTAAATATAGATTAATCCATATTAAAGCTACAAAAATGATTCAGTCAAGAACAGGGAGTGATTTTCTGTTTCTTCGTCCTTTGATTAACATTAATGACAGACAGCAGCAGGTTTATAGAGGGAATGCATTTATGTCACTTTCCCGCCACTAAAGGTTGGACTCGAAGTGTTCCTTACAACTTTCCAGTGATGCACAGAGATTGAAATGCAGCCAGCACTCCTGACTTGTTTCCTGACTTGTATATGTGCCTGATTTCGACGCCGGATTCCTCTCATCTCGTGCAGCAGAAGTGGAAGTGGTCAAGTCAAACATGCTGAATCTGTAACTGCAACTGCATGAGAGGAAAATAAACGAGCTGCAAGTTTCCCGCTGACATGTTGCAAGCTCGTCATGCGCATACCCTCTGTTAGGCTGCTGTCACTTTAAGACCCGCCGCACATGACGTGGATCTGACTCGCATTCCATTTTCAAAACTCTTTACATTCATTTAAGTTTTCATAACTCATTTAGTACTGTACTTATGAGGATACTCAACAAAATGTGAATTTAGCATAATTTTATGTTTTTGTCCATTCAAGCGTGAAAGAAAACTTGTCTCTCTTTTGTTCAATGCGGTACTGGTGAAATTCAGTAAACTGATGTTGCTGCTCTTGAATAGTTCAAAAGCATTTGCATGAATAAGAGCATGATCATATAGCCTAATGTAAATCTAGCCAAAACATTTTTTTTACATTTTGACAGCCCTGTTTGTAATTAATCGAGAGAAGCAGATATCGTTATTGCGTTTAAAATATGATTAATTGTGCAGCCCTACTATGAATGCACATATAAATACTGTAAATAAATAAATCTAGAGTTCCTATATTAGACATTCTTCTATGTATTAATTTGTTATTTCCTGTAGTTCAATTAGAAGCAGGCCGTCTAAATAAGCATAAACTCTACTAGAATTTCTCAGTTTGAGGTGGACAGAAATGTCCTCTTCTGGCAGACATGTTTGCCATGGCATGAAAAGAAGTACTCTACCCACTAGTGTGGCAGCGTGCTTGGTTTTTGTGATATTATTAGATATTATTTGATCTTTTTGCTGGCACGGAAGGTAGTCATATTTTGTCTGAAAATGACCACTGATATCCATTTTCCTTGAGCAGAAGTCTTTCACATTCTCTCCCGTCTTCAGAAAGAAGCATATGTCATCCTTTCATGCTCAGAAGCAGGACTGGGTCTTTGGGGCAGTGCCATAGACATTTGGGTCACGGCCCGAGTCCCCCTCCCTTGTTCTGAAGGGCTGACTGTGGAAAATCCCTGCTAAATACACAGCAGCTGAAGTCCACTGAGAGGATTCGGCTCTGACTCAAACTCTATTGCCAGCATGTTCGTCATGTCACCACGTCAGCTGATAACCCATACCGCAGCACATGGACATGGACTGATCACTCTTCGGTTGATGTGAAACAGAAGGGTGTGTTGGTGATTGTGTTTGTTTGTCCTTTGTTTAGTGGTGTTTGTTTCTTGCTTTGATTTGGGCATGATTTGTTTGCCAGTGTAGTTTGCTAAGAAGTCAGAAACAGACTTAACCAACATAACAAAGATAAAATCAAATTATTGAAACATGTTTAAAACCTGCCAGCATACGGCATTTAGTAATATATTTAAATTCACTATAAAGTCTAAGATTGTTGTCTAGTGGTTTATTATATATTATATTGTATTGTATTATATTATATTATGTTATATGTTATGTTATGTTATGTTATGTGAATAATTGATTGATCAAATATTAAACATTTAAAATTTGTTAATATAGATAATTTTAAAATATAGGTATTTAGTTATATTTGTCTTTAAAACTAATTTAAGCTTTTAAGCATATGCTGTTACATCAAATGTTTTTTTTTTAAATCATAAATTCAGTCAAGTGTATCCAACCTTGTTTATTGCATTTTTTCAAAAACTTTTTTTGCTTTCAATACTTTTAATGTATTTGTTTGTTTGTGCATTTATACTGCTTACAGTGCTACTTCAATCAAGCTAGATACCGTGATGCATTGTGATGTATTGAATTGGGACATCACGATGTGTATCATATTGTGAGATTTGTGATACCCTAGCTTAACAGAGAGAATCAGGAGACTATTGAATGTGAATCTGGTGTGCGTGTCCAAGTTTATTTTGAGTTGTAGGAGTTTGTGCTGGTTGGTGTCCTGTGATGCTGGGCTCTCGGGTCCATTTCAGACGAGTGCCAGGACTCACTGCCATCTGTTCACACATCTCCTACCAGCCTCAGTTCCCTGCTAAAACTCAGACTCTTGCTTAAACTCTCATTTAGAGCACATTAGTGTAGAATATCACATTTGAACATTTGTTTATTTGTGTGTTTTCCCTCATCAGGTTTATTTAAAATCACTTCTGCATAAGGTTGATTCAGAGCCGCTTGATATACAGCACTGGCTCTTTCCATTTTGTCACTGTAATCATCTGTTCTGTTTGTGATGTGTGCAGCCATGGTGTTGTGATCTTCATCTTCTTCTCTCCACTCCTCTTTCTGTCTTCTACCTTTCATATCCTTTACTAATTCTTGCAATCATATTCTTTTCTTTCTTTATTTTTTCCTGCTACTTTTTTTCTTGTCTCATCCCATCTTGCCTCTTCTTGTCCATTATTTTGTCTTCTCCTCTTGTTTGTTTCTACATATCTTCTAGTTTTGTCTCATCTTATCTCTCCTCTCAAGAGTCATGTTCTTGTGGACAGGTGAATTTGCCATGTTTGGAAACCCTGCACACATTACAGCTGATGTAGGGACAATGCTAGTGTACAGTATCTTCACCTCAGATAAGCAACTGTATAACATTAGCGAACAATCTACGATTCTCTCTTTCTGTCGCTGCTATTGTGAGGTGATGGACAGTATTGTGCTGATTTGGCGAGGTGATGGGTGTTGCGTCTTGACTCTGATCTGATGCTCGTCATACACACCGCAGCACTGAGATGAGGGAAAAATCTATATTTTGAGACAACATAGCGAGAGCTGTTGACCTGACCTGAGAGAGAGATGAAGAAAGAGAGACAAGAGCAATGAAAGTGACTGAGTACAAGGATGAAGCACCACACTAGAAACAACATACAGGGAAGAAAAAGCCACAGCTTTGATGGATGAGTCACACATCGTCCCTGCAGGTGTTGTTGAAGCTCCATGAATATTTAGACACATTAGCAGATGAACACAAGAGCAATACGCCTAACAGCCTAACACATAGACTAATTTATCTGTATTGATCCCTCAATCATCTGTCCGCCTGCCTGGACTGATTCTACTTGTTGCAAGATAGAAAACTGATGGAATATGGGTGGTAGAATGTAAGATGCAATGCATTATAGTCTGTCGTGATGTCATTAATACAGATTATCAGCAGTAAGAGACATACCTTGATTATATACAGTATTTGTGCAGATATTCACAGGCCCAGATGAATTCTCTGCTCTGATTTAGGATGAAAATTGTGTCAATTGGATTTAAAAATATGATATCAGTGCTATTCATTTTGTAAGTAGCTGAAAAAAAGATAAAATTAGCCATAATTTTTAATGAACATTCATGAGCCATTTCAATTCTGCAGGAATGTGCTGAGTTTTGAAGCCACAGATTCTGTGGGTCTGTGTTTAAGGAAGTTTAGCTTGTACATTTTGGCTTGTATAAAAGCATTATGTGACAATAGTGCTACTACAGACTGTCTGTTTGTGCATAAAGAGCCTGTACATCTTTTATTAAAGCTCATCGTCATCTGTGGGTGCCAGTTGTCTGAACTGACAGTTGTCATTACAGTGATGTTTGAATTAATTATTTTGTTTTCTGAAGGTTTTTGAAACTTAAAATCAATGTAATTTATGACTGGCTGCGTGAATTACATCGGTAATTATTGAAATAATAATCAAGTAATGATGTAGTTTCTAAAAAGGTTTTTAGTATGCCATTTAGGGATGGGACGATTACCGGTTTCGCTATAAACCACGATAAAATGTACTGACGGTTAGTAATATCGTTTAAAATTCAATTATCATTAAAACCGTGTTTGATTATCGCAATTTTAATAACTCACTATAAATCCTGTCCAGCCAGCAACAGTCTGACGCAGGCGCGCAATGTTGGGATTTTTCTTTTTATTCGAGAAGGAATGGCGGAAGGCGGTGACCGTGTTCGGGAGATTTTTCAGCCTTTTAAGAGGACCAAATCTGAGGTGTGGTCATATTTTGGCATTTACAAAAATCCTGAGGGAAACTTAATCGAGGATGGTCACTCTGTCTGCAGAACATGCACAAAAAAAGTTGCAGTGATGGGGTAAACACTTCAAATCTGCCGAGTCATCCTGTGTGACCATCACACACTGTTGTATAGCGAACGCAAGGCAAGTTAACTTTGATCTCAATACTAAAACTAAGTCTGTGAAATAATTGGGCACAAAATTTTGTTTTGAGTTGAAATATTTTATCTCATGAATTCGTGATATGAAATTTTCATACCGTCCCATCCCTAATGCCATTGAATGCTATCCAGAATATGAAATCAAATGGAGAAGCTTCAGAGGGGGGGGGGAAACCATCATGACAAAAGCTGTACAGTATTGTTTTTATTAAAGACAAAAACAAAACAATACTGAGCATATATATATATATATATATATATATATATATATATATATATATATGTATGTTATCGAACATTTATCGAACTGTTGATATCGTTTTATCGAGAAAAATTATATCGTGATAATTATCGTTTTATCGCCCAGCCCTATATATATATATAATTTTTCTCGATAAAACGATATCAAGAGTTCGATAAATGTTAGATAATGTTTAGCGCCAAAAGCGGAACAAAACTCATTTGAACCGCGCGCCACACGGACCATTTATCCGCTCGGCTCAAAGTCCAAACGGCAGCGCAAGGTAAGCTCACTAGAGCAAACGCGTTTACTCTGATCATCTCGCTCACGAGATCCAGTGAGTAGCGCTTGAATTCAGCGAAGGCACAAATGTCGTTGTGATTTAAACCAGTTTAAACGCAGATGAAAGAGCGCTGACAAACAGGAGAAACACTGTGCGCAACGATACAGTCAGAATCTGAATTGATACTGAATTCATTTACCATGGATTTACTGTAACGTTAGCCTAGTAAGTTAAAATTAACTGCTCCATGAAGGGTTAGATATACATATTGAATTGTATTATATTATTAATGTAGACAATATATTAAAGGACTAATGGAATATAATTACAGTATTTAATAATGTATTTATGCTATTGTTTTTCATACATACCATAGAAACCATAAAGTTACATTTTGCCATGCTATTGAGGTGCTATAGGCTATGCCTGGTTTTATCTGTGGTTGGTTATCATGATTTAAATATATGATACTGGATGACCAATGGTTAATTTTAATAAAACTTAAAAAGTCAGAATATATATATATATATATTTTTTAGCAGATGTTACTGTTTTTTGTTTATGAACATAAATTTAACATAGTAGTATTAGCTTGAGTTAGGATGCAGATTAGGAACAGCTAGTGTCACCATGGCAGCAGGCAAGGCTAGCGGAAAAAACGCCCATAAGCATGTAATGAGGCGACAAAGCACCATCTTCACTTTTGCATATGCACATGTGCTTTCCTGTTTGTTAGTGTGTGGCTTCTGCATTACACACTCGAGACCCTCTAGCACACCATCTGGAAGCCTCTAGAAGGGCCACCAATAAGCCCACTCATATGTGACTCATGACTGGCATTAAATCAGTGTAAATACCGCACACATTTGACCCTGTTACACGGCACTAATGCAGCTGGGGAGAGGAGGGGCCTTCACAGATCTGTGAAAAGCGCTTCACGTCTATGATTTAATCAGGGCGTTTCATGCAACATGTCCTTTAATGTCGTCCGTAGTGGGGTAGCTACTGTGCTATCTGTGCTATGAAGCTGCGCCACCAAAGCCCATCATAAAAATAAAAAAAAACGAAACACTTTTGTGTAAAAAGTTTATTACTGGAATCTAGGGTTGGGCGGTATTTCGGTAATATTGTATACCGCGGGGTCTTAAAATAGCAACGGTATCAGTTTCAATACCGTCATTACCGGCACTTATATATAATAAATAAATATAATTTATTCAATGCCTAAAAATGCTTATGTAGTTGTCATCAAGTGACAGTGTGGAGGAGAGAGAGAGAGAGAAGGGAGAGGCGGTAAATACTGACTAGGCAATTTGTAAATGTTGCAATAAAAAAGGTGACCGCGAGAGATGGAAACATCTCTAACCTAATGTCGCATCTCCGAAACAACCACCCACTCTGTGCTGCGAGGATGCATTTTGCCCCGAGTTCATTAAATAAGCGCATTCGTTTATATTTGTTAAAATATTATAATGTTTTTTTTTACGTTAATAATGAAAACTGAACAGCACGAGTAAGATGGGATGCATCGGGAGTCAGACATTGACCACTTAATTAAGTTTAATTTTGTAAAAGGCCTTTCTTTAAAGTGAATTTCGTTTTGTATAAAATGTATCATAATTTTAAAAAAAAATTTTATCAACCAATAATAAATAAGAATCAAATATAGCAGACAACATAATCATGACATGATCGTGCGCTGGCGCGCCGCGGTCACTTGCATTGAAATCTCATCATAAATTAACCGAAACTCAGTGTATGTCTCACAGACATGACAGATATCTAAATAAAGCTTGAAATTTCATTAAACGAAACAATTCAAAACGAAAAGAAATAGGCCACTCTCTGATTATTTAATCCATGATGTGCATTTCTCTCTATGCGCGTTCATACGGAAATGGCGATCATCAAATTAAACGAAACTATTGAAAAACGAAAAAAAATCGGCTAGCCTACTCTCTGTTTATTTAATCCATGATGTGCATTTCTCTCTATCGTTCACTATGGAGATGGCGATTCGTCAATTTCTTTAAACGAAACAATTCAAAAGGAAAAGAAATATAGGCAGCATACTCTCTGATTAATCCAGGATGTGCATTTCTCTCTATAGGCGCGTTCACCAAGGAGATATCAATCGTCAATTTCTTTAAACGAAACGATTCAAAACGAAAAGAAAAAGGCTAGCCTATACCTTCTGATTATGTAATCCATGATTTGCATTTCTCTCTATATATGCGCGTCCACTAGGAGATGGCGATCGTCAACTTAATCTTTGCAGCACTGACAGAAAAGTTGTATTAATAAAAATCAATGGACGCGTTTCACCGGATTTACAAATGCACTTCTTGCTTGTTGCTTGTTAATTTAATTTAAATGAATTAATAAAATGAATACAATTGTCATAATTAAAATAATTAAATATTATTAATTGTCCCATTTTTGCTGATTTATAAATGGTATTTATATCTACCACCCCCTCAGCA
Organism: Siphateles boraxobius; assembly: GCF_051911475.1. Lineage (NCBI taxonomy): Eukaryota > Metazoa > Chordata > Actinopteri > Cypriniformes > Leuciscidae > Siphateles > Siphateles boraxobius. Next base: position 3,273,782 of record NW_027508788.1, read on the forward strand.
CCTGGGTTAAACAATTATTTGGCGCCACCATATTATAACGTCCCACGTATTAAAAATAGTCGAGTCTAAATAGGGCTCCGGCTCATATTACATTTAATGCCGTCAACAGGGATCAGACACAACGTGCACGGGTTGGCCTTGATTTTTTTTGTGTGTTTTTTATGCCCGATCTGGTATTCAGTTTCTGAACGGTGTAGGCACAAGCCAACAGTTTGGTGACGCTGTCTGAGCCTTATGTCATAATTTTTAATTAGTCACGGTAATACCGTATACCCCGGTAAAATAGGGAGGAGGTTTGACGGTATCAAAATTTGGATACCGCCCAAGCCTACTGGAATCGCTATTTGTTTACAACAATTAAGCCCAAAATATACTGCGGCCGTCCGCTTTTCGTGACAGTCCGTGCACTGTCCATGTGACATAATTTTGCAGCCCAATTTTTCTGTTTACATGGATGGTGCGTGTACAACAGCATATGTGCGAGTAACTTGAGTGCTTGAAAGCAAAGTCCACTAGATAGTGCACATGCACCGAACTCTTCTTTCCGCGCTCGTAGCCAAAGGAGTATACTTTGAAAGAATTGTGCACTCAACTGTGCGTAAGACGGAGCGGAACATTATACCCAGCCCTTTAAGTATTACACTTTTGCTAACTTGTCTTGCAGAATTTATACTACAAAATTAATGCTACAATGCTTTGATTTTTTATTTTTATTTTTTATTGTATCTTGGGGAACAAACTCCTACTGTACTAAAGTACAGTTCATTGCTGTCAATGCAAACTTTTTTTTTTTTTTTGCTTTTCGTTATGGTTCTCCCACCACAAAAATTTTTTTTGTTAAAATGACTTGTCTATGTACATTTCTTTATTTTAAAATATGGAGCAGCTATGGTGAAATAGATTGTTTGCGAGGCATATAATTGAGCTTTTTCTGAAAAAAAAAAGTTATAAAAAAAAAACACCTGATCATTCTAGCAAAAAGATAACAATTGTGGTGCCGTGTTTTGCATCTTTCAGAAGATGTTAAAATCTAGTTATGATTTTGCTGTAATTTACATTAATTGAAGTTTCTTTGGCTAACCCAAACCTTCTCTTGTTCCACAGGTGATCTCTGCGCTGTCCAGAATCTCCCACAACAGCATTGCACAGATCAAAGGCATCAGGTAATTCATTTCCTCCACATGCTAATTGTGTTTCCTTTCAGTAGTGGTGTGTCTCGAGTCTTGAGGGATATTTCACAGCGCTCTCTTGAGCTGCACCTTTTATGTGGCTGCATTCAGTGGGCCTGCAGGTAGAAGCAGTTGGCACAGAACACCACATATGTGCGAAACCTGTGGGCCAAAACCTCATAAAGTGTGTGGTTGTCGCTTCCCTCAGGTGTTTTAGCGGGGTGGAACCTGCCTCCCTCCTTTATAGGTGACTGGGATCACTTCCTGTCTCATTATTTGGCCAGTCTGTTCACCCTGCAAATAAAGCCTTTTATCCGACGGGGTAATGAGCTGATGGAGCAGGCCATTAGGCGTTTTGCCAGAGTGGGGCGGAGGCGATCAAGGTCTACCGTTAGTCAGTAAAGCGTAGCAGACTGAGGGGTGACTAAATCACTTCCGGTCTTCACCAGGCACGCTGCTGCACAGGGATGGCCAAAATACTGCCCATTGATTTGTCAAAAGTCACGACTGAATCTTTTGGATTGGAAAAATGTAATGATTCTCCATTGTAAAAGTTGTCTGAAGTAATTAGAGGAAAGATTTAAGACGGATTGTGGCGGCAGATAAATCTACTGTGACTAATGCAAGTCAAATTTGCACCCTGAGCAAGTATTTTACACTTGAAGTTTTAAGTGCGCTGGATTTTGGCAGTTATAGTCGCATAATTTCCTGGCTGTATACAGCAAGCAATGAAAGGCAGCTTTGTTTTCATCGATACCACAACGTGTGTCACAGCTTTGAGGGCGGAAACAGCATGTGCTTTAGTTGTTAGGCCGACGGTAACCCACATTTCTTTAAAAAGACCTTTATTTTAGTCTGTTTTACAGTTTTGTGCCGTAGAATTAAGGATGAATAAAATTTGCTGTCTGTTTTATTTCCCCTTCAAGCATCTCAAAAAGCGAGAAATGTCTCTGTCTTGTTTGGAACATTCCTCGTACACCCTTTTGTAATTGGTTTAAAGCTGCATGCAGATGTTTTTCCCAACAGGGCTTGAAATTCAGCCACATTCTCGCATGCAAAATACTAATCAATATTCAAAAGACGGGATTTATCTTAGCACAGTTTGGTTGCATTGTTTTATTTAAGGGCTCCAATTATTCCCTTTTACAAAGTCTTGATTTTGTTTATGGGGTGTACTAGAATATGTTTTCATGCTTTATTGAATTTATTTTTATTTATGAAAAATTCATTATTTTTCCCATATTTTACATTATTACTGCTTCTCTCTCCCCAATCTGGTTGAAATGCATAATTTTCGATGAAGCCCCTCCTTCCGAAATACGAAATGTGCTGTGATTGGTTAGCTGGCCCAGTGTTTTGTGATTGGCAACACTTAGTGCGTGTTTGGGAAATGTCCCACCTGTCCATAACCACAAGTTCTTCTCTTGTATAAATAAAAATAAGGATGTAATTCTCACTGTTTTTATTTTATGTAACCATCTTTTGTCATACGATGTCCTGTCATTTCGTTGTAATCTTTAACCCTCTAGGGTCGGCGGTATCGCCGGCGGTACCAGCTCACTTTTTTCCTTATCAGTGCAAAAGAGACTCAAATTACTCTGTTGATTTTGATCTTACATATAAGTGCTGTACATCATTACATATTTTTTTTATGGGTACTCACAATAAAAACAAAGTGTTGTGCTTTTCGTCAAATAAAGAAAAATAAACATGATGCGCGTTTTACCTTCTCTCGTCAGTGAGGTCCATTCTGAAACGCGTCCGAAAAATGAACTGTAACTCTGTCAATACTTGACACAGAGATACGAGAGATTTCTCTTTATGAAGCTGAAATTCTCTTCTTTTAAATGCACATTAAAGGCACATTAATGCGTAATGAGGTATAATGAGCTGGAAAGAAAAATACTGACATCTCTCTCTTTTCATACAGATTACATAAACTGAGAATATTAGTTTTTTTTATATAAATTACTTCATTTAAAAGAAGAGAATTTCAGCTTCATAAAGAGAAATCTCTCGTATCTCTGTGACAAGTATTGACGGAGTTACAGTTCATTTTTCGGACGCGTTTCAGAATGGACCTCACTGACGAGAGAAGCTAAAACGCGCATCATGTTTATTTTTCTTTATTTGACGAAAAGCACAACACTTTGTTTTTATTGTGAGTACCCACAAAAAAATAGACACTTAACAGGATGTAATGATGTACAGCACTTATATGTAAGATCAAAATCAACAGAGTAATTTGAGTCTCTTTTGCACTGATAAGGAAAAAAGTGAGCTGGTATCGCCGCTTTGTTTACTACAGTTATACAGCGCGTGTCTGTGCCGTTCATTCACTCTCGCATCTACATTAATGTCTGTATAAGCAACAAACTGCAAATTAACATGTATATGCTAATATTTCATACACAATATGTTACAGACTAAATATGAATGTTTAGACAAGATTTTGTGATTAGTTTTGGATAGATTATAAAGTGTTGACTGTAAAAAAAGACTACTGTCACATTAAATAGGTAAGCTTTTGTTCACCAATTTCTGCTCATGTTAAATATACTATATGATGTTTTGTCAAAAATAAAGTAGGTATATTGAATTATCAACTAAGATGTTATTATAGTGTTTGTTCCAATATTCAAAATAATGAATCCTTACCTTTTTTAATACGTATGCTAAAATGTATACTTTTTACAAATACAGAATACACTTGAAATATTGTTAAAATTGTAATTGTTGTTGTAATTGTAGCCTTTTGTAATTGGTTACAATTTCTAATTGTAAAATATGTATATATAGATAATTTCTTTTGTCCTTGCGTTCTTTGGGACCCTGTGACACTCCTGTGTGAAAGGGCTAATTAATATGTGGCTCATTATGTATGCGGCACATTATCCGGCCTTTGTCTTCTCAGGTGTGAACACGCCTCCACGCATATTGCCTTTCCAAACAAAAGGTGTCTTATAAAATTTAAATCAATGTATTGTTTTGTGTAAATGATTAGGCAGGATGATTTTCAGATCATCTTGAAGCAAAAACTCTAGGCAACAATGTCCATTAGTCAAAAGTCTTGTAGACACATATTTAGTATGTGTTTTGTGGCCTTATTTCAGAGACTTTAAGTTTTAGTTTTTTCAATAACCATGCATAAACAATATTCTCTCAAAAATACAAACATGTACATACATGTTGCTCACATATTACGGTAGCCCCGTTTGTGCTATATAGAGTGAATTTACACCTTTGCCATCAACATGTTTATAAATAACTGAAAAAGCACAAGTGTCAGAGCATGTCAGAACACCTCCAGGACCCAGAAAACCCCTCAGACCCCTGAGGGTTAATAAATATACCGTTCTGATTTCACACATTTGATCCATGGTATTGCTTGGAAACACAACATCTTTATGGATAAACCATAGATTTGAGCTTTAGGCAACTACATTATCGACTGAAAAACTATTAAAACTACATTTCGTGACATAATAACAGTAGTATTTTGAAATTTCTAATTATATAATGGCCAAATACAACCAGAAACAAATGTTCAGTCTTGCTTGTGAAAGGTAATTCCTCGAGACCTGTTTTCAATTGTGTGGCGTTTTTTACAGCCCCAAGCAGCACACGAAACACATTTTTCTCAAGTCCCGGTATGAAAGTTATGGCAAAGTTGCCCTCCTCAATATGGCGGCACCGTTGACGTACGCTCCAGTGGGCAATTGGGCGTCTATGTATTTATCATGTCTATGATAAAAACGAGCCAGACAATACACTTTTTCCCGCAGATTTTTACTGTGGAAGAAATGGCAAAAACATGAAGTGCTGCATGCATATATGTGAGGGAAATGGGTCATTCCCATCAAAGACATAAGTTGGGAGAAATTTATTAAATCTGTGTTTCTGTGGAAAGACCTTGAATGCAGAGAAAGTCTTATTGCAGAAGTGGCAGTACAGGCATACAAGTTACAAAGCCAGAAACCTACAAACCAGTTAGTCATACCAGCTAACATTGGCTACCACAGGGAGTGCTACAGCCATTTCACAAATATCACGAAGTTAGAACGAGCACAAAGGAGAAGAGAGAAGGCAGTATTAGTTGAAGAAACTGCAAATGAAGGTTGGTATTGTATTGTATAGACAGGAGGTGCAGTAAAAGACATACAGTGCAGTATTACATTGTATAGACAGGTGGCGCAGTATTATATTGTATGGATAGGTGGCGCAGTAGTATAAGACATTCGGTACAGTAGTATACATTTAAGAAAGTAGTATGTTTTACAGTAATATAAATTAAATATAAATGTGCAATGTATTAGCAGTAGGCTTATAAGAGTATAATAGGGATGAGTCTCCATATCCAAGATAGGGACTTGGTGGCTAGTGAAGCACGGTATCACTTAACCTGCTATCGAGATTATACCCGGTACCTGACCACACAAAAAAATTAGAGAACAGAAACAAACATATATGGAAATGGATACAAGCACTTCTGCAAAACAGTCATTGAGGAGAGACGTTTTTAAAACACCGCGAAGTGCTTCGACTGTCAAAGCCGAATTTGCTATTCAAAAAAACAGAAGAAACAGAGGGAGTGAACATTTAGAATTAAAATGAAGGATGCATTAATATACTAGTAATGTCGTAGTTTTGGTTCAGAGCTGTGAACTAACGTTAGACATGCTAGCTACTGCTAGTTAGCCATCTGAAACTACCCTAGTTAAAACGACACTAATGAGACGCTTACATACGTTTGAACAACACAGTGTACAAAACAAAAATTTTTGATAGATATCATATTCTAATTAAATGAAAATTTACAATCACAAAAACAATGTCCTTGGCGATAGTCACTGTGCTGCCGCCGCAGATGCTGCTCGCGTCTGACAGCTGAATCATCGGTGTAACAGCTGTTCTAAATAAGCTACATCTGATTGGTTAATAATAATCCTATGTCAGTATCTTGCCACGCTATTGGCTTGACTGATATAGTAGGCAACTGCGTTTGCCTGCATATTTACAGTCGTGCATTATGATTTCGGGGGAAAATGTGCAATAAATGGCAACTCTTTTCCTATCGTTGAGAATAAAACAACCGTCCCAACTTTACAAATTCAGGTCCTCCCTCCATGGGGATCATCCATTTCGAAAAGTAAAGCAGATACGGGCCCTCGGCCCACCGTCTATATCAGTGCAAAAGAGACTCAAAATACTCTGTTGATTTTGATCTTACATTTAAGTGTTATACATTATTCTCAGTTTATGTAATCTGTATGAAAAGAGAGCAATGTCAGTCTTTTTCTTTTCAAGCTCATTATAGCTCATTAAAGGGATAGTTCGGCCAAAAATGATATTTAACCCATGCATTACTCACCCTCAAGCCGTTCGAGATGCATATGTCAATCTTGTTTCAGAAGAACACATTTTCAGTTATTTTAGAAAATGTCTTAGACCCTTCAGTGGATATAATGTGAAGCAATAGGGTCCACCTCCTTCAAGTCCCAAAATGTGCATACATCCTTCACAAAAGTAATCCATCCGGCTCCAGGGGGATAAACAAAGGCCTTCTGGGGGTAATCCGTGCGGTTTTCTGGTAAAAATATACATATTTAAAACTTAATAAATGAAAATATCTAACTTCCGGCAACGATCGACGTGCATTCACGGGTGATGGAAGTCGGCGTACGAGGTATGACGTAGCGTAGGAACCTTCGTGACGTAGAACAAACGCGCCAGCGCAGCCAGAGAGCAGAGCAAAACAGTTTTGTTCTGCTCTGCTCTCTGGCTGCGCAGGCGCATTCCTACGCTACGTCCTACCTCGTACGCCGACTTCCATCACCCGTGAACGCGCGTCGATCGTTGCCGGAAGTCACATATTTTCATTTATTAAAACTTCCCCCTGGAGCCAGATTTTTGTGTTTTGTGGCCTTATTTCACAAACTTTAATTTTTTGTTTTTTCAATAACCATGCATAAACAATATTCTCTCAAAAATACTAACATGTACATACATGTTGCTCTCATATTATGGTGCCCTGTTTGTGCTAAATAGTGTAATGACAGCTTTGCCATTTAATATGTTTATAAGGAACTGAAAAAAGCACAAATGTCAGGGCATGTCAAAACATCTCAATGACCACAAAAACACCTTAGACGCCAGAGGGTTAACGAACAAGAGGATCATGCTGAGCGGATTTTAAGCACGGATTTCACAGGATGTTTCAGAGTGGTGTGTTTTTTGTATTTTTCTTATAGGTATGATGTTATCCAGCATTTAATCATATTTGTTGGAAAACTATGATAATACAAACAGTAATCGATTACAAAATCATGGCTACTTTTCCTAATGGTGCGTTCACACCAAACGTGAATAGAGTGTCTGGTGCGAGTGATTTCAATGTTAAGTCAATGTAAAGATGCGTTTACGCGCGTCTAGAGGTCCTGCAACGCGAATGAGGTGTTAAGCGTAGGAGACGCGAATTCGCCTCATTCGCGCAATTTGGTGAAATAAAATATCTCCCTTTGGAGAGGACTTGAGCTTTGTAAACTTGCAGATCTTTTTTATGCTCAAACAGCAATATTACACAATAATTAAAGTTGAAAAAGTGAAAAAGCAAAATAGGACCCCTTTAAAGAAAGACCTGAGAGAGACACCTCCATAGCATCTTTTTGCTCTTTGACTTCTTTGGTTAATGGTTATTCTGAATGTGTGTCATTTAATTTGCCATCACAAGATACAGAGTACCGCTTCATGGAGGGACACTGTGACATTACTCACAATGAAAATCTTGTTTATATAGCTGTTTTTTCAGCTGTGATCACATCGTCTTCCTTTGAGCTTTCCTGCCTACACAAGTTCCAACCGGCGAACAAAATAGAAATGTGTTACTCTGTATTTATTGTTCAAGTGTACTTTGTTTGCTATTATACAGCTAGACTATTTTAAGTTACTCACAGTCACACCTTTAGATATAAACCACCGCTTTTACATATGGAGGTCCTGCTTCAATAAAAATGCCTTTTTCTGAGTAGCAGGAACAAGGAAGGGCAAATTGTTAGTCATTAGTGCAGCACCTTGTTTACGTGATCTCTGGTTTCCCTCTTCTCAGCATGGCATGTATCTGAACCACTGCTCTTTCAAATTCACTTAGATTGTATTTATCACTAAATGGTTTGTTATGTGCAGATCACACTATATGAGACAAATCACCCTCCTTTTACTGCATTTGTGTGCTGCATTGTTCAGTACCAGGAACTAACTTTTATCCAAAACCTACTAGTGAGCTATCCTTCTCTAACTGACATGAAACTTCATAAGTAACTGATTTGGAACATTCTACATATAATAGGCCGGGACTCTGCATCATGCAAATAGCACACAAGAGACTTGATTCAGTTGATGAAAAATAATGCTTGAATAAATAGTGAATGCACTCTCAAAAAGAAAAAAAATTACAGCTTTTCCTGGAGGCAGTACCCTTAAAGGGTCAGCTTTGTATCCTATTTACCCATAAAAGTTCATTGTAGTACCGTGAGGCTACTAGGGTACTACTGCTAGGGTACTAAAATGCATCTTTTAGGGCTAGATAAGGTACAAAGTTATCCTTTTTGAGGTACTTCCCAGAGACAAGCTGCTGTACCCCTAAAGGTAAAACATTTCTGATAGTGCACTTATGTTTGCATTCTGCCTGCAGTCAACTTAACCTGTTTTAGACCAGATATACATTTAAATCTCTCTGATACTTGAATTTTAAATTTAGAAAGGCAAAAAATATTTTGTCAACACAAATATAGTCATGTATAATTTTCATAAATTATGTTGTCAATAGGTGTCAAAGGCTGTCACCCATGGATTTAACATCAACCTGAATTGTAAAAAAAAACCAAAAAAACTTTAAGATTAATAATAGTTCACTGGAAACACGGGCAAGAGACTCTCTCTCTCTCTCTCTCTCTCTCTCTCTCTCTCTCTCTCTCTCTCTCTCTCTCTCTCTCTCTCTCTCTCGACTGACGTGAGCAACGGCCTTTTATGCATAATGCCATACTGTACAGTATACACTAAATATCCGCTAGCTACATCAACCAGTCGTTCATGCACCGAGCCACTGTATGCTTTAGACATGCACAATTTACCTTCATTATCCATTTACACATAGATTGCTATGCATTATGAATGTGCACATCACATCCAAGATGGTGTTGTCATGTCCTATACAGGGACAAGCATAACAAAAGAATGACAAAGCATAATGTGCATTACTTGAATGGTTTTGCTCCTGGCGTTCAATAGAAGACAGAGATTGCGGAGCAGATTGAATCTTCTTGTAAGCATCAGATAATCCCCCGCATCCACTCAACTTTCTGCTTTATTGATTCCTGTGGTGATGGACACTGCTCTTCTATGCAATGTGAAAGTGCTGTATCTCACTCAGTCTGTATCTCACTAAGTCCTGAGAGAAACCCAGAGTCTGCTGGTGGAGTTATCAGATAGATGTTCTCCTCTGATCATCCTTCCAGTGATATTCCAGTATTAGCCGGACAGGATCAGGTGCTCTGGGCTGCTTTGGATACTGAGGGATTACTGGACTCCGTATTTTTATAGAAGATCAATATAATCGGACCTTTTGCTTGCAGTTTTACTCTGATGATGAGAAATCAGAGACATTACTATTGAGATGAAAGAAAAAGGACATCAGGAGGGATTTTAGTCTTGAATATAGAATTATATTTTACATTATAAATTTATCAGATTAAAATGTAGTTTTATTTTAATTATGAAGTAAATCTTTATTGTATTATTTTCTAAATACATATTTCTAGTTTTATTTTACAACAAGACTTGCTCTGCCTTTATACATCGTAATACAGAAAGACTGAAAGTTTGATTATTGCTTTTATACAATAGTTTAATAAACAAGGTGTTAATATTTAGTGACTTACATTTTAAACACAATATATCCAGTTACTTTGTGTATTTGTGTCCTTTTTTTGTTCCTTTGAATTAGCGTGCTTGAGCAAATCAGTTCAGTTGAATGAAGGACCTGTGTCCTTACTGAATGAATCAGTGGTTTTGAATGGATCGTTTTAATGATTCAGTCAGTGACTCTTTCATAAAGGCAGTCATTTGTCACCACCTATTGGTGTAGCAAGGTAACCTGCAGAAAGAATCACTGATTTTTTTTGTGTGTATATTTTATTAGAATGACAGAGTTGTTCATTTGTATTGTTAAAGCATTAACAGCATGCATAGGTTTATAAATTAAAAACTATGCAAAATAATTAAATTTGGTACAAAAATACAAAAATTATTTATTGTAAAATGTATTACAAAAAACAAGTGCAAAATTGTATCTTAACAACATGTTGTCATATCATATGAACTAGAGATTCCCACCAGAAATCATTAAGGCTTCCTAAATGGCTGGAATGCTGCTTTTGTGTTAATGTGATGTATAGTTGTATAGACACTTTCAGCATGACAGCTTTAGTTGATTTTGTAATCATACTGGGGTTATGTTTTCTAATCTTGTGTAACCTAATAGAAAATGTATAAGTTTCACTTTTTCCCCCTTCACTTCATGGAGCAAACTACTGTACGCTTCAGATGTTTTAATATTCTTCAAGCTTTTCTGAGCCGTCGCTCACAGAATAGAGAGCACATATCTGTTTCTGTGAGATAAAAACCCAGGGATACTGTTTTTTTGGACATAATGGAATTGAATAGGGTTTGATGTGTCTGCAAAATCCAATTAAAGCGAGTATTGGCCTGATGTGTTTTAGGCTGTAATCACCTACATTTTTATAAAAAAAAGTCAATGATTTTAGCTAAAAAAAAACTCCTAATTGGTCCTATGTGAATATTTGATGTCGACAAATTAATCACACCACAGTAGGGCATTGTGCCATGATCTCTATTTAGCATAGCACCTGGACCATTCAAAGGTTGGACACACATTACTGCATTTGTTTCCTTTTATGAAATTAAATATATTTTTTATATGTTTGCTTTGAAATTAGTCACAAATACAGCATTTAACGGCTAGAATCTGACTCAAGAACAGCAGAACTAGAAGGGTTTTATAGATAAATATGAAATGATCCACTAGTAAAACATTTCCAGCTAGATCCATGCAGAATGTTATTTAAGTTAAATGTAATTTGCAAACAGTTTAGATGAGCAAACATTGGCATTTTTTCAAACCCATAGAAACAGTAACTAGAACCTGTAAACCGTTGGTTTACCTTTTGTTTTGACGAAGAGATGAAGGAAGCAGTGTTTAATTCACGTGATTAATTAGCATAACATTTGTGAGCAGGTTTAACCTTCTTTTATTATAAACACGTCTGAAGCGAACCGAGATGTTTAATTAGCTATTCATTTGATGAAGCCTTGTAAGCAGGCTAATTATTTTGCTATCAGCAATTATTTCATCATGCGATACAGCATCTTTGTGTTAGGAGTTCAGAATAGTTATAGTCTCGCGTCACAAAGCCTTGTTTTAATGAAATACATCTGAGCGAAACATTTATACTTTCACCTCAAATACGTAATGCATTTATTTGGATGTTGTATTCCTGCCAACAATGAATGTGATGCATTATAATAGGAGATAATTAATGTTGTGGATGCCGTCTACAATTGAGCTTGTCATGGCGACATTTTTTAAATCTTTTTACCTTTGATTGCAAGTGTTTTAGAGTCGTTAGGTAGTCGCAACCCCCGCAGTTAAGCACTCCATTCATATCAATTTTTATATGTACGAATTGTATGTGCGTCAATTTGATGTATACACAGCCATATGGTCTGTATCCGTCTATGGGCTGACTGGCAGCAGCTTTAATGTTAAAGCTAATGGTGGTGTGCTCTGTTAGCTGTCAGAGAGCATCTCTCTCTCTCTCTCTCTCTCTCTCTCTCTATCTCTCTCTCTCTATCAGAAAGGATAGCATCCTCAAGTGTCATGTTGTTGGGAGGTGTGAGGTGAGGAGTTGGTCACATTGTCAGAGTGTATGTGTGTTTGTTAGCCTGCTATTGTGTGGGTGAGGATGTCAGTATTGGTTAAGAGGTGGATGGGGGGAGCTCTTTGTGCATCTGACCTCAAGAAAAAAAAAGCCCACAAAACAAGTGACAGTTTGCTTAGATCATGCTAAATCCCTCTAGTAATATGACTCAAGGTCAGAGTCTTTCCTACCCTCTCTCTCCTTTTCTCTCTCCATCACTGCTCTTTGACATCTTCGTAGAGACGGGAATACAGCATAGTTATGATTGAAGAGATGGCCTTCTGTCAGCATGAGATTGAACTTAATTTTTAAACTTTCTGAAGAAAATGTCAATGCTCTATGCCTGTGCATAACTATATGTGAACAGCACCGCCATCTTGGAACAGTCAACGAGGAGACCTCAGTGAATGGAAGTGTATAACTTTCTGTGTCAGTGAGTCATTAAATCATTAATTTAAATGATTATTTTATTAACAAAACAGCTAACCATGAATTGATTTGTTTAAAAATGATGATTCTTTCAGAAACAAAACAAGAGACTGTCTTTATGCATGAATCATTGAACGCATTGAATCATTAGAAACACAACATGCTACAGCGATTCTGCTGTGGGTTTGTTTGGATCTTCTCATTTTTTCTTGACAGCAAAAACAGGCAAACTATTTGGCAATGTTGTGTCTAAAATGTAAGTTGCTTAACTGCTTGTTTATTGAACTGTTGTGTAAGAGAAATATCCCGTCCTTGCCTGCTAATCACATCTGTGGTGATATACTGAATTGCCATAACACACTGTTACTTGTGTGATATTTTATATAATTGTATATACTATAGGACTCTTTCCAAACATGATGTGAAGAGCTCCACAAGCCTGATGTTTTGTGTTGCATGGAAAGAGTGCATAATTCAAACGTGAGAATCACATCTATTAAATGTTGTGACTTTGAGGCGTACCCTATACACGCTAAAGTGAAAGTGACACGGCTTGCCTCAAATTCACTTTATTTTCCATGCCTCATGTTTTTTGCATGCCACATAGCACCTTTTGCCCTACATAATGTGCAAGATTAAGTGATTTCATGAGATCTCTAGAGGAAGTGCCATGCCATTAATCGAATAATTGATCGGTCCTCCATTTGCAGCTTTCTAATTGGCTGGTGAATGTTCGTGAGCCCTGGATTTAAAACCCCCAGCGGGTCAGCTCTCTGAGGAGTCTGACACACAGTTATTGAGAAAGGGGCTGAAGTGTTTGCATTTAGGTGTTCCTGTCAAACTGCAAAAGCCTGTGTCATTCAGTCCTTCCATGGCCTTTTCAATGTTCCAACCGTATTCTGTCAGAAATCAGATAAGTGCCTTTGAAACATCTGTCATATTGTTACAAATGTCAATCATGGAGGAGGTGTTCATGAATAAACCCACCTGTTGAATTATGGATGTTGACGAGTGAATCATGATATTCTTTCCTTCTCTGTGCGGTGGCTAATACCCTTCTCTCTCTCTCCCACCCTCTCTCCCCAGGCCCTTTCCATCAGAGGACACTGCACTGAATGAAGATGATGTGTACCGGAGCTTGGAGGATTTGGCAGAGTAAGTGTTTTAAATCATAGAAAAAGAGTATAATGGCAATTAGCATAACCAAGGTGGGCTTTAACCCAAAAGTTGTGTGTAAAAAGTCCAGGCTCTACATAATAATCCTCCCATTTTTACTGTTCATGGTATATTTTCAGATCAGTGGCTTTTAAAGTTCCTTTGCATTATTCAGAGCTAAATTTACTCTCATGAGGTTGTCATATTGTACGTGATATTGATGATCGGTGATCAGCATTAACCAAACGCATTTGTTTGGGAATGCTAGATAAGGATTATTTCTGGGATGTATTTTCATTTGTATGTCACGTTGTATTGTACGTTTGAATGTACTAATCCTTGGAAATAATTTGATTTAACAATTATATTTTATAGTGTGCAAATGTGATCAGTAAAGCAAAATATTTATTTTGAGGTACTTAAAAAGTGCTAAAAAGACTATATTTATGAAATTAGTGTTTAATTTTGTCATAATATATATAGCCATTTCACATGGCTATGAGCATGATATTTCTCATATATTTCCAAGTGTATGAAAAATCAGCTTGAATGAGCAAAGCGATATCTTTGTCATAGTATTCTTTCAATGGTTAAGGGTATTTCCTATGACTGGGAAAGCTCTGGTCAATGGATTTAATAAGAATCGTATAAGAAGTTTATGCCCTCTTTCTATTTGCTCTTCTATGCATTTAAAGTTCCAGGGCTTTTTTAATGTTCCCATACTTAAAGTTTCCACTGTCATTTTAAACTTTGCATGTGCTGCACATTTGTACCATTTTGTTTTATTATGATTTTTTTTTACTTATCTATAGTATTTACCTTGTTTATAATTTAAAAGATAATAAAGATAGAAGTGAGATCTTTGATTGTAGTCCTTGATAACCAAAAAAGTAGTTACGAACCCTGGTCCTGAGATTTGTATGCATGTGCATAATGAATGCTTTAGTTTTCTAATTTCTTGTGCGCCTACTTGAGGAAGACATCTTTGTTTCATTGGAAGTTAGGTTATTAGGCCACTTTCAAGACAAAGTTGAATGTTGCAATACTCAAGTTTAAATTGAAGTTCATTCAAGTAGAATTCCAGACATGCTTCTTGAAATTCTCTGAGCTCAGCTGGACAATACCCAATGGACCATTGCTTTAGTCATTCCCATCTTGAAAATTTTCAAAGGAAGAAGTCAGTTGTTCTCAGGCTGTCTAAAAGTCGGATGTTCTTTTCAACTGGGAGATGAGAAAATTCCAAGTTCTGATTTTTATGGAATGCAGCATTAATTAGTAGCATTTAAATGTGATTGGAATGGAATGTTGTTTTATTTATCTGTTTATTCATATCTACAGTGTCCTTAGTGTCCGGCTGGTGCAGTCACTCGCACAAATAGCCAGGCATTAAACACTCTTCTGGATACCATGCTCGGAGCATGGCAGTTTGGCAGTGTTGGGCGTTAAGAAGAGTGAGGGACAATGAATGGGGTTGTGTGGTGACAGGCCTGATTCTTGGCTGATTTATTGTGAATAATTAGGTAGCAGGGTGGATAGGTGTCATTCATCTGCGGAGGACAGCGTGACACAGACGTGTTTGTGCAGGCTGCATACATTACACTTCTCACAATGCCTGTAAGAAACATCTCTGGAGCTGTAAATTGAGATGAGCCTCTGTCACAGCTCAAACGGTTGTGTACATGCTTTTTTGAGCCAATATGAAGTGAGGGTAGACCATGTTCAATTCAGGGCAAAGAAAAACAAGGCACCTATTGCACTTTTAATAACTCTTTTTAATGTCAAGCACATCCTGCTCTATATTTTCACATTCACCCAAGTTTCTTTTATTGCTCAAACGTGTTTATAACTTCAAACAGTCCTGCCAACTGAAAGCTGTGTGGATATATTTACGTACGGAGGAAAAATAAGGTTACAATCTCTGCGATTCGTTTAAAGAAGATTGTGGACCTCTTCAAGATCAATCACGCTACAAATACATCAGATTTCAAACCCCTATCCTGGACCATGCATTATTATCACAACCTTGTTTTGATGGAGGGTTTTTATAGGGCATTAAAAAGAGAAATGATGGTTGGAAAGGGACAGGATCAGTATATAACACAGGCTGGATTTGAACCTGGGAACCGAGCTAGAGATTTGCTATAACATATATATTGCTGTAAATGTATGTGGTGGCTCTCAATGGACAGGACTGCTTTGTAATTTACACATGAGAGCAACAAAGAAACATGCAAAATGATGGTACCGTCTGCTCTATGTTGTCCCTATTTCAGAGCTCAACAATAAGGCTGGCCCGGGCCACTGAGTTTTGGGCCAGTTAGGCTGTGATACCACTGAAAATATTACATTTCATTGATCTTGTACATCTGTAATGAAATATTTGCTTTTCTTTGATTTGATTTTACAGTATTATGACAAGTTTAGCTGATTTGTCACCAAGATAACGTTATCTAGCTGGGTGACATAGATGAGGTATTATTAATAATTCAAAAATGACCTGACAGTCAGAAGTAACAGTCTTGAAAACATCAGTTCAGTAATTATATTTTCAAAACATCAAGGCATAAAAAAACACATCATCAAAAAATTTAAGAATTCCATCAACGTGCTCAAAACTCTCACACTATCCCCGAGGCAACTATCCCTGAGTCCTGGTCTATGTAAGGCCATATGTGGGCCTTTGACATTTACACTGTCTATGGCCTCTTGCGCTGATCCGTATCGACTTAAGACGCTTCCTGACATGGCCTCAAGTGATTGCTGACCTCTTTCAAAGTTCTTGATATCCCTCTGCCATCTTGACCCCTCTTTACGTGCAGATTCATGTTGAAACACATCTCAGTGCCAAATCGAATGGAGGTTAAACCCACAGCCAGAGCACAAGCAATCGCTGCGCTGCCAGTGATGGAACAGTGAATATGAGTAAATTAATGAAACTACCCATCCATGCGGACCCATGACCTCATAAATATGGTTCAATTCCAGCACAACACTGCCGTCTGATTAATGGAAAGGTCCCTGATATGATGCGCCGGGACACAATTTAGCAAGCACTTTCATCAGGCTGCTCGGAGCTCTCTTAATTGGACTGTGATATCATTGTCTGCTTTAATGGAAATATGCATGAAAGGGTTTGCTGCAGTGCTACTCAACCTACGGAAGTCATGTAGCTTCAATAGATTTATTCATATAAGCCCTGTGTCTGTTTCTATTAGATTGGAGATGTTTCTCAACATTGTGTTATATGTGGGGCCAAAGAGATTCCCCACATATTCTTTGAGAAGCATGAGAATGAGAAGACTTCTGATTGTCCCCAATAATATTGTTGTGGTTTTGAAGTAAAGAGTGCGGTTCATTTGAAGAGATAAAAGGCAGAAAGTGCTAATCAAGGTGCTTTTGTGAAAGGTTAATGATGTTGAAGAAGCTCTTTAGTCGGGTTTACTCTTGAATGTGAGATGACTGAGACACTCCGCTTCCAAAGAGCTTTTAAAAAAAGAGAGACGACATTCACTCATACTGCTTACGGCCAGCAGTTTTAAATGAAACTGTGAGGAATGTAAGTATAGTCAGGGTAGGGGTGTGCGATATTGACAACTTCTAGATTAATATTTTCTGGGATTTTATCGATAACGATATTTAGACTATATTTTGCTGAGTGTGTTGGTACCTTGGCAGATTTAGGACTGCCATGGACAGCTGAATTCAAAGCTTTTTATATTGTTTATATTCTGTGTGGTGGTCAGTTCGCAGCAGTGACAGAATTGATCTTTTCCAATAAGCTTAAATTGATTTTTACCTTTAATGGGCATTTTAACTTTAAAATGTATGCATCACCTTTTGCGTCCAAATTCTTACATTTAATCAATAAATTCAATAAGAATATTAAGACACAATAGGGCTGTTACCAATCAAATGAATTCACTATCAACTATGTATCTTTGCAATGCAGAGGAAACAGAGAAGCTGCATTTGAAGTGACATGTCGATGCAGAACTACAAACACGAGTGAAAAGTGTTAAAAAACTACAGACATGGAGGGCGCGTGAGTCCGGCGGTTATGTAGAGAGGTTTAGATAAAAGGGTTTGAGTGATTAATTATCAGTATCTAACCTGACAAAAATGTATTTATTCAACATTGTCTACATTATATTGCATCTGTAGCAGCATTGTGAACTTCTGTAAAGATACGTTTACATTTACATTTATTCATTTAGCTGACGCTTTTATCCAAAGCGACTTACAATTGCTATATATGTCAGAGGTTGCACACCTCTGGAGCAACTAGGGGTTAAGTGTCTTGCTCAGGGACACATTGGATTCGAACCTGGGTCTCTCACACCAAAGGCATGTGTCTTATCCATTGTGCCATCACCACCCTGTTTAGCCATTACCTTTTATTTTATAGCGATTACCTATTGCAAACACATGAGGAGAGTCTCCGCATGAAAGACCCACGACTGGCAGATGAACGTGCTATCGTTAAACGGTAGGAAATCAAATTAGATTGAATGGAGAATTTTAACTGTGACAAGATGATTGACAGGGCAGTTTACGGTGACAGGATGCACGCAACAGATCTGTCCATAAAAGATGACGTGATAGTATGTCCCAAAGCTTGCCTACTCTTTTGCTACACACTCAAAAGTATGTACTTTTTCTTCACAAAAAGAGTATATACTTTTAGGTCGTAGTAGGTCCTTCAAAAAGTTAATTCATTCAGTAACCAAACACCGTTGTGTGTTGCTCAGAGACGTAAAACAGTGCTGTGGCTTGTTTACGTTGGTGAAATGGACCAAAAACAGGCAATATTGTATCTAATGTTTAAGTCACTTAATATTAACTTCTTGTTTATTGAACTATGTATAAATTTAATTTAACATGTGTAATCATGCTGATATTTGGAGAAAAAAACAAATTTTGGGGGAATTATAAATGCATTTTAATAAACTAAATCGCAGTGACAGCGTGCACTCTAAATGTGCAAGCGCACTAGTCTAACTTACTAGACTAAATTACGTAGAATATGAAGGCGCTGTCTAGGTGCGTTCTTATAAAGTGAGGGATATACTAGATAATGTCAGATCCCATATATCGCTAAAACAATTATTACGATATATAACAATATATCAATAATAAGTCAGTGCCGTTTTTGATTAAAACTCAGCATTTTATGAACACAGAGACTAACAAACACAGTGTCTGAAGGACTATGTTTAACAGTCTCTGGATTCAAATTTTAAACACTTTAATTTTTTATAAATATGCTTTGTTGTTTTCTGCGAGTTGCACATGATGGGCCAATGTGTTTCTGAAATGATTTAACAGAGATTCAGAAGGGGAGCTCCATCACAAACTATTGCGTTTATTTTATTTACACCTCTGTTTTTTTTTACATGTTAACGGGTCCTGAGCAAGCGACTGTGGTCTTGAGCACTGTGTATTCAAGTATGCACCGATCCGAACTGAATACTGTTGGTAATTGAATGGTATAAATATGACAGGGTTGTTAATTCTGGCTTATTATAATCTCTGAGTTCACATCCAATCCATCCATACTGGATTTCTCAGCATCATTGTCACTTTCAACTATATTTCATGTGTTCATCCAAAAACTGGCAAAGCATGAAATTGTTCAATTTTGGCAAGCAGCCCGTCTCTTTCTCCATCAAATAGCATCAGATGTTTAGATGTAAATCATGTCAGCAATGATTTACTTTATCCTAGCTGGTTGCTACTATGTTACATTCTCACCTGAGGCATTGTGGTTAGTGGAGCCTCAGGCCAGAGCACTCTCTAAGCCTTCGAGAGTACAAACTACTGCCATTGGCACCTGTCTCTCCTGGCACCTCAGATTGAACTCTGCAGCTAGCGACCTATTCAGTCAAGATGATGGACGGGTTTGGAAATGTAACTAACATTCAGTAGAATCCTCAAATAATGTGCTGAACATCTCAACCAAGTAGTTTTCTGCTCCAAAAATCTGCATGTTTCCATCAACATGACACATTACTGTTTATTTAGATCTCACAAGCCATTCTATAGGTATCATATGACATAGATTTCATTAAAATGAACGTTTCTTTACACTGAAAAAATGTTTTTTTGATTTTGCTCAAGTGGTGACAAAATTAATTTATCTTCATTTAAAACATTTTATTTGATCTTAGTCAATGTTTTTTAGCTATTTCAGAATCAGAATTTCAGCTCAATTATATTAAGTAGATTAATTTACATTAAAGTCTGTGATTTTGAGTAAATGGAAAAGATCTGTTAGTGTTTGACATTGATTTACTTCATACATCTAAAAGACTTTCTGCAGCTATCTCAGTGCAAGTGGGTTGTTTATTAATACTGCACTAGCATTAGCACAGCTATTGCTCATTGAGTGAAGAAACATATATTATAGTCCTAACATATGCAGCCACCCACAACCTAACCATAAGTTCTACTCTTTAGCACTGTGGTAACCACATACATTTCAACATATCTGAAACTATTTCAAATGCCATAATTGAACACAAAACATTAACAAATACATAAAATAACACTTAATTTTAACATTTACTCTTCTCTATGCAGCACATGCTGAGAACTAGCAATCATCTTCCCAGTTTCAGTTAATGCAACTAAAATTATTCATGTAGTCCCAGCCAGAGGTCGCATTAGACTTACATTTTAACGTCATTTTGACGGACAGGGTCATAAAAATTCTGTCATAATCTATTATTACCCGTCATTTTAATTTTCATATTTTAATGATAATAAGCCATTTAATAGGCTAAATGAAATAAACATGAATGAACATCAGAAAATGTTGAAAGATACAGTCCAACTTACCGAAATCCATATCATGTCTTTCATGTAATCGCTCCATCAGTGTTTCAACCCCAGAAAGATGCCAAAAAAACTACTTGTAGCTGTTTTAACAGCCAACATGTAATTCGGAAATTCATTTCATTCGCTATTATTAAACTGATATATCACTATTATGAGTAAACCACTATGCCTGTCGTCTTCAAAAAGGCTTTAAGATAGTCTAAGACTTGAGGTCACATCTTCTCACAGTCACAGATATGCAAAAGGTTGGCTGCCTTTTCTTGCCATGCCATGAGTCCATATGTTCGAATTACTGTGATCAGTTCTTGTATGACAGTGTGCGGTGAAGTTAACTTTTATTGACATACTGTTATGAGTTTGGGATGGATCCTTTGTTCTGCTCTACACATAGTTTTCCCTTTCTGGGTTTGTGGTTGGCTAAGTGAAGGAAATGTTCAAGAATGCTGTAACACAAGTGAAATCAGCACTTATGAGTGGCCATGATGGCTTAGACAGCATGAAAACAAAATATTTCATGACCTAAATGGATAATCTTTCCACACTTTCGATATACAGATTGTCAATTTACACCATATTGAATCAAAGATTTTTTTCATTGGCATTCATAGATGTATTTGTATAATGCCCACTCACCTGGACCACAAGTTGGATCAGCCTTAATAACATTAATTTGACAGCAGAGCTGGTCTTTTGATTTTTGTATTCTTGTATAAAGCAGCATTTTGTGCTCATCCTGATTTAACATAATGATTCATGTCTTTGCATACAGAAGTGGACGTCCTATTTTTTCCATCCAGATGTAAACCACAGTGAGCAAAAAAAAAAAAAAGCTCATTTTTTGACACATTCTGCCTTTATTTATTCTACCCGATGCATACAGAACCTTACAATCCTTTGTTCAGATCACTGCACCTCCCATAGTGCAGTTAATGCTTGTCCTCAGGGATTGGAGGTCACACGATAGACGCCATTTGAAATCTTTTTGCCTCAGTTCCTTTGCAGTTTGGGACCAGTGTGCTTCAGAGGAGTAATGTTTTTTCCCTCAGTCTACATTGCTCTGTCAGACAGCAGCTCTGCTACTGGGGAAAGTCAACTCAGCTAATGAGGGAGGGCAGCAAGCCACCCGTCCTTCAGGGTGAACTGTACAACCTCAATTAATGCTTCAAACAATCCCTTCTCCATGTGGACACAGTGCTGAATGTCAGATTGATGCCAGCACCTTTCTTTTATTAGCTTGTCCATTCCTACCTACTGTTCAAACATATGCATGCATGTCATGTTTTGTCATTTTGAAAATGGAACGACATTCAAATCATGTTCAAAAAGGTAATTATTTTGAATTCAGCAATTTCACAGTTCTCTCATAAAGTTTTCAAAGTGAGTGTAGTCTTATCCACATACTGCTTCTGCTGTAAAACACTGTTTTAATGAAAGACAGTTCAATAAACTGTCTATTTGACCATTTCATCCTTTTTTTAAACTGGTCCTTTGAAGGGGGTATTTATTGACAGGACATACAGTTTTCCTCTGAACCTTCTGGTGGCTTTACATGAATTACTGTATTTTTACTACGTTAAAGGTGCAGTGTGTGATGTTTAGCGGCATCTAGTGGGGAGGTTACGAATTGCAACCAAGAAAAGTTACGGTGGCCGACAGGAAAATATCTCATCGTCTGAGACAGCAGAGAGTAGCCAGTTCAGCATTGAGGTTTCTTTACAAGGATAGATTAAGAAATTGTTTACTTAATTATTCAGTAAAACTATGTTATTGCGAATATTATTGGTACTTGTTCATCATTGTGTCAGTGTTTTATTCGCTGAACTAAGCTTGCTTCGTTGCACGAAGATCAACATAGTAATGAAACGCGTTTGTCCGTTTAGGGCTACGGTAGAAACATGACGACACAATATGTCGACCTCCATAGAAGGGGGTGCCCACGGTTATGGAGATATAAATGTCTCATTCTAAGTTAATAAAAACATAACGGTTCATACAAGGTCTTTATACACCACTGAGAACATAGTTATGGATCTTATATTGCATTTCTGTCAATAGTTCCTCAGAAATATTACACATTGCACCTTTAATTTAATTTTGTGTGTGTATGTATGTATATATATATATATATATATATATATATATATATACACACACACACATATATATTTCACAAATACGTATATATTGTTTACAGTATTTTTTTTCCTCTTAGCAGCCACTGGTGCAAACCAAAGAATTTCAGTCTCTCAAATAAATAAAATACATAAAAATTATACTCTTAAGTATTATTTGTTCTGAAAGTCAGATGAGTGACTGAAGGTGATGAAATTCTTTATAACACTGTGCAGCTGTTCTGGATGTGCAGGTATAGAAGGTCATGCTGATGATTTAACATCCAGCAGCTCCTGCCAGACTAACAATCCTCCAACAATTGGCAACTCACTCTGGCTGGCTTCCGTCCATCTACGCCAGTCTTTTCCCATGATTCAGTGAAACTGCTTTGTTTATAAACTTACATGGTGATAGCTTAGATATCTATGTATTCTACAGACACAGTTGCGGGATGTTATAGCTGTGCATTGAGCAGCTAGCCTGATAACTCAAAACCCTGCTGAAAATCTGGTTTGCTGGTCTTGGCTGATTAGGCTGGTGGTTTTATTATAGTTTTAGCTAGTTTAAAAGAGTCTCCAGCCTCGCCAGGTAGGTTTTTAGGTGGGCAGCCAGTTTATCTGGGTTGAGGAATGCATTTGTATTTCAGTTCTCCATGAGCCTATGAGGCAATGAGATAATCTTCTGGGTAGTTTTAGCCTGCTATTGGACACGTCAGCAGAAATGAAGAAGGTACTTGTTGCTCTCTGGTTACAAAGCAGTCTGTATGTTTGAGAGAGTGAGTTCTTCTCTTAGAGAGGAATGGATGACTGATTTGATTGTTGATGTGAGAGCACAGCTGGGACCAGGACACCTTCTGTGATGTCAGCCTGCTTTATTTTGGCCATTCCCTTTTTTCCCCTGAGAGAACGATGGCAGAGTGTACAGTGATGGATGGCATCGCTGGGGTCTCAGGGCTCTTTCGATGTCTGAAAAACACATACACAAGCTAATCAGGGTTGCAAACTATATGTGATGACACTGACTATCTCCCAAATATGTCATAATTCTGTCTCAAACACTTTGTTGTGTAACCATGTTTAACCAGGAGCGATGTGAAATCAGCATCATCTCCTTCATGCATCTTCATCTCTTCCATCATATCATTTTGTCTCTCAGTATTTTGCTTCAAGTGATGACAAAAAGGCAACTTGACACTGCAAACCTAGTGCATTGCGACTGGATAGGAAAGAGTATTTTCGAATCTTTGCCACCTCATACAGTACTTCCATTTACTACTGTATAATGTTTTTTATGCTCACCGAGGCACATTTGTTCACAGTAAATAAATATAGTAATATTGTGAATTTTTATCAATTTAAAATAAATGTTTTATACTTTAATATATTTTAAAATGTGATTTATTCCTGTGATGGCAAAGCTGAATTCTCTGCAGCCTTTACTGCGGTCTTCAGTGTCACAAGATCCTTCAGAAATCATTCTTTAATCCTGATTTGTTGCTCAAGAAATGTCTTATTATTATCAATGTTGAAGACAGTTGTGCTGCTTAATATTTTTGTGGAAACCGATAAAAACAATGTTTCACGATTCTTTGATTAATAGAAAGTTCAAAAGAACCACATTTATTTGAAATAAAAGTCTTTTGTAAGATTACAAATGTCTTTACTCTCACTTTTGATCAATTTAATGCATCCTTGCTAAATAAAAGTGTTATTTTTTTTTTATCTTACTGACCCCAAACTTTTGAACAGTTGTGTACTTCCAGACAGAAAATTACTCTCAGAGAAATGCATTGACAAAATTCAGAAAATGCCTTGGTGTTCAAATGCTTGTCAAATCTGTTTTTTAAAGGTATTTTAACCCACTCCTTCCTTTGTGCCCTTTCTTTTGCACAGTGAGCACGATGTGGGAGAGGATGACATATATGACTGCGTTCCCTGTGAGGATGATGGGGACGACATCTACGAGGACATCATCAAGGTGGAGGTTAGACAGCCCATGGTGAGTGAGACACCATACGCATGACCCTCATTGGTGTATGTGTGAGAGAGGATATACAGTAGATGGATTGTTTCCTGTGATTTCCCATGGCTGTGCGCGTGTTCACTTGCTCTGCTTACATTTGCTGCTTTGCCTCCTTAATGCTGCAGATCAGATACATGCAGGTAAGTGTCACGCTGTACCGCACATGATTCTCTTATGATCCTTCAGTGCTCCTCTTTCCTTTCCTTTAAATGTGTGTCGGCGGAAGCCATTAAGCTTTCTACGCATATATGAAGAACCTGTTGAGCAGGCCCATATTCCCTCTCACATTGACAGTTCATTAAAGTTCCAACAATTTTATTTATCAGAGAATAGGTGGCCCAAAAATAAAAATTGTGTCATCCTATATTTGCCTGTTTTGAAGAATAATTGCACTGCAATTTTCCATACAGTGAAAGCATATGGTGACCAGGGACCAAAAAAGATCTTGGTAGCCCTTCAAATCCCATTTGTGCATGCTCATATACCTGCCACATGAAGACAATTTACTCCAGACTGTCGTTTTTCACATATATTTTTAA
The DNA here is from genome assembly GCF_051911475.1 of Siphateles boraxobius. Classification (NCBI taxonomy): domain Eukaryota; kingdom Metazoa; phylum Chordata; class Actinopteri; order Cypriniformes; family Leuciscidae; genus Siphateles; species Siphateles boraxobius. The sequence goes on from NW_027508788.1 coordinate 3,299,039, forward strand.
AATAATTAGGACAGGCCAGACTTGAAATACAGAACACAAGTTGTTTGGACTACTTCTATAGTACTTTTTTGTCCACCAGCTGTACAACATTTGGTCTCTGTAAATGTTAATTGTATGGAAAAGAGAAGTGTGAACATTCTGCAAAACATCTGCCTTTATGTTCCAATGGATAAAAGAAAGTCATACAGGTTTGGAACAACATGAGACTTTCATATTTGATGAACTATTCTTTGTAATATTTGGGGTATTTTATTATCCTTTAAGCAAAAAAAAAAAAAAAATCGTTTTAATTTTTATCAATTACGATTCTTAACACTTCCCAGTCTCAATTACAATAAGGTAAAAACAAAAATAGGTCAATATTTAGATATCAAACGTATTTATTCTGCGTCTTTTTGCTAAATATTCTGTTGCAGATGAATATCTACAGAACAGCAGCCTACAGAACAATATCCTATACTGTTACCCATGCATTGTTTTTCTTAACTGATTACATTCACTTAAGACAAAACTGGGTGTTTACGAGGATATCTTGACATAATTTTGTGTGTATTTGTCCGTTCAAGAGCAAGACACGAAAAAGAACTTCATGGATTGTGTACACACTACATGAGAGGTGTTTTTTTGCACGCGCTTTGGATGTGTGCACAGCACATCCAACAGCGTGCAAGTGCCAAATTGAGTTCTCTCCCACATCTTATTTTGCTTGAATGGTTTAAAATCACATTGAAATTCGCCCATATGAATCGATAAGCAGAATTGAAATCTTATCAAATCAACGGTTCTTGGAAATTGAAGCCAGCAGGGGTTGCTCACCCTGTGGTCTGTGTGGTCCTAACAACCCAGTATAGGGATGGGGACACTATGCTGTCAAAAAGCACCGTCCTTTGGATGAGACTTTAAAACAAGGTCCTGACTCTCTTTGGTCATTAAAAATCCTTCAAAAAAGAGTTGGGGTGTAACCTCGGCATCCTGGCCAAATTTACCGATCTCTCTGTCCATCTACTTGTGGTCCCGGCCAACCCAACACTTCATCACAACTTCTCCATTCAGCTAGGCTCGTCATCCATAACGCCATCAAGGTCAGCTAGGAACCTTGGAGTTGTAATTGATGATCAGTTGAAATTCACAGACCACATTGCTAGAACTGCCCGGTCCTGCAGATTTGCCATGCACAACATTAGGAGGATCAGGCCCACAGAGCATGCTACACAACTCCTTTTCCAAGCACTTGTTTTATCCAGACTGGACTATTGTAATGCTCTCCTGGCTGGTCTTCCAGCTTGCTCTGTCAAACCTCTACAATTGATCCAGAATGCTGCAGCCAGAGTAGTCTTTAATGAGCCAAAGAGAGCACACGTCACTCCTCTCCTCAGTAAATTGCACTGGTTGCCAGTTGCCGCTCGCATAAAATTCGAGCTCCCTCTTACCTAAACTCATTACTTCAGACTTACGTGCCATCCAGAAACTTGCGCTCTGCTAGCGAATGTCGTCTTGTGGTACCATCTCAAAGAGGCACAAAATCTCTTTCTCGGACCTTTACCATGACTGTTCCCTGTTGGTGGAATGATCTGCCTAACTCAACCAGAGCTTCTGAGTCAGTAGCCACTTTCAAGAAACTGCTGAAGACGTATCTTTTTCGACAGCACTTGATTCAGTATTACTAACACTTTCTCTTCTCTTCTATTCTATAAAAAAAAAAATGCACTAAAGTTAAACTGAGAGGGGTTATAGCACTTGCGTATTGTTGTCCTACTGTTAGTTTAACTGCTTCTATTGTTTCTCATTTGTAAGTCGCTTTGGATAAAAGCGTCTGCTAAATGAATAAATGTAAATGTAGTGTAAATGTAATCATGGTCTCTTAATAATCCCTATATATATACTGATTGGCTTCATCACTCTGTCTCCTCTCCAACCAATAAGCTGGTGTGTGGTGGGTGTTCATGCACAATATAGCTGATGTCACATCATCAGGTGGATTTTGCACATTGGTGGTGGTTGACGAGATTCCCCTCTTCCAAATGTAAAGTACTTTAAGTGTTGAGAAAAGCGCAATATAAATGTAACAAATTATTATTATTATTACATTTGGAAACAGTGCTAAAATAAAGCTCTATACCCAACGAGGAGCGTCTTTCTTCCTCTGCTAGAAATGAGAAGGAGGGGAGGCTGACTCAGTGTCCATCTGAGTGTGTGCTGTCTCACAGAGTGAGCTAATGTTGGGTTATTTTAAACACACGATGGAGGAAATCTCTTCTGCAGACAGAGCAAACTGCCGGGTCCCACCTTAACAGAGATACACACATACTCAGACTGAGACTCACAATCTGTGTCATCAGACAGATGCTACAACAAGGATACATTAGACTCTCAGTGGGGCAAATACAGAAACTTAAACAAGGGTGATAAGAAAAACATGGTGGGAAAAGAGCATCAGAGACCAAGATTCTGAACTGTTTTGTGGCTTTTCGCAAATTATATCTTCTTTATCTTTTAATACAATAGACACTGGAGTTTCACATTAGTCAGTGAAAGTCACAGAAATATTTGCCTTTCCCAATACTGACTGCTTTCTTTGTTGCTAGGCGGCCCTTTGGAAATATTTTTTCCCTTTTTTTTTGTCCAACTTGCTCTCTAATGAAACAATTGTTTGTGATCTTGAATTTCTCTGGATGTGGGCAAGTTTGCTTTGGCCTCGTGCACCACCAGGCCCAGATGTTCAAATGTGTGTTGTGATGTTCATTCCAGCTCTGACCTCCAGCTGCTGTGCCTTCCCTGGGCTCCAGTGTTATCACCATTTTCTTAAGCTCGCCAACCTGCTTGCATTACACCAAGAGCCAGTGATTATGCTTAATCAAATGCATCGTGTTCTATTAGATCATTTTCTGTTGTTATTGTTTTGTGAATTTACCTCATTTAATTCCTCAGTCCTAATCAAAACCACATTTATGAATTTCCTACAGTTTTTGTGTGTGTGTGCTTTAGGCTTAGAAGTATATGTTGTTTTGAATGAATGAAAGACTAAACTCTTGCTCTTGCTTCCTTGTCAACGTTGCCCTTAAGGTTTTGTTGTGAAATACTCTGTCCACCTTTGTCTTTTACTGTGATGTGCCATCCTGATTGTGACCTGAATTCCATTCAAAATAAAAGTTCGGTACCTTGTGTAGGTGTTTAAAGGTGCTGAGCTGGCATCCTGCAGGACGATACCAACATGGTTTGTGTGTCTTTTTCTTCTTTCCATAACAGAAAATGGGCATGACAGAAGATGATAAGAGAAACTGCTGCTTGGTGGAGATTCAGGAGACAGAGGCAAAGTACTACAAGACACTGGAGGACATTGAGAAGGTGAGTGGGACAGAGTAGTGAGTCTTAGAGCTAGAGAGAGTGGAAATGAAGGCCTGGAACTGGGTCAAGGTCTTGCTACGGTTCTCTGAGGATAGTAAGGTAACTTAAAATAGATGGAGGGAGAGGACAAAAGGTATATATCAATATCCATTTTCATAATCTACATTTATAATGTTGTGATGCCTAAATTCACATTTAAATTAATTGATTTTAGTTTTAAGTTTTTTATTTTTTTATTTATACAAAATATTATAGAATTGATCAATAAAAAATATTTGTCATTTCTCGCAAATAGCCATCTTGGCAATGTTTTAGGCCACATCGTAAAACTGTGCTTTTCTTGATGTGTATCCTCCCTTTGGCCCCTGGACTCAGGGTAGAGCTTAGATTCTCTGCCCGAGCCTGAGCCCGACCCGACCCGCGGGCCGGGCCGATATTTCCCGCCACTATGCTCGGGTCGGGTCGGGCCCTTGATCAAGCACGTCACATGTCACGCGCAGCGTCTCCTCCACTCGCACGCTGTGCTGTATTGTGTAGCTTAAGTGCAACATGGAGCTTGAAGAAGTAAAGAAAAAAATTAAAACAGGAGAATTAACTTTGAGCAAGTATGAAGGAAAGTCGGAGGTATGGAAATATTTTAAACTCATGGGCAGTGACAACATTAAGTTTCTTATTTATTAAAATATTATAATGTTATTTTTTTCCATCTATGTTGATTATGAAAGTGAACAGAGTAGATAGGAGGATGTGCAATATCAGGAGACATGGAGTGGTTCAGGCATGATTTTGACCACTTCATTATGTTTTGTTTTGTAGAAAGCCTTTCTTTAAAGTGAATTTCGTTTTGTATAAATTGTATCTTAATTTTAATATATTTTTCATCAACCAATTGCCAGGATTTAATAAATAAGAAGCAAATATAGCAGACAATAATCATGACATGGAGGCGCCGGCGAGCCGCGTTCACCATGGCACGTGAACTGGAGCCATCTCATCATAAAATTAAATCAATTCTCGGCACGCTTGTCACCGAATTTACAAATTCACATCCTGCTGGTTGCACGCACACATATGTTGAAATAACATTATCTTAAGAATATTTGATTGAATGCTGAATGTTGTGCTTGTTCAATTTAATAAAATTAAAACTATCATTGTGATAATTAAAATAATTTAATATTAAATATTAAAGGAGCTGTATGTAAGAAATGTATTTAAATTAATCATAAAATGGCCCTGATATGTCACTAGACATTAAGAAATCATGTTCATTTCAAATACTTATATCACTGACAACAGTAGTCCGGCCAGGATATTGTCATTTAAAAAGTGAAGTTGCAGCCCTCAACTGATGTTGATGTTGTCATGTTGTGTTTTGGTCTGATGCGTCACCCTCCACCTATCAACCAATCACGAAGTCAGTAGTGTTGCGGCATCCGGGTTGCCAGCTCTGCTAGTTACCACAGCTGCAGCTACAAACGTGTCGGAATCAGATAAAAAAAAAGTCTAACGTTGCTAATAAGATAAACTGATAAACTCATAAACTCGTTATGAATCCGAAATACTTCGTTACAAAGTCCGAAATAAAACAAGTATCTGTATAGGAGATGCCTTTGAAATTTGGAGACGGCTGAAAACGGAGAAGAATTTCTGGACAGGTAAGATTCATCTATGTTTGGCTTACTTGTACTTGATGTAAATGGACATTTCAAATATTCATGACAGTCGAACAAAGTTATGCATGTTCGTGCAAAGTAACGTTACGTTAGCTCATATGGAGGAGGTGGGTCATCGAATTGGAAGCACTATAGGCGCAATTCCACGGTAAAATAACTTTTTCTAACGTCCATAACACCAATGAAAAGCACATTGTAGCCTATCATGTGAATAATGTGTCCCACTTGGAATGTTTTGTAGCCTACTTGTTTATCATGCAAGTTCTACAGCCAAAAATAATAGAATGACATTTAATCTTTCACCTCACATATTTTAGCGTTATGGACGTGTACTGCAGAGTAAGTTAAAAAATACAGCTGGTCGCTTTCACTTATAGCGTCAGCTAAATGAATAGCTGTATCTTTGATATCGATTACACACAGTGACCGGGCTTGTGCTTGTACTTACATTAATGACAGATACCTACCGTTAGTATACTAACAGCTACTGTTCTAACAATTTACTGTCACATACGAGCGTACATCTTTACTATTATATTTGGCTAATCGCCATTAGTAAATTTTTGCGATATATAATTACTTTGCAAAACGTCTCTTATTTGAAGCATAAACATAATTAACAGAAAAAAAACTTAGCCTACTGTGTAGGACTCGTCACTTGCTTCTGTAGCAGCCTACGTTCCTGCTGTATCCTGCAGCCTATCTGGCAACCTCGAGTCAGGGAGGAGGGGAAGGGGATACACCGCTCTACAGTAATTTGAAGGTGATTGCAGTACCAGTTTTGGCCACAATCCTACATACTGCTCCTTTAAGTGGCCAATTTTTGCACATTTATTAATAGTATTTATAAAATATATATATATAAAATTGTGCAGCTCCCCACTGTCAATGGTCTAGCTCCCATTCAGCACCTGCGTTAAAAAAATGATCTGTCGTCGCCCCTGGTTGTAATTGCCCACGTATTAAAAATGGTCGGGTTTAAATCGGGCTCGGGCTCATAATTACAGTTAATGTGCCGGGCCGGGCTCGGACACAACGTGCACGGGCTCGGGTCGGGTCTGGCTTGTTTTTCTGGGCCCGATCTAAGCTCTAACTCAGGTGTCAGTCACAGGGCAGAAATGCCATGCATTGACCTCAAAGTGAGGAAACGTGTCTGTTTAGTAAACGAATACTGTTGGCAAAAGATTGAATCTTGCCCTGGGGGGTTATTGCATGCATGCATGCTTGTATGTACAAATCATACAAACTTGAGTGTATGATGTTTATTCCTGCCCTGTTTCCAGTTGCGCTGTCACACACAACAGACAGAATATTAAGTGTGACAGTGTGTTGTTAGTAGAGGTGATGAATCCCTGTCAAAAGAGTGAGGGGTCAAGCAGATTTCATATTCCAGACAGAAACCTTGTTTACTGATTATCGTTTGATTAATTTCATCCTGATTAAGACAAACATGTCAGTATTGCCCTGAAATCTCTTTCTGCTTTGCGAATTAAACAAATAGGGTTTTTATATGTTTGAAAAGCCTGCCCACAGGAACACTAGACATAATATTTGACTTCTGTTTGTCAAAGACAATTACCAAACCACAACAACATGTAAGCAATCTCATTACAAGTGTTTGATTGTATGCTCTGACTTTGAATGAATTTCCATTTCTGAAATTCAATTCTGAATTATTTTTTTTTTTTTGTGCCATATGGGCTTTTGGCATTTGTGAGATTTTCTTCTATTTTACATTTTTAGAATTATATGATCCCCCTGAAGCAAGTCTTATTGCCACAGGAGATGGAGGCCATATTTGTAAATTTAGAGGTGAGTGATCATTTACTGTACTTTTCATTTTCAGCCTAAAGTAATTAACGTATTTTAGGATTTGCTGAAGGAACCCAAACGCAGAACAGCCAGGGAAGCTCAGAGAGATAAATCAATAAACCAATAATCAGTTAACAAGAGGGCGGGGCCAAGACTAAAGACTGACAGAATATCACATGGCACAAAGAAATAAACAAAAGTCATGTGCAAAAGGCACATGGCAACCAAACATGACAGAACATGACCCAGAGAACAATTCCAAAGCCTTATGCTCACACAAGGACAAAATAAACAACATGAGCGTCATGATCCTGTCACCAAACTAAAAATAAGACCAACCAAGGTGACAGGACCCTGAGCTATTACCTCAAGTAACACATTTGTAATAATATGCATCAATATATTAAAATAGCTGATATTACATATACTTTCAGATACATCAGAGCTTTGATAATTAATTTTAGACTAAAAAAGTCTATTTAGATTTGATGATCTTGTGTGTCTGTATTGAACTTCTAAATTCCTTTATTCTGAATATAGAAATCACACAGAAAATAATTAGCACTGGCCGGTATTTAACCAGTAAGCTGGTTTTAATTTTGCCTACAATATGCATTTTTCAAATACCATCCTACCAGTGCATAGCAGAAACTATTGCTTTATTCAATGGCTAACAAAGTATATGACATTGTTCGTCACAAAGAGCGCTATTTGGAGTGTATTGAGAAGGGAAGCCTATTAAAGGTGCAGTATACGATCTCCCAAGATCGTTGTTGAACACTGTTGATATTTGAAATCAACCCAAACAGACCTACCCTTTCTTCATTGCTCCGCGAATCTTGTGGGAAGCACCTTTGAGTACCAACATTTTGGGCATTTTTGGGGACAGTGACACATTTACTTACTGGAGTTGGATTTTTCTCCATCTCTAGTAAGATAGCAATCATGATGATAAGTGTGTTCATTAATTATGAGTGCAACGGATCACAGTTGATTCGTCATCCGTACGGACCAGGCCTCACGGTTCAGCACGCATGTGATTCGTGGAATAACTGCTAAGTTTAACCATCATAGAGTGAAAATCTATAATTGGGATGTGTAGTGTCTTGCCAATTTACACATTCAAACAATTTTAAATGCGAAAATCGGGACTCGCGCAGTGTTATCTGTGCGCACGGCCTCACACACCCAAAGCGCAGAGAGAGAGAGATACGTTTCAGACAGCACCGAACACCGAATTGATTCCTCTCTCACGCAAAAACTTGTCTGACAGCAAGTGAGTGATTCTAAGGGGTAAAAAGTATGGCACAACAAATAGATTAACAATGCTTTGGTGGGTGTTAGCAATTCTTTGTTTACACAGGACATCATCAAGGTCCATTTTGCTCTGCTGAGGGCCATTGATCTGACCATGTTGAGCGGGGGCAACGGCCTGGGAAAGATCTTTCTGGACTACAAGGAGAGGTCAGTACCTTGACAGAGTATGTGGGTTTATCACTGTCAGTTCTGTTATAACATCTCAGCCGTTTGTCAACTCCGTAATCCTCTGTTGAGCTGAAATGACCTCAAGTGAAGGAGGTAAAGTCTTGCTCCGGTCGGCCACCCCAAAAAAATCCATCACACCAACAGGGTCTGACCGCAGAAGCCCAGCTATTTTAAAATAAATCCTCATCAGAGCCCAGAGCTCCCAGGGCTTAGAAAGAAAATAGACCTGTCTGGAAGAGTCTGCTGCATTAGAGTGTAACACATTTCCTGTTTTGAGTGTTCTATTTGTCTCTTGTAGCTGCTGTATCAAAAATCAATAACCAGATAATAGAGAATGTTTTAGCTACTTCATCCACAATGGATGACAGATACTCAGGGAATTCAGTAAAATCATAACACCATTTCATCTTTATCTACCAAAGATGGAGGATTTAGCCAGCCTTTATACAGTCTCTTCCTTTTTGCAGTATTATATTGTTTTTGTTTTGTTAAACCCATTAACATAACTATGGGTTTAAACAACAGGACCTAAAAGAAAGATTTTCCCAAACATGAAAATTCTGTAATTTACTCACCCTCATGTCGTTCCAAACTTTAAGACTTTCTTTCTTCTGTGGATCAGACATTAATATATTTTGTAAGGATGTTTCAACTGCTTTAGTACATACATTAAAAGTCAGTGGGTTCCAAAACAATATTGAGCCCCACAGACTTTCATTGTGTTGTACAACTTTAGGGTGAGTAAATGATGACTGAATTGTCATGTTTGGGTGAACTTTCCCCTTAATACTGTAATCTGACACACACAGCGTACGATATAAAGATGCAAATGAGCCACTCATATTCTCTCTGAAGTTTGAATGTGAGCAGCTGTATGTGGTGTACCCCAGGTCATTGGTCTGGGACTGCTGATTCAGCTCAGTAATGTGAAATATCCCTGCAGTTCCCTTTGGTTTGTGAAACACTGAGGCTTGACTAAATGACAGGCCCTGTAACAGTCAGCTTATTCTAGTCATGCTACACTACATTAAACTCTGTGTTATCAGGTATTACTGAGACCCTCCGAATCAGTTTCTGTATAAGAGTTCTGTTCTTGCTGTACTAAGCACAATTGCTTTTTTTTAAATCCCAACTGGGACCTACTTAATAAAACCAAGTAGGTGTAACACAAAATTATGACCTCACTTCAATTACAGTGCATTCGTCCTTAGAGATGAGAACTTTGGTTTAGTGTTATGGTTTATTAAGCAGCAAGATGACCTTGCAGTAAGATCTTTGGAATTAACGTTGCTTGAATTCTTAGACCATGATCTTTATGGATGCAGCCTTATCAAAAACAAGGATTATACAAACCTTCTTTGTTATACATGCAGATTATGAGGAAGTCAACGTTCTAGACGTAATGCAGCGATTTTACATGTGACCCTAGTCAGTTTAGTGGGCACTTGTGAAATTTTAGCCTTTCAGAATCACAAAGATGATTTTAGGCTTGCATCAAATGTAATTTAAGTGTGATTTTAGTGTATAACTATGGTTTAAAATGTATGTTTATTGAATAAAGTAAAGAATAAAGATAGTAAGCTCTAAGCATAAATGGGATTAACACAAAATGAGGAAATAGACTGAAATACTCATCACTAGCAGCTGGCTGATTAGTTTAGCATCATGTGGCAGACAGCAAGCTTCCAAAATATCCTTGTATTTGAGGAATAGTTCACCTAAAAATTACAATTCTGTCATCGTTTACTCGCCCTCATGTCATTCAAATCCTGTATGACACAAAAGAAGATATTTTGAAACTAAATGACCCAAAACATCTTTGGACCCTTCTTCAAAATATATGTATTTGTTCCACAGGAAAAATTAGTGTCAATACAGGTTTGAAGGGTGAGAAAATTATGAAATTAACTTTTTGGATGGATTATCCCTTTAAGGGCACAAAGTATGGTTTCTTTCTATATTTCAGTTTTTCTTATAATCATATATATGTATATATATATATATGTATATATATATATATATATATGTGTGTGTGTGTGTGTGCGTGCTTTTATTGCAATAACTTCATTACATTAAAGTGTTGGTTTTGATTTCATGTCGACTCAAGTCTTTAATTTGCTCTTTAAAGCAGCCACTTGTTCTAATGCACATTAAAGACTTTGTTCCTTTTTTATCTTCTTCCCTGCTCTAGACATCTAATTTAACCTGCGCTTGAGTGCATCCATAGATATCTTATCTCTTATGTGGGTAAATGTCTTCTCCCATTGATAATTACCATATAGGCTCTTGAGAGAGGAACTGAGACTTTGTTCTGCATTAGATTCATTGAATACAGCAGCTGCAGAGGGCATTTGCATTCTCACAGGGAGAGCCTGATCTCTACATTGCTGTGATGTTGGTAATGATAATCACAGGTTCATTTTCAGTAATGACAGCATGCTGTTACGGAAACCAATCTCAAAATGTTCTGTAAGATTCAAAGTTTTTTATTTACTCCCATTACCTGGCGTTAATGGGAACAAACCCAGTCAGAATGGGTTTATATTCTATTTACAGTTTAAGTTGGTGACAGGGATTTGTCTATTTAAAAAAGCAAGGAAAATAGGGATGGAGGAGACAGCCCTATTGTTTCCATTTGTCAGTTTGCATAGGTAATTGCCCCATTACAAGACTCTTCCCCGAGCCCAGCGGGCAGCGTCAAGCAGAGTCGGCGTGACAGCACCGCCTCTCTCACTCGTACTCTTTTGTTTATCTAATTCCGAGCCTGTCATCTCATTGAGCCAGTCTTCCGTGGGTGCTCGCACTAACATGCACTTTGGCACAACATAGGAGAAGTTTGGCCCCATTCTGACATGCATGGCTACCTCTCTGTGCCTTATCACTACATTTTCTTCCTTTCTGCTTGATTTCTTTCTAACTTTTTTCACCTATTTGCATGTCTATGTAGTCCATCACCATCAATAATCTTCTCTGCTCACTTAATGTGTCAATTTTCTTTGAAATATCTAATTCTCAGACAGTCTCAAAATATGGTTGATACTTTGCAGGAAAAGCCAGTTGAACAGCTTAATTGTAGGATTTTTTTCACTCTCTAATAAGAAAAAAAGAAGATACATTTACACAAGAGAGTGGGCGGTTTTATAAAAACCTTCGCAATGAAATCTGACCGAATATATTTACATTTGAAATTAAGGCATAAAACAACGCTGAGTATTTTTGGCAAATTATTCATTTCATTAAAGCAGGGCTGCGTCATTCGCCTTTGACATTTTTCATCTGATTGGCATGTTTCTCTTTTTCATTATGGGATGCACGGTTCCTCTCTTTTTCCTCTCAACAATGACAGAAATGGCCAGGGGATTAGGCCGTTGTGTGGCTGCTATCTTCCACACCTCCGTCCATTGCTCCAAAAGCCCAGCTGCATTTTAATTAATTTTGTTATCTCCTCTTGTAAGTCCCTGTGACCTTTTGCGGCACTGCGTTCCATAGAATTAAATAATTGAGAAGCTTTTCAGAAGTTATTGACTCTGTGAAGGGCATATTGAAGAGCAAAAATACTATCTTGTTTCAAACAGAATTGGCATGCTGCTTTCTAAGACACTGCCTCGAGAGTGCAAGGCAAATCACAGCTTTTAGACCACGGTAGAGGTTGTTAAACTCTGAAGCAAGAATTTTTCCAAACTAATTTAAGTCAGTGCTGGAATGAGCTCAGAGTTGCTGAGGAACATTATTAGTTGGTTTGCGTTGAGATTGAGCCACTATTAACGTGCAGGCTGGGTTAGAGTGAAGGTGGGGGGTCTTCAATGCCTCATGTCAGAGACTATTACTTCTCTCACCGGCCTGTCACTTCCACTTTGCTTTGCATTTCCCTCGCCAGTCCTGGTCTTTTCCAAAGGACAGATGGAAGCTAGAAGGAGAGCATCTATACCAAATAGTATTTTCTGTGAAATAACATGCATGACATATTTGCCATAATGAGAAAGTCGGTGCAGCGGGCGATAGCACCGCAAGAGAGATAAATTCAAAGAGCATGTGTTTACACAACGATGGCAAAGGCTTTCACTCTAGGGAATATTCACACTTAAGCAACCCAGGGCTTTTTTCCCACTCTCTCTTTCCATCTTGGTCACATCCCACTCTCACAGTCTGAAGTGCCAAAGGAGGAGGAAAGTAGGATGAACTACTGGAGAAGAGCCTGAATAGCCTTGACTGTTTTGCCATTGCAGTTGTCAGGATATTGCATGTCTAAGCTTTGCTGCTATCACAAAGCCAATAAGACAGTGGCAACACAAATTGCAACATTTCTTTTTATTTCAGCACCTTTATCTTACAACTCTGATGCCTTGGGGAAGTGGAGGCCAAGTGTTTAGCACTCCAAGCTGGATCAGTCAACAGAATTCTCTTCATAAAGAGCAAATTCCTTGAGGTTGTACTGCTGATGTGCATTGCTTCTGGTTGTTAACATGTTTCACTTCTACTCCAATTGCATTTAAACACATAATTACTGGGTCATTAAAGAATGATGATGTCCATTGTACACTAATGTACAGTATGTCCTGAGTACAACCCTGAATGATGAGCATTCTGAAAGGGTATATAGCTTCCTAATCAAATCTGCTCGCTGAATGTGTATGCCACACTTCACACGATAATTTGTATTACTTGTAAGAATTTTTTTTTCATCATTAATGTGATGTAAACTAATTTAGTACCATTAAATGCTTAGCACAGATGGACAAAGGATGGCCTGTTTGCTTGTATGAAAGGACATTTGTTAGAGCACTGTGAATGGAGATGGTAGGGAAAAAATCACAGCTATCCTTTTTGAAATATAATAGTACCATGATACTATTATATACAATAATAGTAATAGTAGACATGTGGCCTGTTGCGTGAAGCTAGCTGAACAAACTCAGAGTTTCAGAGTAGGTTTAGAGTTGACAAATCCAGATAAATCCAACCTGGTTTAGAACATGTTCAGCGGTCTCACAAAGCTCAGTATAAATTATCTTTGTCAACTCAGGTTTGATTGAGAGTTTGTGATTAACTATGAAGCACGTGCGGCAAACAGTCAATCAAACAGAACATGGAGAGCATCAATTTGATTCACTTCTCTCAAGAGAGACGGCGCAAAATTTATTGCATCAGATACATGTCACTTTGCTCACAGGTGATTGGTCCAGTTTTGGTTTGTGATCTCTAACCCAGAATAAAACCTTCTCCGGAGCAGGTTAGCCATGTAGCGCAAGTTACTTTAGCAATGAAACCCGCTAAAAACCAATCCACCTTCACGAAAAAACAGAGTTTGCTCAAACTAATCTTGAAATTACCTGGGTAGAAACTGACACCGGCTTTGTGCAATGGTTGAATAGTTTTGACTCGTGTGCAAGAATTCTTTTTTGTGTGTGTGATGTGGTTTTTGGTACAGTTTTAACAAAAAAATATAGACATTCCAAAAAATTTGCTCTGGAAAGAAATGTTTTATTTGATTCCACATAGAAATTTATTACACATTTGGGTGGTTTCCCGGACAGGGTTAAAATTAAGACAGGAGAAAGCCTTAATCTAGAATAATTAATTGTGTCTTAAAGAATGGCTTTCTGAAACACAGATTAAGTACAGATAACTAACACCTGGACTATGGAGTCCTGAACTAAAATAAAAAAAGATAAATTTAAAACCAACTATAAAACATGGAATGAACCAAGAAAAGCTTAACATTGCATGGAACTGAGAAGCAAATCCAAGGAAAACAATACAGCAGAAAAAGACTGTAATCAAAACTTTACTGAACAAGTAAATAGCAAAGAATAACTGCACACATCAGCTGTGGAATCTACAAAGCCCAAAAAATTATTTATCAAACAAATGTTTTGCGTCCCCCGAGGAACTTTGCGTTCGCTCGCAAAATATTTTGCTTTCCCTCAAGAAACTTTGCGTTCACAAAAATGTTGTGAGCGAACGCAAAGTTTCCTACTCTAGCCACTCTGAACAGGAATTGAACCAGATTTCTCCTGCATGGAGGGCTGATGCGCTAACGCTAACAAGGACATTAGTCTCTAGCGTAAGTCGCTTGAGGCCAGGGAAGTGAAGTTTACACGAACAGCTCTTACTAGCTTGCCTCTGTTACATACATTTATATACTGCCGTTCAAAGGTTTGGAATCTGTACGTTTTTTTATTAACGTTTTTGAAAGAAGTCTCATGCTTAACAAGGTTGCATTTATTTGACTAAAAATACAATACAAACCGTTGTGAAATATATATATTTTTAAATGTATTTGAATATATTTTAAAATGTAATTTATTCCTGTGATGGCAAAGCTGAATTTTCAGCATCATTTCTCCAGTCTTCAGTGTCACATGATTTTTCAGAAATCATTCTAATATGCGGATTTACTGCTCAAGAAACATTTATTTGGTGTTCAAGCATGAAGTGCTGAAAACCTATTGTAATTGCTATTTGAAAAAAAAAATCCCGCAGAAAAATTTTCCGCTATGTCGAATTTTGTCCAAAACCTACCTTTGCGAACTAGTCCAGGTTTTTCGCCCGATCGGAACCAAACTAGTCTAGGCCTATTCTCTGGACTCTCTAGATCAATATTTATCGAAAAAAAGTTGAAATTTTGAATTTGGGTGGCTGTAACAGGGTCATTTAGAAAAGGGGCGGGGCAAAATACAGTCAAAAGCCTATAAATCCTAAACGAAAAGTCAAAACTTCACAAAAATTGATGAGCATATGTGTCATAACATGGTGAAGAAGCATGCAAAGTTTCATGGAGATCGGACCATAGGTGGCGCTAAAACTGTCAAAAAGGTCTCATTATTATTAGGTGTTCAAGCATGAAGCTGAAAACCTATTGTAATTGCTATTTGAAAAAAAAAATCCCCTAAAACGCATCGTGCAGCCCAAACCGTAAGGCCTAGAGACTTGAAAGTCGGCCAGATGGTAGGCCACACCGTTTGGGAGAACCTATTAGAGTATGACCCCGATTGGCCCATAGGTGGCGCTACAGCAACCAAAAGTACTAAATTGCTCATAACTCATCGACCGTTGGTCCTAGCCTCAAGCTGTTTACACCACTGTGATCCTTGGCTCAAGATGGACAAAATGTATATCCGTATATTTCGTATGTATATCTATACGAAAACTCAGAACTTCACAAAAACTGGTGAGAATATGTGACAGAACATCCTTAAAAAGCATGCCAAATTTTATGGAGATCGGACCATAGGTGGCGCTATAACTGTTAAAAAGCTTTGAAACAATTTTTTTCCTATGGTAAATTGCCTGTATTCTCTCTAAATGGTCTATTCCATCTATGATCATTTAATGTTCATATCAGAATGTTCAAAACCAGTGCAGTACAATACTCTGGACTCTCTAGATCAATAATTATCAGAAAAAGTTGAACTTCTGCATTTGGATGACTTTAATAAGGTCACTTCAAAATGTGGCCTTGACCAAGTGTCCCCGAAAGCCTATATCTCTTCAATGAATGCTCAGATCTTCTTAAAAACAAGTCAGAACATGTGCCATATGACTCCAAACAATCATGAAAATTTTCAGACAGGTCGGACAAAATTTGATGAATATAATGGCATATTAAGCCAATAAGTAGTATTTTACTGCCCCCTGCTGTTTAAAATATGAATTATACTTGAGTAGTGTGACAAAAATTACTATTTAGACTTTATAAAATTACTATTTTAACATTTACAATCACATTAAGTCAAATTTCATCTATTGAAGTATCACTATTGACAATTCTGTCACATTGTCAAATGTGAATCCTGAATGAGACATAATTCAAATGTCTGTATCAACAGAATGTGTGTGTAGTCCTATGCTTCTGAATAAATTCTGAATAATCTGATTAATAGTTTGCAAAGACATGTATGAAATACCATTCAAATATATTTTCATAATGTGTGTGTGTGTGTGTGTGTGTGTGTGTGTGTGTGTGTGTGTGTGTGTGTGTGTGTGTGTGTGTGTGTGTGTGTGTGTGTGTGTGTGTTGTGTGTGTGTGTGTGTGGTGTGCCTGGTAAACCCTACATTATGGGGACAAAATGTCCCCATAAGGATGGCAATATCTGAAATCCTTGTTCTTGTGGGGACATTTTTTGATCCCCATGAGGAAAACAGCTTATAAATCATACTAAGTGATGTTTTTTGAAAATGTAAAAATGCAGAAAGTTTTCTGTGATGGGTAGGTTTAGGGGTAGGGTTAGAGTAAGGGAATAGAATATACAGTTTGTACAGTATAAAAATCATTATGTCTATGGAAAGTCCCCATAAAACATGGAAACACTACGTGTGTGTGTGTGTGTGTGTGTGTGTGTGTGTGTGTGTGTGTGTGTGTGTGTGTGTGTGTGTGTGTGTGTGTGTGCCTGGTAAATCTACATTATGGGGACAAAATGTCCCCATAAGGATGGCAATATCTGAAATCCTTGTTCTTGTGGGGACATTTTTTGGTCCCCATGAGGAAAACAGTGTGTGTGTGTGTGTGTGTGTGTGTTAGAGTCCGACCGATATATCGGCATTTTCATAACTATCGGTATCGGCATTTATAATGGCCGATAAATTAATATAAAAAAATGCGGCGTGTGGGGATTCATGTAAGGGTGGCGCTGCCAATAAAGCACCTAAAAGCTGTCACAATGAACTGGCAAAAGCAATTATATGCAGTGCTTGAAGTGGGGGAAAAAAGGTGCCGGTACTCTCTTGCACTGGCAAATCATAAAATTTTTCTACTGTGAAAAACAAAACTTGGAGATATTGCTGGTACAACAACAATTTATTGTTATTTATTAACAACATAAATGTATTTAAACAAGTCGTGTGTGTGTGTGTGTGTGTGTGTGTGTGTGTGTGTGTGTGTGTGTGTGTGTGTGTGTGTGTGTGTGTGTGTGTGTGTGTGTGTGCGTGGGCGCGCGTGTGTGCGCGTGTGTGCGTGTGTGTGTGTGTGTGTGTGCGTGTGTGTGAGAAAATGGAACTCCTCCAAGTCTGCAAGTCAAAAAATACATTTATGGTGAGATACTATACATTTTATTTAATTAAATGCATTTATGGTAAGATTATTATATTTTCATGTCAATCTGTGTTCATTTTGACCACGAACCATGCGCTGTAACTTTAATTCAGCACGTGCAGCACAGCAGAAATAGACTCGGTGTGGAAACGATCTCTGCACTGCTGTATAGGCTACACACCGCTCCTGGAACGGATCGCCGGAGCGCATCCCCGTGCAGTGTGAAAGCTCTAACCTGTTAATACGGGTGCGGAAAAAATATGCACCACATACGCACTGCAAACGGAGTATATGTGAAACGGGCTTGACACTGACGCTTTTTCTGTCAGTGGTAGAGTACCGGCTACATGCAAGAAGTAGCGGTACGCATTAAAAAGTGCAGGTACGCTTAAGAGTAAAATGTAGAAGTGCCGGTACTGCGTACCGGTGAGTACCGCCCCACTTCGAGCACTGATTATATGAATACATCAAATATAGCAAGGAGACATTTTAATTGTTTATTAATAACAAGTCTTTTCAGTCATTGTGGGTTGCAAAGATGAAGTTGAGGATGCGGACTCGCGATCTTTGAACGCGACAGAGAGAAATGTACATTTCAGAAGGATTACATAAGAGCAGTTTGTCTTTCGTTTTGATTTGTTCTGTTTAAAAGTAGACATTTCAATAGATATATTTCTCAGGTCTATACGCTGAGTTTCGGTTCATTAATGAGACGAGTTGCAGTTCACTCGCCGGCGCCTCCGTTTCGAGATTATCTATTGTCTGTTATATTTACTTCTTATTTATTAAATCCAGGCATTTGGTTGATGAAACATTGATTAAAATTAAGATATAATTAATACAAAACAAAATTGACTTTAATGAAAGGCTTTGTGCTTTCTGTTCAAGGTCTCTGAAAGTTTTAAAGCACTTTAGTGCCGCTTTCGGAGCTTGTCACGTCCGTTTTTTCCTCATAAATGCGAACACGAAAAATAAAATAAAATGAATATTTTATGTTCTGTTGAGAGCCAACCCTTCTTCATCCGGTGGGTAGTAGACTAATACTTTTGATTTTTTGATTTGCGCAGTGTAATTTACTGAATTGATTTATCTGCTGCCAGCCTCTGTCACGTATTGTGTGAGCTTGTGACTATTGCAAGCGCGCAGCTGAGAAGTCCTGATTATATTGTCTGCTATATTTACTTCTTATTTATTAAATCCAGGCAATTGGTTGATTAAACATTGATTAAAATGTGTGGCGCGAGCGACAAATCTCCGACAGTAAACGGATGGCCCATTCTGCTCTGTAACGGGTGCTTTTCCGCTTCTCGGGTAAACAGCTGTTGCGATGCGAGCAATAACGGCCGCGTCCGGTGTGTAGACACAGTGTTAAAGCTCATTCTGCCTATAACGCTATGTTACAACATCAAGCAATATTCCAATAATTTATAAAATTATAACACTTTATATAGGGCCATTTTGCATTAAGAGTAGCCTAGTTTCACGTTTAGTAGGTACATTTTGCTTACTACTTTTTTAAAATAGTATAAAAGTCTGTACATTATGTAATTAAAAACGTTTTCATTATGATACTATAAATTTTACTTTAGTAAAATGGTCTGAGTTCTTCCTTTCCCTATTTCTTAATTATGACACCTAAAGAACGCAGTGAGGTGAGGATGGATTAATGGATGGGAAGGCCTATGAGGGATTCTTCACCGAAGGGTTGGCCCCCGACGCCTTTTGCAATTGGTTCTTCCCTCGGCTCCTCACTGGTTCGTGTCCTATCCTATCCCTGTAGGTGGGGGAGCTACTTTACAGTGTGACACAGGAGTCCAGGTTTTCCTTCCCTGACACAATACTGCAGCTGCTGTAATCAACATCACTTGATGTGGCCCATGCCACTTAGGTTCTAACGGCTTGTTTCTGAATGACTTTATCATGACCCATTGACCTGGGATGATTGTGTGTCCACCTTCTGGTGGAGTCTGCCAACATGACTCAACTCTCCCTCTGGCACTCTGTACCGCCTTTGTTAGGTTTTCACAGTAAGCAATCAGGGCATCTGAGGCAATGTGTACATCAGCATTTCTAAGATCAATCACACCTGGCATCTGCATGGGGCGTCCAGTAATAATCTCATGAGGGCTCAGTCCTACTGTTCTGGTAGGTGATGCTCTCATACTACACAGTACTGCTGGCAGTGCTTCGACCCATGGTACTCCTTCCTGATGCATTTTGCTTAGCCTGATTTTGATTGTTCTGTTTGCACGTTCAACCTGTCCTGATGCTTGTGGCCTATAGGGGCAGTGAAGGTTCCACTTAATCTGCAACATTCTAGACACTTCCTTGACTACCTCTCCTGTGAAGTGTGTACCTTGATCTGAGTCAATGCTATTGGGTAATCCCCAGCTGGGAATGAAATCAGTGACAAGACATTTAGCAGTATGTGCAGCTGTAGCACGCCCTGTTGGATAAGGTTCTACCCATCTTGAGAACTTATCTATTACTACCAAAACATCAGTTTTTCCTTTACAACGAGGCAATGATATGTAATCAACTTGCAGGTGACGAAATGGTCCTGGTGGGGCTGGGGTATGTGCTGCTGGTGTAGTGGCTGCTGGTACATCATTATTTTTCTGACATGTAACACACCTCTTGGCTGTTTCTGTGGCTACATTTCTGAATTTTGGATTCCACCACTGATTTGAGAACCTGTGATTCATCGTTGCTGGACCACTGTGACCCAAATTGTGTATTTGTTGAGACAAATATGGCAACAGTGATTCGGGAGCAACATACTTTCCCCCTTTGGTCCAGCAACCGGATGAATCCACTGTGGCTCCTTTGTCTAACCATGTCCATGCTTCATACAGAGGAACGTCTTTGTACAGATCAATTATTGATTCAGGAGGCATAATTGTCTTCTGTGCTGCACTACCTGAACACACTTGTACAGTTGCATAGAAACAAGCCTGTTTAGCTGCCACATCAGCAAGAGCATTACCTTTAGCTTCTGTAGTATTAGTTGTGAGATGTGCTTTCACTTTGATCACTGCTAATTTCTTTGGAAGTTTCATGGAAAACATTAGATCTTTCACTAATTCAGCATGCTTAATGGGGGATCCAGCAGAAGTTAGGAACTGTCTGGTTTGCCAAATGACACCAAAATCATGAATTACCCCAAAAGCATATCTGGAATCTGTGTAGATATTAGCAACTGATCCTGAAGCTAGCGTGCATGCTCTTGTTAGGGGTACTAGTTCTGCAGCTTGAGCTGAAAAATGATCTGGAAGACGTCCTGAAGCTAACACTTCAGTGGTGGACGTTACTGCATAACCTGCTTGTCTGTTACCTTCAATTACTTGAGCTGACCCATCAACAAACAACTCAAATTCTGAATTCTCTATGGGAGTTTCTTGACTACACTCGTAGGTGTATATGTAAGCGTAACACAATCGTGAGTCATTTCTCCTTCATCCTCTAACAAATTCTCAGTCATTGCAGACATCATACATGAGGATGGGTTCGTGACAGGTGCGCGCTGTAAGACAATATTCGGCATTATGGTGGACACTGCATGATGGCTTTTTTTACGTTTACAGTCTGACCTAACACTATTAATGATGAAAGGCCTGTGCTGTAAAATAACATTTAAGGCTGTGAGTCTACTTTAACCAGTGTCCCCCAAAGGAAAAAACTGAGATAGTCACTTTCCTTTTGTTCTATTGAACAAAAACAGAAGTCTTTTATCTCCGTTGCAAGTTAGTGGGGAAATAAAGCACTCACAGCCCAACTGGTTAACAACTAAAACAGCTGCCCAACGAGCTTAATGACGAGGGGAGGGGCTGCTTCAGAGCAGCCAGCAGGCTGAGCAGAAGCTGAGTTACATTGTTAGTTTCTCTAACATTCTTTTTGTGTTTTCTACACTCTTTTCCCCAATGTCCATGTTTACCACAATAATAACAACTGCTGCCCTCTCTCTTAGGACATTTGCGTTTCTGTTGCTTCTCTGCGTTGACCTTAAAGGATGCTGCTGCAATTTTCACTCTTGCCTTGACATCAGAATCTCTTTCCCAAGTAGCTAACCTCTCCAAGTTGTTTTCTATGGTTCTAGTGGACCATGTTAAGTCTAAGAAGTGCAATGCTTTTCTATGTTCTGACAACAGACCATCAGACCATGTGCGAACTAGGGTGTGTGCACTTTCTCAGTTAAAATACTGTTGAACCTAAATTAAAACATTTAAATAAATTTGTAATCCTACAGATGTTATAATATAGACCAATTTCGAGCCGACGTCACAATTATGTCACGGCGCTAGCTGGAGGCAAAACAAAGGGAAAACTGCAGGCGGCCAATACAAACCAGCACAGATTCGGCTACATAATAAGAAGCTTAAATTACTATTATCATTATTAAATGTCATCTTGTTGTGTTGTTGGATGCAAGAATCAATGAAAAATGAATATGCTGTATCTGGAATTTTTATTTCTAGAAAATATTCACATCATTAAAATTGCACCGTAATGTCACTCTTTACATTGTCGTCTTCGGATCGTACCACACAAGTGCGGATCGTACCACACAAGTCTTGTACATGACCATTCATCACATAGTTATAGGCATCTAAAGATTTATATGACCCCAGTATGTCTTTACGCTCGGTTTCTCTATCGGATAGGTGTAGAACTGAGCCTAGCGTTAACGTTAATCCTGTCAGATCGTCCATCCATTGCCTGAGCGTGTACGGGTCAGCCAATCTGGTTCCGTCTGTTAAAATGTACTTTTGCAAATAACAATCACGGTCCTGGACAGTGAGTGACCTTGCACATTAAGATAAAATCGGATTTTCTCCAGTCATTGTTAAAAAACAAGCTAACAAAACTTGCAAACTAACGTTAGGGAAGCGGCCAGAGGGATCGTTCTGCAACCACCTAAGCTCCGCCCACAGAAAAACGTCACCATGTTTATCAACTGAAAAGGGGTCTATAACCACTCTAAGCATCTAAGCATATTCGTGTATTCTGGTAGTTTAACGCTGAAGAAGAGCTGTAACGTGACTTGTTGAACACGCAGTAAAAGCTGACGCACGTTTTGTTCCGTGCGTTTTAACTGAAAAATGAGTACTCCGAATCTTTATTAAAAACCAACAGGCTGGGGACTTTAATTTTTTGTGGTTGTCTGTATTTGGCAGACGTGAAATACAAACAAGGTCTCGCAAAGACTGCAATACAATATTTGTTCCTCCATCACGTCCTGGTGTGTACAGTGAATGCATGCTGAAATTATTGTTGCGTGGCTACATAAAAATTTAAGCATATGTGATGCATTGCTGCAATTGGTCTGACTGGCGTGTGTGTGTGTGTGTGTGTGTGTGTGTGTGTGTGTGTGTGTGTGTGTGTGTGTGTGTGTGTGTGTGTGTGTGTGTGTGTGTGTGTGTGTGTGTGTGTGTGTGTGTGATGGGGTTCTTTTTTTAGGCTATACTCTTGCAATTGAACATGATAGTTACGTTTACTACTTAAAAATGTCATCAAAGCTAAAAATCATATCTAGTCGAACCGCATCACGACATCGCTACAAATACAGTATGGGATTAAAATCAGCGAACATCAATAGGCTTAGACTACGTTACCTTGTTTCAGCGAATTAAGTGTGTAATGATCCCACACTTTAGACAATTTCTGCCGTTTATTTACACATATATTTTCCGCCATCGCGCCAACTAAATTCAAAATATATGCTTCCTGAACAGGTCCGTGTGAATAAACGGTCCGTGTGAAACAATCAAATCCCTGCACTGCGCGTATAGTGCGCGTCATAGGAATTTAACGAGGCTTCGAGGCAGAGATTTTGCCTCGAGGAATTTTTGTAATCGAGTAACTCGAGGAATTGTTTCAGCCCTACTCACTTGCTTACTCTCATGACAGCAACACAACTAAAAATATTCCTAATGTGTTGGACCTTTTATCGAAAGTAGCCTACATATACCTGTTGAGACATGCCTTCACAATTACCCGTAAGAGCTGTGATTGTGGTGTTTGAGTTTAGAATATGCTGTGTTTTAGTAATTCAATTGGTGCCACTAGTGTCGCCGAAACTACATACTTCACCTTTAAATGGTACGGTGCATCAGCTTAGGGCACACTAAAAGACTCAGATCTGAATCGGAAACGGCAATTAAAAAACACCATGGCAGGTGTTAATTTAAATGTATGCCCAAAGTATTTTAAATTAAGTATAGTATAACAAATATTAGTAGCCTATTATAAATAAAATATAAGTAAAATATCATTATGATAAATATAAGTATGATTAATAAAAATATAAGTATGATTAATAAAAATAAGTTGAAATAATTCATATTGATGACTTTAACAAACGCATAGACTATCGATTAACAACTTCAGATAGTTACAGTAGATCTACTTACAGTAGGTCGGTCTTTAACAGTTTATAAGTTTTCGTAAAAAAAAAAAAAAAAAGAACTTCCCTTTGGAGAAAATAAAATGCTATCTAAATATTTTTTTCTTTATTTGATTTAGTCTAGTTAGTTTTGTATCAAATACAGTGTGATTTTCGGTGATCGAGATCTGGCAGTGACAGAATTTTTTTTCTGCTTGGGTAAGGGATTCGTTGATTGCTTTCGCTGCACATGAAATCCCCCATTTGCCAGCAAACCAATGAGAATATGGGACAATAATGACGATACATAACAACAGAGCATATGTGCCAAAGCCTCGCTTTCCCGAAACCTTCCGTAGCTTGATTTGAAGATTTGAGAAAAAATAATCATTGTTTGGCAAATAATGAAATGACGGACAGTTGCATGTGTATTACCAAAATTTTATAATGTAAGCTTTATGGTACACCTCAAACAAGGGAATTTATAGTAATTGATAGTGTTAATATTGATTAGCAAGTCCACGAATGGCTTCGGTATGCAGAGAATTCACAGCTTATATGGACTGCACACCGCTGATATGATGTGATCTTTATATATATATATATATATATATATATATTTATACATACTAGGATAATATATAAATACTGAGGCATTAGAAAACCTGTTCTTGACTTAAATTAAGATTCCTTTTCCGTTATTCTTGCTTTGTTTCAAGTGTCCTACATTGAGCACCGTCTCTCCCTTGCAGTCCTTTTTATGAGGCACCTGAAACATTTAATCTGGAAATTGCCTTGTAAAGAAGACCTTCATGTTCAATTATGTCTGTGACATCTGTTATTACAGCTAATTCCCGACACCTGCTCCCGCATTTTCAATATGCTTTTCAGCTCATAATTGAGCGAGGCCACCATTAATCTCCATCAGTCCATTTCCATGAGGAACCAAGCCGTCTCTCTTGTTCCAGATTAGCCTTTAATCAGGCCTGCTTAGCCCAAGGGCACAGAGGCCCAGACATTGAACAGAGCAGCAGGGGAGCCCCCTTCTCAGTTCAAGACTACAGTTTCAGTTAGCTCTGCGCTCCTTACAGTAGTGGGTGGCTCACGTCAATGTATAGAGTTGAGACTTGGAGCCTGTCCTGGATTGCAGTCCATCAAGTTATACCACCTCAATTAACTGAATTTGAGTTGATCATCATCCATTGATTCATTCGACCCCATCCACATGTGTTTGCCCTCATTGGTGGATAATCCAGTTTGGATTTATAAATGTATATCTTGCTTTAATCAGACCACTTATCTTTCCAGATTGTATCTTTCTTTTTGTGATTCTGGCAATTTATGGGAAAATGGAATTACAGGCAATTTATTCTTCTGATCACTAATGATGATTATATCTTATAGAGTGAAACTGGCTTAACCAAGACCACAATTAGGAGTCAGGCAAGCCGAGAGTATCCAAGGGTTTGAGCTTGCCAAATGTGCCAGTTTGTGTCCTACTTAATTCAGAGGCAGAAACCTGCGATACACGTGGTGCCAGCATCTAGGCTAGACTACTTTGAGCTGCTTCCAGATTGTGTTGATCACTATCAGGAGTCTATTGTGAAATCTAGTAAATGTGTCTTGATGTTCTCAGTGGCCTAAATTAACTTGTACACAATCCAGAATCCATCAAAATGCTTGACTCAGATTCTTTTGATAAAGAGAGCGCAACAGATCTAGCTTAATTATGAAATCATGTAACACTGACTATCTGTTTATTACTTGTAGCCTAGACTTTGTTTCTTCTTAATGGTTTCAAGTGTTAAAGTAAAAATTTAAATGAACCCAAAGATGGATGAAAATTCTGTCATCATTCTGACACGATGACAGATTGATGTTCCAAACCCAAATTAATTTATTTATACACAAATCATCTGTTGTTTTCCGATATAATGTATCGGTTTTATTAATATGTTGAGACTGATATTGAGGCTGTTTCTCAATTCTAAGACTGCGGACATGCAGAACGGACATGCATTCTCGTGGAGACCGGTCATGCCAGGCTATCTTGAAAAAACGTAAAGGTCACAAGAACACAGAACTCATCTTTGTGAGAATTGAGATGTGCTGTGATCGTGTTACTCAACTTAGTGTTCAGCACAAATAATGCAGAGGGACAGCACCATCCAATGCACAATAAACATAACATCACATATGTCATAACCTATTCAAATATTCTATTACATGATTGTTTTTATTTTATATATTTTTATTTCACATGAGTATTTGTGTAAATGAATATGTATAACTAATGTTACTCTTTGTCAATTCTTTTAAATATGTCAATTAAAAAGTATGACAGGCTGTCTCCAAGTATTAGAACTTTATAGCTAATATAATATAGAAAATTATACCTAATAAAACGACAAATGTTTACTTTCACGAGCCATCACGTATTTGCAAGCTTTCAACGAGAATCTCAAAAGTGAGAACAAGAAAATTTTAAAGCTTACAAGCCATCGTACTTTGTCCGCCCACAATGATTTTTGAGATTTTTAAGGGTTCGATTCTCTCAAGTCTGCACTCAATGCATCCTATCAAGAACACATCCGAAGTACTTTCATGCGTCCTCTGTACTTGCATTTTTAAGTATTAGAACTGTTTTTTGACGGTTGATGATGTAGTATGCAAACAAAAGGACGCAAGATCGCTTAAGAAAGCATTTTGAGTAACGGCCTGAATATCATCGCAGGGTTATGGCATCAGTCTTTTGATCTTTCCTTTGTAGACTGCTCATCTACGGCCAGTACTGCAGCCATATGGAGAATGCTCAGAAGACACTGGATGAGCTGATTGCCACACGGGAAGATGTCAAGTGTAAAGTGGAGGTAGGCTCTTACTATAATCAGACTCTTCAGTTGATATATTGTATGGTACACAGATGTTATTTAGTAGTGTTAATGAGTAGAAGTGCTTGAAATTTGTAAAAGCAGTCTAATATTATACATTTTAATGGTATTTTGATGTTACATGTATGCAGTGTCATCTATACTGTGTATTTACTATATGTGTGTGTATGTGTGGATATATATAATATTATCTACATATATATATATATATATATATATATTAAATTATGACAAAATTAAATTTTCTGGGGTGAACTATCGCTTTAAGTAAAAAAATAAATTATGTAATATTCAGTAAAATAATGAATAAATCTACTAAACAGCATGCAGGTTTGACGCTCTCAGTTAAAATGTATCATCAGCCAGTGCAATGCGCTGAGGCAGAGACACTGCCTCAAAGAGACTCTTTTAACAGCTCTTTCTCCCAGAGACCGCTCCAGTGGTCAGCCCCAGCACAGCGTTCGCTCTCGGCAGACTGCTGTTGACAGTTTTGGGACATGAACTAATTTTACTCTGTGCTAATGCTACTCAGGACGAAGAACTACAGGGCTGTTTTTGTGCCTGCCAGTCTGAGGCAGTGTGGGTTACTTTAATGACTTAAGAAATAAATACTGGCGAGAGAATCCATTATGTCCAGGCGGGATTACAGATGAAATTACAGATGAAATCACAGCAACCCCAGTTGTGGACACACTTGTTGACAAATTCACATAATTATCGTTCTGTTATCTCACACACAAGAAGGGCTCTGTAATCTAGTACAGTCCATTCATAGCGCAGTTACGAGACCTCGTGGAAAGAGACGAGAGCCTCTAGTAATGGATTAGTCAGAGTTCCTTCATCTGGAGGGAAGTGGAGTCACTGGTAGTCATAGAGATGATGAACCTCTTCCTCAGACCATTCTGAATGTCAAGCGTGACATTTGAGTAGTCTGTCCTACTTGCTTGCTTGTCAAATGAGAACAGGGAGATTAAAAATGAAGAGATTAACGCATAAACTGAAGACGACAAATCCGCAATGTAGAGGAAAAGATAACATCTGGTTTACAGTTTATACACTGATCTGTTTCTGATCTTATTGTGCATGATTATTTACTGTTGAAGCCTGTTTCCACCTCAGGGTAGAAATAAAGTAAAGTCACATTGTGAGATATAAATTTGTAATTATGAAAATGTAAAGTTGCAGGTGTGAGATGTAAAATTCACATTTTTTTTTTTTAGAGTTGAAAACAGGTTTCCGTAGTATACACTGTTTGAAAGAAAACAATTACCATAACCATTAATACAATTTGGGGACTTAACCAATAACCTCATTGTCCAACAAGTCCTATTCAAGTCCAATGATTTTTCCATGATCCAATGAAATCCTAATCGATAAAAGTCTTGCTTTACATTATTTTTCACTGTACAATTTTGTCACATTCTTGAAGGCCGTCTTCAGCGATGTTCAGTTTAAAATACTACTTATTTTTTTAGTGTGTTCCGTATTTTTCTGAGAGTTTCCTTTTAAAAATTGCTCACCTGTTGCAATAATCCTCATTTACAGGAGTGTACCATGAAGGTCCAGGAGGGAAAGTTCAAACTGCAGGATCTTCTGGTTGTCCCCATGCAGAGGGTCCTTAAATACCACCTTCTGCTTAAGGTGAGACCCACTACTCATCATCAACAATATTATGAGCTCATCTCTCACTAAGTGAGTTTAAGAAAAATTAAGGAACCTGTTCAACTTCCATTTATTCTGGTTTGAGGTTTTTAAAGCTGCTCTGCTGCACAGCACCTCCTGTGAACCTCAAAACCTTATAAAACATTCAGACCGTTTTACCTCATCCAACAAGACCCATGTGGCTCTCCACTCTGCCCAGCCACTGCTAATAGAGATCATGTATAAAACAGGACGCCCTGCATGATACAAACCATCATTAATTCACAACACACATTAATAATGGATGCGGAGAGTGTGACGTGACAGAAGGGCAGGATATAGGGAAGTGAGCACTGGGGGGTGTATACACTGACACTGTTTAAATCAGCCATGCTTAAATCATATTATCCGTACCCCATTTCATACACTCCAATCCAGGGAGTGCTAATGTGTTTGATTTGTGTTTGAGATAGCACATGTTTGTTTCTAAATGGTTTGCTAAATCTAACAAGTCCTCCTTCCTTTGAGGACATCCTCAATCATTTTATATGATAAATATGTATAAAATGATATACATGTATATACATCGTTAATTGGAAAATGCAATCAGTGCAATCACTTGTAAACAATTTTATCGACAATTGTTGGGCAGCGATGACAATGATTCTGTGTGCTTCTATGTGTATTTCTTTTCAGCTAAATTATATGGTAATACAGTATATCCTGCATATTTACAAGTTTCTTTGCGCGTCTATGTTTCCGTCTGTGTGCGTGTACAGTATGTGAGAGGCAGAAAGAAAGCGTGCTTTCCATTGATGATAAAAGGTAATTTATTGGGAAAAACACGGAAATGGTAAAATATCACCTGGATGTGTCATCATGAGTTTCATCCCTTTTACCATAAACAGACCAAGTCTGTATGTGTGACTTATTATTGTGTTGTGTTTCTGCAGGAGTTAGTAAGTCATTCTATGGACCGTCCGGAGAGGCAGCAGCTTAAAGAAGCACTAGAAGCCATGCAGGTGTGAACTCTGATAAAACCCTCATATACACCTTAATATCCCAGTACAGTGTTTGATGTCAAGAGTTGGTTTGTAAATTAATTATCCCTTAAAGATTTTTTTAATATATAAGGATCTCCGGGACTTTGTATTTTGGGGGACGAGTTTTTATCTGTGTTTTACCTTTGTCTATTTATCTGTCTTCGAAGGACCTGGCCATGTACATCAATGAGGTGAAGAGAGACAATGAAACCCTGAAGAAAATAAGTGAATTTCAGAGCTCAATAGAAAATCTAGTAAGTGTTCGTGAAGTTGTGAGATACAATGGCATAATCAATGCAGAAAGAGTGCACACATTAAAGTTTGGCCTGTAATAATTAATTTGATGACCCTATTTGATTAAAATATGGGCCTTATCTACCTCTGCATTATATTTTTCATGTGTATTTCTGTCCAGTTAAATGCTGTGCTAATATATTATGCATATTCAATGGCCAACCTACTGTTTGTTCGGTTGAGGTACCTCGATAAATGTAATATCGATACTGAGAACATCACAGCTGGTATCAGAATTTTGTAATTGACTTAAAGCTTTTTTACTTGTAGCCTTTATGAGGATTGCAAAAAATCAGGTTGGACCCCTCTATTGTGTCCTTTGCAAGACTTATGATCTCTGAGTTCATGCACATTTCAGCATGCTGGCCAATTCCTCTTTATCCCCAAACATTTAGTTGTTTACAAGCCTCCACCTGCCCCCCATCTGTCACTTCTGTTCAGTAAAATAAATCCTGAAAGCCTCCAGGCACACAATCACAGAACATGTTTAGGACTGTTTAAAGGGAATGAAATCAGTGTATCCTCTCCCAGTGGCTAATGTAGGAGTTAGTGTATCAGCTCTGGTTTATTTATGTTAGGGTCTGTGCTGCAGATGACGCCTGCAGCTATACATCAATGAGGCATGACACTTACAGACAAAAGACATTCACTGTGGGCTTTGCCATGCCTTTAATAACTCCTAATATATCAGCATTACTGTAGTACTTTTTACCTCTTTACTTCTTAAGATACTCTTCTTATGTTTATACAGTATATGTATACAGGATATTTTGCAAACAAAGACTCTTGAATTTTTTTTTGACATTAAACATTTTGAAAACGTACAAAGATGGAAAGAACAAGCACTGTCATTCTAGGTTAACCAGACTGATGGAAATGTTTTACATTCATCAGTGACTGGTTCACAAAAATAATCTGCAAACAAAACTGACATGCAAAAATGTTTCTAAACCCAAACCTTTGAAATGCTTACCAAACGAAAAGTTTTTAGGAAGTTTGGCAGACGGGCAGTATTTGAGAAATCTGTCATTACTTTTGCAATTCCATCTGATGCAATAAGATAGTGAATTAATTGCCTTTAACTTATATTTAACCTGTAATATTCCATACAGGAACATGTGATGCTTGGATGTATGTCACAAAGTAATGTTTGAAATTCCTCAAGCCTTTATGTTAATATAAATGTACTGTGTGTGCACGTGTTTTCACAGCAGGTGAAACTAGAGGAGTACGGTAGGCCAAAGATAGACGGAGAGCTTAAAGTGTGCTCTATAGTTAACCGGACCAAACAAGACAGGTACGACTGCACCTTCATTATGTTTTCATATACTACAAAACAGATTGTAATAATTTTTTCCTGTGTTTTCTTTACCTAGATACATCTTCCTATTTGATAAAGTTGTGATTGTTTGCAAGAGAAAAGGCTATAACTATGAGTTAAAAGAGATCATTGAACTTCACTTTTACAAGATGTCAGATGACCCCATGAATAACCGTGACATGAAAAAGGTGAGAAACCTTTGATTAACCAGCCATCGGGCCTGTTTCAGAATAAATATACCTGCCATAATTGATTACGGCAGTGATCTTGATGTTTTGTGTTAAAATTGCAAAGGGATGATCTGATCGTTTGCTTGGTAAATCGCACAGTTGGATTGCGTTCATTAAAGCATGATGCTCATAATTTCAACCAATCAGAGATGATGCACTGCCCTCGTCAATGCTCAAGCTTGTGTGTAAATGCAGAGAAGTTGATGATTCTAACAATCAGGAATTTTTGCATGTTTGTGAGAATGCATGTGTAACAGGGTGTCTCTCTTTCTCTCGTTCCCTCTCCGCCTTCAATCTATTTGCATGCCTACCAGTCGAGTGGAAAAATGGTAAGCTGAATGCTCATGTTCTGTAAGCATTGAGGTGCTATGATTATAGCTTCCACTTCTGTGATGTTGTGATCTGTTTCCTGTCATCTCAAGAGATCCACAGCAGCTTTATTCTGCCAGAATTGAATCAGCTGTTTTTACAAATCAATTTGATTAAGATGTTTCCAAAAATGTGCTGCAGAATCCATTGAGATGCACTTTTCAAAGTTTTCAAAGTTGTTTTTCACTTGACACAGCATCTAAAACACCCCATTAATCCACATCTATTAGCTTTTTAGATATATGCTAGTCCAGCTAAATTAAATTAACTTTTATTAGATGTACACTATTGTTTGGGGTCACTAAGATTTAAAAAAAAAAATACTTTTTTCATTGCTTATGCATTGTTACAGAATTCAAATAATTACTGTTATTTTGAACTTTCTATTCATTATAGAATCCTGAAAAAACACGTTTTAAACTATGATAATAGCAAGAAATGTAAATTCAGCATTAAATCAGCATATTAAAATGATTTCTGAAGGATCATTTGAAACTGAAGACTGGAGTAATGGTGCTGAAAATTCTGCTCTGCCAAATTACATTTTAAAATGTTAAAATTAGGGCTGCAAGGGATTCATTTTTTTACCTAATTACACAATTTTTTTTGTAATCGCACATCAAATTTGGCTGAGAAAAGAATCAAATAGACATTAAAAAAAGAGCTTTAGGAAAAAAAAAATTTATATGATACAACATAGAATTGGGGCCATGGGGCATGGGGGTAAGTAAATTATGACAATTTTCTTTTTTGGTTTTTATATATATATATATATATATAGTTTATAAAGTTTTTTTATTAATATGGAATTTTGTACTATTTTTTATGAAATGATTCTCTAAATAAGAAACTAAAACTGTAAGAAGGTAGTGGTAAATGTCTAAATGAGTAAGATATTGAGTCATTCATCCATTCATTAGATTCGTTCAAACGGCTGATTCATTCAGGAATTTAATAAATGGCTGCATCCAAAATCGCATACTTCCCTACTATACGGTAGGATGTATGTGACAAAAGAAGTATTTCCGAATTCACAGTACTCCTAAAAGAGTAGGCAAAAAGAAATTAAACACTGTGTGTTGCTCGGAGACACACAGTAGCTCTGCTCTGGCTTTATAGGTAATCTTTTTGAGTAAAAGCAGACAATATTGGGTCTAAAATATTCAAATAATTTTAACTTCTTATTTATTTAACTGTTGTATAAAATCAACATCACATCATGCAGTAAGTTTTTGCATCAGGTTCATCACCTATCAACTGTATGAACTGTAAGATGACTTACTCAGGTCTGTGGTGCATTAAATGCATTAAATAATTTGAACACGTTATTTTTTCAGCTAACTAATTATTTAATTAATAATTGTTAAATCAACAGCCCTAATTCAAATATATTTTTGATCAAATAAATGTAGCCTTGCTGAGCATAAGAGACCTCTTTAAAAAAAAAAATCAAAAATCTTACCGACCCCAAACTGTAGTGATAACTGTAGTATTTAAAATAATTGATGACTCATCCTGCACTACAAAGTGCAGGACGAGTTTATCCAAAGCTACAAAAGCTACAGACTAGCAAGCAGCAAATCATTGTTTGCAGCATGATGAAGCTAAAGGCTTTTGGCTATTTTCAAAAAAAGGAAACAAGCAAAAATGTCCCGCTCAAACATCCTGTTTCAATAGCAAACTTGTCAATACTGAAAGAAAACATCAAGCGAATTAGGCCTTTAAAAAAGCTGCATTTTTAGCATGAGATTCATTGGAACAGCCAAAGAAATACATAGACAATTTAAATGATACAAAAATTTAAAAAAAAAAACAATCCGAAACCATTTTCAATCCATTGCTGCATTCTCTTTATATCTCTCCACCATCCCTCCATCATCCATCTTCTTTCCGCCCATAGTGGTCCTATGGCTTCTACCTGATCCATCTGCAGGGGAAACAGGGCTTCCAGTTCTTCTGCAAGACAGAAGATACCAAACGCAAGTGGATGGAGCAGTTTGAAATGGCCATGTATGTTAGAACCGCAGTGTCAAAATTACACCAGATTTTGCTCTTTGATCACCCTATCACATGTGCAATTATTTATCCACACAGGTCAAACATCAAACCCGAAAGAGCCACTGCCAACCAGCACAACTTCCAAATGCACACGTTTGAAAAGAACACCAACTGCAGAGCCTGTAAAATGCTGCTGAGGTGAGAGCTCTCTCACACAACCGCCATTCTTACTGAATTACAGAGGCGGCGCAGTCAACCGAGGCTGGCTTTGACCCATGTTACTAGGCTACTGGTTTGACCTCTATTACATGAGCTGCTTCACTGATTGGCTGTATTGACTCGTGTGAAATCATACTGCGCTGACCTAAATTTACCACCCTGCAGTGCAGGTCAGTGTGCACATTGGCTGCTAATTATAACGGCTCCATGTTTCAATCTGTGTGCAAAATGGCCTGAATTTTGTTTGGGTGTTGAATGTTGCCGCTTAGTTGTACCGACATATGGAGTCACGTTGGGTGATTGTTGGGGCTGTATTAATGCACAAGTTGGCTTCCAAAGCCAAGCGTCACTATTACAATGGCTCATGCCTAGAATTTGAACAAGCTTTTAAGTATTACATTTCAGTATGTGGCACACTGTTTGCGCTACGGAAATGAAGGATACCTCAAATTGTGTAGCTTGTTGAATCATAAGCAATGAAATGTGTGCCTTTGGCGTCACAGATGATAAAATTGACACACGACACACGAATGCTATCTTAGAATTGCTTTAATGTAACATTTATTGTCTCAGAATGTGGTTTTAGAATATAACAAGTTGTGGATGAATTATGGTGAGGGAAAGAATGTCATATCTACTCTCAAAACAAACACAACAGAATTATATAGAGGCTATTCATATGAGCATGTTTAAACTAAAGGATTTACACCTTCATTCATTTGAAATGCTACTTCCCATAGGAAGAACAGACAACTAGTTACTGACATGATGCATATCAATATACACATAGCTGAAGCAGATTTTATATATCGTCTTGGTCTAAACTAGAGTGAGGTTTATGTATAATAACGTGCAAATAAGTGGGGCAGTCTGAAATTTGCCCCGATGGCTCTCATTTAGAGTGCACTGCAGATCCATTTTTCACCACAGATTTACATTGGGAAAATTGTGGACGCTGGGGAGGACTCAGGCACCCTCTACGGGATTAGATTTTTCTGAGTGCCGTTGAGTTTTGGCGAAAAAAGGTGGTAGGTAATTTGCTAAATATTCTGAAATATTTGAAACATTTAAAGGGGCTAGTCTGTTATTCTATCGCTGTCCGAGTCCAGAATCCAAAAAAAAATTCTCCCACCACATATGTAAAAATATATAATTTTTTTTGACTAACATCAAGGTTGTGTGGAAATTTAATTGCCATCAGATTCCACTTCTCTGAGTTTACAGGAAGAGATCAAATCAAAATTCAGTGTTTAAATATTTTTTGACCACTGAACACCATACGATATCTGTTGCGATTCGCTGTAATTTTCATGCATTTTAAAGATGTACTCTTTATAGTACCAAAATGCTGGAAAGTATTTACAAGAACAATATTTCATCAACGCTCCATCTCAGCGAGTGGGAGTTGTTAAAAGCAAAAGGGAAAAGAGAAGAAAAGTGTGTTAACATTTTGAAATGGGCCATTATTGTGGTAGCAACTTGCATGCATGCAATACAGTTTTAAAATAGTATATACAATTATATGCATATGCAGCTTTATGTTTACCTCATGTAAATAAGAGGCCGCATTAACTTATTTCTGCTAATTTAAACATTTTTAAACATGCATCATTTTGAGATAAAATGCAAGTCAGAAAACCATTTCATGTATCATGTATCATCATGTATCATCAAATGTAGCGCGTCTATCATCCAATTTTTAAACAGGAGATTTAAGGCGAGAAACGGCAGGCAAAAACATATTTTTTTGTTCACTGGTCAATTTTGAGATTTTGGGATATTTGTCTTCAATTACATGTCTTCTTTCAGACTTGTGGTGAAAAAAAGTCTGAAATACACATTTAGGTCTTTATGTACACTTTGTCTGTTTGCGTCTGTAGATTTCTCATAAATTCATCAAAAGTTGTCGTTATAAATCATCCCTCTGCTCCGCGATCTGCACTCTATCATCACACACACCGTTAGAAAGCTCTCTCTCTCGTGTACAATATTGTCGGATCCAAATATGGTCATTTCCTTTTTATCAGCAACCAATCGTTGAAGTAAAAAGGGGGATTTTACTCTAAATGCGCAATCTCATTCGCTGATGCTAAATCTTTAAAGCCCGTTTTCTCAAAATGACTTTTCTCACATACTCCAAGTCCGAAATCTCCACTTCAGTAGCACCTATATACACCAAACTTTCCAGTCTTGTATCTAGTTATAGTATGAAGACATTTACAGAGGGATTTGTAAATATATTATTCCTAGCCTGATTTATATAACATTGTATTCCAAAAAACATGTCGAAAATCATTTTTTTAAGGCTATTGGCAGTATATTCTGATTTACAGGATAGAAAAAGTAGAAATCCCTCTGTAATTTTTTCCCCATCTAATATGTGAACACAATGAAAAAATAATTTTGAACCTGGCTTTATCCAATACTCGGATTTCGTTTTTTTTTTTATATATGCAAATTAGCGCATATTTAATTAGATAATGCCTCGTTTGCATATTTAAACATTAAATTACAGAAAACTTGTAATAAATTTTTTTCTCATCTTAATGTAGGTAATCAATTTGCAAAGTTTCATGGTGATATCTGCTAGCTAAAAAATTACCCTATTCACCTGTAGTGTCTCGCCTTAAATAATCAAATAATAAATATGATATTATTGAACTATTATTAAATTAAATATGATTATTATATTATTTTTATTCAAAGCATATCACATTTTATTAACAGCAGAGTAGACAATCATGTGACTGACCACGTGAGCAGTGTGTTCCCAGGTTTGTAGGATAGGATCACAAAACTCCTTCACAGTGAATAAATCGACATCCGAATGCATGAGTTTTAGCACTAAGATGTAATGCAAATGTATCATTACAGACATCCACATGAGAAACAATTAGTCTGAACAGGGTTTTAGGAAACATGAATGTCTCTAAAGTCCTCTGGTAAATCTAGTCCCTTCCAAATAGGGCTTTGGTCAGCATGGACTAAACTTCTATTAGGACAGTAATTGTTTCTTATGTGGAAAAAAAACAAAGCAGGTTTGAATCTGGTAGAGACTTGGTGGTAGGCTCTTTTGACTAGAAACCACCTAGAACAACTTAGCAATTGCTTAGCAGTGCCTTGGCAACTACTCACAACATCTTAGCAACGTGGTTCTAAGATATGCATGGGTGAGCATGACTCAAAATCAAAAGAAATTCTAGTTGTTGTGTTTGGATGAGTTTGATATTCGGTAGGACCTCACGAAATCAAGACATTTTATCGTACTATATTGACATTTCTCGTTTGTCAGAGCCCTAGCTGCTTTCAGATCCTTTAGCATCAGTATATGTGTCTCACTTTTATTTTATCATTCTTTCTTTAGGGGTGTTTTCTACCAGGGATACTACTGTCCACGCTGTGGGACCGGCGTCCATAAGGAGTGTCTGGAGGTCATTACCATCTGCAAAATTAGTACGTCTCTCACAGAAAGCTGCTTCTTAAAGAACCACATTTACATTACATCTGCCCTAATTAAAGAGAACAAACTGACCATACCTCTCTTTCGGTTTCTCTCTCTCTCATTATTATTTCAGGTCCCCATGATTCGGTGAGTTTTTAGTAGCCTGAACCAGTAAACTCCCATCTCTCAGATTACTCCACACTAATGTCTAGTGAATTAATCATCCACTCTCAATGACTTTTACCAAACTTCACTACTTTATTTAATCTTAAAGTTTCTCCTCAATTTTGAAAAACACTTTAAAGATGCCTAATATGCTTAAATTAAAACCATATTACACTTTGAAGTGCATTAAATCATAAATTCACTTCTGTCTATTGCAGGAGCCAGGGCTTCCACAATCAGGTAAGAATATAAGTAAAATCTGATTTTTGTCTGTCTTCTGAGATTCTAGTGCAGTTATGTCCATATGAAAAATTTAGATACTGCGCACAGCTTCAGGCTCTTAAACTGAAATGGACCACATTCAGCGCACTCGCTCCAAACTAGAAATTATATTTCAGCTCTCTGCTGACATCTAGTGTATAGTACATGCATGCAATAAACATAGGGTATGTGTGGGTGGGTTCTAAGAAAATCAATTATAAGGGTCCATGTACTTTGTTCTTCTTGCAGTTCTGATAAGATTTTTTTTTAAATTGTGTTCTTAAGGTCCAAAGATGGTGGCCATCAAAAATTACAATGGTACCCCTGCCCTGCCAAGCAAGACGCCACTCTGCTTTCAGACAGGAGAACTCATTGAGCTCCTGAAGGGAGATCCAGACACATCATGGTGGGAGGTATGATATTATAAAATGAAACATTTGCCATGTTTACAGTGAAGACCTGTTCTATGGTCCAGAATTTACACTTTTTTTTCTAGGTGCCAAATACTAATAAAATAGCTTTAGTTCAGTTGGCCCATTTTAAGAATGATAGTATTGTTTTAAATGGTACAAAAACATCAGTCTCTTTCTGATGTAAACGAATCATATTAGAGATGCAACCAAATCAGAAATACAATTTCCTAAGAGGTAAGAGACCTGTTAAGTCACAGGTGTTAAGGGACATGGATGCACCTAGCCATGCAGTCTGCATTTACAAACATTTGTGAAAAAATGGGTCATACTGTAAGTGATTGAAATATTGAAACCTTTAAGAACAGCAGCCACTCAGTCATAAATCGGAACACCACGCAAAGTCACAGAGCGGGTTCACTGTGCTGAGGCGCATGGTGTGTAAAAGTCACCAACAATAGCGAACGACTGATTCAATAGCTGAAGAGGTCCAAGCTTACACTGGCATGAATATCAGCACAAAAACTGCAGTGGGAGCTTCTTAGAATGGGTTTCAATGGCCGTGCTGCTGCTTCAAGCCTCACATCACCAAGTACAATGCCTAGCATTGGATGGAGTGGTGTAAATCGTGCTTCTGTGTTTGGCAGTCTGATGGGCGGGTCTGGGTTTTACAGATGTCAGGAGAGTGTTACCTGCTTTGACTGCATTGTTTCTATTGATAAGTTTGATGATTGAGGGATAATGGTATGGGGCTGTTTTTCAGGGGTTGGACTAGGCCTTTTACTTCCAGTGAAGGGAAAATATAATGCTTCAGCATACCAAGACATTTTGCTGTGCTTTCAACTTTGAAGGAAAAGCGTGGGGAAGGCTGTTTTCTATTCCAACATGACTGTGTCCCCGTGCACAAGGTCCATAAAGACATGGTTGGATGAGTTTGGTGTGGAAGAACATGACTGGCTTAGCCTCAACCCCATCAAACCCCTTTGATATGAACTGAAACAAAGATTTCAACACCAGTCTCGTCCAACACCAGTGCCTGACGTACACAAATGCTGTGCTAGAGGAATGGGCAAAAATTTCCAAAGAAACGCTCGAAAATCATGTGGAAAGCCTTCCCAGAAGAGTGGAAGCTGTTGTAGCTACAAAGAAGTTGACCAACTCCATATTAAGTTCACCCAAAAATGAAAATTCTGTCAATAACTACTCCAACCCCATAAGACTTTCGTTCATCTTCAGAACACAAATTAAGATATTTTTGATTAAATATGAGAGCTGTCTCACTCTTTCTTCTGTGTGGGCCTTTGAGTGAGTTCACACTACATGAACTCACTCAGAGGCCCACACAGAATAAAATGAATAGTTGAATTAAGTCGTTATTTTTGTTGTTTTCTGTGCACAAAATGTATTCTCGTCACTTGACAAACTTAAGTTTGAGCCACTGAAGTCACTTGGACTATTTTAAACATTGTCTTTACTAATTTTCTGGGCCAGCAATTTTCAATTACATGGAAGCCTATGGAGGAGTGAGAAGGCTCTCAGATTTAATCAAAAATATCTTAATTTGTGTTCCGAAGATGAACGAAAGTCTTACAGGGTTGGAACAACATGAGGGTGAATAATTACTGACAGAGTTTTCATTGGATGAACTATCCCTTTAAAGTCTATTTATTTAGAATGTGACGCAGTTACAGTCCCTGTTGGTGTAATGGTCAGGTGTCCCAATCATTTTGTCCATATAGTGTTTTTATGGCCAGAAAAAAAAAATTTCAGTTCACACACCATTGGCATTAATTTGGACCCAGGTCATACCTAATATAGTTTGAGTTCTATAAACTGCTGTCTTATTTTAGGGGGCTTAAAGTCCTTAATTCATTCATCTTTACCTGTCATTCTTTGCATTTTTCTCTAAGGGCAAGCTCATCCAAACCCAAAAAACTGGCTTCTTCCCCAGTTCCAATGTGAAACCATGTCTAGACCCTAAGGTACAGATTCATAAAACCAAAATAGAATAATTTTAACATTTACATTTTCTTAAATTATTCCTAATATTTTTTATTTCTCTTAAATATATTGTACTGTATACAAGAAGTATTAGACAATGTTCTATACTATTAGAAATGAAACCAGCCCCTGTGGTATTTTATAATTTTGTTGACGGTTTTCTTCTCTACAGCCTTGCCAGTCATTTTCCAGCCGTCAGTCCTCCAGAGAAACAGATTACTACGTTTATCCCTGGTATTTCATCTTGAATCCATTTTTACTCTTTACAATACCAAGATACTACAATATTTATTTTGTTTATAATCACTGTTCACAGTCTCATATTATATATTACATTATTAATAATATATTATAGTAATAAGTAATAAGTTATAGTAATAAGTCTTTGCAAGTATGCTACTCTCCTTTGATCCAGTGAAATTTGCATGGAATTATATATGTCATAACTAGAATCAATGATGATGATTGATTAGCTTTAGGCTAATTGTGAGGCATGTTAGGTCTTTATTGTGTTTTAATGAGGTAACGACCTCTGTGAGAGCTCCTGTAATGATGTACAGGGTATTGAACGGGCTTGTGAATGTGTTGTGTTTTCCCTGTGGGCTTCAGGTTTGCAGGAAACATGGAGCGGCAGCAGGCCGACAACCTGCTCAAGTCTCACAGCAGCGGCACCTATCTAATCCGAGAAAGAACAGCAGAGGCTGAGAGATTCGCAATCAGCATCAAGTGAGTATTACATGTATTCGTGTCCACAATAGAACATTCTGTTCTTCTTCTTTTAGTATTTTGTCAGTCATTAGCTATTTTCCATCCAACTATTTTAATGCGTATTTTGGGATATCTCATAAAAATCACTGTATGGAAACGCAAATATGCACATGAAAAACGTATGCGCTCAATTGAGGCGGATAATTTTTTATTCAATAAGAAGACATGCATGTAAGCTACAATAAAAACACTTTTACCAAATAAATCCCTCAATCCACAACAAAAAACTCATGTGACTTTGCCTCATCAGTGGTTGTGATTGGATAACTGGACTAACCAGTGGACCAATTTCATTGCACATCATCTTTAATGTTGGTTTGATCATTCTGAAATGCCTGAGCCGATGTCTGTCATAAAAATGTATTTGCTTTAATTCCCTCCCAGAATCGTCTCACATGATTGCATGTCCAAACACCAGGAATCCGCACGCCAGATAACATTAAAGCGTTTATTGGGTTTTTATGTCATTTATGATGTAGGAAAAAAGAGCCACAGTGGATTCCCCGATTGCAGCAACTTCCATTTTTATTATTACATTTACTGTATTTTGTGCCAGTTTCCCAGGAAGTGACGATTTTGTTCTCTTGAACACATGGGATGGAAAGAATACATTTATTCACAAATGTTTTATTTTCGTTTGATATTCCAATTTTGCACAAGTTAAGTTCGCAACTAAATAAATATGCCTTCCATATATAGTATGAAATGCAATATTATTGCGAAACGTTCTATGAGTTTTGTGAATGATGGGAACATTTCTCTCCTTTTAACAGGTTTAATGATGAAGTGAAGCATATTAAAGTTATTGAGAAAGACAACTGGATTCACATTACAGAGGCAAAGAAGTTTGAAAGCCTTCTGGTAAGAGAAATGTCTTGCATTTTTGCATTGAAAAAACTTTTTCTGCAGTTTTACACAATTAATTCACTCAAAGCACTTAACACAGATTTCAGTACAGGTTTCACTGTAGATATTTCATTTCGTGTCTATACTTGTACACACTAACATTCAAACATTTAAGGGTAAGTAAGATTTATTTTAAAAAGAAGGGAAAAAATTCAGCATGGACACATTTTTTGATCAGAAATTACAGACATATAGTGTTACAAAATATTTCTATTTCAAATGAATGCAGTTCTTTTGAACTTTATATTCATCCAAAAAGATACAGTATATATATGTGTGTGTGTGTGTGTGTGTGTGTGTGTGTGTGTGTGTGTGTGTGTGTGTGTGTGTGTGTGTGTGTGTGTGTGTGTGTGTGTGTGTGTGTGTGTGTGTGTGTGTGTGTGTGTGTTTTATAGTAATGTTATTTTATTTTACAGTTAGTAATAATATTTCACAATATTACTGTTTTTTTTTATATAGCCATATGTTGAACGGCTGCCAAAAAACAAGATGTGTGATGCTAATACGGCTCTGGTTCATTTACATGGAACCAAAGCCTTATCCAACCCTACCTAAATCTTAAAATAAAAATCCCTTGCAAATATTGGTCTTTCTTCTGGAAATGCAGTTCTAGTTTCTCAGCTTCTTTTCTGAAACTTCTGTAAGTAACTTTAGTTATGTTTCTTTTTTACAGGAGCTTGTGGAGTATTATCAGATTCATTCACTGAAAGAGAGCTTTAAGCTGTTGGACACAACATTACGGTACCCTTACAAGTCCCGGGAACGCTCAAGCTCTCGCACCAATACCCGCTCACCAGGTAAACGTTCACTGCCATAATTCTCTGTCTTTTATCTCTCTCTTTTTTCTTCTCCCTTTCTCCCTTCTTTTTTTATTTTCACTCTTTCTGCTTTTTTGCTTTCTCTGCCCCACATTTATTATTGAGCCCCCACCAATCTGGCCAGCAGCCTTCCACAATCTTTGGACACACTCTGGAAGTCTGAACAAACAAACCCTGCCAGCTGGTCCCGCCCTCACATTCTGTATGCTCCGCCTTCTCGTATTTCAACTGCCATTCATCTTAGGCTTGATTGTTAAGGAGCCGCCCACTCTGGCTGAGCTGAATAGGTTATAAACAGATGCTTCATTGGATGTATTATAAGTTCTGCGCCTTTGTCCTCCTTCCAGCCAAGCTTAACTGGTATTCACTGATATTTATCCTAGTGCGTAAAGACAGTGCCTGTTTCTGAGAATGTGGAAGCTGTCTAAAGGAATCATTCACCCAAAAATGAAAGTTTTGTCATTCACTCACCCTCATTTTGTTTCAAACCTCAATGACTTCCTTCCATGGAACAGAAAAGGACAGAATATTCACTCAAGTCTTTTTCCTAATCAAAGTTGTAATTATTTAATTTAAATTAGTTAAAACATTACAATTGACTATTTTAAATATGTTTTTTAAATAAATATTTTAAAATGTAATTTATTCCTCTGAATTTCCAGAATCATTACTCCAGCCTTCAGTGTCACATGATCCATCAAAAATCATTCTAATATGCTGATTTTTTGCTCAAGAAACATTTAATATTAGTATCAATGTTGAAAACAGTTGAACTGCTTAATATATTTGTGGAAACCATCATACAATTTTTTTCAAGATTCTTTTTTTGTAACAATGTAAAAGTCTTTATTATAAATGTATTCTTGCTAAATAAAGGTATCAAATCAATATCTTTCAAAAAATTATAATGACCCCAACCTTTTAAAAGGAAGCGTATATAGATGAAGAAATTAGTTTAGATTGCATTAGAACAACATGTCAGAGTAACTGGTTTTTTGGGTAATCTGCATCTGTAAGAATTCTAGCTACTTTTTTCCACGTGCAAACAACACGCACCTTGCTGACTCTGTTACCTTGTCTTAGTTTGGTAAGGAAACCACGTCCTTGAACTTTCTTTACCCTGTTGTGATGTGCAACTCTGCTGTGCCTTCCTCATTTGTTTGCTCTCTCTCTCTCTCTCTCTCTGTCTCTCTCTCTCTCTCTCTCTCTCTCTCTCTCTCTCTCTCTCTCTCTCTCTCTCTCTCTCCCTCCCTTCTGTCTCAGCAGCCACCTGTGCTTCCTACAACTTCTCCTTCCTCAGTCCTCAGGGCCTCAATTTCTCCTCTCAAAGCTCTGCTCCCTTCTGGTCAGG
The DNA here is from genome assembly GCF_051911475.1 of Siphateles boraxobius. Classification (NCBI taxonomy): domain Eukaryota; kingdom Metazoa; phylum Chordata; class Actinopteri; order Cypriniformes; family Leuciscidae; genus Siphateles; species Siphateles boraxobius. The sequence continues at coordinate 3,342,898 of NW_027508788.1, forward strand.
TACTGCGCTTTTTGCTCATGCTTCTGCATCATCCATGCCACCTCCCCCAATTCCTCTTCAATTTCAGTCGCTTATCCACATCCCTCCCCTGATTGTGTTTTCAGCATCCTCTTGTTAGGGCTTCAGAAATGTATAAAATTATTGTAATAATACTGCATTCATTAACATCTCACTCACAACAATAAGTTGTCCACTCATCTGTTGTATAAGCATTTGATGGTGCTCTTCAGCATTTTACATGCACTAATCTCCGGATGTTGTTGGCCTTATACAGTATTCACTCCCAGGGTAGTCAGCACAGCTGTGGCGCGATACAACTTTGCCGCTCGAGACATGAGAGAGCTGTCCCTGCGAGAAGGGGATATCGTCAAGATCTACAGCAAGATTGGTGGGGACCAAGGCTGGTGGAAAGGAGAGGCCAATGGCAGGGTAATAAAGCAAGCAAATGTTATAAGCGAATGAAAAATTGGCCAGTTGGCCATTTTTAAAGCAACTTTTATGATATAAAATAGTTTATTGTTAGTAAAACATCCAGTTGGAATACATTGGCCAATCACATTAGAAGACTTTAAATTAACTGTTGTATAATGAAAAACTGAGCAAAATTTGAACATTTATTTTCAATGTGTGAGTCTGAGGTTCTATATATTCTCAGATTCTGTCTCTGTTTTCCATTCAGATTGGTTGGTTCCCCTCCACGTACGTCGACGAGGAGGGGGTGCAGTGAAACTTTGGAGTCACAAATCGTCCAATTGCATTCTGATCCACAGCCCTCTGAGAGGACTCTTTGGTTTCCAAGGCAACACCTAATGGAAGTCTTTTTGCTGGAAACATACTTTACAATGAATATTTGTACTTCTGTCTCTTTTCATCATGTAAGAATATGCTTTTTCCCTTTCTCGGAATGTCTGTCTCATCTCTGTGAAGAAAACTGCTCGGAGTCTGTTCGTTCTCAGTGTGGGGAGGAGGAAACTGTGAACAGAGCAGTACTTAAAGTGGCCAAAGGACAAGCATGGCTTTAAGTTTGTACAGTAATACCTGTATCGTGCGCTGACGGCCACAGGGGTATAACGGGGGGGTGGGGACATATAAATAAATATATATATATAAATATAATTTATTAAAGAGATGTATCTATGATTAGAATGCAACGTTGAACATTTGTTCAACAGCACCAATGCAAAGAATATAGAAGAGCAGAGCAGATGCACTTTGCATTTCTTTACAGAGAGAATTTGCCTTAGTAAATGGTAATGCCTTTAGATGTGGAGGTAAAGAGATGGATTCAGACTCATCTTGCACATACAAATTTGTACATCTACCCTGTCCAAAAATATGGTGCCTTTTTATACATGTCTTCACTCCCAACAGAGTCTGGTTTATATAGCTGCAGCATTAACGCCCTGTTCTGTAGTGGTGCTCTCTCACGACGCTATCCAACCATTCAGCTGGACTCTGCTCAACCAGAAGACCATAAAAGAGACTCAACATTTCTTGGACTGAAATGAGCAGATGTCAGATCTGCTCATCATCTCACTGGAACAAGGGGAATCTAACTGAAAGTATTCAGTCGTGGCTGGAATTGCTTTTACAGTGAAAAATACAACCACCATCATGTCTTCCTCTTCCTTCAAGAGTATGGCAAAAGTGCAATGGAGTATCAGGAAGAGGTTCCTTAAACACTGTTAGCTGTGATTAGCATTTATTTCCATGTTCTTAGTGGTCCAGATTTGGACTGAAAAGGGAAAATTTAATGCTGTTCTGTGCACTGATTTTCATGAATACCCAGAAGTTTTTGTGATTTTTTTTTTTTTTTTTTTTTGCCTTCTACAAGCACATACATATTTCCCTTTCACGTTTCTCGTCTGCAGCCTGCCGCATTACAGTATCTTGCCTTAATGGTGGACACTTGGTGCTACAGTCCTACATATTGAAATCCCTGAGTTAGGGCAGAATTTTCTTTTTTGCTGTTGTTGTGGACGAGGAGACCCACTGCTGAAGAACCTTAGCCATCAAGTGCACTTTATCTGTCCAGAGACCTTTTAACACAGGACACCACATTGCAGACCAGGACATTCAAATTTCATATTATTTAAAAAAAAAAATCAATGTTGTTATTTTTACCTCTGGAGGGGGGAGGGGGGAGTATAAAATCCTTGACACTGATCAGTGGTCCCTCAAAGTCTGATATTGAATATACTGTAAACTCTGTAAGTACATGGATGTGTCCCTCAAACAGTCCTTGGAGAAAAACCTTTTGCTGTTGCCGGCCATTATAAATCGAACCCCTGAATTGAGGTTGGAGAGTGCTGGACTCTAATAAAGCATCGGACATTTTAGCCGTGCTCCAGGCTTGAATACAGCTGTCTGCAGTGATGGAAGTGCAGCTCATGTCAAGGTAGCGCTGGCTTATGGGCTTAGTACCTGTTTGTGTGTAGTGGACAAAAAAAAACCATTGCATGTGGTCATAGATATTACAACTGCTGTCCGTGGACCCTGAAAAAAAGATTTTCAAAAATATTGTGTACATTTTTTTTTTTGAATGGTCAGTTATTTGGAAACTGAATTCTATCATGAAATAAATATTTCTTTTTTTGCCTATTTATAGTGTCCTCATTGTTATGATCGATGGATGGATAGTCATGTGTGTAGATAGTGATGGATGGAGATAGATAGATAGGACAATGCCTATTGGTAGTTAATAGTGTGATGCAAGACTGCTCACTCCAACAGTACATTCTCTGATGTATGTTTATGATCGCCACTAGGGGGAGCCAACTTACTAGCCTTTTTCCATGACATTGAAAGCACCTGACATGATTTTGTTGAACAGTTTTCATTTAGCCTGTGAAAGATTCAGACTGGTCATATGCCATGGTTACAGCTGTTCATACCATTTTCTCTAAAATACTGGCTTGGATCTAAGCACCATCTGTGCAAGATTTCACATCTGTTCCGCACATTACGATCAGATCCACATAATAGATCTGTTCACCAACTAACTCAGCACCTACTGACAGAGCTCCCTCTTTGGTTTTAGTATGACTATGTTAGCGTACTGTTATCATTAAGGTACTGTAGTGATCAAAACAATGACAAAATTCACATTTAGATGATGTAAGCATTATTTCACTTCCGCCAATATGGATAAATAATTAGACAAAATAGACTATGGTATATTCACACCAGCCAGGCATAATTCCCTGCAAGAGAAGGGTTGCTACAATATGTTACGAAGAGTCCATTTGGTAGAGGGAGCTATTTGGTGATCTGGTTCATAATTTGTTTTTTGGTCAAAAGCATCCTTAGTATTGCTATTAATTTATGGAAAATATATATGCTTACATGTATTGCCTTTAGACATAATTTAGGTTTGTAATTTAGGTTCCTTTCGAGATCGGTTCACTTGACTTTGCATCGGTAGCTGACACTATTGGCAAACCTCTATTGCAGGGGTGCCCAGTCCTGTTCCTGGAGATCTACCTTCCTGCAAAGTTCAGATCCAACCCTGATCAAACAAAACTGAACCAGCTAATTAAGATCATCAGGAGCACTTGATGATTACAGACAGGTGTGTTTGATGAGGGTTGGATCTGAACTCTGCAGGTAGATTTCAAGAAACAGGATTGGGCACCCCTGCTCAATTGCATTGTGCCAGTAAACATTATTGGCCAATAATAATTTAGCGCGTGTGTGATGTGCAGAGCCATCTGCTTTATAACACGACGATGGGCTGTCATTGCCTCAGAATCTTTCTCCTTCAAGCTATTGTAATACGAGACTCGCCATTGATCTACGCACTCAGAAGGATAGATAACGCTTTCTTTCACCAATCCTCTTCATGCATCTTGTGTCTGGGACAAGCCAATGCCAAGATGCCGCTTGACAGGCCGGGCTGTCAGCACTGCGAGTAGATGACAATCGGGGTGCTGTACACGAAACTCTGTTTCTGCTGCCCCCGCCACCGTTGAGCCGTGGGACAGGAAGCTTAAGGCTCCACTCTTATGCTGAGGACAGTTCTTTACCCCTCCGATGGAGCCCACAAGCTGATTTCTTGGTGCTTCAGACGATGATGTGATGTACGCAACGGTGATGTACGCAAGAAGGATGACTGGTGAAGCAGCTCTGTCCAGGAAGAGGACGGTCCTCCTGGCTGCTGAGCTGTTAAGGGTCCTCACGAAAGTGGTGTAGGAGTTAGGCGTGGATTGGTCAGCTCTCAAGGAGTGAAGAACCATTTGTTCACAAACAAGTTGTTTCTGCAGTTGGGCCACCGAGCTGCTGCTCCCCAGTAGGCTTGGGTATCGAGTATCGCCTAAGCTTGCCGGTTCGTCCGCTAGCTTCGCCGGCATCGCTCGAGTCACTCACCGATGGACAGCGGCCGCCGTCTGCCACCGCTTCTGCCATTGAGATCGACGAAACAGCCGAGGCTTGTTCTATCCTGGCGTCGGACAGCGAAGATTGGGCGAGCTCTGTGGACCTCCCCTCCGCTGTTCTTGAGCCTTCCGGGAAAAGAGCGGGCATTGAGTCTGAGTTGATGCGTCTGCTCTCTCAAGCCGTCGACAACCTCGGCCTCGACTGGGAGGCGCCCGCGCAACCCCCGCGCAACCGACTGGATGGATGTTTCCTCAAGAAGGACCTCTCCCCATCACAGTCCAGACCCGCGCCTTTTCATCCTGAGCTTCACGAAGAAGTCGCGAGGTCTTGGAACGCTTCTCAGCTTCTCAGCGCCGCCAGGCCCGAGAACAGAGACCGCGCTCTCGCTCTGCTGGACGCCGCCCCCCTCAGCGCGGGCCCCGGCCGAGGATTGAGATCAAGCCCGAGGTCTCAAAGCCTTCCAAGCCATCCTAGGAAAGCGACGGTGTTCAAATCTCGCTGCGGCCGGATTTTCACCGAAACATTTCGCTCGTCCAGTTCCATGCGATGTGACTGTTCCAGTGTATTTAGCAGTCAACAAGTCGGTTCATTTGCCCGCTTGCCTGCACACAACAGCCGTTTTTACGGCTACCCAGATAAATCCAATAAAGAGTGTATTTTCTGGTGTCCCGGCCATAGCCGATGGTGTTATGAGTGTTGTAAGAATGCCTACGTCACAGTGCCCATTCCCACACACAGACACAGCCCGCCACAGTTCAGGGCTAGCACAAATAAAATTGACTCATTTCGATTGTGCAAATGTAGTGAATGTGCCCACGACACAGTGCCCACAAACACTACACAGTGCGTGTCCCACGGTTTCTGTAAAAACGAAACCAACACATATTCAGTCAGCGCAAGCCGACGGTGTTTTCAGTGCAGTAAATGTGCCCGCTGTCCCGCGCCCACATTCACTCACAGACACACTGAACCCTACGGGGTTTGTCCCGCTCGTTCTCTCTCCACAATTTGTCATAGAGAAAGCGAGTGCGAACAGGCTGCCCGCCGTGATCGGCGCGCCCCCCGCCTCGCACACTTTAAACACAGTGTTCATGTCTCAGCACACCGAAGCTCTGCAGCCGCCGCTGTGCCGCGGCCAGAGCCCGGATATCATTCTGCCTCTAGCTATCCACGCGAATGCATGGGCAATGCTTCCCGGGGTATCAGAATGGGTGTTGAACACTATAAAGAGAGGCTATCCGCTACAGTTCGCTCGACGTCCCCGCCGTTGCACGGCGCGTGTCGAAACCACGGTGGACAACGAAGTATCTCATCTTCTTCGAACCGAAATAGCGAAACTACTGAGCAAAGGGGCCATAGAACCTTTATCTCAGGCTCAGAGCGAAGGGGGTGTATACAGCAGATATTTTCTGGTACCGAAAAAAGACGGGGGTCTCAGACCCATTCTAGATCTGCGACAATTGAACAAAGCGCTTCTGAAACGCAAGTTCAAAATGCTGACAACCAGCAAAATCCTCGCGCACGTGCGCCAGGGAGACTGGTTCATGTCAATAGATCATGTCAATAGATCAATAGATTCATGTCAATGGGCCTCATGGCCTCAGCATCTTCAGTACTTCAGCTGGGCCTGCTTCGCATGCGCCCACTGCAGTTATGGCTGAAAGTACGAGTTCCGCCCGGGGCTTGGGCCGCTGGTCTGTTTCGCCTCAGGGTCGACAGGAAATGCGTCTCGGCTCTGAAACCTTGGAAAAAAGCCGACTGGTACCAGTCAGGCGTGAGTCTGGGGACTCCCTCGAGTGTGATGGTGGTGTCTACGGACGCCTCCACCTCGGGATGTGGAGCGCTGCTCGAGGGCAGACCGTTCTTTGGCCAGTGGTCAGAACGGGAGAAGCTCCTACACATAAACTGTCTAGAAATGCTGGCAGTAGACAACGCGCTAAGGCGCTTTTGTCCCCAGATAAAAGGCCGCCACGTCTTAGTCCGGTCGGACAACATATCAGTGGTGGCGTACATAAATCACCAGGGCGGCGTCAGGTCCCGAAGCCTTTACAGGCTGACGAAACGCCTCCTGGACTGGGCTCAGCACAACCTGCTTTCACTGAAAGCAGCGCATGTGCCTGTTCACCTGAATCTGGGACCAGACAGACTGTCCAGAAACAATGTCCCAGCAGGGGAATGGTCGCTGCACCCACAGACGATCCAACTGCTGTGGGAGATATTCGGCAGAGCGCAGGTGGACCTGTTCGCGTCCCAGGAAAACGCTCACTGTCCGAACTTTTTCTCCAAGAGCAGGGACGCGCTGGCCCACGTATGGCCCCGACGCCCCCTCTATGCTTTTCCCCCCGTCTCGCTCCTGCCTCAAGTGCTGGAACGAATCAGGGAAAATGGATGCCCAGTGCTGCTCGTGGCTCCGCTATGGACGAACCAAACCTGGTTCCCAGTCCTGATGCAGCTGACCAGCACTGCCCCGTGGCCGATACCGGTGAGGAGAGACCTCCTCTCTCAGGCAAAGGGCTCGATTTGGCATCCTCGCCCGGAGTTATGGTCCCTACATGTGTGGGCCATCAACGGGTACCCGCTAACCTCCCGGAGGGAGTGTTAAACACGATCACGCAGGCTAGGGCCCCGTCTACTAGACGGCTCTACTCCTCGAAATGGTCAGTGTTCTCTACCTGGTGTCAAGCTCAGGGCTTTTCACCCGTAGACTGCGGGGTTACGGAAGTGCTCTCCTTCCTTCAGGAGCTGCTGGATAAGGGTAGAACCCCGTCCACGCTCAAAGTATACGTGGCGGCCATAACGGCGTTTGCAAAACCGACGTCTGGCCAGTCACTGGGGAAGAACGACCTCGTCGTGCGATTCCTCAGGGGAGCTCGGAGGCTGAATCCTTCCAGACCTCCCTCAGTCCCTATGTGGGACCTTTCTACGGTTCTGGAAGCCCTGAAAGGTGCCCCATTCGAGCCAATCCATTTGTCAGACATGAAGCACCTGTCTTTCAAAACGGTATTTCTTGTGGCTCTTGCTTCAATGAACCGCGTGGGGGACTTACAAGCGCTTTCAGTAAGCGCGTCCTGTATTGAGTTTGGGCCTAATGACTCAAAAGTCATACTCAAACGAAGGCACGGGTACGTGCCAAAATCCCTCAACACACCGTTCAGGGCCCAGGTTATTTCCCTGTGCGCCCTCCCGGTGAACAATGAGGAAGCGGATGTTAATCTCCTTTGCCCCGTCAGGGCGCTGAGAGCTTATGTGTCCCGCTCGTCTGTCTTCAGGCAGACCGAGCAGCTCTTTGTTTTGTTTGGCGGAGCTCCAAGGGACTGGCCGCATCAAAACAGAGCCTATCCAGATGGATAGTCGCTGCCATAGCGCTGGCTTACACTTCTAAGGGCCTGCAGTGTCTTTTGGATGTCAGAGCGCACTCCACGAGAGGCGTGGCCTATTCGTGGGCGTGGTCTAGTGGGATTTCCTTGCATGATATCTGTATGGCGGCGGGCTGGGCCTCGCCGTCTACATTTATAAAGTTCTATAACCTAGAAGTTCCCGCCTTACAGGCCAAGCTGCTGTCGGTCTAGAATTCAGTACTATCTGTCCCGCTGCGCCGGCGCAGAATGCTGAGTTTTGATTGAGTATCGCTCGCTGATCGATGGAACAGCTCCATGGGTGTTGAATAGCCCGTATTTTTCCCCAGTTCAGGCTGAACGCGTTCACCCTGTCTGCGGGATATACTGTTGACATAACTAGCTCCTATGGGATGCTATTTCGTGTGGAATGATGCTGGTAGCCTCTCTTCTCCGACTCTCTGTGAGTCTACGGTGATTATGCACTATATGAGCCCCGGGCTACTGCCCTTGGGACTTTGGTGTCGGATCCCAGTACGCACGGCGTCTTACATTGTGTTCCCCATAGCGTAAGATATTACGCAGTACGAGAGATACTCTCGTAAGAGAACGTACTCGGTTACTAACGTAACCTCGGTTCTTTCTAGAGAGGGAACGAGTACTGCGTATCTTGCCGTGCATACAACAGCGCTGGTTCGCTTCAGCGTTGAAAACCAGTTTGTATCAGCCTGTTGAGCGTATTTATAGGCCAAGGCCACGCCTATTCTGGCGGGAAGCGACGAAATGGGCGCGAAGCAACCCCATTGGATGTCACGTCACGCAGGGCCTCTCTCGATAGGCTTGCTGCTGTTGCCGCAGAGCAGCCAATAGGCGCGCGAGCCGTCTTGCCTATGTCTGCACGCTGCCGCACAGCGTTTTACATTAATCAAAATTAAAGGATAATTTTTGGCTTCAATATCTCGTGGAAAAGAGGTTTTCCCCATAGCGTAAGATATTACGCAGTACTCGTTCCCTCTCTAGAGAGAACCGAGGTTACGTTAGTAACCGAGTACGTTTTACAAGTTGTTTCTTATTGTTTATTTGATATTCTGCACTAGGTTAGCCCATCAGTGGGAGCACGGTAACATGTTTAGGTACCTGCAGCATCATACACTCATGTGTAAATGTGTCTTCATGAGGTTTTCAAAAATAAAGCTCTCTTGAGGAAAGTGTACCCCTGTGAAAATATATTCATAATTTATAATATTTATATTCAAGTTCATAGATTTGATATTTATATTGTAGTTGAAAACAACCCTGTGAGAAATTCATAGTAAAGTTCATAAAAAATATAAAGTTCATAGAATTTAAATTGATGGAGAAGGTTAGACTATTTCCTTCAGAAAGATCGTTGGTTAGCTAGCTCATTTAAAATATCCTAAACTTTTTTGACCCTGCCTCTTAAAAGAATCGGAATCGAGAATCGTTAGGAACCGGAATCGAAATCGGAATCGTTCAAATTCAAACGATACCCAACCCTACTCCCCAGAGACTCCCCAAGCCGTGGGCCTCAACATGGGTAGCTTGGTGGTTTGGAACTACCTATTGCTCACCCTTAATGAGATGAAAGACTCAAGAAGATGGCTCTGCTGGATGCCCCCAAGAGTCTGCAAGGTCTCTTTAGCAACACCTTGGTCACATTCTCAGAGAAACTTCTCAGCTGGCATGGCACGTTCTAGATCATTGTCCACCCAGTGCCTGTCATGACTGTGTTTCGGGTCATGTTTTGTTTTGGGTTTTTTCTGTTGTCCTCTCTTTCTTTTTATAGGTTGCCAGATAAGGATCCATACCTGTCTTGAATTTGGGAATGTATTTAAGATGCCTGTCCTTTGTGGGATGAGTGTTCTGATCCCTATCCTGCAGTTGTGCTCAGGAGCTGGACCTTCATATTGTTTTTCTCTTAATTGTTTGCTTATTTACTGTTGTAGATCTATTTTCTTTATCATTTAACCCCTAGACTTAAATAAATATTTTGTTCAATCTATTTTTGGACTCTGATCCCTTTCTTTTGTTACTTTCTTGAGCCGGAATGTAATAACTGTCACAGACACACCGCTTCCTCAGCCCCTAGCAAAGATCCTGAGCCAGTGTGAGACCCAAGACATCAAGGCGCTTCCCTAAGCAGATGGGACTGCACCCCAGAAAGCCGTTAACGGAGTCCCTACCACACTCCTGACAGTTGTGGCGTGAGAAGGAAGGTGCTACCCAGCTAGCCAGTGTTCGTGAAGGTGGCTTGTTGGAGAGTCTATTTGTGTGTCCCCCTGCATGTTGAATGTGACAGTGCTAAGTGTTTGAATATTATGTTATTGCCTGTAGTAAAAACTTCAATAAAAACAAACACGCCTCAATATCAATATTTCCTCCTCTCATTCTTCCATGCTCAGTAAGAAAGCGAGTCCATGCCCTTAAAGTGGTACTATGCAGATCGTAAGTTTTATGCTCTCCCAAGTTTACATTGCAAGCAAGTGCCCATTACGCAGTTTGCGGATGCTTGGCGCGCTCTGCCGGCCGTGTCGCTTTGGGTAGTGAGTACGATAGAGAAAGGCTGTGCGCTTCAGATTACACGCAGACCAAAAAGGCCGTCTTTGGTGACGTCAACCGTTTTGGACCAGGAGCCGCCGGTGCTCTGGCAGGAGATACTGTACATTCACTTCTTGCCTAGCGAACAAAAGAGGTGGTAACTTGATGTAGCTATCAAATAATCTGTTTGTCCAGCAAACACTCAGTATTGATCGTCTATCAACACTCAGAAGGAATATTTTTCATTGCCACAGAAAAATAACTCTTTCTTAGCAGGTAGCTGTGATCGCATTGTTAAAAAAACTTTGATTTGCAAGCAGTGACCAGAATCAAACTCACATGAATGTGCACAAAAAAGTTGTATTGAACTAAATCACTAACACGACAACTAATCTAAGCACATTCACACAAATCACGCATACATGGGACAATGGAAAGTGACTAAATGAAACCTAAAACTGAAACAGAACTTCAGAAACTGAAGCTATGGAAAAGAGATTTTTAGCCATCTGAACATAACAATCAGTTTCTTATTTCAAAGCACCTTGTTAACAAGGGGTCTACAGCTTATACTAAACCTCTATTTGGTTAGTTAAGCATAGATACTTGCAATGCTTTAGCTGTTGAATGAGTTTTTGGATGCAGTCTTGATGGTTTAGTAGTTCGATGGTGTTGAAGTTGCAATCAATTTCTTCCGTGTTGAATGAAGAAATGATAAAGAACTTGCAGTGTTTGCCTGACTCAGTCGTTTTAAGAGGAAGTAAGATTTTGTAACTTGAGGCCCATCCGGCTGCGCATTGGGGTAAAGTGCCCGCAGTCAGACTGCATGTCCCCAGTTGTTTCACACAAAATTATTCTATTCCATAAACTATATTTTTAAAAGAGTTCACATAAGGTCCCAAGAATATGCTTTTTTGTTTGTTTGTTTGTTTTCTAAAAAGACATCAGCTAATAGGTGGATTAATGTATAGTGGGATCAAAGCGGTGTGGATGGGAAAGCCATAATGCCAGAATAAAGGCTAATAATGGCTGAATACAAACAAAAGAATAATGAATATTATGTCTCATTCACGGCAGAAGTGTGAAAGGTTTGTGGAGTAAAAACAATAGAGTGGTTGCACCTACGTCACGGTTTGGTCAGTTACCTGGATGAGTGGCCATATTGGAGCTACTCGGATGTAAACAACAGCAAGGATTGCACTGATATGCACTAAAAAAAACACATGGAATCTGCGAGATCATATAGAGAAGGACTTAGTAAGCAGGAAAGAGCACGGAATTTTGACGAAGTTAATATGTGTGGTAAAGATCCAAACGAGCTAGCTTCTCTAGTCCTTACCGCTATTCTTCCTTCTATTTCTTATCCCGACATAGGCTACGTTCAGATTGTCAGTCCGAAAAAGCGCATGCAATTCGTTTCAAGCTAGATCCATATCTGGTTTGAAATCCTATTCAAATCACATATAAGGAAATCCGCTTCAGTCTGAACGCTCTGATCGGATTTTGCGTGGTATGTGACTTTTTCACGCAACTTAAAATGTAAACGTCAGACGTTGTTATAGGGAACATGCTGAAAGTCGCTGCCGAAACAAGGCTGTTTTGTTGCAAAGTGAAAATTATTATTTTTGAAACCGGCGCAGATAAGAACGCGGAAAAAAGCTGTGCATACCAGCCACCTACAGTTCTGCAGCTCAAGACGCAGGAGTCCAGTGCGGCGGCTACACATTTCCATGTTGTAAAATTTAAATAAGACAACATCTCTATTGCAAATGCAAACCCCTCCATCAACGCAACGTCATTGCCCTATTGCCAAAGAGCTGCATGAACATACAAATCGGATCTGAACAGTTGCGATACACAGTGTGGACATCATTTTAGATCAGATTCCAATCGGATACAAAGAAAATCGGATTTGGACTGACAGTGTGAATGTAGCCATAGTTAACTACTTTACGTCAACATTTTAGCCATAGTCAACGCTTCATTTACACATGTGGCTAATGCCGTGCACTGTGCCTCTCTCAACCACAAACGCCTTCTTTCATCCGTTTTTTGCACTCTTCTCTTTAACCTTTGGCAGTCCTCGAAATGGTTTTTCCCGGTTCGAACGATTAGTACAGACCAAAACACGACCATTTTTCATCAGCAATAATAAGCCAAATATGCAAGTCCGTTCAGTTCAGTGGCATTGTTTACGCTCACAGTGCCTCCAAAATGGCCGACTTCCGGATTGATGACGTCTAGTGAAAACCCTCTATAGAAACTTGAATGGAGCTGTTCACCTTGCCAGACATTAGACACTAGACAGCAAGTAGGTGTTTAGAATCAGCCTTCTCTAAAAACTCACATGACATGGTCTTAGAAAATGTTTCATAAAATTCATTAGTTTTAGAGATAACATCATCAAAATTGAAATGAAGCATGAGCAGACTTGTGTCTTCAGCCTAATTGTGTTTCTACGTTTACACGGACACATTATAGTTTTCATAGATTTAAAAACATTTATTTTATTTTTGTTTTTCTATGTTTGAGCCATATTACTTATATCTCCATATTAATAACAGTGTGTAGGCTAATTCTGATTCTTGAACTGTAAACTCATGTGTTGGCTTTCTAAATATATGTTTCTTATGTGTTTATTCAGAATGACTTATGCAGCAAAGTTTTAATTTTGTGTATGTCATTTATGCCCCACATTAAGGGGTAAAAGATGAGGTTCACAAAAAGTAGCCTATAGCTTTATTCAGCCTCGTCTTTTGTCTTTAAGCCCAATTCTATAAAATGATTGTATCATTAGGCTTAATGTAGCCTATTTTAATGCAGTAATTTCTATTAATGACTGACTTTTATTGATCTATCTTATCATTGTGCTCAGTCTCCCAATCGTTTTGGCCGCATATCCTCCTGCGCCCTGTGTGTGGGGATTTACACGCGTCATTGGAGCCAGTTGAGCTCATCTCATGCTGCTGCTGTCTCACACACGCAGCATGGACCATCATATCCAGACAGGTATTGTAAATGCTGTAGCCCTCTGAAGCCATGTCAACATCGCGCTCGCATTTGTCGGGTAAGTGGAAAAAAGTGCTTATTTGCAACATTATGTTAAAGTAAACTGAGGGATGTCTTTTTTTTTATTAATATGTTTTTTGCGTATTATTTTCTGATCATTTGTCTTCATACCTCTTTTAAAAAGGTTAACTGTCGATCGATTACAGGTAATCTTTTTATCCAATCGATTTACACAACACGTAAAAAGTAGGCTAAGTGTAAACCGACATGCGTTACTAATAACGGAAAGTCAATCAATCAGTGGCAGTGTTTTAAAAACCAGTGAGCTGTCTAGGTGCATTCACAGAGGACACGTTCTGTCTGCGCTTTTATTATTATCGGCTAGCTAGCGTATTTTCTATAGCCTACACACGCGTCTCGCCGTTGCCTCTCCCTCTCGCTCCAGCGTGCCGTTGAAAGTCGTTCAAGTTTCAAAAACGGGTCTTGAGATGCGGTCACCATTAGGTTACGCCATGTAGCCTAAGTATGCCTAGCTGATTTTAACCGAAGAACACGTCCTGTATGAACGGTTCTCAGACCGCATATTTGAGCATCATAGGCACACTCCAAAATTCCGTCTAGATAAATTAGCCTGGATAAACATTAGCCTATTCCTCAGGTTGTTCCAAACCGGTAGGCTGCTTAACTTTCGAGGAACGCAAAAATATATTTTGAAAAGTAGGCTATTTAACTGTTATTGTCCATACAGTGAATGTCAGTGGCGTCTAAAACCTTGACTTAGTTACAATGCATGGACCAATAATAATTATTTCAAAATAGATGTTTGTGTGTGTATTTCACAAATAACTCACATAAGCTCTTATTGCCAACATTATTGACAGTATTCTTAGTCATATTATGAATATAATAAATTGACTTTATTCATAAACTCTGATATATGGGTTTTAAAACTGGCCCTTGAACCCCCGAGGGTAGGCTATATGATAGGGAGTATTCATACGATTAGTGTATTTTCTTCTTTCAACAGCACCAGTTAAATAAATAAATAAATAAAATGTCAGCAAAACAATTATCAATTTAATACAAATAAATAATATAATTCCTTCATGGCAGTAATGACCATAAAAGCCAACATATACCTGAAAACTTATTGTTTTCTTCATATTTTAGGTAGAAAATCATCATATTTTGGGGTCCTTGGTGTTAATGATTTGGTTATATTATTTACTTTATATTATTCTCTTTATTATTTTCAAATATTATTCCTTAATTCCGTATTCCTTAAATGTGCCGTAAATGTTATTACATTGTCCATTTTGAATGTGTACTGTGTTTAATTGTTTTGGGTTTTCAATTTTGTTTATACGTCTTGTGATAATGGAAGTCTTTTATTTTGACATTCATCCTAAGTCCCTCCCCTCCGCTTCTGGCTCATGGGACCTTATTTTGGAAAAAAATATGTATGGTAGTCAATGGCGCCAGACAACTTATCTATTTATTCCGTCTGAACTGTGCCCTGAATTACACATATGATGTTTGTCAATTTAAAAGATAATTATAAAAGTCAAAAAGTAACATTTAGTTTTATGTGAAAATCGCTCAATGAACTACATCTCTCGTCTCGCACTATGTACGTCACCAAGCTCGCATGTGTGCAGTCTGGTACAAAACACACAGGCATCACGGCGTAAAGTTACGATTATAACGTCAGACTATAAAAAAATGACAGACATTAGCTTCAGTAAAGTTAGCTTCATTCATTGAGTGAACAGGTATGACGTCACATGCGCGCCTTTTGGGTTTGTAGTCTTTGTAATTACGTGTTTTCACAGTCTTATACCTCAACAGTTTTACATCAAACTGTGACTTTCTTGACTTTAAAATGTATCTTTTAAATCGACAAACATCATATGTGTAATTCAGGGCACAATTCAAACGGGATCCAAATATTTGTTGTCTCTCACCATTTACTACCATACAATATTTATTCCGAAATAAGGTCCCATGGGGGTCCACCGGAAGGCTTTCTATAGGCTACACACGATCAGATTGTAAATCGACAGTTGAAGAGTCCCCTTTTCTTTTCTTTTTTTTCCACAGAAGATATATCTACATGTTTTAATATTTAGACCACTTCTATTATTGATTGATATCAGGATGTGAAGAGAGTTTCAACCATAGACTGTAAAAAAAAAACGTAGTGTCCATGACGTCACCCGTAGGTTTCTGAAGAGCATTTTTGAAGCCCAAAGTGGGCGGAGCCGGCCATCGCCATCTTGGTGGCATGTCACCATGAGCCATTCCCAGATAAACGAAAATGGGCAAAAAGTCAGGATTGGGTGAGGTGATGTGATGGCTAACAGACTAACAGCTAGTAGTTACAGCAGCGGCACTCCACCTGTCACTCAAGTAAAAAACAAAACAAAAACATGTCACTCAAGTGGCAACGCCATGCAGAACTTTAAAGCTTAATATAATTTAAACAGATGAGTTATAAAAAAAAAATTCACCCCCCTCACAGTTGTCATGAAGTGCAAAATTAGCACACACAATATATATATATATATTTGGTTTTAATAAATATAACATTATTTACATAATGTAAAAATACACCATTTTATTGTATTTGGTTTCTCTTTTTTGATGTAATGTTTATTTATGAAAATTTAGCAACATGAAATATAACTGGGATATGAATTTAGATTTGATTAAAAAAAAACTGTGAGGACTTTGCCTCCTCATTTCAGAACACCACTGTCTGATACACAATCCCTAGATTCAGCAGCTGAGACTCCTGTCTGTATTCAGAGCACCTCTCAGAGTTCTGCTGGGGGACATGACTTTTAACGCGGCCACGCTTGAGGCTGTGCCGACAAAACAACATGCTTGGAGAGGATGTCAGTTAGCAGGGAACAATAGTGATATGATGTGGCATTTTGGTGCAGTCCATAATATCACACTTTGCCCTTTCCTCACTGTCTCCCATTTGCTTTACGTCTATCTTTCTGCTAGTCCCTCTTTCTAAATGTCAGGGCTCCATCTATTACAGAGTCTCCCTGAAGATTGTGACAGCATGGCAGTACGTAAACCTTTTTTTACACATAGCACTGGTAAGTTGAAAGTTTAGTAGAACAGGCCACACAATTGTGGCACTAGTATAAAACGTCTGTTACCATCTTTGAAAACAACAATAAGTAGTGTCGTTCGTTCTTAAACTGGTGGGTGACTGCTAAAGGACATTCATGTTGAATACAGTTTGAAAAAAGAAAAAGGTTTGCATGTCACAAAATAAACCACCGGCGTTGATGTCGCACTGTACATCCCTGGACAGAGCTTTCTTGCTCAGATGGTCGAGGGTGGCTGCAGGGTATGCTAGCATCTCGCAACTTCTCATAAGCCCAGAGTATGTGAATGTTGGTGCTGCCTCCCAATCTCATGTATGTTTGTGCTATGAGAGGAGAAATCAGGGAGCAGGCCCAGCGCACTGAGCGCAGGGTGACTGACTCATTGAAAATCATCTCAGATGGATGGCTACCCAGTCATGCATTGAGATCTGAATGAGCTCTGTGCCACTCTGGCTCGCCCTCATGGCTGAATTTGATGGAATTGACATTGAATGCTCTGGAATGGTGTTGCCGCAGATGCTGCCAGGTCCACAGCAGTTGGCGAGGTGGTTTGTTTGTTTGTTTAATGAGTTGGGTTCATGAGTTTGTGTTTTTCATCAATTCATCATGTTTATTTTCTTTGCATGCCTGTCTGGAACCAGCTGTTAAAGTGCAGTGAGCAACTTTTGCATCTTCATGACTTGAATTGAATACATGGATGAGTAGAATTGAATACATGGATGAGTAGAATTGAATACATGGATGAGTAGAATTGAATACATGGATGAGTAGAATTGAATACATGGATGAGTAGAATTGAATACATGGATGAGTAGAATTGAATACATGGATGAGTAGAATTGAATACATGGATGAGTAGAATTGAATACATGGATGAGTAGTCTGTTGCCAAATGGATTCCACATTCATTTTCACTGATGCAAAGGAGTTCAGTAAGTTGTGTTTCCCCCTAACGCTGTCTGATTTACATAGAAAACCCCCAGCCCATCTCCTATGGCATTACTGCAAGCTATATAACAATCAAGGAGAATCACGCACCATGAGGTGCAAAAATACTCACATTTTATATATAAAGTATCTCACGCAAGTGAGTACACCCCTCACATTTCAGTAAACATTTTAGTATATCTTTTCAAGGGACAATACTATAGAAATGAAACTTTATTATATAACTTTGTACTATTTTAGAGTAGTCAATGTGCTACTTGTATAGCAGTATATATGCACTGTCCTCTGAAAATAACTCAACACACCGCCATTATTGTAAAAATAGCTGGCCACAAAGTGAGTACACCCTAAGATAACATGTCGAAACTGTGTCCAAAGTGTCAATATTTTGTGTGAGCACCATTGTTATCTAGCATTGCTTTAATCCTCCTAGGCATGGCATTCACCAGAGCTGCACAGGTTGTTGCTGGGATCCTCTTCCACTCCTCCATAATGACATCACAGAGCTGCTGGATGTTAGACATATGGCGCCTCTCCACCTTCCGCTTGAGGATGCCCCACAGGTGCTCAATAGGGTTCAGGTCTGGAGACATACTTGGCCATTCCATCACCTTCAGCTTCCTCAGCAAGGCAGTTGTCATCTTGGCGGTGTGTTTGGGATCGTTATCATGCCTTTCGGCCCAGTTTCTGAAGGGAGGGCATCATGTTCTGCTTCAGAATGTCACAGTACATGTTGGAATCCATGTTTTCCTCAATGAAGCTCAGCTTCCCAGTACCAGCAGCACTCATGCAGCCCCAGACCATGATGCTACCACCACCACACCATTCTACTTAAAGCACAAATTGTAACTGCTCTAATACAAGATACACAAATTTGTATGATCCTGTCAAGCAGACAAAAACATGAACATGATGAAATGGACATGTGGCTTTGCATGGTTAAACGACGTACAGCTATTATCACTTAGGGTGTACTCACTTTTGTTGCCAGCTATTTTGACTATAAAGGCTGTATGTTGAGTTATTTTCAGAGGACAGTAAATATATACTGCTGCTATTCAAGCAGCACATTGACTACTTTAAAATATACCCAAGTTTCATTTCTATAGTATTGTCCCTTGAGAAGATATATTAAAATGTTTGCTGAAATGTGAGGGGTTTACTCACTAGCGTGAGATTCTGAACATGGCTATGCTGTATGTCAGAGTAAAAACAGGGTAAAAACAATGCAAGTTCATTTGCAATGTAAAGCATTATTATGAACACCTTAATGTGATCACTCGCACACAATACCATGCCTATGGCCATTTCCTTCTGGCTTTGGAGAGCTGGCGTTCTGGGTAGCAATCTGTGTGCATTTGTGTTCCCCCACAATGAAGGGGACATCTACTTCCTGTTCTGCAGCTTGACAATTAATTGAGTTGGGATGTCATTAAGGGCTCTAGACTGTGCCACAAATGCGACAATAGTTTAAAATGTAGTCACTATTAGCAAAAGAGTAGAAAACTTGGTATTGTCAGATATCATGTCATGCTCCCCAGTTACCTACAAGCAGCACTGAACCCAATGTGAGTTGTGATATCCAATTCACAAGCAAATGACTTATTAATGAGTCAAAAATATTCACATTTTCAGATTTACTTGAGTATTAAGCCACGTCGGAAGTGGGAATAACCGAGTTGAAATGTCCTACTTCTCTCCTCAGTGAAAACCAGTCAATCATGTTACGTTCACATGTTGACAACATGTCGCCATGATATACCATTTCATAAAATGCTTGTCTTCACTCTGAAAACCACTGACGAAAAGCAAAACTTATGGTATCATTATATAAACATTTAGGCCAGGTTTACTAACGACTAGTGCAGCTTGTCCTTACGAAAGACGCGCAGTGAAAAATTTGCGCTGAACGGCGTGAACAGTGTTATTTTTACACTGAGCTTTTTGCATTTGCATTTAAGTTTTCCTTTCAGATGCAAAATTTATGGGAGGAGAGTATTTAAATGAATCATGCAAAGTGTTTTACTAAGGTCTGCGCTAGTCAATTTACTAGTGTTTACTCTATTATTTACCATTCCCCCCCAAAAAGTCATGTCTTAAAACAGATGCTGATTTGCGCTGCTCATAGATTGCGTTGGTCATTATGGAAATGATCCGGCAGCATCTGTGTTCTTTAATTGGTGTGTCATCAGTAGATCACGCGTAGAACTTTCCTCTCCCATCTGCATTTTTTTGGAATTGCGCTCTCACGCTAATTTGCCCTGCTTAGTAAACCTGGCCCTTAATGTCTAATGTTAAAGTTTGCTTTGCCGTTTGCCATAAGGTAGCTCAATGATATTGCCTATCTATCCATCTATTGATCGTAGAAATGTTTCTTTTAAAACAAAGTGATATTTATATGGAACATTTTTGGTTTTGCCTGGAGCCCCGGGTGTGAGGGATAATTTATGTGATCTCATGTCTGCTGTGTGAATAAACAGATTAATGAAAAAAACTATTGAGTAAGGATAGCCATGTTTAATCCATTTCACTTCCCAGCATCCCAAACAGTGATGCCCCTTTTGCAGAAGTATATTTTGCATTGTAAAGTAGTACCCTGCTTAATTTGTTTGCTTAAGCAGGGTACTACTAAAAAAATGTAAAAAACAACAACTATATGATAAGAGTCCAAAAGGAGGTTAGGAATAAAGGTTATGTTCCCTTTAAGTGGCTTGAGGCAATTTTAGGTAATACATGAGATCACCTCAGCCAGGAGACCCTCAGGAGGTTTGCAGTTATTGTGGAAGCCACCCACCACTTCCAGAAAGAAACGAGTTCAGGATAACACACTGGCAGCACACACACATACACACTTCCACTTAAATGACACCCAGAATAATACTGCTAGTGCTATTCTCTCGAAGCATCTCTGTTTTAATATGCTGCCTGGCAGTGTATGTGAGTCTCGTCGAGGGTGGGTTTTGGGTAAAAGTCATTGTGTATGGCTGACAAGCACTTTTGTAACAGACTCTTTATGGGGCCTGTGTAATTACACACTGTATGTTACACTCGCCCTTGACAGCTTTTTAGCGTGACTCCTCCTTCCCTTTCCCTCTTCCTCGTCTGGAAACGAGACCTCTGGCATCCCACCATTATTTCCCTACAGTGAGGCAGCAAAGCCTCCTCCTAGAATTGTAAACACATACACAGCTCTTTACAGCTTTGCTGGGTCAGAGCACAGACAGGTGATTCATGGGCGTTTCAAAATAAATCTCTGGCGATTAAAGGGAACGTAAAGCTCTGTTGTTGTGGTTGAGGGGAATAAAAAAAAAAGCTACACATGTTGTTAGAAGCTTCTGAGATTTTGTGTCGAAAACAGCCGATATTGGGGATTCTCCACCCCTGCTGTTGAGACCTCGCTGTTATTCTCTTTCCTTGTGTGACTGGACAGAAGGTTGACTCTGATAGATCACCCAAAACTGACCCTAATGTCATTTCATAATAGTATGACTTTTTTTCTGTCAAATACAAGGATATTTTGAAGAAGGAACACTATGCTTTTTACCTATACAATGAAAGCATACAAGGGGATCCAAAAATGTGTATGCAAAGTACATTGGTACCATAATGATTATCGGACTATATTAGAGATTTTTTCATTTATAGATATCGGTTTATATTGGATATTTAATTGTGCATGCTCATTTCCTCTATTTTACATTTAGAATACCGTTTATATCGGGTGCAGTATACATACATGTCAGTTTTCTCAAGAAAAAAAAGTCTTTTCTAAAGCAATTTGTATACAAACATTTAAATTGCACACAATAGTTTTATAATAACTTTTTAAAGATAATTGTTTCTTGATAATTATGTTTCTACTCCAATTTATTTTTCAAAAATTATAAACATTTAAATAGGGGCTGTCATAACTTGTTTTCATGATGTTTTTATTCAAACTTATTAAATACCTAGGAACAGGTTAAGTAAAAAGTACGAGTATGTAATACAGTCCATATACTCCTCTTTAGAGCTCATTTTTACAACTATCGAGTATAACTAGTAGTAAAGCGGATTATATTATTGGTTCACATGTACTTACGCTTTGCTTGAACTGAAATGCTACAGCAATCTGTCACTCCACATTAAAGGGATATTTCACCCAAAAATTAAAACTCTGTCATCATTTACTCACCCTCAAGTTGTTCCAAACCTGAATGAATTTCCTCCTTCTGCTGAACACAAAAGAAGTTATTTTTAAGAATGTCTGTATCCAGGGCTCCATTGACTTCCATAGTATGAAAAGAAAAACTACTATGGAAGTCAATGGGGACCATCAACTTTTTGGTCACCGATAACATGAAGAATCTCGGGACTAACAACATATTGTATTGTAGTAGATGTAAGGATGAAACAATCACATTAAACATGAGTTCTATATAGATATATTAAACTCAGTGTACTATTGAAATAGATTTTTGGACATCGTAATGTTATTTTTTGCACACACATACACAACCTCCCACCCACTTTTTAAAACAAAGTTATGCGAATACATGAACCATGTAAATGATATATTTGCAAAATGTAATATTAAAAAAAAGTTTAGTAGTTTGTATTACTGGATACTACCATCGTAAAAACAATTGCCAAACAATAAATGCTTAGCTACTTAAATATTACCACACACTCTTGTTTCACTGTTAAACTAAAGCGGACGCTTAACTAAGCCCCGTCTTTGATTGGCCATCTCAATGATTTTGATATTGACGAGCGCTGTAAGACAACAAGCAGACCAACCTAAAAATGCGAGAAATATTTATAGCAGACCAGCCACACACTAAACAGTGCTAGAGCACCCGATACCCTAGTAAAACATCATCCTGTTCCACGAAACAAAAGAAAGTGTTTAGAATGACATGAGGGTGAGTAAATGATGACACAATTTTTATA
The DNA here is from genome assembly GCF_051911475.1 of Siphateles boraxobius. Classification (NCBI taxonomy): domain Eukaryota; kingdom Metazoa; phylum Chordata; class Actinopteri; order Cypriniformes; family Leuciscidae; genus Siphateles; species Siphateles boraxobius. The sequence goes on from NW_027508788.1 coordinate 3,365,180, forward strand.
ACTTTGACCATCATGTTATTCTGATATAATACATCATGTTTAAAGCGAAGGGAATGAATTATTCATGTAAGTGTATGTGTGTAAATGTGGTTGTGGAGGAGGAGCCCCTCTTCAGAGACACTCACTGTATAGTGTACAGTTCTGTGCCCCTCTCTACATGGCTGAACTGTGGAGGAGTGGGCCTGCTAGGACTTCCCACTACAATCTATGAGCAACAGAGAAGAGAAATCATTTACAGGCTCAACACATCCTCCAATATGTTATGTTATTTTACCAGGATTGAACTTCAGGTAGAGCATAAGCATGTAGTCTTCTTTACGTGTGTGTGTGTGTGTGTGTGTGTGTGTGTGTGTGTGTGTGTGTGTGTGTGTGTGTGTGTGTGTGTGTGTGTGTGTGTGTGTGTGTGTGTGTGTGTGTGTGTGTGTGTGTGTGTGTGTGTGTGTGTGTGTGTGTCTAAAAGCAATGCCAAATCCATTGTGCATTCAGATGGGAGTTTCTAAGACAGACAGTAATCAGGCAGAAGCTCAGGAAGGCTTCATTGAGCACACCAGGAAAGGAACAAGATTTTAAGGCAGTCATTTTACCACACTGCTGACTCTACTGTGAATAATGTTACTTTTAATAGAAAAATGGAACAAATTTAAAAAAGCTTACAACATCAGTGTGTAGTGATCAACTCATTTTCATCCTACAGATTTTGTGAAATACAGTATTGTTATACCCGTTTAAATGTTCTCTCTTTCAGATAGGAAAGAAAGCCTAAGATGAATTGATGACATCCAAGATCTCATCCAAAAGAAAACCACTCTGCTTTGCATTGCTCCTACTTCACAGAACAAAGCTGAGCCAAAGAAAAGAGAAAAAAAAAACAGAAGTCCATGAGCGAATGACAGCGATGTAAAGCCGTTTAAAGTAAGAGCTCTTCAAACCGAAAACCATCTTCAGGCTTCACTCTTGATCCATCATCAGACCAGTTTCAAAGTCTTCCTCCAACACTGAAACAGTCTGTCCTTAATCTGTGAACATAACAGATGTGAAAAGTAGGACGCACTTGTTCACACAGGATCAGACGATCAAGAGGACCCCTGGGTGACAAATAATAATGACAGCAGAGTGATGGTGACATCAACAAGTAGGGCTTTGAAGCGCTGAGCTTCACAGGTCACAGATCTTCTGGGACTGACAGCTGATCCGAGGGAGGCTGTCTCGGTGTCAGCGATGCAGCTATGTGACCGAGAAGACTCCATCTCTGCCACAGGACTGTCCACCGCCGCAGTGGTGGCTATCGTGTGTAACATCGTTGTAGCTCTGCTCATACTGGTTCTGATATTGATCCTCTGTAAAGCATGCAAGGTTCCCTCCAGCCAGGAGAGTGTCCCAGTTCTAACTCTAGAGAACGCACATCAGAGGAACGGACAGAGGTACTTGCTGACGGCATAAGGGGAAAAAATGGAAACAGAATGCTGTTTACATTTCGTACCGTCTGCAACGATCAATTGCGGATTAGCCGACATGGATTGTCATGAATTAGAAGTGTTTTTAAAACATGATTTCATAGATGTTTATTTGCTATTCATAGAGGCCTGTGTAATTGGGGCAAAATGTTAAAACACTTTTGGATGAGGAGTGAGTTGGCTGAGCGTGGGCTGCTGGGACTGTACCTGAGCTCTCTTACACTGTAACACTCTGCCTGAGTGTTTTAAATAAAGGTAAAGAGACTGTCAATGCCCTCTTTACAGTCATTCAGTAGTGCCTGATGACATCAGTGAAACCCCACACCTGCAGCTAACTAGCTAGCAATCGCGCTGCGTTAATTAGCATGCGCATACAAATAAAAGCTCAAGTGCGAGAATCAAATTTTAATAAGAGCTGAATTGTGCTGCTTTGTGTTTGAAAGATGAATTTTAATACAAATGCATGTTTTATTGTGGTTGTTTGCTTATGCAACAAGTCTGAGGGGATCGGTAAACTAATAACATTATAGCATCTTTTCCTGAGAACAGTGGCATGCACAGACCTCTGCTGAGGGAGGGGTGAAACGGGGTTCCAGAGGGCACCGCAATACGACCCCTCCTCCCCTGTGCACGCAACTGCCTAAGAATATCAGAGAAAATTAATTGGAACAGACCCCTTTTGCGCTGACGTCACAATTACGTCACGGCGCTAGCTGGAGGCAAAACAAAGTGAAAACTGGAGGCGGCCAATACAAACCAGCACAGATTCGGCTACATAATAAGGAGCTTAAATTATTATTATTATTATTGAATGTCATCTTGTTGTGTTGTTGAGTGCTAGAATCAATGAAACATGAATATGCTGTATCTGGAATTTTTATTTCTAGAAAATATTCACATCATTAAAATGGCACCGTAATGTCACTCTTTACATTGTCGTCTTCTTGGCGCTGGCTAGGCAGACTGCGGATCGTACCACACAAGTCTTGTACATGACCATTCAGCACATAGTTATAGGCATCTAAAGATGTATATGCCCTCTCAGCACATAGTTATAGGCATCTAAAGATGTATATGCCCTCTCAGCACATAGTTATAGGCATCTAAAGATGTATATGCCCTCAGTTTCTCTTTACGCTCTGTTTCTCTATCGGATAGGTGTATAACATAAGTCAGGCCACTCGACCGGAGTTAGCCTAGCTTAATCCTGTCAGATCGTCCATCCATTGAGTGAGCATGTATGGGTCAGCCAATCTGGTTCCCTCCGTTAAAATTTACTTTTGTAAATAACAATCGCGGTCCTGGACAGTGAGTGACCTTGCACATTAAGATAAAATCGGATTTTCTCCAGTCATTGTTAAAAAAACAAGCTGACAAAACTTGCAAACTAACGTTAGGGAAGCGGCCAGAGGGATCGTCCTGCCTCCACCTAAGCTCCGCCCACAAAAAACGTCACCATGTTTACCAACTGAAAAGGGGTCTATAGATTAAGATCATGATTGTTTAATAAATACATTAAAATATCCATACAAAATCTTGGTCTTTTTAACATCTAGTAAAGTTATGATGTACCTTATAGGCATTGTACTGTAACACTATTTTGGGGTACCCTATATATTTCTTGAAAATAGTTTAAATACAGCACCACATTATAAAATATATATATATATATATATATATATATATATATATATATATGAGCAATATCACAGAAGTAGATCAGCACGCTGTTATTACTTATGCGTTTATACTACAGTTTGACGGCACACGTGAGTAAATAAATAAGAAACAACAACGGAGTGTCTTTTAAAACCCCTCTTTTGTGCAGAACTACTTACCGCCACGGATTCAAATCTCAAGTTGACAGTTGAGCCCAGGCCTCCGTTACAAATTCTAAAGCGTAATTTTAGGCCGTCGAGTCGCTTCATTGATGCTTTTTGTATTATGCGGAGTAGAGTATTACGGTATTATGAGAGAGATCGATTAAACGAGTGTATTGAGATTGCTAATGTGACGTCATTGTGACGTATTACCAGTGGTGAACGCAAAGCATTTTGGGAATCTGTGGCACAAACAGAAGGCGCCAGACTTGATTGCATGGAGGGAAGATCGCAGTGTTCAAGATGCCGTCTACCTGCTGTGTTATAAACTGCAATAGTTCTTCTTGCACAGTTTTGAAAACGAACATTACGGGTTGTTTTAAGGACATGTTTGTGTATGCTCGTAGACACTCACTCTGAAGCGGTCAGAGGCGATTCTAAAAGATTCAAAAAGTCGAGACGGGACCCATTGTCAAAATTCTATACCCACCACTCAAACTTAGTTCATCCAAAACAAACTAGAAAATAGACTCAAAGTGCTAAATACCTGAATTATCCTTTAAGAACGGATCAATATATTTGTTTTCCTTAATTTTAATGAACCCTAACTTTATTCTCATCTGAATGGTAAATAATTGATTTTCGTATAAAATTATACTACCATTAAAAACACATTTGATTTTTTTTTAATCAATGTAGAATATGTAACTGCTCTGAAGAAAAGAAATGAAAACCAATGCGATATGATTAATGTCCAAAAGATGTTGCCCACAGACTGTTTTGAAATGGGGTTGGATGTTGCTTTTAAAACTGTGTGTGTTTGCTTGGGTGACAGTTGTATGTTACAGCTTGACAAGAGTTTAGAGTGTGACAAAAGCACAATGTTGTGTTTTATTGCGAGTGTAAGTTACACAAATATAAGTAAACACTTTGCAGTTTGAATGATAACCTCTATGAACAAAATGAGGGAGTATGTTTTATGTTTCCACTGTTCGATCGCGCCCGCGCCTCTCTCTCTCTCTCTCACACACACACACACACAGTTCGATCGCGCCCGCGCCTCCCTCTCTCGCGGGCGCACAAACACACACACGCACACACGCACACACTCCAGCATTGCAATCTTGACATGAATTGCGATTGCATGCAGATAGATGAGAGAGAGCGAGGAGTGTGGTGCTTAAAACTTTAGCATACTTTTGAACGGACGACAGTTTTCTGGTATGCTCCGACAATGTTTTCTTTAGCCCGCTGCATTTTGTAGGATTATATTCTGTTTTTCACGCTATTTTTATTTATTTTTTCATGCCAGAACACTAGCCTGCTATGCCAGCCCATGTAAACCGATGTAAACGGGCCAAACATACCCATAATTCTTTGCGTTCTGATGACGTTGCCGCCCAGTTGGTCACATGTCTTGGCGATCTCTATAACCTGCATCTGATATAGCATTCATTCTGGTCGATCTCCATAATATTATATCCAATAATCGGTTTAAATGTCCGCTGAGGAAAGCGATATGTTCGTCTTTGTCCTTACCATGAAAGGTAACAACTTCCTTGTCCTGACTCAATCATAAATACAGTCTTTGCTGCCATCTAATAGTGTAATAATGTAACTTAGACTGAAGTCCATATCACGATCCTTTCTCAGTACCAATTTCGGCATATTATTTATATAGAATAATATTTATTGAACAAAAACTTTTAAATTACAAACAAAAGCCATTATAAAAGACAATAGGAAATAAACAAGCAAACAATTCAGTCAAACGTACAAGCAGCACTCTAGTACAGGGTTCAAGTGAAATATAGCCTAAATATAGTTATGAAACTTAATTTTCCCCTTAACCAAAATCGATTTGCTCTGGAAAAAGTAATAGAATAATTAGACCAAAGATCGCCCATTTATATACCCCAAATTAATTATATCTCATGTTTAACCACTATCTACATAAGAGCCAGCGGCAAATTCCCGAAGGACTGGCAGAGATTACGCTGTTCTCTGCGGGTTTGAGCGCTGAACGGCCGCTGGCGGCCTGGAGCTTGCATCTGCGAAAACACTGCATAAAATAGGCACTATAGTCGCATATTCGAGGTCTAAATAACTACATTCTTGCCTAAAAACCTCTTAAAACTACATTTCGTGACACAACTACAGTAGTATTTATTAAAAATATGGTGGATTATCGACCGCCATGACAGTCGCCGCAAGCAGAGTGATAGCAGAGGTGATAGGCCTTTTTCAAAAAATGGCGACCGAGACCGGAAGTAGGGTAAACTCTTTTCCGGTGAAAGCGCTAGCAGTTGCAGTCGGAGAACAAATGCGGAGACTAAAAGCGGTCAGTCCTGTTGCGTACCTTTTTATGTTTCAACCCAAAGAAGAAACAACCCTATTTATCACTTCACAGCTTTCCGTGTTTTGCTGGTTTCCATGGAACAACTGGGGAGAAGTTAAATCATGCCAGAGTGACACAGACGACAAAAAGTCTTCTGGTCGCGCGGCTCGCGCCGCCGCCCGCTACGATCGCCATTCATTCTCAAAATGGACAGTGAACACCTTGTTTTCTCTCTCAGTCATTCATATATCTGACAAAAGTAAGAATAGCAGATGTTGTCCGTTTTGTTGATAGTTTTCAGGGAGCTGTGAAAAGATCGCTGAAATTGGACAAAGGTTACAAATTCTTGACGTTTGCTTACATTAAAAAAAAAGTTCCATTCATTAAAATGAATGAGTGCGGTGCGAAGAAAATCGTGTCCGTTGGTCATCCGGATGCGATAAAAAAATTGAACTCTTGCGAAAAGCTACGGACGGTTCCTATCCGACAATTCCAGCGGAAGTTAGTGTTGCTATGATACTTTTAAACAAACCTGAATTCTTATCGCTATAAAATCATTATTTATTTTATTAAAAGTTATGTCTTTTTTTTATTTTCATGATTTGCTAACGTTATTAGGGCAGTTAATACAATTAAATTGTAGGCAGACATCGAACTAAATGTGATATAGTGGTATAAATTATACCACTATATCACATTTTTTAGCCGACCTGACATGTCAACGTCCTGAGCAACTTTAATCATACAGAGAGATCATACAGAACTGACAGAATTAACCTTTCTAATCTCTCCGCCATTTTTGTTCTACCCGCTTCCGACGCTTTTCACTGTGTAGTACGACGTCCTTTGGGGGCGTATTGCGTATTACGTAGCTGATTTCAACTGCCAGTGTGAAGGCGGCGTAAGCTAACATTTAACGTTAGCCTACTATATCTAAACACAATAAATAAATAAATTGAAATGATGTCTGATTGCTATGAGTGAAATTAGTGGCTTTTGTTACAAATTCGTGTTATTAAGAGTTAGTTTGCCCAGGAGATTGCAGCAATCTTCCACTAGATTATGGCTCATTTTTCATGTTACCACCATGAATGAAACTAAGAATTGTACATCTTTACACTGAATTTGACCTAACGTTGCTGAGGGTCTGAGGTCCCCTAATGAGAAGAAAATATATTTCCCTATACAGGTCCTTCTCAAAAAATTAGCATATTGTGATAAAGTTCATTATTTTCCATAATGTAATGATAAAAATTAAACTTTCATATATTTTAGATTCATTGCACACCAACTGAAATATTTCAGGTCTTTTATTGTTTTAATACTGATGATTTTGGCATACAGCTCATGAAAACCCAAAATTCCTGTCTCAAAAAATTAGCATATTTCATCCGACCAATAAAAGAAGTGTTTTTAATAAATAAATAAAAAAGTCAATCTTCAAATAATTATGTTCATTTATGCACTCAATAGTCAATACTTGGTCAGGAATCCTTTTGCAGAAATGACTGCTTCAATGCGGCGTGGCATGGAGGCAATCAGCCTGTGGCACTGCTGAGGTGTTATGGAGGCCCAGGATGCTTCGATAGCGGCCTTAAGCTCATCCAGAGTGTTGGGTCTTGCGTCTCTCAACTTTCTCTTCTCAATATCCCACAGATTCTCTATAGGGTTCAGGTCAGGAGAGTCGGCAGGCCAATTGAGCACAGTAATACCATGGTCAGTAAACCATTTACCAGTGGTTTTGGCACTGTGAGCAGGTGCCAGGTCATGCTGAAAAATGAAATCTTCATCTCCATAAAGCTTTTCAGCAGATGGAAGCATGAAGTGCTCCAAAATCTCCTGATAGCTAGCTGCATTGACCCTGCCCTTGATAAAACACAGTGCACCAACACCAGCAGCTGACATGGCACCCCAGACCATCACTGACTGTTGGTACTTGACACTGGACTTCAGGCATTTTGGCATTCCCTTCTCCCCAGTCTTCCTACAGACTCTGGCACCTTGATTTCCGAATGACATGCAAAACTGAGCAACAGTCCAGTGCTGCTTCTCTGTAGCCCAGGTCAGGCGCTTCTGCCGCTGTTTCTGGTTCAAAAGTGGCTTGACCTGGGGAATGCGGCACCTGTAGCCCATTTCCTGCACACGCCTGTGCACGGTGGCTCTGGATGTTTCTACTCCAGACTCAGTCCACTGCTTCCGCAGGTCCCCCAAGGTCTGGAATCGGTCCTTCTCCACAATCTTCCTCAGGGTCCGGTCACCTCTTCTCGTTGTGCAGCGTTTTTTGCCACACTTTTTCCTTCCCACAGACTTCCCACTGAGGTGCCTTGATACAGCACTCTGGGAACAGCCTATTTGTTCATAAATTTCTTTCTGTGTCTTACTCTCTTGCTTGAGGGTGTCAATGATGGCCTTCTGGACAGCAGTCAGGTCGGCAGTCTTACCCATGATTGCGGTTTTGAGTAATGAAACAGGCTGGGAGTTTTTAAAAGCCTCAGGAATCTTTTGCAGGTGTTTAGAGTTAATTAGTTGATTCAGATGATTAGGTTAATAGCTCGTTTAGAGACCCTTTTCATGATATGCTAATTTTTTGAGACAGGAATTTTGGGTTTTCATGAGCTGTATGCCAAAATCATCAGTATTAAAACAATAAAAGACCTGAAATATTTCAGTTGGTGTGCAATGAATCTAAAATATATGAAAGTTTAATTTTTATCATTACATTATGGAAAATAATGAACTTTATCACAATATGCTAATTTTTTGAGAAGGACCTGTATATGAATGATTAATATGAATGAAATGGTTTAACAGCTCACAGGCATAAATGGTTTAAAATATACAGAATAATATATGGTGTTAATATATTACAATATATTGAATAATACATTATATATTTTTTAATATATGAAAATTCCTTATGTATGTAAATTTTATATTCAGTAATACACCTCATCATACAGGGATTAAAGTTATCCGTAGCTACGAGAGTCTACGACGGATTTCTGTCAATATCAGGGTTCCCCCCCTGTCCTTGTGTCTTAAATTCACTTTTCATAATTTTAAGGCCGTAAATATCCTTACATTTATCAAATAGTGTAATAAATGTCTTAATTTTAGTTTGAATGGGATGGACAAGGTGTTCATTCTGCTGAGGGGGATGTGATAAAGCCTGGAGTGGAGCAAAAGCCCATTCCTCTCTGCACTCTAAGCGTGCTGTCATCACTTCGCTCCTGATCCACTCCGAGTTTTCCAGTCCCACTCACGGGAAAAACTGCTCCGTGTTTACACAATTTAAAAGTTATTCTAATATGTTTATTTTTGTATATCACAAACGTCTGAATTTATAATACTATATGTAACGGTTTGGAAAGTATTCTACACGTTTAATAAATGTTCCAGATGCCCTTGCTTGCACAAGTAAACAGCAGGCTTGGCAAAGCGCACCCAGGAAAAAAAGGGAAAGAAAGTTACAGAAAACAACTTCTACAAACAATTTTAAATTGCCAACAGTTAATAATAATAAATAAAAGTGCATGACGTGCAAATCGGATAACAATCAAGTGCAATATAAACATGTTTTGTCAGGGCATCACTCCCTAACCCCGGCATCAACACTCAATTTCAACATCTGATTCCTCCTTTACACGTGTCTGGCGTGATTTAACTTCTCCCCAGTTGTTCCATGAAAACACGGAAAGCTGTGAAGTGATAAATAGGGTTGTTTCTTCTTTGGGTTGAAACATAAAAAGGTACGCAACAGGACGGACCGCTTTTAGTCTCCGCATTTGTCCTCCGACTGCAACTGCTAGCGCTTTCACCAGAAAAGAGTTTACCCTACTTCCGGTCTTGGTGGCGATTTTTGTGAAATAGGCCTAAAAATTTTGAAAAGGTTTGAGTGCTGTTACTGCGCAAATATCATAGCCTTTTCCAGCCGTGCGATATTTGCCCTCAGCCAATCAGATTCAAGAAACAGATAGAACTGTTGTGTGTGTAATAAGAGTGTATATAACACACACATATATACACACACACGGTTTTCCTGGTCTTACTCTGCCTCAGTTCAAATGACTCTTGCCAGGTTATCTCAGCGAGCTCAACAGTTGCTCCATCTTTGCTATTTCCACCTCCGGTCCCTTTGGCAACTCCTGACCCTTCTTCTCCTGCAGAGCAAAAGAGAAAAATGAAGAGAATGAGATGAGTCAGCTGCTGTTAGTGAGAGAACTGACCCAGGGTTGCCAGTAACAATCACAAACACTTCTCAGTGTGAAGCTCTCATTTAAATGTTTCCATCTCGACTGGCTGAGGTAATGAGAGAGGTGTTAGCAAGGTGTTATTTCCTCTGTGTGCTGTAGCGGAAAAACGCCACCATCAGAGACTCGCTTTAATCTCGCTTGACATTTTGTCTGAGATGATTACAGTGACACATTGTTTCCTTGGAGGAGAATAATCAAACATCACTATGTATGCTGACCATACCAACACCGTAATGAACTAAACCAGACCAGACCAGCTTCTCAAAAGAGAAATTAACTTGCTCCAATTAAACGCTTTCCAGTTCCTGTCAATAATTAGGCAAAATTTAAGCAATCATGAGTCTGATAATCACTGCAAGAACATCTGCTAAATTTGCTCTGCAGAATGCTAATGTTCAGATATCCACAGAGCTGTAGTGGAAGGATCTTCAATGAGCTATAATAAGTAGCTCAAGGTTACAGCTATTCATAGAATCCATCAAATCCTAACCAGGGAGCGCTGTTAGGGAAAAAAATTTGAGAGAGTGAGATATGTCAAACAAAGGGACTTAAGCATTTAGGGAAAGACGGGATGTTTTTTTGCTAGAGAGAACTTGTCTTCATGCTAGTATTTGCCTTAGTTTCAACAGAGGAAAATATACAGTACATAAACAGCAAAAATGAAGGGGTGACACCACAACGCATTTACAATGTAGTAAATACATGAAAGAAAGTTAGAAATGTGGAACTTTTTTAAAGGTGAATTTTACATAGTTTTTTTTTTGTATTTGCATAGATTTTAAAAATACCAAATCCCCCCAAAACTGCACAAATGTAGAGTAAAAACTGAGTGATATATTTGCTTTAAAAAATTACATTATTATGTTACAAAATCACATTTTAATGTCTGGGGTCTGTGGAGACAACAAACATCCTGAGTGTCCACCCCAAACGAACAGCACATAATGGTTAGGTACTACAGTGCATCTAATCCTCATGGACTGCAACAGATTTGCCAGTTCTTGATGTGAGATGTTACCAAGACACTTGTAAGTTCTCGAACACATTTGGGTAGACACGTGGTTTAACACGTGGTTTGGCACTGCTAGGAGGATCAGCTGTCCTCCTTCCTGTCTCCCTGTGTCACTGTCTTAGACGTCTTACATTACAGACGCTGCAGTTTAATGCTCTGTTCACATCTGCAGTCCTCATGCCTCCTGCAGCAGGACTATGACATGTTCACACAGGTGATCAGGGACCCTAAGCATCTTTCTTCTGGTGTTTTTCAGAGTCAGTAAAAAAGTTCGCTTTAGTGTCCTAAGTTATTGGAACTGTGATATCTAGCGCTTGTGAACTGTTAGTGTCTTATGGACCGTTCACAGGCGCATTTACAATAATTGTTCATGGTTCACTGAACAAGCATGTTCAAAAAACATTGTTCAAGCCCTTTCCAATAAAGATCTGTAAAGCTCCGTGGTTCGGGTCCCGCTCGTGCTGAGGCAGAGCGGTGACACGCATCATGGGGTTCCCAGATAGAGCTCGCCGATAGCCTTGAGAAGGGGATAACCCTCTCGGCTGACGAGGTTGAGCTGCAGATGGAGGATTTCTCTCCTCCGCCTAGCCCAGCGAGTGCTCTTCAGGATGAGCAAGATGAGGGTGGTGTTATTCCTGAACCCTCTCAGGCACTCTGCCCTGTGTATGCAGAGCTGGTGGATGTTATGGATCGCTCTGTGGGCAGGCTGCGGTTGCCTTGGCAGCGCAATAGGGGAGAGGTCGCTCGCGTAAGGCTTGACGATCGGTTTCTCCCCAGCCATAAACCACAAGCTCAGGTGAGCCTTCCATTTCTTCCTGATCTCCATATGGAGATCGAAAGGGCATGGAAGAACCCATATTTGGCCCGTATATTTGGCCTGATGTTGAGGGGATAGGGGAACATGGGTATGTGTCGATACTGCCAATCGATGAGACGTTTGCGAACTATCTCACGTCTGGGTGAGCATCGACACTAAGAGCTCCAACCCTGCCATCTAAACCACTTAAGCCAACATCTCGCTTGAATGTCAGAGCATACTCGGCAGCGGGTCAGGCCGGTGCTGCCCTGCACACCATGGAGGTGCTGCAGGCGTACCAGGCTGATCTGCTGGGGGATCTTGACCAGGGGGCAGGGATGTACCCTGAGGTGGTTGCTTAGCTGCGCCGCACCACTGATATTGCTCTCCAGGCCACGAAGCAAACTGCTGCTGCGATCGGCCGGTCAATGGCAGCAATGGTGGCCACGGAGAGACATCTGTGGTTAAACCTGGCTGACATCGGGGAGAAAGAGAAGGGCTTTCTCCTCGATTCGCCGGTTTCACCCTCTGAACTTTTCAGCATCTCTGTGGGGGCTGAGTCAAAGTTCAGAGAGGCGAAGGCGCGCTCAGTGGCTTTTAGGACCTGCATACCGCTGAGATCCGCATCCACGCCCAGACAAGCGGGAGGACCTGGCCCCTCACGGTCTGAGGACCATAGACAGGACCAGAGAACCAGTGTCGCCTCTCGTGCGCCCCCTCCATGGAGGAGTAGGTCACAGAGAAGGCGAGACTCCCGCAAGAAGAGGGATCTGAGGAAGGTGATCCAGCACAAACGTGCACAGCGTCGGTGATGGATCACCTTCCCTGAGGGCGTGATTAAAAAAACGCAGCCTTCTCCTCTCTTCTCCGACTCCCAGGCGCTTCTTAAATCAGGCCTGAGGTTGGGCCCATGGTGAGAACAATGTTCTGATGGCCGCCTTGGCTTAGTTTGTGAGGGGGCCTCTTTCAGGTATGTGAAAGGCTGTAGACCCCATGTTCACAAAGAACTGTTTGGTGAGTCTTCACTTCGCACGCCGCAGGTGAGCTGAGTTGGTCTTCTTTAGGAGTAATTTTTGTGTGCAACTAACACTAAAATGTATCTCTCTACAGACCTCGTTTCCTGTATAGAGTTATGGGGTCATGTCTAATGTCGAAAGGTAAGAAAATAAATGTTTTTCTTAGGGCCTTGAAGTCCCCCTGTTAGGTGGCTAGAACGATAGAGAGAAGCACCAGTTGTTTGGGCTTCTTTTGTGAGTATGTGATGACTTCCCTTGTTGTCATGTGTAAGAAAGCGAGGTGTGCCACCGCTCATTCTAGCTGTAAAACTATGTTTATAGCTTAGGCTTCTTCTCATGGTGAGAGCATTTGAGGCCGACGCTCTTTCATTTGAAATATGTTATCAGCAGAGAGTTAAGTGGCAGAACGTCATTCTAGAAATAAGAATGGGAATGTTTATGCTACGGCTTGTTTTGTCTAGTGTTAGCCCTGGGGCTATTAGCCACCTCAGGGTAGAGTAGTTGGTCTCGCTCTAAAAAAAGTGGCGTATGTTGTACTCCCCTTGCTTAACACCCTGCACTTTTGCTGATTACACTGCCATGGGCAATGTGATTAGGTACCAGGGTGCTGTAGGCGCTGTGTAAACAGCTTATCTGCCAACGAAGGCTGTGCTGTTAGGTAGTAGGCCTCAGCAGGCCTCGTTGACTGGGCAGTCCCTAAGAGGGCGCTGTAGGCCAGCTTACCTCAGGTGGTTACCCTTAGTAGTTCGGGCAGTAGACTCACTGATGGGTAGTAGGCTTTAAACAGGCATTCTCGGAAGGGAGTCCTAACGTTGTGGGACATACATTATAGCTGTGACCAGGTAGCTAGCCTTGTTAGGCCTCCTGTGGGTGGCATCAATATTTGTTTTGGTGTAGTATGGTTCCCGACAGTATATGTTTGTAGCAGAATAGACTAGCTATCAGCCAGTAGGCCCTATTAATCCTCCCTGAATGCGAGTCCCCAACAGTATGGGTAAATTGTCTGACAGCACTGACACTCAGGCCTAGTAGGCCTCTCATCCTCAAAGTGGGTTTCGAATGTCGGGGTACACAGACAGCCGTGCTATTGGTCAGGTCTGGCCTTAGCAGGCCTTCCTGTCCCTGAGTAACCCAACATGGAGTGCTCGGCTGTTAATTTTCACTGGCCAATCAGACAGTTGGCTTCAGTGGGCCTCTCTGAGGCTAGCCCCAATAATGATCAGCCAAATAAGATTTGCCACTGTACGATTGGCTGTTTTAGGCCTCCCCAGAAGGCAAACCCCCAACAGCGTGGGTAATTTTTGCCAGCTAACATGACCACTGTCAGGCGGTTGACCTTGAAATTAGGCCACCATGAAAGCTCAGTTTTTAAGCAACTGTACAGCTAACCTGACTGGCTATCAGGTAGTAGGCCTCACCAGGCCTCCCTGAGGGCTAGGTAACCAAGTTTCTGGTAATTGAGTCATGTCCATCTTGCGTAACTCAACTTCTTGATTTATTCTACTCTTTTCCACTTCCAAGAGCAACAATTCCTTCTGCTCTTTTCAAACGACAGTGATAAAGGAATACAAACAGGAATATTACTTTCTCCAGTAACACTTAAAGGTCTCTCTGATTCAGATACAAGAATGCCCAAATCAATAAGAGCAGCTTTAACAACAAATCCTACTCCCTCCTTTAAACTCTTTTCTTTAGTGGTATGGCTGATTTCATACTTTTCTGCTACTTCCAATAACTTTTTTAAAAAGCTTATTAAAGCTCTCATCAGGATACTCCAAAAACTCATCTAATAACGTAGTCATCTTAAAAAGCAAAAATTTTTATATATATATATATATATATATATATATATATATATATATATTAGTGCTGGGCAACAAGTACAATTTCAATAATCGCGATTAATCGCATGATTTTCTTGCGATTAATCGCATTGTTATGCGCAAAATTGAATAATGACTTCTAAAGTAGTGTATTGCGCACTTTTGATATAAAATGTACTGCTATATACACAAAAGTGCAATAACTTTAAACAAATAAGGTGCTTTTATACCAGCAGTATTCCCTTTACACAGTAATCTCAAATCTCAACTTAAACATTAATGTAATCAAATCAAATATTTAAACAAAGCTATTTGCCACTGCCAGGGCATTACATTTTATCTAGTTTGTTAAAACGATTCCAGTTTTCTTGTTTTTTTTTCTGAACAGGTATCAACAGGTATCTTTTATCAGGGAGCAGCAGAAACATATCTGTAGTAGTGATCATGACCTCTGGACTACTACATAGACTAAGTCGACCAACGTTACTTATAGTAGCTTAGGTTTGGTCATGCCATGGTTTCCCACGTAAGATTACATTAAACAAGAGTAAAAAAACAATTTATACTTTATACTCACGCCGTAGCTGTGTAGCGCGCGTACACTTCGGCGTACCCTGACGTTCACCTCTCCAAAAATGTAACGTCAATTCTACGCGTACCGCAAGCGCTGTGATTGCTAGAACCGTTCCCTGGGTTTCACATGCTCCCTCTGCATGTGTAATTGCGCGTCAACGCGGACAACGACGCAGAGATATAATTGAAAACCAACGCGTAGTCTATAGCGTATAGTCTTTGGTGTAAGTCCGACGCAGGAGTATAAATCAGCCAAGAATGAGGTGAAGTGGTCGAGCACAAGGTGCAGCGACAAGCGGGTGCGTTCCTGTGAAACTGTTGCGGTCATACTCGCCTCACGCACGCGCCCGCTCGTTGCCGAAGTTGAATTGTCTATAACTCTTTATAAAGTACGCGCAGCACAAATCATTAGAAGAGAGACTGATCCTCGGCTAATCTAAATAGTTATTATCTATAGGTTTTATAGGTACTATCCATAGGTTTTATAGGTACTATCCATAGAGCGCCTGTCATTCACTCGCGGAGCGCAACCCTTTAACTGTTCACCAGAGAGAACCTGCCTCTCTCCACTGCTTGTTTGGGTGGGTTATTTGCTGGCTGACCAACATCCCACCCCTCCTGTGATCATGGTTTGACTGTAGGCCTATGTGTATTCAGAGCCAGTGATCAACGGACTTTCAAAATAATAATAAAAAAAAACTGCGTTAACGTGCGATAAAAAAATTGTCGGCATTAATTAATAAATACGTTAACGCGATAATAACGCGTTAATTGCCCAGCCCTAATATATATATTTTTTCAAACTTCACATTTAGTGACATTCCCCACTACCTATATAAAATACTAGCTCAAACCCAAGCTTCGTGCTTCCACCAAGGGCTAAGTGACTTAGCACTCTAATACCGACAATACAGACCCCTCTCGGACAAACCAGAGAGAGACTGTACAGCGGTTGATTACATAATTCTAGGGGTATCAGAAAGTGCAATAATAAATTTTATGCCATCTGAAATGTCCCAAAATGCAGACAGATGCTAGATTCCATTTAATGAGGAAACAAGAGGCCAGCCATAGATGAGGTCACCTCTCCGTACGCCGCCCTCCATGCACGGAACCGAAACACATATATCTCCACCTTCTAATTTGAATCAGGTGTTCCTCATCTCCGCTGTCACCTACAAACCCAAGAAATACAAAGAAAACTAAATACACCAACACCCATAACACAGGTTTCACCAGGCCTCCCTGGGCGAGATCCCAAGTATCGACTCTAGATAGCCAACCTTCTGTTATCAGGTAGTAGGCCTCTGCAGGCCTCCCTGAGGGTGAGCTCCCAAGTATGGGCTCTAGGTAGCCAGTGCTATGGTTATGAGGTAGTAGGCCTCACCAGGCCTCCCTGTGAGTGGTTTCCCAGTGATACTATGTTCTGGCAACTGTGGCCGCTTTCCTATCAGTTCAGCTGGCCTTAGCAGGCAGCTTCTGAAGGCGAACTTGCACCCTAGCACGAATAAAGTGTTCACTTTCTGCTACTGGTTCCCTCCTGGATCCTCACCATCTAGCCTACAGCCTAGTTTGCCTACCAGGCAGGCCATGTGCTCCCCCCACTGAGGGTCACTATTACCCCTGTCCACTAAGGCAGTGCTGGTGCTGGTTCGGGCTAATGTTAGCTTTAAAATCATCCGCTGGACGCTTTATTAGTCTTTCTACATGGGTTTAGTTAGTGATCAGGCTATAATTAGACCACGTTGGCTATGTAATCGCTGACAACCGGGACAATTTCATAGTGGTTGGTGTAAACCGGGACATTTTAGCGCCCTGACACGACAGTTTTTTCTCTGGACTCTGGACACACAACTCAAAATCGGGTGTGTCCTGGTCAAACCGGGACGTCTGGTCACCCTATGTTAAAAACTCAACATTAATTTCATAACTTATAATTCCCTTTATGAGCAAGAGTATATGTAGTTCTCCCTTGCTGTTATGGTTGTCATGACACGTTGCTAGGAAAACAGAGGTAGCCCTACTCTGGCTCTACAGTCTGTGGAAAAATCAAGCTGGTTCTTAGATAATTGGCAAATAGAACCAGCACTGAACCGGAATAAGCACCAGCCTCCAGGACAAGCACCTGGTTATCATTGGTGGAAAAGAGATATATGAGTACTCAGCCTCCTGAGTCTGGTCAGACGGTCGTAGGCATCTCGTGAAGCCTCCCAGTTAGATCAGTCCTTATGCCTTTTCAGGCCTCCTTAGTGCGAAGAACTATAACTATTGAAACATAAGTGCCGGGTAGATCCGTGGATCGAGCAGACAAACTCCCCTCGCTAGCAAGGGTTGTAAGCACTATGCTGAGTCATGGTCTCCGGGATACCCCGTCTCTGAGATCTGGGCCGAGTGGTTCACTGCCAGCTTCACAGTCCCTCGGGTTGAATACCTTACCTAAAGGCAAGTGTCCAGAGGCTCTGTCTCCGGACAGACAGGAAGTTTGCCAGACTAAAGTGTGCAATGTAAGTAACACTAGGTCAGGCCTTCCTGCTGGCATTTCTGGCAGTACGTTCCCCCGAATAGTGACTGGCTGGGGTTCCCTTGGGTTCCCTAGCCACATGCCCTAGAAGGGACCCCTTCTAATTTGAAGCTGTGGACTTGGCCCTTGAGCAGGCCCAGGTAAGCCTCTCATTAAACTAGGTTTATGGAGAATTTCCCGTGAAGCACATAGCTTGGGCCAAGTTCGTGACTCTCCTGTTCGAACTCGTTCATCAAAATGAACAAATCTTTTTTTGAGTCATTTTGTTCGCTGAATGAACGAAATGACTCGAAAAAAGATTTGTTCATTTTGATGAACGAGATCGAACACGAGAGTTACGAACGTGCATCACAGAACAGAGCAAGGCGAGCATTTGTGCTTATAAAACTTAAACTTTATTTATTTTTGAAATGACCGATCGTTTCGCAAGATAAATTGTGCTGGAATCCTCACATCAAAAATTTGTGCATGAAGATGGCCAGGATTATTGGTATATTGAGTAAAACCAGATACATATTGAACAAAAATACATTACATACTATGTACTGCTCACTTATTTTGCCATATATGTTATACTGTGTGGAAGTTTGGGGAAATACCTATAAAGTAATTTACAAAATATTTGCACACTACAAAAAAAGAGCAATCAGGATAATAAATCATACTGGGTGGGTATTATGAGCACACTAATCTTTTGTTTTTAATTCAAATTTGTTAAAATTTATGGACATTGTTACATTTAAAACTGCTCAATTTATGTTTAAAGTTAAAGAAAATAATTTACCAGGTAACATAAGTGCATTGTTTAATGAAAGAGATGGGGGATATCATCTAAGAGGATATTGTATGTTCAAACAACCTCTTGTGCGAACTGCTATTAAAAACATGTGTATATCAGTTTGTGGGGTAACCATATGGAATGGACTGGATAATGACATCAAACAGAGCCATAATATCATTCGGTTCAAAAATAGATTAAAGAAATCATTATTAGACCAATATAGATAAGCATAGATTGAAACACAGGACTAAATCTGCAATGTGAAAGTATTGTGGTTAAGGTATTGTTGTGAGTTATGTAAGATCTGAGAAAAATGTATGCTGTAACTGCGTATTTATTTGCTTTGTAATATTATTATTTTTGTTAAATAGGGGCAGGTTTAAATAAGCTAATTGCTTCTGCCTGCTCCTTCTCAAACTAATTTTCATTTATTTATTTTTATTTATTTATTTTTATTTTGTGGTTTTAACTATTGTTTTGTTTATTGTGTATCTATGTTGATTGTTTGAGATAAATAATAAAGAAAGAAAGAAAGATAAGATCCTTATGCATCGTCTGGTGTCATTTAAAGCCATTTGAAGCTGCACTGAAACTGTCATTTGGACCTTGGACCGTTTGGTACCCAGTGAAGTCCATTATATGGAGAAAAATCCTAGAATGTTTTCATCAAAAACCTTAATTTCTTTTCGACTGAAGAAAGAAAGACATGGACATCTTGGATGACATGGGGGTGAGTAAATTATCAGCAAAAGTTTTTTAAAAAGTGAACTAATCCTTTAAGTGGCTCTCTTGCCAAGAGGACTTCTAATGTTCATTGTAATTGTGGTCAATGTCTGATGCAAAACTGCAGAGTTTTCTGAGAAGTGGCTGACTGTTAGGACTGTTGTGGACTGAAATAGATTCGAAAATAAATCAGCAGCTGAGACAGCAAACTGAGGGCTCAGGAAAGAATACTGACCCGACTATACATGCGGTGAATCTAAAACAGTGATTAAATAGAGAACTGACTACAGGATTACTATGGATACTCTGATTGATAAGTCACCGGCACAAAGAGACATGGTGGAAAAAAGCATTTTGAAGGCTTATGTGAGGTGAGATATGTGTGTGTCGGTATAGTGTCCTGACCTGGGAAACAGCTGACTGATTCTATTGAGTTTGGAACATGCTGCTCTCAGTCACCGTTTCAGACACCACCCCATGGGTCCCACCATTGCTTTAACATATAGACAGGTATACATGTCTGGCTTCAGTGAGCATTGACCAATACTCACATTAGTATTGTAATATCATCACAGTCCTTCATTATAGTCACAATCTATTATATAATTTGTTTTTGTTTCCTTTATTTTGTGATACTATTTTGAAGTATTTGATTTGTATTGAGATGTTTCATCCCCCCTCTATTTTTGCTCATGAAGAAACATAATTTATATAAGATATTTCAAATTATTTCATAAATAAAAATAAAATATATATTTCAAATAATTTATCCTACCTCATTTCAATATCCAGCGACAACTATAAGTAATCCATTCATATTGACCTCACAAAGAATGTAAACAGGCCCTGTTTTGCCTTCAAAACTATATATCAGCCAGCAATATATCAGCCAGATAACAGTTAACCAAAAGCATCGTGAGCACAAGTACATCACAGAATCCTTTGGCTGTAATGGTCTCTACAATTTACTCAGACTTACAATGTGTAGTTTTGACTATCTGAATTGAACAGTTTTGCATATTTTCATATATTTGCTCTTCCCCAATGTAGAACTTAGTCTTTGGGGGTTGGGATCATCTATAATATAGTGGGGAACTGACTAGTTTGCCTGAACAATAGAAAATGGGGAAAAACAGTTTGGAAACAAAATTTTTTTTTTTTTTTGCAGTTTAGTTTTGTCCAAAAATAATCACTAATATCAGATGAAAATCAGCCTCTTGATGATAAGGCAACACTGAAATTTATGTCAGTTTTAAATTCATTAGCCCAGCCATCTAAGATCAGCCACTGCATCAGGGGAGTAAGTGTGCTCTTTCAGCGGTAATAATGACATTAGGTTGGGGAAAGCTGGTGATTAATGACTCTAGGAGACAGTGAATGCGTTGCATTACTGATGCTCATCAGTCATTATTAAAACACATTGCACTCCAGCAGCTTCTTACTTATCAAAAGCATTAGAGAACAGCAACTCTACCTGTGACACTGTGCATCATTAGAATTAACCATTTTAGTCAATAAGATAATCACAAAGAGAACATGTCCACACTGAGTACTGGCATCGATTGAAAAACTCTAAACAACAAATCAAACATTTCACAAGTTGAGCTGTCACAGACAACAGTTTGTCTGTGAGGCTGAAATTTTTTAATTACGAGCTGCCATTGTTATTTACTATCTATCTTAATAAGCTAAAGGGCTCGATAAATGATCAGTCAATGGGTTGGTTTCTTTAGATGCAGAACGGAAATTATGAAGAATACAAAAGATGATAATATGTGGGCGCTGAGTACTTTCACACACGGGTGCCACAAGATTAACAAAAAGAACCTAATCCATCATAGAACACTAACCAATTAAAATAACATATAGATGAATTGATAGTGGAAGAAAAAATAAAGCAGGAAAAAGGGGCTGCATGTATTAAAGACAGACTAAAGCAAATACAGAAAGTGGGAAATCTCATCAGGATAATTAGGTCATATATAGCAAGGGGTCAAGTTTTGGCAAGTAAACACAGTTAGCCCCCAAATCCAAAAAAATTTTTTGAACAGTAGTATACATTTAAGGTGAAATTTATCATTTCTTGGTTGCTGAAATGGGCAGAGACAATTGGGAGTGTAAATTTAAAATGTCTGATTCAACCAATGGCGTCAGTTTGGGGGTGGAGCTACCTGATAAACACTCACAAAGATGCAGATATAGCATTTCAGCATATGAAGTATTCAGCACAGCAGTGATTGAAACAGCACTGATCAATTAAGCATGTGATTTCATTGGAAGCCTATACATAATATTAGTGCATCACTTACTTTAGGCTTCTTGCGGAGGTTGGGCGAGAGCTTGAGGCTGATGACATGGCCACGGTCATCGCCCACGATGATGATGGGATTGACAGGATTGAATTCGATATGCAGAAGCCTGGTCTTCTTGGACACCACTTTTTGTTGGCAGAGAGCCTCATATTTGTTGATGCTGAGGTCGAACACATGAACCTAAGAGAAAAAAATAGAAGAGGAACAGGAAGATTTAGTCTTTGTCATTAATACATGTGGAATCAGTTTATGTTTTGTTTTCAGTGTGAAGCAGACATTAGCACCTCTATAATTTATTCTCTTGCCTTGGCTGAGTGTCAGAAAGCCTAAGATGCATTTGAGTTTGTGTGCGCGCTTGCATTTCAATATATTCATTTGTATAAGCACAAGAATGCGTGTGACTGTGGAGGTGTAAGAATGCAGACCATCTGCTGTGGAGGATCGTATTAATTGTGTGATATTACTGTATATATAGCGAGGTAGTATAAATATGCAATAATAGATATATTTAAATGTATAATTAAATAAATTATTAAAATATATTTAAATGTATATGTCTCTCAGAAATGAAGATTAAGAATGAGTCTCTCTGAGGATGACAGCGCCCTAGGCGACAGATGAAGTCTGTGGATGACAGTATTTCATCTTCTGCAATATTCACTAGAAATTCACAAAAATCAAAATGATACAGATAGAGGAGGGAGTGAGGGATGGGTGATTATAATTCCCATCATCCTCATTGTCATTCATCATCTATCATGCTGCCCACCTAAGCATGGTCTCTGCTCTGGCAGATGAAAGACAGAGATGGGAGATTGGAGACACAGAACACAGGTTTGGATACTCATTAGTAAATATTTGTCAAGCAGATTGGCTCATAATTAGTAAGCGAGTGCGAATCTATCTTAACAGACCGATGATATTCTGGGCAGCTGACGCAGCGATGCAGAGGACACACACCACGTCAGAACTAATGATGCCATCTGTAACTGCAGGAGTAACACCAAATCTAACACAATATCTTTGGAGCTAAGAGCTTGAAGGAAGGAAGCCCCTTTAAAGATTAGCAATTGAGCGTTTTGGTCTGTGTTCTGTCATTTCAAGATATGTCAGCAATGTTTATTTTGTAGGTTTGCCTGTAATTAATGTCTTTATGGCATTTAGAAATAGCTGAGGCAGCCCACTGGCAGCAGAGATCTGGGGCTTCATTTATAAAACGTGCTGCAGGTATTTGTTCGCCATTCTCAAGAAAAGGATTTGGACGTTGTCTGGTGCTCTTTTAGTATATGCTACTGATATTAATTAGGGGGTGTTTGAAACCATTCAGGTGCACACAATGTCAAGATCATTTGCGATTTATAGATTTCACATCTGAAAGAGACTAGTATGCACATTTTGCTGAATCACAAGTACACACATTTGAAAATGATCTTAGATCAAATGTAGGACAGTTTTACAAATGAGGCCCCAGGGCCCATAGCAATTAGTACTATACTTGCATACATCAAATCACACAGAAGGAAGTCCAAAGCAAAGCCAGATCAGGTAGGATTACATTTAAAGTCAATGTCAGAGCAATAGAGCAGATGGTAGTACACATGATGCACGTGACATATTTTGAGCTGTTGTCATTATGTAATGGTTCGAATCAAGCCCTGAATCCTTTCGTTCTTTTACAAAAATTAGGCTGACATTTTTTACTTTACTTAGTTAGTTTCCATTGGAGGACAAATATCTACTATTCTAAGTGGAGGACATTTCTGCATTTTTTATTACATTAATGATAACAACAGTAACAGTTTCTGTCAAGACCTGACTAATATAGCCCCCTCCCCCCACGTTCATATTATAATTATTATTCTTATCATTATTATCATATCGATTAATAATTTAACTTTTGGTTTTATGTCTTTTTTAAATGAATGAGTAAATGTATGTTTATCATTATTGTTTGTTTCTAGAATACGACAACCCGACACATTTTTTTTTTTACATAATCTAAAACAGCACAGGATATTCTTCTAGACATTAATAAATACAAATAAATGAATTAAAGTAAGTAAATAAATAAACACATTGTACCATTGGAATGGCTGTAAAGCAGCATTCAAGTTGTTTGGTTTTGCTGGGGAACAGAGTGTGGTCTTTATTGGATCATGCTGTAATGGGCTTCCTGTAAAGG
This sequence comes from Siphateles boraxobius, assembly GCF_051911475.1. Lineage (NCBI taxonomy): Eukaryota > Metazoa > Chordata > Actinopteri > Cypriniformes > Leuciscidae > Siphateles > Siphateles boraxobius. The sequence goes on from NW_027508788.1 coordinate 3,388,784, forward strand.
GCATGTGTAATTTAGCTTGTCGGAGTAACAGTGTTAGCAAGTGTTAGCAAATAACAGCAAAAGCCGCCATGGCACGGCAGTTCAAACCATTCGAGATGCCGAGACTTACAGGTGATGCCTGAAGCAGCCTTAGACAAGTGCTTGAGACCAGCTGTGTGATTTGAAACTAATTGCTAATGATGGGCCACAGGATAGATGTCGTGGCTTTTGACTCACACAAGCAGAGTGTGAGTGTTTGTGTGTGTTGGAGCTTACAGGTGAAGTCAAGCACTGTTGGAAAGACGTCCCACTGTCAGCCTTACTGTGTTTTATTAGCAATCATTAGATTCCCTCATAAGGGAGGGTGTGTGTGAATATGCCGTGTGTGAATCACACACTCCAAAGTTGATTGTTAATTTTTATGCTCAATTGACAGACAATAAGACGTGCACTGTGTGCCATGACAGTTACAAAGTTTAACTCATTGAAATTGAGACCGATTGGAAATCGGTTGCTTCTGGAGGAGGTGTTAGTGAGGCTAGTAAAGGGGCCTTCTAATGATTGTTATTATTAGAACAAGTGAACGGATGGATGGATGGATTATTATTTTTTGTTATTATTATTAAAATAGAATTTGAAGCCACATTTTACCATTGTGTTTGTATTTTAGTAGTCAGTTGGCTGTTTACCTTTCCATCATTGGTGATAGCAGCAAAGACAGTGGAGGAGTATGGAGCCCAGGCCACATCTGTCACTGAAGTTTTCAGTTCAAAAGTGAAAATGGGAGACCTGTGACAGACATGCATAGACATGAATGAAGAATACTTTAGATAAGCTACTATTCCTGCTCAGCTACTGTTCGGACGCTCTCGCTTACTGCTCCGCGCTTTGCTCTATCGCTTTTATATTTCTATATTTTATCTCCTTTTATCACCTAATTTTAACTTCAGCAAATCAGCACAGTGCTCAAACGTTTGGATTACTACAAAAAAAAAAAGCAGAATTATTTTATTCAACCAGCCTCCCACTGAAAGCTTACATTCCGGGGAAGAGAAAACAAAACTGCCTACATTCATAAGGATAAGAAAATGCCTCCTCTGGAATCTACTTGCTGCTCCAACTGCCACAGACTTTTACAAAGGATTGCAATTCTTGAAACAAAGTTAATTGCGGGACCACCAAACCAGACGGAACACACAACAGAGCTTCGTCATGGACGTCCTCAGCATACAGCCGGTGAGTCCCATGAATCTAGTCCTTCTCGACAGGCCATACTGAGTGTAGAGAAACAAGCCGATCGTTTTACTAATCGATGGCACAAACAGGGTGCGAGACCCAAAGGCACTCGAGACATCAGATTGTCACGAGCATCACATATTACTGCAGTAGCATCCTCTACCCCAGATACGGCTCTGACAAGGACTGCAAACACTGGTCTCCTACCACCGCCTATACATCTTGAGAACAGATTTGAAGTATTAATGAATGAGGAATCCCCAAATTTGATGAATGTGATCACACACAGACAGAATCAGCCAGTAGCTAACACTGATGCTAACTGGGGCTCAAGGTCGAGCAGACAGCGGCACTCAGCTCACAGCGCAGCCGGGCCCAGGACTCTGATAGTGGGCGACTCCGTAATCAGAAACATTAATAGCAGGGATACAACAACGTGCTGCCTTCCACAAGCAACAACATCTGATGTAAACAGGGAACTTCAGAACATTCTGATGAAACATAAGACTGCAAATCGACTCATCATTCATGTGGGGAAGAATGATATTCATAAAGAGCAGTCGGAACTTCTTAAAAAGGATTTCAATGAACTTTTTGAAACACTTAAAAGACTGAAAGTTCAAACATTCATCAGTGGACCACTCCCAGCAAGAGGAACAAACAGGTTTTCACGGTTGCTTGGGCTTAATACATGGCTGCAAAAAACCTGCAATATAAAAGGAGTGAACTTTATTGACAACTTCAATCTTTTCTGGAGTCAGAGGCAACTGTTTCAACAGGATGGCCACCACCCAAACAAACTTGGTTCAAGAGTGCTAAAGGACAATATCTACTTCTCCCTCCGTCATCCTTCTGCAATGTGTGCCAATCCACTCAACCTGAATGGCACACACACACCTGGATACAGTATGAATGACCACAGGATTTCACTTCAGCCCCTGAATGGACAAGCGGTTGACACATCACACAAGGACAGTGATAACACCACTCAGCCACAACAACCTCTGCTCACGGACACAATCTCAGCTGAGCCCTGCCCACAGAGCTCACCACAGACAGACTGTGACATACCAGCACTGCTCCAAGATACAGCACCCAAGGATGACTTTCTGGAAAACAGCCAGGGAAACCAGGACAGCACATTACAGCCTCCAATAACACCAGAGCAAAAATCACTCTCACTGGAAACATTATCACTCTCTCCAGCATCTCCACTTCTGTGCTTCTCAGAGAAAATGGAACAACTGGTGCACGCTGGAACTAGACTATCCCACTCTTTTGCTGCGAGCCCCCAGATACCAACCAAAAAACGCCAGGCCCCACAACCACCAAAGCCTACGGGCCCAGCTCGCCCTCCCCCTCCCCCTGTGAGAGCTCTTCGGCCTCTGCCACAGCGCCAGGGCCCACACCCTCCTCCAGCGGCTCGAGGTGAACCAAAAACAACTGATACCAGCTCTCAGTGATATGTGTCGGGTCCCCGCTATGATAACAATAACTTTCTCAAATGTTTACAGAACAAGCGGGAACCCAGTGTGCCTGTATCTTTTTCTATTGCTGTTCAATTACATGATAGAAAGTCTAAGGCCTTCAAAAGCCGTACAGCAAACCCATCTAATCTGGTGCCTATTACACGACATACCAAGATTGCTGTGGGGACAAAAAGTAAGACTGTTAAGTTAGCACTTTTAAACATCCGCTCACTTAAAAATAAATCACTTTTAGTCAATGACTTAATAACCACATACAACCTGGATTTTATGTTGCTAAATGAAACTTGGCTAGAAGAAAGTTGCAGTGCAACAGTCCTCAATGAAACAGCCCCTCCTAACTTTACTTTTATGAGTGTCTGCAGAGCTGTCAGAAGAGGCGGAGGTTTAGCTGCTCTTTATAAAGATGTCTATCAATGTAAGCAAATATCATTTGGGAATTACCCGTCTTTCGAATATCTGGGTATTGTGTTAAAAGGTGCTCCACGCATTTTACTTATCATTGTTTACAGGCCTCCAAAATACTCTCCAGCTTTTGCTGAGAACTTAACAGAACTGTTAAGTTCTATTTCCTCAGAGTTTGACTGCTTTGCCATTGCTGGAGATTTTAACATTCACATAGATAATGCAGAAAACAATATGGCAAAAGAAATCAAAACTGTTTTAAAAACTTTTGATCTGACTCAGCATGTACATGGAGCCACACATAATCGTGGACACACTCTAGATTTACTTATCAGTAAGGGTCTAAACATTTCATCAATTGTTATTAAGGATGTAGCACTGTCTGATCATTTTTGTATTTTCTTTGATATATTGATCTCTCCTGCCATTGAAGCTAGATCTGTGTCTGTCAAGAAGAGATGCTTAAATGAGAACACTAGTGTACTATTTATGAAGGCTATATCTTTAACACCAAGCATATCTGCTGACTCTGTTGATTTTCTCCTTGATTCTTTTAACTCAAAAGTTAAGAGTGTAATTGATGATATTGCTCCTGTGAAAGTCAGGAAGAAGAGTGGCAGACAAAAAGCACCTTGGAGAAACTCAACAGCAGTGCAAAATATGAAAAGACAATGCAGAAAAGCAGAGCGCATGTGGCGGAAGACAAAACTTGTAGTCCATTATAACATCTACAAAGACAGCATCCATGCTTTTAATAAGGAACTAAGCAAAGCTAGACAGACTTTTTTCTCGAATATTATAAACAGCAATATAAACAACACGCGCACTCTTTTTGCTACTGTAGAGAGACTGACAAACCCCCCAAGCCAGATTCCAAGTGAAATGCTCTCAGTGAGAAAGTGCAGTGAGTTTGCTTCTTTCTTCTCTGAGAAAATCAATAATATCAGAAAGGTGATCAGCACATCCTTGAGTTGCGCTGGTGTCAGGCAGATCAGACAACAGGACGAGAAAGTAGCCACTATGTCTGATTTCGAAGAAATTGATGGCAAAATTTTGGAAGAAACCGTACAGCAACTAAAAACATCAACCTGCGCCCTTGATGCACTTCCCACATCTTTTTTCAAAAATGTGTTACACAGCTTAGAAGCAGATCTCCTAGAAGTGGTAAATGCCTCACTTCTCTCTGGGAGTTTTCCGACCTCCCTGAAAACTGCTGTTGTCAAGCCCCTCCTGAAAAAGAGCAATCTGGATAAGACCATATTAAACAACTATAGACCGATCTCAAATCTTCCTTTCATAGGCAAGATCATTGAAAAAGTTGTCTTCAATCAGCTGAACAAATTCTTAAGCTCGAATGGATACTTTGACCATTTTCAATCTGGTTTCCGACCGCACCACAGTACAGAGACCGCGCTCATAAAGATAATAAATGATATTCGCTTAAATACTGATACAGGCAAATTATCAGTGCTGGTACTACTCGACCTCAGTGCTGCATTTGACACTGTCGATCACAAAATACTTCTTGACAGGCTGGAAAACTGGGTCGGGGTTTCTGGGATAGTCCTAAAATGGTTCAGGTCATACTTAGGAGGCAGAGGTTATTATGTGAGTATAGGAGACCATAAGTCTGAGTGGACATCCATGACATGCGGAGTCCCTCAAGGCTCAATTCTTGCGCCACTCCTATTCAACCTGTACATGCTCCCAATGAGCCAAATAATGAGAAAGAACCAAATCGCTTACCATAGCTATGCAGACGACACACAGCTCTACTTATCCCTATCGCCTAACGATTACAGCCCCATTGACTCCCTTTGCCAATGCATTGATGAAGTAAACAATTGGATGTGCCAAAACTTTCTTCAGTTAAACAAAGACAAAACTGAAGTCATTGCGTTTGGAAACAAAGATGAAGTTCTCAAGGTGAACGCATACCTTCAGTCTAGGGGTCAAACAACTAAAAATCAAGTCAGGAATCTGGGTGTGTCTCTGGAGTCAGACCTTAGTTTCAGTAGTCATGTCAAAGCAATAACTAAATCAGCATATTATCACCTGAAAAATATTGCAAGAATTAGATGCTTTGTTTCAAGTCAAGACTTAGAAAAACTTGTGCATGCTTTCATCACCAGTAGGGTGGATTATTGTAATGGACTCCTCACTGGCCTTCCCAAAAAGACCATAAGACAGTTGCAGCTCATACAGAACGCTGCTGCTAGGATTCTGAGCAGAACCAGAAAATATGAACACATCACACCAGTCCTCAGGTCTTTACACTGGCTGCCAGTTACATTTAGGATTGATTTTAAAGTATTATTACTGGTATATAAATCATTCAATGGCCTAGGACCTCAATACATTGCAGATATGCTCAGTGAATATAAACCCAACAGATCACTCAGATCATTAGGATCACATCGGCTAGAAATACCAAGGGTTCACTCTAAGCATGGCGAGTCTGCTTTTAGCTACTATGCCAGCCGCAGCTGGAACCAGCTTCCAGAAGAGATCAGATGTGCTCCTACAGTAGTCACATTCAAATCCAGACTCAAAACACATCTGTTTAGCTGTGCATTTACTGAATGAGCACTGTGCCACTGTTCGTCCGACTGTTTGCACTGTATTTTATTTTATGTTTTAATTATTCTGATTTCTGTATTTTATCTTTTATTCTAAACTGTTTTAATTATTCTGATTTCTTTTGATTATTTTAATTTCTTCTATGTAAAGCACTTTGAATTACCATTGTGTATGAAATGTGCTATATAAATAAACTTGCCTTGCCTTGCCTATTCAGTCAAAACAAATCTTTAACAGAAACTACATTACTCCCATTCTGAATTCATCTAATGTTCAAATGTTGTCAGTAACTGATGTCAAAAGATTAAAGTCTTTATAATATAGATTAAAGTCTGTTATATAATCTTAAATATAACAGTGAGACATCTTTAAAAACCTCATCAGGACTTCCCCGGGCAAGACTGTCACAATCAGTAAGAAAAAAAGAGAAGGGGGTCTGAATCAATAGTTCCACATAATCCAAATAAAAGGAGTCTGCTTCTCATTTTGAGGTGACAGATGAATTTATCTCCTGGCGTTTGTCTGAGCACCAGACCTGGCAATACTCTTTATCATATCTGAGACCTTCATTTTTAAGATTCTTTGATCATTTGAAAAATAAACATAATTTATTTGAAATAGAATTATATTATTTTATATTATTGTATTTTCTGTCACTTCTAATCAATAATAATGCAGTAGTGTAACTTAAATTGTACTTACTTACTTAAAAGCTTGTATTATTGTTAAAGCACTTACACTATGTAACTGCTTTAACAATAATACAAGCTTTTAAACCCCCTGGAATACCTTACCCTATAGACTTTCATTGTAAGTATTTGTGTTTGATTTTACAAACTGAAGGGGAAAGTAAAAATTGTTGTCTGTGAAAAGCATGAAGTCACAGATGTTGAACAATCTTTTGCGAAATCTGTTGTATATCCAGGTTTGTTTTACTGCCAGAAGTTGAGTATGATTGGAAAAGTATACCGTAAAGTCAACTTCTATTAAATGAACACATTTCTAATGGATTATTCTGCGATTACAGATCTATAGACAACAGACAGATATCCATTGCTGACCTAGGTAAGACCTGTTGTAAAGCACAAGAGCTCTCTGCTGGCAGTTTAGGGATACTGCATATAAAAACACCACTTAAAAGGATAGTTCACCCAAAAATGAAAATTGCATCATTTACACACCCTCAAGTTGTTCCAAGAGTTTCTTTCTTCAGTTGAACACAAAAGGGTATATTTTTTTCCTACTATGGAAGTCCAGTGGCTTCTATGGCTTCCGTCCAGTGGCTACCATCAACTGTTTGATTACCAACAGTCTTTAAAGTATACTAGTTTGTGTTTAACAGAAGACCGAAACTCATGCAGGTTTGGAACAACACAGAGTTCTTTATATATATATATATATATTATTTTTTTTTAAACTTTTTTATGTAGACTAGATATGCAACTAAATCTGCCAGTAGGTGGAGGCAAGTGTTAGTAAGTGATTCAAGTGTGAATGTTGCTGGGTTCTGTTTTGTTTTGTTGCTATATTTCATTTTCAGAATAGAGCAAAACAGTTAAAATGACAATATTGTCTCTAAAAATTGCTTATTAAGATGTTGTATAAAATTAATATCACATTTTCAATCGTGCTAAAATCATGAAAATATAGTGTAGCTTGTGTTAAATTGCTTAACTACATTGTTAAAAATATATAAAAAAGAACTCTAAAACACTTTAAAATAAGGTTACATTTGTTAGCATTAGTCAACTACATTAGTTAACATGAAATAATAATGATCTGCACTTCTACAGCATTTAGCATATTAATCTTTGTTAATGTTAATTACAACATTTACTAATATTAAAATCAAAAGTTGCATTTGTTAACTTTAGTTCATGCACTGTGAAGTAACATGAACAAACAATGAACAGCTGGATTTTTATTAACTAACATTAACAAGATGAACAAATACAGTAACAACTGTATTGCTCATGGTTAGTTAATGTTAGTTAATACATTAACAAATGTTAACAAATTAGACCTTATTGTAAAGTGTTACCAAGAACTCATACAGGGACAATTCATATCTTTTGGGGGGCTTTTTTAAAATTTATTTTGGTGGCATTTCTGACCTTCTGACCATTTCTGAAGGCACTACTTTATACCAATGCCAGCCTAGCTTGCTTGTTGTTAAGCTTAATGGAGAGCTACTGCCTAAATTATGCTGCCAGTAGATATAGTGCTGTAGTGACTGGTGCTCATACTTAATTGTCTGATCCCATATTTTCACCATCCAGTCCCAGCCGCAGGAGATGAAGACATTGGGATGGAAGGGATTCCACCTCACACGACTAACTGTCATGAAGTGTGCATCATACGTCTCAATGAACTTGCTAGAATAGTATTTTGAGCCCTGTGAAAGACAAACATACACTCATTATTGGTTACATTTACATTTAAATGCTGATTTGTACAGCGGCAGTTTTGCAGAAGTAGTGACATTTAAAAAATAATATTTTTTCTTTAAAACATCAGCGAATTCACGGTAAGTTAGATTAGATTTAGTTTGAAACTAGCTCACCGTTACACCATCTGGATTTTTGTTTTGTTTCTGGTTTACTTGGCTTGCTTATTGTAGTCCATCATATCTGAAGATGAATCTTTTATCTCTTCTTTCAAGGCTATCATTTGAGTTACACAAGTCCAATTGGAGATACACATTATTTACTGCATTGCGGTGCAAATATGGCCTAACCTTGTGTTGGTAGGCAAAATACCTAAGCATGTTTTGACATCCTTTTTTGTATAGTATCCCCTTTAGTGGAGAATTATACCATCACAAGAGAGCTGGCATGATCAGCAGCAGTATTTTCTTTGGGTTTTGGATTCAACTTCCAATTCTTCAACAATGTTTCCTGCTTTTTCTGACCATCTGCCAAGCGTCAATCATGATGTAATTGGCCATACATTTCTTAGTAAATCATGATAGTTCCTAACAATATGCCCAAACAAGAGCAGTTGTTGCTGTTTTACCATGGGCTCTAAAAGTTTTGGGAGTGACATAAATTGTGTGTTTTGCAAAGTTTGCATCTTCAGTTGTTGTGTTGTTGATTCACATTGTTTTTAGATTACTGTGCAGAGTTGCCAGATGCATTTTAAATAATTGCAAAAAGCTTCACTGGCCAAACTTTCTCACAAAAACACAAATTTCACCAGCTAACAACATTTCATTAATCACATCATCACCACATGGAAAAGTATGAACAAGTACTAGTCAGGAGAAAGTGCTTCCAATCATTGTGTTCTTGTGTTAGCAATGGTTGCCTCCAAACAAAGATATGCAGCCACCATTGCTTTGCATCAAAAAGCCCTCACATGCAAGGAAAATGCTGCAAAGAATACTGCACCTTAAAGAATTTTACTTTTAAAAGCCAGTTGCGCTCGCGCCTTCGCGGATTGCTATTTGCGTCGCGCTTGGCGCTGCGTTGCGTCGGGTGTGTGATAGGGCCCCTAGAGTGTCCAGCAGGAACTAGAATCGTCGAGGTGAAGACTTATGGACAACAGCATGGTGTCAAGAAGGGCAGCTAACTTCTCTATAAGACAAAAATCAAGGATAAACTGAAATTCTGCAGAAGTACTAGGATTGGACAGCAGAAGACTGGTGCAAAGATGTTTTCTCTGATGAAGTCCCCTTCCGACTGTTTGGGACATCTGGAAAATCGATTGTCCAGAGAAGAAAAGGTGAATGCTACCATGAGTCCAATGTCATCCCAACAGTGAATTAGAATTAGTGACCATCCGTGTGTAGGGTTGCTCTCACCCAAGGGTGTGCCGGGCTCTTACTTCCATAGAGCAGGGGTTTTCAAACTGTGGGTCGCAGATTGGGAAAAGTTGGGTCACGCAAAGTCTCTTGGCTGCAGCTAAATTTACGTTTCAGTGATTGACACACACACACAAACAGTTGAGGTTTTAGCCCTCAGTCTAGGGCTGCACGATATACCAACATTAAATAGAAATTGTGATATTGCTTAGTATGATTTTAAAATTAAAAAAGCAGTGATTTAATTATATAAATATGAGCTGCGTGTTTTGAGACACAGGTGTGCGACTTGTAATAAGTGTTTTCATATAACCCTGTTTTCAGGGTCTCAGAGTGACTCATTATTAAGTGGCTCATTAGTGTGTCGTTTCGTTCCTTCGTGTGCATTTGGCTACCTACAAACACATATGGAAACTGTCTGTAAAAAGTATTTCACATGTTCATGAAACCCATCCGGTTTTACTCGCACCACTGTGACCACGATTCAAACCGGCGTTTCTGGCATGGGGGGCGGGCGTTCTAACAAGGAATGAAGATCGCGCCTCTTGAGGCCAGGGCAGCGAGGTTTACTCGCACAGCTCTTACTAGCTGGCCTCCATTACATACACACACAGAACGAGCATGAGAGCATTTTTCTGGGCTGAACACCGCAATGATTTCAACAACACTCACAGCACAGATTATAGCAGATCATAACCAGACTGGAGTGAGCATGTTTCCAGTTTTATGGACATATTTCATTAACTCTTTACCATCTGTAAATAATGAAATTACAACGTAAATTTTAGTATTGAAATTTTACAGTTAAACTATATAAAACAATTATTATTTTTTATTAAATACTCGAGTTCTGTCATATCAAACTTTTGATTAAAATTAAGCTACAGTAATGTCAATTGTTTTCTAATCTCAAATATTTGAGTGGGTCTTGAGATAGATTATGCTTGTCTAGGTTGGTCCTGGAATGGAAAAGTTTGGGAACCCCTGCCATAAAGAATCTGTGGTCAATCCTCAAAAAGTGAGTGGATAAGCAGAAGCACATAAATTGTGATCAACTTCAAGTGCTAATAAAGCAAGAATGGATCACCATCAATCAGAATTTGGTCCAGAAGCTGATAACCAGCATGCCAGAGCAAATTGCAGAGGTCATAAAGACGAAGAATCAACACTGTAAATATTGACTCTTTTTTTTTTGCCAATAAAAGCTTAAAAAAATTATTAAATGCTTATTATTTTCCAGTATACCAGAAACATGTGAAAAAATTATCTACAAATACTAACCTTTACAATACAAAATTTGTCACTGACAATACTTTTTGCCACAGCTGTACAACAGGACAGCAGGTTTTAGTAAGTGTCAGAATACAGCAGAAAGCAACATCAGATAGCTTTCTGATAGTGAGTAGGTTTAGCTCAGTGAGTAGCTTTTAAATCATGAGCTCAAATGATTTTGTAGAGACATGCCGTTTTTATATGAAGGCCTTTGATGCTTTGACCTTAAATCTCTCATTAAAGATGGGCATTGTGGGAATGTGTGATAGGACGGTCTGCTTACAGACAGAAAAGGTCTGCTAATGTCAGGGAGAAGATAAATCATAAATCCTTCAGCGTCTGTTTAGCTTTAAGGGCTGTTGCATTAGCATGCCACATAGAACCTTATTTCTGTAGTTCAGAATTGTGTGTGTGTGTGTGTGTGTGTGTGTGTGTGTGTGTGTGTGTGTGTGTGTGTGTGTGTGTGTGTGTGTGTGTGTGTGTGTGTGTGTGTATACCTAATTGATCATATTTCTGAAGCAAATTTGTACTCATAAATGAACTAAATATGACAAAACCACCTTTTGGGGACATATTCATGTGTAAAAATAAATAAAAGTAATTTCCTTAGTGAAGTCTTAAAAAAATGGTCAGAAAAGAAGAAATGCAAATTTTTCTCTTTAAAGGTTAGGGTGAGGGATAAGGTTAGGTTATAGTATTTATAACTAACTGTATACAAACAATAGAAGTCTATGGAATGTCCCCATAGATAGCTAAGTAAACGTGTGTGAGTATGTTTTGTAGAAGTGGAGGGATGTTGGAGTCAGTAAGAGTGAAATTTAAAAGGAGAACATGTGTTTGCATGTGATGTTTTGATGTTTGTAATTTAGAACAAAATAAGTCATACGGAACAAAGCGTAGCATACATATGAGAAACAAAACTATGTCTGGCCTGTCAAAATGAATAGTTTGAATGCTAGTCTATCCCTTGCCGGCAGAGTGAAAAATACAAATAAAGAAAGAGAGACAGAGACAGAATGTTATTAGCTGGTGCCGCCCGTTCTGCTCTGATAGCAGTGCAGAGACAGACAGCTAATAAGAACCCTTTGAAAGATTATGTGTATTTTCAGTTAACTTTAGTTAGATGCATTTACATTGTTACTGTGCCTCAGATGTAATCAACTCTATCTGTGTCTGTAAAGGTGTGAACCAAATGGCCCATACAGATTTATGGCCTATAGAAACTGAATGGCCCATACAGGTGTATGGCCCACAGAAACTGATTGATGTGAATAACTAAGAAACAGTTCAGAGTAGAGCTCAGGGTAGACCGATCTCCTGTGGGAGGCCCTTACAGTTTTCTATTGTTTGTAGCTCATTTGTCTTCATGTATAAAGTTAAGATTGGGTTAAGATTGTTGAAGGGTGACATGCTAACATCGCTGCTGAAGAACTGTGCTACACTACTACCTTCAATAAATTCTTCTCCCCACAAGAACTCTGGTCAAGCTTACTTATTTTATGTATTGGAGAAATCTAATACACTGGCGAACCACCGAAACCACTGCTCGGCCAAATACAGCAAAATCTAACAGCTTCCTCTCTGTTTGATGACAGGGGTATTATATAAACAATGACGGCCCATCGGGAGACAACCACCACAAACACAACAAGCTACTGTACTGATTCAAACACAGAAGAATAATGAGATGATTCAAGACTGAAGATCTCCAGAGAACAAGATGTTCACAGGGCATTTGTTAATGTGGAATACACACACACACACGTACTGTATATATATATATATATATATGGAAAATAAATGACCTTGTGAATTTTTCCAGCTTCAGTGGCAACAAGAAATTGGTAGTCCTTTTCTTTGTGAAAGTCCAAAGATGTTCCAGCTAGAATCACAAACAAATATCTTCAGTGAGGATAATACATTAATGCATGTTTTTTTTTACATCATTAGCACATTTATTCAATTTGCCATTTTAACAGTTTCTTTCTGTTCTGTCTGATTTCTAAACAACAATCTGAAAATAAATGGAACTGATGAGACGCTAAAACCAGATTCAAACATTTAACTTAAGTCCTTTACATTCTTTTTATGGTGAAATTGTTTCATTCATGGTGATATTTCACCTGTTGATCGGAGTCAATGACAATTCACTTTCATACAAAATGTAAATGTTAATGTGCAGGTCGGTGGGAAAAACATCTTTAAGTCTAATATTATGTGCATAAAATATGGGAAAAGTTGTTTTATTAGTGAATTATTACTGATTTCTGTGTTTCTGATTATATTTCTTGTACCATATTGAAATATAGTCACGGTTGAAGGCACAACATATAGCACAGCCTTTGTCCTTATACTGAGAGAAAAACCCCACTCACATCGTCATCAGATATTTTTATCAACATCATTGTGTTCAAATTGGTTATGCGAAGAAGAATTGCTGTATTAAATACTTAAAAGGTGAAATATCTGACCAGTGGTAATGTGGTCCATACCTGTAGCAATGACATCCTTAAGGTCATCAGGAACTTTGTCTGTGGCTGGAAGTTTGATGATGTCTGTGAAGACTAGTTCATGCTGAAATCCAAATGATTGGCATCAATTACCTTATAATAATGACTTGTTTTAGAATCAACTATTAGATATTTCCTTCTGTACCTTTACCAGAGTCCAAGATACCACTCGTCCATCAGCGGACACAGAGATGAAGTTGTGATTACTGTCCAAATCGTCTTTCTGCCACTTCACCTATAATGAAGACAATGGAACACAAAAACTATATCCCACAACAAGCTCTGGATAAAAATCTGTATCTATTTTTAAGTGCACTAACATTCAAAAGTTTGGCGTCGGTAAGATATTTTATTGTTTTTGAAAGAAGCCTCTTATGCTCACCAAGGCTATATTTATTTAATCAGAAATACAGTAAAACAGTAATATTATGAAATTATGAAAAATATGAAACATTAATAGCCACTATTCCAGACTCCAGCATCACATGATTCTTCTGAAATCATTTTAATATACTGATTTGATGGAAATATACTTAATATTGGAAACAGTTGTGCTACTTAATATTTTTTTTGTCAAGTCACCTTCATTTATATAGCGCTTTTAACAATATGGACTGTTTCAAAGCAGCTTTACAGTGATAATAGGAAATTAAAGTAACAGAGATTGTTTTGGCTTTACAGCAACTCTAGAATAAAGTTATTGTCCAGCTAAAGTTAGTTTTGATTGATTCACTTCCGTCACAACGATCATTAGTTATTAACTTTAGGGGCTGCTAAAACGACACCGTTCTAACAGATAATTCTTTAATGTGATACGGCCTCTCATTTGAATGAAACCGTGCCTGCTGGCTCTGAGAATGTTTTATCGCTTCCGTGTAGCCATGATCATGGCTATCATGGCTTTTTGTGGAAGCCATGATACTTTTTAAGTATTCTTTGATGAATTGAAAGTTAAAATTATCTGTCAGAGAAAAAAAATCTAACTGATCCTAATCATTTGAACAGTAGCTTTAAAAATAGTGTATATAATGTAACCATTATGCAACCATAAATGCGCAATTCCATGCAAAGATCACCCTTACCATGGGGGGAAAAAATTGGACACAAACAAACATGTTCTTAAAATGTTCACCGTAGGTCTATACTTATTGTATTATTTATAGATATTTGCTGTATATCATATATAAGGTGTGTGCCAATACAAGCAGCTTTTAAAATGGCTGTGTGCTACTGTTTGCAAAAAAGGGAATATATAGATCCAAGTTTAACAAACTTTTATCATTTGGCAATTTCCTGATTAACAAAATTATGACAGAGCATTGTGTACACTTAGTGTTAACAGCAAAGCTCTATAAATGAAGCCTCTTGTAAAATGTGTCTGAATTCCAGGGCCAAGTAACTTCCATAACGTATTAGAGGATAAGTTTATGCTACACATACAATGTTGATGCAAAAATGTCCAAACGTTTCAGTGCAATGTTAACTTGTTAACAATATTAAGTTACTAAATGTAACTTGTGTTTAAATGTAACATGCAATGAAAATTTTGTGCTCGTTTGTTACTTGTAAACACTTTAATTTTACATTATGGCCATGACGTTACGGTCGTAACATTACATGAAAGAAAATTCTAAAATCAAACCCACATCTGATATTCAAAATGTAGTATGCTGATTTGTATATAAAATGGACAAATCTAATTTAGTGTAACATTCCATCAGAAGAGTTTATTAAAAACTGCAGTTTGATATTTATTTGTGGCACAAGTCAAGTGCACTTATTTTCCTGGCTGTGTACGACACATTTTGGTAAATATAGGTCATCAAGGATTTATATGCATACAGAAAATTTGCACACTGCACAGTATACAATACTGCACTGGATAAAACAGAACAAGTAAGAATAGTATTCTCTTCTGACCCTTTTGAATATACAGCTTCATTGTCATATATCATACAGTAGGTAATGAATAATGATGGTTTACTGTTATTATTTTACCCAATTTACCTCATCCATACCTGCATCACAGCGCCTCTGTGTTTCCCGGAGCTGGCTGTGCTGTTATAAATGGGCTGATCACTCTTTTTCTTCAGGTTGTACACTGCAACACAACCGTCATGCAAACCCACAGCCACTAGGTAGGACATTTGTTCATGGATGTCTACACACATTACGCCTGAAGTTGTGTTGAAGATGAATTCTGGGTAACTGGAGTTCTTCAGGGTGTAAAAGAGAAGCATGCCACGCTCCTCTTGGGTAAATTCATCTTGAGGGGTAAGATAAAATGCTTACTACAAATGCTTACTTGTCTAAGGTTTACTTTCAGAGTAAATAGCAAACTTACATGACCCAAGACCAACAGCGAACAAATCATTGTATTTAGGATTCCTAGAAATAAACAAATACAGATGTCATTAAAAGACGTGCTTTTTATTTTAATCAAAAAACACTAAATGGCTGCATTTTGTTTTAATAAAGTATGAAACTCACCAGCAGAGGGCAGTCACAGACAGACCTTTAGCTTTATCATACTGGAGTTTCCACAGTGGGAGAAGAGTGCCCTTCTCTCCTCGAAATTCATCAGCTGCATCCTCAAAGTACATGAAATCTGAGATTTGGATTTTCATTAGAAAATTGCTCACTTTTTTAACACTTTTTAATATCGGTCAATCTGTCAGATATCCACAATAAAGGGCGTAGAAGTAAAAATAAATATTTTTCCTAATTACCTTGTGCAACCTCATCAAATATATTCTGATTCACCATACGCTCAATGATCTTGGCCGCATGAGCTAGTTGGGTTATGTCATCACTCTACAAGCACAACATGTTTTTTCTCCCTTTAACTCAATCCTTCAAACAAATCAATCACACTATTGAACTAGATAAACATGGAATTTTCTTGATTATTGTGTATGTACTTGGTTACAATCTGTGTCAGATCATATTTGTTGTCTAGCTACCTGAGTCTCTGCTTGAATCATTTTCTTCTTGCTTTTGTCCTCCTCCTTATTTAGGACCTGGCCTTCTTGCTTCTCTTTACTTTTCTCTCGTCTCTTAAGTTCCTCAACGTAAAAGTCATAGATCTCCCACTGCAGAAAGAGCAGTGTTTGCTGATATTTTACAAATCCGTATTCACCATAATATAAACATAGTGTTGGTTTACTGCAGGTATATCACAAAAAAGTTGCTCAAAATCATTTACCAGCAAAGGCAAAGATTTTCTCACCTGATTGGCTGTAGCCGAGAAGTTTGCACGGGGAGGAGGCTCTGTTTGACAACTTATATCCTGCAAAACATTATTTTGATAAAGATTTAAAAAAAACAGTGGCTTTTGCATAAACTGAAAATGCGTAAACCCTAACAAACTCTTTCTATAGTCTTACAAGCTATGAGCAATCACCATTTTGCCCTTGTAAGACCTGTACAGCAAATCACTTTTGATAAAAAAACCATCAACTAAATGACTACGTGGTAATAAACAGATTGAAAGTTCAGTAACGTAACCCTCTCACTCTTGGAGGGTTGTTTAGTGTCTGAGAGGCTCTCTCGTTGAAGTTGAACTGGTTGATGAGTTTCCGCTCTTTCTCTCCAGCTTTGGCCACATTATCTAGCTTCTCGGCTACTGTGCCATCTTCCCTTTCAGCTTGTTTAGCCATCAATCTCCGACCTTCATCAGATTCCTTGTGCACAAGATTCCCTTCTAGTTCAAAGTGAATAGCCATCTGATCTACAAAGATGATAGGTTTATAGCAACCCTCCTGAAAAGACAACAGATTTTAGTGATTTGTTAGGTTGATGACTAGAAGCCATAATGGTTAAAATCACAATTTCAAAAAGTTGTAGAGATGCAGCAGTATTTTACTTTGAAACCGTATCTGACAACGTTCTGTGGAGCATTTGGATTGTTTGCTGTTAGTACTCTGGTAATCTCTTCATTGAGCTCCTTATGAACACAAGAAACAAAAACATGTATAAATAATTATCCCAACATCACTATAATGTGACATTATGTTAGCAGGGTCAGACAGACCACAGGTCCTCTCTAGGTTTACACACTTCCTCAGTTAAGTCCAGCTGGTCCGGAGGCTTCACAAGTGTCTTCCCCGGCATCCATTCTTCTCCTTCAGCTGTGTCTGTTGCTTCCTCCTCATCCTTCATGACAAAAGAGGTTTGAAAGTAATATCCAATATCCTTTTGAAAGGTATGTGACAATGAATTCAGTTCTAGCTCTGGATGAAAAGTGATTTGAAAGCTAACTTACCTTCTTCTTTCCAGCAGCTTTGATAACCTTTGCCACAGGTGCCTTTGGCTGGGTGTTAACATTTGTTGCCTGCATTTTAAGAGAGAAAATATCAACCTTATGGTCTTTACAACAGTGCATAAACTAACGTTAGATGTTGGCTCAAGAAAGCCTAGCCCAAAGGTTTAAAATGAAAATGCTAAAGTTATAGATAGAAAGTGATGGATTAAGCCAGAAAATGTAGTCTCATAAAAATAATAAACGACAAAGCTGTAAAGTTTAAATACTAGATAACAATTAGTTATTAATTAGCATTCGCTGTATAACATCGGTAACATACCTGTTTAGATTTCACTGTCCCAACTTTGTGAGGAACGGACATTTTTTTGTTTAACAGTAAGATCTGTTATGCAGTCGAAAATACTCTGAAACTTGAGGAGCTTTTTTTAAAACGTAAAAATAACTTCCCGTTTAAAATGACAAAACAAGTGTTCCCTTCTTTGAAACTGCTAACGGTAACGCGTGTGTCCGTGTGTATAGAAGTTGTCATGGCAGCGGCGTCTGGCTGACGTGACATTTTTGCATGTCATCCAGTGGGTGAGATAGTTCCTCCCATTGGAAGGCAAACAAACCCATAGGCATAAAATACCGCAGTGAAGCCATCTGCATTGATATCCATTAAAAACGGCCTCTTGTCTCCTTCCCTACAACCGTCAAAGCCGAAGCGTTAGTTTTAGCCGTTTCGATTTTTTGGCTAAAGATTGCAGGTTTGCCTTCCAGTGAGTAGCACGTAGCACACAGGCCAAATAAATTCCGCGTCTGACCAGAAGATGACGACCGCAGGTGAATCTTTTTTTAAAAATTTTTTTTAATTGAACATATAAAGATTATTACAGTGGATATTTATCACAAAATCACAAGAAACTCGAGGTAGTGCACGGCAATAAAGCACATTTTTTAAACAAGATACAAAAAACAAGGATAGTCTATTAAAAAGCAATAGATAATTTAATATAAAATAAATGGAAATTAATAAATAAATATAAAAAAGCTCCCTTTTAGGGGGACTAAAAAGTTGTCAACTTCAGAAAATAATTAGTTAGCGTGTGTAATGAAACAATAGGTTACTATCGTAACCCCGGTTCTCTGAAACATCGAGTGGAGAGATCCACCTATGGGAAGGGCATCCGTACCTGACCTCTGCAGAAGCATCCAATTGCACCAAGTCTGGCTAGACAGACAGAAGCGCGCAGCCAATGCCAGGTGAGGCCACACCCCCTCACCTAAGGGCATATAACATCTGGGCGCGCTGCTATTCCTCAGTAAGTATATTCGCTTCTCGTGCAGCAAGCGGGGCAAAGCTGGTGGATCTCTCCACTCGATGTTTCAGAGAACCGGGGTTACGATAGTAACCTATTGTTCTCTTTCATCATCTCGTGTTCGAGATCCACCTATGGGAGAGACATGGACAGCTCCCCGATTGCCCAATACACTCACAGTGAGGTTCTGAAAGCCAGAGAAAGACGGTCACCCCGGGGAGGCGGTGCCTGACACGTCCATTAATCATGAACCTGCAAAGGTGACGCCACACCGACTGCTGTGGACACGCAGGACATGAAGCATGCATGAGACACATACATGAAAGTACCCCCAACCCACCAAGGCACATAAACTAAACCCATAACGGGAAGTAAATGTTTGGTGGCAAGAATGAACATGACCAGCCGGGCCATTCACTCTTATTGGTTTCAACAGGGTACAGGGAAGAGCTAAGAAGACCCAACCCCTAAAACCGAATGTGCTACCGAGGTTCTGGTGACATCCAGCCGGTAGTAACGCACAAAGGTATGAGGAGAAGCCCAACTGGCAGCGGAGCAGATGTCCTGCAGTGACACTCCCCTAAACAAAGCCCAAGAGGCGGCTAAGCCCCTTGTGGAATGAGCTCTGATGCCCCTTGGGGGCTGCACTCCCTTTGCTTCATAAGCCATAGTTATAGCGCCCACAACCCAATGTGAGAGGCGTTGCTTCGATATGGGACTCCCTCTGTGCGGAGGGGCCCATGAAACAAAGAGCTGGTCGCTCTTCCGGAAAGCGCTGGTCCTGGTCATATAAGCCTGTAAAGCACGGACTGGACACAGAGCATTCAGCCTCTGATCCTCCAGAGAGGTAAAAGGTGGAGGGTGAAAAGCGGACAGCTCCAACACCTCCGAAGTGAACGCAGGGAAGCACTTCGGCATGAAGGCCGGGTTAGGCTTAAGGGAAACCTTATCTCCACTGAGGGAGAACTTAGTGCACGAGGGGTGAACCGAGAGTGCATGTAGCTCACTGACACGTTTGGCAGATGCCAAGGCCAAGAGCAAAGCTGTCTTGAAGGACAGCAGCTTAAGGGAAATACTCCCCAGGGGCTCAAAAGGATGTTGAGACAGTGCTTCCAGCACCATGGAGAGGTCCCATTCCGGAACAGTTCTCCTGATGACTGGCAACGAGCGGCGTGCACCCTTCATGAATCTGCGGATTAGAGGGTGCTGCCCGACAGTAGAGCCCTCAAAACCCACATGACAGGCTGAAATCGCAGCCAAATAGACCTTAATGGTGGAAAAAGACCTCCCTTTTTCCATGAGGTCCTGAAGGAAACACAAAATATCAGGAACTGAGCACTGATAAGATGTGAGACCGCGCCCATCGCACCACCCTTCGAACACGTGCCACTTACAGCCATATAAGGACCGTGTAGAGACGGCCCTGGCATTCTGAATAGTGGCGACCACACGCGGCGAAAGCCCAAGTGCGTTCAGGTTCGTCCTCTCACGGGCCAGGCCCAGAGAGCCACCCTGTCCGGGTGGGGGTGGTAAATCTCCCCGTTGGCTTGGGACAATAGATCCGTGCGAACGGGAAGGCGCCACGGCTCGGCGTATAACAGAGGAATTATCTCCGCCAGCCATGGTGCCTTGGGCCACCTGGGTGCTATCAGAATGAGAGACAGGCCCTGCTCTCTCACCCTGGCCAATGAGGGAATTATCAGGCACAGGGGAGGAAAAGCATACAGGAGCACTCTGGGCCATGGGTGGGCCAGTGCGTCTACCCCGAGGGGCGCGTCCATGTCCCTTAGAGAGAAGAACATAGGACAATGGTAGTTTTCGCGCGAGGCGAATAGATCTACGCTCGCCCGTCCGAATCTCATCCATAGCATTTCCACTATCTGAGGGTGAAGACGCCAATCTCCGTAGATTGGGTTTCCCCTTGATAGCAGATCCGCACCTCTGTTCAGAATGCCCGGAACGTGAGTTGCGCGTAACGACAGGAAAACCCGTCTGCTCCACACCAAAAGCTTGTAAGCTAGAGCGTGGAGTTTCGACGAGCGCATGCCGCCCTGACGGTTGATATAAGCCACAGCCGTGGTATTGTCGCACCGTACTAGAACGTGATGTCCCTGCAGGCGAGGCAGAAAATGATTCAGAGCTTTCCAAATGGTTAAAAGCTCTAAATAGTTTATGTGCGCTGAACGTAGTCTGTTTGGCCACAGACCGTTCACCGTTCTGCCCTCCTGGGTGGCACCCCAGCCTGTCAAGGACGCATCTGTCGTCACAACTTTCCGCATCGTAACCGCCCCCAGAGGGGTTCCCCGTGCGTAAAAGTTCTCGCTCTCCCAGTGGCGCAAGGTCGCCGAGCAGGCGCGTGTCACTGTTACCGAGCGGCAAAGGTCGCGAATCGGGCTGAAATGTAGTGACAAGACCCATTTCATGAACGCCCTCATCCTCAGAAGTCCCAATGGCACAACTTGGGTGGATGAAGCCATGAGACCCTGTAGCCTGAGACATGTGCGATATTGCACTTTCGCCCCTTCTCTGAACTGCGTCAGACAGTTCATCAGAGAGCGAACGCGCTCTTGAGAGAGGCGCGCTCGCATGGAGACCGAATTCAACTCCAAGCCCAAGAAAATGACATTCTGACTGGGCGTGAAATTGCTCTTGCTCACATTCACTTGAAACCCGAGCGATGTGATGTGCGCGAGCACACGGTCGGTGTCCTGCAACACCTTCTCCTTTGATTCGGCTATGATGAGCCAATCGTCTATATAAGTCAGGATTCTCAGACCTGATATTCTCAGAGGTGCTAAGCCCGCCTCCGCGCACAGACAGAAAGACCGGGGACTCAAACTGAGTCCAAACGGAAGAACTGTGAATTCGTAACATATGCCCTGGTAGGCGAAACGAAGAAACTTCCTGTGCGGAGGATAGATGCTTATGTGAAAGAAAGCATCTTTCAGATCGACTGATGTGAACCAGTCGTTCTGTTTTATGGCACGGGCGAGTGCGCCTTGTGTCAGCATTCTGAAATTGTATTTCCTCAAATGTTTGTTCAACACTCGAAGGTCCAAGATAGGGCGGAGAGAGCCGCCTTTTTTCGGGACCAGAAAATAACGGGAATAAAAACCCTGGTTCATCAGATTGGGAGGTACCACCTGAATCGCTCCCTTGTTTAAGAGAGATGAAATTTCCTCTTTCAGAATGTGAGAGGCGTTCTCTTCCGTGTGAGAAAAGAGAATGCCGTTGAAATGCGGGGGTTTTACTGCGAATTGCAATCTGTAACCCTGCATTACTGTACGCATCACCCACTCGGGAGCTGAAACGGTTCGCCAAGCCGCTTCGTGACTCGCGAGAGCTCCCGCTCGGGCCAGAGCGGAGCTGTGTGAGACCGACAGGTTTATTTGTGATGCAATGGCGCCATCTAGTGGGTACACTAGAGGCGACATGCAGGGGTTCGGAGGGATTTCCTCTCTCTGCAGTGAGATGAATTCTCTCTGCGGAGAGAGGTTTTCCCGCCGAAACGAATTCATTTGATTCGTATTTTTTTGTGTTTTGTGTGTTATGTGTTGGGCAAACACTGGGGCCGAAGCCTTTATTGAGAGAGTGAGGGGAACAGAGTGTGGGCAGTGTGGTGTCACTGAGCTTAAACTTTCCCTTACAAAGGGCCCCCTGAACGTGGGGGGAAAACACACATCTCTCGAACACACGAGCTGGGCAGTCTCGTTTACACACGGAGAGCTGACCCATCCGCGGGACCCCCTGGGTTTTTTGGACGGGGGTCCTAGAAGAGGAGGGGAGTCCGAAGGGCTTGCGGCCCGTGAACATGGACTCGAAGCCCCCATCGGCTGAACATCAGGCAGGCCGCTTGCGTTTCGAGTCGGTGGGGTTGGAATTCGCAGGTCTCCCGGCCGCGGCCGCGGCGGGAGCGGGCTTACCCCAGTGCTTGTGTGTAGGTGCTGGGTTATGTTGCCGAGGGGGTGGTTTGTTGCGGGGCTTTTCTCTGCCCTGATGAAACTGTCGTCCCGTGGCCGGTGGGTTAGGCAAACGCACAGGGGGCGCCTGGCGTGGGACTGACTTCCTAGGAAGGCAAAGTTTGAAGGCCTCATCCTCCTTTTTCTTATCGTCACACCGTTGTTGCATCAGTGCGACGGCGGGGCCGAAGAGAGCCCGGCCGGGCTCCACCGGCGCGCCCGCGATGCGCCGTTTCTCACTGTCAGGGAGTCCCGACAGGTTCAGCCAGAGCGCGCGCTCTCCGACCACGGAAAGCGCCATGGAGCGCCCGCAAGCTTGGACGGCCTGCCGAGCGTTACGGAGGACGAGGTCGTTCACCGTTAGGATCTCCTTCCACAGGGTTTCAGAAGGATTTCCCTTTTCCAATTGTTGCCCTAACTCTTCAAGGATCTCCGCCTGGTAGGCGGAGAGGAGCGAAGAAACGTTAAGGGCCCTGACAGCCACGGCCGAGGACTTATAAGCTGCCTGGTGAACGGAGGCAGCAAAACGGTCCATCTTGTTGGGCAAGACCGGCTTGGGGGGAGCGAGCAGCCCGCCCTGAGCGGGGTTAAGGTGCCTGGCGATGGAAGGTTCGACGGTGGGAGGTTCGCCCATACCGTGCGCCGCCATGTCCTTAACCTCGAGTCCCGTGAGACCGTGTTTGAAGTCGAGCGGGTCGCTCCAATAATTTCTCATGTGCTTCGCGCACGCCGGGAGGATGGGGAAGAGTTGTTTCCTCGGGCCGGGAGGGGGTCCCAGCACTTTCCCATCATAAATATCCCTCTCCTGGTCGGTGGCGCTCTGCGGTGCCGGCCATTCGATGTTGAGACGAGCGGCCGCTCCCTCACACACTTCCAGGAGGATGGCTTGAGGCAGAACCGCGTGGGCCGTAGCCTGGGGAACACCAGAGGGCGGGATGGCCTCCTCGTCCTCTGAAACCCCAAGAATGGCCGCATCCTCCTCTTCGCCAGAACCGGGCAGGTCGTGGACGAGAGTGAGGTTGTCCCCGAAGATGTCCTCCTCGGGGAAGGCGGGATTGGGCTGGTCAGCCCAGACGAGAGACGTTGCGCCCCGGGAGGCCCCCGGTAGCGCGTCGTCATCACCGTGTCCCCCGTCCGAGTCAGAAGGGCTGAGCCCGGTGCACTGTGTCACTGCCACCTTAAGACGGCGTTTTAGCAGCTTCCTAGGCAGCAAGAGGCAGAAACTGCAATTCTCCGGGTTTTCAAGGGCTTCCCGAGCGTGCTTAAGACCCAAACAGACCACGCAAAGCTGATGAAGATCCTTAGCTGCGATGAGGGCACCACACGCGGCCGGGCAGGCCCGTGACATGCTATCCCCTGGAGAGGCTGCAGGCTTAGACAGTGACATACCAGCGAAGAAAACGGAGAAATCCGTGGCGGGCAGCCGTGAGGAGAAACGGTGAAAATAGCGAGAGCGTGGGCGGCTCCGAATGCAAAGCAGCAGTAGTTGAAAAATAAACAACTGTCACGTCCGGCGGAGGCTGATCTGGTCGATATGTCCTCCTGAAGACACGAGGTGAGCAGTGTAAAAATCCAACCGAGCTGTGAGATGCAGAGATCGCGAGAAGCGAATGTCAACTGAGGAATAGCAGCGCGCCCAGATGTTATATGCCCTTAGGTGAGGGGGTGTGGCCTCACCTGGCATTGGCTGCGCGCTTCTGTCTGTCTAGCCAGACTTGGTGCAATTGGATGCTTCTGCAGAGGTCAGGTACGGATGCCCTTCCCATAGGTGGATCTCGAACACGAGATGATGAAAGAGAACCATCATTCTTTTCATCAATAGAGTGGTTTTAATCAGTAATCAACTTTACATTTATGAAGACGACACTGTCCAGTTAGTTTAAAATATATGTTATCCATCTCATTTGATTCACCCAAATCAAAATAAGGTACATTAATTATTTCTAAAAAAAAAAAAGTTTGTCATAGTCCTAGAAATGTTGTCCTCAAAATGCAGCCTTCGCAATGCAGGATCATGACTCTGCCACAAGAACTAAAGCAATGCTTTTGTGTTATGAAAAGTAACCTCTACTCACATTGTTTTCATTTTTTTATTTTATTTACCTTGAAGACTAACATCGTGTGATTAGCCTAATCCGGAAGCACGTACAGTAAAAAATTAGAATGATTTATCCATCGCGTCTAAATGTACGGAAGTAAACAGGCGGGGCTTTACTACCTGTTTATTACATGTCCTCGGTTGTGCTGGAAAGTCCGACGTTTTTCAGCGTTTTTATTATTTTGAATAGTTCGTGTAGGCTACACTTCATCTACTGTTCAGACCGATTTTGTGAAATTTTCCACTGATTCTTCAAAAATATTTAACTTGAAAGAACGATTTGTTCAACTTCAAACAAAGAGTCATTCTGTACTGTGTAACGGGTTGGAAAGTACTTTGAAGCTGATATGAAGGACCGTTTGGGCGATTTAACAGACGTAAGACTTAAATTATTTCCTTAATTCGTGTTATTTAAATATCAAATATGAATGATAGGCTAACAATTCACGTGTCACTTACTTTCACTATCGTAAAGACAGAGCTGATTGCAATATTTGCATTGGTGGTTTAGCAAGTATTGTCTTATATCAGGTTTTCTGTTAAAAACAAATCTGAATGCGTTGAAAATATTTAAGGCGAGTGTTTTATACGACAGAAAAGTCCCAAAGCTGTCTCTGTGACGTTTGATGTGTTTTGAATGTAACCAGCGCTGCAATGACATCATCACTCCTGTGGAGTCCAATGCTTTCCTAGAGGACTTCCTTCCTAAGGTTTGTATTATAAGGGTTTGTATGCATGCACTTGTGTTTAAACATCTACAGCTGCTTATAGGTGTAGAGCCATGTCTTTCTTTACATTATTACTGAAAACATGAAGAACCATTTAGTCACGGTTTTTAACGGATACAGGTTGGTGAGGTTCAAAAACTTATCGAGAGAATTTCCCTCTGTGTTGGAGAAGTGAAGCTGAGGCAAAGTACCATTCTGACAGAAATCAACCCACCGACGTGTGAGTGCATTGCACATTTTTTTGTCTTTACAGCTGTAAGTGCATTAAGCACCTAGGTGTCTGAGAGGGGTTCCCGCAGTTATAGAAAATTAGGAAATTATAACATTAGAGGAAATTTAAAATTATGATGATTCCCAGGCAATGAAAAGTTACACTCAGATCCAAAATATTAAATAGAATCTCTATTAATGATTTAACCAAAAAAAAAAAAAAAACTCCTTTCAAATTCATTGTTCTATAAGGCATGGGAAGCCTAAATGTTTACTACAGTATTAAACAACAGTGTTTTGTCAGTTCACTTTTGCTCTGTGTTCATCTCTACCATATTTTTGTGTCTAATCTCATTAACAGATGTGAGAGACGAACTTGAGCAGGTCAGCCATGACATCAGGCAGACTGCAGATTTAATACGGGATAAACTAAAAGGTAATTGAATTTAGTTGAATTGAGTTCGATTTCTTTTCTTTTTTTGGTGCAGAATTCATGTAATCAGGCATTTACTGGCCATCAGGAACACCTGGCGAAACAAGGAATATAATCTTTTATAATCTAAATCTTTTGTTTCACATTAAAAACTTTATCATTTGATTGTTCATGTAGATTTAGAAGGAACATTTTCAGAGTATGAAAATGCAAACACCATCTCTGTCTACTGTCGCATCCAAAGTACTCAGGTGAGATGTTAACCTGAATTATAAATTCAGTATTATCCTTGAAGTGTTTGTTTTATTATTTTTTTTCTAATTTATGTTGTTAATTTATAGCACACAGTACTTTCATTGCGGTTTGCAGAAATAATGAGTATGTACAACCAAGAACTGATATCTTTCCGAACAAAGAGTAAAGAGCGGATACAAAGACAGCTGGAGATCAGTGAGTGAACTAATACATTTACATGTATTAACACATAAATGACTTTTGTCACCAAAGCCCATTGCTATTTGTATATTTCCACTCTATTTCTACAGTAGTATGTAACCTCGATATTTTAATTGTTAATTTAATTTATTTTTAATTTAATCTCTAGTAAAAATATATATATATCATAATGAATATGTAGTGTTCTTAATGTAATTTAGAATCAATCATAAATGTTCACAAGTTTGGGAACAGTAAAAAAAATATCATACTTTTTTTCAGGAGGGTGCATTAAATTGATCTAAAGGCACAGTAAAGACATACTGCTTCAAGAGATTTCTGTTTTTAAAATACATGTTGTTCTATTGATCTTTGTATTTAACAAAGAATCCTTTGAAAAAAAGTATCATGGTTTCTTTTCACAAAAATATTAAGCAGCACAACTGTTTTTAAAATTGATAATAATTAGAAGTGTTACTTGAGCACCAAATCAGGATATTAAAATGATTTCAGAAGGATCATGTGACACTGAAGACCGGACTAATGATTCTGAAAATTGGCCATCGCAGGAATAAATTAAAATGTAAAATATATTGAAATAGAAAACAGTTAATTTAAATTGTAACATTATGTCACAATACTACTGTTTTTACTGTATTTTTGATCAAAACTTCTTTCAAAAATATTTGAAAACAAATTCTGACCCCAAACTTTTAAATGGCAGTGTACTGTATATAGAAATCAGACTTGTTATTTTTCAAGGTGGTAGATTCATCACTGAAGAGGAGACAGAGGTTTTACTGCAAAGTAACAACCCTGCTTTCTTTACCTCAAATGTAAGTTTCAGTGTTAACATACAGCTGAATGCACTTTTACACATAAAGCTTCCTTAAATGTTAAGGTAACTCTTTGTATGTATAGATCAAGTCTGGCTCCTGCATCACGGGCCGAGCTCTGAATGAGATTGAGTCACGGCATAAGGACATTCTCTGTCTGGAGGCCAGCATTCGAGAGCTGCAAAACATGTTCATGGATATAGCTGTGTTAGTCAACAGCCAGGTACTGTCAGCTTGCTGGAGAGTTCAATAAATGATCTGAAAAAATGGTGCAAAAAAGCCTTACACAGTTAAAAATTTAAGTTTTAGTGCTTTATCTAACATGAATAGCTGCTTTACACCACTGAAGTATCAGTTATCAAAATCATTTAATTATCAAAATAATGTACATGAAAGCGCTATGGGATTATGACTTTGGTATATCATAATGTACATTTTTTTAATTTACTTTTTTATAGGGTGAAATGGCAAACAACATAGCAAAGACTGTGATGAAAGCTGGAAACTATGTAGATCAAGGGAAAGTGAACATGCAACAAGCGGTTGATTACAAGACATCTTGGCGTATAAGATTGCCTCGCTTGCCTTCATTCAAGCACAAAG
Organism: Siphateles boraxobius; assembly: GCF_051911475.1. NCBI lineage: Eukaryota > Metazoa > Chordata > Actinopteri > Cypriniformes > Leuciscidae > Siphateles > Siphateles boraxobius. The sequence continues at coordinate 3,416,919 of NW_027508788.1, forward strand.
CAAAACCGAGAACCGACAAGGGCTCTTGAAGGAATCTTGAACTTTGAACATGTGCTACTTGAAGGTGCTTTTGTGTTTATGAAAATGAGAGATTCATGCACCTTGTCTTTACTTGTAAAAATCCTACTTGTCACAGATCGTTGCACTCCCTGAATGTTTTGCTGATCAGATCCTTTTGATCTGTCTATTGGATTTTCTCAGCCCATTTATAAAAATTCTTCTCATTTGGTTAATGATTAAGCTTGCTCTCAGATAGCATTGGCAGGCATTTTCTGATGCAATGTGACTAAATGTCAATAGGTATGTTTACATACACTCGTTTTCCTCAGTCTGAATGAATCCAATCCAATTTCAGATTGTGAAAGGTCTGTTTATGTGCAGTGGCCAGTCAACACATTTAGAACCAGAGAAAGCCACTATAATGTCACTGGAGCTACCCCGTGCACAATTGCCATTTTTGCTTTGTCAGAAGAGCTTTTAAGCAAATATTAAGTCTCCTTCACCAACTAGTTTGTAAGACATAAATGTAAACATACACATCACAGTACTGCACATGTCTGCAAGGAATTTTTAAATCCGATTTAAAAAATGTTCAGTAGCTACTGTTGACTCGATTATTTCAGGTATACATCAACCTCTTTCAATGCAATTTAAATTTAATTTGGATCTAACTCAATTGGATTGATTGAGGTGTTTACACAAATGCTTTTCAGTCTGATTGAGCCATCAATTCGATAATAAACAGATTATTTGGGTGCATGTAAACGTAGCTTATGTAAAAGCCCAGTTAGAGTCTCCTACATATAACTTTTGTTTGTTGTGTTTACTTTTATTATTAGTATGTGTATTAGTTGGTGACTATTGCTTTTGTGTAACTCGTAGTTCACCCAAAAATGCAAATTCTGTCAAAATTTATTTGCCCTAATGTTATTTTATGAATTACTTTCTTCCGTGGAACAAATGTTTTTTGTTCATACAATGAAAGACTAGGGTCCAAAACAGCATTGATAGTCATTGTCAATGATTTGATTATTGATATAAAATATAAAATAAAATAAAAGAACTGCAGCTATGCCATTTCAAAAAATGATATTTTCAGTCCTTTATTAGATCTTTAACCAAAATTAAATGCATATTGTGTAGAATACTACGGAATGGACTTGCAGGTGTTTACAGTTTCTCTTAATTGCTTTGGCTCTTTTTTCTCAAAACGATAAGTTCAGATCCCTGATGTTTTGAATTTATTATTGATTTAAGCAAAATGAATGTGCTTTGGCTCATGTTTTTTGTAAAATTAAATACATTTGTCTACAATTTGCACAATAACTAAATGTACATGCCTTGTTGATCCAAACTGTTGAATTGATTCTCAATAAAACTGTCAAACTCTTCACAACTTCTAAACATTCTTTTATCGTGAGCCATAACTTGCAAAAATTATCCATTCACTTATTAAAATCTGTCAGACACGCATGTATATTCCATAAATATCTGACATGGAATGTTTGTAATATCTGCTAAATTAGCAAATGGCCTGCCATTGTAATGAAACAGGAATCACAATTTTTACGAATCAATCAATCAATCAATTTTCGAAAGCATAAATATGGAGTCTTCCCAGCACAATCACTACCATTTTTGAACACAAAGGATCATCACAAACCAAAACACCAGTTGCTACAGCAGTACTGTATAAATACATTTTTATTTATACACTGTTAAAGTAGGCCTATATGAATTTGTATTTATACACAACATTTTTTTTTAAATGTTAACGTTACATACTGAAAATTCAGTTTCTTGTCATGGAAGAGCAATGGAAGTGGTGGTGTGTGGTGGTATGGGAAGATATAGACTGACAACTGACATACTTGTATAGTATAGAAAGCAGTCAGTGTCAACAAAAAAGTTGAACATGAAATTTGTATAAAAAAATATTTCCATAGTGAAATAACAATTAAAAATCTAAACATTTTGACCAGAGTGGTTCATACAATGACAAAAACACTTAATTTTTGTGTCATCGGCCAATTTAGGTATTTACGTAAGTTTTAACGTCATAGATAATATGTGATGGATTAAGCTTGAAAGCTCTAGGAGTAACTCGGAAAATGTAGTCTTATAATAATAATAATAATAATAATAAACAATAAAGCTGTAAATTTTAAATAGTAGATAACAATTAGTTATTAACATACCTGTTTAGATTTCATTGTGCCAAATTTGTGTGGAACGGACATTTTTTTGTTTAACAATAAAATCTGTTATGCAGTCGAAAAAACTCTGAATCTTGAGGAGCTTTTTAAAAGGTAAAAATGACAAAACAAATGCTCCCTTCTTTGAAGCTGCTGACGGTAGTAGCGCGTGTGTTTGTGTGTGTATAAACGTCGTCATGGCAGCAGCGCCTAGCTTTTTTTAAACTCAAATATTTTCTTGGACACATAAATGTTCATATATGTTGCAGGCATAGGCTATATTGTGTTCTCAGATAAGTCAAATAAGTTATATGTTTAGATATATGTCATGCTATTTAAAATATAAGTAAGTTACATATATCAGAATCAGAAAGAGCTTTATTGCCAAGTGTGCTTGCACACACAAGGAATTTGTTTTGGTACTGAGGCTTCCAGTGGACATATACAAATACAACATGAAACATAATACTACAAATTATAAGAATAAAAAATAAAAATATAAATATGACCATATTTATATGACCACATTAATTTTTTGTATGAGCAGAACGTACAAAATATATTTCAGGGTTAGTGGACTTGGTAACAAATAATAGTAGCCTAATAAATGTGTAAAGTTGCATAAAATGGAAATACTCAATAAAGCAAGAAAAAAACTACCTCAAATGTGTATTAAATGATTGGATTAACTGTGCTGTTGTCCAGTAACTCCATTTGGAATTTTCACCCCAAAATGGCGGCCGCGCTACCGAAGCGCCACCTAGTGGCCGTTTCCAAAATAGCATCAGAGTTTCGCCTCTTTTGTTGTAGCCCCGCCCCTTTTCAGCGCTGCGCTCGATGTCTTTTGTCTTCCGGTCTGTATTTTCACAGTGATCCTGCGTATTTATGAATGAACGGCTCGTTTTAAAATCTTCCCGGTCTAACGTTACTGACATTTGTTAAGACATCTGCTTTAAACATTACAATCCTCATGATAACTTTCGTTAACTTTAAATTAAGTAAATCCACTTAAAAAGCGAATTACTTCTGGACAGCAATGAAATATACAGAGCAACCGCAAAAACGGAAGTTCAAAGACAATATTCCAAAGATGGCGGCGCCCTTGTTTCGCTGATCCCAGTCACGTGACCCCTAGCCGCGTGTCAGCCATTTTGATGGAATACATCCGTCAGCTACTCAGTGGCAATGGATCTATTTTTAGGGGTGGGCCACCCCTAATAATAGATCCATTGCCATGGGTAATATATATTATTAGTATATTATACTAATAATATAATTACATAAAAACATTTTGACAGTGGGCTACAGTGTGTTAGGTAAATGCATTTACCAGTAACGTTACTGACCTTGAAGCTAACTGAGCAGTTCCACGGCTCTCTTATCTACTCTTTACTACTACTTTAATACTGTTTCTATCTAATGTTGGTAGTTTTTTTTTTCACTGCTACAAAAAAAAATGTAGTCAACCCATACACGTTAGAACCGTGAAAAAAATGCACAATAGTTCTATCATAAAGGGCGACAGCTAAACGTTTGATTAACAAATGATTTTCTGTTTAAAGCAAAAAAAATAAAAAATAATAATAATTATATATATATATATATATATATTTTTTTTAATATATATATGTCGTAAAATTGGGAGCCTGATGTGTCCGGCTAAGACACGCTTATGTTATGCTGGATGGTAGTGCACACAAACATTGCGGATTTCTATGGCAACAGTGGATTTATAACATTTGATCCCAAAACTCAGAGAAATCATTCATTAGCCTTCGAGGGGACAACTTACCTGATCCAAAATGAACACTGCAAAGCTGTGTTGAGTTGGACTGTGTTGAGTTGGAAGCCAAACAGTAACACCGCCATCAGCGTTTTGCCTGTTTATTGCCGCCAACCACTTGTTTCTCCGTTTTGTTTCTTTTGGCATACGGTATAAACATATTCCTTTTGTATGATCACGTTTCTGATTGCATCCAACTGCACAGCATCGCTCGGGCATGATAGAAATATTTTGCGACGAGCTGTATTATCACCGGCGGTATAGCATTATCTATTCTGTCAAAATGGCTGCTCCAAATGGCGTGACGTCCCTATACCATAGACCAGGGGTGTCCAAACTCTGTCCTGGAGTGCCACTTTCCTGCAGAGTTTAGTTCCAACTTGCCTCAACACACCTGTTTGTAAGTTTTTAGCATGCATAATGACCTTCAACAGCTAATCAAGACCTTGATTAGCTGTTTAAGGTGTGTTTAATTGGGGTTGGAGCTAAACTCTGCAGGACAGTGGCCCTCCAGGACCGAGTTTGGACACCCCTGCCATAGACTGTAAAAAAAGAGCCGTTACTAGCTGCCTTCCACATCTGCTGCAAGACACCATTTTATTTGATTCTCATTTTGAGGAACCAATATCGATTATTAAATCCCAAGAAGCGATTTTTGGTCTATGCTGTTTTCAGTTGATTAATGAAAAAAATAAGTCCCTTTCATATATATATATATATATATATAAAGTCTTTGACAAAATTCATGCCTCCCATCCAATATATCCATGGCCTGACTTACCAAAAGGGTTGGTTGGACTGCAGCCCATGGGCCCCGCCTTTACCTGTTTACTTTAGGGCTGTCCAACTGCGTTCCTCATTACGTTGTGCGTCAACTCTGATTGTATTCTTATGAAAGAAGAATGTCATATATACACATAGGATGGCTTCAGGGTGAGTAAATCGTGGGCTAATTTTCATTTTTGGGTGAACTATCCCTTAAGTTTGAACAAGGTGCAGGAAACCTGTGCTTTTCATCCATATCATGATATTACGATGAGTTAGTTACTTCAAAAGAAAGCAGTGACAGGAAGTATTGAACAAACAAATTTTTACACAGCCACTGAAAATAGACGGAGAGTAAAAGATTAACCTTGGGATTAAAAAAATCAATATCAGGATTTTTCAAATGAAGATCACAATCTCCTCTGAGATATTCATAAAAGCATCATAAAAAATTGTTCTGATGCACCTGTGCCATTATTCAGCTGTGAAGCTGTTGGAATTACCATATTACTGTAAACGTGAGCTCAGGCTAATGAATCCAGTGAACACAATCCTTTCTGAACATCATGTATTGCACGTCATGTTTGTTATTGGACACGCCCCAGGGGTCCTTCATGCGCGTTGGAAGCCTCCCCCAATGACAATCCGAACCTCTAATGGTGCAAGTGTCATTGGCTGTCCAGTGTGCACTGAGGGTCAGAGTAAGGATGTGCGCATCAGCAGTCATATGATGTTTATGTGACAGAACAGTTCTTGACAGCATGAAGGTTAAGCTCAGTCATCAAGACCTATTTTTATCAAAAAGTCATACTGAGGTAGTTCCAAACATATGAATTTAGCGTTTCAAGTGGTTTTGGGTGATGGAAGTGAACAACGGAAATGTTGTACAGTCATTTAAGTAAGAACTCTTCAAAGCAGAAACCTCCTTCAGGCTCTTGTGTCAAAGTCTTCCTCCAACACCAAAACACATTGTGTCCTTGATCTGTGAACATAAGAGATGTGGAAAGTATAGGGCGCACTTGATCACATAGGCTTAGACGATCAGGGTGACAAATAATGACAGCAGGGCTTTGAAGCGCTGAGCTTCACAGGTCACAGAACAGAGCAGTGTCTTCTGGGGCTGACAGCTGATCTGAGAGAGGCTGTTTCTGTATCAGTGATGAGAAGACTCCATCTCTGCTACGGAACTGTCCACCGACACAGTGGTGGCTATAGTGTGTAACATCCAGGTAGCTCTGCTCATACTGTGTCTGATATTTACCTCCAGTCGGGAGAGCGTCCTGGTACGCAGGAAATGTACAACAGAATTTAATGAAGAATACTGTTTACATATTTCACCCACGGATTAGGCAACATGGTTTGTCTCAATCTGAATTGTGCAGCTTTTTGTCTGAAAGAGGAATCTTAATACAAAATGCATATGAAAATATATAGAGAAAAAAAACAGTAGATTGAGATCATGAATGTTTAATAAATACATATTAAATATCCATACAAGTTTTTGTATTTTTTTTTAACGTCAGAATATATATGTGTATATGTATTTTTATTTATTCATGCATTTATTTTTATGTATTTATTTACTTTTTACAGTTTTTAGTGAATTTGTAATTGCTGTCGTCCTGGTCTTTACTGTGCCTCAGTCTACCTCACCAAGCTCAACAGTTGCTCCATCTTTGCTATTTCCACCTCTGGCCCAGTCGGCAACTCCTGACCCTTCTTGTCCTGCAGAGCAAAAGAGAAAAATGAAGAGAATGAGTTGAGTCAGCTGCTGTTAGTGAGAGAACTGACCCAGGGTTGCCAGTAACAATCACAAACACTTCTCAGTGTGAAGCTCTCATTTAAATGTTTCCATCTCGACTGGCTGAGGTAATGAGAGGGGTGTTAGCAAGGTGTTATTTCCTCTGTGTGCTGTAGCGAACTCACTCTAATCTCACATGACATTTGTCTGACATTAGTATTGCTGACCATACCAACAGCGTAATTAACTAAACCAAACCAGACCGGACCAGCTTCTCAACAGAGAAATTCAGTTCCTGTCAATCATTAGGCAAAATTTAAGCAATCATGAGTCTGATAATCACTGCAAGAACATCTGCTAAATTTGCTCTGCAGAATGCTAATGTTCAGATATCCACAGAGCTGTAGTGGAAGGATCTTCCATGAGCTCTAATAAGTAGCTCAAGGTTACAGATATTCATAGAATCCATCAAATCCTAACCAGGGAGCGCTGTTAGGGAAAAAAATTTGAGAGAGTGAGTTAAGTCAATCAAAGGGACTTAAGCATTTAGGGAAAGATAGGATGTTTTTTACTCCAGATAAATGCTAGTCTTTGCCTTAGTTTCTGTTTGAATTCAACAGAGGAAATAATATGACAGGCAAAAAAAAAGACATTCAGACTGTCTTTAATAAACTTTATGAAATATGAAATATGAAAATAATAAACTTTATTTCACCTAAAAAGCACCTTTAAAAGTTAAATCTCTAAGCGCTTCACAAAAATAAAAGAGAAATAACAATATAAAAGAAAATCATTCATAAAAGAGAAGTAGATTCAAAATATACAATACAAATATAAAATGTTATCAAAAGAGTTTCAGAAGTAAATGGTATAGTAAAAAAATTAGTTAAAGTAATCAAATAAAATCTATCCTAAAAAAGTACTTTGATGGAAGCTTTAAAAATAGGCAAGGCAAGTTTTATTTATATAGAACATTTCATACACAATGGTAATTCAAAGTGCTTTACATAGAAGAAATTAAAATAATCAAAAGAAATCAGAATAATTGAAACAAAATAAAATACAGTGCAAACAGTCGGACGGACAGTTGCACAGTGCTCATTCAGTAAATGCACAGCAAAACAGATGTGTTTTGAGTCTGGATTTGAATGTGTCTACTGTAGGAGCACATCTGATCTCTTCTGGAAGCTGGTTCCAGCTGCGGCTGGCTTAGTAGCTAAAAGCAGACTCGCCATGCTTAGAGTGAACCCTTGGTATTTCTAGCTGATGTGATCCTAAGAGTGAACCCTTGGTATTTCTAGCTGATGTGATCCTAATGATCTGAGTGATCTGTTGGGTTTATATTCAGTGAGCATATCTGCAATGTATTGAGGTCCTAGGCCATTGAATGATTTATATACCATTTATATTTATATGTATATATATTATATACCAATACTTTAAAATCAATCCTATATGTAACTGACATACATCCAGATAAAAATACTTACAGATTCCGCTTGCCTAAGAGTTTCATAGTCTTGGAGCAAATGAAGAGAAGGCCCTCTCACCCATAGATCTTAAACGGGTCGGTGGGACAGTTAAAAGACCAGCTTCAGAGGAGCGGAGATCACACGTTGGGATGTACGGGATTAAAATTTCTGACAACTATTGTGGAGCCAGGCCATGCAAAGCCTTTTGAATAAGCATGAGAATTTTAAAATCAACACAAAACCTGACAGGGAGCCAGTGTAAGGACTCCAAAATAGGAGTGATGTGATCCCTATTCTATTCCTTTTGAAACCCCGGCAAGTAGAGCGTTGCAATAATTAATGTGAAAAAATACAAAAATGTGAATTAATTTTTCAGCCACCGGAAATGACAACATAGGACGTAGTCTGGCAACGTTTCTACGGTTAAAAAAGATGTTTTGACTGTATTCTGGATATGAGGATCAAAAGTTAAATCAGCATCAAATATCACCCCCCAATTTTTTTTGGAACTCTAAATTAGAGCCATCCACATTTAAAGTTAAAGACCCAGCTTTACGTAGCGGGTGGGGTGAACCAATGAGTATAACCTCAGTCTTGTCACTGTTTAGACAAAGACATTTTCGAGATATCCAATTTTTTTATAAGACAGAAAGGCAACAGCCACATTATCATCAGGTTTTGAATGTATGTAATGTATCATCTGCGTAAAAATTAAAGTTAAGACCAAGTAATCTTAAAAGTTGACCAAGTGGAAAAATGTAAATGCAAAAGAGTAAAGGGCCTAAAATTGATCCTTGAGAAACACCAGATTGCACCACACCAACCTCAGACCTGCAACCACCCATAACAACAAACTGCTTTCGATCCGAAAGGTATGACTTAAACCAGTTTAGTTCAGTATCAGAAACACCAAAGACAGTCTTTTAGGGGTTAATTAAAAGAGAGTGACCTACTGTGTCAAAAGCAGCACTGAGATCAAGAAGGGTCAAAATTGAAAGACAGCCAGAATCCGAAGCAATTAACAAATCATTCGTGACCTTTACTAATGCAGTTTCAGTGCTGTGGAATTTATGGAAGCCAGATTGAAGGGGTTCAAAAATATTGTTTGCAGTAAGCAACAATTTGCTCTAAAAGTTTAGCAAGGAAAGGAAGATTGGAAATGGGTCGAAAGTTATTAAGATTATTAAAGTCTGTGTTAGATTTTTTAGGTACAGGGGTTACAGCAGCAATATTAAATTTATAATACTCAAAACAACAGGACATAGAGAAGCAAAACATGACGGAAACAGACAAGTCATCAACAATCAACAATGGAAGTGGCAGCTTTCATTTGTGAAACCTCATTGCTAAGAGAATGAATGTCCAGTGTAGAGAAATTTGAGAGAGAGATACCTGAAAAATCTGAAGTATTTAAAGGAGAGAAACAGACGGAGGAGTAGTGATTATGCATTTACGAATACACTCAATCTTCGAGCTGAAGAAATAAAGGAACTTATTACAAATGTCAGTAGGGACATTTGAGAGACTGTCATATTTGAGCAGTTTGTTAATGGAATGAAACAATTGTCTAGGGTTATTGATATCATTAGCTTAAAAAAATGACGTATACACAAATCTAATATTTTTGTTCAGCAAGGGTGCATAAATTTATCAAAAGTGACATGCAGTAAAGACATTTATAAAGTTACAAAAAATATATATTTCAGATAAACGCTATTCTTTTGAAGTTTGTTCATCAAAGAATCCTGAAAATATTTATCACAGTTTCCCCAAAAATATTAAGCAGCACAGATAATAATAAGAAACATTTCTTGAGCATTCAATCAGCATATTAGAATGATTTCTGAAGGATCATGTACACTGAAGACTGGAGTAATGGATTCTGATATAAATATATTTAAAAAAATAGTAAACAGTTATTTTAAATTCTGCATTTATTTAACAATATTTCAGTTTTTACTGTATTTTTGATAAAATAAATGCAGGCATTGTGAGCATAAGAGACCTCTTCAAAAACATCTTATACAAAAAAACAAAAACAAAATCTTAGCGAGCCCAAACTTTGCAACAGTAGTGTAGATTTGGTACCTGAATTATTCATTTGACTTTGTTCACTCTGGAATCACTGCAAAGCTTCAAGGACCTTCAGTCATATAATTTATTTCTCTGCATCTATTTGTTCTGAAAGCCCTTTTCCCACAGTACATTCTAACTGATTTGCATCTGGAATGACTATGTTTTATTGCCTGGCAAACAAATGATATTTAAATTTATGTTCAATACACTACGTTAATGTGTTCCCGAAACATTCTCATCAAATGTCACTTAGCTAAACTGAGGCGTTCAGTAACTGGGTTGAACTGCAGTGGGTTGTGTGTGTGTTGTAAATTCATGTCTGAAGCAGTTACAAAGATCCAGATATAGCAATTCCGCACATGAAGCATTCAGCACAGCAGTGATTGAAACAGCACTGATCAATTAAGCATGTGATTTCATTGGAGGCCTATACATAATATTAGTGCATCACTTACCTTAGGCTTCTTGCGGAGGTTTGGCGAGAGCTTGAGGCTGATGACATGGCCGCGGTCATCGCCCACGATGATAATGGGATGGACAGGGTTGAATTCGATTTTCACAGGCCTTTTCTTCCTTGACACCACTATTTGTTGGCAGACAGCCTCATATTTGTTGACACTGAGGTCGAACACATGAACCTGAGAAAGAAATAGAAGGGGAGTAGGAAGTTGTAGTCTTTGTCATTAATGTAGTATCAGTTTATGTTTTTATGTTTTCAGTGTGAAGCAGACATTAGCACCTCTATAATGTATTCTCTTGCTTTGGCTCTGAGTGTCAGCAAGCAAGATAATATATGTAAAATTTAAATAAAAATGTATACATAATTTACAATTAATACATATAAAGTATATTTGCGGTTGTGCATCTGTCACATTTAGAATGACTTGAGGAAGACAGAGGGAAGTCCAAATCAAGCCAGATCAGGTAGGATTACATTTAAAGTCAATATCAGAGCAATAGAGCAGATGGTAGCACACATGCTCATGACACATGCTCGTTGTCATTATGCAACAGTTCAAATTAGGCCTCTGTTATGTCCTGAACCCTTTTCTCTTTGTTCTTTTACAAAAATTAGGCTAAAAAAACGTTTTGTTTTTTAATCTTTATTTACTTTCTTATTTACTTACAACAGACGCTCCTTTAGTTTCCATGGGAGGATAGATATCTACTATTTTAAGAGCAGGAAAGTACTATTTTTGATTGCACTAATGATCACAATAACAGTTATTTAGTTTCTGGCGGGACCTGACTGACATTTAACTTTTGGTTTTATGTTTTATTTTTATTTTTTATTGAGTATGTATGTTTTACTCGCACAAGCAGAGTGTGAGTGTGCGTGTGTGCTGCAGCTTGATGCAGTCAAGCGCCGTTGGAAAGACGTCCCACTGTCTTCTACCTGCTACTGTGTTTCATTAGCAATCATTATCATGAAAAATGTGCTTTAAAGGACAATTCCGGCCAAAAATGAACCTAGGAGTAAATAACACATGGGTACAGAGTCGACCGTTCTCTGGGATGCATTTTCATGATAATTGAATGTACCCAGTTTTAGCTTTAGTTTTAGTTTGACCACAGATGAGCTTATAACGCTAGTATATAGGGCATAGAATAAGTAAAAATAAAAATCGCTAGCCAACACCACTAACAAGGCTCAAAATAGCCCCACACTAACTTGGAAGCATAATGAGGGTCCCTACCTGCAAATCGAAGCAGTAAAAACTTTGTTAATGTACAGAGAGTTTAATAAGAAGGTACTTTATAAAGTCAGTACACTTCGCGTATACAAGCAGGAGCCATCTTTGGAAAACAGTCTCGACCAGTCGAACCACGAACGCCGTGCTACGTGAGCTGAACTGTGACTGTCGACCAGCACGTAGCACGGCGTTCGTGGTTATACTTTATAAAGTATCTTCTTATTAAACTGTCGGTACATTTACAAAGTTCTCAATGCTTCGGTTTGCAGGTAGAGACCCTAATTATGCTACCGTGTTAGTGTGGGGTTATTTTGAGCCTTGTTAGTGGTGTTAACTTGTGATTTTTATTTTTACTTATTCTATGCCCTATATACAAGCGTTATAAGTATATAGGTGATGCAGACTGCCATCTACTGGTGGAACAAATTACATTTGGCTCCTACACACCGGCCCCATAATTGTAAGAATGTAAATTCACAATTAAACAACATATACATAGGGAGCCATAAATGTCCTTGTATGTGAATTCCAATTCTGCTTCAGTGCTCAGCTTCTAGTAGTAAACAGATTTTGGACACAGGCCAATCCAACTGTCCTGTTTTTTTCTTCAGTTGGACTGATCAAACAAATCCATTTTTATCAGGATAGGTTTTAATTACTCTTCCCATCAACCAGGAGCCGCGAGGAGCTACAGGATCCATGATAGCAACAATATCTCCTACGGTAAAGCTACTTGTAAATGGGGGTAAATCGGGTAAAACTCTCTCTGCTGGCAAGTCAGACATTTTTTGCTCTCCCACCTTTCCTTGAAGGCGACGACATATGACACAGTCAGAGATTATTTTCCGACAAGCAGAATCAGCGTTAGTTATCCAGTAACGCTTACGCAGAAATGCCATCATATAATTTCTTCCTGCATGGCCCAATTGCTGATGCACGTGCTTCAAGATAAGTTGAGAAACAGCCTGATCTTTAGACAATATAACTGGACGTCTTTCTTCCTCAGGCATGGCAGCCTTAGCAAGTCTACCTCCTACTCTCAAAAGACCATTTTCCAGCACTGGATCAAGCCGAAAGATGTCACTCTTTTTCTTGACAGTAGCCCCTGCCTTCAATGCAATAATCTCATCAGAAAATCTCTCTTGTTGACAATACTGAATGATAACAGTTTCCGCTCTCATGAGATCATCAGCAGTCAATGTTTTGCCATCCATTTTAGCCTTCATCTTTCTTGTTGCATGAGATCTATTATCTTCATTTTTTGGAACGTCCTTTGCACAAGTAGATGCCTGTAAAGCCTTCCTCTGTTTCACAAGCTGCATAAGCATTTCCTTGATCTTGAGCATCCATGCTACAGAGGTTTTACGTCTTGCAAAATCAGAAAAATAGCTGAAGAACTGCCTGGTAGGAGACTTTGAAACCTGACAGGCAAAGGCCTGTGCAGTGTATTCCACCTTAACTTCCTGGTCATCGGTAGGTATTGATAACAGATTCATGTTGGACTTGGGCCATTCTTCTTCTTTCAAAAGAAAATCAGGTCCCTTAAGCCATCTCTCACATGCTAAAAACTCTTCAGCACCAAGACCCCTAGATGCCTCATCCGCCGTATTCAAACTCGACTTTATGTGCCTCCATTGCACAACAGCTGTTGAGTCTCTTATGACAGCCACTCTATTTGCTACAAAGGTGTGGAACTGCTTGGTTTCATTTTGAATAGATCTCAGTACAGTCATGCTGTCTGTCCAGAATACAGATGGATCCAAATGAATCTGCAACTCCCTTTTTAGCATTCTATCAACCCGTACAGCGAGAACAGCAGCTGTGAGTTCCAACCTCGGGATTGATATCTGTTTTAATGGAGCAACTCTTCATTTTCCTAAAATAAATGCCACTACTACTTTTTTCACTATTTACCAACCTCAAGTATGACACGGTCCCATAGCCATTTTCACTGGCGTCAGAGAAGTGGTGAAGCTGAGCGTGTTTGGATGGACCAAAGTGATTGGGCTTTACACAACGGTCTACTTTCAGTGCTGATATACAGTGCAATTTAGCCAGCCATCTTGTCCATCGCTGAGAGAAGACCTGTGGAATCTTATCATCCCAGCCAACGTTGCACTTGCACATTTCTTGGAGCACCTGTTTTACAGGCAGAGTAAATGGGGAAAGAAACCCCAAGGGGTCATATATGGAACTAACCACAGACAACATGCCACGTCTTGTGTGAGGATGCTCCTTTATGGATAAGCTAAAGGTAAATTTATCCTTTTCAGTGCACCAATGCAAACCGAGTACTCGTTCCATTGGAAGATCATCTTTATCCAAGTCAAGCTCTTTAATTACCTTTGATCTCTATTCCTCTGGAACGACATTACAACACGACTATTACTCAACCATTTTGACAGCTGAAATCCTCCCTTTGCACAATCAGCAATGAGATTCTGAGCCAAATGGAGTGCTTCAGCTTCTGTAGGCAAAGATGTTAAGCAGTCATCCATATAAAAGTTCTGAAGTATTGTATTCAGAACACAAGGATCAAAGTGAGCTTGATGGTCATGTGCGATCCTCCTCAATGCATAATTAGCACAGCTAGGTGAGGACACTGCCCCAAAAAGATGAACTTTCATCCTATATTCCATAGCGTTCTGTGTAACATCACCACTAGGATACCACAAAAAACGCAGAAAGTCCAAATGTTTCTGAGAAACCTTTACCTGATGAAACATGGCTTTTATATCAGCTATTAAAGCAACAGGCTCCTGTCTGAATCTTGTGAGAACTCCCAGCAGAGAATTGGTGAGATAGGGACCCTGCAGCAGCTGACCATTCAGAGAGATTCCTTTAAACACTGCACCACAATAGAACAATACTCTTAGAGTTTTCTTTTTCAGATGATACACACTGTGGTGTGGTATGTACCAAATCTTACCATCTTCTCGTTTCAACTGGTGAGGTGGCAGTACCTCTGCATATCCTTTGTCAATAACGTCAGACAGAAAAGATGTATACTCCTGCTGATATTCTCGATTTCTATTAAACTTCCTTTGTAGACCCAGAACACGCTGTTCTGCAACACTACGGTTGTTTGGCATGATAACATCAGGAGACTTAAAAGGTAAGTCAATACAATAATTACCCTCCTCAAACTTGATTGTGGTTTCCATTATTTCCATGAACTGTTGGTCATTTTTGGACATGGTAACATCATTGTCTGACAGTTTCTCGCAGTAAACGCATTGCCATGCACTGAACTACTTTCAATAAGATCGACATCATCCTTTTCGCTTGTGAATTCATCATCATCATTCATTTCTCCAATGACGCTTATTGCGCACACATGCGCGTTCCCTTTAATGCACGTTCAATAAGCCACAAAGCGAAGATAATAATACTGAACAAAGTGAGATCCACTTCAACACAACATGCAACAAGCTGAAAGTATTGTTGATTGTAGAAGAACATAATCATTCGGACT
Organism: Siphateles boraxobius; assembly: GCF_051911475.1. Lineage (NCBI taxonomy): Eukaryota > Metazoa > Chordata > Actinopteri > Cypriniformes > Leuciscidae > Siphateles > Siphateles boraxobius. The sequence continues at coordinate 3,432,120 of NW_027508788.1, forward strand.
CAGGCCGCGATTCAAACTTCTTCCTGTATCAGATCTCATAATGTGATGAATATCGCTCAAAGAAGAAGTTCACTCACTGCCGTTTCGTAGAGCTTCTGAGAATTTCTCCCCATGTACAAGCTTGAAGCATAAACACTCTGTTCAGTTTTAGACTAAAGACTGCAACACATCAGGTAAGCGATCCACAACCCAGTAGTAGTCACTCACTCTGCCATATGCGCCAGTCAAACCCTTTTTCATTCACAGAATTCCACCGTCCATTCCAATGCACAAGAAACTCAATTCCAAACGATACCCCCTTAGTCCGAGAGAGGTTCTTACTTGTGTAGTGGCTTTCCTTAAGCCCAGGACAGGTGGAAAGGTGTTCTTCACACATAAAACACTGCACACAGCGATATCCGTTTGAACAGTTGTCCATTTGAGATGTTACAGAGGTTTTACATTGCATTACTTTCTATGGTAAGAACCATAGATTCCCACCACCTGTCCCTTCTGATTCAACCCAACTCAGTTTAAATACCATGTGATGGAACAGGTGTTGCTTTCACCTGCACCACTGATGCACACTGCCATCTAGTGGTGGAACAAATTACATTTGGCTCCTACAGTGTTTGTATTAGAGGGGTCGGTTGGCTGTTTACCTTTCTATCAGTGGTGATAGCAGCAAAGACAGTGGAGGAGTATGGAGCCCAGGCCACATCTGTCACATCAGCTCTCAGATCAAAGGTGAACACAGGAGACCTGGAAGAGACAAGTATTGTTACTGGAATAGTAGAATACTTCAGATAAGCTACTATTCGGTCAAAACAATATAACAGTGAGACATCTTTAAAAACCTCATCAGGACTTCCCCGGGCAAGACTGTCACAATCAGTAAGAAAAAAGAGAAGGGGGTCTGAATCAATAGTTCCACATAATTCAAATGAAAGAAGTCTTCTTCTCATTTTGAGGTGACAGATGAATTTATCTCCTGGCATTTGTCTGAGCACCAGACCTGGCAATACTCTTCATATCACTGCCCATGTCTGAGCAGGGAGCCGCCTGCCACTCTCTTAGAGCTGTTAACATGAGACTAAGGTGATCAACTGTCAACTTAACAGATCAAATAACACATTTATTTTAGTAAGGGAAAATTAATATACATGGAAAGTTATATATATTTATTCCTGTGATGGCAAAGCTGAATTTTCAGTGGCCATGACTCTAGTATTCAGTGTTATATGATACTTCAGAAATCAATCTAATATGCTGATTTTGTGCTCAAGTAAGATTTGTTAGTCAGTTGAAACGGTTATACTACCACCACGTATTTTTGTGGAAGCTGTGATACATTTTTTTTCTAGATTATTTGATGAGGGAAAAAAACATTTATTTGAAATAGAAATCTTCTGTAACATTATACATTTCTTTACTAGAGATCAATTTAATGCATACTTGCTGAGTTCAACTATTTCTTTCTTTCAAGAAAATAAAACTTTTGAATGGTAATGTAAGTGCATTAACAATACAACAAGCTTCTAAACAACTTGCCCCAGACTTTCATTGTAAATGCAGTCATGTAAACAATCTGTATTTGATTTCACAAACTGAGGGGCAAGTCAAAATAGTTGTCTGTGGTGTCACAGGATGCTGAAAAGTCTACTGTAAAATCTATTCGGTCAACTTGTAATATATGAACACACTTCTAATTGCTTATCCAGATTTTTTTAATGCAAGAGTGACATAGTCATTTGTAAATTGAATGTGTCTGTCTACTAACACATACACAAAATGTGCAGTCAAGAGAAAGATTCATTCATTATTATTAACTCAAAGGTGTCTTTTTGCGGAACAGAGACAGTCTAATTGATTTGTCAAATTTACAATTAAGACATTTTAAATTAAGACAACTGAAGGATAAGCTTTAGAGGTGGAAAAGGCTGCTGTAGATATAGTGCTACAGGGAATAAGTGCTCATACTTAATTCTCTCATCCCAAATTTTCACCATCCAGTCCAAGCCGCAGGAGATGAAGACGTTGGAATAGAAGGGATTCCACCTCACACACTGCACACTCATAAGGAAGTGTGCATCATACGCATCTAGGAAAGTGCTAGAAATGTATTTAGAACCCTGTGAGTGAAATACAAACACAAAAAATCATTATTGGTAAAATTAAATTACCATGAAAAAAATAATGTTTTATACAACAACACTCTTTCTCCTGTTATACTGCTTAATTATCTGTTGGTGAAAAGTGATCCACATAATTTTTTTTGTTTTGTTTGTTTTGTATGGAGGACCAAACCTGCAGAAATTAAAAATGAATAAATTAATAAATAAACAAATAAATATGCGAATAAATGTAAAAATAAATAAATAAATGACTATTTATACTTTTATTTCCCTATTTATGTATAATTATATTTTTCCATATTTATTTATTTTCAATTTTATTTATTTCACATTTATATATGTATTTATGTCTACATTTATTTATTTATACATTTATTTATTTATGCATTTATTTATTTATATATTTATTTATTTATACATTTATTGCTCTAGTATGCTAATGAGGGGGGCGTGTTTTACCTAAGACATAGCAAACGATCTCATAGTGGCAGTCATAGACATCATATAGATAGACGCCCTATCGACCACTACTGCCTATTGGCGCGGACGAGCCGTGGGGCCGCCATCTTAAACCGGTCACCCGCTCCGCTCAGTGTAATCTGTTTGGCAGGTGCAATGAGCTGCCAGCCCATTTAATCAATCATATCTCACTGAATACCGAACTGATTTTCAAGCGGGTTTTTTTGCTGCAAAGGTCATACACGTAGCTACGATACAGGACACATTGAATATTTTGTTCACAAAATACAACTAATAGTACGGTAATGTTAAATGTTAAATCTTACTTGTGTAAAGTAATCCCCGAGTGATGGTCCGCCGATTTGAGCAGGAATATACTGCACAGTGCTCTGAAATCTACTGCTGCTATGCAACGCAAATAGGAGTATGACCTGCTTAATATGGCGGCCGCATTTCTTGCGCCACAGCGGCCAATAGGGCATCTAGTCTCTATATGATATCTATGGTGGCAGTGCTGAAGCATTGAGGCCACAGTGACACCTTGTGGTGTGACCAAACAATTTGCAAGAGGTTTGTGGACGTGACTTTACATGTCACGCAGGAAATAAAGCCAAAATCTTATAACACGGTTTATGTCCTTTAATATGCCCTAACTGTATATAGCTATATAGGTTTACCATACATAGGCCTACTCTTTATTCCGGACATGGCCATAAAACATCAGCAGGTCGGGATTTCTAAAATGTCTGGGCAAACATGAACAGATAATCCGCAGATAACAGACACGGAAGCGCGTTCAAATGATCCACTATTAACCAAATTTTATGACATGCATTGTAGATCCGTACATAGAAGCTAACTGCATTTTTAATGTAGCCTATCTTCCAAAAAAAATTTTGACAGCAACAAACTTTTCCATAAAGAGGTGATATTTCCGCTATAAATTGATTTCCTGGGGCATTTTAAAAAAACCTTATTATAGGCTATATGCATCATCATGTAGCCTATAAGTCCTTAAGTTTAACTGATCAATTCAGTTAATAAGGCACTACTATCACCAGTAAAATCAGTTTCAACAAAATCCATCTTCACACTGCAGATGTGGGACTGACGCTGACTCTGAATGGCATTAGATATTATTTACACAGACTGTTAATGCAGAGGAGCCATGGATGCATTTACAGTGCAATTACAGTTGCGTAAACAATGTTATGAGATTCATTTTTTAATATAATATTTTGAATATTAAAATATTTAATGATAGAATCGATGAAATTATACTTTTAAGTATGAAACTAAAACAGCCAGTAGGCCACCGTCTTAACGAGTGAGTTCAATCATTAATTCAGACGATTCGTTCAAATAGGCTACTGATTCGTTCAGTAAGAAAACACCACGTGTTGCTTAGAGTCGCATCGGTTCTGTGGAGTTTGGAACTTTTTTTCTTTTTCTGAAGAAACAGCAAAAAATAAAGAAATAGTAGCCTATTTTTCAACACTCTTCCCGTGTGCTAGTGTATCATATTATGTTATATAATAAAATTATCACATACATAGGCTTTTTTACACCATTTTTAATTGGGCAATTATTTATTAATTTTGTTGTTTGCGAGGTGGCGGAACAAAGTTTTTTTTTTTGAGAAATAAACCAATTTACATACAAAATAGGCATTGAACAAACAATAGGCTATTAACAAAATTGTATTTTTTTACAATTCTCAAAAGGCCGACATAGTTGCAAATTACAATAAAGCAATGAAGTCTCAAATCATATTTACAACCATGAAAGGCAAGGAAGAGAAAATAAATGAATGACTTAAAATATTATAATTGTAATGTTGTAATACTATAATGTTGTTCTTTCAATTATTTAAATTATAATATTTTTAATTCATTTATTTATTTTCTCTTTATTTACCTTATTTACCTCTTTATGGAAAAGTTTGTTGCTGTCAACATTGTTTTTGGAAAATAGGCCACATTAAAAATGCAGTTAGCTTCTGTGTACGGATCTACAATGCATGTCATAAAATGTGGTTAATGGTGGATAATTTTGACGCGCTTCCGTGTCAAGTATATACAGTTAGGGCATATTAAAGGACATAAACCGTGTTATAAGATTCTAAGTCATTTATTTCCTGTGACACCTGTAAAGTCACGTCCACAAACCTCTTGCAAATTGTTTGGTCACACCACAAGGTGTCACTGTGGCCTCAATGCTTCAGCACTGCCACTCTGAGATCGATTGCTATGTCTTAGGTAAAACAAGCCCCCCTCATTAGCATACTAGAGCAATAAATCTATAAATAAATAAATGTATAAATAAATAAATGTATAAATAAATAAATGTAGACATAAATACATATATACATAAATAAATGTGAAAATAAATACAATTGAAAATAAATAAATGCATAAATAAATAAATGAAAAAATAAATAAATGTGGAAAAAATATAATTATACATAAATAAGGAAATAAAAGTATAAATAGTCATTTATTTATTTATTTTTACATTTATTCGCATATTTATTTGTTTATTTATTCATTTATTAATTTCTGCAGGTTTGGTCCTCCATAGTTTTGTGCTGCTCTGGAGATTGTTCGATCCACCAAGCACGACCCATCAAGTTTAAAGCATAAATCCTGCAGCATCTGTTTAGCAACTTTTTTAACCTTATCTTTATTAAAAATATATACGTGTACATAATATATATAAAACTTAAAAAAGAAAATCTGCAAGCATCTGTTTAGCTTTAATGGCTGTTGCATGTCACATAGATACTTATTTTTTATAATTCATGCACATGGCAAATGTGTGTGTAAAAAGTAAATAAAGTAGAAAGTTTTCTTTTAAGGTCAGGGTGTGGGTTAAGGTTAGGTTACAGTATTGATGTTGGAGTCAGTAGCAGTGAAAATTTTAAAGAAGAACATAAGTTTTGCCTGTGATGTTTGTAATTTAGAACAAAACAAGTTTTACAGACCAGAGCGTGGTATGAGATAAGAAACAAAACTGTCAGGTCTGTAAAAAATATATAGTTTAAATGCTAAATGACTCAAGACTGCAGATGTTCACAGGGCATTTGTTAATGCGATATATACAGTATATATACTGTATATAAAAACAATGTTTGGCTGAATGATTGTATGACTGACCTTGGTGTAAATTATCATATTGGATGTGATGGTATACGACTGACCTTGTAAATTGTTCCAGATTGAGAGGCAACAAGGAAAAACCAGTCATATTGTTTATGAATGTCCAAAGATGTTCCAGCTAGAACCACAGAGAAAATATCTTCAGTGAGGATAATACATTGGTGCATGTGATTTTTACACCATTAGCACCTTTATTGCATTTGACATTTTAACTGTTTCTGTGTGATTTCTAAAAACAGATATGAACATAAATAGAGCTGTTAGAAGCTCCCTTGTATGTATGCGTTTATAACAAATAAAGTAAGGTGGTCCATCCATACCTGTAGCAATGACATCCCTAAGGTCATCAGGAACTTTGTCCGTGGCTGGGAGTTTGATGATGTCTGTGAAGACTAGTTCATGCTGAAATCCAAATGATTGGCATCAATTAACCTCTTACAATAATGACTTGTTTTAGAATCAACACTTAGATATTTCCTTCTGTACCTCTCTTAGTGTCCAAGACACCACTCGTCCATCAGCGGACACAGAGATGAAGTTGTGATTACTGTCCAAATGATCTTCCTGCCACTTTACCTGTAACGAAGACAATGAAACACAGAGCCAAGACTTTTTTTATCAACCAACAATCACAAAAACTATTCAAGCACTGAATTAAAATCTGTATTTGATTTTATTTAAATACATTACCATTCAAAAGATTGGGGTCGATAAGATATTTGAATGTTTAAAAAGCCTCTTATGCTCACCAAGGCTGCATTGATTTGATCAAAAGTACAGTTAAATATTATTATATTTAAATAGGCATCACTTCAGTGTCACACACATGATCCTTCAGAAATCAATATTAATATTAATTTGCTGATTTGGTGCTTGAGAAACATTTATTTTTATTATCAGTGTTGGAAACAGTTGTGCTGCTTATCAGTTGTTTGTGGAAACTATGATAAAAAAAAATTCAGGATTCTTTGATTAAAATAATCTGTCAGAAAAAAAAGTTTGAACAGTAGTGTATACAAGTATATTTAAAAAATAATAGTGCATACTGCAAAAACACAGTATACAGTACTGCATATAGTTCATATTACAGAACTAGTAAGAGTAGTATTCTATTCCGACCGTTGTATTGACCATACAGCTCCATTTTCATATCATAGGTAGTGATGGTTTACCGTTATTATTTTACCCATGACTCTATGGTCATATCCTCATCCATACCTGCATCACAGGGCCTTTGTGTTTCCCGGAGCTGGCTGTGCTTTTATAAATGGCCTGCTTACTCTTTTCCAGCAGGCTGTACACTGCGACACAGCCATTATTCAAACCCACAGCCACCAGGTCGGACAGTTGTTTGTGGATGTCTATGCACATTACGCCTGAGTCTGTGTTAAAGATGAATTCTGGGTAAGTGTGCATCTTCCGGGTGTAAAAGAGAAGCATGCCACCACGATCCTCGTGAGTATATCCATCTTGAGGGGTAAGATGAAACACACTTCAGAGTCTCTTACAAATGATTACTTGTCTAAGGTTTTCTCTCAGAGTAAATAGTAAACTTACATGACCCAAGACCAACAGCGAACAAATCATTGTATTCAGTACTCCTAAAAATTAACGAATACAAACGTCACTCAAAGAAGAGCTTCCTATTTTACTCAAAAAAACATTGTTTTAATAAAGTATGAAACTCACCAGCAGAGGGCAGTCACAGACAGACCTTTAGCTTTATCATACTGGAATTTCCAAAGCGGGAGAAGAGTGCCCTTCTCTCCTCGAAATTCATCAGCGGGATCCTCAAAGTACAGAAAATCTGTGATTGGGATATAAAACCGTTAAACATTTTTATTTGTTGTGTTTGTCCATCCGTCAGTAATCCAAAATAAAAGGTGTAGCAGTGAAAAGAAATGTTTTCTCTATATACCATCTGTAATGTCTTCATATATATTTTGAACCACTGCACGCTCCATCATCTTGACTGCATGAGCTAGTTGGGATATGTCATGTTTCTGGAAGCACAAGAGGGGATTTTTTCCCTTTAACTAACCTTTTAAACAAATCAATCACACTCTTGAACTAAATAAGACAAATCATTTTCTTGATCACTTTTGAACACAAGAAACATGGATAAATAATCATCACAACATCCTTATAATGTGACATTATGTTGACCACAGACCACAGGTTCTCTTCAGGTTTACACACTTTATACGTAAAATTCCGAAGACCTGAAGGCTCTGCAGAAGCCGGTGCCTCCTCCTACAGGACAAAAGACATGTTAAATCCATTGTGAAAGATATGTGACAAAGCATTAATTTTAACTGGATGAAAAGTCTGAACTAAATAAGACAATAAACATGTATAAATAATCATCCCAACATCACTATAATGTGACATTAGGTAGAGTGAGATCACAGGTCCGAAGGTTTACACACTTCGTCACTTGAATCCTGCCAGTACCAGTCTTCTCCCTTAGCTGTGCACTGTAAAAAATAATAATAATTGTTATTTTGTTTTACAGATATTTCCTGTAAATACGAAAAATGTCTAAAATTACAGAAATAGACTGTACATTTTCCAATGTAAAACAACATGAAAAACATTTAACTGTGAATAATCATAAAATGCAATTCTTTTTAAAGGAACTGTGTTTTTTCACATAAAAAATACTGTTAAGACATTGGCAAATTTATCAAAACTTCACAAAATATATATTTTTTTGTCTAATAGATGACCTGTTGTAGACCTTTTACTGTAATGAAGAGAGAGAAAGAAACATAGCAGCCCAGCCAACATTTATACACCTATTCTTAACCATAGACTGTAAAGAAAAGATTTTATTTTATTGTATGAAGCCGGCTTTTGCCAAATCATTTTTAGCTATTGTTACTCTGCGTGAACCGAGCAGTTGACTTGAATTAAGGGCGAGATGTATGTTTCTTTGTGGTTTTTGGTTTCTCACAAACTATCCTAAAATAATCAGTTTGTGAAAAAGAATCAGACTTCCCATCACTACTCTGACTGATCACACCTTGTTCTGCTGGGTTCAGTGTTGCATTATGAATTTCTTCTCATAATAGCATATCATAATATCATAGGCTAATCATACATTTTGTAAAAACAAAGTCCACCTGAGTCTCCTCGTCATACTCCCCGTCCTCCTCATCTAGGATAGGGCGTTCTTCCTTATTTTTATTTGTCTCCCGCCTCTTAAGTTCCTCTTGGTAAAAATCATAGATTTCTGACTGCAGAAAGAGCAGGTCATGCTAACATTGAACATGTCCGTATTCACAATAATACAAGCATAGTTCCGTTTTATGCAGGTATACCACAAAAGTTCCTCAAAATAATTTACCAGCAAGATTTTCTCACCCGACTGGTATTAGCTGAGAAGTTTGCATAAAGAGGCTTGGGTTTACAAGCTACGTCCTGCAAAACATAATTTAAAAAAGCAAAATGCAGTTGGTTATGCATAAACTGAAAATACAAAAAACCTACAAAGTCTTCTGGGCTCAACATTAAGCCTTGTCATGTGCTTGTCCTTTGGACAAGTACATCACTCCCTTTCTTAATTGTCAGAGTATTTTTGGTGGTGTAAATATAATTTATTCTGAAGCAATATTCTCATCAGTGTTCTATCTGAGTTTACATAGCCTACTTAAATCTGCATATTTGTGACATTTGCATTCACCCCAAGGCGTTATTTACCTTTATAAATTATAAATCTTTTTATTTCTTATTTCATTTTATTGGCCTTAGTAAATGAATGCATCCTCTTTCATATCACATTCTTACATTTAATCAATAAATTCATTTATAAGACACTATAGGGCTGTTCAATCAAATTAAATTATTTAAACTAAAAAATTACAAATGCAGTAAATAATGTTATGAGACTGATGTTTTAAATAAATGTTTGAATATACAAATAAAAGATGCAATGATGCTTTAAACATGAAACTCAACTGCCAATAGGTGGCGGCAAGTGACCGTCTAATGAGTGAGTCATTGAGTCATTCATTCAAACGATTCGTTTAAATGCCGAAACATTCAAAACGCAGGGCTGAATTTTTTCCTTCGGGACTATTTTCGTCGGTGAAATAGAACACAAACAGTCAATATTGTGTCTAAAAATGAAAGTAATTTACTATTAAATAAGTTAATTGTTATTTATTTCTTATTTATTGAACTATAAATTAAATGTAACATTTGCAATTGTGATGATATTCAGCAGAACAGCTCCCTTATTTGTGTTTTGTTAACTATATCATATGTTACAGATAAAAATAACTTCTTTTTTTTACCACAGTATGTTTATTGTGTGTGCTGTTATGCTATTTTGCTTTAATTTCTAGACGAAAGTCTCTCACTGAGACAGGCAGTCAGCCTCAACAATGCGACCTTGTTAGAAGAAATACACTAACGTTATCCCTTATCAATCGCTGTTTAGCTACATTTAATGTAATAAAAAATCTAAATCATTCTCGCGTTTCGATGCTTCTTAGTTATTTTTTGTCATTAAAGTTAAGTAAAATTCTCTTTCACTTGCCCCTTCAAAAAACCCACTTGTCCAAGACAAGCGTTAACGTTAGCCTAATCTAATGTCGTGCCCATCTATCTGCCTACAGTATTTTCGTTTGACTACAAATTTGCATTCGCTGTAATATCGTTAACATAACATACCGGTTCAGAATTGACTGCTTCTTTTTGAGGAACGGGCATTTTTCTTTTTTTCTTATTTTATCTTATAAATTTACCAAACAATTAGGCTACTGCTTTGAAACGGCTAACGGTTGTAACTGCCAGTGTTTGTTAGTCGTTGTCATGGCAGCGTGCGTGATGTCCATGCGCATAATAATATATTCGCCTCAAACCCAAGGTGCGTTCCATTCGACCGTAAGTGGACTGCGAGGTGGACTTCACAGGGTATTTCGCCATCTTAAGTGAGATTCCAATCCGAAGGGAATGAACATGTTCTGTTCGAAGGGCACTGCAAACGGCGTAGGGAATAAGGGAACATCGATACATCACTTCACAGGAAGTGGAGAGCGAAAATCAACCATCGCGTCACCAGTCTGAACTAACCATAGAGCAGAGCCGTTGGAAGAGATTTTAAATTTAAATTTCTAACGGCTCATAGTTTACGTATGCATTGAGTATTCATAAATATTGTTATTATTATACAAACTAGAGTATTTATGAACGGTTGGGGTGATTAATGTATCTTTAGGCCTATTATATGATTTTAAATTAGAAAGGAAAGTAAATTACAAAATTTTATTCAGTTATATCATAATCTGCTTGACCCTGTTGTTGCCTTTCTTTGATGACGTTGCAGGGCATTCCAAATGAGTGATTATTGTCAGCGAAGTCCACTTCAACTGATGTACCGTGTTCAGGGAGTAGGGAGCAGTGAACACTGCGTAGGGACCCTGTCAAATGGAACGCACCTCCAGTGATTGCAATGGCTGTCACGTGGTTCATGTAAGCCCCAATAGTTCCAAAACATACGCTGGCTGTCATGTTCTTCTATGGGACAGACAGCAGCGATTACATTATTGAACGGTAAATATAAAATAAAACACACACCCAATAACTTTTTCAGCTGTTACTGCATTGCATTTAGTTAATGTCAGTTTTCCATTTGGAGAGGCAGGGTGACAACGAAATACTGTATATTACTTATATTTTTAGGGGTTTTTTTGGAGGGAAAAGCTTAGTTCCAATCGGTTCGAATGGGTAGTAGCACTGGCTTTAGCGGCTTTTATCTGATGAGGGATGTCTCATGATGTTTATTTTAGCACAACTGGGCTGTATTAGGCTATTGATCCGTGATCTTGCTTATAAATTCCGATTCAGCCATTAGCCTACCTTCGTGATCACGCAAAGAGGTCTGCAGTGGCGGTCCGTTCAGAATTCCAACCAACATAAAATATAAATAATTACGCTGTGCATGTACAAATTAATGATTTAGGAAGGAAATGGACTGCTCCAATAACTTAGAAAGCAACGACTATATTTGAAGCAATGTTCGGTAAATATTAACTTCATAAAATGAAACCGGAGAGATAGTTAATGAGTGAATTAACTATGTTCCTAAATAGCTAAATAACTGTTAACGGGATTCATTTCAGTATGGCTAATATATCCCTTATATATATATATATATATATATACAATGTACAATATATATATATACAATGTTTCGGGCTAAAGAAAACATTGTCGGACCATACCAGAAAACTGTCGTCCGTTCAAAAGTATGCTAATGTTTTAAGCACAACACTCCTCGATGTCTCATCTATTGCATGCAGTCACAATTCATGTCAAGATTGCAATGCTGGAGTGTGTGTGTGTGTGTGTGTGTGTGTGTGTGTGTGTGTGTGTGTGTGTGTGTGTGTGTGTGTGTGTGTGTGCGCCCGCGCGCGAGAGAGGCGCGGGCGCGATCTAAGGCCCGTTCACACCAAGCACGATAACTATAAAGATAACGATAAAGATATAATTCTAAAAATCGTTCTCCATATTAAAGAATAACAAAGTTCACACCACAACTATAACGATAAAGATATGAGGAACGATATCGTTGGGATCACTTTCAGAACGATTTTTTTCCAGCTGTCGAACGATAAAACACTGACAGCCAATCAGAATCTGTTCTAATTTAAAGGTCTCGTGCATTTAAAATGGCAGATGACATTGCAGAGAAGTTAAACGTCGAGGTACAAAAAAATCCTCCACTGTTTGACAAGTCAAACCCCCTTTTCAAGGATACGTTAAAAAAGATGGATATATGGAAAGCAATCGGTCGTATCCTGGGAATAAAAGGTGAGAAGTATTAACGATGAGATATTACACAGTATAGCATAACAAAATTACCTAAGGTAGGCTATCCAGCGCTAGTTTTGACAACATTGCTGAAGTTGCAGTGAAAAAGGCGTTGTATAGGCCTACATAAAGGTGTTGACTAGGCGATGTTTTTATCCCATCGTTGACTTCGTCAGCTAAATTCACTGTTAGATTAGATCGATTAGACTTGCTAGATTCACTGTTTAGATGCGCTCGGAACATAGCATGCTGGCTGAGGACATCTTTTTTTGGCAAAGACGTGTAAAGGCAATAAGAACCGCAAAAAAATATTCAATGACATGTTGTAAACAACAATTATAATAAAATTCGGATCCTCCCAACTCCTCTCGTCTTTTAAGGATATCGTGTATCCAAAAGCGCCTGTTTTTCTTTTGATATTTTTTTTTGTAACGTAAAGCAGCAGCATCCATTTTTGCTACTTTGCAACCGCAGCGCGTGCGCGCCAAGGCTTAGAATTAAAAGACCGTTATCGGTCGTTGGTGTGGACGCTTATATAGTTATCTTTATCGTTATCTTTATAGTTATCGTGCTTGGTGTGAACGGGCCTTAACTCTGTGTGTGTGTGTGTGTGTGTGTGTGTGTGTGTGTGTGTGTGTGTGTGTGTGTGTGTGTGTGTGTGTGTGTGTGTGTGAGAGAGAGAGAGAGATAGGGGCTCGGGCGCGATCAACAATGGAAACATAAAAACATACTCCGTCATTTTGTTCATAGAGGTTATCATTCAAACTTAAAAGTGTTTACTTGTATTTGTGTAACTTACACTCGCAATAAAACACAACATTGTGCTTTTGTCACACTCTAAACTCTTGTCAAGCTGTAAACTACAACTGTCACCCAACCAAACGCACACAGTTTTAAAAGCGACATCCAACCCCATTTCAAAACAGTCTGTGGGTAACATCTTTTGGACATTAATCATATCGCATTGTTTTTCATTTCTTGTCTTTCAGAGCAGTTACATATTCTACAATGATTTAAAAAAATCAAATGTGTTTTTAATGGTAGTATTATTTTATACGAAAATCAATTATTTACCATTCAGATGAGAATAAAGTTAGGGTTAATTAAAATTAAGGAAAACAAATATATTGATCCGTTCTTAAAGGATAATTCAGGTATTTAGCACGCAGTGTTGGGTAAGTTACTCAAAAAAAGTAATCCACTACAAATTACTAATTACTATTTTAAAATTGTAATTTGATTACATTACTGTCTCTGTTAAATTTGTGGGGTGGTGATGGCGCAGTGGATAAGACACATGCCTTTGGTGTGAGAGACCCGGGTTCGAATCCACTGTGAGACACCAATGTGTCCCTGAGCAAGACACTTAACCGCTAGTTGCTCCAGAGGCGTGCGACCTCTGAAATATAGCAATTGTAAGTCGCTTTGGATAAAAGCGTCAGCTAAATGAATAAATGTTAAATGTTAATGCTGATTACTGCATGTAAAAAGTAATCAGATTACTAATTACTTTACTTTCAAGTTCCTTTGAAAACCTATTAAAACTACAAGAATACACTACAAAGTGAAACTCAGTTCTTTCCGTAATTTAATATTGCAGAATACAGACATCCCAAGTCTCCTGGAAGTTCCGGGAGTCTTCCGCATGTTGATAGCGGCTCCCTGATGCCCGCAAATTAGTTCAAATCTCCCGGAATCTAGAGCGAGCGAGAAAGAGCGCGCATGCGAGACAGAAGAGAGGGCTGTTTCTCAATATGTTCTTGTGGACTTGTGAAACGTCATCAGTCGCTGCCCAAGTACTGTTCCAATTCAAAGTTCACATCTAGCCAAGTCCAGTTCAAGACCACTGATGTGTTCCTGATCCGCCCCTTTTACCCAGGATGCATCGAGAGGTGACTTTAACTTTGTAGCCTATTAGAGAGCTGACTTATGTTTGACTGAACTGTTTGCTTTATTTCTAATTGTACAGATTCTTATACCTTTTAGGCTACTTATACTTTTATACTGGATATTATTGAGCATTAAAACTGACATTTAATAAAAAGAGACAGGGTTGTGTAATTTTATTTTATATATTTTAAAATATATAGAATATTTTTTATATTCATTTTACTATACATTCTCTTCACTGTATGTACATGTATAATAAAATAAAATGACAAGTCTGTCTCTGTTAAATGTCAGTTTTAATGATCAATAATGTTTCATATTTTTAAAATGAAAACAAAAAGAAGCAGAGTTGTGTTTTATATATCGTGTTGTTATAAATATATGCAGTGAAGATAATCAATGTATGCGCACATTTGTGTGTCCATTAGCCTAATATGTTTACGATTTTTTTTAAATGAAAAGAGGCAGAGTTGTGTTTTATAACATATTCTGTTTTATTGCTGACGAAAAGAGGCAGAGTTGTACTTTATACCATATTTCGTTTAATTGTTGCCTGAAATATAGCTACATAAAGAGATAACGACTCGGTTACTAACGTAACCTCGGTTCCCTGAGAGGAGGGAACGAGTATTGCGTAAGTAGCTTACGCTATGGGAAAACTCCTTTTCTCGAGAATATTGAAGTCTTTATGTAAAACGCATTGCAGCTGCACAGCTGACAGCAATGAACGAAGGCAGCTCGGTCATTGGCTGTGCTGCGGCAACTTGCTCGAACCAATGACGGGGCGACTCTGAATGCGCGACCAATGAGCGCGCTTCGCGCCCGCGCGCGTCAGAGCCCGCCAAGATGGGCGTGGCCAAGAGCTATATATTGGGCGCCCCGTCATGAGAGTTCTTTAGGTTAAAACGACTGAAGCGAACTAACCAAGCACAAGCACGGCAGCTTACGCAATACTCGTTCCCTCCTCTCAGGGAACCGAGGTTACGTTAGTAACCGAGTCGTTCCCTTTCGAGAGGTCTCTCCTATTGCGTAAGTAGCTTACGCTATGGGAACACCATGCAAAACGCCGTGCGTGCTGAACTTCGCCTTATGATAGCCAGAGGCAGGTGCCTGAGCTAAAAAAGCAAAGTTATCCTCCAACTAGCCGGCAGAGGCGAGCTTTATATGTGGGAAAGAATACAGAGCGGCTAGAAGGCGCTCAGTGTGACACAAGCACATACATAATCTAGATACGAACTCATAGTTCAACTAGCATCATGCTGATAGTACATTGGAATGCAGTGTCGGGACCTGTAGGTTGTAGAACCTGATAAATGTGGACGGTGAGGCCCAGCCTGCCGCCGCACAAATATCCTCGATCGGTATCCCGCTCGACCATGCCCAGGAAGAAGCCACACTCCTGGTGGAGTGTGCTTTGACTCCCCAGGGGCATTGAAGTCCCTTAGCTTCATAAGCCAGCGCTATAGCTTCAACTATCCAGTGAGAGATTCTCTGCTTTGAAACGGCGGAACCTTTCGTACGGCCGCCAAAGCATACAAACAGTTGTTCTGTCTGTCTGAATAGGGCAGAA
This sequence comes from Siphateles boraxobius, assembly GCF_051911475.1. Classification (NCBI taxonomy): domain Eukaryota; kingdom Metazoa; phylum Chordata; class Actinopteri; order Cypriniformes; family Leuciscidae; genus Siphateles; species Siphateles boraxobius. The sequence goes on from NW_027508788.1 coordinate 3,448,130, forward strand.
CGCTCCAAATACACTCTGAGAGCCCTAACGGGGCAGAGTAGATTAGCGTCGTGTTCGTCTGCTGGGGACGATAGCGCAGTTAGGGAGATAACCTGTGCTCTGAAGGGAGTGGTGAGCACTTTAGGAATATACCCATGTTTCGGTCTAAGGACGACCCTGCAGTCGTTAGGTCCGAATTCTAGGCAGGCAGCGCTTGTCGAAAGCGCGTGCAGGTCGCCCACTCTCTTGACCGAGGCGAGTGCCAGCAAGAGCGCAGTCTTGAGCGAGAGCTGTTTAAGGTGCACGGTTCGGAGTGGTTCGAACGGAGGCCCTTTAAGAGCGTCTAGGACAGTAGCTAGGTCCCAGATCGGCACTGAGGGGGGGCGTGAAGGGTTCATCCTCCTAGCGCCCCTTAGGAAACGAATAATTAGGTCGTTTCTTCCCAATGGACGTTCCATTACAGGGTCGTGTGATGCTGTGATGGCCGCCACATATACTTTGAGCGTGGAGGGGGCGCGGCCCGCCTCCAGAAGCCCTTGTAGAAAAGCGAGTACGTTCGTAATCTCGCATGTTTCAGGGTTCAGGCCCTTGGCATTACACCAGACACTGAACACTTTCCATTTCTGGGCATATAAGCGTCTCGTGGAGGGCGCCCGCGCCTCAGCGATGGTTTTTAGTGCTCCGCTCGTGAGGTTCCTGGGAACCCGTTGAGGGGCCATGCATGAAGGGCCCACAGATCGGGGCGGGGATGAAATATCATCCCGTTGGCCTGACTGAGGAGGTCTGGCCTCAGTGGAATCGGCCGTGGTGCAGATTGCATTTGCATCAGATCTGGAAACCATGTTTGGTTCTTCCAGAGTGGGGCTATCAGCAGCACTGCGTCTTTCTCCTCTCTGACCCGACTGATGACCTGCGGTAGCATCGCGATCGGGGGAAAGGCATATAAGGGACGGCTCGGCCAGCTCTGGGCGAGCGCATCCATGCTTTTCGTGAAGAAAAGAGGGCAGTGCGCGTTCTCCTTGGAGGCGAAGAGGTCGATCTCCGCTTTGCCAAAGGTTTTCCATAACCAGTGAATCGTCAGCGGGTTGAGAGCCCATTCTCCTGGGAGAATTTTGTCTCTGGATAGCATGTCCGCCCCCTGGTTCAGGGCACCTGGCACATGCGCTGCTCTCAGCGAGCGCAAGTTGTGCTGGGACCATAAAATGAGTCTCCTGGCCATTGAATGCATGGAGCTCGACCTGAGTCCACCCTGGCGATTTATGTACGATACTACCGTCATGTTGTCCGTTCGGACCAAGACGTGTTCGTTTCTCAGCTGTGGGAGCAGGGCTCTGAGAGCCAAAGCGACCGCTTTCATTTCCAGACAGTTTATGTGTAGGCGCTTCTCCGGGTTTGACCAAAAGCCGGAGACAGGCCTGCCCTCGTAAAGGGCCCCCCAACCTATTTTGGAGGCATCTGTCGTTATCATCTTTCTCCTTGTGTTCACACCCAGACTCACGCCTGACTGGTACCAGTCGGCGGCTTTCCAGTGCGTCAGGGCTTTTATACAGCCGTGGTTCGCTCTGATTAAAAGGTGGCCCGAACGCCACGCGTGAGTAGGGACGCGGCTCTTGAGCCAGCGTTGGAGAGGGCGCATATGCAACAATCCTAGCTGGAGTACGGCCGATGCTGAGGCCATGAGACCGAGCATCCTCTGAAACCGCTTGACGGGGGCGAGCGCGCCCGCCCTGAATGATGTTGCAAGGCGCCGGATGGTGAGCGCGCGCTCTGATGAGAGACGCGCTGTCATTTGCATCGAGTCTAGAACTATTCCCAGGAAAGAAATCCTCTGGCTGGGAGATAGTATGCTTTTTGCAAAATTGATTCTTAGACCCAGGCATTCTAAATGGCTGATAATCCAAGATCTGTGTGTTATTAACTGACTCTCTGATTGTGCTAGAATCAGCCAATCGTCGAGATAATTCAGTATTCGCACTCCCCTTCGCCTTAGGGGGGAAAGTGCTGCATCCATACATTTCGTGAATGTACGGGGAGCCAGGGACAGGCCGAACGGAAGTACTGTGTACTGGTACGACTGTCCCTCGAAAGCGAATCTCAGAAACGGCCTGTGATGAGGCGCTATTGGAATGTGAAAGTAAGCATCTTTCAGATCCACTGAGAGAAACCAATCTCCTGGGCGTACTTGCGTGAGGATATGCTTGGTTGTTAACATTCTGAACGAGCGAATCATTAGTGCTTTGTTCAGGTGTCTGAGATCTAGGATGGGGCGGAGACCGCCATCCTTTTTCGGGACGAGAAAATAGCGGCTGTAAAAACCTGCCTCGCTCAGAGAGGGGGGAACAGTTTCCACAGCGCCCTTTTCTATTAGTTTGCGCACCTCGGTGCGTAGAACATGTGAGCACTCTTTTCTCACTTTCGTCTCGACCACAGTCGTAAAACGTGGTGGTCTGCGAGCGAACTGGAGCGAGTATCCGTGCTTTACTATATTCAATACCCATTTCGGCATATCTGGAATATTTTCCCATGCCGCTGCGTGTACAGATATGGGCTGAATACAGGCTAGGGGCGGGCCGCTGTGACGCAGGGACCCGGCCAGCGAATCGCCTGAGCTCATAGCTCTCAGAGGCGCGGGCGCGCGCTGAGCAGCTGAGTGAATGGGCGCGTGTGTGATTACAGCAGCGCGCGCTGTGTCTGTAAAACTCGCAGCCTGGGCTGGGGTTGTGTTTGACACTGTAAGGACAGTGTTTATAAGTGGGGGTGCATAAACAGTGGTAGGCACACGCGTCAATTTTATAATGTTTCCCGCTTTTACTGGGGATGAATTTATAACTGTGTGAACAGTGCTTGTGTGTAGTGGTGCGTACATGACCGTAGGCACGTGATCTACATTCATGGGGTGCGCAGCTTGAGCTGGGAATGAATTTGGCACTGTTTTGACAGTATATGGGAATGCACACCTTGTGGACATGTGAACCCTTAGTGACACAGGCAGAAAAAGACTCTTTTTGTGTTTTCTGTGCGTCGCCGTAAAAACGGCGTTTGTTTGCAGGTGAGCGAGCTCTGTGACTGGCCCATTGACTGCTGTATGAACATATCCAGCCGCCTGTAAGGGGACTGGGTAATGCTTGAGCTTTTGCAGAGAGAGTGGTCCGGCTTTTGCGAGACACGCACTCTCTCTTTTCATTCTTGTGGCTAGGACGGCTTTCGAGGCTCGGGGTTCAGCACAATCTTGGGCCGAGGACCCCGTCGCTCAGAAGGCGGCTTGCGGTTGTGAGAGCGCGAGCGGCGTCGAGCGTCAGCCTGAGGCGCGGGCTGAGAGGCGGTGGGGGCTGTTCTAGCCCGCTGCGGCTGCGGCGGCCTCTGTCTGCTCTGCGATGAGCTGGAGCGCTTGGGCAGGAAATGCCGCATAGCTTGTGAAGCATTCTGGGCCTCAGTGAAGCGTTCGGCGAAACCCTTAACCGCCGGTCCAAACAGCCCGCTGGTGGAGATAGGCGCGTCGAGAAATGGCGCCTTATCCGCGTCCTTCATCTCAGTCAGAGTCAACCACAGATGGCGCTCGAGAACAGTCAAATTAGCCATGGCACGGCCGATAGACTGGGCGGTGGCCTTCGTGGCTCGCAGGGCTATGTCAGTCGCGCTGCGTAGGTCCTTAAAGGCTTCGGGTTCGGGGCCAGACTCGTCCATAGAGCGGAGAAGCTTGGCTTGGAACACTTGAAGTACCGCCATAGAGTGAAGCGCTGATGCAGCTTGGCCGGCGGCGGCGTAGGCGCGACCGGCGAGAGCTGAAGTAGTGCGGCAGGGCTTCGAGGGGTGGGAAGCTTTGGCTTTCCATCCGGTGGTGGAGGGCGGGCAGAGATGATTGGCCACGGCCTCCTCGAGGGGCGGTGTTCCCTCGTAGCCTCTTTCCTTTGCGCCGTCCACAGAGGAGAGCGAGGAAGAAAAAGAAGGCTTTAGGCGCGCAGAGTGGGGGGCTTTCCACGACTTGGTGAGTTCGTCGTGAACTTCCGGGAAGAAGGGAGAAGGCCTTTGCCGAGGGGCCTGCTGGCGCCCCTGCAGAAACCACTCATCCAGTCGGCTCCGGGTTGGTTCTTCGGGAGAAGACCAATCGAGCCCGAGGTCTTCCACGGCCTTAGAGAGAACGCGGATAATCTCGCTATCCATGGTGGAGCCCCCGCTCGCGCTAGCTAGCGTCGACGGGACGGGGTCGAGAGTGGAGCCCGGCCAGTCGTCCGATGCAGCGTCGATTGACAAGCTGTCATCCATTCCCCCGTCGTCCTCGGACGCGCCGAAAGTCACAAGGCCCACCGCTCTGCTAGAGGGGTGTGGGTCCGGCTGGGTGAACTGAACCGGCGGTGGGGAAGGCAAGAGCGGCGGTGAAGCACGCGGAGACTGGCTCGGCGTGACGTCACTGAGCTCAGGTTCAGGAAGCCTCTGTGAGCGGCGCTTTTTCTTAGTGCGCGGCTCGAACAGAGGGATGGCGGCGATGGGCTCGCTCACGGCGAAAGCGGCGAGGCGAGCCCGCAGTGCGGAGAGACCCAGGTCGTCACATTCGGGGCATCCGCCCTTGGTCAAAGCAGCTTCTGCGTGGTCCCGGCCCAGGCAGCGAGCGCAGATGATGTGACGATCCCCGTCCGGGAGAAGGTCTCTGCACGACGCGCAGGAAGGCATTTGAAACAACGCCTTGGAAAATTTGCTCTTTTACAAGTGTCGCAGAGCGAACAGATGTAATACTTGCGTGAGCAGTACGCCGGATGGCTCAGTAGGATCGCGATAGAAGGCAGCTGAAGGTGCCGACGTCCTCGTAGCAAATCCCGCTGGTATGCTTTTCGACGGCGAAGCTTCAATAATCCGGAGGATCCAGCGAAGAAGGTGTTCGCTGAAGGAGATTAAATCTAAAGAACTCTCATGACGGGGCGCCCAATATATAGCTCTTGGCCACGCCCATCTTGGCGGGCTCTGACGCGCGCGGGCGCGAAGCGCGCTCATTGGTCGCGCATTCAGAGTCGCCCCGTCATTGGTTCGAGCAAGTTGCCGCAGCACAGCCAATGACCGAGCTGCCTTCGTTCATTGCTGTCAGCTGTGCAGCTGCAATGCGTTTTACATAAAGACTTCAATATTCTCGAGAAAAGGAGTTTTCCCATAGCGTAAGCTACTTACGCAATAGGAGAGACCTCTCGAAAGGGAACCGGAGTAGCCAGAGCGTGCTGAGTGACGCGATCAAGAACGCCGGGGTTTCGTTTGCAGAATAACCGGACTCGCGTCCTCTCGTCCTCGGGAGTTCGTTCTCCTGAGTCGAACTTGGCAAGTCTGAACTACCAAGGACGCAAGTCCGAAGTTTGCGTAGGCTACTATTGAGAAACGGCCAGACTGCTCCAAACCGTGTAGCGCTGCGTGTGTGTGTGTGTGTGTGTGTAACTTTGTAACGCGTTATACCCAACTCTGTTAGCACGTTGAGTCTATTTTCTAGTTTGTTTTGGATGAACTAGAGTGGTGGACACAGACATTTTGACGATGGGTCCCGTCTCGACTTTTTGACTCTTTTAGAATCGCCTCTGACCGCTTCAGAGTGGCTGTCTACGAGCATACACAAACATTTCCTTAAAACAATCCTTAACGGTCGTTTTCAAAACTGTGCAAGAAGGACTATTGCAGTTTATAACACAGCAGGTAGACGGCATCTTGAACACTGCGTTCTTCCCTCCTAGGCGCCTTCTGTTTGTGCCCCGGATTCCCAAAATGCTTTGCGTTAAGCACTGGTAATACGTCACGATGACGTCACATTAACGATCTCTATAGCTGCAATTAACCTATTATCTTCCAATAAACATTAACTAAAACTGGGTACATAAAATATAACTACTGACTAGATTCACGAGAGGTCGGCTAATGTGTGTAAAAGTAAAACAATACAGTAATTTCATTAATTTACCAGCGAGCATAGGCTACTTCGGAAAAACTGAAAATGAATGGGGTTCAATGCTGGAACTATCAGTGTTTTGAACTATTGGCTGCTCCACGACACGCTTTACTTCCGCATTCCAAAGTTCCTATGGCGGTCTACGGGAGTGTCGCAACTCTTTCTCTCTATGGCACTGCTCAAACCCATACCAGTTCAGCGGAAACTCTGCCTTGCAGCCGATTCTTAAAGGTTCAATCGCAGACCAGAACTGATTACCTATGTACACTTGTTAATGTACATGATTTGTATTCATTCACGATAAAGCAACGGTGAAGAAGCATCGCTTGGACGTAACGTTATTCAGATTAATCCTTTACAGGAGTAATACATGTGGCCTATTACTCATGTAAAGGTCCGGATGATATTAATATGGTATTAATGTGAGCTGTTAATTATGAGAATTATTCTGCGTACCATACCTACACCAAACACTGATTCTAAACCCCTAATTATGAAAAAATAAAAAATAAATCATATCAGTTCCAGACAACTCTTTGGCTTCTGCATCAAGGGTTTAGCTCTGAATGAGATTGTGTCATGGCATAAGGACATTCTGTCTGGAGGCCAGCATTCAAAAGCTGCAAAACATGTTTATGGATATAGCTGTGTTAATCAACAGGCAGGTGTAGCCTACTGTCAGCTTGCTGGGGAGTTCAATAAATGAACTGAAAAAATGGTGCAACAGAGCCACACGGTTGAAAATGAAAGTTTCAGTGCTTTATCTTATATGAATAGCTGATTTACGCTTGTGCTTCATTGAAATGAGTTTAATTGTCAGAATAATGTACATTAAAATGCCATGGGACTATGATTTTGCCATATGAAGTTTTCTTTTTTCTATAGGGTGAAGTGGCAAACAACATAGACCTCATTAACAGTATAGCGCCATCTTTGATTTTTAACAGGAATGAAAGGGATAGACATACATCTCTTCAGTGTTGTACTGTTATTTAATGTGTTTTTTGGATTGTTGTGCTGACGAAACACAAATAGCAAAATATCTTTCCAAGAAATTTAAGTAGACAAAAAACTCCAGACAACATGAGCTGTGTAAAATTATTAGTGATCTAGGAGCTTTATACAGCTTTGCGGTTGCAAGCGGATGCCATTGAAAACATAGCAAGTCTATGGCTCACAGCCTCGCTTTCATATCTGTCATGGCGCTGCTCTGAATAAGGTCTCAAAGACTGCTATGAAAGTTAGAAACTTATTAAGAGAAAAAGAACATAAAAAGCTGTATTTTGCAATAAGTCATGGCAGATAAGACTGTGCAGTCCATTCAAAGGCAATCTTAGAATCATCTATCTTAGAACATTTTATTTGCAGTCCTGTGAGATGTTTCACTTGATTTTTTATAGTAAAATGAAATGCCTGTTGTGTCGAATACTGCAGAACAGACTTGCAGGTGTTTAAACATAATAATATCAGACAAGTGAGGACAATCCATTGCAAAGGAGCTAAAAGTCTGTTGGTTTTCCTTATAATTTCACAGTAAAATACTAGCAGCAAATACCTAACCCTAACCTAACCCTAACACCGTTTTTCCATTTTACAGCTTTACTGTAATTTAACAGTAAAATACGGGCAGCTGTGGTTCCAGCCATTTACGGTAATTCTTCCATTTCAATACTGTCTTAAATTGTACTTGCAGCAATGGTTGCAGCTATAATTCTACAATAGCCTATATAAAAAATACACAAACAACACCTAATTAACATTTCTAGTATATGTAGTATACTGTATAATGTATACCGACAAAACTGTTTTTCACTATGGAAAGAAAATAAATAAAGAAGAAATAGATTATGGTACATCATTTGCTATTTATTAAAACACAAGCAAAAAATAGACATTTACAAATTGGCTGAAACTGGTCCAAACTGAATCTCAGCATAAATACAAACAGTAAGTTAAAAAGGAAAATATACTTGCTTTAACAAACACAAATCCTTTAATTCACACGCTAGTTCATAAACACGCCATTTCCTCTCATTGGACTGGGCGATATACTTTTCTCTTTGACATTGTTTTCATGTTCATGAAACTATTATCATAATGTTTAAAAAATAAGACAGGAAGAGCTTTTTTGTTGAATCTTTATTTTTTTTGTTTATACACCTATTAATTGATCAGAGTCATGCATTACTTTTGGACTTTCCAAATGATTGCAGTCTTTCATTTTAATGGTATGCATCTAAAGATCTCGGTTTTCTTTCTAAAAATGTTTGTGTTCTGCTGAAGAAAGGCAGTTGTGCACATCTGGGATTCCATCAGGGTAAAAGAATAATGAGAATTACATTTTTGGACAAATTCTTTAACCCTCTGGTGCTCCTCATTTGGGAGTCACACTTTTTATATTCGCGGTCAAAAGTGACCGAAGAACACCAGAAAGTTAACCTTTAGTTCTACCAGAAAGACTCGGGAGAATAATGCCGTCACCAGTATACATTTATTAACAGCTCAGCAAGCACAATATGATATAAAGTTGTTTGGCGTAGGCCCCGTCCGAAGTTCGCATTCCGAGGGTACGGAATCTGCATATCCTGCCTGAAGACGAAGGCAGGGGCGCAGCCGACCCCCCGTTTAAGGGACGGGACCATCCTGGTGGTGGTGTTGGGGAGGATGGAGGAGAAGGGACATCTTGGAGGTGGAGGGGAGGATGGGGGTGAATGGAAGCGTCAGCATCTGCGTGCAATTGCCTTAAGTCCCTCCCCTCCGCTTCCGGCTCATGGGACCTTTCGGAAAAAATATGTATGGTAGTCAATGGCGAGAGACAACTTATCTTTTTTAATATTATAACTTTTCACTATAGAAAAAATGACAGACATTAGCTCCAGTAAAGTTAGCTTCAATCATTGAGTGAAAAAGTATGACGTCACATGCGCACTTTTTTGGGTTTGTAGTCTTTGTAATTACGTATTTTCACAGTCTTATACCTCAACAGTTTTACATCAAACTGCGACTTTCTTGACTTTAAAATATCTTTTAAATTGACAAACATTATGTGTAATTCAGGGCACAATTCAAACGGGATCCAAATAGTTGTTGTCTCTCGTATAAAAATATACCATACAATATTTTTCCGAAATAAGGTCCCGTGGTGGTCCACTGGAAGGGGCGGGACTTAGGCTCTCTATTCAGAGCCACCGTACAAGCGAACGACAAAATCCAGAATGGCATCTGACAAGTTCATACACTTAAGCTGCGTCCCAGTCCACTTTTAGACATGCTCTTGCGAACTTCCCTAAGCACTTCCCCTCGGGGGAATCCCTGCCGCCTTTTTGAAGTGCGTTCCACTTCGTGAAGTGGACGAGGGAAGTTTATATGGACCGACCCTCGTTCCCTCGATTTTGACCGAGGGAGCGAGTTTACTTCATATGTACAATTCAGGCAGTTCCATATACCACAATGCAACACCATTGTGATGTCACCGCAGATCTCTTCTAATCACCACCACCACAAACAACTCTATGATATATTAATTATATATTTTTTAAATTTAAAACAACCCAAACACACCTTTATACATTTGGATGCTGCATTAAACAAGTTCTTAAAGGGAAAAAAAATAAAAAAAATAAATCAACTCCATAGCCGATTCAAAGTGATCAAGGGCTTAGGACGTTCCAGTTTAGCCCATTGCAGTTTCCGCCAGTAGTGGGCACTCGTGCAACGTAAGCAATGACGTACATCCGAGTGAAGACAGAGGGAAGTTAGCGAGTGAAGGGCATGTCAATTTTGGACTGGAACGCAGCCTTCGTCTTGCAGCACAAAGTACTGTATGAAAAACAAAATGCGGATTACAAAGACACTAGCTTTCATGAGGCACACACAAGGGCTCTCGCTCTCTGCCTCTCTGCCGTGCGCTCCCACCTTTAGGCTGTGTGTCCACCAAAGCGTTTTTAGTCGGCTGAAAACGCTGGACGCTCTCCTGAAAACGCCTAGCTGTGGGCGCTTGAGAGCGTTTTGGCAGCGCTGCGTTTTTTCAGTTGAGACGATTCGTTGCTATGATACAGAATATCAGCAGCACAGTTTACTTGTAACTGATTTCGCAGATAATTTTGTTTCATACTAAAAATGTATTTTTCATCCATTTTGTTCGGTTAGCTCTGCTGGTTGACGTCGTTGTACAGAAAGGATGTTGTGACAGTTGGTCGTGTGGTATTTGTCCCGCCCCTCCTCCACTGTGATTGGACGTCTGGGTAAAAAGTGACAGTGATGAGCGCAGCGTTTTACCCAAAGTTGAACATTTTTCAACTCTCCGCGACCAGTAAAAAACGCCGGGCGCTCAGCACTTGAGCGTTAAATACACGCTCAGCGCCTCGTTACGCTCATGGCGTTTAAAAAACGCGGCGCTCCCATTGAAAACAATTGGAATTTTACCCCAGCTGCGTGAAAAAACGCTTTGGTGGACACACGGCCTTACTTTCTTCTCACAATCATGACGTAAATCCACAGCTAAATCAATGAGTATAGAAGCACTATGATTACAATGACCTCCGATTGAAGTGTCCCGGAATCATCGTACATGGGATTTTCATTATTGATCGTACATCGTAGAGGTCAAACGTACGTACAAATACGATCATTATCATACGTCTGGCAACACTGGCCGTTGAGCGCTTTCTGCGGACGAGAGCTCGTGTCTGTTGAAGATGCCCCGCCCCCTGTGCTTTTTTACAGCGCAAGACCGTTTTACTCAGAAACAAACTACTGTAAATTTACATGATTTAGCTGTTTATTGAAATAACAGTAGTTTACAATGTTTCCTCTAAGCTGCGCGCGTGCGCTTCAAGCCTTGTTTATACTCGACGCGTCGAAGCACGAGTCTCCGCTGACTGCGCGGCGTGCGCACGCACCTCTCCAAACGGACGAGGCGTTTATACTTGACGCGCTCGCCGTTGTGCTATTCTGTGAAACGACAGGGGGCGACTCGGAGTAATTCTCCTCTAAACCACCGGGAATCAGCAGTGAAGAAGTAGTTTGCCGTTGCTATGTTTATTGGTAGTTTAATTGCTGATTCATATTAAAAGAGTAATGCAGTAGGTTTATTGTACTTTCACTGCATGTAAACTTGTAAAAACTAGTAAAACATGTAAACTAACAACTGAAGCCTTATTGAAGAGAGTTTAAACCTTAAATTCATCAGCAGGGCTTACTTCTGCTATTGTAGGCTCATTTTGTAAATGTAAGCAGTTACTTTAGACAAGTGCAAACTGGGTGCTTAATGCAAATGTGTTCCTATTCACAAAATGAGAGGCTTTTATGGTCGCCCATCAATGCAAATTAGAGGGAACATTGGTAGTTTACTGTTGGAAATTGGCTGTAATTTTACAGCAATTTTTTACAGTGTAGCCTATAGGTAGGCTACTCCGTCCTATTACCTATATACAGTATTATAAACAAACCACAATTCTTCTGTTCATAAAAATACAGCATATATTTTGTCTGTATATAGCCTAAGTTTGTAGCCTATTTCATTTATTCATTGCTCATTTTGACTCATCTCTGTCCGCCATATGGTCAATCAGCAAGTATATAGCCTACTGTTGTGGGAGCGGCAGGAGGGGAAGATGAGATGACGCTTTGTCTGTGCTGTTTGTGTTATGAAAAGCAGATTTATTCTGCACCTTTCAGGTTAGGGGAACTGAAAATCTCTCTATGCTACTCTCATTTCTGACATTTACACCTTGTTACACCTTGGAGAAAATGTCAAGGTCTTACTTGCACTCGACTGTACTGTACTGGTAACAGAATGTAACAGAACACGCGGTTTTCCTCCGCACTGAGTTGGGCTGCTCTCAAAAGGGCCTCAGTAAGAGAAGAAGAGAGAACCAGCAGACATCAAAGGTAAGGAAAGGAAAAATACACCCATGAATGGGTGTGCATGTGTGTGTATAATGTAGGCATGTTATTTTCACAAAAAACGAGAAATATCAGTTTACATGTCCAAATATTCCTTTTGCCATTAATTGTAATAATCCAGTGAGATTTTTGTATGCACAAGGATGACAAGAGCCATATGATCCACACAGAGATCTGATTTCACCATCATCGAGTCTGTCTGTAATTACATGAAGAAACAGAAACAACTGAGACAGACTAAATCCAGAAGAACTGTGTCCACATCTCTAAGATTCTTGAAGAAACTAGAAACAAATACCTGAAAAACTATGTGCAAGTGTAAAGCAGTTTTATATGCAAAAGGTGGTCACACCAAATATTGATTTGATTCAGTTAATAGAAGTTAACTGATAAACAAAATATATTTATGACATTATTTTGAAAGCATCCTCACTTCAAAGCATTTTTTCACAAGTACCTTACTTTGCAGGAAGGTTTCTTAAAGCGTCTTGGAGACGTTAACACAGTTCTTCTGGATTTAGTCTGTCTCAGTTTTTTTTGTTTCTTGTAATTACAGACAGACTCAATGATGGTGAGATCAGATCTCTGTGTGGAGCACCGACTTTTGTCAGACTCCCCGTGCTCACAAAATTTCACTGGATTATTACAATTAATGGCAAAAGGAAAATGTTAAGTCAGTTAATGCAGTTTATAAATGATAAATAGTTATTAATTTAGAGGTTATTCAGGAATGTATAACTTACAATTTCCTTCTGCCATGTCAATATATTGCAGAAATACTAGTAGGCCTAATTAAAATAAAGCTGAAATAAAATATAAATATTAGATGAAAAACTGAAATTAGGAATGTTGCCTTGGCAACTTAAGTAAAATAAGTTAAAAGCCTGCTAAAACTAAAGCTGAAGTAAAAAATAAATAAAACTAAAGACATATTTTTAAAAATCGATATATTAATAAATACTATAATAGTAGCCTAGTCTATTATATTCTAAAATAACGCTGTTGCCTGTTCCAGGCAGATCTCATTAGTGGTGGATAGTGTTTTTTTCCAGAGACTTTACATCGTTACTCTAGTGGGAGGCGACAAGTTACTTTTATGAGCGAGTCGAATCATTCATTCAATAGATTCTAGAGTGGTGCGGGTATGACATCACTTTGTTGGTCAAAACGCGGAAGCGAGTTCCATTGTCCCGAAGTCAATGGGTTTTATTTAATGGGGTTTTGGTTAAATGGTTGACATAAGGTCTGTGGTGAACGCAAGTTCAAGACACTTTCACGTTTTATTCTATGACATAAATTACATCAGTATGACCCCACTCTTGATTTTTTTAAGCTGTTCCGTGTCTTGAAAAAGGCGGTTGCTAACAGTTGGCTAAATGAGATTACAGAGGCTGTCAAGGAGATTAAACGTCATCACGGCGAAAAGATAAGCTCAGTCCGCTTTAACAGCGTTATGGTTATAATTGTGCTCTTACAAACTATTCTAATATTAGATAAAAACTGAGAGTTGTCAGAAGCTTAGTGATGGTGACGTTGAAATCGTGGGACTGTGGTGTAGGCCTAGTTTGTTTATAGCCTACCTATAGCTGTTTACTTCTGGCGAATGTATTTAGGCTTCAAAATTCATAAAAGTTGTGTTTATCTGTGATAATAATCTTGATGGACAAAATGTGCAAGTATCATAAACTTTTTTGTCGAGGCCGGGTACCAGCGTCATGCTAACTGCCGGTTGGACACAAAGTGAAGTCATACTTGACCACTCTATGAACAAAACAAGAGAGTTAATGGGTGTGTCTAAAAATCAGCTCTCTAGTTCAGTAGTCAGGGCACTGATCAGAAAGTCGGCCATTTAAAGGGCTCTCTCAATCTCAAAATCGTTCCAGTGCACTGTAAAGTTTGCTCCCTAAAAAGTCCTATAATACACAAAGAAAACCAGGGCTCCACTCCAAATTTTCCCTTCATTTGCTAACTTTCCTCTGTCTTGTGGACTCGAATGTGCGCCACTTTAATCCCGCTACTGGCAGAACTCATGCATAAGGTCTAAATGGAATGGCCTTGATCACTTGGAATTCACCATGGAGCTGATTATTTAAACCCATTTTTTACAAATGTATTTGTTTTATGCACCATTCTATATGAATATAAGTAGGAGAAAATATAATTTAGGTAGCCTATATGCTGTTGGAGAAAATTAAAATGAGAAACGGTTAATACAAAATTTACTGAGTAGTTAATAGCATACACCATGTGTCAAAATGATTTATGACCCTATGATTGACAGGTGGGCGTGGCTTTCCTTTGATCTTCCCCCGCCCCTTCCGGTTCCTCCCCTTCCTGTCCCGCCCATTGTCCCGCCCCTTCCGGTTCCTCCCCTTCCTGTTACCTTTGACCTAGTTCCGCCCCTTCCTGTTACCTTTGACCTAGTTTCCGCCCCTTCCGGTTACACTTTCTGTCAAAATGATGGATGGTTACCTTTGACCTAGTTCCGCCCCTTGCGGTTACACTTTCTGTCAAAATGATGGATGGTTACCTTTGACCTAGTTCCGCCCCTTGCGGTTACAGCTTCTGTCAAAATGATGGATGTGTGACAGTTAGTTTGATTGTTTGATCAAGAAAAGGGAGGTATTGGCCTTGTTAACATAAGCTTTGATGTTACAGTTACAAAATGATGTGACAGTTAGTTTGAGATGTGATTGTTTGAAGTTGGTGTTTTGGTCACCGCATCCCTGAGCTTTATCAAGGGGAGCTGTGAAAGTGATAAGAAAAAAATGTACAACTATTCACTGGACCAAGCATTATGTTCATTTAAATAAAATGGTGAAAGTTTATCTGTTCTGTAAAAAAGAATATAAAATAAAATCTCACACAAAAAGTTGAAATAAATGTACAACTATTCACTGAACCAAGCATTTCAGTTTAAATAAAATGGAGCCACAAAAATAAAAAATGTACAACTATTCACTGAACCAAGCATTTCAGTTTAAATAAAATGGTGAAAGTTTATCTGTTCTTTAAAAGAATATAAAATAAAACCTCACACAAAAAGTTTAAATAAAATGGAGTCACAAAAATATTCCAAACAGTTAAAAATGTATTAGAGAGTTGAAGAAAAAAACATACAGCTTATGTAAAACCTCACACAAAAAGTTTAAATAAAATGGAGTCACAAAAATATTCCAAACAGTTAAAAATGTATTAGAGAGTTGAAGAAAAAACATACAGCTTATGTAAAACCTCACACAAAAAGTTTAAATAAAATGGAGTCACAAAAGTATTGCAAACAATCCAATGTATGAATGATCTGACTCTGTCTCAAAAACATAGGGAGCACGCGCGTCTATGTGTGTGTGTGTGTGTGTGTGTGTGTGTGTCAAAGCAGGAATTCACCTCCCTCCGCATTGCTGAGGACCTTGGAAGTTTATCTCACACAAAAGTTGAAAAAGCATTATGTTCATTTAAATGAAATGATTATAAAATTTACATTTAGTCATTCACAAATATTTGACACTGACTCAAGTTGAAAAACCATGCTGTTCAATTAAAAGTATATAAATTAGACAAAAATAAAATCATCTTACTGTTTCACCATGGTTGAAAAAAAACCCACAAGTGTTTCCCCTGAAGTCTTTTCTCCCTGTCACACCAGCGTGTGGCTGGCCTAGTATCTGTTTTTGTGACACGGTCCTGAGCCCATTGAAAAGCATTGTGTTCCTTTAAAAGTGTATAAATTAAAATATATCATATATAAAATAAATAGTTTAATAATTTAACTAAAGTTGAAAAGCATGTTGTTCATTTAAAATCTTACTAAATTACTGAAGTTGAAAATCATGCTGTTCATTAAAAAATCTTACTAAATTACTGAAGTTGAAAAGCATTCTGTTCATTTAAAATAAATATTTTACAAATTTACTGTACCAATTATGTTAGATTTAGATAAAATCATCTTACATTTTCACCAGGGTTGAAGTAGCTCCTATCACATAGATGTCCATTATGACCATTTAAAGTTAAAAATAACTATTTCCAAGTATTTCTCTCTCACACCAGCGTTTGACAGTTAGAGGGATGTGTTCAGTGATCAGAATGAGACTGAATGTTTTGCTAAATTTATTTCATAGTGTATAAGCATTAAAAGTTTGAAATAGTTTCAAACTTATTCAATGAATTCATAAAAAAACAAATATGTTATATCGATGGTCTCTAGGGTAAAACTTGACTATATTTTTTTATTCATCAGGGTGCATGTAAAGAACTTTGAAATTTGCGGCTCTCACAAGTTATCTCACACATTGTGTGAAATGTTTAATAATTCCTCAAGTAGTATCTGTGAGAAAATCCCCACATAGGCCTATCTAGTGAGAGAGCAACAATGAAGACTTTTAGAATCTGTGATGCCTCAGGCCGAGCCCCATTGATAGCCTGCTTATAAGCTCCTTCCGATGACCAGCACATCTTCAGAGAAATATGTTACTTTACAATAATGTTAGCTTCAGGATATAGGGTAACAGAGCAGAGGAGCCTCTGTGCACCATGTAATGTTAGTCTGCTAACGCCTTTCCAGAGCCAAAGTTTTGTTCGTACTAAATTTATTTCAAAGCATAATCGTAAAAGTTTAAATATCTTTTAAAAATGAAAAGATTGTTTAAATGAAATCTTTACAGTTTTAATACATTCATATCTTTTAGAAGATTACTGTAATGATTTTTGTTTAACGGTGACCTAAAGTATAATTGTTATTAATATAGCCATAATGATTTTTGTACTGTAACAGCATATTCTACCCCGTACACCTAAACACGACCATCACAGAAAACTGCATTTTTACATTGTTTTTTACATACTGTTTTGCACTCTCACACACTAAGTTGGTTCCATAAACTCAAATAAAGTATATAACTCAATGTATAATGACAAAATGTATTCAAACAATTTAACCTTAGTTTTAGCTAAATAATATATATAAAAATTATATATATATACAAATATAAAATATAAAAACTCCTTACATTTTCATTGAACTGAAGAAGTAGTAGAAACTAACAATAAAAAAACAAATAGTTTAAGATGTCATAAACAAAAACCCTCCCAGATCCTTCAGGGATAAACTACAGGGTGAGATGAAGCTTCACACCCTCACAGAGACGAGAGGAGTGACAGGCCAGATGAGCCTCTGGGGTCACAATGCCCCAGCATATGCAAAGTTAGTCTGCTTTCCACTGTTCCCTTTCGTCCTGGGAACTCCGACGTGTCGTCGGGGGAGTTCCCTGACGAATTGGGATCACGCTAGGGAGCCAACCGTCTTCGAGAGAATTAAAAACGAGCCAATGGACATTGGCATGCAAGATTTGCATTCCGCGACCCGCCCACCAGCGCGGGTATAAAAGGCGGAAGTAAACATTGCGCAATGCTTTTTGCTTCGGAGCCATCCAGTGTGTCTCTCTGTTGAGCTAAGCTGCTGTCTCTGAGAAGTGTTGTTCTGCTCTGTGGTGTTACGGTACTATTGAGCGACCATCGCCTCCCGCGGCCGGCCGTTTCTCTTAAAAAAAAAAAGCTGTTTTAACGGCTGGTACTGGTGGTGAGTGCAACACACGGGCTTGCAGTTTCCCCGTTGTGTTTGCCGCGGTGGTCCCTCTGTGCCTCGGCACATAAAAGAGCATCTTTTTCTGTCTAAAAGAGCAACACGGGCGTTTCGCGTCCTTTTCAGGATGTCGTTTCACCCGTGCGTTTCTGGATGCGGTCGACTTCTCCCTCAGGAGGATGGTCATAAACACTGCCTCACGTGTTTGGGCTTAGGGCACGCTGAGGCAGCGTTTATGAACGAGTCGTGTTCTCATTGCGGGAACATGACTCTGGCGATGCTGCGTTCGAGACTGCGAACCCTGAAATATGGGGGAGTCCCTTCAGAGAATCCCCGATCTAGTTCGTCTGCCGGTTCAGTTCAGCAGACGGCTACTTCGGTGATTCCTGTTGGTGAGCGGATGAGGGTTACCGTGCGGAATGTCCCGTCTGGTGAAAGATCCTCACGGGCTTCCCACGCCTCTAGTAGCTCGTTGCCATCAGGTGTCCCGGCGGCGCTTCCGGGACCGCCTCGTGCGGTCCCGTTTGTCTCCTTCGGGGCACCGCCTGAGGATCAGATGTCGATCGCGGCATCGGAGGAAGAGCGGTCATCTTCTGGTGATGACTCAGCGGGTCTACCCCCTTCGGGCGTGGTGGCTGCGGCTGAGCCGGATCCAGAGATGGCCGCTATGCTCGAAAGGGCAGCTGCGAATGTCGGGCTCGTCTGGAACCCTCCACCGGGCCCCGAACCTTCGCGGCTGGATGATTGGTGTCTCGGAGCGGGCCGTGTTGTTGCCCCGCGGCCTGCTCCAGTACCATTCTTCCCTGAAGTGCATGAGGAGCTTAGGAAGTCTTGGCTGGCCCCCCTTGCGACCAGGCGTAGGCAACCTCGCTCCTCCTTCCTCACCACTCTCGATGGAGGAGCAGCACGCGGGTACGAGGGAATCCCCCCAGTGGAGCGGTCGGTTGCGATGCAATTGTGTCCTAAGACCGCTTCCTCCTGGCGGGGTGCCCCTTCACTCCCCTCCCGCGCCTGTAGGTTTTCCTCTGGTCTGACCAGGGATGCCTACATGGCGTGTGGAGACGCTGCTTCCGCCCTGCATGCCATGGCGCTGCTGCAGGTCCACCAGGCCAAAGCACTCCATGACATGCAGGAGGGTGGTTTCGACCTGGGATTGCTGCAGGAGCTGCGTGCGGCGACGGACCTCGCCCTCCGGGCGACGAAAGTCACCGCACGTTCCCTGGGTCGAGCGATGTCCACTTTGGTGGTCCAGGAACGCCACCTGTGGCTCACCCTTGCAGATATGCGCGAAGCGGAGAAGAACAAGCTTCTCAACTTCCCCATATCTCAAGGGGGCCTCTTCGGCGACGCGGTGGAGAGCTTCGCCCAAGAGTTCTCCACCGCCCAGAAGCAGTCAGAGGCGATACGGCACGTCCTGCACAGGAGGCGGACTGCTGCTGGTCCGTCCTCTGTGGCCGTAGAGCCTCCGGCTGCTCGTCGCCGAGGTCGCCCTCCCGCGGCCGCTCCTCCTTCAGGGCAGCAGTCCAACCCTGGAGGCCGGAGGTCTGGTCGTAAGAGGGCGGCCAAGCCCGCCCAGACGCCACCCGCCCCTTCCAGTAAAAAGAAGGGCGGGAAGCGTCCCTGAGACGGGCGACCTGGTCGAGGTGCTGGATCCTGCTCTTTCGGAGGGTGCCCCTGCACGCCTCCTTCCCCCGGGGGAGGGCCGGGTGGAGAATCTTTCTTTCCTTTCTGTTTCTGTTCCGCCGCTGGCCACTCAGTCAGCGGTACCCACATTTTCAAAAAAAGAGCAGTTTCTTCTTCCTCCTCCAGGTCATCCACGGCCGAGACTGGTGGGCACACAGTCTCCCCCTTCCAAGAGGCCCAGAACGGCAGCGTGTGCCGCCCCCGAGCGCTTACACCCCCGTTCCCCTCTTCCCAGTTTACGGATAGCAGTGACGCAGCCCCAGCTGCGTCACTCCGGTCTGTGGCTGGGCTCCGAGGCGCAGAGACCGGTGCACGAGGAGGCAGGGCCTCGTTCCTCGTCTCTCCCCCTCCCTTCGCCATCGGGCAGTCCGCAGCAGAAGGCCCACGAGCCTTCTCTGCCGCCTGCTCTTCGGTGGAAGCAGGTTGGTGTCAAGCACGCCCAGACCCCGCTCTTGGTGGCTACAATGCCACCAGACCCGGGTCCCTGTCTTCCACCTCGCTGCCCCTCCGTGGGTACGCCGGTGGTCCGAGTGGGTTCATTGGGGCGATACCTGGAGGCATGGTTAGAGCTTCCGAGTCCGTCCCGCTGGCTCATCCGCACCATTCGGTTCGGCTATGCAATTCAGTTTGCACGCCGGCCCCCCAAGTTCAGCGGCATCCACTTTACCCGTGTGCGGTCGGTGGACGCCCCTGTCTTGCGGAAAGAGATCGATGTCCTGCTGGCGAAGGACGCGATCGAGCCGGTCCCTCCTGCCGAGATGAGGTCCGGGTTTTACAGCCCCTACTTCATTGTACCCAAGAAAGGCGGTGGGTTACGACCAATCCTGGACCTGCGAGTCTTGAATCGGGCCCTGCACAAACTCCCGTTCAAGATGCTCACGCAGAAACGCATTTTCGAATGCATCCGTCCCCAGGATTGGTTTGCAGCGATCGACCTGAAGGACGCATACTTTCACGTCTCGATTCTTCCTCGACACAGACCGTTTCTTCGGTTTGCTTTCGAGGGTCGGGCGTATCAGTACAAAGTCCTACCCTTCCGGCTGGCCCTGTCACCCCGCGTCTTCACGAAAGTCGCGGAGGCGGCCATTGTTCCCATGAGAGAACAAGGCGTTCGCATCCTCAACTACCTCGACGACTGGCTAATTTTAGCTCACTCGCGAGATGTTTTGTGCGATCACAGGGACATGGTGCTTCGGCACCTCAGCCGGTTGGGGCTTCAGGTCAACTGGGACAAGAGCAAACTCTGCCCCGTGCAGAGGATCTCTTATCTCGGTATGGAGCTGGACTCGGTCGCCCGGACTGCGCGCCTCACGGAGGAACGCGTCCAGTCAGTGCTCACCTGCCTCAGGTCTTTTCGAGGCAGGACAGCGGTTCCACTGAAACAATTTCAGAGGCTCCTGGGGCATATGGCAGCCGCAGCCGCAGTAACGCCGCTCGGCCTGTTACATATGAGACCGCTTCAGCGCTGGCTTCACGATCGAGTCCCGAGGTGGGCGTGGCACAGCGGCACGTTCCGGGTCAAAGTGACCCCGCACTGTCGCCAAACCTTCTCCCCGTGGTCGGATCCTGCGTTTCTACGGGCCGGAGTGCCCTTAGTCCAGGTTTCCAGGCATGCGGTGATTTTCACAGATGCCTCTGCCACCGGATGGGGGGCCACGTACAACGGGCATGCAGTTTCAGGTCTGTGGACGGGGCCTCAACTGCATTGGCATATCAACTGCCTAGAGTTGCAAGCAGTACGCTTAGCCTTGCGTCGCCTCAAAGGGGTTCTCAGACACAAGCACGTACTGGTCCGTACGGACAGCACTGCGACCGTTGCGTACATCAACCATCAAGGTGGTCTACGCTCCTGTCGTATGTCGTGACTCGCCTCCCACCTCCTCCTATGGAGTCAGAAGCATCTGAGGTCGCTTCGTGCCATTCACATTCCAGGGGAGCTCAACCGTGTGGCAGACGAGCTCTCACGGCTGCCTCCCCTGCCAGGAGAATGGCGACTCCATCCCCAGTCGGTCCAGCTGATTTGGAGTGTCTTCGGAGTCGCACAGGTGGACCTGTTTGCTTCTCCGGACACGACCCATTGCCAGTGGTTTTACTCCCTGTCCGAGGGGACCCTCGGCACGGACGCCCTGGCTCACAGCTGGCCCCGGGACCTGCGCAAGTATGCGTTTCCCCCAGTGAGCCTTCTGGCACAGACTCTGTGCAAGGTCAGGGAGGACGAGGAGCAGGTCCTTCTTGTGGCGCCGTATTGGCCCACCAGGACTTGGTTCACCGAACTCTTGCTCCTCGCGACAGCCCCTCCTTGGCCGATTCCTTTGAGGAAGGACCTTCTTTCTCAGAGACGGGGCACTCTATGGCACCCGCGTCCAGACCTCTGGAAACTCCATGTCTGGTCCCTGGACGGGACGCGGAGGTTCTAGGTGGTCTACCACAGGCTGTGGTAGACACCATCACTTCCGCTAGAGCCCCCTCGACGAGGCGCCTCTACGCGTTGAAGTGGAACCTGTTCGTCGATTGGTGTTCCTCCCGTCAGGAGGACCCCCGGACTTGCCCGATCGGTGTCGTGCTTTCCTTCCTGCAGGATGGGTTGGAGCGGAGGCTGTCCCCCTCCACCCTCAAAGTGTATGTCGCAGCGGTAGCCGCGCATCACGATGCAGTGGAAGGTAAGTCCCTAGGGAAGCACGACCTGGTCATCAGATTCCTTAAGGGTGCCAGGAGGTTAAATCCACCTCGTGTTTCGCACCCTGTACCCTCTTGGGACCTTGCTCTGGTACTTAGAGCACTTCAAAGTCCCCCCTTTGAGCCTTTACTGACGGTAGAGCTTAATATCCTGTCCATTAAGACGGCGCTCCTGTTGGCATTGGCCTCTTTCAAGAGGGTCGGGGATCTGCAGGCTTTTTCGGTCGACGAATCGTGCCTAGAGTTTGGGCCGGGCCTTTCTCACATTGTGTTGAGACCCCGGCTCGGATATGTGCCCAAGGTTCCTACCACTCCCTTCGTGGACCAGGTAGTGAACCTGCAAGCTCTGCCCCAGGAGGAGGCGGACCCAGCCCTGGCTTTTCTCTGTCCCGTCCGTGCCCTGCGGGTTTATGTTGACAGAACGCAAAGCTTCAGAACCTCAGATCAGCTCTTTGTCTGTTACGGAGGCCGGCAGAAGGGGAAGGCCGTCTCCAAGCAGAGGTTAGCCCACTGGTTAGTGGATGCTATCACCCGAGCATATGAGTCTCTGGGTGAGCCTTGTCCTCCCAGGCTGCGCGCTCACTCCACTAGAGGTGTTGCCGCTTCCTGGGCTTTGGCTCAAGGCGCCTCGCTGACAGACATCTGTAGAGCTGCGGGCTGGGCGACACCTAACACGTTCGCTAGGTTCTATAGCCTTCGTGTGGAACCTGCTTCCTCCCGAGTTCTGGCTGCGGCCAGTGGGTCGAGGGAATAGGTTGTGTCGGCTTGCTACGCCACTCCGCCTCAATCAGCGGATACGTGCGTTCTTTGCTCCGTATGGCGCCCTACGTTGGTGAGCCTCGTGAGTTCCTCCTTCACCCCTCCGGTGCTGGGCGTGGCGGAGCGCCCGGCACCAGGTCTGCTACCTCTAGGTAGGAGCTGCTAGTAGACTGGGTGCTCCAGTGGTTTCTAATTGTGACCCATCAGGCCACGTGCAGTTCAGCCGTGTCTTCCCCTTGACGGACTCGTTCGTCGTCCCTGTTGAGTACGCTCCCACTTCCCTTGGATTGGGACTACCTCAGGGACTGCCATATGTTTCACTATTCCTTCGGGCTAGTACATATGTGTATTCCTGGCCTTCCTCAGTCAGGCTGGGGCTTCCGCAGCGTTCCCTCCTCCCTTGAGGGAACGCTTTCCCAGTGTTATCCAATATCCACTGTGCGGGTCTCGCGGAACAGCAGTGTGTTTCCCGTGCTAGCTCCCGCAACTTATTTCAAGAAACTGCTGCAGGGTAGCTTTGCCGGGCGCTGGAAGGGGCCAGCACCATGGCGTTTTATTAGGGATCCCAATTCGTCAGGGAACTCCCCCGACGACACGTCGGAGTTCCCAGGACGAAAGGGAACGTCTCGGTTACGTATGTAACCCTCGTTCCCTGAGTACAGGGAACGGAGACGTGTCGTCCCTTCGCCATGTTGCTGTACCTTCGCGGAGGACTGGACACTGTTCGGCTCCTCAGCGAAAAGCATTGCGCAATGTTTACTTCCGCCTTTTATACCCGCGCTGGTGGGCGGGTCGCGGAATGCAAATCTTGCATGCCAATGTCCATTGGCTCGTTTTTAATTCTCTCGAAGACGGTTGGCTCCCTAGCGTGATCCCAATTCGTCAGGGAACTCCCCCGACGACACGTCTCCGTTCCCTGTACTCAGGGAACGAGGGTTACATACGTAACCGAGACGTTTTATTCATATTAAACTTGTTTAATTAAAAGCATAATCTTAAAATTTTAAATGAGATCTTTTCAAATTAAAAGACCGTTTAAATCAAATCTGTAAAGTTTTATTAAAATCGTATCTTCTATTTATCTTCTACTTCTGTATGATATAAATTGATTTCATAAATTTAACCTAAGGTATTATTTTTTTACTAAACATCGTTTGTTCAAAAAATAAAATACATTTTTTTATAAATCAAGAATTGTGCTTTGGTCTTAGATCTTATTTCAAACAGTATTTTTGTCCATGCGACATGAAACATGTTGTCACAATGTTTTTGTTGTTTTAAAAGAAATCCCAGGACTCTACATTGCTCTTATTTAGATTAAATTGTATCATTTAGAAAATCACCACACATGTTCAGAGACGCGATGTGCCTCTGTGGTCCATGAGTAATAAGTAAAGTTTGTCTTGAGCGAATATATAATTTTACTCGTCTTAATTCAAAGCATGATCTTACTTTTTCTACGGTAGCTATGATCTATTGTACGTATAAGATCATTTTTACTTTTCTTGTATCTCCCAAACTATCCTTATTCATTGTGGAAACACACAGGGTGAACCCCTTTACTGAGAGTATACTATCGGTTATCTACTCAAAATATATGTAGAATTTTAAAATGTTAGCCTTTGTTGATGCGACAGGCCACATGAACAGACTTTGGAGAGAGCTGATGATACTATAGCGGGAAGCATGCCCCTTTGACCTCCTCCATTTTTGTAGGCTTTTTGTTAAATACCCTATAGCTTAGTCCTTAATGGTACGCTGTGTAGAAATTTCCCCATCTAGCGGTGATATTGTATTTTGCATTCAAACGCATAGTGCTCTCTAGCGCTTCGCTTTTTCAAATGCGTATTGCAACTACGGTAACCGCTATGTGCCAAGAAGCTACGCCCTGTCGTCCAATTGCACTTCATCGAGTTTAACTATACACGTTTTACCGTTATGTTGCCTATATAATGAATTACACAACCACGGAATGAAAAAGCTTGTAATTTAGACCATAACACTGACTTAACTGTCGAGGAGAAAGCAGGACTTCGGTGTCCCTTTCAAAGTCTTTTCTCCTTCATTAGCTCTATCCACCTGGGAAAAGCCACCCCCATATTTTTATTCCTTTTAGATTAAATTTTTAAGCTTTATCATGGCTACGAGGATTGCATTATGAAGTGCCGTGCAATCTTTCAAGCGCCTCTCACTGACCGCTCCAGTGGTTTCAGTCAGCCGGCTCTGAACGAAAAGGTTGGCTAGTTGAGCTAGGCTAGTGCTTTTTGTCCCTCTCTGCTATTATAGTTTTTCAAGATGGCGGAACGACATGGAGGCCTCCATGGACTTACCCGTACCATGTAAATAAAGATAAGAAATTCTTTGCTTACGAGGATAAGTCAGTTCGTTGGCAAAGGTAATTTTACACCAACGAGAAAATATTTATGAATAAAGACATTGATTTTAGCTAATACAATACTTTATAAAAAAACTACCATAAGTTTAATTTCAGATGTGTAAATTACGAAACTCAATTTTTTAACCGAGTGAATCTACGCATGAGAGATCTTCATAAGTCATAGCTTCAAACCAAAAGATTAAAAACCAAAGATTAAGCTAAATGACACTAGGTTCCAGCGTACCTAAAAAGTTAAAAAGTTAAAATCATGCATACGTGTTGTGTTCTGACACAAGGCCATTAGCTGATTCTTTTTGTTTTATAAATTTACTTTACTGATTTCTACAAATATCAGCCTGATAATATGTACTTAATACACGATGAAACAAGATAATCATGCTACCAATTACGTCTGACACAATGTTTTTAAGAAAAGTAGAGTTTTAAAATGCAACTAAACCAGATGATTTTTCTTTTGACAAACCTACAGAAATGCATGTCGATTACTAAGTTTCAGGCATAGTGCAAACATGCAATGTTCGAGAAAGTGTAATCTTTGCGAGGTCTCACCCACAAACGCAAAACTTTGTGTTGGGAAAATATTATGGAAGTAATTTTCAAACCGTAATTATATTACATTTATATTTTATTACTATTATGGTTTCATGTTGATTTAAAGTATTTGTTATTAATTAATACCTTTATTTTTATCTAACAATTCAATATCCAGCTCAAAATTTTGTTCAAAAATTGATCTCTGATCCCAAATAATTAGATAATGTAATGCTCACAAGCCACAGATATTCTCCTGCATAGTATGTGTGTAAATAGTAGTGCTTAAATCTTTGGCTGTATTTTGTCACCCTCATGCTGATCCATGCATAGCTTTTTACTAAAAGAAAATATTATGGAAGTCATTATCAAACTTGAATTAAACCATATTTTATTTATTAATATTAGGCTTTCGTGCTGATTTAAAGTTTTTTATTTGTTATTAACTAATACCTTTTTTTTTTTTTTTACATCCACCACAAATTTTTTTTCAAAAATTGTTCTCTGACCCCAAATAAACAGATAATGGAATCTTCACAAGCTACAGTTAGATATTATTCTGCTTAGTATGTGTGTAAATAGTTGTGCTTAAATGTTTCGATGTATTTTTACACGCCAACATATTCTGTCACACCGTAGTGATGTAAAGTTCCACACTCTTGTAAAGACTATGGTCTAACTTTAAAACATAATCTTTATACATGAATTCAAAAGACCAAATCACTAAGAAAAGTACCGTTTAAAATAATAAATACACAAAAGTTCACAAATGATGGTTTTATTACTATTACTATTCAGATAGCAGACGACACTGGTTCACATTTTGAATGTGTGTCTGTTTTAGGTGAAGACTTTTCTTTGAGAGCCGTCGACATTCATTGTTTATAGGAATAAATGACCATTGATAATTTAAGTGTTTGTACTCTGAAGTATTTCTGTTTGAGAATGTTTGACTAAATTGCAACTTTCCCTCTATCTACGATGTGGAATCACACAAAGTATTAACGCAAAAAGTATGTGCATGCTGTTTTACACGTTACAACAGAGTCACATATGACTATTGCACTGAGAGAGGCGTATTCATTAAGACTGTTAAACAAATCGGTTTAAACCTGCAGATAACATTGCACAAAGTAAATTCTAGTGATCAACTTTCTAAAAAGCAAATACAACATGAGCCATACAGAAAAGCCACTTGTGATCAGTTTTGTATGTTTGTAATTGACATCATGTTTCTTTTTGTACAGTTTGCAAAAACTATAGTCTCCGAGCGTGGTCAAACATATAGGAATTTATGAAAAACATGAACAGATATTTCTACATGAGATATTTATTTTAGAACATCTTTCAGCTATGTCTACGAAACATCGACATGAAAGATGAGTATTGCTGTTTTTCTGTTACCTATAAAACTATTATACTTCAAACTCGTCTAGCTATTGCCCATTTCACAGCACAGTCGGTTATTTTTTCTACGTGGCTAAACAACGGTTAAGCTAATGAATTACCGTTGAAAGGCGGGATGATTCATTTTTTATTCCGTCTACACCGATACTTTGACACAAGAGTTTTAGTCAGGGGGTCTTTTAGGCCTGATCCAGAAAACAGACATTGTGTTTTATGTCTTAATAATAGTTCTTCTTTTTATGAAACGTAAGCAGTTTTTGGCCTCATCATCAAAAATGTTTAAACATATTGTAAATATCAATTGTTATATAAATTATATGTGAAACACGCTCAGTCGCATTAGAGTCGGATTCTTGTTTATATTGAAGTTTTTATTGAACCGCTAGTGTTCTTAAATTGTTTACCACGGTTTCATTTTTAACAACACAATCGTAACACTTTTCGTATTTTGTACGATGTTTTCTTTACACTCTCACCCCATGGATATCGGTTTCCTACAGTTAGCTGTAATGTTGGTGAACTCTAGGCCTTCTCTTTTTCATATACGACAGTATTTGCATGAATTGGCTTGATTTAATAAAATGATGGTTTAAACCACATTATATTATTATACCATTTTTAAATTGCGCTTAAATGTATATTTTATATTTTAACCCTTTATGCAAATATAGAATAGGCCTACCGCACAAGGATCTCTGAAATATTTTTTTCGTGTAAAACATCTATGTAGATCTATGTTTTTAAAAATACAAAGACATCTTTCTACCAGCGACCCTCAAAATCTGGGCATACAACAAAACACAGTGCATCCGTGTAGCTACGATGATTGATCAGAAAATTACTTTTGTCGCTTTGTTTGAAGAAACACTTTAATCAGCTGGTGCTTGATAACTATTAAACAACCCTCAATTCGGTAATGATGCGATATTGATATCGCGTTTTAATTTCAACTCAATGCGCTAAAGGTCTATAACTGAACTTTAACGTCTTAATATTTGGTAAAAGTTAACTTAAAGCCTTACTTTCTAAACGCTTTTTACGGAACTTGTTGCGAACATTCACTCAGCCATATGTTTAAAAAATATATATATTGGTGTAATTAATAGAATTCCTGAAGACAACCGATCCGAAACCTCTTATCACATAGTCGAACTCCATTATCCTTTAAGACTGCGTCTTTTAAAGGGGGGGTGAAATGCTGTTTCATGCATAGTGAGTTTTTCACACTGTTAAAGAGTTGGATTCCCATGCTAAACATGGACAAAGTTTCAAAAATGAAGTTGAAAGTTTGATGGAGTAATTCTGTTCCAAAAATACTCCTTCAGGTTTGTCACAACTTTCGGAAAGTTTTTTTTCAATACGGGCCTGTGTGACGTCAGAGTCGCCGGAATTTCCTTATAAGGGTCTTAAGGGCACTTCTCCCGGAAGGGCGCGCGCGCATCTGTAGCCTAGTGCGTGCGAGAGTACGCCTATGCCCATCAGAGCGCTGGGCTCGGCTGCAATGAAAAAAATGGCACCAAAAAAGTGTGTTTTTGGTTGCCAGGGCAAGACAACATTGCACAAATTTCCAAAGAACCCAGCGTTAAGGGACCTGTGGATGGATTTTGTTTTTCCAGAGCAGCAACGGAGTTGTGCAAGTATTTTTGTTTGTTCCCTTCATTTCGACAGTAATAGTTTTATAAACAAGGCCCAGTTCAACGCCGGATTTGCAGATCGCCTAATACTCAAAAGATGGAGCAGTCCCAACGATAAAGGTTCACGGTCGTGCGTTGGAACCGCAGGCGGTGAGTAAAACTGCTTCAAATGTCTGTGAGTTGTTAACTATCGGCGTGTAACCACAGAAAGTAAACAACATGATCACATACAGTTAATGTATCTATGGAGCATGCGATGTATGGTGTGTGTTTAAATACATTTGTTTAGCTGGCCACTGTAGGTGTCAGTTTGTTTATTGTAAAAATAAATCATGTCCTCATAAACCAGTCTGTCTGTTTACAACACACAAATGTTGTAAAACTCGCGCATGACATGGTGTTCTAAAAACAAGGCGCTCAAGTACAAATCATTTCTATTTTTAAAAAAACGCTCGAGACCTTATGTTTTTCACCCATTTCAGTTACCATCTCACGTTTTTGTGAGCAAAAACGCGTTCTGTATGAACGAGCCCTTATATTGTTTAAGTTATACCGTTCCAGTAGGCCTACACACCACATAGAGACGTCCTGCTGTAGTCGTTGCTGCTGCTGCTGGTCGTCTTCAATCTCAGCCTCGGGATCTGATTCTGGATCAAAAATGTATGGCTGAATCTGATTGTTAGCCATGGTTTATTTTCGGATGTCACTCACAGCTTCCAGACGCTCTCAACGCAAAAGCTTCGCGCGCTCGTGTCGTGATTATTTAGCTCCGCCCACACGGTACGCCTCCACCCGCTCGGGTTTTTCCGGAAAGACTCGGTACAGCCTATCTTTCTTTTATAAATATAATAAAATTAAAGACTTTTTGGAGATATGAAGGATGCAATACTACTCTATAGGTACTCAAGATTAATATGAGATTGAGTGAAACTGAGCATTTCACCCCCCCTTTAAACGTTTTTAACCGCCTAAAGACTCAGGGTTAGACGGTCTATAATAAGCTTTTTCAAAAGCTCCGACATGTTCTCGTTTCGACCTCTGTAAAAGAAATAACACACACACACATGCATAGTGGTTTAACCTTTTTATTAAAATGACACATCTAATATTACAATCAGTAAAAACAGGATAGATAATGACTACATGTTATAAGTAATATAATAAAAGAATTAATAAAATAAATAATGGTCGTACAAAACTCTAAATGATATAATGACATTAGAGGCTAGTGAAAAAAGGGGTAACAATAACATCATTGATAGTCTAACCAGTAGATGAAATTTCTGCAATCCATCATGTTACGATCTATGATGTAATTGACAAACATTTCGATAACTCTGGACGTGTCATCCTCGTCATTGTCTTTTAGTTTTGGTATCATTAGCTTACATACATCGGCCACATACGTACACATACAGAGTACATCGGGGATTTCTAACTCACAGCTGCATTCAAGCATCATAACCAGAGCATCTTTTACAAGTACAGACGGCGGCTCAATACCGTTGACACATATGTTTGATAATTCACCCCAAGAATCAGGCGTACCTCTTATCAATCTCATATGTTTCTTGAGATTTCTTACACGCTTGGTTTCAACATTAATGTCGTCATCATCATCATCATCATCATCCGATTCACTTGAATACTCGATGACTCTTTCCATTAATGAAATCAGGTGGGTTCTGTAATGTCCTTTAAACATGAATTCCATGTAACTCTTTCGGCTAAAGGCAGCAGCCATGCTGGTGGGGGTTTGGTCCCTCTCCATTCACGATTGAGAAACCTAGCCAGAGGTCGACGACGTCGGAGACGATCTCCTTGCTGGATTTGTCCAAAAGCTCGTCTCTGATTTCTTGTAGTTTAGTACCGATGAATGGCTCGTCTTTTAATTCGCGCAGAATAGCCCCGAGTGTTCCTTGAATAGTCTCAGCCTGTGATTTTAACCCGCACCTGTTTAGGACAAATGCTATGATGAGTCGTAGAAGACTAGTTTGCGTTAGGTTCAAACAAACAGGAATGTCGAAGCAAGCTTTAGCAGGCCAACCAAATGTTTACCACGGTTCCTTCCAAATGTTCCTTCAACTTCTGATTAATGAGATGTAGCAGTAGACCCAACAGTCAGCGTTTTTACGATTTTGAATCCATTTGAAGCAACCGTCTGTAGCGTCGAAACCAGGTTTAGCAGCGTTACCACCACACACACACACACACACAAACAGTTAGGAGAAACCGGCTTGCGTGCGATAACTGAGGCTGGGCTCTGTGTAGAGTTTATCAGGACAACTGATAGTGCTCACCCGCCCGTAGGAGGAGTTGTATAGGGGTGTCATCGTCATGACATCGTAAACTGTTACGTAGGATTAAAGCCTCATTGAATCATAAGTCATGGAGAAGTTATGCATATACCGCCAGAGAGAATTCTATTAATTACACCAATATATATATTTTTTAAACATATGGCTGAGTGAATGTTCGCAACAAGTTCCGTAAAAAGCGTTTAGAAAGTAAGGCTTTAAGTTAACTTTTACCAAATATTAAGACGTTAAAGTTCAGTTATAGACCTTTAGCGCATTGAGTTGAAATTAAAACGCGATATCAATATCGCATCATTACCGAATTGAGGGTTGTTTAATAGTTATCAAGCACCAGCTGATTAAAGTGTTTCTTCAAACAAAGCGACAAAAGTAATTTTCTGATCAATCATCGTAGCTACACGGATGCACTGTGTTTTGTTGTATGCCCAGATTTTGAGGGTCGCTGGTAGAAAGATGTCTTTGTATTTTTAAAAACATAGATCTACATAGATGTTTTACACGAAAAAAATATTTCAGAGATCCTTGTGCGGTAGGCCTATTCTATATTTGCATAAAGGGTTAAAATATAAAATATACATTTAAGCGCAATTTAAAAATGGTATAATAATATAATGTGGTTTAAACCATCATTTTATTAAATCAAGCCAATTCATGCAAATACTGTCGTATATGAAAAAGAGAAGGCCTAGAGTTCACCAACATTACAGCTAACTGTAGGAAACCGATATCCATGGGGTGAGAGTGTAAAGAAAACATCGTACAAAATACGAAAAGTGTTACGATTGTGTTGTTAAAAATGAAACCGTGGTAAACAATTTAAGAACACTAGCGGTTCAATAAAAACTTCAATATAAACAAGAATCCGACTCTAATGCGACTGAGCGTGTTTCACATATAATTTATATAACAATTGATATTTACAATATGTTTAAACATTTTTGATGATGAGGCCAAAAACTGCTTACGTTTCATAAAAAGAAGAACTATTATTAAGACATAAAACACAATGTCTGTTTTCTGGATCAGGCCTAAAAGACCCCCTGACTAAAACTCTTGTGTCAAAGTATCGGTGTAGACGGAATAAAAAATGAATCATCCCGCCTTTCAACGGTAATTCATTAGCTTAACCGTTGTTTAGCCACGTAGAAAAAATAACCGACTGTGCTGTGAAATGGGCAATAGCTAGACGAGTTTGAAGTATAATAGTTTTATAGGTAACAGAAAAACAGCAATACTCATCTTTCATGTCGATGTTTCGTAGACATAGCTGAAAGATGTTCTAAAATAAATATCTCATGTAGAAATATCTGTTCATGTTTTTCATAAATTCCTATATGTTTGACCACGCTCGGAGACTATAGTTTTTGCAAACTGTACAAAAAGAAACATGATGTCAATTACAAACATACAAAACTGATCACAAGTGGCTTTTCTGTATGGCTCATGTTGTATTTGCTTTTTAGAAAGTTGATCACTAGAATTTACTTTGTGCAATGTTATCTGCAGGTTTAAACCGATTTGTTTAACAGTCTTAATGAATACGCCTCTCTCAGTGCAATAGTCATATGTGACTCTGTTGTAACGTGTAAAACAGCATGCACATACTTTTTGCGTTAATACTTTGTGTGATTCCACATCGTAGATAGAGGGAAAGTTGCAATTTAGTCAAACATTCTCAAACAGAAATACTTCAGAGTACAAACACTTAAATTATCAATGGTCATTTATTCCTATAAACAATGAATGTCGACGGCTCTCAAAGAAAAGTCTTCACCTAAAACAGACACACATTCAAAATGTGAACCAGTGTCGTCTGCTATCTGAATAGTAATAGTAATAAAACCATCATTTGTGAACTTTTGTGTATTTATTATTTTAAACGGTACTTTTCTTAGTGATTTGGTCTTTTGAATTCATGTATAAAGATTATGTTTTAAAGTTAGACCATAGTCTTTACAAGAGTGTGGAACTTTACATCACTACGGTGTGACAGAATATGTTGGCGTGTAAAAATACATCGAAACATTTAAGCACAACTATTTACACACATACTAAGCAGAATAATATCTAACTGTAGCTTGTGAAGATTCCATTATCTGTTTATTTGGGGTCAGAGAACAATTTTTGAAAAAAAATTTGTGGTGGATGTAAAAAAAAAAAAAAAGGTATTAGTTAATAACAAATAAAAAACTTTAAATCAGCACGAAAGCCTAATATTAATAAATAAAATATGGTTTAATTCAAGTTTGATAATGACTTCCATAATATTTTCTTTTAGTAAAAAGCTATGCATGGATCAGCATGAGGGTGACAAAATACAGCCAAAGATTTAAGCACTACTATTTACACACATACTATGCAGGAGAATATCTGTGGCTTGTGAGCATTACATTATCTAATTATTTGGGATCAGAGATCAATTTTTGAACAAAATTTTGAGCTGGATATTGAATTGTTAGATAAAAATAAAGGTATTAATTAATAACAAATACTTTAAATCAACATGAAACCATAATAGTAATAAAATATAAATGTAATATAATTACGGTTTGAAAATTACTTCCATAATATTTTCCCAACACAAAGTTTTGCGTTTGTGGGTGAGACCTCGCAAAGATTACACTTTCTCGAACATTGCATGTTTGCACTATGCCTGAAACTTAGTAATCGACATGCATTTCTGTAGGTTTGTCAAAAGAAAAATCATCTGGTTTAGTTGCATTTTAAAACTCTACTTTTCTTAAAAACATTGTGTCAGACGTAATTGGTAGCATGATTATCTTGTTTCATCGTGTATTAAGTACATATTATCAGGCTGATATTTGTAGAAATCAGTAAAGTAAATTTATAAAACAAAAAGAATCAGCTAATGGCCTTGTGTCAGAACACAACACGTATGCATGATTTTAACTTTTTAACTTTTTAGGTACGCTGGAACCTAGTGTCATTTAGCTTAATCTTTGGTTTTTAATCTTTTGGTTTGAAGCTATGACTTATGAAGATCTCTCATGCGTAGATTCACTCGGTTAAAAAATTGAGTTTCGTAATTTACACATCTGAAATTAAACTTATGGTAGTTTTTTTATAAAGTATTGTATTAGCTAAAATCAATGTCTTTATTCATAAATATTTTCTCGTTGGTGTAAAATTACCTTTGCCAACGAACTGACTTATCCTCGTAAGCAAAGAATTTCTTATCTTTATTTACATGGTACGGGTAAGTCCATGGAGGCCTCCATGTCGTTCCGCCATCTTGAAAAACTATAATAGCAGAGAGGGACAAAAAGCACTAGCCTAGCTCAACTAGCCAACCTTTTCGTTCAGAGCCGGCTGACTGAAACCACTGGAGCGGTCAGTGAGAGGCGCTTGAAAGATTGCACGGCACTTCATAATGCAATCCTCGTAGCCATGATAAAGCTTAAAAATTTAATCTAAAAGGAATAAAAATATGGGGGTGGCTTTTCCCAGGTGGATAGAGCTAATGAAGGAGAAAAGACTTTGAAAGGGACACCGAAGTCCTGCTTTCTCCTCGACAGTTAAGTCAGTGTTATGGTCTAAATTACAAGCTTTTTCATTCCGTGGTTGTGTAATTCATTATATAGGCAACATAACGGTAAAACGTGTATAGTTAAACTCGATGAAGTGCAATTGGACGACAGGGCGTAGCTTCTTGGCACATAGCGGTTACCGTAGTTGCAATACGCATTTGAAAAAGCGAAGCGCTAGAGAGCACTATGCGTTTGAATGCAAAATACAATATCACCGCTAGATGGGGAAATTTCTACACAGCGTACCATTAAGGACTAAGCTATAGGGTATTTAACAAAAAGCCTACAAAAATGGAGGAGGTCAAAGGGGCATGCTTCCCGCTATAGTATCATCAGCTCTCTCCAAAGTCTGTTCATGTGGCCTGTCGCATCAACAAAGGCTAACATTTTAAAATTCTACATATATTTTGAGTAGATAACCGATAGTATACTCTCAGTAAAGGGGTTCACCCTGTGTGTTTCCACAATGAATAAGGATAGTTTGGGAGATACAAGAAAAGTAAAAATGATCTTATACGTACAATAGATCATAGCTACCGTAGAAAAAGTAAGATCATGCTTTGAATTAAGACGAGTAAAATTATATATTCGCTCAAGACAAACTTTACTTATTACTCATGGACCACAGAGGCACATCGCGTCTCTGAACATGTGTGGTGATTTTCTAAATGATACAATTTAATCTAAATAAGAGCAATGTAGAGTCCTGGGATTTCTTTTAAAACAACAAAAACATTGTGACAACATGTTTCATGTCGCATGGACAAAAATACTGTTTGAAATAAGATCTAAGACGCCAAAGCACAATTCTTGATTTATAAAAAAATGTATTTTATTTTTTGAACAAACGATGTTTAGTAAAAAAATAATACCTTAGGTTAAATTTATGAAATCAATTTATATCATACAGAAGTAGAAGATAAATAGAAGATACGATTTTAATAAAACTTTACAGATTTGATTTAAACGGTCTTTTAATTTGAAAAGATCTCATTTAAAATTTTAAGATTATGCTTTTAATTAAACAAGTTTAATATGAATAAAACAGTGGAAAGCAGACTAACTTTGCATATGCTGGGGCATTGTGACCCCAGAGGCTCATCTGGCCTGTCACTCCTCTCGTCTCTGTGAGGGTGTGAAGCTTCATCTCACCCTGTAGTTTATCCCTGAAGGATCTGGGAGGGTTTTTGTTTATGACATCTTAAACTATTTGTTTTTTTATTGTTAGTTTCTACTACTTCTTCAGTTCAATGAAAATGTAAGGAGTTTTTATATTTTATATTTGTATATATATATAATTTTTATATATATTATTTAGCTAAAACTAAGGTTAAATTGTTTGAATACATTTTGTCATTATACATTGAGTTATATACTTTATTTGAGTTTATGGAACCAACTTAGTGTGTGAGAGTGCAAAACAGTATGTAAAAAACAATGTAAAAATGCAGTTTTCTGTGATGGTCGTGTTTAGGTGTACGGGGTAGAATATGCTGTTACAGTACAAAAATCATTATGGCTATATTAATAACAATTATACTTTAGGTCACCGTTAAACAAAAATCATTACAGTAATCTTCTAAAAGATATGAATGTATTAAAACTGTAAAGATTTCATTTAAACAATCTTTTCATTTTTAAAAGATATTTAAACTTTTACGATTATGCTTTGAAATAAATTTAGTACGAACAAAACTTTGGCTCTGGAAAGGCGTTAGCAGACTAACATTACATGGTGCACAGAGGCTCCTCTGCTCTGTTACCCTATATCCTGAAGCTAACATTATTGTAAAGTAACATATTTCTCTGAAGATGTGCTGGTCATCGGAAGGAGCTTATAAGCAGGCTATCAATGGGGCTCGGCCTGAGGCATCACAGATTCTAAAAGTCTTCATTGTTGCTCTCTCACTACAGATAGGCCTATGTGGGGATTTTCTCACAGATACTACTTGAGGAATTATTAAACATTTCACACAATGTGTGAGATAACTTGTGAGAGCCGCAAATTTCAAAGTTCTTTACATGCACCCTGATGAATAAAAAAATATAGTCAAGTTTTACCCTAGAGACCATCGATATAACATATTTGTTTTTTATGAATTCATTGAATAAGTTTGAAACTATTTCAAACTTTTAATGCTTATACACTATGAAATAAATTTAGCAAAACATTCAGTCTCATTCTGATCACTGAACACATCCCTCTAACTGTCAAACGCTGGTGTGAGAGAGAAATACTTGGAAATAGTTATTTTTAACTTTAAATGGTCAATATGGACATCTATGTGATAGGAGCTACTTCAACCCTGGTGAAAATGTAAGATGATTTTATCTAAATCTAACATAATTGGTACAGTAAATTTGTAAAATATTTATTTTAAATGAACAGAATGCTTTTCAACTTCAGTAATTTAGTAAGATTTTTTAATGAACAGCATGATTTTCAACTTCAGTAATTTAGTAAGATTTTAAATGAACAACATGCTTTTCAACTTTAGTTAAATTAGTAAACTATTTATTTTATATATGATATATTTTAATTTATACACTTTTAAAGGAACACAATGCTTTTCAATGGGCTCAGGACCGTGTCACAAAAACAGATACTAGGCCAGCCACACGCTGGTGTGACAGGGAGAAAAGACTTCAGGGGAAACACTTGTGGGTTTTTTTTCAACCATGGTGAAACAGTAAGATGATTTTATTTTTGTCTAATTTATATACTTTTAATTGAACAGCATGGTTTTTCAACTTGAGTCAGTGTCAAATATTTGTGAATGACTAAATGTAAATTTTATAATCATTTCATTTAAATGAACATAATGCTTTTTCAACTTTTGTGTGAGATAAACTTCCAAGGTCCTCAGCAATGCGGAGGGAGGTGAATTCCTGCTTTGACACACACACACACACACACACACACACACACACACATAGACGCGCGTGCTCCCTATGTTTTTGAGACAGAGTCAGATCATTCATAAATTGGATTGTTTGCAATACTTTTGTGACTCCATTTTATTTAAACTTTTTGTGTGAGGTTTTACATAAGCTGTATGTTTTTTCTTCAACTCTCTAATACATTTTTAACTGTTTGGAATATTTTTGTGACTCCATTTTATTTAAACTTTTTGTGTGAGGTTTTACATAAGCTGTATGTTTTTTTCTTCAACTCTCTAATACATTTTTAACTGTT
This sequence comes from Siphateles boraxobius, assembly GCF_051911475.1. Lineage (NCBI taxonomy): Eukaryota > Metazoa > Chordata > Actinopteri > Cypriniformes > Leuciscidae > Siphateles > Siphateles boraxobius. The sequence continues at coordinate 3,485,664 of NW_027508788.1, forward strand.
TGGAATATTTTTGTGACTCCATTTTATTTAAACTTTTTGTGTGAGGTTTTATTTTATATTCTTTTAAAGAACAGATAAACTTTCACCATTTTATTTAAACTGAAATGCTTGGTTCAGTGAATAGTTGTACATTTATTTCAACTTTTTGTGTGAGATTTTATTTTATATTCTTTTTTACAGAACAGATAAACTTTCACCATTTTATTTAAATGAACATAATGCTTGGTCCAGTGAATAGTTGTACATTTTTTTCTTATCACTTTCACAGCTCCCCTTGATAAAGCTCAGGGATGCGGTGACCAAAACACCAACTTCAAACAATCACATCTCAAACTAACTGTCACATCACTTTGTAACTGTAACATCAAAGCTTATGTTAACAAGGCCAATACCTCGCTTTTCTTGATCAAACAATCAAACTAACTGTCACACATCCATCATTTTGACAGAAGCTGTAACCGCAAGGGGCGGAACTAGGTCAAAGGTAACCATCCATCATTTTGACAGAAAGTGTAACCGCAAGGGGCGGAACTAGGTCAAAGGTAACCATCCATCATTTTGACAGAAAGTGTAACCGGAAGGGGCGGAAACTAGGTCAAAGGTAACAGGAAGGGGCGGAACTAGGTCAAAGGTAACAGGAAGGGGAGGAACCGGAAGGGGCGGGACAGGAAGGGGCGGGGGAAGATCAAAGGAAAGCCACGCCCACCTGTCAATCATAGGGTCATAAATCATTTTGACACATGGTGTATGCTATTAACTACTTTACTGTGTGAAATAAACATTTAAGGACACTCAGAAATTAAAGTTGAAGCTTCAATCTCCTCCCGAAAATCCCCCAAAAAAGTCTGTTGGTGCCTCAGTGACTACTTCGTTTAGAGAAGCTGTCAATCCTGACGTCACATTGACAGTAGGCTATTAATATTTTGTTTTGACGTTAAATATTTTATTCAATGAATGTTATACTTTACAGTTTGGGAAGTGTGACCAACGCAACCAGGTACTTTTTTTAGAAGCATACTGTAGCCTATATTTGTGCTTTTAAAAAAAAAAACCTATTCACTGTGTGGTAGGAGATGCGAGGTCAAAGGACTGATGTAGAGCAGCTTCTCAGACAGTCACAGACTGAACTGCTGTGGATCCAGCGACAGCTGTCAATCATAGCAGCACGAGATGCCATTCATCCCTGTGCCCAAAATAAGGTGAGTAATCCTGTTACATTTACACATGAATTTTAAGATTTATCATATGCAGTAGTTGAAGTAACAATGATGGTTCTTGTGCACAAGGTGGCGCCATCCTGCTATATTTATATTTACACAGACTCACATCCCATCTACCAATCAGAGTAAAGAACCTGTACGGTAGCCAATGCTGAGTGTGTTTGTCTCATGTGAGGAAATTACAGGTGATTCATGCAGACAGAGGGTGTGGTTGCAATGCACTGTCCTATCAGGATCATCTTGGAAGTGCAGGCCTGGTCCCCTCCCTTGAGACTAGACATGCCATCTTAAACTGATGCATTTGTAGAGGACTGCCCCAGTGCAAGGGGGCGGGGGCGGGGGGGTAGAACAGGAGCAGCTGGGGTTGCTTGGCAACAGAGCAGAGGAGACTGTAACACATTCTGTATTGGGAATCTGTTTCCTTTTTTCTCTTTTTTTGTGTCCCTCCAACGTGACCTGTTTCCTCAGCGCAAAGAGTGGCTAATGGCCTACCACACTGTCTAAGTAATCCCTTTTAATACCCCTGTGTGCCTTAAAATCTGATGTAACTGTGTGATTTTCCGAGAGGGTGAACTTAATTTCCTTTGTCTAGTGTGGTTGCGGGATGAATGGAGCGGAACTCCACTGTTTTTTTTCCCTCCTTTCTGTTCCTTGAGATAACACAAACAAATCGCAGTAGGATGAGATAGCAATGCCAACATATATGTTTCCAAGTGGCATATGTAGAACAAGATGAATTGCATAAAGACGGAGATAATGAAAGTAGAGGACGCATGTGTTGATTGCAAAGATATAAAGTCTCCATATTTAATATTTTACAAATGAACATGAGGCTGTGAGAGATAGACAGTCTGCTTGCATTCTGCAAATGAACGGCGCCTTGTGGTGCTATCCCAAAGAGGTACAAATCACTTTTACAGACCTTTACCTTGACTGTTCCCTGTTGGTGGAATGACCTGGCTAACTCAACCCGAGGAGCTAGTATTTTCAAGAAACGGCTAAAGATTCATATTTTTTGTCAACACTTAATACTAACACTTACAATTCTATTCTATTCTATTTCTGTCTATTTTTTTATTTAATAAAAAAAAAACCTTGCTACGTGCACTGTGCTAGAATAACTGGGAATTACATATACATTATATTTACATTTAGTCATTTAGCAGACGCTTTTATCCAAAGCGACTTACAACTGAGGACTAAAGCAAGCGAGTCATAGTGAAGAGGCAAGAACAACGCAGGAAGTGCTCAAAATACAAAGTTCAGGCATTGCTCAGAGTAGCAAAAAAAAAAAACAGACAAGGGAGGATTTAAAGGAGAAGGAAAGGTTTTTTAATATTTTATTTTATGTTAAGTACTCATGGAAGAGACGAGTTTTCAGTTGTCTTTTGAATGCTGTCAGGGATTCTGCAATTGTCACAGCACTTACATATTGTTGCCCTATTGTTGGTTTAATGGCTTCTATTGTCCTCATTTGTAAGTTGCTTTGGATAAAAGCATCTGCTAAATCAGTGGTTCACAACCTTTTTATGTCTGAGACCCCCTTTTTCCCAAGAAAATATTTTAGGGCCCCCCTTCACATTTAATAATGTTGTCATTCTTGTAAGCTTGCAGCAAGGATGACAAAATGTTTTGTTTTTAAACAAACAGTATGTTTATTACTATAACCAGATATGTTTATGCACAAATAATAGCGTATAATATTGAAAATACTATAACAAAAACATCAGTAGGGTGTTTGTAATTTAAAAACGTAAGCCTAGGAGTAGCCTATTAATTGGCCCTATTTGAAATACAATAACAAAAATATCAGTATTCAAACTGGTGTGTTGGAAAAAAATAATTAATATAGGCTATTACAAAATGACTGGTGTCTGGGACCTCAATACTTGCATGTTATTTGTGAGGGTTTATCAATCAGTGTGAGGATTGCGTTATTATGTCTATGACGAGTCACGCAGGCACTGGGCTACACCGCAGCAGTACGACCCGAACCAGTGTAAAATAGTCCCAATATAAACATTTATTAGGTGTATCATAGTGAGTGACTCAGGATAAGACAAAAACACGGTTTGGAAAATGGATTCATGATGTACTCGCTCGTTATATAAATTTAGTAAATTTTGAACACAAAAAAGTTACGGACTGCTGCTTGAATGCTCTTTTTTTCCCTTTTTTTCTGCTTGAATGCTCACTGTTTAACACTTTTCAAAATATGACGTGACCCCCCAAAGAGCTCACTGAGGCCCCCTTGTGGGCCGAGACCCCCCTGTTGGGAACCGATGTGCTGAATGATTAAAGGCAGGGTAGGTAGAAATCCCCAAAAATACTTTTTTCCAAATCTGTTTAAACTATCTTTATATATCAATGCATAATTAAAATATAAGTACTCTGGAAAATAAATTATAAAAATCGAGTGTCTGTAGTCCTCTCAGGACTGCAATAAACACAGCTCATTATTCAATTAACTCCCACCCCCTCCCTTCTCGGCTCATTCCAAAGCCACGCCCCCAAAACACATGAACGCGCGATCCCAGCCGTTAGCTCAGCTGGAAGAGTCGGACGCGTTTACCAGCGCCGAGCAGAGAGGAGCGCAGTGCATGTAGTGACATCATGTCAGAATCACAAGTAATAATAATAAATAACTAACTTTATCAGTATGAATATAAACAATTAACATGGCTGTTAGTACTCACTATCAAGCTCGCATATCGATACTGGTAAAGTTTAAAATATGTTACTAGCTCGTAACAGACTCAAACTAAATATAAGGCAAAGCTATAAATAGCTTAATTGATACAGGTTTGCCGTTACTATCAGTTAAACTGTGATGAATTTGTAAGATTCGTAACATAAGATTGTTTACAGATAAACTGAGTAACATACACTCAAACACCTTCTCACAACTGCATTGCAGACACAAGATAATATAACACACACACAACATATATTGTATAACATACAGATACACAGTGTTGGGAAAGTTCACTTTCTACATGAACTAGTTCAAAGTTCAGTTCACAAATTTTAAAATGAACTACTTCAGTTCATAGTTCATACTTCACAATTTTAAACTAAGTTCACGGTTCCAAAAAATTAACTAGTTCATAGTTCTTTTTTCCATATGTTGCAGCAAGCTATTTTTTTAAAATTATTGCCACAACCTAAAACTGATCATACGATACGACACCTCCTCGTCCTCGCTGCTTTGTCGACTGCTGCTTTTTGTTTTGATGACGCATGCGGCGGCCTGTTGTGCACTGTTGGCACTGGCTTGTGTTGCCAGATTGGGTGTTTTTTTCGCTACATATTAAGGCCTGTTTACGTGTGTTTATCCGGGTTTTCGCCAGGAAGACTATAGATATCTGCCACCCTATTGAACGAAGTTAAACTGAGAGAGCGTGCGTTTGCGTTCACAGACACCAGAATGAACGCGTTCACAATAACGTTCATCAGGCAGTAATACAGTAGGCTACCTTCAGTTCACGTTCACCCAAACTATGAACGAGTTCATGAACTATCGGTCAATGAACGCGTTCACGCACAACACTGCAGATACAACATAAATACATAGGTAAACATATGTAGAGCATATAACAACAAACCAAACGTGAAAAAACGGAGCAGGTAAAGTTCACGGTGAACATAGGAACAAAGTTTAGGCAGAGGGTAAAGCTAGGTATAGAAATAGACAGTGTTGTGCTAGTTACTAAGATATAGTAACTATAGTTACAGTTACTAGTTACTTCATTCTAAAAGTAACTCAATTACTTTGTTGATTACTTACACCAAAAAGTAATGCATTACTGTTAAAAGTAACTTTTTAGTTACTTTAAAAAAACATTCTTTAATGTTCCCATTAATGTTCTTTTATGCGTTATGGTCTACACAAACACAAAACTGACTTAAACATAAAGTAATTTTTAAACACTATTTTATTTAAGTCAGACCAGCACAAACTGAATATATCACAAGGATTTCTGAGGTGACTCGCTATGCTGACTCCTGATCTTCGCAGTAGACGCGCCAGAGAGAAATGCACATTTCATACGGATTGCATTAGCAGAGAGCAGTCTGTAGTCTGTTTTCTTTCGTTTTGAATTGTTCTGTTTAAAAGCACACATGTCTGTGAGGCAAGTAGGTTACCTTATACGCCGAGTTTCGGTTCATTTATGAGACGAGCTCCAGTTCATGCGCTGGCGCCTCCGCTTCGTGATTATCTATCGTCTGCTATATTTACTTCTTATTTATTAAATCCAGACAATTGGTTGATGAAACATTGATTAAAATTAAGATACAATTAATAGAAAACGAAATTCACTTTAAAGAAAGGTTTTGTGCTTTCTGTTTGATGTCTCTGTGAAAGTTTTAAAGCATATTTTAGTGCTGCTTTCAGAGCGCTCACGTACGGAGAACAGTCACGTCCGTAACATTGTTTCTTCCTCATAAATGCGAACACTAAAAATAAAATAAAATAAATATTTTGTTCTGTGGAGATTGAGAGCCAATCCTTCTTCATCCGGTGGGTAGTATTACTTTGGTTTGCGCAGTGTAATTCACAGAATTACTGAACAATATTTTAGGCCTATAAATTCAGCCCGTATAAATGTGCATTTTCTAAGCTTAGAAAATGGACAAAATTCATTTGATTCTAATCATAATCTAACATTATTGTGAAATGTATTTCTTTATAGGCTATTTGCTAATAGTTTTGTAAATCCTTATGTATTTATCCAACTAGGCTATGTGTGGGCCTTATGTAAAATACGGGACAAATCGCTTCCCTTATTGATTTGATACGGGACGCATCATTTAAATACGGGACAATTCCGTATTTTAAGGGACGGGTGGCAAGCAACCCTACCACCAATCCTACAATGCGTCGCTGCTGCAAACAGGTTAGGCTGTCGGCCAAATTTAATTAATTTAAAAAAGTAACGGACAACGCACCATGATAACGGTAACGGAGCTAATTTATTTAAAAAGTAATGCGTTACAGTGAGTTACTGTCAAAAGTAACTGCGTTACAGTAATGCGTTACTAGTAACGCGTTACTGCCCAACACTGGAAATAGATCCCCTAAACTTTTTAACCTAACGTTAGATTTGGCGAAATTAAACAAAACAGCTTTCAATTGCAGATAGGCCTATTGCTTATTTATCGTCTCAACCCTGATTCTCTAACAGTAACGTTATACTAGTCGACACCAAAGTTACACTGCTAAGCCAGTGTAACGTTAGTTATGCTACGTAACGTTAGGTAGCTATATTAGGTAGCTACGTGTGCTAGTGATACATGCTTCATGAAAAAATAAATGGCATCAAAATGAAAACAGCAAGATTACCTGTCCAGCAGAAATAAAGCCATCATGGAGTCACTTTTCAGCCCCTTGAGATCCCTCAGTTGTCGCCACCGCTGGAAAGCCACGCCGATATTGATTCTCGTATGATTTCTTGAGTTATCCAAATACTTTTTGTTCATAGCCTTTTCAAATACTGTCTTCCTTTTTTTAACTGGTTTGACTTCGCTGCCTCTATATGCAGGTACTGAGAATTTTGACTGTTCTTTCTCTGCCATAATTGTTATTACTAGCTTCGTTGCCTCTTCAAACGGGTGCGATCATTTGGGCTGCTCCTGTATCAGCAGAGGTGGTATCCATGGTAGCGAGGGAGAGTGACAGTCGCCCCAGCCAATCATTTCTTTCGCCCCGAATGGAATAATGAGCTGTGTTTATTACAGTCCTGAGAGGACTACAGACACTCGATTTTTATAATTTATTTTCCAGAGTACTTACATTTTAATTATGCATTGATATATAAAGACAGTTTAAACAAATTTGGAAAAAAGTATTTTTGGGGATTTCTACCTACTCTCCCTTCAAATGTAAATTTAAATATTTCAACGTTGTCTCATGTCTAGGTTTGTTGCTATGAAATTTGCAGTTTAACCCATTAGACATAGTGTATGTCTACTACGTACAGCCTCAATTTCAAATGTGAAAAATTAAATATGCTGTTCACCTATCAAAAAAGAGAGAAAAAAACCCAGGAGGAATGTCTTGCTGCAATTAGTTTGAATCATATTGGAGGTGTCACAGTTGTAATGTAATAATACTAATACAAAGGTAGAGGATGAACTTAGGTGCAGGGTTTTTATTACACAGGTAAGAGAAACAACTGGTGAATAGATGGCAGTAGTATGATGTAATTATTTTTCAACATCTAGTAACTATAAATATTTAGTTCTGCAAAAGGGTTTCTGAGGAAAAGTTTAAAGAAAAACTGTTTACAAATATAAAAATGACAAAGAAACATAATAATAATCAATTTAATACATTAAAAAGGGGATAATAAAAAGTAGTAAATTACAAAAAAATCATAATTATCAAAAAGTAAAAAAAATTAAAATAAACAAATATATATATGCTTTTTAAAATTTAGGCCGTAAAAAAACAAAAAACGTAAAAATATTTTATCGGATGTGCCTTTTGTTTACACGGCGACGGCGTTTTGGGGGCTTAAAAACGCAAAAAAGTGAAACCACCCTCCAGAGTGGAAATCTTAAAAACGATCCGCTGTCGTGTTCCCGTCTAAAGGGTAAAAACACAAATCTGCTCACGGTGGCTCTCGTCGCGTATGCGTTTACGTCACAGGCATGCGCCAGTACAGCAAAATAACAACCAACATGTCGAATTATTTCCATACGTCAGACTCAAGGGGGTAATCCATCAGCCGGAAACTGAAGCCTCGCGGGAGCCGCCATTGTAGCAGAACTTTACCTGCTGTTAGCATTCCATTGACTCCCATTCATTTTGGCGTCACTTTGACAGCGAATAACTTTACATCTGAGGCGTCCAACGACTTCATTTTTCCATTATTTATTTCTAAAGAAACACGACAATGTATAAAAGGCTCCATTACTTTGTATCTTACGTTATGGCCTCGTAGAAGACGTTTTTTAATTAAAAATAGGTTAACGATTGCGTCATACCCACGCGACTTTATGTCGCACAATAGAGACATTACCGTATAGACAGGAGGAGGAGCTCGCAGTCAATCTTTTACTGTCTATGAGGCAATCGGGGGGACATAGAGGCATAAAGTCAAGGGTGAAGCCCATAGATAGAAGGTCCATAAAAGCAACGGGACAAAATATTTCAACAACGTTTTTGAGGAATTAGGTGATTCAGATTTGTCTTGCCACAGCTACTAGAAGATTTACAACTGTCAGACTGTTGTCAAGCTCAGTTTGAGCCTGCGCAGTCGCTCAGCCATCAGACATAATTGGGCTTCAGTCTTCTCCGTTGAAATCAATAGGGTCGCTGTGTCCATTTCTTTTACTGTCTATGGTCGGACCTTCAAGTTGCCCTAGCAGCTCTGATAAACGTACAAGAGTCTTTTCAGCAGTTGTACAAAATATTCTCAGATATTGGTGTTGTTGTGTGGCAGTGCTTCACATTGCCACCTAGCCGCCTGGAGTGCATACTACATCGAGTTTCACACACTTTTGCGTCACCATATGCACGCGGATTTCCCCCCCATAACGCTCGTCTAAACGCAGAATAAAAAGTGATAACGCAACGCCACTTTTGCGTTTTCTCTTCAGATCGTTTCCGTGTAAACATAGCCTTATTTACAACTTCTTTTTCATATAATTTTTACATCCACCAGCTACACCAGCTTTATCCATGATCTCATGATCTCCATCCAAAACAGCCCTTGTGTTTTCAGACTTTGGTTGCAAAGTCTTGTATGTATCAACACCGCATGGTTTCTTTGGTCTCCTGTCTGGTTTCTTTGATTATTCTTGTCTACCCTGTTGATATTGTTTGGATGTTTTGACCAATTGCCTGTTTTTATGGACTACAATTCTGGATTGCCCCAAATAAAGGCTGCATGTGGATCCTCAACCCAAAGTCTGAGAGGGCTTTTACACTGGGCTCGTCAGGAGCAACCGAACTCAGACCACCTCCTCCAGGTAGTCTCGGGTCCGGTACCCCAGTGCGCACCCGGGTCCACATGACAGCGTTCACATTAGCGACTTTTCATGTGAACCATGCCCCGTTCCGAACTAAACTGCCAGTGTGAAAGCCCCCTTTGAGCAGTTCATGACAATAATATTTTATTTAATATTTTATATATAGCTGCCACAAGGGGATATTTGTTTGAAAACTCCTGATATAGACAGTTATTAAATACAGATTGATATACACAAAAATCACAAAATAACTAACATTTGTAATTGCCAATTATGTCACAAAAATAATACACATAATACACAATACACGATACTAAAAATGATAAGATACATTGAATTGGCACTTGCAGCATAAGAAATGCATGAAAAAAGCAAATGATTTACACATCAGTGATGGGAGTGGCTCTACACTTCACTGCTCTCCATTTGTGAGTGTGCAAGTGTAGGACAGAGAGAGAGAAAGCCTGTGTGTGCATACTGAATGAGAGCAGGAGAGCATCTCGGGGAGCATGCGCATTTCTTTATGAGCGTGTGTGTGTGTGTGTGTGAGACGGGGAGAGGAGTAAGAAAGGGAACGCACCGTTCTGTTGCACCACTCCTAGAGAGCTTGGAGATGCTCTCACACTGTCTGTCTCCTGTTCCAGCTCAGGGCCTTTGCAGAGACACGCACGCATGAGCACAGAGCCACACACAAACACACCGCAGACGTGTCGTCACTGCCACTCCTGGCAACCAGTGATATAACGGAGTGGGAGCGCTAAGGAGGAGAAAGATAGGTGGAAGTGGCTACCGTTAAGGTACAGTGCACACACAGATCATATTTGTTATGAATGAGATCAGTAGCAAAGCAAATGTGAGTGAAATGCCGTGCTGTTATGTCTACATGCCGCTCCTATATGGCTTAGAACGGAGCGTACGCTGGATCGTTTCAGCTCTGGAATACTGCAAAGCAAGACAAGAATATGGCATGAACCAGATGTGCCAGGAGACATTTGACCTGGCAGCATCTGGAGTCAGGTGGTGGATTGTGATGATGTCTTGCTGCTTAGTCCAGAGGCTGCAAACATGCGGATATCCTGAGTAGCTGGTCAAGGTCATGGTTAGGTGTAGATGTCTACATTAGATCATACATTAGGTGTCCATGAGCTGTTTTTCCCCCACTCCTATCGCAGTTGTCATGGTCCCATGGCTGTCGGCACACAGCTGGAGTGAGTCTATCTTCCGTTCATTTTCCAAATGAATTCTGGACATGTCTCTGTGGGGAGGGTTGACGGTCGACTTGATTTGTTGGTCCAATGGCTCATCAGCTCCCTGGTTAATGCTTCCATCCCGCTTGCAGGGCTTTTGACTTGTTATATATGATAAGTTGAATATGTCGAGCTGTTTGGTTTGCCAGTCCTTGTTCCCGTAACACTGCTGGCTCTGGCTGGGTTGGTACTGATGGGGCAGTAGGTTGACTGGCTGTGACTGTGTCTGCTAATGTAGTGTAGCATGCAAACCAGCTGGAGAACTGGCACACACGTGACCGTGCGATTGGTAGTATTACTATTGTGTTACAGCAGACTGTTCTATGAGATTATGCAAGATCCCTCAGTAAAATCCACATAGACACTCATGCACACACAAAACAGATGCGAGAGCTTTGAAACACATGAAAGTCCTATTTGTGATTGGCAACTGCTGTGTTTTTGGCATTGATACTACAGCCCAAAAGGTCGGCTGTTGAAGAGTTTAACTAAAAGTCTTGAAATTACACCCACAGCAGCAATTTCATTTAGGGCTGCCCTTAACTAAAGAATTTCTAGTAGACTAGTAGTCGTTCATTTAAGCAATTAGTCTACTAGTTTCAGGGTTGGGAAAGAATATTATATGTAACATTGCTAACATTTTAAAAATGTATTAATAAACTGGTTTTTTATGTGTCAGTGTAAGCTGCAAAGTTGACAATGCTGGCTCGTCATCTCCACAGTATAGTGAATGTGCCTATAGAGAGAAATGCATGTTAAGTTAAACCATGCAGTACGCGCTGTACTAACTCTGTACTAATATGGATATGGGGCTAATAATAGCACATATTTACTCAGTAACCAAACAGTTGATGGGCCCCATTGACTTCCATAGTATGGAAAAAAATACAGAGACCGGACCGAGACCACATCTTCAGCTGGGTCTCGGTACGGTTGTTTCAGTTTGGAGTGTGGTTTTGTTGCTTATTCATCCAGGTTTTGGCAATAATCACACTTTTGAATTCCAGCATGTTGTCTGAAGCTCCTCTGCCCTGGTGAAAAGTTTAATGAGTGAATGCAGCAGTTGTTTTCTGTAAGGAAAAATGCACAGGAAGTCCCTGAATTGTCTGCTGTGTTCCAAGTGGTGTGATGCTGGAGCTGTTGCCCTGGCAACAAGCCCACTGGTGAGCGAGGACAGGTTGGTAATGGAAAACTGACAGACCATAATAATGGCTTTTGTTACAAGCCTCAGTTGCAACAGATCAATTTCGTCCCGCTGACTGGAGATGGGAAGTGACATGCACAAATTTAACTGAGCTTGAGCACCGCTGAGAAAGTTTGCCGTACTTTAAAACACACTTTAGAACTGTACCAGAAATTAAGCAATTACAATGAAGCAATGGGTTTGAAGTTTTAATTAAAAGTCTCTCATTACCCTCATATTGTTCCAAACCTGTATGTGTTTCTTCCATGTAACGCTAAAGAAAACGTCTCATGATAATCTTCCCCTCCAGGGGGCTGTTCACCATTAAAACTGTATTTTTTAGTGAACCGAACTTGGATATCAGTCCGATTTGTTTAAATCATTCAATTTGAACTCTATTAATTGATTCATTGAAAAGATCCGATTTCAAAAAACGATTCGTTTTCAAAAAACGATTCGAACTGGGCATCACTATTTCTCATATGATCTTTCAAAGGAGAACTTCGGGTGGTGTCAAGATTTTCTGTTAACAGCAGCTTTCGTTACCGTTCAAAAGTTTGGGCTCAGGAAGATTTATTTTTAAAGGCCCTTGCCCAGGACTCGGTAGCAGCTGCTCAAGATGTGTTCAAGAGATCCTGCCTTGGAAAACAGGGGGCAAGCTGGAGTTTCTACCTTGCCCCAAACGAACAGGCAGGCTGGGCTAAGGGGGGGTTGTATACCCCCTGAATCAAGTACTTGATCCTCTAAAGGTTCCACTTCCATATATCATGCTAGGTGACCTTCCGCTCTATTGCTCCCACTTCATGCAGGCACCCTGTTTCTTCATTGCTACAACCCTGCTTGCTCGTTCTTACTGCACTGAAGCACTCACTTCTTCTTGCACTAGCCTCGATCTTTCCCTCCCACTGGCAGTGTTGCAACAGGTTGATGTTGAACTTCCGAGTCCAGCCCTGCCCTGTGCCACAGTCCCGAGGAGAGCCTTGTGCTTCAGCCTAGCTTCTGCCTGTTAGACTGCCTAAGCTGCCTTCCACTTCCTCCCTGTCCTCGAGACGATGCCTGCTCAGGACACTTTAGCATCCTTCTAACCTGAAGCAGAACTTGTCCGTCACCTTCCCTTTCTTCAACACCAAAGACCGGGATTGTAATATATTAAAATAGAAAACAGTTGTTTTAAATTGTATATTTAATTGTATAAAATATTTTATAATATAAAGAGACTGGACATGAAAACATTTTATTGACCCCACACTTTTGAACAGTAGTGTAAAATTTCAAACTTTTCTCACAAAATAATATTTTATGGCTCTAGAAGACTTAAAATTTAGTACATAAGTAATATGGACAAATGTAATGATATATTATTATAATATTTTTTTTTTCTGTCATTTTGGAGTTTGATGTGGAGCCCCATTTACTTTCATTTTATTGAAAAGAGTGGCCAGGATATTAACAAGATGAAAGAGGAAATATTACTACTTTCCTTTTAAATACAACTTTGCACTTGAAACCTGTCATGGTTAAAATATTTCAAGTAGTGTTATTTTTATGTGACTGGCAGTTACTTAAACAGTGAATGTAACAGCACCACAGTAGGCAAATATACTATCAATTATTTATCTTAAATGTTTTATTATTAATAGGCAGGGGAAACTATGTACATAGGTCTGTGTGAGTATTAGAGCAAACGGTTACAGCATGGCTGTGATAAAGAAAACTATGAAAGGAGTAGAGAATAAAAACATTCTGTAATATCAATCTAACAAGGAACACACAGAAGATTATCATTATTTACTCACCCTCTTGTCATTCCAAACCCGTAAGACTTCAATTCATCTTCAGAACACAAATTAAGATATTTTTGATTGAATCTGTGCGATTTTTGTCCCTCCATTGACAGCCTACGCAACTATCACTTTGACACTTCAAAAAGTTCCTAAAAAAGATCATAAAACTAATCCGTATGAATCAAGTGGATTAGTCCAAATTTTCTGAAATGACTTGATTGCTTTATATGGCGAATATAAATATCTGAGACATAGAAATATCTCAGATTTCTTAAAAAAAACATCTTTATTTGTGTTCCGAAGATAATCGAAAGTCTTATGCGTTTGGAGTGACATAAGGGTGTGTAAATGATGACAGAATTTTCATTTTTGTGTGAGATAACCCTTTAATCGTAAACAACACGTAACCAAGAAGTGAGGAAACTAAGGGTTTAAATGCTGCTGATGGGTCATTCATGAACAATCCTTTCATTGCGTCTGTCACGTGACAAAGAACAAAAGACTCGGAAGGTAAATTAAATATTTATGTTCCCTTTAAATTATCTTTGGCTGCATTATAATGATTTCTTTATTCAAAATATGGTCAAGCGTTGGTGGATGTATTCAGGGAATTTGGCTGCTAAAAGTATAAAATTTAAAGCCACTTAAATGAACGTAATGACTCGAATAAAGATTTGTTCATTTTGACTTCCCATCACTATTAAATACATAGGGAGCAATGAGGTAATCAGTAACTATAGAAACAAACAAGGATCAATAACATAAGCAAACAGGCAAAGGGGAAACCAAACTAAGGCTATGTCATTAATCTGGATACATTTGAAAATGGCGTTTTCGTTTAAAAACGCTCTCCTTCCACACTAGCGTTTTCAGGCATTTTCCAACGTTTCAGTGTGGATGAGAAACTTTTGGAAAACGCCTGAAAACACTAAATTCACCTTACTGCGCATACGTAAAAGCTCACTGAGATGACACAGACGGAAAAATAAATAATACATTTATCATGTAATTCTTCTGACAGGATAATTTTATTTAGCAAAATATCTCACCGCGTTCAGGTACCATAGAGTGTGCAAAGTAACATATTTTAGCAACAGTGTGAAAGTGAATAGCACATACTATAATGGGCACAATATCGATATAAATATGAATATCTATTGGTACAATATGCGTCACATGACTGAACTTACGTCATCGTTTTTAAATACCTACGTTTTGATAGTCCACACTTCAACACGAAAATGGCGTTTTCAAATGTATCCACTTTGGAGAGCATTTTCAAAAGGTTCGTTTTCATTAATAAAACACTGTATCAGTGTGGACGGAAGGCCAAAATGGAGAAAAAAATATGCTTTTTCAAATGAAAATGTATTAGTGTGGACATGGCCTAAAACACACTGAAACTGAGGGTACATTCCCTAGTGAAAAAAAGAAGAAAATACTACAATTTGAAAACCATTTATTTTGGCTAAGTATACTATAAATACATTTACATGTTACATACTTAATAAAAATACCCTGCAATTATACTTTTGGTTTACTAAACTAAACTGGTATACTTAAAGTCTGCTAAATTGGAACAATTAATTTGTACTAAATGCACTTTAATTGTGCAAGAATAGTGCTGAAGTCCAACTAAAGATATACTTAGTATTCTTGATTGTGCTAAAGTGGAATTATTGCATGTATACTTAAGGTACACTTTAAACATCTTGCATTTAAAGACTGATATTATACAGAGATCTTACAATTCTTATTAATAGTGATATTAAAAAAAACATTTTAGGCTTAACATTAAGAATTGTGCATTGTGCAATAAAGAAATACTCCAGATAAAGTTTAATTATAATTTTATATAAGCAAGTCTTTAGTGATATGTCAATAAAAATGTTAATGAATTAGTAATGGATGGAAGTATACTTAGTATGAAATAAATGTATTTTTAAAAAGATTTTGGTATAGTTTTTTTTACTAGGGTTTACATGACAACAATGTACAAAAAAATGGAAAAGTGATTTCTTTGGACAGATCCCTATTCACAAGGATCCACGAAAACGACTAAAAACGCTGAATTATGCATGCCAGGCAGTAGTTGGCGATGTCACTTTGTAAAGGAAAACTACGCGCCTGCACACACTTTCTTTTGCCAGAGAACTCACGCCAAAGGAGCATGATTGAATGCATGTGCATGCCATCACTGTTTTCACTGATTTGCGTTTGTTTAAACAGAGACGATAATTGTATAGTTTTCAAAAACTTGCTCTTTAAAATCTGTTTTCAAAAGTTTGCATTTCATGCCCCAAAATGCCGTTGTTGTGTAAATGAACAGCCAAAGCGCATAAAAAGTTTTCTGTTTTTAGTTTAAAACGGTATTGTGTAAACGGCCCCTAAAACAAACCAAAGCATATACCTGACACACTTGTAATATTGCATGTTTTCCAATATAGTGGGTTTGTGTTTTGCTTTGAGAGTTTGTTCATTTAAATAATCTTTTGTAGGCTAGTAAACAAAAAAATTCTGATTTGCTTTTTTTTGCAAACCAGCCTCAGGTCCTTTAACTGAAACAGAGAATCTCAAGGAGAGAAGGGAACGTCAAGTCTGCCAAGGCTGGCATTGGTTCAGTTTCTAAATGATCACACCTCTTCATTTATTAGTTTCAGTTGTGATAGTGGTAAACCAGACAAATATGCCGTGACAGTCTTTGCAGTGCGAGTCCTGTGGCTGGTTGCCAGGCGACCATTTCTGACGGACAGCGAGTAGAGTGAACCTGTGGTGAGGAATGACCTTCTGTCTCTAGAGGAAGTCTCACGCTTAGGAACCGCCCACCCCATCTCTATCGCAATGCCTGTCCTGCAGAGAAAGGCTGGCCGTGGAAAGCCCTGGCTGTAGTGTAATTGGTTTCATGATAATAAAATTCATGAGTATAATGACAAAAGCAGATAATTAATACAGAGTAATAATGGTCCGGAGAGAGATGCATCTACTTAATTAGCTGAGCCATATTATATTTCAGAAGAGAAAGGAATATGAAGTGTTTTTCTGTAAGGATGTTGACAGAGAGTTATATCAGAAGGGTTGGGCCATGACTTGGGTTGCCATTGCCATGTACCCTAATAGAATTAGACTCAGAAAGTGATCTTTTAGCAGGGCCATGCTGCTTGCTTAACTGTATTTTCCTCTCCATGGCATCGACCGCTGGAGTCATTTGGAACAGGAGGTCCATTCCAGATCCCTGTCTCAGAAGTTAGACCAGGGCAGGAAGCATCAGCTCCTGCTGTATAAGTGCCTACTCAATGCTTGTCGTTAATATCAATTGTGTGTTGAAACGCAAACACCAATAAACTTAGCAGTTAACGTTACAGAATTTAGGCTGATATTTGTTTGAGTAGTGTCTGAAATAAAGAATTCTGTACTTCAAGTTAGATTTTGAGGTGCACCGAAAATAAAATTCTGGCTGATGCAAATGTGTCGATAATTATTATTAACAAATGATAAATAAAACTTAAAAAACTAAAATCAATTGTTTGTGATTTAGGCATTACATCATTATATTGTACAATATGAAAAATGTATATTCATTTTAAGATTTGCGAAAGATTACATTTAACAGTTGTATTGAATTATTAATGCTTTTAAATATTCACTTAGATGACTAGTGAGAGTTTAAGATGACTGCAAAGATAATATTTATGTAAAAATAGGGGTAATGGCCATGTACAATTAAATAGCCAATATAAATAGATACTGATCAATTACAACATTTCTAGTAACTGTTATGGTACCAATATCTTTAGTTAGATTTTAAAGGGGTCATGACATGAGAAATCAAATTTGCCTTGATCTTTTGACATATAAGATGCTTAGATTTATAATTTTACATTGTCTACTGAAATTTCTTGGAAAAATATTGTTGAAAACACATTAAATAACAGTACAACCCATTGAAGAGATGCATGTCTATCCCTCACAGCCTCGCTTTCATTCCCGTTAAAAATCAAAGATGGCAGTGCTTTGAGTAAGGTCTATTGGATATGACAGCAGCTACATTGTCATTGTCATAAGTAAACGATTTTCATAATGCTTTGTCTGTAAATGACGGTTTTATGGATAATGTTACACTTACTCGCATGCAATATTCAGGGAGTGTTGATACTGTTTCCTGTTTTTCTTTATTAACATTATAAGTGAACCTGAAGGAACATATGAAAATAAATGTCATGACCCCTTTAAATATTTTGTTTTTAAATGAGCAGCATTTAAAACCTAAAAACGTCTCGGTTACGTATGTAACCCTAGTTCCCTGATAGGGAACGAGACGCTGCGTCAAACGCTGCGGGAACGCCCCTGCGTTGTGCGTCATGAAGCACGTATGGAATCAGCCCAATGGAGAGATGAAACGTCATAGGCGGGTGACGTCATCGACCAGGAAACTATAAAGCACCCCAAAAACACAAGCGCATTAGCTTCTGATAGGCTTGAAGGAAGCGCTAACGGGAGTGCCGGGAGTATGGCGGAGCGACGCAGCGTCTCGTTCCCTATCAGGGAACTAGGGTTACATACGTAACCGAGACGTTCCCTTTCAAGGGAACTTCGAGCTGCGTCAAACGCTGCGGGAACGCGAATACCCACGTCGCCATAGGACCAAATGACCGTCATGTGAGACTAGCGCACAGAGGACGAGAGCACCTGTGCCCCAGGGGTAGAGCTTAAGTCTAGGTCATAGAACTTAATAAAAGTATGCGGTGAAGACCATCCAGCCGCATCACAAACATCACTCAGGGAAACCCCCGACAAAAGAGCTTTAGAAGCAGCCATACTCCTGGTAGAGTGAGCTCGGACAACCAAAGGTGAAGGCTGGCCAGCCGACTCATAAGCAAGTGAGATAGCCTCAACCACCCACTTGCTCATTCTCTGTTTAGACGCCGGACACCCTTTCCTGGGTGGCCCGAAACATACAAAAAGTTGTTCTGATTTCCTCCACAGGGCAGCTCTGTGGACATAAGCGTCTAATGCCCTAACAGGGCAGAGTGAATTAAGTTTCTCCTGGTCCGATGACATAAATGGAGGAGGACAGAAAGCCTGCAGAACCGTAGGTCTAACAATATTAGTAGGAACCTTAGGAACGTAACCTGGTCTAGGATGCAGAAAAGCTTTAACCATGCCAGGTGCAAATTCCAGGCACGAGGGTGAAACCGACAGAGCCTGCAAATCTCCGATTCTTTTTAGTGAAGAGATAGCAAGCAAAAAGATAGTCTTAAAAGTGAGAAACTTCTCGGGAACTTCTTCGATAGGTTCAAAAGGAGCTAAGGAAAGACCTTCTAATACAATGGCCAGATCCCAAGTCGGCACCCTCGTACGAACTGCTGGCCTCAGCCTCAAAGTGCCACGGAGGAAACGAGTTATAAGCGGGTGTCTCCCAAGAGAAACTCCACTGAAAGGGACGTGGTAAGCAGCTAGTGCCGCCACATACACCTTTAGTGTGGAGGGGGATAACCCTGTGGAGAAGCGCTCCTGCAGGAATTCCAGCACTGCACCCACTGGGCAGTTAACTGGGTCCTGCAGGTGTTCTCCACACCAAGAAGTGAAAAGTTTCCACTTCAAGGCATAAAGCTTCCTCGTGGATGGAGCTCTGGAGTTAAGAATGGTCTCAACAACCTCGGTTGAGAGACCGGAGTCTATGAGCTGGGCCCCCTCAGAGGCCAAGCCCACAGTTTCCACAATTCTGGGCGGGGGTGAAGTATCGTGCCCCCCGCCTGGGAGAGTAGATCCCTCCTGACCGGGAGCTCCAAAGGAGAACCGTCCAGGAGAGAAATCAGGTCCGCAAACCATACTCGGGCCGGCCAGAACGGGGCTACTAGTAGTAGACTGACCCCGTCCCGGCGGACCCTCTCCAGAACTCCTGGTAACAGAGCAATCGGGGGAAAGGCGTACAGACGTGACCTCGGCCACGGCTGCACCATAGCATCCAACCCCAGGGGGGCTGGAAGAGTGATGGAGAACCACCGATGACAATGAGTGGTCTCCTTGGAAGCGAATAGGTCCACCTCGGCGCGACCGAAACTCAACCAAAGGAGCTCCACCACCTCGGGGTGGAGTCTCCATTCCCCTGGCCTCGGCCCCTGCCTCGACAGGGAGTCTGCTACCACATTCAAATACCCAGGGAGATACATTGCTCTCAGAGATAGTAGCTTCCCTTGGGACCACAGGAGGATCTGACGGGCCAACTTGTAAAGCCGGCGAGACCGCAGGCCCCCCTGATGATTTATATAAGAGACCACCGACGTGTTGTCTGATTGAACTAACACATGATGGCCTCTCAGGTCTGTTAGGAAGTGTTTCAGAGCCTGAAACACAGCCAACATCTCTAGACAATTTATGTGCCACGAAAGATGATGATCCTGCCACAGACCTTGGGCTGGGCGACCACTCATGACCGCCCCCCACCCTGTGAGGGAAGCATCCGTCGTTAGCGTTATGCGACGACAAAGAGCCCCCAGCACAGGACCTTTGGATAGGAACCAAGTTTCTCTCCACATGACCAGAGCACGAAGGCAGCGCCGCGTGACTTTGAACGTGCGGAGCGGATTTCCCCTCGGGGAGAATCCCTTGGTCCTGAGCCACCACTGTAGCGGTCTCATGTACAACAGGCCGCAAGGTATAACGTTGGACGCTGCTGCCATCAGACCCAACAGTCTCTGAAACTGCTTGACAGTGAGTAGCTGGCCTAGCTTCACTTGTTTCACAGCTGAGAGAATCGAAGCGATGCGGGTCGGAGAGAGTCGCGCCCGCATCGATACCGAATCCCAAACGACACCCAGAAAAGTGGTCTTCTGGGAAGGAGATAATACACTTTTCTTTGCGTTCAGCCTCAACCCCAACTTTCTGATATGAGCGAGGACGACATCTCGATGCCGAACCGCCATCTGCTCGGTCTGAGCTAAAATCAACCAATCGTCGATGTAATTGAGAATACGAATGCCCTGAAGCCTCAGAGGCACTAGTGCTGCATCCATGCATTTCGTGAAAGTGCGGGGAGATAAAGCTAGGCCAAACGGAAGAACCCTGTACTGGTACGCCTCGCCCCCGAAGGCGAACCTCAGGAACTTCCTGTGTTGTGGAAGGATGGACACATGGAAGTATGCGTCCTTCAGATCTATCGTGACAAACCAGTCCTCGGACCTGATTTGAGACACGATCTGCTTGATAGTGAGCATCTTGAATTTTAGCTTCCCTACCGAGCGATTCAATATGCGCAGGTCTAAAATTGGACGCAACCCCCCATCCTTCTTTGGAACGATGAAATATCGGCTGTAATAACCTGACTCCAAACTGGGAGGAGGAACCCGTTCTATAGCCTCTTTTTGAAGGAGCGTTTTCACCTCTTGTTCCAATACCAGAGCCTGCTCGGGGCCCACCACTGTGTGCAGAACCCCTCTGAATTTTGGTGGACGACACCTGAACTGGATAGCATAACCCTTTTCTACTGTCTGCAGGACCCAATGAGATATTTTTGGAAGGCTTTTCCACTCTGCCAGAAATTCTACTAAGGGTACCAGCCTCTCGAGACTGGCCTCTGGTGTAACTTGAGCAGCAGACGCAGCGCCCTGTAACGGCGCACCGGCAGGGAACAACTGGTCTGACCGCTCTGAGACCCTCCTCAGAGGGAGCGAGCGTCCCTCGGGAAAGCGCTCGCTGGGATCGTCTGTGCCCCGGCATAAAGGCGGGGTTGGCAGAACGAGCCCCTGAGGGCACCGAGGAGGAATGGGCACCGTAAAAAGAGGTGAACACCTTTCCGCCTCGGTGGGGACCACCCTCAGCATCCTGAACGGCTTGGCGTCAGGACTTCTTCTTAGCCGAAGCCTTCTTAGCCAATATAACTGTCCTCAGATCAGTTCTACTGGGAGAAGGCTTCGGCTGAGAGTGTCGCGGCTGAGCCCACTGTCCAGCAGGGGGAGCACGAGACGCGACACTCTGCCTCTGCTGCGCTCTATGTGATGAGCTCGAAGACGGCCGGGGCTGCTCCCGCCCAGCAGCCCCAGGGACATGAACTTTAAGGGGAAGAAACTTTTTAAAAGCTGCAGTTTGTTTCTTTTCTTCTTGGAATTTATCGATAACTGAATTCACAGCATCACCAAACAACCCCATGGGAGAAAGAGGAGCATCTAAAAGAAAAGCTTTTTCTCTCTCTTTAATATTAGTCTGATTTAACCACAAATGTCTTTCTGCGGCCACCAGAGCTGCCATAGAACGACCCATTAATTTGGCCGATTTCTCTGGTGGCACGCAGGGATAAATCAGCAGCCTGACGCAGTTCACGAACTACGTCAGTACTGACCTCCTCACTCTCACTCATGTCCCTTAGCAGATCAGCCTGGTATGCCTGCAAGATTGACATAGTATGCAGACATGACACAGCCTGACCTGCTGCCGAATATGCTTTACCCACTAAAGCCGAAGTGTTTCTTAAAGGCTTGGTGGGTAATGCCGGTGCCTTAAAAGATGATGCTGCTTCGGGGGAGAGATGGCTCGCAAGCGTCTCTTCCACACGAGGCAAAGCACCATAACCATGAGCCTTGGCTCCCATAATATTAGCGTATGTTGAAGTCTGGGGACTAAACACTCTATATGACACCGGTTTTCTCCATGATTTCGACACCTCGGTGTGGAGATCATGGAAAAACGGCAGGCACCGGCGTGGAGGCTGCACACGTGACGGCAAAAATCTCTCATCCAACTTTGATTTAGAAACAGACTCCTGTCTAGTCACTGGCCATTCAATATTAAGTTTTTCAACAGCTCTTGTTAACACCTCCATAAGCTCATCACTCTCAGGAGTGTGGGGTGGCGAATCCTCCACATCTCCCTCAACACTAACAACATCAAGTTCCTCAGAACTGGATAGCTGCAGCATTGGTGCCTCAGCCCGAGCGGAAGAAACCGCAGCGCGTGCTTCCGAACCCGGGACTGAGGCACTGGATCTCACAGGTGAAGGGAGAGATAAGGCAGAGCCCGTCTCAAACCCCGCTGTGAGATCCATCTGCGATCCCCACGATAAGCGCCGCCGCTCTGCCTCGGCAGAAGCGGGACCCGAACCGCGGGGAGCGCGCACCGAACCGCTCTCCTCAAAGAGCGACCGGCGGGAGCGGAGCGTCCTTAACGGCAAACGCTCGCAATGCTCACAGTCTGCTCCCTCGAGAGCAAACTGGGCATGCTGAACTCCCAAACAAACAACACAAAGATCATGTGTATCCCCGCTCGTTAAATAACGCGAGCAGGGAGGAACACACTTTCTAAACTGCTGTTCGTCCGCCATAATCTCTCAATATATATATATATAGGGATAAATTGTTTGTGTGGTGCAGGGTATGTAAGACAGACAATATCACACAGGGACAGATTCACATGTAGCGCGACTGAAAGCACAGAAGCTAATGCGCTTGTGTTTTTGGGGTGCTTTATAGTTTCCTGGTCGATGACGTCACCCGCCTATGACGTTTCATCTCTCCATTGGGCTGATTCCATACGTGCTTCATGACGCACAACGCAGGGGCGTTCCCGCAGCGTTTGACGCAGCTCGAAGTTCCCTTGAAAGGGAATTACAGTTTTACATGCCTAATTTCCTAAAACCCACTGCATTATGTGGAAGTCATATATTATGAGCATGATGGGCCATGGGGAACAATATTGTGACCTCGGTTCTCTTAAAGCAATTTTCACAATTGATTTCTGTATGCCAGTTGCCAAAACAATGAATCACTGCCCGTAAACTAAAACCTGGGATTAATATTTATTTCCTGCTGCTTGTAAATTCATATTTTTAGTCATGCCTCTGTGACTTTGAGGCACAATAAGTGAGCGTAAAAACAACAAATTTAATTTCTGGAGCGAATATCCTTTCTCTTTCCCTTCTGCTGTCTGTCTACAGTATATAATTGAAGCATCCTAAAAATACATTTACAGTCAAGGGGGTTTAAAGCACTTCTAGTATTCACTTCTTTGTAGGGAAGCATCTATCAAGAATATAAAAGTAAATGTAAATATTAACTTTAACTTTCCCAAATCTTCCAGACCTCACTGAAGAGTGACTTCTGTACTGTTCACTTTTCCATGCTATGAAATATCTGCTTCTTTTCTTCTTAATTAAGATTAAAGATGGTGGTTGATTCTAGAAAACTATTATTTATATATACATATACATATACATATATATATATATACATATATATATATATATATAATTTTTTTGGTTAACCAATCAACATGGACAGTGACCACTGAAATTGGACCGTGACCCGATGTAGTAAATAACTTTTTTTCCTTACCTGCCAATAGCAAGTGAATTTAGATCATTTAATAAAGACTATACAATCAATCAATCAATCAATCAACTTTATTTCTATAGCGCTTTACACAACCGTCAGGTATCCAGAGTGCTTCACATCATAAAAAATAAAACGTATCATACAATAAATACATATAACAGTGAAAATCAAAAAAGAAAAGTAAAATTGAAAAGAAACAAAAACAGGGAAATTGTCACACCACTACTGCGTATTAAAAGCCATTCTAAACAGGTGGGTTTTAAGTTTAGACCTAAAAACAGTTTTATCCATAATTGTACAGATATCAGGGGGTAACTTGTTCCAGAGTCTCGGGGCAACAACTGCAAACGTTGTTTACATATTTTAGACAAATTCGCAATTCACATTAGGGACAAAGAACAGACGTCATTTTGTCACTCACTGCATCTTATACAAGAGCTTCAGATTTGTATCTGTCACAGTCATGTCTTTAGTTACATTGTCTCGTTCTGTTTAATTTCTTGTCATGGCTTTCTTTGTCTCTGTTTTGCCTGTGTTCTGCTTAATGATTAGTTGTCATGGTTTCTGATTAGTGACTAACCTGTTCCTTGTTCTGTTAATGACCTTCCCTCTGTGCATTTAAGCCTTCAGTTTTCTCAGTTCTGTGTTCCGTGTTAATGTTTATGGCAGGGTTCCTCAAATAGAGGGCCACTGCCCTGCAGAGTTTAGCTCAAACCCTGATCAAACTCACCTACCTGTAAGTCAACTCTGTAGACCTCGATTAGCTTGTTCAGATGTCTTTGATTAGGAACTTGGAGCTAAAGTCTGCAGGGCAGTGGCCCTCCAGGGCCAGATTTGAGTAACCCTGGTTTTTGGTTTATGTGTAGTGTTATAGCTCTTTGTGTTTGTTAAAGTCTATTTTTACTGTTTATTCTGCGTCATGCTGTTACAAGTTGTTTTGGGTGGGTTTATGGTTGTGTTCTGTTTCTGTTCTGTTTCCGCTCATTATTAGTTGGTTATACCATGGTCTGGGTGAATTCTCGATTCTGATTGGCTGCAGGGTGTCCATTAAAAAGTGACAGAGGACACGTAGTAAAGGAGTTCTGGTGAAACTGACTGTTTACCGTTCGAAATTAATAAATAAATGCACTGGCTACATCAGCTGTGAGTAACCATAGCAACAGGCAGTCAAAGTATCCGTTTATAATTTATTGTATTAGATGGCGAAGAAACACTTGACTGAACATGTAATACGCATGTGCATAATGTCATCATTTTCAGAGATTCGCGTTTGTTGTTTACACAGAGACCGTTTTCAAAAACCTGCAGTTTGAAACCTGTTTTTAGTTGAAAACGGTGTCGTGTAAACAGCCCCTTATTTGTCCATACTTTTCAATATTTTAATATTGATAAAAAATCAAACTGCTGCACTTAAACCCTTATTTTCATGTTTTTTTACCATTTGCTGACAGATGCATCATTCTTGTTGATTTACTTCATGCTCACTCTGACAGTATCCTTGTATCTCTACATATTTGTGTTATATAAGGTGCTTGTTTTCACAGTTTCTAATGTATATGCATTCCCTTTAAAGGTGCCATGTGTAAGAATTGAGGTAAAAATATCCAAAAATGAGCTTTTTGCTCAAGAAATAAGGGCGATGTCATTAAAAAAATGACAAGTTATAGTGCTGCAGAGATATCAATCTGAATTAGCATGCTAAATTACTAGCCACGGCCCGACAGTTGTCATAATACCAGTTTCGGCCATGGGAGGCGGTATGCGGGCAACATAACCTCCAGCCAAACTGCAATACACGAATAACTCGCACGGCTTGTGTGCGTACTTGAACCTGATGTGTTTGATAGTTAGCTCTACCCACAGATCCGATCCGGTTTTCACCTGTTATCTACCAGAGCCCGTCTTACCAAGCTGATGATAAAATGTAACATTAGCTAATTATATTATGTTTATTAAATAGCTTTCCTGAGGTAAATATGACATATTTGTTCTCCAGCTATGTTACTGAGCTCTGCACGCTGATTAAAAAAAATGGTTGGTCGATATTATGTATGAGGAATACATTTTGGTAAGTTGTAGCTTACTGTATCTTTCAACAGTGTTCGTATTTTTTTACAATTAGCTAGTAGAGATGATCGGTTCACGTGCGCTAGGGCATCGGTTCCCAACAGGGGGGTCTCGGCCCACAAGGGGGCCTCAGCAAACTCTGTGGGGGGTTGCGTCATATTTTGAAAAGTTTTGAGCAATGAGCATTAAATTAAAGTCCTTAACTTTTTCCTTTTCAAATTTTATATAATGAGCGAGTTTATCGTGAATCCATCAATCCGTATTTTTGTCTTATCCTGAACCACTATGGTACACCTATAATAAGTGTTTACATTGGGACTATTTTATACTGGTTCGGATCGCTGCCGCTGCGGAGTAGCCTAGTACCTGCGTGACTCGTCATAGATGTACACAGAGAGAAGTAGTTCCGGCTACAATGTTCTTCCGAAAGACGCATTATTCTGTTAATAAACGCAAGTTTATTTTCGCTCGCTAAAGCGCCAAAAACGTAAAAAATAAACCCTCACATTCATAAAGCCTCACAAATAACTTGCAAGTATTGAGGCCCCAGACAGCAGTCATTTAGTAATAGCCTATATTCTTTCTTTTTTTTACCTATACAGCAGTGGGAATATTTTTGTTTTTGCATTTCAAATAGGGCCATTTCCTAGGCTTACGTTTTTAAATTACAAAGGGCCTACTGATGTTTTTGTTATTGTATTTTCAATATTATAGGCTATTATTTGTGCATAAACATATCTGGTTATAGTAAACATACCGTTTGTTTGAAAACAACATTTTGTCATCCTTGCTGCAAGCTTACAAGAGCGATAATATCATTAAATGTGAAGGGGGGCCCTAAAATATTTTCTTGGGAAAAAGGGGTCTCAGACCAAAAAAGGTTGGGAACCACTGCGCTAGAGATCTGCCGTGTAACATTTACAAGCGCCAAAACGGTATTTATTGTTTGAATTGCGTAATAAAATTGGCAGAATCTGAGAACTGAGATTTTTTTATATCATAACTAACCTGCTCTGTCTAGTCTGTCGGTCTCCGTGTCCTCTTTGCTTTGCGATTTTTCTGTGCGTGACAAAATTGATGTGTGGCGTGTGTCTCACGGTGAATTCGTGAGAGTTGGCTGCTCTGAATGGCGCTAGCTTGGTCAACATCAGCGAATGCTGTCTGTCAAATTAATGTAATTCAAACTAACAATAAAAATGTAATATGAACAAAACGAATATGAACATATTCACTGGTAAAGGTGAAGGGGAGTAGCTTGAAGATGTCATATTTAAAAATCATTTGACATCAACCAACGTTCCTCTGGAATCAAAACATCCTCTATTAGGATCTAGGGTCGTTGTGAAGGTAGGGGCGGAGCATATAGACTATGCCGTTTCTCGTTTGTTACTCTAGAGTAGACCAACTCACTTTCTGGAGGTATACTGCCCCCATCTGGTATGGAATGTGGAGTATGAATTGATTTTTTGGCAGACATGAAACAAGGCACCTTTAACTGGAAATCTATATAGGCCACCCCCATACATGTAGAATCCCACAATTTCATAGGCACTTTGAAAGCTTTGTGGTATGATCCATTACACTCTTATTTCTGTGGTGTATAAACCTCACTAGAGTGAGCCGGAAGCCACATTCTGCCTCATTTTACCTAGTCATGTTCGCAAGTAGAGGTATCAGTCTGACTGCAGGGTGGGACTCCCTTAAAGCAGTGCAGATTACAGCAGATGGCAAAGGAAAGAGGTTGTTACCTCTAAATCAGGGTAAAGACAATTAAAAAAAAATTCCCTTATATTCAGTAAACATAAAATTGAAGATTATTACTAATAATATAATATTTATATATTGTTTGGTGTCGAGCCCTACAGATAGGGTTGTGGGGTTCATGTCAAAGATTTTTCCTAATTAGCTCCACCTATTTCCTGTGTCCACTTCAGTCCTGCATGGAGGTTTGGTACCGGTGGGGAGGGGTTAATGGTTTTAGGAGTTGCCGCCCACTCAACAGCCTATTTCCATCATTCCCCCTCCCACTTCCTCTCTTCTCCACCCGCACTCAGCATCAGTCACTCAGGGAGGGGATGGAGGGCAGACCGTAGCGTATGGTGGGGGAGCACTGTACCTCTGCTTCTGCAGCATGCAGCAAGCCTTAAAAAGAGAGAAGGAGATCGAGAAAGAGAGAGAGCTGCCGTTACCGCTGTCTGTCATTTGCACGCCCAGAGGAAGCAAGACAGAGGAGGAGAGGAAGAGTGCAGTAGGGAAAGGAAAGAATATTTTCTGAGTAGGTTTAAGAGCCTTTGGAACTGGGAACTGAGACGGTAAATATTTCCTCTTCTCATTTCTCCTCTTGCTGCAATTCTCTGTTTCTCTCACTTTCCTTCCTCTGCCTGCAGCTTGGCTGTGGGGATTCCAGTGTGTGTTTCTGCATGAGGAGCTGTGCAGCATAGTAAATCCTCTCACTCTCTCTCTCTCTCTCTCTCTCTCTCTCTCGCTCTCTCTCTATACCAGCTCATAGCTGGGTATTACCCCAGTTCATGCATCATGTATTTTTTTTCATGCTTTTAGATGCATGATCAAGGATGATGCAAGAACGCAAGTTTTGATTCTTCTGAAGCATGTTATCAGATCATGGCTGCATGTATGTATAAAGAGCCACCTGCTCTTGTCTTGATTTGCATATCTAGATGGATTCGTTACTTTTCTGCATTTCCATGAATTCAGGCAGCAGGTCAGAGATTTTCTAAACTGTGATCTGTGTTTTTTTCTTTCTTTAATTTGTCCTGGGTCAGACTTTTTAGGTAGCCAGTGGCCTCCCTGCATCTTGTCGGTTGTCATGGTTACAAAAAATCCCGCGCCTTAGTGACAGTTGCTGTTCAATAGTTATTGACTTATTTAAAAATATCCCATGCCCTGTGTTCTCCTTCTGGTCATCTTACGGGCATGGTCCTTCAATCCACTCAGACAGTCATGTGAATGAATACCTTATTTGCTGTTTGCAAGAATATGTCAGTCAGCACATTATCTCAGTTAAACGTGTCTTCGTATACTGCTATACCTTTTAAAGCGGATATTATTACATGCATACTTGGAGCAAGAGCCGTAATTATCTTTCTAAGTGTACGTCATTAGTATTGCATTGTATATTTCCTTTGGAAATGTGAAGTCCTCTGTCTTTGTCTTAATTGAGTGGCTCTTTACTTCAGGACATTTGCAAGAGTTATCATGCAAAAAAGAGCTTCCTAAGACATTAAGCTACTGTAAATTCAAAGTCAGTCAGGATGTTCTCTATGCCTGGAGTCTGAGCCAGATTCATCACTGTTTCTTTTTTTAGGATGGTGAGACAGGCTTAAATGACAGTACTCTAATACTCAGTTAACAAGCTATCTTGCCATCTTAATGATTCAAAGTGCTCCATTCTAGTGAGAATACACATAAATGTTAAAGTCCCCCTGCAGTCAATAATTTTATCGTTAAAACTCATCTTTGATAATCACAATGCCATATTTAAATGTTTCTTCTTGTGAAAATAATTCCTCCATGCCTTAAAATTGCTTAAATGTAATTGCTTAATTTGATGAAGATCTATGAATATGCAAATTAGTCCCCGCCTCCACTCTCTCATAGCAGCTCAGACTACCTGTATGGGATCAATATCCCACCAAATGTATGCGCCCACGGATCAAAATATAATAAGCGTGAATCAAAAAATAACAAGCATGAAAAAAAACTTTAAACACATTAAAAAATATTTTTTACAAAACTTAAACTGTTCATGCTTTCTTTAAAATGATGTGTTCCTTGGTTTTATTACTCTGTACTTTGCGCTCTCTTTCAGTTTCTGCTCATAATTTATTTTTTTGTACGCTTGTGCTGTTTTTCTCTTCGCTCTTCTTTCCATGTTATGCGCTTGCTCTTCCAAATGTTGCAGTTCGAGTTTCATGTAAATTAGGGCGGGCTTAAGCGTCACCATTGGTTCACTAGCTCTAGATTGACAGCTCCTCCTCTAGCCAATCAAACGAAGAGGGGAGTTGACGTCACTCCAATGCGACTCGCGCTACTGATTTTCTCTCGTATAACCATCAGCTCAGCTGGCAAAAATCTTTCTGTGGCAGGACACCGTTACACTGTATGGTTGCCCGCAACTCGATCCGTTATCGTTAAATTCGTCACCCGACGACGACCTGTCACAGTTGTGCCTGTCTGATGATCCATCATATTCACCTTTAATTCCCTGGCCGAACCTTGCACTGTGAGCGTCTATCTCCTGCGAGCCACACAACAGTGTTTCATTAAAGAATTCCTGATTTGAACGAGAAGTTTGAATGAATGACTCACTCATAAAGACAGTAACTTGCCACCATGTACTGGCCGTTTTACTTTCATATTTAATATATGACATATAAGGGCAATGTCGGTCCTCCTGGGTGCAGAGTTTAGCTCCTCCAACCCTAATCAAACACCTGAACCAGCTAATCATCATCTTTAGGACTATTAATACTGCTAGGTTTTTATTTGAGTTGACACTAAACTCTGCAGGACAGCGGCACTCCAGAAACAACGTTACCTATCCCTGATCTTTTCAATAATTTTCATGTTGCTGTATTAAAAATTGAAGCTATATTTAAAACATTAATCCTAAAATAATATAAAATTATGTAGCTATGTAAATGAACACAATTACTATAATAAAT
The DNA here is from genome assembly GCF_051911475.1 of Siphateles boraxobius. Classification (NCBI taxonomy): domain Eukaryota; kingdom Metazoa; phylum Chordata; class Actinopteri; order Cypriniformes; family Leuciscidae; genus Siphateles; species Siphateles boraxobius. Next base: position 3,516,149 of record NW_027508788.1, read on the forward strand.
CACTGCATATCAAATCCACCTGGTTTCTGTAATCTCCTCTGTACACTATCATTTTCATTAATCTTTTGTCAAATGGTACATCTAGTCTAGAATTAATTTACCAGGCTACCTAGGCTATATGATCGCTTAACAACAATTAAGAAAATATTTGAGGATGGCGTATTTAACTGTAACGGATCACCAGGTAGGCTGTGCGTTTTTTTCCTTTTACAAAGGCTACATGTTTATTTTAAATTTTATTGTGGTTGTTCTTTGTTTTACATACTCTGAACTGTACCACAAATGCCTTTGTATTTTCCTTGTACTTTTTTCACTGTATGCCTTGTCTGTAATGGAACTAAATATATACAGTGAGGAAAATAAGTATTTGAACACCCTGCTAATTTGCAAGTTCTCCCACTTAGAAATCATGGAGGGGTCTGAAATTGTCATCGTAGGTGCATGTCCACTGTGAGAGACATAATCTAAAAAAAAAATCCAGAAATCACAATGTATGATTTTTTTTAACTATTTATTTGTATGATACAGCTGCAAATAAGTACTTGAACACCTGAGAAAATCAATGTTAATATTTGGTACAGTAGCCTTTGTTTGGAATTACAGAAGTCAAACGTTTCCTGTAGTTTTTCACCAGGTTTGCACACACTGCAGGAGGGATTTTGGCCCACTCCTCCACACAGATCTTCTCTAGATCAGTCAGGTTACTGGGGGTGTCGCTGAGAAACACGCAGTTTGAGCTCCCTCCAAAGATTCTCTATTGGGTTTAGGTCTGGAGACTGGCTAGGCCATGCCAGAACCTTGATATGCTTCTTACAGAGCCACTCCTTGGTTATCCTGGCTGTGTGCTTCGGGTCATTGTCATGTTGGAAGACCCAGCCACGACTCATCTTCAATGCTCTAACTGAGGGAAGGAGGTTGTTCCCCAAAATCTCGCAATACATGGCCCCGGTCATCCTCTCCTTAATACAGTGCAGTCGCCCTGTCCCATGTGCAGAAAAACACCCCCAAAGCATGATGCTACCACCTCCATGCTTCACAGTAGGGATGGTGTTCTTGGGATGGTACTCATTCTTCTTCCTCCTAACACGGCAAGTGGAATTATGACCAAAAAGTTCTAATTTGGTCTCATCTGACCACATGACTTTCTCCCATGACTCCTCTGGATCATCCAAATGGTCATTGGCACAGGATTTGACATGTGCTGGTTTAAGCAGGGGAACCTTCCGTGCCATGCATGATTTCAAACCATGATGTCTTAGTGTATTACCAACAGTAACCTTGGAAACGGTGGTCCCAGCTCTTTTCAGGTCATTGACCAGCTCCTCCCGTGTAGTTCTGGGCTGATTTCTCACCTTTCTTAGGATCATTGAGACCCCACGAGGTGAGATCTTGCATGGAGCCCCAGTCCGAGGGAGATTGACAGTCATGGTTAGCTTCTTCCATTTTCTAATGATTGCTCCGACAGTGGACCTTTTTTCACCAAGCTGCTTGGCAATTTCCCCGTAGCCCTTTCCAGCCTTGTGGAGGTGTATAATTTTGTCTCTAGTGTCTTTGGACAGCTCTTTGGTCTTGGCCATGTTAGTAGTTGGATTCTTACTGATTGTATGGGGTGGACAGGTGTCTTTATGCAGCTAACAACCTCATACAGGTGCATCTAATTTAGGATAATAAATGGAGTGGAGGTGGACTTTTTAAAGGCAGACTAATGCCAGGCATACACCAAAGGATTTTCACAGTCCCAGACTAAAGACCGGCAGTCTTTAGGAATCTTACTGGAGTCTCGGCGTGAGGTGAGGTGATAATCTGCAGTCGGTGACCCGATTTATGCCAGTCTTTCTCTAGTCTTTCATATCAAACATGTTTGATATTATCGCAAGTCTTTAGTCTGAGACTAAAAACTGTGAACCCAAGTCTTTAGATGTGAGCTGATAATCTTATAAAGTCTTTTCTAAATCTTTTCAAAGTCTTTAGGTGTACAGGTCTTTGAGGGTCAGAAATCTAGCTGATAGATTCAGGTGACACGTAAACATTTAAATCCATATACATTAAGTTTTAAGTTCATAATGCTTATTTGCAGCTGTATCATACAAATAAATAGTTAAAAAATCATATATTGTGATTTCTGGATATTTTTGTTTGATTATGTCTCTCACAGTGGACATGCACCTACGATGACAATTTCAGACCCCTCCATGATTTCTAAGTGGGAGAACTTGCAAAATAGCAGGGTGTTCAAATACTTTTCCTCACTGTATATATATATATATATATATATATATATATATATATATATATATATATATATATATATAAATAAAGGTAGGCTGTGTGTAGTTTTGAAAGGTCAAAGTCCTAAATTCTTCAGACGGGTAAAATGGCTGTTTTTAACTTAATTTTTGCAAAGAAATTTAGTTTCAAAACTGCATGATGTTTTAGATCTACCTTAGTGTCATGTCTGTGGTGAATGAAGAAGATGACGGTAAGCGAAGATAGAAAATAGCAAAGGCTTTATTCTAATAGCAAAGATCCAAAACAACAGAACAGTGTGCTAGTGCACAAACAATAACCAGCAAAGACAAGCGTGAGAGGGGAACTAAAATACACAAATAATGACTAGGACAACAGGTGATGAGGGTGATGAGGCGCAGGTGCAGGTGATGATGACAGGGGATGCTGGGAAGCGTAGTGAAGACACAGATGGTGGTGAATGTGACATAACTCCCCCCTCCCGCTAGGCGCGACCCGCGCCGTACAAGACAGAACACGGGAGGGGGGGTGGGCATCCTGGAGTCCGTGACGGGAAGGAGGGCCGGGTGCAGCAGGACGGACTCCAGGATGGTCCAGGCGGCCATGGCGGAGCAGACTGGTCAGGGGGCCATGGCAGAGTGGGAGACCACCCCATTGGCGGTCCTGGCGGAGACGACACCTCGGGCGGCCAGGGCGTGCAGGCGGCCAGGGCGGAGCAGGACGAGCAGGGGGCCAGGGCGGAGCAGGACGTGGAGGGTGCCAGGGTGGAGCAGGACGAGCAGGCGGCCAGGGCGGAGCAGGACGAGCAGTCGGCCAGGGCGGAGCAGGACGAGCAGGCGGCCAGGGCGGAGCAGGACGAGCAGGCGGCCAGGCGGAGCAGGCCCTAGTGGCGGCCGTGGCGGCGAGGACCCCTCGGGCGGCCGTGGCGGCCAGGACCCCTCGGGCGGCCGTGGCGGCGAGGACCCCTCGGGCGGCCGTGGCGGCGAGGACCCCTCGGGCGGCCGTGGCGGCGAAGACCCCTCGGGGGGCCGTGGCGGCGAGGACCCCTCGGGTGGCCGTGGCGGTGAGGACCCTTCGGGTGACCATGGGCTCTTGGGCGCCCACGGCGAGGGCCTACTCGAAGGCTCTGGGCTGGACAGGACCAGCGGTGAAGAATGTTCTGTGCTGGACGGGACCAGCAGTGAAGAGTCTGTGAAAAAGTCTATTAAATCCAACTCCATCGGATTCTGGAAGAGGACCAGCGGGGGACTCTGGACTGGACGGCACCAGCGGTGAGGGCTCTGTGCTTGACGGAACCAGCGGTGAGGGCTCAGTGCAAAAGTCTATTAAATCCCATTCATTGGATTCTGGTCGAGGACCAACGGTGAAAACTCTGAACTGGACGGGACCAGCGATGAGGGCTCTGGCGGGCCGGCGACTGAATTCCGGATGAAGGCGGGTGGTGTGGTGAAGATGGGTGGTGTGTGTAAAAAAATAAAAAACCATTGTGGGTGGCATGAGGGCATGAGAGAATGGATAAATGATCCTTTTAATTGTTCAGTATTAGACATCAGGCTATTCGTTAGGGTTAGGGTTAGGGTTGGTGATGTCATCCTCAGCCTCACCAACGGTGATGGCTGACCCACTCAACCACAACACATGATCGAGGTAACCGGCGAAGTTTCCTGGAAAACCCGCTGCTGGGGCTTGGTGGTGCAGATGACTGTCTAAGCCCAACCAAAAGACAGATTTAAAGACATCATCTGACCAGCTAACCCCAGCAGAGAGCTCCAGGAATTCGGCGACGTAATCCTCTATAGACAGACCATTTTGGACAATTCAGAGTAGAGAGTGAGCTGGGTTAACCGGGGTGAGAAGAATTCCCATGCTGACTCTTTTTTGGGCTGGTTATTCTGTCATGTCCGTGGGTGAATGAAGAAGATGACGGTAGACGGAGATACAAAATAGCAAAGGCTTTCTTCTAATAGCAAAGATCCAAAACAACAGAACAGTGTGCTAGTGCACAAACATTAACCATGAAAGACAAGCGTGAGAGGGGAACTAAAATACAAAGATAATGACTAGGACAAAAGGTGACGGTGATGATGATGATGATGATGAGGCGCAGGTGCAGGTGATGATGACAGGGGATGCTGGGAAGTGTACTGAAGACACAGACGAAGACGGTGGTGAATGTGACACTTAGCATATTAACATCATGAGCCAAGTATTGTTTAACACCAATTACCAGTGTGCGCATTAAAATGTAGGCTATCTCAAAAAAGAGGAATTGAATTATTTGTATATGTACAGAGTTCAGATAGCTTTACTGCTTAAAAGTCCTTGTAAAATTTAAAATAAACTGTTGTCCGAGTGAGCATCAGTAGCGTGAGTCGCATTGGAGTGACGTCAACTCCCCTCTTTGAATGATTGGCTAGAGATGGAGCTGTCAATCTAGAACTAGTGGACCAATGGTGACGCTTAAGCCCGTCCTAATTTACATGAAACTCGAACTGCAACATTTGGAAGAGCAAGCGCAGAACATGGAAAGAAGAGCGAAGAGAAAAACAGCACAAGCATACAAAAAAATTAATTATGAGCAGAAAATGAAAGAGCGCAAAGTACAGAGTATTAAAAACCCAAGGAAAACATAATTTTAAAGAAAGCATGAACACAAGTTAAAGTTTTGTGAAAATAATTTTTTTATGTGTTTAAAGTTTTTATTCATGCTTGTTATTTTTTGATTCACGCTTATTATATTTTGATCCGTGGCCACAATACATTTGGCGGGATATTGATCCCATATACCTGATCCACACGGCCAACTGTAGTAAACGCTACACAATGGCAAGTGGAAATATTGGTTTATTTCAGCTGTTCATTTTAAACAAGAAATTGATTTAAAAGGAAGAGAGAATTATACAGGCAGGTCCGGTTCTACGGGGGTGCATGAGTATCCTGAACACCCTCAAACAAAAGCAAGAGCACCCTCAGTGTATACTGTAACATTGATGAAACAGTTTTGGTAAACGCTCCTGTGCGTATATGTGTTTGCGTTCTGGAGAATGTCAAATGTTTCTATTTACAACATATTATTGCAGCGGTGAGCAATGTAGCCAATAGCAGACATGTTTGTTGATCTCTTGAGCTCAGTGGCCAATCAATTTACTCAAATAATTTCAGTTCAATTCAGCACTGAACTGCACTGCACGCTCTCGAAACCTCTCAATAACAAACTGTAGACACAATGTAATTAAGAGATTCATTGTGCAGTGTTGACAACTTTATTGATTATAATGTTTAGTGATTGGAAAGGGAACTGTCTTTGCACCCTTTCTAGGTTATACTTATACATAATCAATTCAGAATTTGAGTAAAAGTTGACATATCATGGTAATTGATTAGCCTTTGGCTTGACTACATTATCAAACCCAAACCGCTAATAATGTGTTACTAATATTTCACAAACCATGTTCTCTTACGAGAGGTTCTCTCGTATTGCGTAAGTTTAGCTTACGCTACGGGAAAGATTCATCTTCTCGAGATACTGAAGCCAAAAAATTATCCTTAATTTTGTATTCCTTGTCAACGCAGTGCAGCAGCTAGCAGACCTAGAGCAGGCCATCTCGCGTGCTCATTGGCTGCCCTGCGGGCAACTGCTGCAGCCTACCAGTGAGCCCGGCGTGACGTCACGCCCAATGAAGGGCGCCTGCGCCTTCATAGCGTCACAGCCCGCCAGAATGGGCGTGGCTTAGCGTATAACACTAGGGGTTGTAGGCTGACTTCCCTGATTTTTCGTCTCTTCAGCGAGCTCTTCGCATCGCTGGATCTGAGAGAAGCCACCGCCGCCGCCGAACAGCGGACAGCCAGCTTAGGTGAGCGCTGAGGAAGCCGGCCGTCTTCGCCACCTTCAGCCATCCGTGCGAGCTACGCTATCCGGCGACGTATCCTTTACCTTGCTAAAACCTATTCTAAAACCTAACGTTATTCTAAAAGAGCAGCGAGTGTCTTTTTTAAGACGCCTCGCACTTCCGGCTGTGAAGCGCTTCCGCTGTCGACCCTGCGGGCTCGACTCGAAGCCTTCAACACCCCCCGCCTCTCCTCACCGACGCGCAGCTGCCGCTCACGAGCCTCACTGCCGTCGCATCTGAGAACGAGGCCGAGGGACACGTACGAGCACGCGGCTAGCTATCTTTACGTTACAAGAGAGCTACCCCGCACTCGTGTCCCCGTTTGCGCGTCATGCAGAGCCCTCTCGTCCCCGTTTGCGCGTCATGCAGAGCCCTCTCGAGCTCTCTGCATGACCCGGACGGGCATCATCTGTGTTACATGTAGGTCCCGTGCCCACTACTCGTGCGCGCGCCCTCGTACAAACACTGTTCCAGTTCTGCTCGACCAACGAGCACGCGGCTAGCTCTCTTTACGTTACAAGAGAGCTACCCCGCCCTCGCGTCCCCGTTCGCGCGCTATGCAGAGCCCTCTCGAGCTCTCTGTATGACCTGGACGGGCTTGCGCGCCGCCGTCGAAATGTCTCGCCATGTCAGTCCCCTTAGATAAGGCTACTGCAGTGGTGTATTTGGCAGCCAACGAGCCGGTAATGCAACCCGCTCGCCTGCACACATCCGCCGTTCTCGCGGTGACCCAGAGAAATCTCAAGTGAGTATAATGTCAGATTAAGAATGTAAGTTACGTGCCCGCTCACGAGCGCTCACGCTTACTAACAGACACATCGCCTCCGAAAAGACGTGCGTGTTTAAGTTTATTCCCTGTCAGTCCCCTTCAAACAGGCTACTGCAGTGGTTCAATTAGCAGCCAACGAGCCGGTTGTTGACCCTCTCGCCTGCACACAAACGCCGTTTTCACGGCGACCCAGAAAAATCTCAAAAAGAGTAAAATGTCTGGTCCGGCTCATGCCGTCGGTGTTGTAAGTGTAATGAAAGTGCCCACGCCCCAGTGTTCACCACTACACATAAGCACTCCGAACCTCGCAGAGCACACTCTCATGAAGTGCAGAAAAGCCGCTCGACTGTTGAATGTAAGAAATGTGTCCACAAGTCTGTGCCCACTATCTGCCCGTTCAGTTACACGATCAAGAAAGCAGGTTATGAATGAAAGTCTCGTGCCCGCCAGAGTGCGTTCACGCTTGCTAACACAAACCTCCCCCCGGGCTCCGCCCGCGCGTTTAAGTGTTATCACAAAACGCAAGGCATTAATAAAACGCTCCCCATCCATTATGATCGGGGCGTCAAATACACTTGTAAGTCTAGTGCCCGCGCTCACGCTTGCAGGAAGCTTTTCCGCCTGGAGCGCTGCTCGCGCGTCAAAGAGTGAAAAAAGAATGTTCCCCATCCCTTATGATTGGGACATCTCGCATAAATCAGCCGGTCTCGGCTTTCAGCGAGCAGCCATTGCCCAGAACCGAGAGTGCGCGCGCCGCGCTTTCGGCTCCGGGTCAGTTTCACAAAAGAAAGCAGGTTATGAATGTAGGTCTCGTGCCCGCCTGAGTGCGTTCACGCTTGCTAACACTAACCTCCCCCCGGGCTCCGCCCGCGCGTTTAAGTGTTCTCACAAAACGCAGGGCATTAATAAAACGCTCCCCATCCATTATGATCGGGGCATCAAATAAACTTGTAAGTCTCGTGCCCGCGCACACACGCTCACGCTTACAGGAAGCTTTCCCGCCGTGAGCGCTGCTCGCGCGTCAAAAAGTGGAAAAAAAAAAAAAAAAAAAATGTTTCCCATCCCTTATGATTGGGACATCTCATATCAATCAGCCGGTCTCGGTTTTCAGCGAGCAGCCATTGCCCAGAACCGAGAGCGCGCGCGCCGCGCTTTCGGCTCCGGGTCAGTTTCACAAAAGAAAGCAGGTTATGAATGTAGGTCTCGTGCCTGCCTGAGTGCGTTCACGCTTGCTAACACTAACCTCCCCCCGGGCTCCGCCCGCGCGTTTAAGTGTTATCACAAAACGCAGGGCATTAATAAAACGCTCCCCATCCATTATGATCGGGGCATCAAATACACTTGTAAGTCTCGTGCCCGCGCACACGCGCTCACGCTTACAGGAAGCTTTCCCGCCCGGAGCGCTGCTCGCGCGTCAAAAAAAAAAAAATGACAAAAGACTGTTCCCCATCCCTTATGATTGGGACATCTCACATAAATCAGCCGGTTTCGGCTTTTCAGCGAGCAGCCATTGCCCAGAACCGAGAGCTCGCGCACCGCGCTTTCGGCTCCGGTTCAGTTTCACAAGCCCGCAAATGGCGGCGGTCTGAACCCGGAGGCCATTCGCCCCCTAGCGGCTCACATAGCTGCGTGGGAAACTATCCCAGGGATTTCAGAATGGGTGTTGAGCACAATAAAGCAGGGCTATACACTTCAATTCATTCGCCGTCTCCCGCGCTTTCAAGCCCGGACCGCGACGATAGTGAATGCGGAAGTAGCACACCTACTTCACGCAGAAATAGCAAAGCTGCTGTGCAAAGGGGCTATAGAAAAGGTACCGCCTTCTCTGAGCGAGTCAGGCTTTTACAGCCGATATTTTCTCGTACCCAAGAAGGACGGAGCCTTCAGACCTATCCTAGATCTGAGACATTTGAACTAAGTGCTTGCGAAAAGACCGTTCAAAATGCTTACGACCAGGAAAATCTTCGCGCACGTTCGCCCGAGGGACTGATTTATTTCTCTAGATCTGAAGGATGCGTATTTTCAGATTCAGATAGTACCCCGTCACAGGCAATTTTTGAGATTCGCCTTCGACGGTCAGGTATATCATTACACCGTCCTGCCGTTCGGCCTGTCCCTGGCACCCTGTACATTTACAAAGTGCATGGATGCGGCGCTCGCCCCCCTGAGAAGTCAGGGGCTGCGAATAATGAACTATCTGGACGATTGGCTGATATTGGCACAGTCAGAGACAGAACTGCTATCTCACAGAACAGTGCTTCTCAGTCATCTGGAAAGCTTGGGTCTCACGGTCAACTGGACCAAGAGCTCATTACTGCCCAGCCAGTCAATTTCCTTTTTAGGAATAGCACTGGACTCGGTGACCATGACGGCTCGTTTATCGACACAGCGCGCGCCGTGTTCACCACCTAGCCGCATCTTTCTAGAAGGGCAGCTTTCTCCCTTTGAAAACATTTCAAAGGATGTTGGGCTGTATGGCATCAGCTGCAGCGGTGCTCCAGCTGGGCCTACTGCGCATGCGCCCGCTCCAACGCTGGTTGAATGCTCGCGTGTCCCGCCGGGTGTCTGGCGGCCAGAAAATCAGAGTGACTCAGGCCTGCATAGCAACTCTGCAGCCCTGGTTAGTGGCCGACTGGTACCAGCAGGGAGTAATGATGGGAACCATCTCTTATTGTAAAGTCATCTCGACAGACGCGTCCAACTCGGGTTGGGGCGCACTGTTCGAGGCCAGACCGGCCTTTGGCCAGTGGTCAGACCAGGAGAAGGGTTTTCACATAAACTGTCTGGAAATGATAGCGGTCGAGAACGCGCTGAAGTGCTTCCTCCCGTTCATACAGGACCAGCATGTTCTTGTCCGCTCAGGCAACATGTCTGTGGTATCCTATGTAAACCGTCAGGGCGGTGTCAGATCCAGAAATCTGCAATCTGACGGAACGCCTCCTTATTTGGTCTCAGATGCACCTGCGCTCGCTGAGGGCGGCGCATGTGCCTGGCCATTTGAACGACGGCCCAGACAAACTGTCCAGGGACAATGTTCCCCCAGGGGAATGGTCCCTGCACCCCAAACGGTCCAGAAACTGTGGCGCCTATTCGGCAGAGCGGAAGTCGACCTATTTGCGTCAAAAGACAATGCTCAATGCCCGACGGTCTGTTCGAAGGACGAGGACGCGCTGGCCCAGGTTTGGCCCAGCCTCTCGCTATATGCTTTCCCTCCGGTCTCTCTGTTGCCACAGGTGATCAAGAGAATCAGGGAAACGCGCCACTCGGTGCTCCTCATAGCCCCGCGTTGGGAGAATCAGATTTGGTTCCCGGAACTAGCAGGGCTGTCACATACAGCTCCGTGGCCGAATCCGGTGAGGGCAGATCTCCTCTCTCAGGCTCGCGGCACGATCTGGCATCCCAATCCAGAGCGCTGGTCTCTGCATGCATGGTTGATCAACGGGTACTCGTTGCCCTGCCAGAAGGAGTGATGAACACGATCACGCAGCCTAGAGCCCCTTCCACGAGAAGGCTCTATGCGTCTAAATGGTCGGTTTTCTCTGGATGGTGCACCAACATAGGTCTGGACCCGCGGACATGCGGGGTGGCGCATCTGCTCACCTTCCTACAAGAGCTGTTGGATAAGGGAAGGTCCCCATCCACGCTCAATGTATACGTGGCGGCCGTGGCAGCGTTCGCAGAATCGACCAAGGCCAGTCATTGGGAAGACACGAGTTGGCCATCCGCTTCCTTAGAGGAGCTAGAAGGATGAATCCGCCGCGCCCCCCGTCGGTTCCCATGTGGGATCTTTCATTGGTCCTCGAGGCCCTGAAAGCTTTTCCATTTGAACCACTAGACACCGTGGGGTTGAAATATCTATCACTGAAAACCGTCTTTCTGACTGCACTGTCGTCAGTAAAACGTGTAGGGGACCTGCATGTGCTGTCTGTCAGCGCGTCGTGTCTTGAGTTCGGACCGAATGACTCTAAAGTCATCCTCAGACCTAGACATGGCTATGTCCCTAAAGTGATGGGCACTCCATTCAGAGCGCAAGTTATTTCGTTGTCAGCTCTCCCAGCATCTGACAGCGAAGGTGATGTGAATCTCCTCTACCCTGTCAGAGCGCTGAGGTTTTACATTACGCGCTCCGCCTCCTTCAGGCGTTCGGAACAGCTTTTTGTTTCGTTTGGTGGGCGCACCAAGGGTCTCGCCTCCTCGAAACAGAGCCTGTCCAGATGGATAGTAGACGCTATAGCGGCCGCTTACGCGTCAAAAGGTCTGCAATGCCCTCTGGGCATCAGGGCTCATTCCACGAGAGGCGTGGCCTCTTCGTGGGCATGGTCCAGTGGAATTTCTATCCATGACATATGTGTAGCGGCGGGCTGGAGCTCCCCGTCTACCTTTGTCAGGTTTTATAACCTAGAAGTTCCAGCCTTGCAGGCTAAACTGTTGTCAGTCTGAAGGAGAGGTGTATTCTGCCCAGATCTCCTGCTCAGATCACTCTCACATGACTCAGCTCTCCTGGTTGAGCTGCACTAAGTAGGGTATGTGCCATGTGCCTATACAGACCGGCGCGCTGCTCTGTATTCCCTATGTGTGCTTATGTACAAGTGATGGCCCGCGTGGCTGGCCACCTTATTTTTTCCACTTATGGGGTTCCCCTGAAAGCTCGGGATCTCATGTGGATGCTTGGCGCGCACGGCGTTGACAAAGTGTTCCCGTAGCGTAAGCTAAACTTACGCAATACGAGAGAACCTCTCGTAAGAGAACGATACTCGGTTACTAACGTAACCTCGGTTCTCTCTAGAGAGGGAACGAGTATTGCGTAACCGGCCGTGCTCGCGCCACGAGCGACTTCGCTTCAGTCGACGAAAACCAGGGAAGTCAGCCTACAGCCCCTAGTGTTATACGCTAAGCCACGCCCATTCTGGCGGGCTGTGACGCTATGAAGGCGCGGGCGCCCTTCATTGGGCGTGACGTCACGCCGGGCTCACTGGTAGGCTGCAGCAGTTGCCCGCAGGGCAGCCAATGAGCACGCGAGATGGCCTGCTCTAGGTCTGCTAGCTGCTGCACTGCGTTGACAAGGAATACAAAATTAAGGATAATTTTTTGGCTTCAGTATCTCGAGAAGATGAATCTTTCCCGTAGCGTAAGCTAAACTTACGCAATACTCGTTCCCTCTCTAGAGAGAACCGAGGTTACGTTAGTAACCGAGTATCGTTCCCGTTTGCAGAGTCAGACAGCTGCCTTCTAAAAATCAGCATCCCTAGAAATGATAAATAAAAATATTTCTAGGGATGCTGCAAGGAGAAAATACTCAGCAATGGTATTGACTAATGAATTTGTGCATGATTTGTCTTAAAGCATATTAAAAATACCACATAGACATATAATCCACGTTTAAAATCTTGATTTTCACCACAGGGGGTATTTAAGAGAAATAATAATACATGAAAGAGTCATAAAACCTAGCAAGTAGTAGCATTTTTACTTCTGATTCCATCGTTCTAAAGTCAGTGTTTTTTAGAATCGGTTGTTATTTAAAGGCATGAAGATTTGTGGTTAACAAAAGCTCAAGATATTTACATGTTATATTCAACTACAGATCATACATCTGTAATGTGTTTATCAGAAGAACTGTTGGGGTCCAAAACAACATTGAACCCAACTGACTGACTTTTATCGTATATGGACAATTTTTTTTCTTCTCAAAATAGAATGAACTATCCCTTTAAAGGTTTGTTCAAAGCCTTAGCAAGCTAAAAACACAGATTCACTGATAACAAATTCAGAGGCTTCTTGGCACCAAGAGTCTCAGGACAGCAGGATGCTGAGCCAAGAATAAATCAATCACCATGTTGACATCCTGAGCACTGTAGCATCATTATCACACCCCATGAATATATCTCTGGGGTTCAAAGTTGAAAGCTTCCATCACTGCATATGTAAGTGTCATAATAAAGATTAGAATGCAACGATTAAGTCTTTCTGTGGCATTGGACACTGAGCTCTCTGAGATTGATGTTTCTTTTATTTCTCACCTTTAACCTTCTAGTCAAGTAGTCAACTAAACGATACTGCTGCTTCTAGTCATTTCTAGTACATTTTTTGTTGTTGCACATTACCTCATACCTCAGAATTTGCTGTTTTAGTTTTCTGTGTATATAGATTGTAGCGGGCTAAAGGAAATATCCACTCGGAAGATGAGAAAGGTTAAAGAGTATTTTGACTGGGAAGAAAATTTAAAAGGGTTTTGTGTAGAATGTCAAATTTTCATTGTCATATGTCAACAATTAAGCTTGCATATAGGTTTGTTATACTACCAGTAATGAACATTTTGAATTAAACTGTATATACAGTATGTCTATTGGCTAACGTTGATTAAGTGAATGCTTAAGTACAGTGATCATAATGCAAGGCTAGCACTTTGTAGCCTGTATGATTGATATGATTTTTTTAGCAGCATTCAATATGGGATTTGATTTGTTTTATTAATAGATTAAGTTGGCTATTTCAATTGTATCGTTTATACAGATGTTTTTTTTTCACTAGTCTTCGTAGACTAGTCGACTACAAATTTCCATTTAGACATACAAATTGATAAAGCCATTGATTTGGGTAATGGAGGCATAATGGTATCTTTTAATGATAGGGGAGATGGAAAGGTGAAACCCGAGATTTCCTTCCCATAGAGATGCACTTCCTCCCTGGTGAGATGTACCATGTCATGGTGATTCCTTTCAGGGTTTCCTGTTACACATTATCCATTTTGTATTTGCACAGTCTTGGACTGTTTTCCAGGTGAAGGGAGTTTGCTGTACCCTGTGAGTTTCGTTTAACAGCGAATTGTGAATGAGTGCCAAATAGGCTGCTCGTTCTCACGGTTAACTTGCTACCTGGATGAGTAGGTTTCTATAGCAACTACAGAGTCCCCTCCCCCACTGTAAAACGCACACGAGCACGCAATGCGTAGCGCTTTGACTGCTCTCTCTGACTTACCAGAGGTGATGCTGTCATTTTGCCAGTCGAGTAGCGTGGTGGTTTACCATTCAGTGTTAATAGCTCAGATAAATGATCAGGTTTTCTCGTTCATCTCATTTAATGGGAGGCATTGTCTTGTTATAACGAAGTTGGTTTGGATGAAAAAGCCTTCAGTTTAGCAAAGCTCAGCTGTGTAACATGTTGACACAAATGAAACGGTTGTTACTTCCACACCACTAGGTTTGAACTCCCAGCTGTTCCTTCTCTGCCCCAGTCTCAAGAGCCCTAATGTTACGCATGACTGCTTTAAAACACCCATTGTTAGGCATCGAACACTCTCACACACATCCAGACCTTTCTTTCTGGAACATGCCCTATCTTACTAGTATTCTTAAAGTATTACTGCCCTCAAATGAAGTTACTGGGATTAGCCCATGATTCTCTAATCATGAATCTGCTGAGCATCAGGAGAGCTCATCTAATATTGTCTTAAATGTTTCAGACCATTACTAGATGTTCAGGAACTCTTTAAATGACCATTATAAGTTAAACACAGGTGAATTGTGAGTAATTTTTGCCCCACTTGCATATTAATGATTGTTTTCAAATGGGTTTCCCAAACTTTTTTTTATTGTAAACAATTAGACATGACTTAAAGCATTAATTGTACAACATTTTATATATATATATGGTGCATCTGTACTTATCTTTTCATTTGTACCAGAGTAAATATGGCATCTTCCCTGATTAAAGGGTTAGTTCACCCAAAAATGAAAATTCTGCCATCATTTACTCACCCTTATGTTGTTCCAAACCTGTATGAGTTTCTTTCATCTGTTGAACTAAAAAGAAGATATTTTAAAGAATGTCGGTAAAGAACAGGCAGTTGACGATAGCCATTGACTTTCATAGAAGGAGTTGGCAACTGTCAACTGTCTGGTCACCAACATTTTTCTAAATATCTTCTTTTGTGTTCAACAGAAGAAAGAAACTCATACAGGTTTGGAACAACATGAGGTTGAGCAAATTATGACAAAATTAAAATTTTTGGGTGAACTATCCCTTTAAGGCCCTTTATAGTATCTGGAAGCTGCTTCAATGCATTCATTTTTATTGAACGGCAATACTCGGATCATCTTGTGTTCTGTCATAAAATATCTATTTAAATCCTTTCAGTTAAATCGGTTATTATTGGTCACATCCCTTTGTTCTTGTTCTTCATCCTTCTAGGTATCAGAGGTCAACGATCGGAGGAAAAGGTGTCAGATCCTTGAGAGAGAAGTGAAGAACAAGGCATTAGCATGTAAGACTTTGGTGAGTACCGGCACAAGCTACGCAGTCCATAATGTAATGGCTTATAATGTCTGGAACTATGTGTTCTCTCCTGTTGCACTCCATAACCATAAACCACAACTGACACTGATCTGTACACTTTAAAGATTGTTCTAGCTGTTTTCTTGGGTGTTTTTTTTTTTTTGTAATGCCTGTCCTTGCTAAATCTTTTATTGCTTTCAACAAAGCACACCCAATCCTGTTGCTCAAGAGCACCTTTGCCTTTGCTAGTCTCTTTTCTCTTTTTCAAACTTGTATCAGACAGGTTTTCTGAACCCACCAATCTTCAATTAAAGGTGCAATATGTTATTTCTCAAAGTCGTTACTGAACATTTTTGATATTTGAAATCAACCCAAACAAACACACCCCTCTCTTCATTGCTTCACCTCCAAAGCTCACCCTCCAATCCTAACCGCCCTGCTCCAAGTCGGTCTTGGACCCCGATCGCTGGTAACACTGCATTCTCTAGCAGTCATCAGCCTCCACAGCTCTCACTAGCTGGCCTCCGTTACATACGCAATGGAAGAGTGGATGTCTATTTATCGTAGCAGAAGCGCAACAAAAAATAATGCTTCACGAAAAATAAAGTGAAGATGATGAACGAACGAGGTTTGCATAATGATTTAAAAAATAAATGATTTATTCCCCATTAAAGGATTTTGACACAGAAACATTTCAAAAACTTTTGGTTGAGCTGTTAAAGCCATGGACTACATGAGGAAAGCCAGTGATTTTAAATATTAGGTTTCACATGTGCAAAGGGCACATACGTTACCCAGCATCTCCTCACTGTCCGTATTAATGAAGCTACCACACACCACCTCCTTAGTGGAGATCCATTGGGTGTTTAATGGAAAAGCACAGGAATAGCATGTTTGATCTTAAACCACATACTGCTTGGTGGCAAACGCTCAAGTGTGCTTTTAAAATTCCTTGAAAAAAACATCTTTATCCTTCAATGTCAACTATGTTAATTTGATAATGCTGCTCAAAACCCTTATGCTGCTATCAAAGTACTGCAGCACCACGGCGCTCGTCCAACAGTTGATTCATTCTAATAATTTTTATGAGCTGGGGTGTTAATTAGCCTTCTTCATGAGAAGCGAGTTTTGCGACTTGTAGAGATGACATGTCAAGAGGTCACGGAGACAGTCGCTCTGAATAACAAACAGCTGTCTAATAGGATCAAATCTGTCTAATGAGCATTTTTTCCATCATTGAATCCCAAGTATCTAAACTGCCTTATTTGTTTATTGCGGTATATATATCACTGCAGTGACAGCATTCTGACAGGCTAAGGGAGAATGCGGTCTCCCTCCCGGCCTCCTGTAGCTGTCATGGAAACCACCTGCTCTCTGCGGGAGAGAAGCCTGAGCTTTCACAGCAGGATCAGAGGCTAAGATTTCTGTTTGTTACAGGTACAGACTGGAGATGTCACCTAAGATTGGCAGATCTGCCACTATAAGCTGCATGTTAAGAATTGAATGTGTATTGGCTAAATTAAATGTGCACAGAACAAATACCTTTTAGTAAGATTGAGTCAATGTATAGTGAGCCAGTGCCAGTACCCTGGTACATCAATGGATATTTGGGTAGTTGACATTAAATACTTTTGGGACGTTGACATGCTGAACAACAATTTTTTTTTTTTGAATTCTACTAAAATGGTATATTTTGGTTTCTCATGACTTTGTCTAAAGCATTCAAGGCATGTTGTCCTATGTGAGCACTGTTAGATGTTTGATAAACAAATCAAATTAACCTAGCATAACAAATAAATAATCTCAGTTCGACATGACCCACAGATTTCCTGCCTCCTAGAGTCTCTGTTTCTCTTGTTAATACTTTATGTCTGTGGTTGTATAACAACACCCACACACCCTATATACATCTACAATGCTGCAGTGGTTGGCCATGTAAAGAGCCTCATCTCAGTGAATGTTTTGGAAGGATGAGCAAAGCTTTTCTGAGCAGCTGCAAAACCAGGGGCCAAACCAGAGGGTGGGGATCGGGCAGCCGTGTCTGCTTGAATTAGTCCATTCTTGTGGCACGCTTTCGCTCTCTCTCTTCCCAAGACACCTCTTTTTAGCCATTCTGCTGCTTGATCCATCCGTATGGAAATCGAAAGCAGAATTCCTGGGTATGAAACATGCCGCTGCTTTAACTTACATCCCTGTGAGAGTTTCTGTTGATAATTCCATGGTAGTCTAATCTTTGCTACATTAAAGCTGTGTTTAATCAGCTATGACTGCGCAGAGAACATAACTGCACATTTTTAACTCTAGGTTTCAATGTGCAGCCAGTTCAATGATCTCTTAAAGCTCCCTTGAGCAGAGGTTAAGGACTGTCCTTTCATATGAGGTAATAGAACATGATGGCTGAAATGTTCCCAAATGTATATGCGTAAATGCCACTCGTGATCTCTTGGGAGGTGTGCAGTGGTCACCGTTTGCTAGCAGTTGAGTGTGCGCTGCCCTCGTGTGCAGTAGCTGTCATGTCCTGGGTTACACTGTGGTTGAACTGACAGGGCTTCTGACAAGAAAGTTCAAATGCTTCTCTAGTTGCTGTTGAGCAAACCTGCCACCTGATAAACTGCGAGATGTGATCCAGCTAGGAAGGGACAGGATGCTGAGTCAGACGCTCGCAGAGTTCAGTCAGGGTGTGGCACTTTGAAAACTTCAAGAGATGGATGGCTATGTTAAACAGTCAAATTAGTGTATTTGAAATGACTTTCCAAGCTTGTTCTTGTGCATTTATGAGTAGATAAAGTGTGATGAGATACAAGTTGCCTGTTTAGATGAGATGATTTGCCTTTCTCTTTTCTTCCTCATTGTTTGTTGCCTTTTTCTACCTTTTCTAAACATTGCTTAACGCCAATGTGAGTAGTGGTTTACATTTTCAAATGTTGTCCTAGCTTAATACATAGAGAAATCTAAAAGTAAGCTATCTGTTGGTTGATTCCCCCATAAAGTGTAAATATGTGCTCTGTAGATTTCAAAATATTTAGTTTGAACCAGCCCACATAAAAATTTTGGCTCAATGTTGTGAGTTTGGGGCAACCTGTTTGAGAGCACTTAATATTTTTGCAGTTTCATGTTGTGATGCTTGTGGCAAAAGAAATTATACACTTCAAAAACTGCATAAATTACTTTAATTCAATTAAAAAGGTAATCTACCAACAAATTGAATCCTGGTCTGTGGCAATTGCTGCATGGTGCCATACTCCATGAAGTATTCATTTATTTTTCAGACACGCCGTGTTAGAGATTTTGAGATTTTGGTGGCTCTTTAAGCAAAGTCAGTTATGGGTGGCAAAATGAGCACCCATCTTCAGTCCCTACAGGCTAAAGAGATTTGTGTTTTATCAGTGAGAGTGTTTGTGTGTTCTCTAAGCAGTCACATATATACATCCTGTTGTCTGAAAGGATTTCTATATTGATCTAACTTTTCTTTTAGATGAAAGTTTCATTTCACTTCTCATTGGTACTGTCAGTTTTTAGATTGATTGATTGATTGATTGATTGATTGATTGATTGATTGATTGATTGATTGATAGATCGATAAACACAGTCAGTTATATCTTAAGTGAATGTAAACATTAGGGTGAAAACCAGATATGTCAGTATTTTGGAGCAGTGCATTATGTCTTAAAGTGAAAGCCGCCTAGTATACCTGCTGTCTGTGTCATTAATGCTAATCAAACAACAAAAGACAACAAAAAAAATCACTCACTGCTCTTCATTGAATAGCTTTTGTATCTTTAATAAGAATCAAGTTATATTTAATTCATACGTTGAAAACTATGCAGCGTTTTATTTTTACATTTGATTGAAATCTGTAGTATTTCTTACTACGTGCCCTATTTTAACGATCTAAGCGCATGGTCTAAAGCGCATGGTGCAAGTGCATTTAGGGCATGTCCGAATCCACTTTTGCTAGTTTAACGATGGAAAAAATGGTCTGCGCGCCCGGGGCATGGTCTAAAAGGGTTCTCCCTATTCTCTTAATGAGTAATGGGTGTGTTTTGTCCGTAACATGCAATAAACCAATCAGAGTTTCATCTCCCATTCCCTTTAAAAGCCAGTTGCACTTGTACCATGGCAGATTCGCTATTTACATGGTGGAATTTGCAAGCGGAAAGACTGGACGCTTCTCCAGAGAGGAAACAGATCTGCTCGTGTGCGAGGTTAAAGCGTGCAAGCATACCATCTACGTGACAGGCCGAATTCCACCATGTCTTTATGTACACAATAATAATATTTTACATTGTAATCCTTTTATTATTAATATTTGGCATGTTTGTGTTGCACCCCCCTGTGTGTGTAATAAGCAGAGTGTACGTGCGTTGTGCACCCGCCTATACAACAAAAAAATACTGCGCCCTTGACTACAGGTTTTTGTTGGTCAGGACGTGAAAATTATAACTGCGCCGGGCTGAAACTAGCAGAAAACACTTGCGTCGCACCTGGGACCGCATTGTTCCGGGTGTATGGTTGGGGCCTACATGTTAAAGAAACCTACTGTGCCTGAAAAACTTTATTTACTTTGTTCTTTTGTACTTGTCCTTCTTTGTACTTATTTTTAACAAAAATAACAATATCATGATATATATCGTTATTGTGAAATAAAATTTCTCATATTGTGAAATAACATTTTGGTCATAATAGCATTTTGGTCATATATTATGTACAGAATGAGCTGACTCCTTTTTTTTATCTTAACAGAACAATGAACTTCAGGATGCTTTGTTGGAGAGAAAACGGCTCAATCGGGAGCTGCTTAGTCACATCCTGAAGGCTGCACAGTGCGAGAAGGTAAGAGATGGTCATCACGCGCCAGCCGAGCTCATCAGATCAATGCCTGCTCATTACATTGCTCTTCTAAAAACATGTGCCCGAAGGGCTCTTCTCTGCATCTCATCGGCAGTATTGATTTTATCGTGTCCCTGTCTGGTCAATATTTCCACCTTGTTTGTTTTGACCAGATTTATTTCAATTAAACTGGATGGGGTTTTGCCTGTATGCATTTATTATGTTTTGAAATCGGCCTCCATGATGTGACAAATGTGTCCACATGCAAATTGGAGATCATCAGAAAGTGAAAGGCTGAAACTCTTATCATAGTGTGAAGGAAATCCAGTGACACCCGAACAGGGGTATCAATGTGAGTAGTGAATCTGCTGAGGAGTGGATATCGTACTAACACAGAACCGCTGAGTGTGGTAGTCCATGGCACTCATTGTGTTAACAGTGTCAATTTCACCGGTGCTTTTTGCCAAGCTGCAGGCCATGGTTTGGCAGTCTCTCTCCGAATAATCCACAGACTGTTCCTCTCCTCCAACAGCAAAAAGGGGCCATCTGTCAAAACCCCAGACAAGCGTCTGAGATAAAATGCCTTCTGTTTAATCAGGTAGTGTTGTCCGCTCCCATTCCCATTCCCTCAATGATCAAAGACTCATTTCCCAGCATTCAGCGGTGCTAACAAGGCAGAAGAGAGTAGGTAAATAACCCCAAGTGGGACGGGTCGGTTTGTCTCACGCTTCGGCACCAGACGCAATCTCATATACCAATCTTAGATCGATACGAGATGTGAATCAACCTCCCCATTTCTCTGAGCCGGATGAAATGTGTCCTAATAAATGAGACAGAGTATGGGCGTGTGCGAGCCACAAGTGTGTGATATATTGAGTGGTGAATTTTGATTGGTGGATGGGATTCTTGTTTGACTGTGTCCTGAGTTGACCCTCTTCTACACTCATCAGGTGATTGGTTGTTTCTCTGAGCTCTGCCAGCATCGTGAGTCAATGTAAAAGTCAAACGCATTTCTGAACACTGAATCTTTATTTTTAGAACTGTTGCCTTAGATACAAATCACCTGAATTTTTATTATTTAGCCCATAGTGCCGTAGCGTTATGTTTCAAGCCTCAAAGAATCTCTGCACCTTTTATGAGAGTGAAAAAAGCTACTAAAATAATCTATCAAAAAGATTAATTTTGCGCTCTCACGGTCCATTGTAAAATGCATCCAAGCATTGATGCAGAGTCAGCCGTTTTGCTTCCCTTTGTTGTGGCCATGAAATGTCCAACAGCTGAAGTCTGGCCTAGGTTCCTATGTTAACTCTGCTTTTCATTGTTTAAGTGACATTATTGCAAGTTTAACTGGACTTTAGACAGTTCATGCATCCTCATCTCTCCCCAACTCTTTCACTCTGTAGGTAAAGTCAGAATATGATCAGCTCAGAAAGGCCTTTGGTTTTGTGAGTCAAGAGAGAGACTTGGCCAGGCAGGAGAAGGCTCAGCTCCAAGACAAACTGGAGAACCTTGAGCGAGTCCTAAAGGTAAGATCATTGTTGCATATTGACTAAGGATCGATTATCGAGTGTCGATTATAAAGTTCAACCAGGATCCAATTAATCTTGCAAATGTTTTTAAATATCTTTAATATTATTAATATGACTAATCTTAGAAGAGTTTAGAGATTGCCTTGAGATTGACCAAAATACTGTAAACTTAAATGCTTATTATCTAATTAAAATCTTTTTCCCCCATGACAGCTTTTATCATATCTGGTAAACCAATCGGTAATGTTTACGATCATCTTTCATAATGTTAGGGTCTTGCTTTTAAAGGAAAAACCGCTATCAACTGAGATTATTATGTTTCATTCATCGGACTTGTTTTCTGCCGGCATCATGTTGCCGACTTATTGTTCTATGAAAAGTGTTCCTGCACTTGTCGGCTTATTGACTGCTTATGTCATGTATCTTGAAAGGGAAAAAAGCTCTTATAACAAGAAATCGACTTCTCATCTTTAAAGGATAAATATGTATTTATCTCTCCTACCTTTCTTATTATTGACTGTGATAAATGAGGCGAGATGGGAAAAAGTAGAACTAGTATAGCAATGAGTTAAGTAGAACAGTTTTCTGTAAAATGTCAGAATTCCTTTTGATGTTGTCTGAATATTTCTCTCTTGCTCCTCAGAAATGCATAATCATTCCAGGCAAAGCAGCAGGACTGTAATAAAAGATTTTCTTTTAAAGAAAAAAAAAAAGCTCCTTGAATTTCCGTCTGAAATGTTTCATTTGAACTGTCCACTGGGCAAATCATCTATTTTCAATCTTAAGCTTTTAACAGGATAGTCTCCCCCGCAGAAGGCAAATTCTGTCACCGTTTACTGACCCTTGTCTTTTTTTCCATTTTTTTAATTTTTGGTCAGTTATTCTTAAAAATATCTGTTTTTTTGCAGAAGAAAGTAAGTCGTACATGTTTTGAATGACATGAGTGTGAGCCAGTGATGATAGAATTGTCATTTTTTAACACTTTAACATATGTTGATATGACTCATGTAATTCATGCTTTTATGCTTTCTAGTTTATTAAATGTTCATTTGAACATTTTCAAAATACGTTGAGTAGTTTCCTGTCCTCTCAAGCTCTTCAGGTGCTCCTAATTTAATGATTATGCAAAGCATCGAGTTGAATAGGCATGCGAGTGCGCAAGGTGTGTGTATGCGTCGTGCTTAAAAAACTTCCACCAAAGTCACCAAAGAAAGGAGGCTTTAATTCTCTTGAAGAGGATGGAGGTGCGGACAGTGAGATAAATGGGGAGAAAAGATGGATCTTGTATCAGATGTGTTGAAAAAAAGCTTATAAGGTCTGTTTCAGTCCAATTCCTGTCCGGTTTAACTTCATTTTGAATAGGAGAAAGAAACTTGAACCCAAGGGGTCTATTATTGTAGTCATTGTGTGTTGTTCTTTTATTCATCAGCTTTTATTCTCGGTTTTCTGCATTTTCACAGAACATGTTGTATTTACCAAGCGCTTCCCGTCAATGGCTGTTGGTGTCATCACTCACTGTCACTATTGCGCTTAATGTGTCTGTTAAAGTGCCTGTGTGGTTATTCATGATGTTGTTCCTCAGATCTTTGTCCAGAGCCTGAAAACAGCTGGTCAGAACAGTGATTAATTGTTTTGTTCTACAATGTATGTTTAAGAAAGCATGGGTTTCTACAAACACGTCCTAATTCTAGCATGATCCCCTTTTTTCTCTTTCTGTTTTTCTATTTCTCAGCATATGCGAGAGGCTGCGGATCGGCGGCAGCAACTGGAGGCAGAGCATGAGCAGGCCCTGGTGTTCCTCAACTCCAGACAGCAGGAGATCAGCCTTCTGCAGAAGGTAAGAACCTCAGTGATCCTTAAACAGACCACACACACACACACACACACACACACACACGATGGGTGTTTCGGCCACTTATATGTTCTAGGGGGTGATTTTTATTTATTTAACGTTTCAAATTCCTTTTATTGATTTTAATGTTTTATACTCATCCCGGACATAAACATTTAATATTAAAGTGTGATTTTTTTTAAACAATAAAGTATTTACAATTTAATTGTGTACACTATTGTTAAAAAGTTTGGGGTCTGTAAAATGTGTTTTTGAAAGAAGTCGCTTATGTTGAGCAAAACTGCATTTATTTTATTAAAAAAATACAGTAAAATGTTGAAATATTGTTACAATATATAAGATCCAACCAAGCTCTGATTTTGTCATTAATGGAGAAATGTTTAATGAAATTTAATTGTCAATTTATATTAAAACTTTAAACTTCTAGCTATAAAATTAACCATAGCTAAACAAAGGAGTCAGACATTTTATTCCAAAAACGTTTTAAATGTAAGCTTTTCACAGCACAGATCACTATGTCGAACCAGTTCAATTCCTCAGGCCAACATCATATTCATCTGTTATGTATTATATCTAAGGATTATGACATGCCGTACTTCCTTTCCAGTCTTTCTGCAGAAGTTGACGTAAGGATAAGAAAATAGTCTGATGTGGAAGCAGTAGATATTCTGGCTGAGTAGGGCTGGATAAAATCAGTGCAATCACATGATAGGATCATGGCTGCTTTCCTTTGTATCTGCGGCCTTTCAGGAAGGAGCAGCGACAGGCAAACAAAGCAATTAGAGCCGACAGCAGACACTGCATCAGTGCAGATCCCTGGGGAGGGGTTCAACAGAGCTTTCACTTCTCTAACATACACAACACAGACATATATGTACAAATGACTTACTGATACAACTTGCATGGCGATCATAGCTTGTCTATGTATCTCTCAATTTCCTGCTTGCCTACAAACACACAGCTTTCACTGTAATTTTACTAACTTATGAGTAACTGCGGTAAATTCTGACTCCCATTTTTGCCCTTCAGATACTGAATTTCCCCTCTGGAATCAATAAATCTGTCTGAAATTAGGTGAAGTAGCTTTGCCAAAGAAATCTTGGCAAATCTTTCAGAATCACTCTGAAATTATAATGTCCTACTGACGTTGCAGTTACTTTCTGAGGTTTGAGTTTGTTGGGTTTTGAGTGAATGGAATCGCAGAGGTACTGCTAAACTAAATGCCCTATCTCTTATTTTCAGGTTCAAGCTGAAACTGAGAAAGAGCGTGAAGAAGTGGTGCATCTGCTAGAGGTAAAATTTAATCTACTTCCTTCCATTCTGTCCTTTGGCATCCTTCTATGAAAAGCCTAATTTACACTCATAGCATGGTCTGCAGAGTCTGCCTTTCGTGCAAAAAGGACCCGTCTACCCCAATTATCTGATAAGTTTAGAAGGGACAGGTTCGGCCCGTCTGGATCCATCTTGTGTTTGATAAAAGACCACCATATATGACAGTCGGGCTGGTCTGAGAAGCTTCTACTTGTCACGTACTGTCAGCTTAATCTGAGGAGAGCTTATGCATGTTCAGTACAGGGAGTCCTTCCAGTGGTTCTTAATTTTTATTACCTTCATAACTTTTGTCTCTTCCCATCTTTAATATTGTTTTATACCCTGCAATTTTGTCTCAATAGATTTAGTTCATCTTTTTTTCCATAGTTGAAGATTATGTTATATTATTTATTTTTGTGTTATTTTTCATCTCTGACCCCTGTCATTCTGATTTATATTTATTTGTTTTCCCTTTGTGTTTAAACAGAGCCATATGGACAAAATGCAGGTACACACACTCTCACTCATGTAGAGATTTTTTTTGCAACCTTCCATAGTTTTTTCTCATTAGAGACATACAAACAACATGGACCCACGGCACCCCTTACAAAAAAGAAGTTTATTCAAGTGTGCTATTAGTATACTTCTTTCAAACTGAAAATAAGAAAATATTATTTCATCTACTTTTTATATACAGTACTTCTCAGAAATATACTTAATTTCACTGAAGTATACTTAATTTTTACTGACAGAAAAGTCAAAGCATATTTGGCCTATACTTGTACATCTTTTGATCGAGATATGCTTAAAAGTATAATTAAGTATTCTAAGTATACTTGGCTTGTTGTGTTTATTCTTTTGATTGAGTAGCCTATTAAATACTTTTCCCACATAGTTTTACATAGGCTACTGTCTTATAATCTTTGAAAATATTAATCTATAAAGAAAACTGATTTTTTCGTCTGAATTTACTCTTTCCAAACCCATATATTTTGAATTTACTCACAACTATTTACTGCAAATAGCACACAAAAAAGCACTATAAACACATTGAATGCTCTACATTCACAGTTTTCTGAGACCATAGTCATAGCTTTGTGTAAAGAACTGACTGAAATGAGTCACTATTAACCGATTACCTTCTAGTAAGAACAACATTAGGGGTGAGTAAATAATGACAGAATTTCCATTTTTGGGTGACCTGTCCCTTTAAAATCATTGCATTACTGTGTACCAGTTGAGTATCTCAGCTGCTACACTCATCTGTGTGGCCATGAATTGTTACTGTTGAAGAGTTAAGAGTTTAACAAACAAAATATGTTTTACAACTTTTCCTGTGGCTGTGACAGGCTGTTGCTTCAGGTCTTTTGTTGTTGGGGTAAAACTAGGACCTGGTGAAATTATGGCTGCTTTTCCACCATCGGGTCGAATGGTTCTAAGAATGGTCCGGAACAGTTCCAGATATATTTCCACTTGAGCTTGGTTCGGCACAGCACAATTACAAACCGTTTTCTCTTTTTGGCTAACCGTGCTGGTAGAAATCGTGAAGTGACATCGCCACTCAGGATTGGTCACTTGTCTGTTGCCTGGCTGCCAGTTTCTTTGTAGCTGGCTAAGTGCACTATTTGAGTGAAATTATCGCAAGTTAATGATAACATTAAAAGAAATATCTGATCATCCTCCATAACGCAATCGCTATTTACATCTCATATGGTCTGTAACCTCTTGCATTACCAAGGCAATGACTGATGCATTTGTATTACACTCCAAAGATCTCTGTTATCAGCCCAACAGGGGAAAATGAAACTATATCCGTACCGGCTGGGCCGGATTGGCACAAAATAGAACAGTTAAGCAATGAGAACATTTGGCCAGACAGTGGAAAAGTTTAAGTATTATGATCCGTTAGATAATACTCTTAACCTGTGTGTGTGTGTGTGTGTGTGTGTGTGTGTGTGTGTGTGTGTGTGTGTGTGTGTGTGTGTGTGTGTGTGTGTGTGTGTGTGTGTGTGTGTGTGTGTGTGTGTGTGTGTGTGTGTGTGTGTGTGTGTGTGTGTGTGTGTGTGTGTGTGTGTGTGTTTTATTTATTTAAATCTCTTTTGCCTTTGGCACTAAAAACTGCTCTCATTGCATGCTTTGATGCAGTTGCTGTGTTAAGCCATTATTCATTTGCTTTCCTGATAATATGCATTAAATTAATTAAATGTATTTATTTTAGGCATCTATTTACAAGCAGATAATTTGTCGTCCTTTTTTTTTTGTATGTGTCATATTTATAAACTATAGATATTTCTGTTGCTCAGTGGTTCTCAACCAGTGGTTAGTGATCCAGAAGTGGTTCGCAAGAAAAAAAACAATGCTAAATGCAAATGCAGCTAAGTCTATATCTGTTCATAATCACACAGAATTCCACTGCACTGCATTTCCAATTTTTTGTAAACATGCACTAGACGAATGCATTTGACCATTGTGCTTGCTTTTCATGCCTTTTGCAGCGTCTTGTGCATGACACAGCGTTCTAAATTGTGTACTCAAGTTAAAAG
The DNA here is from genome assembly GCF_051911475.1 of Siphateles boraxobius. NCBI lineage: Eukaryota > Metazoa > Chordata > Actinopteri > Cypriniformes > Leuciscidae > Siphateles > Siphateles boraxobius. The sequence continues at coordinate 3,543,394 of NW_027508788.1, forward strand.
TTAAATTTGAAAAAAGAAAGTGACTAATTTTATTTTTGTTTATTCCACTGCCCTGCATCTCACGCTTTTAACCACTAAAGTGTGTTGTTTCAATGATCCCTTAAAGGGTTAGTTCACCCAAAAATGAAAATTAAGTCATTAATTACTCACCCCCATGCTGTACCAACCCCGTAAGACCTTCGTTCATCTTCGGAACACAAATGAAGATATTTTTGATTAAATCTGAGAGGTGGATCACTGCTACATAGGCTGCCAGAGGGAATGAAACTTGACGGCCCAGAAAGTCATTAAAGAACATGTTTAAATATTCCATGTGCCTACAGTGGCTCAACTATAAGTTTATCAAGCGACGAGAATACTTTTTTTCCGAAAAAAAAAAAACATAAATTACGACTTTATTCGACTATTCCTTTTCTTCCTTGTGGGCCTGAGACGAGAGTTCAAGAGATTTCCACGACGCATGCGCGAGAACTGAACAAGAAGTATTAGAAGAAGAACGTCCTCTTCTCAGTTCTCGCGCATGCGTCGTGGAAATCTCTTGAACTCTCGTCTCAGGCCCACAAGGAAGAAAAGGAATAGTCGAATAAAGTCGTTATTTCTGGGGGTTTTTTCGGGAAAAAAGTAGTCTCGTCGCTTGATAAACTTATAGTTGAGCCACTGTAGGCACATGGAATATTTAAACATGTTCTTTAATGACTTTCTGGGCCGTCAAGTTTCATTCCCTCTGGCAGCCTATGTAGCAGTGATCCACCTCTCAGATTTAATCAAAAATATCTTCATTTGTGTTTCGAAGATGAACGAAGGTCTTACGGGGTTGGTACAGCATGGGGGTGAGTAATTAATGACTTAATTTTCATTTTTGGGTGAACTAACCCTTTAAGGATATCAGATTAAATAGTAGTATTCACTTCTAAAATTCACTTCTTATTCACTTATTCACTTCTAAAAGTGGAAAAACAATTCCCATATCATGTTCTTATTGTCACAGGCTGTGCATTCAATCGAACTTTACAGCATTTTGTCGCAAATGAATTCAATGCTTGGTAATATGTTTAATAGCAGGGATTTTGCTAATGATACAGTATTCGGCCCAGTGTTTGTTCCATGTGCTAGGCTGGTAAATCATACTTCTGCTGTGTATGTGTTTACAAAATTGTCTGTTTTCCTGTCAATAATTTTGCAAATTGTTGGGTGTAATTTTGTGTAATATTGCTGGTTCCTGAAGCCAAACCATTTGAGAACCACTGCTACAATTCAGTGCATTTCTCCTGTGTATTTATTCCTATATGATATAAGCAATTTGATTTATTCTTTTGAGTAATTCTTTCCTGTGTATTACTTACTCTGTCCCTCAAAGGTCAAGGTTCATGACTTAGAGCAGAAATGCCGGACACAGAGTGAGCAGTGCAATATTTTGTCAAAAAAGCTGGAGAAATATCACCTGGGTTCAGAGACTGAGGATACATTCGACATTGATTCACAGGAGAAACACTTGAGCAACAGTTACAAAAGCCTGCAGCACCAGGCAGAAAAAAGTGAGCAAAGCACCCCCCCCCCCCTCTTCCCACCCAACATGAACCATAGTCATTTCACAAAATCATGGGAAGTTTTGATAACATTTTTCTATCTGTTCTGGCCTTCCTGAAATGTCTCTAATTTAAATGGAAATGTCTTTTCAGGTCACTGTATTTTGGACGTTTTTGGACTAAAGTTTCTTTCTTTAAAGTGCCTTGGAGAAGTATGTACAGTAAACACCATTTAATATATTTATTTACATGGTGCATATTCATACTGTCACAAGTTAGCATGTGTGTAGTCCACAGAGCAAGATGCATGACGCAGAATGAAATATACAAGGAAACTTAACACTTGGAGAACTTCAGAAAAAACACTACACATCAAACATAGATGTTAATGCGGAATACATAACTGAGAAAACTAAAGGCTTAAATACACTGAGTCTGTGAATCAAAGATGAAGGCTGTGAATCAAAGATACACTGAGGCTGTGAATCAAAGAAACAGGGAACAGGTATGCACTTTCAGAAACCATAGTAACAAATTACTAGAACTCAGTCAAAACGGTGACAGGGAAAACTAAGACAAAGCAACCCCCCGAGGGGGAAAATCTATTCTATTTAATTGTCTTCTCATCTAATGTTTTTTCTAGGGATACACCGATACCATTTTTTCAGAACCGATCCGATCCGATACCAAAAATTCAGAGTATTGACCGATGCCGATCTGATACCAGCGCCTAGTATTGGATTGGTGCATCCCTAGTTTTTTCCACAGCCTTATTTAAATCCATTTGTTCAGATCCCCCTTAATGTTCAATGATCATAGTCATTGATTTCCATTATAACTCATGCTTGCAGGTGATGAGAGATCTGACGGAACTCCACTGGTCTCAGAATTGCCCATAGTACAGCAACACAAGATTGACAAGCCAGTGCAGCTGTCGGTCAAACCCACTGTCCAAACCCAGAGTCGCTCCAGCAGCCCCATGCAAGCATCCCTCTCAGAGGTTTGTTTCCCTCAGCCAACCACTCATCACAGCTACACGGTGATCATTCGGTTAACCGGTTGCCACGAGCAGATAGCAGTGTCTGTTTATCTGCCTGTATTTTACTCAAGAGAGAAGAAATGTGCTCATTTCATGCTTTTATAATTGGCCTCTCTCTCTATATAATTAGATACATAAATGACCTCGTATCGGATGTTTGGGTTGAAGACTGTCTGATGCTTTAGGAAAGAAATTCAATTGTTTACTGTATGTGTAAACTAAATCACACATTTAGGCATCTAAAGTCTCAGTGGAATGTGGACTAAAAAAAGATACATTTAACAATTAAAAGTGAAAAGTGTAACTGTTTTAATGATAACACTTTTGTCCCGACTATAAAGTATTTAAATTATTAAATTGATTATTTTACCAATAAACTGTAAACACTATGACTCGATGCTTCTATAAAAACATTGTGATGTTTGTTTGAGCGTCTCAGCCAGCCTGACACAGCCGAATTGGCTCAACCAATGGCGTGAGTTCTTGACCAATGGCAAAACCTGTTTAAAAACAGTCATTGTTTTTGCAGTTCCGTTTGGTGATGCAATCACCACCATAGAAATTACGCACTTCAGCTTTATATTTTCCCTGGCTATGTGATTGACATCAATGCAAATAGGTAATAATCATCTCCGCTCTGTGCACTTAATCATACATGAATCAGATCATCCATGAACACATGCATGCACTGTGCACATTGGGAGCAGGACTGTAAATAAAAGGATGTTATGTAATGATCCTCACACAAACTCATAGTACATTGCCATAGTACATTTATGTTGTGATGTTTGGAATTTAAAGATAAAGATCAAGTGTGTCAGCTGATTTCCTCTGTCCAGATGGATGATGAGGTGAGACCAGCTCCAAGAACCAAGGCAAGATACACAGGTCAGGTCCGCCTCTGCACTGCCCGCTACAGGTACTTTTCTTACCACTTACCCTCTATATACAGTATATATAAGTACTGTTCAAAAGTTTGGGGACAGGTATGAAAGTGAGACTGTGAGGGATAGACTTACATCTGCTGTAAAAAGCTATATAAAGCTCCTAGATCACTAATAATTTTCCTCAGCTTATATTGTCGGGAGCTTTTTGTCTACTGAAATATTTTGGAAAGATATTTTTGCAGTGTTTCATCAGCAGAACAATTCAAAAACATGTGAAATAACAGTACAACCCATTGAAGAGATGAATGTCCATCCCTTACAGGCTCGCTTTCATTCCTGTCAAAAATCAAACATGGCGCTGCTGTGAATAAGGTCTATTTGAATGATTTCTTGACTATCATATGATACTGATAAATGGAGTAATTCAGCTTTGCCATCACACGAAAAAAATTACATTTTAAAATATATTAAGTTAGAAAACAGTCATTATGTTCAATGTACAAAAACATTACAAATCTTACTGACTTTCTGAGCAGTAGTGAAAGCTATATATCTATTACACACATACTTATACATATATATGTGTGTTTGTATTTTACTGTGTTTTCTTTGTTTTCTTTCCCACTCACTGTCTGGTGTTTTGGTCAGTTATAATCCCTATGATGGACCTAATGAGCATCCAGAAGCAGAGCTCCCTCTTGTGGCAGGGAAATACTTGTACGTATATGGGAACATGGATGATGATGGATTTTATGAAGGTAATTGAGTTATGATGTGAGAGGTGTAATTAATGTTGAAAATTAAGAGTTTAAATGAAAATTCTGTCAGTATTTACTCACCCTTATGTTGTTCCAACCCTGTAAGACCTTTGTTCATCTTAGGAACACGAATTAAGATATTTTTGATGAAATCTGAGAGCTGGATCACTCCTCCATACTCCTCCATAGGGTTCTTCAGGGATTGAAACTTGCCAGCCCCGAAAAGTCATTAAAGACATCGTTAAAATAGTCCAAGTGACTACAGTGGCTCAATCTTAAGTTTATCAAACGCTGAGAATACTTTTTGTGCGCAAAAAAAACGCGTGAGTGAGTAAATACTGTGTGAGGCCTCCTCTCGCTTTAGAGAGTCGTCATGCTGAGGCCTCTGTTCTTAGAGCTCAGCTTGGCAGTGGTAATGAGTTACAGGCTTGTCTGTAAGCCTTCCTGGTACTCCTGGTACTTCAGATAAAGAAGTGGATGACCTATTCTAAAGGTGCCCCTTTTACATTCCCAGTCGCATCAGTAGTACGTCATAGGCTGTCGCCGGCCAATGTCAAGTTCATTGTCGTGTTTTCACATGTGCTTCAGACACTGGCCATGCCCAAAGTGTCCACTAGGGGTCTCGTTTAACTTCTCAGGAAACCATGCTTACATGCGTGACCTGAGATGTTTATACATGAGGCCCCAGATCTATAATCATCTAACATCTAAAAAAAATCCTTACAACTTATTTGCTAATGGACACTAGTGGATAAATAGGACAGTAACAAGTAACAGTGAATTTAATCAATAAGCATTACCTGACAGTGTGTATTATAATGTCATGCTTACAAAATTCATCACAATTACATTTTATGTAATGAGATCTGGTGCAGCTTATGAGATCTTTCTTTTTGTCTTTGTTCCAGGAGAGCTGTTGGATGGGCAGCGTGGCCTGGTTCCCTCTAATTTTGTGGAGTTTGTCCAGGACAAGGAAAAGCCATCTATCGACGGAGAAGAGGAGCAGGGCAGGCTGGAGAAGAGCTGTCTGAGCCTGACTGCCATAGATGGAGTTGCTCCTCTGGACAGCCTTAGCAGTGATGCCCTCGGCCACTGCAGCAACGGGACAGGCACTCTGGACGGAGAGGAGCTGGGCGACAACATCGTGCCTTACCCTAGGAAGATTAACCTGATCAAACAGCTGGCAAGAAGTGTGATAGTGGCCTGGGAAGCGCCTCTGGTGCCCCTCGGTTGGGGCAACATCAACAGCTACAATATATTAGTGGATGGGGAAGTACGTTCTTCTGTGCCATTTGGGGGCAGGACCAAACTGCTTCTTGAGAAGCTAGACTTGGCTGCTTGTACCTACCGTGTCTCGGTACAGAGCGTGACGGACAGGGGTCTTTCTGATGAGTTGCGCTGCACCTTGCTGGTGGGCCGCAATGTTGTGGTGGCCCCCACTGGCCTGCGCATGGACGACATCTTGCGGGACTCCGCTGAACTTTCATGGTTGCCCAGTAATAGTAACTACTCACATGTTGTGCACTTAGATGGCGTGGAGCATGCTGTGGTCAAGCCGTGCTCTTACAAACTGCGTTTTGTGAACCTGAAGGCCGCCACAGTGTACAAAGTAAAAGTGTTGGCCAAACCTCACCAGGTGCCCTGGCACATGCCCCTGGAGCAGAGAGAGAAGAGAGAGGCTGGGGTGGAGTTCTGCACCCAGGCTGCAGGCAAGTTCCAACTCTAATATTGTTCAGATATCGTGCCAATGCTGAGCGATTGAGATGCATAGGATGACTTTTGTTTTTTAGATTAGATTGTGATCCATAAATTCATATCAGATCCAAATTTGATTTATTTGTGATTCATTTGAGTGTATTTCATTTATAAGGTATTACTTATTGTTGCTCTGATATTGCTGTTTTTAACTATTTATTTAAAGAACCTGCTCATAAGTGTTGTTTGTTCATAAATTAAGCTACACTGTTGCACGTTATGTGTTTGATTTACTAAAAAGAATGGCTATCTGTCTCTCCCCAGGACCCCCTCTGCCTCCTCAAGAAGTCCAAGTCCAGTGTGGACACGCTCCAGGGGTCCTTCAAGTGCGTTGGAAGCCCCCTCTAATGACACCTATGGGAACCTCCAATGGTGCAAGTGTCATTGGTTATGCAGTGTGCACTAAGGGTCAGAGGGTAAGTATGTGTGCATCCGCAGTCATATCAGTGGTAACATTTATGTGACCGAACAGTTCTTGTCTGCATGGAAGCTAAACGTCATCAAGACCTATTTTTATCAAAAAGTCATACTGATGCCCCCTGTTGGTGGAGCAGGGTGGTTCCAAACACTTGAATTAATTGTTTCTGGTGTTTTTGTGGAATGAATTTTAAAGGTCTTTCTTTTATGTAATTTGGGTGATTAATGAGAATGTTGATTCTAAACTTTTGTCCAGTCAAATTAGAGAAATTTTGTTGGAAAAAAGTCCATTGTCTATTTTCAGTAGTGCGCTAGTGTTGTACAAAGCGCAGCTCACACAGAAGTTACTTTCAAAGCAAGCAGCTTTCTGTTGCTCAATGAGCAAATTAGTTGGATCAACTTAATCTCTTTGCGAAATCTGCATAGCAAAATTTTTCCTAATTGTGTGGATTCCTACTGAAATTACTGGCTTTCACATGAAAAATTAACTGAACCATGGTAAATGTGAACGCACCTTAATGCTAAAACTAATGCTGTTTCAGATCGCTGAGGTGTTGTATCCAATGGCAGACTATGTGGCAGTAGAGCTGAACCGTCTACAGTGTTTAGAGGCCCGTGAAGTTATCGTCAGGACTTTATCAGCACAAGGGGAATCTCAAGACTCCCATGTCGCCGTCATTCCAAACCACCTGCTGGTGCCTCCTCCTAAAGCCCTCCCTCCTTCTCACCACATGCAGTCCTCTCTCCCACCCCAGCAGTCCCAAACGATGCCTCCCCATCCCCAAATACGGTCCCTTCCACCTCACCCTGGACCCCAACCACCCAGCCATCTCCAACCCCTCATTGTTCGACCCAACCAGCCCCCATCTCACCTGCAACCCCACCGTATGCCCCATCCCACACAGCCCTCTCCACCTCACCTCCAGCCTTTACAACCTCAGCACACCATGCAAATGCCCCAGCCTCAATCCTCCATGCCCATGCCCCAACCCCGGCAACCCATGTCTATGCCTCAACCCCAGCAGCCCATGGCCATGCCCCAACCCCAGCCGCCCATACCCATGCTCCATCCCCAGCCAGCTATCCCAATGCCCCAGCCTCACATTCCTCAACTGGCCCTTCCCCAATCCCAAAGACCACTAAGTGCCAGAGAGCTGGAAACCAAAGAGCCAGGGCCAGGAATGATTAATCATGGAGGGGGCCCACCTCAGCCATGGGAGCCTGGCTGCTCCCCATCAGGCATGCCCACAGGTCTGCCACACGGACACACCCTGGAGGCCCCTGTCTGCCTGAACCGCCGTTCCCCGTCACCTCAAAGGATCCTCCCTCAGCCCAGGGGTACGCTTATTCCTGACACTGTGGCCAAGGCTATTGCCAGAGAGGCAGCCCAAAGAGTGGCTGCAGAGAGTGGACGGGTGAGTCAAGTCAGCAAAAAGCATGTAATGTACAGTGGTTCCAAACCAACCTTAACCCAAGAATGCATGACCCAAAAAACCTACATGAATAATGGGGGTCAAAACGACCCATATCGGAGTCATTTTATTATTATTATTAATATTAGTATATATTTTATTTATTTTTTAATGTATACTTTTATTTAAATTTTATTTAGATTTTTATATTCTTAGTTAGTTAACCCAAATAATAAAATTCTGTCATCATTTGCTCATTCCAAACCATGAACGACATATTCATCTTCGAAATTCAAATTAAGATATTTTTTAATGAAACCTGTGTGGTTTCTGTCCTTCCATTGAAACTCCAGGTAACCAAAACTTAGAAGATCCAAAAAGGCGTTGTAAAATGAACCGAAATGTATGAATTGAACGGTAAGCCAAATATTGTAAGGAGCAATGATAGCTTTATATATGATGAACAAATTTAATTTAGGATTTTATTTACATCTAAACAAAGATCGACACAGACATGTATAGAGCACATCACATTTGGTAAACACTAAAACTCAAACGTGTATGCATGATGTACAAGAACCAATGACTAGGTGTGACATACACACAAACTTCTGTTTACCAAATGTGATGCACTTCATGTGTGTTTATATTTGAATAGAAGCCTAGTTAATTCTGTTCATCATAAAAAGTGACCAAAGTCGTATATATATTGATCAAATATTTACCAAAGTCTTATGGGTTTGGAACCACAAGAGGGTGATTAAATTATCATTTTTTGGGTGAACTATCGCTTTAAGTAAAATGAAATTATTTAAATGAATTGATTAGATATTTACAGTGTATACTTAACAGTATTATGAATATGATTATATGCATGTTTAAATGTTTCTGTAATGTTCTTTTCCATGTACATACACAATAAAACAGTAATTAAATATAACTATAACTAACGTGTTTATGTGAGAAATTTGAATTTGCTGGCAACTTTTAATTTATAGATTATTTTGTTTATAGATTATTTTGTGGATAGACAAATGTGATGATTTTTATTATTATTATTATTATTATTATTGACAAAAAACACACGGCAAGTTAGAATAGGATGTCATTTTGACCCCCTTTATGAAGACTTGGGGTAGTTATTCTGATCCTATAAACAAATATAGTTTTGCTGAGACTCAATATCAAAATAATCAAATAACAACACCCTATCAGGTCAATTTGACCCGTTTATGCATTCTAGGGTTAATATGTGCAAATGAGAACTCTTTAAAAGAGTTCATGAACATACAGAAGATTAGATATTTTGTCAGTACTTAACCTCAGCGTAACTGTCAGATCTCTTTATTAAGACTTCTGAAAGTACTTTAATATATTTAGATGGAGAGGAGAAGCCAGGGCTTTTACTCTCAAAATTCAGATGAGGAAGAGGATGAGGAAAGCTATCAGGCCCGCAGAAGAGGAGCATCTGTGGATGACTTCCTCAGGGGCTCAGAGCTGGGCAGGCAGGTATGGCAGTTGAAGTGATTGCCTTACCATACAACCACGGGCATAAGAGGCGAATGTCAGCATTGAATGCTTTGGTTTGTTGTATTAGCTTTGGGTTGTCGTTTTTTCTCACAATCTGCATTTCACAGTCTCATTACAGTCACAGCGAGGAGTATCATACGGACAGCAGTCGAGGCTCGGACCTCTCAGACATCATGGAAGAGGACGAGGAGGAGTTGTATTCTGAAATGCAGCACGAAGAAGGCAGGCGACGAAACTCCCACAATGCACTTAAGGTATCGCAGAAAGCGAAAGACATCTCACAATATCCCAGGGATATCCTGGTTTGCATGGCTGTAACTAGTTTGCTTTCTTCCCGATTCAAGATCGGAGGCAGCACTCAATCTTCGAGTCAGCTGGATCGGGACTCATACCGGAAGCCATCTCACCGAGGTCCTCAACCTCAGCGCCAACCCCTCACTGTCCCATCCATTGGTTAGTGCCCTCCCAGGAAGAGACAGGAGTCCAAGACTTCCTTCAGGGCCTGTCTGTCCTCCTGCTCCACATGGTCTCTTTTTGAACTGTTAAACGTCCATAAGCTTGTCAATGTGTACCAGACCACCACTGTGTGTTCCAACCATAACCATATCCTGTTGCTTTCAACCATTATAACCCTCTCTGAATCTTCACGTCTCTCTTAAGGGCTGCGTCCGAAATCTAAAAAATGCTGGCTCTGCCGGCAGCAATATAGAGGTAGGAAGGCAACAAGGCATGTCTGAATCCAGTGATCATGTCTCATCCAGTCTTTTGGGATACCTTCATCTGATACATTTTTGAAGGCAGCATAGATAATGTCCCACAATCCTGTGCGTTCAATTGTGTGACAGTTGAGCTTATAAATAAAAAAGTTCTAGTTGGTGGTCAGTTGTGTGTAAATGTATGTTTTTTACCAACTATTTCCACTTTTGATGTCATTTCTAGTGAGAAGTTAATATTGTTGTAATTAAATATTTGTTTAGTTACCACCAAATCTCTCTCTATTTTGTTTTAGATCGTTAAACTGTTATGCTGCTTCAAAAAAGTGTGTATGAAATCACAAGTTTCGGGAGGTACCTTCATACGCAAATGCTCCCTGCAAAGTCATTGCCTGATAGGGCAGCCAGGCAACAAGTCAGCTGCCTAAGCTTTCGGACGCAGCCAAGGTTTTCCATAGAGATGCCAGTGTAGTTAGGCGTCTCCAGCCTGGGCATTTTGACGCGAAAAAGCCTTCGCATGGTATAACGACTCTTTGATTGGTGTTTCCCTCAGAGATAACCACTGAGAGTAACAGTGAAGGGAACCTCTCTCCCGTCAAGGAGGATGTTTACTATGGCAGTGTAGCGCGGCACAGGACATGTTCCTCCCGGAGGCACGGGGGACGCAGGCCTCCTTATGGTACGTGTTGAAGCTGCAGCATTTAGAGTGGGGTCCGAGGAGAAAGAAAATGGCCAAACGCATGAAACTGCACTGGACTGCAACAAGATGGAAGCTTGTGTTGGAAGTGGTGCTGTAAGATAGCCATTAGCAACATGTTTGCACAGAGAATGCTCCTCCCCCTTTGCACTGCCCCACCAATGGACGCCTGCCAAACCTCCCTCTTTTCAACCTGACCACTCTCATTCTTTTACTTTGGCCATGCATGACTGAATGGTGAAAGTTAAAGGGTGGCATCTTACCCCGAACGAATGCCATCAAATATGTACATAGGTAATGGTTGACCAGGAAGAGAACGCAAACGGTTTCCTTGGCATCAACTGCAAAGGCAACTGTGTGGAATGCACATTGGGCATGTTGGAATCACAATCTAGCACAGCTCTGTAGATGCATCAGGGAGAAAAGGAAACAGGTGTAGTTTTATCCAGGACTAATTTGCCCCATCAGATCCAGATCTCTGCATGGTTACAGTAGCTCAGACAGCGTGCTCTCTCTCTCTCTCTCTCTCTCTCTCTCTCTTTCTCTCTCTCTCTCTCTCTCTCTCTCTCTCTCTCTCTCTCTCTCTCTGTGTGTGCGCCTGTCAGGAGCTTCATGTTTGGCTTGCTGTTCATCTGTAATTGGCTGCCATATGGGTGTTTCACTCCCAATCACCACATACCCACACACACACAAGCAAACACACACAGTGACACACATCATAGCCATCATATTACTGTAAGAAATGTCTGTTTCTTTCAACCCACCCAAGAGTTGTTTGGCAAATAAATGGATTGTGCAAGTATGGAGCGTAATTTCACTCCATTGGACTGAATTGCATGCTTATTCACACTGTCCATTATTATACATGGAGATAATAATATTTATACTGTTTGTTACTTGCTTCAAAATATCCTTTGGATCTTTTAAAAAGTCTTGTAAGCTTATACCATCAAGTCATGCCTACTGTATATGGTTTTGTATTACAGAACCAGGTGATATATATATATATATATATATATATATATATATATATATATAGGGGTGAATTCAGGTTGATTGGGACACATTTTGCTATTGAGATGAATGAATTCAGTCAGTATGTTTTTTTAATTAATACTTTTATTTAGAAAGATGCATTAAACTGTTTAATAGTCACTGTAAAGCAGGTGTAAAGAGTACCTGAAAACCACACTGGAGTAAAAGTACAGATACCTTAGAGTGAAAATGACTCCATTACAATTTTCAAGTCACCAATTCCAATATGACTAGAGTAAATGTCTTAGAGTATCTGATTTTAACAGTGCTTAAAGGGATAGTTCACCCAAAAATTATAATTCTGTCATAATTTACTCCCCCTCAAGTTGGTCCAAACCTGTATGAGTTTCTTTCTTCTGCTGAACACAAAAGATGTTCTGTATATTTTTTGTATATTGTTTTGTATATTCATGTTCAAATTCATACAGGTTTGGAACAATTTGAGGGCGAGTAAACAATGACATATATTTTATAAAAATATATATTTTTGGGTGAATTATCCCTTTAGGTATTTTTCTTGTATGAATAAACTCATACAGTACCTCGTGTACCTGAATGTAGGCTCAAATATGCACTAGTCCTCAACACCTAAGAGATATGAAAACAAGAAACCGTTTTGTGAGGAGAGCAGTCACATGTTTCTTTTTCTAAAATCCAAATAAAACTGAACACCTACTGTAAATATTGCAATAAATCAAGGTCGACAACTGCCACTTAAACATCCACTTATCAGCCTCTTAAACATCTACAAACACTAAAGACTCAGTGAAGCTCAAGTGCTCATGAAGGGGCATACTGTAAGTAAACCAATATCCTTTAAAATGTTCTCTTCAATAATAACGGATAAATAAAATAATGTTAAGTAAAATTAAATATTCAAAGCCTACTTGTACTGGATGTGCTGGTTTCCTCACCCCATAAATGTAACACCTGCCATTCACAACTACCATGTGCTTGCATTCATTGTAAAGTAACCTTGTTGACAAGTTTGGGTGAACAAGGGCAAAACGCACAAGACATAGTATCAATACCCCGTAGTTGGTGACATCGCTTCTTTTGTAGCAGTAATAAACTGCTGCTGTTAGATGCCATGCAAAATGTAACAAGTAATTGCATTGCTCATTATAAATGTATTGGAGTAAAAGTACATATTCTTATTCATAAATGTAGTCAAGTAGGGAGTAAAAGTTGTTTTATCTTTGATACTTAGTCAAACTACAAAGTAGCAAAAAATATACACAAGTAAGTAACTAATTACATTTACTCAAATACTTTACACCACAGCAGTAAAGACATTTATCTTACAAAATGTTTATAATATAAATAAATGCTGTTCTTTTGAATGTACTATTCATCAAAGAATGCTGACATTTTTTTTTATCAGTTTCAGCAAAAATATAATAAGCAGCTAAACCGCTTTTTATAATTTGTTTACAATAATTATTCATTATATATCACATTGATTTATATATTACAATTTTAATGACTTTTTTCAATTTTTCCCTTCAGTTTGGTCAAATGGATCTTCAAAGCGACAAATTAATTTTTATGAGCATGCCAACAAATATTAATAAAAATAATAAATTTGATCTCAATTAATATAAGTGGCATAACAGTAAATATACAATTAGAAAAATCGTTAATTAAAAAAAAAGTTTTATATCACACAGCAGAGCACGGCTTTCCAACTATCCATGTATAGGGATAATATTAAATCTGTCTATTAGACAACTTGTTCTTTTTTACCTGTCTTTCTCATAGTAGATGGATACAGGGACCGATGTCGGCGTTCTCCTCCGTACTATGATGAATCTGAGCAGGAGGAGCCGTTTCGGATCTTTGTGGCCCTCTTCGACTATGACCCTCTCTCCATGTCCCCTAACCCTGATGCAGCTGATGAGGAACTCCCTTTTAAAGAGGGTCAGATAATAAAGGTACTGCTCAGATGGAGTTAATGATCTGTTGTTAAATTGCCCTTCCATTGTTTCAACATCCCTCTGTCTGTGTGTCTAAGGTGTATGGGGATAAGGATAATGATGGCTTTTATCGTGGGGAGATCCGAGGCAGGTCTGGACTTATTCCCTGTAACATGGTGTCGGAAATCCGTGCTGAGGATGATGAGACCATGGAGCAGCTCATGAAACAAGGATTTCTCCCTCTCAATACCCCTGTGGACAGAATTGGTTGGTGTTTTTCCTGTCACAGTTATCCAAACTTATTATAATGACAAAAATATTAAAGATTTGCAAACTTATTGTTACACACTACTGTTCAAAAGGTTTTGGGTCAGTACGATTTTATAATGTTTTTAAAAGAAGTCTCTTTTGCTCACCAATGCTACATTTATTTGATACAGTTAAAATATAATATTGTGAAATGTTATTAAAAATTAAAATGGGATTATTTGATGAATATAAAGTTCAAAATAACAGTATTTATTTGAAACAGAATTTGTCACTTTTGTTAAACTTAATACATTCTTGCTAAATAAAGGCTTGTTCACACCTAGGATAATAACTATAATGATAACTGTAATAGTGTACCCACCAACGCACGATAACGCTCTGTTTATTATGAGCTAGTTATGTCATTTGCCACTTTACATGCTTGAGCTCTTTAAAGAAGGATAGATCTGATTTGGTAATGTCAATTCAATCATTCCTCAGCTGGAAAAAATCTTTCTGAAAGTGATGCCAAATGATATTCTTCCTCGTGTCGTTATAATTATAGTTGTGGTGTGGACTTCCCTATTCTCATACAATGAAAACAATTATTAAAACTTTATAGTCATCGTTATAGTTATTGTGTTTGGTGTGAACGGCCCTTAAAAGTATTCATGCATTTAAAAACATCTTACTGACCCCAAACTTTGTTTTTTTTGTACTTTGTTAGAATATATCGAATACATGGCTGCTTTTATGGTCACCAGTGCAGAGCTTTCTACCAGTAACTGGATCATGCTAACCAGTCAAATGTTATTTTGTACATAGCCTATCCCACAAAGAAACTGATTCTCTTTCCCATCAGAACAAAATAGGAGAGGTCGCCATCCAGTGGCCACAAGAAGAATGGTTGCCCTGTACGACTACGACCCCAGAGAGAGCTCCCCAAATGTGGATGTTGAGGTGTTAAACACACCATATATATGTATACATATATAGTCAGGTTTTCAATCTTCTGAATATGCATTTGTGAATAGTTGCTGATCATGTGCTTTCTGTGGCAGGCTGAACTGACGTTCTGTGCTGGTGACATCATTGCTGTTTTTGGGGATATAGATGAAGATGGCTTCTATTATGTAAGTATCATTGTTGTGCTGACCACTCACTCTGTATTATTCTGAGCCTGCGGCAATGTAAGTTTTTCTGACTCTCAGGGTGAGCTGAATGGACATCGGGGCTTGGTTCCATCCAACTTTCTTGAAGAAGTGCCTGATGACGTGGAGGTCTATCTGACGGACACTCCCTCCCAGCACGGTCAGGACGAGCCCAATCCGGTACCAGCACCGCGCCCAGAGGCCAAACGGGTACACCATCGCCGTTCTCAGCGCTAGGCCCTGTGTCCATTCATCCTCCGTTTGAGTTTCGGTCCACTCGCCGTCTCTGTGTTTTCTTGTGCTTGTTTGTTTTTTCGTTATGTGACCGTGGTGGTGGTTTCCAGTCCAACCTTTCTTGCTCTAGGAAAGGGAGAAGCAAAGCCCACTGCAAACAGAGCCTTTTTTGAGAACATAGAGAGACAGGTACGAACGTGACTCTTTTAAGAGAGCGAATGTTCGTAGAGGCGCCAGAGGACTTGTGGAAAAGGCCAAATTCTGTTCCTGCACCGGACTTTGAATAAAGCATAAAGCATCTTTGCACTGAAACACAAAACCCTACTTAAGTGAAGCTGTTTGCATTAGTCAAAGTGCTTTGTGAAGTCCATAGGGTCCATGGCTCGTCATTTGTGACCCTGTTAAAAGACTGATTTGGAAACTCACATAGTTGACGCATGCCTGTTTTTTTTTTTTTTCATAACAGACCTGTAGCTTTTATATAAAAGTAAACTACATTACCCAAAAATGTTGTATTTCTTTGAAGAGGCTTTGTTTCTTTTTGTATATTGCACATTGTCAAAAAAACCCTCTATTTTTCAGATCATATGAACTAGCAGAACATATAAATATTTCTCATTCTCATCTCTTCCTGAGAGACTAAAATAAAAGTCATGATGTAATTACAATAAATCAAAATAAATGAAAAACTGAGACAAATATGTATTTTTTGCTAGTGGACATTTAGTGGACAGATTTATTCATTTATGTGTACGTGGCGTTGTTGTTGTTTTTTCTCCTCATAATTGATGTTTTGGATTTTTTTTTTATGATGTCGCTGCATTCTAATTTCCGTTTTTCCCCACCGGCTTTGCAAAAAAAGAAAAAAGCTGAGGAATATTGTTCATTTCCCACCCTAGCAGACTTAGGTCTTGCTAGGTAAGTTAAGCAACTGGCGATACCAGTAATCTGTCTCATGCAAGGGATTTTATGCAGATTTTTTATGGAATTTCTACGGCCAAATTATCTAATTGGAGTTTTCTATCATATTGCTTTTATATGTAGCATATAAGCAAGTTGATTTAATTATCTGTTTTCATCGAAAGATAAGGTTTGTTTCAGGTTATCTGCTTAATAATGCTCCTTTATTCAGATTAATATTTGATTTATTTTTCAAATGAATTTATTTTCCTTTTTCTGTCTTCAAAAACACAGACTTTTCTGCTTAATATGCCAGTGCATTAGACTTGTATGGTATCTGCAGTTGGTTTCCGTGCTTTGTGTCTATTTTGATGCTTTAATAGAATATAAGATCCCTTGACTTTTAGAAGTTTCTTATAACAGTTCAAACAGAAATTAATTAAAGGACTATTTCTTATCCTTCTTATAGCAGCCAAGAAAAAAAAAATTAATAATAACACAGTTGAGTTAATTCAGGTACCAGCCATATTATCTGCCGTTTCTCTAGAGTTCCAATCTGTGAGTAGTAATATCATTTTTGCTCTTACTTTCTTGGCACATTTCAAACAATTTGTTTTAAAACTCTGAACATGAGCCTGACGGTTAGAAGGCGGTAGATGATAAGGCAAAAGATAGACTTGCTGTGTAATATCCCACAATTTTCCCCTCCCCATGGATGTTTCATTAGGTGCCTGTGGAAAGTACAGTGCCAGCTCCGGCCCCTGGAAGACCTGCCTCTCCCACTGTGCGTCCTTTGCTTCCTGTTGGCCCAGTCAGGCCGCTGAGCCCAGCCAGGGGTCCACGAGACCTGGCGTCAAAAAAGAAAAAAGGTCTGCTCTCTAAGGGGAAGAAACTGCTCCAAAAGTTCTCAAAGTAAAAGTATGAGTTTGATTTCAAATTCATTAGACTACAACAGCATACAGATTTCTATCTCAAAAGGGAAACAGCCAATCCCTGATGTGTCAATAAAAACATCTCGGTTACTAATGTAACCCTCGTTCCCTGAAGGAGGGAACGGGAGACGTGACGTCGAACGTGAGCGACCGATAGGGAACTAGGATTTTCAACAACAAAACAAAAACAAAAAAAAGGAGAAAACTTTCACCTTAACATGCCACGTACACATTATGAAATAGATCTAATAATCCAGATGAAAAGGAATGACATATATAAAGATGTCACTCACATGTCAGTGAGTTTGCTAATTGGGTGTCAGAATAAAAGCATCTTTCCATACTGTGATGTAGAGGACCAAAATATGTTATGTTTAAAGAATTAGCCTACTTCCATTGCTATTTCCATTTTTAAAATCGAAGTGCTGGATTTTGAGCTAAATATTTAATCTCAGATTTTAATGTTTGGTATTGCATTGAGTTATGAATAGAAACGGTTCAAAAAGCACTTCAAATATGGCCTGACGTTGTGCGTCAAATAGCAGTATATGCTAACCTCCAGACCATATCAAGTGCATTAGTCCGAAACACAAAAAGGACCACAATAAAATAATATATTTCCATTTAAAAGCATTTTAGCAATGTGCAAAAACTCATTACTGACCAGGACAGTCTATGAGCAAATCCTTTTAAACATTGCTGTGGCCTTCATCTAAACTCACTAAGTACAGTATATTATCTATCTGATGTCTCCATACATCAGTCTTTGCCAAGTATTCTCTCTTTTGCTTGCTCCCTATCCCATGTTTATCACGAGAATGACTCTGAAGTTATAAAAATACAATGGAAAGTTTCTGTTTGCCTTTCAAATCGCACAATCTGTCTGTGTGTTTTGGTGAATGGAGTGTGTCCCCTCTGCGTCCATGTTCGTGCAACCCTTAAACTTAAAAGGGACAAATGTTGTTATAAACTTTTGTGATAATGTGACGTGCTGCTAATTACAAGTTGTTTTCTGGTCCTTTCTAAAGTCAATAAGGGTGGTTCCGTCTTCTCAAGAAGAAACATTTAAGCAAATATTGTGTCTTGGTGTCTCCTTAAAGGGATAGTTCGCCCAAAATTGAAAATATTGTCATCATTTAGTTCCAAACCTGTATGAGAACCTTTCTTCTGTTGAACACAAAATAAGATATTTTGAAGAATATTGGTAACTCAGGTTTGGAACAACTTGTGGGTAAGTGATGACCAAAAAAAAAAAGTAGCATTAGTTCTGGCAGGCCATGTTAGTCAAGCTTGTGTTAGCTGACTCTCAGCTGATCCACGTCTACCTATAGGCATACAACACCTATCACTGTATTAATATATAAGCTTCTTCGGTATTATCAATAGCTATTGCGTTTCTCTAGAGCTAATTCCCTCCTCCATCCCCAGCTCCTCCTCTCCTCCAGTCAGGAATTGGCATTCTGTTCCCCTTGAATCTGATTAAATTCTTGAATTATGTTGTATATTAAAATATTGCAAAAATAAACAATGAGTCCGCATTCCCAGAAAATTAATGATAAAATATTGACATTAATGATATCTGCAATACATTCATGTTGGTTGGTTCTGTTCTGTTTACCGCTGCTCTCCCTACTCTTATCCATGCTAGGCTGGCTGCATGGATGCGCAGAGTTATTTCCCAGAACAGAACCATACCGCCAATCCAAACTATATGCTGCTGGCCAATCATATTTGATGATAGTGGTCCAGACAGAATTTTCATTTGAGGTGAACTATCATTTAAATTCCACTTTCTGAAGGCTGGTTTACACAGAACGCGTTTTTTTTTACAATGGAAATTGTTTTCCAATGTTACATATTAAATTGAACGTAGGCTATTTTATTAGTGTTGGCTAATGAGCGCCGCATTTTTAAAACGTTGCATTCAGGTTAAAATAATTTTTTTTAATATTTTTTTTTTATTTAGTTTTAAAGCAAGAACGCATTCTGTGAAAATGGCCCTTAAAAGGTTTTTCACCCCAGGATTACAATCCTGCCATAACTTACTCATTCTACAAACATGAATTGATTTTTTTCTGTGGAACATGAAAGAAGACATTTTGAGAAATGATTCTCTTTTTTTGTCATACAAATGAGGTCAATGGTAACCAAAACTGTTTTCTTCACAACATTCTTCACAATATTTTCTTTTACGTTCTGCAGAAGAAAGAAAGTCGCAAAGGTTTGGAACAACATGATGGTGAGTAGGCTAAATTATGACAGAAATTTCATTTTTGGGTGAACTATCTCTTTAACAGTGGTTTACACAAATAGTGGGCTGGTATAATGAGATCGTCTATAGGCCTAAATGACATATCCTTGCTGCTGTTATCAGTGGCTGTTTTTCCTGGGGTCTTTGCTTGCTATGGTAGACAAACTTTCTGTTATAGTCTCTTAGGGACCATATAATACACATTCTCAGCTACCAAAATACAGGTTAAATACCCTCAGGCAAAACTACCTATGATGGCTCAGCTGTCTCAAGCTATAATAGTAGTGTACATCAAGGGCAAATTCTTTTGCATTAACACAAAACAACTTGTCCCACAACTGGAAATGTGAAGTTGAGCCAACATTTGGTGGAATCTCAATAATGTGGCCGGTTAGGTTTAGAATGCACTCTTGAATGGTTTGATCCAGGGTACATACTGTGTGTTTAAAAAAAAGAACGTTTTTTAAATCTTTAAAAAAGATTATCTTAAATGTATTTAAGCATTTTAATATAGCCTATATATGTACAGTATATATATATATATATATATATATATATATATATATATATATATATATATATATATATATATATATATAATGACATTCATTTGGGGTGAATGAAGTTTATTTATTGTATAAAAGAAAAACATGGAAGGTTCTAATTAATTAAATGATGATAATAATAATAATAATACAAAGTTGGATTGCCAAAAAGGAATGTATGAAATGTTCAGCTGCTTGTATAGCTTGCAACATCTTTTTGCCAAAAGATAAATAAATAAAAGAGATTACATATATTTTCATTTAAAAGAAATATCTCTATTATTATCATGAATCCCGAGTGTTCGTTGTAACTGGATGATGTGTTCATTTCTCGGTTACTCTTTTGTACTCCATTTGTAGATAATTTATAAATGTTTATACTTAATTTACAGACTTTTTTAGTGTTTTAAAATTTAATATTCAACAGTGTAAGTGTTATCCATGGTGTCTTCAAGAAAAGATGCTCAA
Source organism: Siphateles boraxobius (assembly GCF_051911475.1). Taxonomy (NCBI): domain Eukaryota; kingdom Metazoa; phylum Chordata; class Actinopteri; order Cypriniformes; family Leuciscidae; genus Siphateles; species Siphateles boraxobius. The sequence goes on from NW_027508788.1 coordinate 3,563,809, forward strand.
GTCGGCAATTCTGTGTTCGCTCTGTGAATTAAAGAGAAAAAAGGACTCGTTGGTCTACTGATATGGACAATTGTGTGGCTGTGCATGTGTAGCATTGTGTAAAATATACATTTTCTATGAAAATAAATGTGATATTTTTCAATATCGAACTTGAACTTTTCATGGCAAATCACATAGCACGTCTCCCAACAGCAAACATAACAATTAATACAGCAACAACCCAGTAGATGGCAGCAGTGGCCTCAATATCTCATCAGGCATCATGGGTAAGGTGAGTGAATTAATATTGCTGTGTTTTTGGGGTGAAGATTCATGTTGACAGGCCATTTACACTCTGTCAACATCCGAGAGCTGCATTTAATGATGGGTTATAATCATCTAGTTTATCAATTTCTGAGGTGTCATCCTTCTTATGATCAAACTGGTGTTACTCAACAACACTAATGTTTAAAAATTCAAAGCGCGTAGTAAACAAACATGGTGAGTTAAAGGAATTCACCCAAAATTACATCAGGTCCAAAGCTATTCCATGAAATACAAAAGTAGATATTTTTGTAAAATTGTTGCTGCTTTTTTCATACAACGACAGTTAATGACCAGCAGAGTCTATCAAGCACCAAAACAGCTAAATAAATAATAATAATTAAAAAAAAACTATAAAAGTATTTATATATAGGGGTATAAAGGTGCACATTAAGAAAAATGTGCCTTTCACTCCTCCCCTAGTGTGTGATTGCAGAAAAAAAAAATATGCTTGATTTAAACATTGATGGAGCAACAGATTTTGTGTGAAAATAAATCATAAAAGTGGTTTATTTTGTTTAAAAATCTTTTAAATGTATGAGGTGGCAAGTTTGGCCTTTTACCCCACACATGGGGTAAGGATCACCAGCATGAGGCAAAAGGCACACAGTACTGATATAAATAGCCTACTTTAGCTAAAATAATATGTTTTTAATACTAAGTTAATATTTGTTCAAAACAATCACTTTAGCAAAGTTTGTACTCTTTTCTGTTCATTTTGATAAATAAAATAATTCAATTTTGTTAAATATATATATAGCCTACTGTCATTAAAATGTTAATTTTAGAAAATACAGATTGTTTTTTTTAAGTTGATCCTCAAAGTATTGAAAATAATTTTATACAAATGTAATGTATTAACAATAAAATACATTTTATTATATGATATGATTAATATCATATTTTTTAAATATGAATTATAAATGTATTTATTATCATGTTAATTATTGTGTCTTTAGCCCCAACAGCCTTTAGCCTTTTACCCCAAAAGAGAATGTTTTGGAAAGTCTTTGTATTTGTGCCATATAGTGGTTTAAAGGAAAATCAAATCAAATGTGCCTTTTACCCCAGTGCGCCTGTCACAGTCTTCGTCTGCACATGTCTGTCTTAGTCTGCACTACACTCCCCAGAATCCTCCTTGTCTCCACACCTGTACTCACTCCCTCACTTATCAGCCCATTCCTCGTTATCATCATCTGTGTCACCTGTCTTCACCTTGTTATGTTTGATTTGTGCTTGTATTTAATTTGCTTTTGTTCAGTCTGTCCTGGTCGGTCCTTGTCGATGTTATGTCACGCTGTTAATGTCTTGGAGTGTTATGTGTGAGTTACATTTTTTCCGTCAACCTGCCTGTACCTGTTTGTTGTTTTTGGATTTTGAGTAAATCGTTGAATTGGAACTTTTTGCCTCAGCCTCTGTCTTATCTGCGCTAGTGATGGCGAGATGAAGCTTCATAAAGCATTGAAGCGTTCCATCCAATTGGTTCACTCATGTGCCGAAGCTTCATTCTGCTTCATTTGCTCTATTGTGCCATCAAGTGGACAATAAATGTAAAACGTGCAGTGTGATTATGATGACATCGCATGGTTCCATCGCAAAAAAAGAAGCTTGAATAGATCGCTAACAAACTCGCAAAGTCCCAAGTCCGCAAGATGTGAGGGGGAATCCATTGCATTTTGCTGGCCCTTATATTTCAAATAGACCGCCAAACCGCGAACCACTTCCTGAAGCAGTCACGTGGTACAGGCGGCTCGCGAGGCTTCAAACGTCACCACATTCGTCACCGACACAAGCCTAGATACGCGCTTCACAGAAATCATCCCGCATTACTCGACACACGCTTCGAAGCCTCGATACGGGAGGCGATATTTTTTTCACAGGATGGTAGGGGAAGACTCATGAATATTCATTAGGGAACTCATGCCTGATTGGTCTGATGACCTACGCCCTAACCCCGCCCCTAAACCTACCAGTCACTGGGGGTCTGATGACCTACCCCTAACCCCGCCCCTAAACCTACCAGTCACTGGGGTTAAGACCAATCAGGGATGAGTTCCCTAATGAATATTCATGAGTCTTCCCCTACCATCCTGTGAAAAAAAAATATCGCATACGGGAGGACACATCACTAATCTGCACCACACCCGTGACAGCGCCTTTAGCCACGATTTTTCATATATGATTAATTGTCTTCTGAAGTCTTACAATAACTTTGTGTGACCAAAATTAAAAATGTAATTAAATTGAGATTAAAATAATATAAATAATCTTTTAAAAAAATTCATAAATATTTGCCACACTATTTAGTCTATGTCCATACTAGCAAAATGCTGTGTTGATGACAAAACTCATTGAATCTTGCACGTGAAGTAACCAGATAAGAAGCGTCATTTTTAAATTGTGAACGACAGGCAATAGCTGACCCTCAGGGGACAGCAAGATTATGAATAATGGCTAAAATTCTGACTCATAACCCCCCCCCCCACCCCCCACCCACCACCCCCCACCCCCCACCACACACCCCACACACACACACACACTTTTATGGAGCTATTTTATTTTGGGTGAATTGAACTTTTGTTATATGGATTTTTTTTTTTTTTACATTACTTTTGTGTTCCATGGGGAAAAAAATAACCACTTTGAGGTTTGGAAACAACATAAGGGCGAAAAAGTAATAAGAGAACTCTGATTTTTAGTTGAACTATCCCTTTAAAAAAAGTGCTTGAGCCTGCTGCAGAGGTTTCAGTGGAATATGCTGTACCGAAATTCAAGAGGATGAAGTGAGGGCCAGCCCTGCCTAGAGAAAAAAAGGAGGAGAGCGAGAAATGATTATGCTCGTATATCACCGTGCTAGGCTTCTCTTGCTCTTGGCTTGGCTCTCCTTCCTTTCAGGAGTGAGCTGTAATGATCCCGGGGGGCCTGGGCCTGGGCCAATGGATGTTTAAAATTCTCTCCGGCTTTGACCTCTCGATCAACGCCTTCTTTTAACAAGGGCCCTGAGCTGGGACACAGTCACCCATTCATCTTCCTGCTGCTTTTTCGTGAATATTTCAGTGGCTATAAAGCAGCTCCTTTTCAGAGAGCATTGTCTAATTGACCCCTGAATGACAGAGGTGTTTCAATGCAGGTAACTCATCGGATGGGTCAGGGTTGGACACAATGGCGCACATTTTTCATGAATGTTTTGACTGAGTCGTCTGTAATGGGAGAGTCTCCTTAAATGAACCACAGTGCCCATGCTGAGACTACACTCTACACTAAAGTACACCGAAGCAGTGCTTGAGGCTTGGTTCGCAATTAATGTCCTCTACAAGGAAAACGCCTGCCTCATGCCACCTAAGATCTGAGCGGGAATTTGCAGGGCAAGTCCTTTCAGCAAATTTGCAGCTATCGAAAAGTGTCTGTGTAATGGATGCAAGCCGAGCTCACGACCCCTTCCTGAGGGAAGGTGTAGAACGACATTGCAGGTTAGCAGTAACTTATCTCTCCATCCTATAGAGAGCAGAGTGATATACATCCACGACACGCACTGCAGAGCGCATTCATTCATCACCTGCATAGAAATTCAACTCACACTGAGCGAGAGCGCCTCTGCTCAACTTTATCCATAGATCAACGTCACAAAGGCTTTGACTGACGCTCCCAAACTCCATACTTTTCCAAAGGGTTCCCACTGCTCCGATTGACGGACGCCGTTTGCTAAAAGTGATACATTTGTTGTTTTATGACTATTCCCTCAAACTTGGTTTATTTTTTTAGCATAGCATTGAAATATACTACTTATTTTTTTCTTAAGGAGGCTGAGCAGCGGTTTTACCAAATTCTACTCTAGTCTGTATAGCGCATTAAAAAAAAAGAGTAAAAGAGCAAGATTTCTTACAGCATATTGGCGGTGACATATCTGAATGTGATTTATGTGTGAAGGGCTGTGTATAATCATTTAGCGACATGGAGTTGGTCATGGGGTTGGTATGATTGATATACATGTGGCCATTGTGGTATATTTCATTCTCTAAGTAGGTTTACTGTCATTCTGTGTTACTGTGGCAACCTATCATCACACGATCCTCATCAAGATAAAAAGCTCAAGTAAATTGTAGTGCAGCTGATGCGCTTTCACGTGAACAAAATTCTTAATGGAATAGGTCATCAAAATGGGTCAAACTCACTGGTAGCTCAGTTTACTGACCACCATTTCATATCATTGCTACTAAGCTGTTGTTCACCTTTGAGTATCACGGCTGTGGTCTGTCTCACACAGCTAACATCTGGACATCTGAGCAGATGGGGCTGATATGATGACAGAATGTAAACTGGGCCATGGAAAATTCATCAAATTCAAAAGCACTCCAGCAAAGGCATCGCAACTGCAGGGATCTACTAGTACTGAATTAAATAAAATCCAGATGAAATGCAGCTGCGTGTTGAATTTCACAATCTAAATGCATAATATCCATTGCATAACTTTTTACCTTTGCACAAAGTAGTAACTTTTAAATCAAGCCTCTTACACGGTATTTGGCATGGGCTGCCTTTTGATTTATTCTTTGCATTAACGGTTGGTACTCTGTGTCCTTGCAGAGGAATTTGTGGCACTTATCAAAGGGCAGGACATAAAATTGTGCTTTGTACTGGTGAAAGATGCTATCAAGCACTACAAAGCAGCAAAGGTACAGGTTATACTGTGTGTTCTGACTGACAGGAGATTGATGACGCTCCCTTTAGTGAGATCTTCTTTAGTCAGAAATCACTGAGAGTTTATTCATTCACACTGACTCTGAATATAAAGTGAAAAGCTAACGTATACCTCTTGGGGAATATATAACCTAACATGTCATAATGATGCATTGACTTCTACCGAAGGTATTTCAATACGTGACTAAAGCTGTATGAGAAATAGTTGTCACATAGTTGTGTAAAGGGCTATACATCAGTGACTAAGCATTTGAGTCAAACATTCAATTACTCAGCAGTGGTTTTGTAGGCCTAATGGATTCAAAACCCTTGTTCAAACTCTTGTAAAATTATATATATATATATATATATATAATTTTTTAATGTCAGGTTGCTGCTGTCACATGTATGTATTTTAAACGTTTAAATTTATCAATGACAATATTTGTTGTGTAATTTTTTACATATTTTTATCTCCATTGATTTATCTCATTAATTTTTGCTGTTTAATAGCCCTATTGTTTCCCAGATTCACCCTCAAAAGTTTGAATTTTCATGAAAATAAAAGCTAAATATAAACACTAGTCTATACATAACAAATATAACAAAGTCTGACTTTTCAGTATTTAAATGATTTTGTCTTATTTCTCAACTGGCTGAAGTTCTATGAAGTTCTAAAATGCTGTTCAGGCTTATCTCTGAGGTCATCGATTGAGCGCGAATGCCACGTGACCTCGTACGGTCGTAGCAGTGCCTGCTTTCCAAAAAGAAAAATTGTCAATTATATTTAAAATAGCCCAAATAGATCCTCGTCGTCAAACATAATAAAAAGGTCGCAGTAACCATGAGCGTCATGACAAAAACGTTTTAGACAAATTGGCAAGGCTGGGCTGTTCAATACTGTCTCTGATACTGTTCCATTGTGACAACTTCGTATAAACAAAATGCCCGTGAACTTTCTCTGGGGCCAATGGAAATATTACAACTTAAGGTATCTCCTCTTCAGTGTAGGCCTATACACGAATTGAGTTTCACTGCAGTAAAACGTGTGAATTAGCCTCGGGCACTCCACAATTCGCAAAAGTAGGCCTACAACAAGTAACACTTATTTATTTTAATGAACCACTTAAAGCAAACTTTTACTTGTATTTAACTCACGCTGCGCTGTCCTGTCCAATTTTCCTGTTCGTAGCTGAAGTGTGTTGCAATCCAGACACATTGGTTTAGTTGACGAATACTTTGGCCGTCAACAGGGGCCGCGTTCGCGCTACACCATTCATCTGAAGAGACATAAGTGTTTGTGTGTGAGCGGCACAATACAACTGCAAACTGTACGTCTTGAACAACCATCCGGACAAAAAGTTTAAGTTATTAAATAGTATTGACATATATTTAATCTTATAGGCTACTCCACAATTCACGCTTGGATCACTTTTACAGTCACGCAACAGTAGCATATTGCCATGCAACACGTAGTCTACTGTATTTATATTCATGTAGGCTACTTTATTCCTAACAATAAGTAAACATTGCGTAGGCTGAAAAATGGTTTAAATGGAGTGTTGCTCGTTTAAACATCTTTTAAGTAAGATTTTGCTGATTGTTCGTCCACATGACAGTGAAGAGAGCATTGACACAGGCGAGACTGAGACACCATAAAGCCAAATGTAGCCTATTTCATTTGCTGGGGATTACGCTCGTGACATCTAATCGTTCAGACTCAGATGAACGTGAGGTCCAGAAACAGCAGCACGTGAATCGGTACAGCGCAAATCTTGAACTTTTACACGTTTTTTTGTTTATTTCAAACTCATCAGTGATCCAGTTTTAGCCTTGTTTACCGTGACAACTGTTTTTACTTTCCATGTCATGTGAGGGCACCATGGTCACTTTCTTTCCCTGATTTCGGAAATAGTTTTAAACCTTTCATGTGCATTTTTCTCTCTTTATTTTTTACTGTTATTATTATTTTTTTTTTTTAGGAATGCAGAGGATTAAAGTCATTTAAGCTCCAGTTTGGACTGATTTGTGCAGACGAGCACAATGCTGTTGATGGTTATAGCGTTGTGTTTATCCTGTGCTGAAGGTAAGACCTTTCACGTCGTCATTTCTTGCTGCTGGACATTTCTACATAATTTCATATTTTACTATCCTGTATCGGACTATCCAGGTAGAGGTGGACTTTATTGCAGTTGTACGACCGCAAATAGCCTTTTCTTCTAATTTATCATGGATGATTTCAGAATCTGTCAGAGTGAAAGACCTCAGAAAAAGTTTGCATTAATATCAGTTATTTGCATATTTAAATTGCAACCTGAGTTGTGAACTTTATTGGAGGTAACTTTTTGTAAGTGCACTTCTGCAAGCATTAGCTGTGCATATTAATATAAATGTTACTTTAGCTTAATGGCTATAACCTATTACTTTGCATAAGAAGTAAATATAGATTTAATTACAATTTGCTTATATAATTAACTGCATAATTCAAATAGCTGCTAAGTTATTAAGTGGATTATTTAATAGCGGAATTTATCACAGTTTTGAAGTCTGCACCTGTGCACCATGGTTTTTAATAGTGAAACTGAGAGTTTTTCTTCCGTTTTCTTGATTTACATTGAATAAATCCCTTGTTGGAAAGCTCCTTATTTGAAAATAATATGATGTGGAGTTGTTAGTAATGCCAAAAGCAGCAATTTTGAAATGAGAGTATGACAAATAGGCTTGTCATCAGTGCAGAGGCTCAGTCCTAGTTTGAGCTGTGCAAACTCAGTCATGTTTGGCCTAATGCTCTTAGACACTGCACAGACACTAGTCCTTTTCCCCCTTCGGGCTCAGCTATTAACCTACTTTGAAACACCACTTTCACACATGAAATTCGTCTGAGATTCAAATCTATTGTTTATTTGACTCCTATTTTTTTCTACACAAGTCAGTTAATTGGATGCCAGTAGGACGATTTATCACATGGATTAATGCTGAAACAAGAAATGTATTGTAGGTTATTTATTTATTTACTGAACTTTATTGTCAGTTAGATTTGTGATAGTTACCTAAAACATAAATGAAGGTAGAAGATTTGACTACCTTACTGACAGAAGTGAGGGGTTGGTCATCTATAAATTCATACAATATAATATACTGTATTTTTTTCATCCCGATGATCTGCTCTAAGAACTATACATCATGAACCATGCTTGAATGTCTCTGCTCAGTGTTTTAACCTTATTTATATATGTTCTTTTTTTAATTGGAAGTTGACAACCTTTAAGTGTTTTATATATATAGACAGCGTACCGGCTTTTCTAGCTTTTAGAGCTTAAAAAAGTATGGCTATACTGCAATATCAGGTCTTTTTGATATGATATTTGCTGTGACAGATGGGTTTGACTGCTATGCTCAGATTGAGAGAAAACGGAGTGTGAAAAATCAAATCAATCAAAAATTCAATCAAAAAACCCTGAAGCCCCTTTCTCAGATTAAGTGTTAGCGTAGTTAACACTAGCCTGTAGTCGGATACCCTATAATGGAAACACAATACGTGCATTATTTTAGCAGAATGTATTTAAATACATACAAATATAATCAAGGTTTTCTCAAATTGTTGTGATTTGTTGTTGCTCAACTAAAAAGATTTTCTTTTAAGTATGGCAATCAAATTTGCGTATGACACAAAGACCAGCATTTGACAAACTCATCCAAAAACGCACAGCATGTCAAGATCAACCTTCAGCTTTTCAATGCTGCACTTTAGCAATCAGAAGGCAGTGTAGCCCTTTCTGCCTGTCAAAATGTAAAGGTTAAAGCATAAGCAAGATGAGTGATTTGACAAGCTGCTTGTCCGGACACACAGTACACCTGATCAGAGTGATGCTGACTATTTTTGACTCCCCCTGCTTTGCTTTATTCCAAATCATCTTGCACCAAGAGGGGAAATTGTGTGTTTTTTGCTACTGAAGTAACAACAAACATTTTGTGGGCTTGACATCTATGGAAATGTTCTCTGAAAAGATTATAGACTAGCACATTGGGGAGAGGTTCAAACAGCAACAGAATGACAGGTTTTTGCTGACAGATTTAGACCATTGTTTTATATATATATATATATTACTCTGAATTTGAATGAGGGAGGAATGCCATATAGCAAATGACTTCTTCGAAATACAACTCTGCAATGTAGCAATTGCAAGATCACTGAGGTATAGCTATCTAGAAACAGAAAAAAACATTTTGATAGCATATTTACCAAGCATAATATTATGTGAAAGTAACCTTGCTTTTACTGTGTTTTTGAATGAAAGATTTCAAGAGTACAGATTCCTATAGAAACGTTGGGTTGTGATTCAAATGCATTTCAGATCTGTTTTGATAGTTGCAGATAGGAATATGCAAATAATAAAATAATCATACAAAATAAGCATAGCAAAATGGATATGCTATATTAACTCAAATGAGTATTTTTTCATCTAAATTAGGCACATGCCAACATTGACAGGTTGTGTGATTTACCCTCATGCTCTAAAACAGAGGTGCCCAATCCTGCTCCTGCCGATCGACTGTCCTGCACAGTTCATCTCCAACCCTAATCAATCACACCTGAAGCAACCAATTAGGTCTTCAGGATCACTTGAAATTAAAGGCTAGTGTGTTTGATTAGGGTTGGAGAGGAACTGTTCATGACAGTCGATCGGCAGGAGCAGGATTGGGCACCCCTGCTCTAAGAAAACTATGAAAGGTATAAGGTATGGCCTTGGAGACGCAATGGAGATAAACATGATTCGTGCCAACCAAAATGTTTTCGTGCAGAGAATTATATGCAAAAAAACATCGAAATTCACGTTGTATAATAAACAATTATGGTATTGGTGTCGGCGCCACTTGATGTCTAATCAAGTTTAAAACCACTTATTTGAATACGCACTCTAGAGGCCAGTAGGGTCATGTGATGTGTACAACATTTACCATGAAATAAATACCATTAATTCTTCATGAGTATGTCTTTCTGTTATGCTAATCTAATTTGATTCATTGTGTCCTCAAGGAATGACGGTTGTGGAATTGTCAGATGACCCAAGTTCACTGTCCCCTATCGCTGTTCTTCCAAGTGTGAACTATCAAATCATCAATGCAGGCTATCTTCTTCTCAGAGAGACAAGTCAGGATGTAATGGACAACTCCAGCCTGCGGGCACAAAGGCAACCTTTCATCCTCACTGGACTGAATAGCCAGCCGGCAATCAACGTCAGCTATGGTCCCATGTCTTTGGAGCAGTCTATTCCACTGCATATGATCCACACTGGCCCCAGGATCCGACCATTTATACTGGCTCGTCAAGTACGGTCATCTACACCTGCCTTGTATGTGTTGTTTTATGCAACCGGTAATAGGGATGATATAAGTGAGGGGCCGATCCAAAACGTCCCAGGGCAGAATGAAGTAGGGTACGTTTGTGTTACAGTATACGCCTTCTGGGAATCCAGGGAGGTCAAGGACAGCTGCTCCATCTCGGCAGATGGTGGTTTCTGCTTGGTGCACCTGAAGCCCGAGCCAGCGTGGTTCAACCCTGGAGGTGGCAGGTCGAGCTGGGAGCAGAGAGGTGATCAAAGAGGAAATGTTGCTGAACTTTACTACCAGATTAGACCCAGTCCCAGTGGACAGTGTGTCCCACAAGAGAGCAAAATAAGAAGGGGTCCACAGCATGGTGACCCGGGACGGCAGATCTATGGAGCCTCCATGAAGAGAATTGGGACTGTAAACCTCCTGCGATCACCTCCAGGAAACCCCACGTTTATGCGCTTGCGCCTCGGAGGAGCCGTAATCATCCAGACGTCCTCGAAACCACTAAAGACCACAGACACCGCCACTTTCTACGTGTTCCTATCAAGTACATCACCGGTTGAACATTTCATACTCAGGTAGGTTGATTTCATCTTATCTGCCAATTTATTTAAAGGGATAGTTGCCTAAAAATCATTTACTCGCCATCTTGTTGTTTGATTGTTGATCTATCCCTGTAAGGAGAATGGATGCATGCATTTTAAAGTAAAGAAGATTATATATACAAAATATAGCGAAAACAAATGTCTGGTAGATTTAACCTGACTTCCAGGCTATAATCATTTCACTGCTGCTATCTGGAATTCTGCCACAAATCTGTACACACAATGCAATGTAAAGAAATTGGATTTACTCTGTTCAGGATTATATGGTTTTCTCAGAAGGCACAACAAATGTCAACTGTTTTCCTGGAAGAGACTTTTGGTCAGATGAAGAGGAGTTGCATTGGGGATTGAGATGTCCCATTTGGAATACAAGTGTGGCAGAGTGCCAACAGATGTGTCAAACGCCCAAGAAGCTTAGCTCGAATTTAACAAGTATGCAACACTACAGTCATGCCACTTTATAGCCGACAGAATGTAACGGTCCCTCTCAGTATACAGATTACCCAAATGTAATAACCTTGTGCCGGCTCAATTCACTTTTCCAACTGGAGGAGTTTCAAAGGCACTCTTCCATAAATGGCAAAATAATGGGGAAATTATTTGCCTGCATACATTTCTTAACATTGCATTGTTTGTGTGGCTTTTCTCCCCATAAATAATGCATCAACTTAATGGAGCAAGAAAACAAATACCTAATAACTACTTGAGTCCTTTGGGCAGAAGTGAACAAATAAGAAGGAGAGCTCTATCGTACAAAAACACACTGCAATCAATTTTTCCTAAGTCTAACCCCACATCAATGGAGAAAGAACAAATAAATGAGTGAAATTGCTTTTATAGGCATTTTTTCTGGACCAAAGGTATTTTTCTTTTTCTTAGAACTTTGCATGCGACATAAACTTAGAAGCCAAATTAAACCATTTTCCTCAAGAACTGATGAGCTAAATTGTATTGTGACCCATATTATAAGACACTAGTCCAAATAGAGTAGTTGAATTTAGATTTTCTTTAGACAATATAGACTTTTAGACTGATTTGATGCTTGAGGTGCTTTCACACTTGGTTCAATTGCCTGGTCTGAACTCGAGTTTGATTGCTCCCCCTCCCCCTGCCCCCGCTGGATTGGGTTCACATAATATTATTTGGGTCCGAACTGAACCATGGTGTGTTTGCATGATCAAAGCAACAGCTGTTTAGCCCTGTTGCATGGTAATGACAATGCAGGAGAAGGCTGCAAAAGGCATAGTATTGCTCACCTCACCTCACATTTATATTTTGGTTTTTGAACCTTTGGCTTTATTTTCAAAGCGTAAGCACATAATGGCACATGCGTCTATCTGCCACAAATGTACTGCAAATATTCTAAAGAACGCGGGAGTCCCTTTCTGCTAAAGGTGAGCACATACACATTCTCTCTGCTTGCAGTGCGTGAGTCACGCTTGTCAGGAGAATGAGTGAGACGCACACAAACACAGCTTTATTAAATCAGACGTCACCAATAGAGGTTCACATCGGCAGCGAACTGTACCGGAGTCAAATGAACCTTTTTGATGTGGAGTTGGGTACAGTTTGTGGGTGCTCACTCGAGTTCGGAAATCAGCGTTCACATCATCCAAACTCTGGCCAAAAGTTCTAGTGTGAAGTCTTCCTTTGAATTGTGCTATTTGTTATGTTGGGAAGTTGAGAGATCCTACTTCTGAGATATACATTTGACCCGAAGCTGAGTCCCATATACCACCTGAGCCCCCAATATCCTTGGGGCTCTTCGCTTGGTTCTGATAGGGTTTACTTTGCCCCCTGCCCTGGCTCAAATGGACATTCACTTTCAGTGTTAGCAGTAAAGTGAGGTAAAGGCTGGAATCCCAAAGAAATTGATTTTATCCAGGGAAAAATCTCTGCACCACTTCACTACTCTCTCCAAGATTGAGTCCAGACCCCTGAGGTTATGATAGATAATCCACACACTGATTGAAAATTAGTGAAGTCTTTAACCCTTCAGAGATTTTCTATCTTTTTACCAGAAAGTTATTTGAACTGGAGGCTATCAGGATTACATAGTCTAGCTCAGACTTCCATCAGACATCACAAGTTATGGAGTGCCTTGTCCTGTCCAGCTCAACAAACAGGATTTGTAATAAAAAATAACTTTTATTTACAATTATTTTACACCACACAGAATACACAGGATACACAGAGTTATTTATTGTTGTTTATTAGTACAGTGTTTGTTCTATCAAAACTATTCTATTCTATGTTATTCTATTCTATTCTATTCTATTCTATTCTATTCTGCTACTTAACAAACCATTAATCTATAAAAAATATATTTTTTTTAAATATAATGATTGATCAATGAATGCAATGATGTGGTTCCTTTTCTGTTCTGCTTGATGGATTATTCATATAGATCTATATAGTTAGAAATGTTTTGTTTCTGCCATATATTTCAAAAGACAAACTATTTACCCAAGCATTATGTTGTATGTATTATAAAATATTACCTTATAATGAAAGTTATTATGAAATCATTCTATTTATATTCTGTTGTCAGCTCATTAAATTACATTTATAAATGTTTTTTTATTTTTGCATTAAAATATGCATTCATATTTTTAATAAAGATATTGCTCATTAATGAAAATTATTAGGTAAATTTAAACAAAATATTATTTATAAATATACATTTTACCAAACTATTAATCTGTTCAGCAGCATTAGTTAACATTTGTATTATACTATATTATATTGTATTAACATTACTTATTAATTAATATGATGAAGTGATTCTATTCTACTGGTTGACAGATCATTAAATGTTTTGTTTCATTCATATATTTGAATAGACAACAAAATCTGCCATTCTATGAATCTGTTAAGCATTGCATTTCACATATAATATTACCTATTCTTTTCTTTTCTATTCTGTCTTTTATCCTGCAGGCAGCACCATGCAGCTCCACATCAATATTCGTCTCTCTTTGATTTTGTGTCAGAGATTTATTCCATCAAGATTCTCATTATAGATTTGACTGAATTCTTTTGTCACTCATGCATACAGTCTCTCTCTCTCTCTCTCTCTCTCTCTCTCTCTCTCTCTCTCTCTCTCTCTCTCTCTCTCTCTCTCTCTCTCTCTCTCTCTCTCTCTCTCTCTCTCTCTCTCTCTCTCTCTCTCTTTCTTTCTTTCTTTTTCTCTCTCTCTGTATTGCAGCCCCCCCCCCCCCCTTACTCTTATTTTCCTCTCAAGCTTTCATTGTTTCTCTTCATTTCCCTGGAATTAAACATGTTTGGATTATCCAACCGTCTCTAAAAACTGTCTAAAAACTCATCTGTCTCTAAAAACTGCATGCCTGCCCTGAAGACAATGACAATACAAAATGGGTCAAGACAGACTGATCCCTCTTCCTTAAGTCCCAGGGGTTGATAGACTGGCACTACCCTAGAGATTTGCATGCGACGTGAACTGATATCAGCAGTGATATCATGTATTTCTGCTCAATACCAGATAAAAGCCCATCACGTGTATTTATCGCACCATGCATTCTGTGAAATAATCAGTAACACTTTACAATAAGGTTCATTAGTTCACATTAGTTAATGTGTTAACTAACATGCACTAACAATGAGCAATACATTTGTTACAGAATTTATTAATCTTTGTTAATATTAGTTAATAAAAAATACAGCTGTTCATTGTTTGTTCAAGTTAGTTCACAGTGCTAATGTTAACACATACAACTTCTGATTTGAATAATGTGTTAGTAAATGTTGAAATTAATATTAACTAAGATTAATAAATGCTGAAAAAGTGTTGTTCATTCTTAGTTCATGTTAACTAAGGTAGTTAACTAAGGAACCTTATTGTAAAGTGTTAACAAATATAATCATTAAAATGCACATCTGCAGATGTCAATAAATGCACGTGCTCATTGTGCACATTGCTAATGATTCATATCCGCTGCATGACAATCTTTTGTTTTTGAGGCAGAATTGAAGTGTGTGGCGTGAAACAGAAAGAGAACAAATGGATGAGGGGTTGAGGAAAGATAATGCAGTGTGTCACGACGCTGTCAGCCGCTCTCATTCTACTTCTCCCTCCGTGACCTGTTTCCTCTATGGCCCCACTTCCTGAGACGCTGACTCCAGCACATGTCTGGGAGATTCTCACGTGGCAAGATTCCACGGTCTCTAAGTCCCATCAGTGGAGACGAGGGACCGACGAACTGTCTGGCTGGTGGATAAAGCCGAGAGATACAGGGAAAAAAACCAGAGGAGAAAAGATGCATTTGGCTCTGTCTTTAAACTGAATGGTGGACATGTGGTTGTGTTGGCCCAAGCCAAAGGAGAGAGAGAGATTAAATTCTCTAGAGCGGCAAACTCGCTCTACACCCTTGATGAATACAACATTGTTAAAATGTGCAATCGCGCTTTCTGCAACAGAGATTGAGCCAAGATTTATAACTGGCAAGTGAAACAGGGAATTGAGAGCCGTGCCGGCTGGTTAGCAGGTCTTACGAACAGGATTTATATCTCCTTCGACAACATTTAACGTGTTTGTACATGGTGTTTGTTTATTTATTTTTTATATAAATGTGTCAAGGTTGAATGGAAAGGGATGTCAGTGCAGATGGGCTTGAGATGTGTTTTCTGTCCATCAGATGGGTGAAAGTTTTCCACCTCAACCTTTCAATGTGCAGGTCAGCCTTTTTAACACATACTCTCCAGCAAACATTCAGTTTGTACTGGACAATGTTCATTGTAACATACATGAATGTTTACTGTGTGAGCCTGTGTGCATTTTTCATTTCAGTATTGCCAAGAGGGTCATTATATATTTTTTTTGTTACATAAAAAGGTAGATTGGCCTAATTTGAATCTGAAAAGTTAGACTGAGGGGGGAGTTTTTTTTAGACAATTTTTAAAAATACGTTCAGCTAAATGTTTGCTCACTCATTGTATTTGTGTTTTTACAATGGGGTCATTTTTTTTAGTTTACACAACAAAAGAAAGCTTGATTTCAATCTTTGAATTAAATTGAAAAAAGTAGCACAAATAAATACATGAAATAAAGAGAAAAGTTTAGGTCTAATAACCCTAGTATTCAGAAATACTACAGAAATGGAAAAAAGTAATCAAATGTAAAATAACACGTAATAGTCTTTTTAGTCCTGTATAATTTGAATACATAGGCTATTAATCCTGATTCCTTACAATTAATGCTATCTTTTGTTGTTTTATATACAATAATGACAGACACATTTTAGGCTACTCTCACTTTAAGAGCTATTGCACGGATCCACGTTCACCTGTTGCGTTTAAAGCGCAGTCCGCGCCACTTTCTCCTCTTTTAAAAAGGGCTCCCTGTTGCTTAGCAATCATGAGCCACGTTCTTCATGAAGACGAAGACGTTTCAGCAAAGGATGAACGCGCAAAAGACATAACGTGAACGGCCCATACTGTTTACATTATAGTGTCACATGCATTTTATTTTTCTGTATTATTTTTTTAAGACATAACCGATTGTGTTTGAGAGGATACTCTTCAAGACCGGAATTAAGACAATGTTGTGTGCTTTTGACCGTTATAGCGCTATAATTCGCGAAAAAGAACTCAGTTTTGTTACTCACGAGCTGTTTGTTATGCAGTTTAAAATCGCTTGAATGTTTAAATAGGTAAGACTTAAAAAGACGCACAAATTATAAACATTAGTGACGATGCAATGGCCCGATTGTGCAAGTGACATTTCCATCAAATGTCCCGACTCCTGAAACGCGAGAGTCTAGAGTCGCCGCCTGCAGTGCAGCGCGATTGACTTGCCTTGTGCAACACATTTTGAGAGACAGAGAAGACGCGGCATTGGCAGAATCACTCACGCTGTTTGTGAAATTGCGTCTCGCAGAAAGTTTTAAAATGACTGATTTGATCTTATAATCTGTTAGATTAAATTCACTCATAGGCCTACATGCTAGATTGAATGAATGTTTGCGGGAATTTCCCGCATTATAAATACAAGAACTGCGGGAATGATTAAAATGATGCGCAATACCCGCAATCCCGCACCGAAATTCGAGCCCTGTATAATATATATTATTTATTTATTTAAACAATTATACAAAGGCATCAGTAAACTATTATAGAAAGTTTATTAACACACATTTAAGTAAAGTCTGTGAAAAAAAAATCTAATCTAAACATGTCAACCCCCAAAAGTCAAACTTTGTGCAGAATCTTTTATCCTTTATAACCTCCAATAAACGCTGCCTGTAAGTGCTTAGAAGCTTCTGTCACCTCTCTACTGCAATATTGGCCCATTCCTCGCTTGAAAAGGCTTCCAGATCACTGATAATCTCTGGTTTTCACGTTACCACTGCTTTCTTCAAATTCCAAGACTGTACTGGCCACTTAAGAAAATTCTACGACTGATCCCTGAACCAAGCTTAAGTAGATTTGGATGTATACTTTGGGATGGCTGTCCTGCAGGAAATTCCGTTGATCATCAAGCTTCAGTCTCTGCATCGCCATCTTTGCCAAAAATGGCTTGATACTTTAAAGAATTCATGATGTCCTTCATAGTCAAGATTTCCACTACCTGCAACAGCAAGCATCCCATATCAAGACGAAACCACCTCCATGTTCGACCATGGAGATGGTGTTCTTCTGCTCATAAGCGTTGCCTTTTTTGCCTCAGACATACTGCTTATCCATGGGTCCAAAAATTCCAGTTTGGTCACTACATAAAACATTACTCCAAAACTCCACAGGTATATCCAAATGAATCTTAGCATATTCAATTTGGCCTTTTATGTTCTATGTTCTGTCCAGAGTGGCCTTCGGCAATATGTCCCAACATGAAGGCCATGCTTGCCTAGTGTTCTTCTTATACTCTGCAATGAAATGTTTTTTTTTCCTCCTTTCATCAGATCATCTTGAAAATCTTTGGCAGTAAATTGAGGGGTTTTCTCAGTTGCTCTGATCAAACATTTTATTCCCCTTAATGATATTGTGCTTTTTCTTCAACACCCTCAAAGGTTTTCTGGTTAAACACATTTTAAACTTATGAATAAGGCTGCCAGTTGTGTCTCTAGGAACTCTTAGTCTTTTGGAAATCTTCTTTCTAATGTAATAAAACATATAGCTTTTGTGAGAGCTCGTTTGACTTGGCCATATTTGCTACTCAAGTTAAGCACATGCATGGGCTAAATGTATGTATGTGTAACAGCACAAGCTACCTCAGTTTTGTTATAGAGTTTCCAAAGGCTTAATTGTGTTTCAACACAATTTTGTACTATACCATAGAAATAATTTACTTTAAAACAGCAGCTTTGAATAGGGGTTGAATAATAATGACATGGCTGTATTTAAAAAAAAAGCCTAAATATCTCAAAAGCATTACATTACATATTGACATTATCACTTTTAATTTGCCACTAAACTGTTATAAACGGTATCTTTAAAAAAAGCTTTCATTTGTAAATTATTACAGTCTCTGGTTGGGTTGAATAATTTTAATTGCAACTGTATAAGGTTAGAAAATACATTTTGTTTCGAATAAATGGTGTTTTCAAATCAAATATGGTCAAAGAATTCTCCAGAAAAAATATATCTCAGTTCTAAGTATTGAGTATTGAAATATTAAGCAGCACAACTGTTTTCAACACTGATGATAATAAGAAATATTTCTTGAGCATTAAAAGGATCATTTGACTCTGAATACTGGAGTTATGATGCTGAAAATTCAGCTTTGCATCACATGAATGAATTCCATTTTAAAATAAATTAACATGTTAAACAGATATTTATAATAATGTTTTACGATATTAATGTTTTTACTGTATTTTTGACCAAATAAATGCAGCCTTGTTGAGCGTAAGAGAGTTATTTCAAAAACATAAAAAATTCTTATCAACCCCAACGTTTTAATAAATATTACTGTATTTTTGATTTAAAAAAATATTCCTTGCTGAGACTTCTTACTGACCTTAAACTTGAGTGGTGGTGTATAACTGTACCTGAGTAATTGTAAACACAATTTCATTTCCTAGTTTTTGCCTAATGCAAGTTGTGTATCACCAGCCAGTAAGATTGCAACTGACTATTTCAGCCAGCTGTTTTAATTTTTGTGTGTAATATGCTTCAGGCGTTCAGTAAGCAGACTGTGGGCGTCCGCCTGAGGCTGAGACCTTTCCATTGATGTCATCCGTGTGTTTGTGTGTACTTTCTCACAGAGCCACATCCAGAAAAGGCATGTCATTCAGCACAGCCAGACCCAGCGACACGCACCTGTGGGACATCACTCTGGAACCTGGGAGAGGAAGTGACGCCCAAATCATCTCTGTGTCCTGCCAGAAGAAACGCACATTTGCTAGCAAAAGGCAAGCCCTCGCTGCATCTCCCTCGTCGTTCTTAGAAACCACTCAGCCGCAGACTCTCTCCCTAGCTCACTTTTCATAGCTAAAAAGCTTTTTCTGCCCTTGCACATTGCCAGATGGGGTCTGTTTCCTCTGAAACTGTGAGAATTAAGTGACAGATTGCAAAATTAGTTTTTGACAAAAAAACCCACTCTTCTAATTTCTTTCCCCCCCTCATTGTTCAGGTACTAACAGATGTTCAGGCAACCTGTTCGCCTTTCGCAGCATGGTATTTTGAATGGAAAATAAAAACCATCTTTTTCTGGTTAAAAAGGTTCAGTTTAACTGCATTTAACCTGTACAGACACTTCAGAGGAAAACTTGCCACATTTCGATTTCATGATTAATGGCACACATCAATTCTGTAACGTAGGTATTCATGTGGAAAGCGGCTGAAAATAACTTCCTAAAAATGTGATATCTTTTCATCAACTTAGCTGCTGGTATCCACAGAAAACGCACAACTCCCCCACTGTTATTAAGAAGAATGAGCTTTGAGTTCATATACACCTCTGTGTATCTTAGCAGGTGAGCGATTGGCTTGGATTTCATATAAAGAGTTTTGAGTGTTTTTGGATCCAATTCAAATGCGTATAGAAAACTGTGAGCATCTTGTTAATAAGAGCCTCCATCTGGGTGCAATATTTCTCTTGGTCTCATTGATTCTTGTTTGGTGTCCATGGCAATGGGTTGTATAATTATGCCAGAATATAGTGTGTATCATGTATACTATAGCAGCATACTGTATTTGCATGTACTAGTTCTAATAGCTAGCATCTTTTAACAGACTGCACACAAATTTTTTTTTTTGTCAATATTAAAGATCTCTGTCCGTCCTGACATTTATCATAGATGGTTTTGGATTTACAGGAATCAAAAGGGTTATCACTCTTATAAATACTTGATTTATTATTTAATTTTATTATTTTTAAAGACCCTATTCAACTTAAATTGGAGTTTTATTCTATGTATGTTAACTTTGAAGTCATCTAATGTACTGCATTAAGTTGGCAAACTAATCTTGTTGCAGATTAAACACTGTTCAAAAGTTTGGGGTCGATAAGACTTTTTACAATGTTTTTGAAAGAAGTCTCTCACGCTCAACAAGGCTGCATTTATTTGGTCAAAAATAGAGTAAAGATTTGGTGCTCAACAAACATTGCTTCTTATTATCAACGTTGAAAACAAATGTGTTGCTTAATATTTTGGGTGACAGCATTTATTTGTACTAGAAATATTTTCTAACATTATAAAAGTCTTTACTGTCACTTTTGATCATTTTAATGCGTCCTTGCTGAAAAAATAACACATTTATTTTTTAAAAAGTTACTGACCCCAAAATTTGAAACAATAATGGACTAAAATGATTGATTACTCATCTTGCGCTTATACGTATCAGTATTGTACAATCCTGCCTCACCTTCTCGTTTTAACAGGAAATTAGTACAGAATCAAAATCTCCTGAGCTAAATCCATTTCAGTCGTTCACTGCTTTAAAACTATAATGGATCTAACCCTTT
Organism: Siphateles boraxobius; assembly: GCF_051911475.1. Lineage (NCBI taxonomy): Eukaryota > Metazoa > Chordata > Actinopteri > Cypriniformes > Leuciscidae > Siphateles > Siphateles boraxobius. Next base: position 3,584,653 of record NW_027508788.1, read on the forward strand.
ACAACATGGGTGTTGTCACCAGCTGCTCTTCAGCAAGCGGTATCTCCTGACTACTTTCTCCGGAGCCCTTATTTCCATGTTTTTCCCGCGGCGACCCACTTTACTTTAATCATCCTTGGTGCATCAGTATGTTAGACCAGCTTAAAGACCAGCACGTTCTGCAAAATTAGAACAGAGGTCTCCACATTAACTAGTGAAGAGCCGAATGGAGAGGATTTCACTGCGTTAGAAAACACTTAATACAGCATAATGATGATGGGACATGTCTCATGCACTTGACCTTTCACCTCTGATGACAATAATATAAAGGTATGGGGAGTTTTGAATCAAATTTCTAAAGATGTAGAAATGCATGAACTATAAGAAGTTGTAGAAAAGTTTGATTTTTGCCTTTCTGTTAGTTATATAAAAGCACTTTATCAAAGCAAATTCCTGCTAAAAGGCGGACTGTGAGCTGAATCATGCTCCTGCGATGAACCTACTGATACACTCATTAGAATGCTGAGTGTTTTAATGCTACTGAAGTGGATGAGATGCTCCATCTCTCCTGATAACTGATCGTGCTTTCATTATTAAGATTCCACACCGTCCTCTTTGAGTCAATATGTCTCTGTTGTCCCAGGAAGTGAATATAAGCCACTTGTTGCAGAGATTGTGAACTGATTGTGTTTTGATGTTTTATTTACAGAGGTCTGCTGGAGGTCTTGCAACTGGACTTTGAAACGGAGGAGCAGAGTGACCAGTTAGAGAGCCAGATGATCACATGGCGACTGGAGCTGCCTGGAAACATGATACGGGATGAAGGGACCATGAGGATTTACACTATTCAGAGAGACTATGTGGGAATAGCACCTCTGATCACGGTTGGGAATGTTTGTTTTTACCTTCGATCAACTTGTGTTATGATTACATGGGACCTTTTTAGAAAATTATTGCATGGATCTCTCTCTATACAATGACAGTTTATAGTGCAGGATTCCCCCACAGTTACCTGGAATTATCTGGGAATGACATTTTCTGTTATATAGAGAAAACACAAACATAAATAGAAATATATATTCATAAATAAATACAATTGTTTTTATACAAACTATCATTGTTTGGAAAGATCTATGTAAAGTTATTCTAAAATTGTGAAGAACAAAACTTTGAACGACATGAGGGTGAATAAGTGAGAGAATTGTCATTTTTGGGGGATCTAATCCCTTTTCTATTGTTTTGTGAGGTCACGTTTCATAAGGATGTCTGTGAAGCGTGGACATGAAATCACATTGGTGTGACAAGTATTTGTCATGCTTTGTGTAAAATCATTTGACTATAAAGCTACAATGACAGCCCTTATAAATGATTTATATGTCTGTTTTTTTGTGAGTGTGTACATGTTAATTGTCCAGAGGCGCAGTGCAACTTCTTTCACCCTTTGATCTCTTCCTATCATCACCCCTACAGTTGGTCACTCTACTGCAGAATATACCCTAATGAAACTGACATTCGTTTTATGAGGACATGCATATAATTCCCAAAGCCATCCGCATGCAGTCCTTTATTGCAAGTTCTGCAGAATTCATTAAAATATAGAAATATAGCTTTTTTTATACAAATAAAACCAAAAGAGATTGTGACAATTCATTGAGACATATCATGCGTCCTTTATACGTCTAGCTGCCAGATCCGTTTACTGGAACGGTCTATTTCACAGCATGACCCTGTCTCTGAAATAACACCGCCATAAGAGTGTGGGATTTTGCCGGTAACTTTTCAAATCAAAGTCAGCATCTGTTGTGTTGCGTTTGGAGGATGCTCGTGGACATCTGTTGGGTCTAGAAGTTAAATCTACGCTCAAACCCAATCATCCTAGTGTGTTCGTCATCACAGTGGCACACTGTAAGATAATCATTAGGGTATTAAACTCAGACAGAGCTTGTCTGATCCATGATTGTTGCCTTGACATTTTTGACCCCTTTTTAAGATTTTACTTGCCACCAAAAGGAGATTAAGCTTATTAGATGATGAGAGTGCTTGTTCTTAGTATTAGCCTATTCATTTATTTTTTAAAGTGTGTCCGATTTCTTCCATATGTACATAATTCAGTGTTAATTAGGCATGGGACACTGTGAGATGTATTAGTGTGATTTATATATTGGTTTATATATATATATTTAAAAAATGTTCGTTTTTTAAATGCTTTAATTAGTGTGCTGTTAAACAGTTTGCACAGTGAAACTTTGTCTCTTCAAATTTAACTTGTTTAAAGCACTACAGCCATACATATTCAGACGGAAGTCTTTGGTCTTTGGTTGTATTCTGGACTCAATTGAGATTGTTTTTGCTGTCTAGTTGGGCCAGAAATTGCCTTTTTTATACCCTGCCAACATTTTCTTGATCCCAACAACAAAAATGGGTTCCATTTTTTTGTTTAGCAAAATATTTAGCAAAGTATTTGCTACCAATATTTACACATATCTTTATATTTTGATTATAATTACTTTTTATATACAAATACAATTTCAGTAAACTGGAAATAATACATTATATAAAATAAAACCATAAATTCATAAACACTTTTGTTTGAAAACACTTGTATATGCGAAACATTACTGATTGTTATGTAGTTTTCATCAGATTCTTACAAATCATATTTCTGCATATTCAACAAAACCTCATATTTTAGACATCTACTGTAGTTCATGTTGTGATGACAATTCAGCAGAATTTGAAACAACAGTGGGTAAAAAAATTTTTATGGTCCCTTTTAAACATTGTGTCTATAAGTAGCTATGCACCTATATGTCAACTACATTTCTTTAGAGAATTAGTAGGCTGCGTAATATTTGCTAACTGGTCCCCCCAACATTCTATAGACTATAAGTAACTTTGCAAGTACACGTCAACTTATTCTACTAACCCTAACCCTACCCTCTACTTATACTTAATACTCCACTGAGAGTTATAGTTTACATGTTGGTGCAATGCTATTTATAGTCAGCAGAATATCTAAAGGGACCAGCAAAATAAAATGTAACCCAACAATGTAGAATACATGACAGATAACCAAAGTTTGCAACTTTAAAACTTTTTTTCTGAGCATGTCATTTTTCAAAACGTAGTTTTGCACGTCTTTAGTGCTAATTGAGTGCTCTTTGTGGTGCTTTTCCAGGACACGGAGCTCCTTAACACAGCCGTGCTCACTGGTAAGAGGGTTTCTGTGCCTGTGAAAGTGTTGGGCGTTGAGGCTGATGGCTCCATCACGGACATCACTAACTCTTCTCGCTGCAGGTCTTCAGACCAGGATGTCCTGAAGGTAATGCATGTCAAGGTCAGGCCACTTTTGACGGCTTCAGCAATCTCACACTCTGTGTGCTTCCTATTAGCAGCCTTACTCTGCTTCTGAATGACATGTCTATTAGAACTGGAAGAGCACAGAAGAGAGGGGTCATTGGAGTCGGCTTACATGGCCACCACTTCCTAGTTCCTCACCAAAAAAGAGAAAAGCTGGAGGGAGGGAGACGTTGACCCGAAAGCCCTCAGTGAACTTGTGTTTTTTACCCAAAGCACATCTGTGCTTCAGACACCTGTCTTTTCCCCCCTGCGTATAATGAAGTGCTTGAGCCCTTTGTTATTGCCAGGTCATTCTCTGGGGCAGTTCTTCTTAAGTGGTTTTGCCTCAGGACCAAGATCTTGTATTAGACACAATAGCAAAATTGTTTATGATTCGAAAGTAATCAAAAATCTCTGTACATTCAAAGAAATGTATTAATATTACCATAATCTGCATAGGCCCAATAATATGCAGAATTATCAGCATGACAGGCTGAATAGGAACATTTTTCATGATTTCATTCTCTGTTTTATTCTCTCTGTTTGTCCTTTTTGCAAGGGACCCCATATTTAATGTATTCTCTTTGAATTTGTTTGATTGAGTTTGAGTGGATCTTTGACGTCAATAACAAAAGATTTAGAAATATTTTCCCAGACTTTTGGAAGTTGGTAAGCCTAATTATTTTTCTATTTATGTATGTATAGTTACATAATTTGATCATTTGAATTTAGCATCGAACCTGTGAGAACAGACCTCGCCAGATGAGAGCCGTAGTCTTAGCCCTCATTGAACTTGTTTTTTTTTTTTTAAATTCTCATCTGTGCCCTTGATAACAGCCTTCGTTTTTGCATGCTTATTATGAAGAGTTTGAGCTCTTTTTACTATTGCTGGATCATTCTCTGGAGTTTTTCCACCCAAAACACTGGCACATTCACTGTGAATTTCTGAAGATGTAAAAACCAATCTCCAGTGCCCCCCTGAGCTTGTCTTTTCAGGGTTAAGCCTTAAAACTGACTCACTGACTTATTCATTGGTAAAAGACAGACAAGGAATGACTGCACACATGCTTTGTCATATGTCCTTATTACACATGCACACCTTAACTGCACCCACCACATGAATAAATGAATTTGCCTTGAACACAAAGGAGAAGTGCAGGAGTCTCTTTTTTGTTGTCTTGAAAAGATTTTTATGGCACAGAGTTCAGACCACGTGCCCTGTGGTTTATAAATTAGTCTTCGAAGTACTGGGGATGAATGAAACAGTGATGCAACCGTGCCCATAGATTTTCCTAACGAGACAGAAAAATGTACACAGGGCCCACTACCTTATACCACACTGACGCTCATGTCTGCATTATCATAAAGCATCTTTATCTTTTTATCTTTATTTACATTTATTCCTTTAGCAGGTGATGCTACACCACAATTATTTATCCAGTAATATAAGACTCTTCAAGTGCTACAATACAACGTTCTAATATTAGATACTAAGATTTAGGTGTCACGAGGCTTCAGGGAAACAATAGTCGATGTTTTTCTAGGAAGGGATTTTGTACCTTGTTGCGATGGCACCATGAGGCACGACTCACTTACTGACTGTAGAAGTTTCGAGGGGAACATTGACATCAAAAATTGATGTAGTGATATAGGAAGCTATTGTCAGCTAGTGGAGAAACACAAAGAGGGCTGTGAACATAAACCCATTTATTGATTGATTTATTGAAGACGAATTTCTAGTTTATCTGTGAATGCTGGAAGCCCGGACAACAGAAGCTGTGCGGAATGCTCTTGCAGATTTTATAGGAGGCATCACAAAGAGCTCATAGCAAAGAAAAGCTGGTCAAAAATCAGTAATGGCATCCAGATAAACCAAGGAATCGTTGTTTCTAGTTGAATGTTGCCGGTTGTGATGACAAGGAGCTCTAAGGATAGTTCACTCAAAAATTAACATTTAGTCATAATGGAGCTATTGAATTTGTTTTTTGAAACCTGTCAAACTACACTAAACATGAATTAACTTAAAATGCTATTTCCACACACAGGTGTCTGAGAGGTGTGATGCTGTGTATGTCAACGGCAAGGAGACGCGTGGGAGAGTGCGGATGATGGTGAACTTCACCTACAGTTACCTGAGCACACAGCTGGAGGTGAGCGTGTGGATGCCTCGACTCCCCCTGCAGATGGAGATATCCGATCCAGAGCTCAGCCAAATCAAAGGCTGGAGAGTTCCTGTCACAGGGAACAAAAGGCAAGTGACGAGTATAATTCCAATCTGACACAATGTCCCAACAAACTTCATAAGTTTTACACTGTTGGTATTTTTTGTCAACATTCAACCATTTTTAGAACCATTTAGCAGTTGATCAAATGTAAAATGTCATGCATATATGTACATCTAAATACATTTAAATTGTGACAAATATTAGTAAGTAACGTATTTAAATCTGTATCAGAGCATTTAAGTGAGTGAAATAAATATAAAAAGTAGTTGATTTGTTACTAAATATTATTTATTTGTATTTCAACTGTCAGGAATTCAGGAAGTAGTTTACTTTTAATTCCCCACAATATTATGATTATAATATATGTGATGTGATATATATATATATATATATATATATATATATATATATATATATATATATATATATATAATTCCTATTTTGAATTATCTCAGATATTTAAAGCTTAAAACCCTGTTTTATAGATAGATAGATAGATAGATAGATAGATAGATAGAAATATAGATAGATTGATTAATAGATAGATAGATAGATTAATAGATAGATAGATAGATATAGATATAGATATAGATATAGATAGATAGATAGATAGATAGGTAGGTAGGTAGGTAGGTAGGTAGGTAGGTGGGTAGGTACATTTATTTTCTTTTATTTTTTTTAATTATTAACATTTATTTTGTTTATTGTGTTTTTTAATCTGTTTTTATATTGTGACTAGTTCTTAAATTTTGTGTTCTTTAATTGCGGTGTGATTTGTAGTTTCTCAAACTAGCTCAGAACTTTAATATTTGGTGTCTCACCTTATATGGACTTTTTACACTTTAAAGCTGCTCTGAAGTGTTCTTATTAGAATAGAGAATGTTTTCCACAGAGATATCCTGGCAGTTTTCATTATACCTTCATTGTATGGTAGAGATGAGAGATTATTATAAATTGATTATAAATAATTATTATAAATAAATAACTATTATTTCCTTAAATTTGACAAATAAAAAAAAATATTATTAGGATTTATTTTATTTGATTTTTTGGGGGTTGTTAATAGTTTTTTAATGCGTAATTTATATTGTGTAGTTCATGAATTTTGAATTCTTGAGTTGCGGTGGGATTTTTATTTTCTCATTTTCTTTTTTTCTACTTGCACTTTTTCTTATTACAATAGAGAATGTTTTCCACAGAGATATCCTGGCAGTTTTTTATTGCAGAGACTTTCATTATAATGTAGAGATGAGAGATTGCTGAGCCTAGTCAAATAGCAGATAGCAGGAAAAAATATATCGAGAGCAGGAGAGTGAGGAAAAGAGTTTTTCATATTTTCTCTGCATGTTTCTCAGGGTGAGCTGGGACACAGAGGAAGAGGATGAGAGGAAGGGCCGAGGCTGCATGCTCCAGTATCAGCACAGTTTGATTCGAGTGCTTACGGTATTCACCGCAGACTTGCCAGATCCAAGCAGCCCATCTCCCGCATACTTCCTCGGCTCTGATTGGCAGGTGGATGTGACGCGGCTGGTGCGCTACTTTCTGAGAGTTGAGGATACGAGCGTTGCACGCCTGCAGGCAGGAAGTGTTCTGACAGGCAAGGCTGTGGGAGTCACCACTGTGCAGGTAATGCTGATAATAACAGAGCCGCCCACAGCTTGCCAGTGTTACACCATGCTCATTATTCATTAAGACAGTAAAGTTTAGTGTGTGTTTATTATCAGTGACAATACAGACAGCTTGTAAATTAATTGCTTGTTTTTTTTTTTTTTAATTGTAAAACAAATAAATGTCATACAATGCCATGTTGGGTTTGGTTTCTGTTGTCCAGGTGATGTCTCCATTGTCAGACTCGGTTCTGGCTGAGAGGATGATCCGGGTTCTGGATGATAAAGTCAGTATAACAGAGCTGGGTGTGCAGCTGGTCTCTGGCCTTTCCCTGAACCTCCAGCTCAGCCCAGGAAGCAACAGGGCCATCGTTGCCAAGACAACTACACAGGAAATCATACACTACCCCAAGCAGGTAATTCATGTAGCTACATTGGCTGCCAATCTTATCACTGGGACTATATGCTGATCAATCAAAATGCAAATAATTGCAAAAATCTCTACAAGTAAGAATTTAATAGAATAAGGGTGTTTAAATGTCAATATATTATTTATTTCTATATTATTGAAAAGAAGCTTATCACTGGCATATAGTACAGTCCAAATGTTAACATTAAATTGAAATACAAATTAGCAACTAAAGAAATACATAACCCATTCAGTTGTCTTAGTATCTTTAGTCTCAGGTATCTGTTATTCACTATCTACAGTAAGCACTGACCATTAACACCGTGTCTACACCAGACGCAAGTGACGCTACAAAAACACAACAAATTCCAGACAGTAAAATGATGCCCCGCTTTAATTCTGACATACTTCTTCTAAGAAGGACAAATGAATTTGCAATGGTCAGTTTGTCGCATCCAGTGACAGCTTCTAGCTGTTGCGACAGCGGTCGCGTCCGGTGTAGACACATCGTTAGGTATAAGGAACAAGAGAACACTGGGTTCAGCAATGCTCTAAATTCCTTTATATGACTGCTAGTTCCAGTGCCATGTCTGAGTGCCATAACATGATCCAATCAATATCAAACTATTAGTACTCAGCGAGAGGCCTCATTTGTCTTGTGATGGGCTTTGCAAGCAGTGCTCCTCAGGCAATGCATAATGTATTTCACCCCAGAATATAGGACAGTCTGTGGTGGCATTTGTTTATACTGTATAAGCCAGAGAATTTCAATTAAAGTTCCAAGAGGTCCGGTCTGAATATTAAAAGATAAGATCAGATGTTTTATTAGACTATTATTATTTTTACATTTAGATACATATGTAAGGCAGAAGCCCGTGTGACAGAAAATATACCATATGGGGGTTCAGGGTTTTCCTGAAGTTTTATGCTTAAATTAAGTATCTACTAAAAACAAACAAACAATGTGCATAATCAAAATGTTCTTATCATGAGCAGAAAACCAAGTTAACTAGTAATTTCAAAGTTTTATTTCTTTCCTTGCCATCTACAAATATTTTTTCCAATTATAACATTGTTTATTATGAAATGCTTTTAACATGCTGATAAATAATGCTAAATGTAGATGAAAAAAATCATCTACTGTATATATGATCAAAAGTCATGTATGTATGACAGATAAAATAATTGTATTTGCTACATTCTTGTGTTCTCATTTTATAAAAATATTAGAGGATGTAGTGACGATAGATCATTACCATAAACAACCCTGAGCGTTTTGGTGTGAACAGCTTTGTTGTTTAAAAGCCCTGCTCACTTTAAACTGTAGAAACGGTAAAATGGTGCTACAGTTGCTCTAGTTGGAACCAAGCCATGGTCCGTAACTGGACCACGGGCCGCTGTTGAGGACCCCTGGTATAAGCCAACAGCTCTGGGCTATTGTGCCACAGCTCGTTGCTGTAAATACTCTATAATGTGCAATGTGCACTGGTGGCTAAGCAAATTGAGATTGGAGCTCAAGCACATAAATATTGATCCATTTGGATAAATGGACCTCCATGCATGGAGTTTTTTAGGCCATATACTACATCCTGCCAAAGGGCTACTTAATTTGAAATGAACATGATTGTGTCTCTGAGATACTGTGCTAGCTGTCATGCTAACTGGGAATTATTTACAAGCATTCCAGCTTTGATGGTTTTTACTTTGATTAGCCTGTTCTAATTTTATGTAACATTTAAGTAATATTTTTTAACTTTATACAACAGGAGGCGGTGGTTGGCTGCTGGCTGAAGTTCAGTGATGGTTCCCAGACTCCTCTTGATCTGTACGATCCCAGTGGTTATTCTCTCACTATTTATTCATTGGACACAAGGGTAGCATCTGTGCGGAAGACACCAGGGTCTGTCTTTGTTGTGGTCGCTGAAGGCGAGGGACAGGGCTTACTGGTCAGAGCAGAGCTTGCTATCTGCGAGGCCTGTCAGAAATCCAAACGCAAGAGCAAACTAGCTGTGGGCGGAGGCATGGTGAAGGTTAAATTCCCGCCGGATGAACAGCTTGCGGGGACTGGCAAGAAAGAGAGTGACCAGGCCAATGATGATAACAACTCCAAATTGATCCTTACATCCGCTCTGAACATGCTTCAACACACCATCATCCAAGAGAGCACCACAAGTGCGATCAAAATGGCAACCAAATCCAATCTTCAAGAAGCAATAGGAGGTGGCGTATCCACGATTAATTCAATAAACACTATGGATAAAAATCTCATTACCAAGCCCGTCGCAGACAGAGCGCTAATCACCATAAGCCCCAGAAGTCCAATAAAGAATGGATATGGAAACCTTCTTGAGAACCCCAACTTCCCGCTACCACCGGAGGAACCCAAGCGAGAACCGCCCCTAGTGGAGAGCGATCTGATACAGATGTTTAGCGTGTTTACAGACATAGAAGTCTGCATCTACACGCTAGTAGGACTATTTTGCTTGGCCGCTATCGGTATCTTGCTTCACTGTGCCACCAACAGTGCGAGATCACGCAGCAAGAAGTCTCCGCTTCAGTCCCTGGGTCAATCCCAGCACAGGCATCACTGGGTACGCCTGGGTACAGTTTCAGAGCAAAGCAGAGCTGCGCCAATTGCAACTACCTCCAAGCAGGACATGCAGGCTGCTGTGGAGATCCAAAGAGCCGTTCAGATGCAGAATAGCAAAGGCCCGGAGATGAACCAGTCGAGGGAGATCCCAGCCATTGCAGGTGAGGAGAGAACTGCAACTCTGGGACGAAGGACCAACACACTTCCTCTAAGGCGGGATCCGATGGCTCATATGGCTCCAATGGCAGTCAGATCAGCCACCCTGCTGGCAAGGCCCGTTCGTAGCGAACCTCTACATTCTCCCACAAGTAAAAGGAATCAAGTCCAGTTCACAACCTTCGCTACTCTAGACATCAAACATCTAGCTGCTCTCAAGAAGAGCGGCCAGAACTTCAGCTGGGCCAGCCAACCGGCTGGAGGTTTTCAGGCTGCCAGTATCGGCCAGAGTGGGTTAAATGGTAAGACCGAAAGAGTCAATCATGTACATTTTTGCAGCTCATTGGAAGTGTTCGGTCAGACACCGGAATCCACAGAGTCCAATGCCTTTCTTCCAGAAGGTCCATGGCCTGTGGCTACACCAGTGTCAAAAGTGTGACACAGGACAGGGTTGTTTATACAAAAGCTCTATTAGCCTCATTCTTGAAACACAAGCATTCTGTGTAAATTGCCTAGAAATCCATTCTTACATAAATTGTTGCATTGAACTGAATACTACAGTTTATATCCAAATGTTTTATGAACAATTTAACACAGATTTTCTTTTTCACAAATGAGGTCCTGCGTATGTGTATGCGTGTCTGAAAAGTTTCTCTAAATTTGATTTAAATATTTCTGCAACTCTCAAAGTTTTTACTTTACTGCTTTTGTATATTTGTATTATTATTAAAATCATTTGAAACAGATCATAACAAATATATATATATAAAAAATATATAATATAAAACTGCTGATAATATATTATGAAATTTGTTCTATATTGTGAGTCCCTTATTGTGTTTAAACAAGCAAATACATGTAACTAAATAATTGAAATATATAACGATTGAAATGTATTATAAGAATACAAACTTGTATAATATTGAGCTTATTTAATAATAAATTAAGCTCTTTTTTATACATTTTTACTTCTGAGTATAACTCCACTGCCAATCATAGCTCCAATTTTCAGTGTTAACTATTGTTTTTTTGCTTTTATGAATTTATCAAATAAAGTGTCTAACTGTGAAGATTTCTATTGTTGTAGTTGTCTTTAATGACACATTGATTTGTGCTCATTGCATCACATCCTCTATGCATGTTAACGCTGACACATAGGGTTCCTCTTTGTATTAATATGTGTATTCATCCATTTTATCATTGCAGCAGTACAGCTTCTTATAGGCTAATGCTCCACACACCTCTTTATTGTTTCCTGGTTCAGAGGCCTTTATCGTCTTTGACCTATGCTGTGGTTCAGTTCATCAGTGACAGCTTGGAGTGAAAAGAAGAAAATCTCTGCTACAAACATACCTCTTTGGTTTATTGTGAGACCACCAACCCAGCTTTGCAATGACTGCCATCGCCCTCCGCCGCAAAAGAACCGCTAACTCTCACCAAGTGAACACTGCTTCAAATCTTGAAATTGTGTTCCCCTCATTGCATGTGGAGAAATAGCTTGGACTAGGCACCTCGTAGATTTGTAGATTAGAGGGAGTCATCTCCAAAATAGCCCCACGTTTATTCCACAGTAGTGAACAGTGACATTGGCATCTAATTTCACAGCATAATTAGCATTTTATGCTACAATTATTCTATATTGCAAGCCAAATTTAAGAAATGTTAAAGTTTTACATTAAGAGTTGTTCTTCACCAAAAATGGTTTGCAGTTCTGTGCTAATGGGGATAGTGTTGAGAAATTTCTTTACTTTTAGCAGCGAGGGCAAAAACACATCTTTATGTCAATGTTAATATGTATTATACTAACAGGATATTTAATTGCTGCAAATCACTATGATTATATATTATTGTCAGTTAAGTAGGCTACACGTTTAATTCATATTTAGTAGCCTATTTACTGGGTCTTTTCAGCTCATGAAAATATTAATACATTTAAATTTTAAATCAAAATCAATACTTTGACCTCAACTAGGCTAGTGTAAAATATGAAGAACTACTATAGTGTTCGAAAGAGGTGAACTCTCTTTCCCCCAAAAAAATCACGCACTAATTCTGACCGTCTAGTCCCTAACTACTAACTACTCATTTTCCAGGAATACGATGAGCATAGCATAACGAAATACATATTTGTGTGCAGGATGTTTTAAATAACAGCTACGTCTGTGCTATCATTTCAACCGTCACCTAATCCGGAGCGTCGGGTATTCTATTGACAGATTTGCAGGATTGAGGTCATTGTGTTGCTGGATTAACATGCATCAGTGGATCTCCCTCTTCTCTGCCCGCATTTACCGATGTGGGCCAAACACCGTGGATCTGCTCTTAGCTCCTTTCACTTCTCACTTGTATTTAATTCTGCTCAAAGGCAGTATGTTAAACCAGTGTAACTGCACTTTTTCAAGTATATTTCAAAGTGTTTTGGATTCATTTGAGATAATGCTAGAACCATGTATTTTTTTTTAGCTCTCTGAATTTATGCATTGATATACCTTAAGTTATAATGTATTGCAAGTCAAAGATAGAAAATTATAGATAGAAATGTATTTTTCAGTGTTCGCTGTAGTCAGGGGCGGATTAAGGTTGTCAGGGGCCCCAAGGCTGCTCTTTGTGTGAGCCAAAATGGCTTTGATTTCGAGCATTGATGTTAATTTCGAGCCTTGATGTTTCTTGTAATGTTAGCCATAGTTATTTATTTCTTGATGTTGGTGTCTGCGTTTTTTAAAGCCATCTCCCGCGGACGCAGTGACGTATTTAAGCACGAACCCGAATCGCCGTTGCTAACCCGAACCCGAATCGCCGTTGCTCACTCGCTGCCTCGCGAGTGGATGATAGCCCTGAAGACGCCTAGCACCCGAATCGTCCCGCGAGCTGTTCGCTTAATAGTCGACTCGGAAGAAAGCGAACATTTTGACAAAAATAAAAAGCGAGACGGAAGAAATTTTGCCATTGCGCACCGCCACAATAAAATAAACATAGAGGAAACACTGCATTGTGGAATAACTCCCCAAATTCCCTGAAATATTACCGAAAACATGATGAGCTAGCTGCAGGCGTTTCAGCTAGCTCCATTCCGGCAGTCTGCGGTGGATCTTGTCTTCGACTGGATGAAGATTCAGCAGCTTTGAAATATCTAGTCAATTTAGGATTTTTTTTCAATATATCTTGGTCCCGTTGTTTTCTTAACTTTAGTAGGCCTAATTTACGTTTTTGTGCTCCACTTTCATGCTTTCTTTCAGCCATTCTGCCACTATGCCGTCCAGCAATAGCAGTGACGTGAATGAAAATGATTGACATGATTTGACCAGCAGCAGCTGATAGGATAACCAATTCACGTCCACGGAGAGCGATCGCGGATAGGTCTGTCTTATGCACCGAAACCTTTTTACAATGCAACAAAATATTTAAAGAGCATCAAGCTATTAAAATCTATATTATGTATAGTCACAGATAATTTAACAGTATATTAGTCAGTATTTTTTATTAGGTTAAACAGTGATTAGATAACGTTTTTAATTTAACGTTCACAATTGGTCTGGGCGCCGTGCCGTGCCTGGTTCGCGCTCAAGTAAAAAAAAAAAAAAAAACGTCTGGCCAATCCGAGGCCCCCTGAACACGTGGGGCCCCTAGGCTGCAGCCTATGTAAGCCTGTGCATTAATCCGCGCCTGGCTGTAGTCTTTACCACTGCACGATAAGAACGACCAAAAAAAAAAAAAAAAAAAACCTGTGGTTGTAAACATTCCGGCCTCACTTCACACTTAGCCAGTGTGTGCAGGAGCCATCACCGACGACCAGATGAACAGGTGCAAAAGCACTGAGAGTGGAGGACTTGGCATCCCCTTACAGAGGAACTGTAACTTATCAAAGCAGGCACAACGGCAAGCGTCCACAAGTTCATGTTGGAGGAGGGTAAATGATAAACTAAGAAAGAAGAGAAAGATTGATTTTTAATAGAAACATTGAATTTGGTGGGATATCAGTTATTCACACAAAAAAAGGGACGTGTGGAAAAGAAAGGTTAGAGGTCACTACTCTGCAGCAAAGACATCTTCATTCTTATCTTTTGCTTTTTCACAAAATTTATAGTAGAGGTATTGTTACACAATTTATTGATGGTAATATTTTTGCCAAGTTTCGAGAGCATGGCTTCTCATAAAAGATAAAATAGAAAAATGATGATTGGTAACCAGAAGGTTGCTGATTTGATTGTTCCGAATTTTTTTTAAATAAAGATTCAGAAGGGCTTCAACAACCTTGGCATAGCAGAACATTTTTAAGTTCCTGTTATGTCAGAAGCACATTTTAAAGCTCTTTGGTTTTGAAACCATTCTTTTTGAATACTTCAAAACTTTTGCGCAACCGTTCCGGAGGTAAAATCGCATTCATTTTCTATAGGGTCACTGATTTTTAACAATAATTCATAAACTAAAGACAAATCTACTGTGAACTCTATGGCTGTTGATCAATGGTATATGGTATATGGTTTGGAAGCCATCAGTCCACATTAAAATCATTTATTTTTACTTAAAAATCAAATTCTACACAACAATTCTCTGTGAAAAACTATATTACCTATGATTGTGAAAAGAAATCTCCACCAATCATTGAAACAAAACAAACAAATCACGGCAGACGAAGTGCCCGTTCATTTCCATGAAGCACTAAGGCATCTGAAATCCCAAACTTTGAGTAGTTACTTCTTTGGAATAAGTATGAATGTAAACCTGACGTACACAATATGCCATGTTGAATAATTTGTCATGCTGTCCAATGACATTTTTAATTGTGACCTACCAGCGTCACTTCACTCCCACACACAACTCCTGTCCTGTGGCCTCATGGGATAGTAAAGTGTCCATTGGAGGTGCACTTCAGAATCTCAAAGTAGTATTTCATCTGGGTACTTTTCTGAAAACTGTTAATTCCGACACACTACTCTTTCACATACTGATTCTCACATACAATGTAGGGAAGTATGCAATTTCAGAAATAATAGAGTCAGTTTTGCTTAGCTCTGAAACTACATATTTGTATGCATAATATGCATATTTTGCAATAAACAATTAATATATTGTTTCTACACATACTCAATACCTTTAGATCCATAGATTTATAGACAATAGTCTTTTGCAATGCTTTTCTCGCAATTGTGAGTTTATATCTCACAGTTTTGAGAAACAAGTCAGAAATGAATAACCTCGCAATTGCGAGTTATAAAGTCAGATTTGCGAAATATAAACTGACATACTGTATAAACTGGACAAAAGGGTAGCATCTGTGCGGAAGACACCAGGGTCTGTCTTTGTTGTGGTAGCTGAAGGCAAGGGACAGGGGGTTATATCTAAATAATGAGATATAACTTTGAATTGTGAGAAAAAAGTGAATTGTTCTTCTTGGGTTGATTGTTTTGTACATTATGTTTAATTGGTAGAATAAGAGAGGCCTAGGGTTAGCTAAGAAGCCTGTTGCTTTGTTTGAAGTTTTAAAGTGAGAAAAAGATCTGGAAGTGGTCTGTGCGATTGGCTGTCTGATAGATTTGTCTGAAGTATTAGAATATTTGAAAAGAAATCTGCTCTTTGCTCCAGTTTAAGCTATTTAGAGGCTGTTGAATTGCTTGGGCTTGAAAGATTTTTACAGTGTATGAAATGTATTCCCAAGAGCTACTGACAGACTCTGAGAAGAGCATTGCAAGTTCAACAAATCTCACTTGAAAGTACAGATGAAGCATTTCTGTGCTTTTTGAAAAGAATATGAAGTCAGCCTGTATTCACTTAGCCCCATGCGTATTTAATCTAATTCTTTTTGCTGAGTCACTTTTTAGTAGGCTGTTAGAAGGAGCAGCAAATTCTAAGCAGAAGCGAATTTCAAAACAGTATTTGGAAATATTGAAAAGATTAAAAGCAAAGGACTGGATATCTACAGCACAGCTTTTACAGTAACACCATGAAAGGCTTGATGGTGCCCAATTCTCTGTAATTGCCAGACTGCGCTTTCAGCTCTGTGAATAGAGCTGCACAATTTTGTTTGATCAAATTTGTCGTGGAACACATTACTGTTTTGCTCTAGTAGTCAAGTGAATCAATAAAAGGTAAAACCGTAGTAACATGTCAAATCCAGTATGAAAAGCTGCACTTAAGATACAATTGAATAAAAAGGGTTGTCTGTAGTGTCAGAATGTCATGCATTCATTAAAGTTCTTCCTTAATATTCTGACTTGGTTGAACTCATTTCTGCAATTGCTTGATTTGAGATAATGTCGGAAATGGCGAATTAGCTTTTGTCTTCGGCTGTTTTAATTTGATTTGACACGAGAAGCAGGTGGGGAGGTCGAGGGATTAAGGCAGAGTAGCTCAGGGGTCTGTGGAAAGACGCAAGCCTTAAGAGAATGAATGAACAAGATGAAAGACTATCAAAAAGCTGGATGTTGCTATATTTTTTGGACACGTTTTCTCTTACAGCTTGCACAGTTTGTTTGGAGGCCGTCTCTTGTTTTGCGTCTGGCAAGTGCTGCTGCTTATTTCTTTGATCCATGACAGCCAGTTATTTCTCTTTTGTTTCCGAGCACTGTCACCAGGAGTCAGACTGCGGACCTACACATGCTGTCTCCAACAAACATTAGGGCAGTTGTAAACACATAGTTCCCTCTCCTTCCCACTCTCTTTTAGTCTCTCTGACACATAACTTCAGCCTTTTTGCATGAGTTTTTTACTCACAGTGATTTCATGTGTCCTGAGAGAGCAGGGATAATTGAAACACTTTTTGGTTTTTGCTCATTTATTCAGAAAATGTTTAGACTACAGCTTTGCCTCAGACTTCTCTAAAAAGTCAGCAGCCAGAACCCGTCAAATCAGTTTATAACTTAATCCGGTCTAATACAATTAAACTACACAAGACAATCACAAGAAAGCTTAAATTGATGTTTGCAGCCCATTTTACATTTACATGTATTCATTTAGCAGACGCTTTTATCCAAAGCGACTTACAAATGAGAACAATAGAAGCAGTTAAACTAAAAGTAGGACAACAATACGTAAGTGCTATAACCCCTCTCAGTTTAGTTTTAGTACAGTTTTTTTTCTTGTTTTCTTTTCTTTAAATACAATAGAAGAGAAGAGAAAGTGTTAGTATTACTGAATCAAGTGCTGCCGAAAAAGATACGTCTTCAGCAGTTTCTTGAAAGTGACTCAGAACTCACTGACCACTGACTACTGTAATGTGATATACAGTATTTACTACTGTAATATGATATACAGTGTGTGTGTGTGTGTGTATATAGGCTATATATATATATATGTACAGTATATACCACTCAAATGATGATCCATGAGAAATCATTCAATATGCTGATTTGGTGCTCAAGAAACATTTATTATTAATAATGTAGAAAACAGTTTTTGCTGCTTAATATTTTGAGGAAACCATAATATAATCCTTCCTGAAAGATCCTGAAAAAAGTATCATTGTCATATTCAACATTGATGATGATATCAATTGAGCAGCATAGATTTCAATGAAAATTAGAATGATTTCTGAAGGATCATGTAACACTGAAGACTGGAGTAATGATAATAGGTTTACAATCACAGGAATAATACATACTACAATAATACAATACAATAATACATTTTAAATATAATAATAGAAAACAATTATTTTAAATCAAAATAATTTTTCGAAATATTACTTTTTATTGTATTTTTATCAAATAAATGCAGGCTTGGTGAGCATAAGAGACTTCTTTCCAAAAATAATAATATTTTTATTATTGACCAATAGGCCAAGTGTATTGATTGTAAATCTATTTTGAATGAAGCCTAAATTGGTTAAAACAATGTCTGAAGTTGTTGCCTTAAACATTAAAGTTGATTGTACTAAGTCATTTCAACTTAAATTATATTAAACTGACTTAAAAAATTAGCTGAATCTTGTATAACTTATGAAAAAACTTGAAAATTGCTTAATTTCACACACACACACACACACACACGCACACGCACGCACACACATATATATATATATATATATATATATATATATATATATATATATATATATATATTATTTATTTATTTTTTTTCAAAAAAAATTTTTTAAATTGATTTATTTTTAATACAGTGTATTCTGCCCGGATAGCCCAAGTGACGTTGTTGGAAAGTGAAAACCATTTCAGAAAAAGAGCAAACTAAATCTTGATTAAAGATTATGAAGTCAACAGTTTTTTTTTTCTTACCTTTGGGATAACATGCAGAGATGAAGTGTTTACCAAAAAAAGACCAGGAACATGCATTAATAAAGTAAGGTCATGTTGACTTTAAAGGTGCTTAGCAACATTTTGTTCAGAATGAATTTGTTTGTTGTTTCAAAAGGATTTTACATTCAAGATGATAAAATGATGCCGATTTATAGATAGCAGAAAAATTCTAGGCCCCTATTCCATCCATCTTCGTATGCATCCCATTTGTTAATAATCATTGAATAGGCTATAGGCTACTGTGTGTGTCTCTCTCTCTCTGTGTGTGTGTAATTCATCTGGCTCCAGTGAGTAGTAAGTGAGCGTGCAGGGAGACAAAATAATGATATGACTACGCAGATCAAACCAGGTATTAAAGAGCTGTCACATGAAACGGGAGCACCAGCTGCGAGAGGATGTTTGTGACAACAGGAGGCCTGCAGAAAAGAGACAGGAGGGGGTTAGGTGTTGACAGGATCCAGTGTTGACACAAATACTTATAAAGAATTCAACTCTTTCAACTCACGTTGTGCAATCGTTCAGTGGCGGTTGCAAAACATCTCCTGCATCATGCTAAATGTGCCGTGGCGGCAAATCGATCACACAACCGGCAATGATTTCACCTACTTTCGTGCACAGTCCTGTTGAGGGGAATTCTTGTCGGAGACTCTTCTAATTTTGAACAATCCAAAAGCATTGTAGCCTATTAGAAAAAAAGTCAAATTATTGCCCTGACACATCATGGCTTTTTTTGTTTATCTAATTTTTCATAATTTATCCAAAATAAATGTTTTGTTGTTGGAAAGTTCTTAAATGGACGCCAGTGTTTAAAATAAAAAACAGCCCAAGATTTCAAAGTCGTTGCTTTGAGAATAATCTCATTAAAGTCATTTTATGAGCATTAAAATCATAAAGTTTAAAGAATTAAGTAGTAACTATGACTTTAAAGTATAATATCTGGAATATATTCCCCTAATGTTATGACTTTTCACTTAAAATCATAAAGTTTGTATTTTATTTCAATTTGTTTTTTTTATTAAAACAACACTTTACAGGTGACACTGCAGATCCTCATCTTCTTGGGATACATTTTGATTGTTTATATCCTTGGTGTGGTTATAATTATTTCTGTTTACCATGTTGAACAGGTAAAATAGTTACACTTTATTTCGACGGTCCACTTTAGACATTCTACTAAGTAACTTTGCAACAACATCTAAAACTAAGTCTAATTCATTTGCAAATACATGTCAACTAACCCTGTTTAGAGTATTAGTAGATTGTTTGGTTTAGGTTTATAGGTTAGAAGAACAAGTTGACATGTACTTGCAAAATTACTTGCATCAAAATAAAGTGTTAGCAGATGTTAAGCTGATAGTCTGATACTCTAATGACTGCTTGTTGGAATGTAGTTGCACATTTATTTAGATAAATGTCTAAAGTGGACTATCGAAATAAATTGTTACCGAGAACATTATTCATTGTTGCCAAATTGGATAGACAATTTCCAGCCTAGAAGCTCACCAAAACCCTCCCTCTCAAGAAAAACCTGTCCAAAACTTCAACTGCCAAAATAATGTGATAGAAATATTAGGTTTAAGAGTTCACTCCTGTTATACATCAAGTTTCATAGAATTGCAATTTTAGTTGATAACAAAAGGATAAAGTGGTATTTTCACCCAGGATCATTTGTATGAGTGAGAATTGTACCTAAGCTAATGAATTCCTTCCCAGATAGCAAATGACATCTGGCCCAGTTGTGGCCCACATCACCCACATTCTTCTGGCCCACATACCGCATGGAATGACAGCAATGACTCCTATATGTCATAGTTTGCCCAGATGAGGCGCGGATATGTATGCCATGGGTTGTGGTGCACAACAGAAATTAGTAAGTTCTTGTTTTTGGGGTGAGCGAGTGCTGGTGATGACGTTGTGAATACCTACTGATGTGTACCTTTAGCTCAGGGCCAGTGTGGATGACCTCTCTCCTGCTTTAAACTTCTAGATGGCATGACACAAGCGTTCTCTGTCAATGCTATTGGTGCCCCGTACGGCCGAGGCCACTATCTGTGTGTGAAGCTGAGCAGATGATTTATGCCCCGTCTACTGCAATGCATCCGCTCACCGATTTTCCCATTAGAGCTGTTTCCAGGACCACATGAAAAACACATGTACTCTCAAGATTTTTAGTGCTTAATGCTTTAGATTCCGTCGTTTTCACAACAGTAAGAATGGCCCAATCCCATAATTGCTTAATCGATGACCGTCACTTCCTTTGTCTTTGAAACGCCATCGCCATCTCTTCTCTATGTCAAAGATTTGGCCTCGAGGTCGGTGCTCGATCACTGACTGTCTTTCAGATATCATTCCTTCCTCTACTCTACAGAGCACACATTCATTCTGCTGCACTGCAGCTCATGGTGTCAGCTGCTGATCAATGAGGTGCCAGATAAATGCTGGTGACACAGTTGGCACCCTGGTCTCTCCAATGATATTCATTGTCTGTGTTTTAGTAGTTGATAGTATTGTTACAGAATGTGACTTTCACATTCTGTATAGCACATCATTTACTTCATTTGTGTCGTTTTGTGCAGATGCAAGTTGTGATATTAAGCTTATCGTGTGTATATATCACAAATTTAGGCTGTATTGCGTTTGGTAAAGTTAATTAGCCTGCAATAAAGGTCATTCACTTTTCAGCTTTAGCTCACACAGCTCAAGTCCCCAAAATGATTGGCTATGATTAGATTATTTGACGCAATCATATTTAGACTTATTCACAAAACTTATTAGTGCATTGGTTATGTCATGTGGTGATGATCTTTTTTTCCTTCCCCATATTTGTCCACTTAATCATTATTGTTGTGACCCAGAAACACATTTTGAGTATGCTCTGAATGAAAAATATAATTATTGTTTCTACTCCAAACAGTTGTCAAGATACTGTACGATTTAAATTTGTAGCTGTGTAAAAAAAAAATGTTTTTGAGAAAATGACCTACAAAAATTCCAAACAATTTTCAGACATTTTTTTAAATGAGAGAATTAGATTTATTCAAACATACATTAAATTATTGAATATGTTAAGTAAAAATAAATGCATTTATAATATAGCCATTTCATCTGGTGACATTGTTCAAAAAGCTGTATTACTGATGGTGAAACTGATCACATTTTCATCTATAGAATTTTTGAATTAAATTCAGTTAGCCTAATTATTGGCATAATACACATTCTCATAAAAAAACATTAGTATATTAACGTTTTTGTGAATAATTTTGTTGACAAGATTAAATATCGTTGGTACATTACCATCTACTCTGGGACTCTCACACACTCCTCTCAAAACACAATCGCTTGACCTTGATGCACTTTGCTCCCTTGAAGAAATAATTATTGGTATTTCCAGTGCTGATTGGGAGGGTGTTCAAAAAGTGCACTCAAGAATCAAGCTAAAAAGCTTGATTCTTTTTAGAACTGCCTGTTTTGCCTATTTGAGCAATGCATCAAAGATACAACCACTTCATTAGCATGCAGCTATAAGACCGGTGTCCCTTTTTTGGGAAACTATACATCAAGTGTGCATGCCATATGTTTGCCACACATTCATTTTGTACAGTGCCTTGGAATTCATCTAAATCAGCTATTCTCTTGGTAGCACTCCAAGTGAAGAAGTTGGTGGCCTTTGGCAGGCATATGTGAAATGTGAAAATGAGACATCTTGATGGCAATCAGTCTGAAGTGTTTGGTATAAAATAAGCTGGACAGCAGGGTGACGAGATGGATGTGGAATGTATGGGCAATGGTGGAAAGGCGATGAGAATCAATGATGCACCAGGGCTGGAGTCTCATTACAGGCTGCAGTGCGGCAGAGCCAGGAGACGTCAGGAATCATACAGGATTGTGTTGGCTGATCAAGGAGGCCATGTGCTGGGTTGGCCGCAGTAGGGGGTCTGCCGACTGAGGCATCTGAAGTTATGACACCCACTGGGGACACACAGACAGGTGTCTAACTGTCTCAGGAAGTTTATGCGACAGCAGTGGAGGATGGGGATGGTTTTGCACTTCAGGAACCAGTGAGGGTGTGTGGATAAGGAAAGCATTACGATGCCGTGGGCAAAATCTGTTTGTCTTACAGACAGTTCTAGGCCTTTTGAAGAAGTTTGAATGACATAATGTAATGAGCATAATTTAAATATTTCAAGGTGAAGGAATGCATCATGCCTAATGGAGGAGGCCTTTGCATCTTTATCTGGAGTCATGCATGAGATCCACTTAAGATTCCTACATATCCATAAACCATTTAAATGCACTGAAAACGACACAGTAACTTGATGGAAGGTAAAATGACTCAATTCTGAATATGTCACATGATGGTCAATTAAATGTCACAGCATTCCTAATGGAACCCGGTGGTGCTACATCTAAGAAATCTTTTATTTTTTAGTAAATGGCAGGATGTGTTTTTCACCTATTTGGCCCTATACATCTCTGGATTCTTTGAACAAATAGGCTGATTTCTATATTTCAAATGCTTTAATGCTTATGAAAATGGGTCTCACGCTGTCTTTTTCCATTTCTCTCCTCCTTTTTAGGTCCCTTTCGCCATCTTGTGTGTCTCTGTGCCTCCCTCTCTCTTTATGGGCGTACAATCATAATTTGTTCTGAAGTAGTTCAAACCATTAACTCATTTGAAATTCATCCTCTTTCCCTTTCATACTAACAAATTACCATGAATACAAAATTATATACTCAAATGCAACAGGCAAAATAGCGTGGCAACAACAATCAGTCTTCTGCTGTTGTGAAAAGGCATTTAGATGAATGCAGCAGCAAAGTGGATAAAGCAGTTGGAATTTTTAAAATATCAGTGATGCTGTGTTTGAGTTTCATGGCAGTCATATTTAGAAGACATGTAGACTGTTTTTGAAAAAAAAAGGTCCCACTTTTTTAGGTGTCTTTAAAGCTACAATATGTAAGATTTTTGTAATAAAATATCCAAAAATCACATGAACAGTGTGATATATTTCCTGCAGTTGTTTACTTGTCTCAAAAGTTCCCAAAGATTTTTAATTTCAGAGAAATTCCAATTTTAAATAATGGCTCGTCCATGTTCACCTGCCGCCTGTCAATGACGTAATATCCGCGTTATCCCTGGTTTCCGCTCGTTCTGCCATAGTAACCATGGCGTCAGACATGGACAACTGTGTTACATCTACAGTAGTGGCACGCTCACGCTGTTGTTGTTTCGTTCAAACATTATGGACCATGGCAAGCAGACTTTGGGACAAAAGGAGAACTAAAACGAGGATCAACAATATCAGCGTGGCGTTTTCGAGATGCCGAGAGCTCCACGTCCGTGACAAACTTCGATTTGACAGACGCCACTCTTGCATGTAGGCTAACGTTACATAAAACTAATCAATGTTATATAGCTCAACATGATGCAATGTTAGAATATGATCAGTATGTTATTTTGATCTAGCTTACGGTCTCATACAGACACACTAACACATAGAATAACATTATAACTTTCAACACACTCAAAAGCAGTTTAGAGTGATAGTGTAGACCAAGTGAAATAGCGCTGCGTTACCTCACAAGTTTCATTCGTCTAATACACTGACCCATATGAGTAGTAATTCAGCACTTGCGGGTAGTTCGGTAAAATTAAATGTCCTTATTCCATTATATCCGTGGGACTCGCGTGTGCTTATATCTGTCTCTCATTAGCAACTTTGTTTAAATAGCAATAACCTGTTTAGACCACAGTCACGTTAAAAACATCAATGAATTCACTCTTCCATAAACATTAGATCCATCAGGATGACGACAATTATTATATAATTTATTATAATTATTCCATAATTCCGCTTATGCGTCATCAACCTATGCCTTTGTTATTGTAAGAGGTTAGTGACCCCTAGCGGCGAAAAAAAAACATATTGTAGCTTTAACTACACTTAAATTAATAATTTGATACAATGCACTAATTGTTTACATACATGTTTTACATGTACTTTTACATATATTTAAAAAATATCGGCATATAATTACATATGTAATTAATTAATTAAAATAAATAAAAACAACATCAACACAAGTACTTTGTACATATTTTATTTTAAGTAAGCAGGTAGTAGTTAAGGACCATAAACCATGAAGTGTGACCAATATACAGTATGTATATTGTTTAATGCCAGTATTAAGCAATTTTTGAATAAACAACATGTTGAACGTTTATCATTACGACACGTTTTGGTGTTATTTAACCCAAGTGTCAAACAAAAATGGACACACAGGGTCTCAATCAGGTTTAAAGCATAGAATCTGCTGGTAGGACAAACATATTTACATAGTATAACTTTATATTTGCACAAGGGCTCCTGAGACTTACATTCCCATGCAAGGCGCCTGGTTGGAGAGGGTGTATAATGATAGGATTTTTCTGAATGTCCTGGATTGTGGAAAACACGTAAAGCTATATACTCTATATATACTGTATATATACATATATGTAGTGTGCGTATGTGTGTGTGTGAGTTTTGAAGGAACATGTGACACTGAAAATTGAACTAATGAACTAACTGGCCCCTGACTGAGCCTGGTTTCTCCCAAGGTTTTTTGATGGAGAAACTCTGATGGAGTTTCGGTTCCTTGCCACTGTTGCCTTGGCTTTTAGCTTACTTAGTTGGGGACTTTTAATATTCAACAATATTATTGATCTGCCTTACCTAAGGTGGACGATGACGCAATGTTCTTCTAGAAACAAACTTTGTTGTATAATTTTCTTGTTATCACTGTAAAGCTGCTTTGATACATGTAATGTAAAAAGCGTTATAAATAAAGGTGACTTGACTAATGGCTGCTAAACATTCAACTTTGCATAGCAGGATTCATTTGCATTTTTAAATAGAATCACAATATTACTGTTTTTACTGTATTTTGTTATGAAATAAATTCAGTCTTGGTGAGCCTATAAGAGTTATTAAAAATAAATGTTGACCTTTATATGTGCATAGTATAGGTGTAATGATGGCAAATATCTAGAGGGTTTAACCATATACAGCCAGCCAATCCCATTGCTGCTTTAGATGACATTACAGCAGCATAAAAAGGTCAGTTGCTTAAATGATCCCTGATGGTATTGCTGAACTGCCTTTATACTTAGGCATTCATAATGGTTATTGTCATTTGTCAAGTTATTATGATGTAGTCTTTAATAAAATTTATTACATGTAAATTTTATCATTTTTTTATTCATTTGTAATTTGCTTTGAAAAAAACAGTCTACTAAATTTATAAAAGTAAATCTTATACACACTGCCAGGCAATGACACATAGCACCTTCAGTTCACTCATGAGCAATATGGCATTTGCTCCATAAAACGTTACAACATATTTGCCACAGTCAAACTTTATGTTGCGTAAGCTAGCATATCCTGAAGCAAGTGCAGACAGGAACTGCTCTGTATATACAGTATGTCACTCTGAGACCGGTCGAAAAGTCTCTATTGTGTGTCTCCAAAGGCCTAAAGGTCTTACCTGCAGGCAAGGCTTGCTGATGATTAGCATAAGTACCACAGCCTCCTCTCTCTGCATGCATCAGCCCTGGCTTCATTACCACACACCTTTGTAGTAGGAACCTCCACCAGCTCATGCATGCAGGCGTCCCATGGGGAGAAGCAGCTTAAATGATCTGCATGCATGGTAATTAGGTTATTTTCTCCACTGTCAAACATGAGAGTGGCTGACAGGGAGCAAAAAGGCAAACAGAAACAAAACAAACAGGCACACACACGCACACACACATAGGCTGTCAAACCTCAAAGGTATATGCTTACAAATTAGTTGCATTTCACAGGTAAATACTTTTGAGAACCTCACCGAGTGCGCGAAAGAATTCTGAAAAGTCGTTTTGCATAAGAGGAAGTTAGGGTTGCAAATTGAACTAGCTCCAAGACAAAAAAAAACCATCTTACTGAATATTTTCATATACTTTTGGCCTAAATTGAATAAATTAGTAAAAGTACTGTCCTATGGTAAGTTTGCAAACTTACTCAGATGTATTTGATAGAATTTTTAGTAAATATTGTGTAAAATGATTTTTTTTTATATTTCACTGCCATATGGGGTCCAAATATCTAAGAAAATATTGAACATTTGGGGATATTCTTTTCATTTTAACCAGACAATAAACTATGCAAATCCATGCCACCTAACAGACAAAAAAAGGTAATTGTAAGATAAAATAACAAATGAGCAATTAAAATCCTAATGTGAGATATTAAATCACATTTATGAGAAATAAAAAGTCAATTACCTTTGGGGAGAAATGGGCTTCCATAGGATTTTAAAAAAAAGAAAAGAAAAATTATGTAAAATAAAACAGAACTATTTAGGATTCTACAGTATTTAGATCACTAATCAAATGATAAAAATGTGGTTTTACATAAACTTGTTCATGTACTGTACTCCAATGCTGCTGTCATTAAATGATGTTTTATCAGCAAAGTTCGGGAGGAGCACGTTCAGATAATCAACTCAATTAGAGTGATAGGAGTTGGGCCTATATATACAGCAGACTTACCTCTGCTCTGTCCCACAACGGTTTTCCAGCATCCCTCCACCACCTACTCACTCCTAACTATTCCTCTCCAAGCCTGGCATGGGGACTCTGGGTTCGAGCTCGGCCCTCCCCTCGGAGAGCACGCCAAATACACATAATCTTTAATCCATCTAATTATATTTAAAAGGCAATGGGATTCATTTGAAATAAATAAGTTATTAAATAAAAAATAAAAAAATAAACAAAGTAAAACAATGAAAAATAATGACATTAAAAAACAACTTCTGATTAATTGTTTTAATAATAAAAATGCTAAATACAATCATTTCAGGTATTTGGACCCAACTGTGTATATACTCTGCACTGTAGATTTTCTCAGTCATTAACCATATCAGTGACCACTAATTGAGAGGCTTTCTGTGCAGTTGGATACGACCAAGCTCGTGTCAGGGAATTTTTTGTCTCTTCCATTTATGCAGTTCCTGGAACAGCAGCATCCAGCTTTCCAAAGGGTCATTCAGACTCTGAGGGTCTCCGTCCTCAAAAGCCGGATTAGCTCTGACCTAATGAGTTGTGCAGGCCAGAGAGCTCCCGTCTGCTCCTCTAATCCACAGCCAGGGGAGCGCCACTGCAACTGGCCCAGTAAAGCAGCACCCGACAGCAGCGTTAGGCTCTCGTACACAGCTTGAATACCTGTATACCTCATTATTTGCCCGGCCTAACGTGTTTGTTTATTTCTGTGAGGCTATTATGGAAATGCCACTGAAAATGTGTGACATTTACTAAATTAGTTTTCTTCCGCAGTGATATTGTTCGAGCACAAAAGGCTAAAGACAAAGTTTTAAAATAATCCCTCGGAGGAATGTAGCATTAGAGACGTAATGCTTCTGATATCAGCATATCAGCATCTCATAGGATATGAATTCCAAAGTACTCATACTCGAGTCGTGTTTGTCATATGCTCTGAGCTCTTTTGGCAAATTTCAAAATGCAAGCCAGCATTTGATGCCACCAAGAATAGAGAGAGCGTTTAGTCCTCCGCAGAGTTGAACTTTTGCAACCCTCGACGTGCAACAATGCCTTGCTGGGGCACCAAATACATTAATATTCTTTGTATGGAAACAGAGCCAACCTGCAGTGAAGCCATCACATTGTTTTAAAAGACCAGTGGTGGTCTGTTTCGAATGCCATGGCAGGACATGGGCTGAGGGCGGGTCACCCCCTGCCCGATACAGTCTGGAGCACAGTACCCATCAGCTCTCTGCTCCACTGCACACACAAACATCCTCAAAAAATATCCATCTCCCCTCCTCCCTCATCCCACACATTTCAGTGCAGCATTTACTTGGGACACAGAGCGGAGACGTGACTGGGTTGTGAATGACGGAGCCGCCCGATGTCCTGAAACTGCCTCGGAAACAAATGAGTGACTTGTTCGGCACTATATTGATCATGAGTGTCTGCTTGTCTCTCATTGTAATAAAGAGAAGGGTCAAATGGTTTATTTGTTAATTTGAGATGACAAGATGAACTGTCTTCTGCTGATTTATGAAAGGATAATCATTTAAAAAATCACCCGGCGAGCTCATTGTTTTTGATAATTTTTCCTCATCCAGTACTTTCAGCCCCCTCGCGTATCCTATTATGCTTGAAGCCTGCAAATTGCGTATCTAATTGAGTCCTGCTCCGCTTTCTAGGCAACAGAGGCTTTATGAAGACAGTCAAGGACCTAGGCTGCAATCGAAAACGATGCAAAGCGGTGGAAAAATACAAATAACTAATTTCACTCATCCAGCTTTAGTTAAAAATCGACTCACGCAACAGAGCTTGGTCTCAGTTAAGGGACCATCTGCCTTTAAAAAAAAATGTTTTACCTTGTCTATGTCGATTGGTAATTGCATGCTGTTTACTGATTTCTGTCTCTGCACTGCTGGTGACCCCAGCCCCCACCCCAAGCACCGCCTGGACGGTCCTGCACTGCAACGATGATGATGATGGCCCACTACCCTGTGATTAAACTGTGTGAACATCTGCGCAAGCTCGCGATGTCAACAGCTGTGCCCTGCTCTCCTCTCGTACCCTGCTCTCCTCCTCCACCCTTCAAAGGCTGATCACACCCAACTAGAGTTGCGATTGTTAACTAAAACAAAAACTATTACAAATCCGTTTTGGTAATTGAAATAAAAAATTTTTTTAATTAAAAATATAAAAAACATTACTAAAATAACTAAGTTTAAAGTGGAAAATTATATGGTACATTGCAGTGTTTATTATAAATAATTTTTATTATAAAATGATTGTGCCTTCCTCTAGCAAACGACATTTCTTCTCTCATCAGTGTGGGCGCGAACACATTTTTTTTCTCATTCGAGAAGCCGTTTCACAAATGGGAAGAAAAGACTATTGTTTCATGCCAATTTTAAGTTAAAGTACTAAAATTACTCAAACTAAAACAAAAATAAAGCTATACAGTAGATAGGCTATATTTAAAAACTACTTAAAATGACAAAAGCACAAAACAAAATGACTAAAACAACTAAAATGATTATGAAAACTGAAAAAAAGAGCTGATTTAAAATATGAATGAAAACTATATTATATAATGTAGGCTAAATGATACAAAAAATAACACAACTCAGCTGCAGACGGACAATAAGAATCCACACACCCCTTCGGATGCACACAAACCTTTGTTTGTTTTACACTTTTCCACCTGCACAGAATACTTATACAGTAAATATATATAAAAGGCGAGAGTAGAAAAATCCCAGGATATAGGGATTGACGCACAAATCCTCTGCGAGATTTAAAAAGATAAAACTTTGTCGGGGGTTAAGCCGTGACTTCCTCGCTCTCGTGCGGATGCTGGATTCTCACTGTAGAGGATTAGAGGCGGAATGCGCGAGAAAACACCGAGAGACCTGCTGAAATTATAAAGGGACTTGTAGCAAGGCTGCTGTAGCTCAGAGTTAATGGTGGGAAGAGAGGATGAGGAGGAATAAGGCGCACACAGCTGTCACTGTGGCCTCTTTCGTCTCCAGGGCTGCATGGACGTTTCATGTGCTGCTGGCATCTTGATCTCTTTATGGATGTCATATTGCTCCACACTGTGTGTATGTGTTCGTAAGAGGGAGATGGAGAAATGTGTGATGGTGATGATTGTCAGAGAGTTTGTTGTAGGAGTTAACATTGCTGGTTTTAGCAGAAAAGTTTTGTGTGTGTGTGTGTGTGTGTCAGACCGACATAACAACATTGTTTCGCACTGCTGTGCTGAAAATGTGCATGAAAATTAAGTGAAGGATAGGCACGATCTAAATGTAGCTTATAACAACACACGAGGAAAGGGGACAAAACGCATTAAAACTATAAGCAAGAAAACAGCCTACAAAAGGAAGAGATCTGACTAACACAAAGGCAGGAGGGTTACAGGAGGGTGTGTGTGTGTGTGCTGTTAGACATGCCTGGCTATGATCAAGGGACTAATTCTGCATCCTTAATCTATTTTTTTCACTATTCTCTAATAATGAATGTCACAGGGTGCATTTAGAGATTCAAAATAGCTGCAAATTTCCATACTATAGGTCTTCAATTCAGTTAATAACTTTTGGTTAAATACTTTTGTATATACTATATCATGATATTCATCCATTCAAAAGTTTGGTGCTAGTAAGTTTTTAAAAAAGAACAGAAATTAATGCTTTTTTTCAAGGATTTTTTTTAAAGAGGTGTGCATTAAATAGATCAAAAGTGACAATGAAAAAAATTCAGTTGTATTTCTATTTAAAATAAATGCTGTTCTTTTGAACTTTCTATTCATGAAAGAATCCTAAAAAAATCCAAATCCACTGTTTCCACAAAGACATTCATGATATAATAAGAAGAAATGTTTGCTGAGCACTAAATCGTGTGACACATGTGACACTGAAGACTGGAGGAATGATGCTGAAAATTCAGCTTTGCCATCACATGAATAGATTTCCATTTATTTACTTATTTTAATACAGAAAACCGATATTTTACAATATTTCACAATAGTATTGTACAATATTACTGTTTTTAATAGAATAATAACACTACTGAGTTTTTGCTCAAATAAATGCGGTCTAAACTAAGCATAAAAGCTTCTTTATAAAATATTTTAAAACCTTACTGACCCAAACTTTAGAATGCTATATAAAATAAGCAGGTTACATTTATACTGTATAAAATAGTACAGGAGAATTGTGTCCCCCCAAATTCTTTTATGATTCATGTCTTGTCAACTATGCAAAGTAGATTAATGATTAATAAGATTAATGTCTTTTAAATTGTCATATATCACATTATATAAACCAAAAGCTATAAATTGTCATTAAACAATTGTTTTTTTTTTCTTCCATAAGCTGGCAAGCTAACTGGTAGCATAGCTACCACAGCTACAAAATGAATGGCAATAATTGGGAATGGCTTCTCCTGTTGTAGACCTGCAGTAGGATGTGGGGATGCACACTATAAATCAGAGTGCATTATGTGTCTAAATAAGCCAACACCCCATAGAGAAAAAGGGAGTGATTTTGGACTCAGCTAAGAATGTGGGAAACAGAATGTCAAAACTAGAGCATATGTGACATACGCGCACACACATCCAAAGCCATTACAGGAAGAAATGAGCAAAGTATGCGGGAGAGAGCCTACTGAACATTTTTATGTGAGCACAAGCCATTTTACATTTGATTTCTGTTAAAGCGCCTTTAGAAGTGTTTTTTTCTGAATAACAGCAATTATCTCATGCATAGCTTGACATGAGTGACAACAAAACCTTGGCTAATGTGAATGTGAAGACTTGTGATGTTTTTCAACATCTCTCTCTCTCTGGGATCAAAAAACTTGAACTCAGACTTTTTCAAGAACTAATGCACAAGCAGGGATGATAAACTAGACTTTTGAGTGCTGCTTGCCCACGTAAAACTAACCATCAAAATGGTTAAGTGCTTTGGGTGGCTGCCAGGGTGTTGCCATGTAGTTGCTAAGGTGTTCTGTGTGGTTTCTAAGTGGCTTATTTGATTAGGCCAGTAGTTTTACATCATTTTACATTGATGCAGTTGCAGTAGTAGATGTGTCCGTGTGTCCGACATACTAATCGCACATTATTACTACTATAGCACTATTTTTGATGTAATATAAAATGATTTTGGAGAACTGTAGGGATGGTTTGCATGCAAGGTTTGATTTTCCCTCAAGAGAACCTAAAGGTTTGGTGGTTTTGGGAGCATTAATGATGAATTAAGATTCTCCTGATACCTCAGTTTTAGACTTGCTTGGCTTTACAACAAAAAGGGAAAGAAAAAAAGAAAAAAGAAAACTGACTTAGATTTATAGAGTGAGACTGAAGGGTTGTGGAGAAAAAAAATCTTTTGACTGAGGTGAGGTATCTTGAAGACTGATTAATTCAGAGCTGCCAGTGCGTATCTGAGTCATGGTCTCTCTCTCATTATCTGTATTCATAAAACAGTGTTACACAGCATATTTGAAGGCGAGACATGCTGTGCAGAATTATACAGTTTTGATTGAGTGCATATAAAAAAAAATCCTTCATCTGTAGACTTTGAATCACGAGTCACGCTCATGTGAAAACAATGAGACTGTTATTCTAAAGGCCTCGATAGTAATTCATATCTACATGGGAAACTTTTTGGGGCATGTTGTCACAGACGGACAACATGTGTTCTTTTTCCTGGGCAATTACAGTGAATATTTTTTTGGTAGCTGAGACTTCAATCTTCATCTGTCTATACATAAATTGGCTTTGAAAAATAAACCCACTGTGAGAACAATTCAGTGCAGTGAAAATCCCCTATATTTATACACACTTTGATGAACATATATCCAAGCTTTATTTCTAGCTACAGTCGCTTGCTTGTCATCTACACTTGTACAAAGCCACGGGAAGAGACAGCAGGGAAGTGACCCTTGCTATTTACCTCAGTATCTGCTCCCAGGCTGACAATCGGCGGCACTTTGAGGAGCACTGACATGGAAACAAATAAATGTTTTTATTTGAGAGCGCCTATCATGAGCGGTGGGTCTAACAGCGGGACAGGTTGGCTTTGGCAGAGTAATGGACCTGCCAGCCTTTTCCCATGTGTTCCTGATGGCAACCTCTTCACCCTTACCTACAAACTCCATTTCCCGAAAAGCCGCTTTCATTTAGACAGCAGCGTTGACACAAGAGTCAGACAGAAAAAAATAAGAGCGTGTTTTGGGTCAAGTGCTAATGGCTTCAGTTTTTATAGCTCCTCAAAGTGAGGTCCTTTGTGTTGCCAGTAGAAGGTGATGTGATTTATTGGCCATCCCTGAGGTATGGTTATGGAGCAGAGTAACAGTGACACAGATAATCGGATTTGTTAGTGTGGTCCATTAAATACAGAGCCACCTTCTTCTGCCACAGGCCTATGCATATACATGTAGGTGCGCTAACAGTTTATGCTCCTTTAACATAATTACTCAGCAGACAGTGTGTACTGGAGACTTGTTTCATGGTCTGATAATTCGATTGCAGTTGCACAGTGTGTTCAAACAATCCTCCAACACGCAATATAAATATGTATGGTCTCTAGGCACTGAATAGAGAAATCGTTGTTTTAATAGTCAGCGAGTGTCCATACCACCCTGGCAGGTGGCTTTCCTCGTATTCCCTAGCTGATCTGCAGCACATATAAACTTTTCATTCATTTTGTCTGCATTTGCCAATTATAAATGTATGGTAGTTGTGTATGTCTATCGTGTTTTCTTTAGACCAACAGCATGATGGGAGTATGATATTGGTTTTATACAACAGTTAAATAAACAGATAGATATTTAAACATATTATTTCGGTTTACTTTGTGTATTTTTGCTAGACCAACACTGTTTCAAACTTAGAGCAGAATCAACAAACCACATGTCTCAGAGCAACACAGTAGCGGTGTTTTGTTCCTGAACGAATCAGTGTTGCTGAATGAATCGGTTGATTGAATAATTCAAATGGCTCACTCAAACAGACAGACTTTTTTTTGTTCCTGAATGAATCAGGGGTTATTGAATGAATCAACTGACTCAATGATTTACTCATTAAGAAATATTTGTTTCTCCATTCGCAAAGACCTATTTCATTCCTATATTAATCAGTGGTTTGAACAGGTGATTCAAACAGTCACCTGTCGCCACCTACTGGTTTAAAGATGTAACCTGGGATGGTGTTCGGCAAATCATATACTAAGACAAGAACTAACTAAAACAAAAATGAAAACAAATGAACACTGATTTTAAAGAGAAATTGCGCAAGCACATTTTTTCAAGCCATACATTTCATAAGAAGTCATTGGTTGGTTGGTATTAAACTGTAAAACAGTATATTTACAGTTCAAACCGAAGAGGAGGTATTTGGACTTAATGCACTTATGGAATAGAATTAATACATCTTTAACTGCGACTTAGATACTTCCCTAAACCACTGCATGTTGGTGTCTTAGCAGATAATGCAACTTAATGACTGAAATTGTACTACTGTACAGCTCTGATTATCACATAATCCTTTTTCAGCATTTGCTCATTTTCAATTGTCTTTGCCTAAACAAGAGACGTCCATCTGAAAGAACTGCACTGTACAACCTAACCAAAACAACAACAAAATGATAAAAAACAATGTTCTATAATCTTGGTAATATATTGCTGACAGAGATGGCTTGTAGTATTGGTTCAGCTAGTAGAATGGAGCAACATTTGGTGTGTAGGCCTACTCTCTCGTCTCCTGTATGCTTTGCTCTATCAACTCCTTTACTATGGTCTGTCACGCTGTTACAAGTCGAAAAGTGAGAAGCTCCTCTTTGAACAGCAGATAAATGCAAGCCAGAGACAGTTTGTTGTTGTTACACACATTAGACACGGCAAAACATCCAGAATATATGGAGCATGCGCTGCTGTGCAAAAGCCGATGTTCAAGTCATGGACTCTTATCTGTGCGAAAATTAGCCAGAAGTATGCCAACGTCCACAGTTCCAACATGACTGACAGATCATAAATCACTGACAGGCAATTACAAGATAGTCTCGAAATTTTTATTGTTAAGTTATAGGCATGAGTAAACAGGTTATTGGAAAATGAAGTAGGCCTATTATATCGGGTGTTTCAGCCCGATCTCACGGCAATTCGTACGAATTTTACGAGGTGGGTAATTCGTACGAATTCATACGACCTCACTCGTACGAATTAGTACGATTTTTGCTAAATCGTACATATTTTACGAGTTGCCTAATTCGTATGAATTTGTACGAATGACCTACCCCTGACCCCTCCCCTAAACTTACTCATCACGTTCAGACAAATCGTACAAATTCGTACAAGTGAGGTCGTACGAATTCATACGAATTAGCCACTTTTTAATCACTCGTACAAATTCGTACGAATTGGTCGTGAGATAGCGTTGGTGTTTTACGTTATTGTGTTCATTTTTATAAAGCACGTATGTTCGTTTGCACGTCGGAAGGTTTGCATCTTTTGTGAGTTTATTATCTGACAACTCAGTTGACATTTACAGCAACGCCAACCTTGTTAACTAGCAGAAGGCAAGACTACAGCAAGATGTTGTTTGTGAAAACTCGGCAAACAGGAGGTTGATAGGTCTTGTTAGTTTCTTACACTTTGTTTCATAAAATCTGGAGAGCTCAAGAAAGGAAAGAAACATTTCATGCAGAAAATAACCAGCTGATGATATTAGCCGTATGACAGACACCAGTTAATGTCATGATTTAATTTAGAGTGTTCTAGTGTAATTCCTCCGAGACGCAGAGAACAGAGACCCAAATACCAAAATATCAGCTAAGATAAAAGGAGAAAACAGACCCAATTCCAGAAGCATCCCTCTGGGGGTTAAGTGTGCAGCCTCTCAATTTGGATCTCAAAAAAGATTGTCCCGCCGGGAACGATATTAAGCGCGTGCTCGTACGCATATGATTTCCACTAATGAGCTTGTATTGTTTCAGTCGCCACCTTGGATAAAGTTGTGCACTGAATGTCAATGTTTGCCTTTGAAAAAAGGAAAATAATCCATGGCTCTTTGCTGTGCTGACATTGTCGTCCATTAATTTGTTTACCTTCTAGTTAAAATAATGAAAGATAAATGAACAGGACTTGTCGGGAGATATCAAACGCTGAGAAAACGCTTCTCTGAAAATACACGTGTCAAAAATGTACTCAAATTGTCAGGTCAAACGTTCGTGGAGATGGATGGGGTGGAGCCACGCTTCTTTGTCCCGTGTTATGAAGAAGGTGTTAATTGTCATATCACTGTCAGTTAAATGAGTACAATCATTTAGCTTGAAGGGTTGCATGGTAATGTCACATTAACATGGAGTAAAGCCTCGCCGCACTGATCATTAATTAGTCTGGCCTGTCTCAGAGGGGAGGGAGCAGCACCATCCAGCATTGGGATCCTGCCTGTATAGTTTAGCACTAATGAGCCTTTAATGTGCAGGACTGAAGAAATGGAGTACATCTCACATCCAGAGCTATTGTGTCTGCAACAACCTTTGAATTAAGTCATGGTACTCAGACGCTGCATCAACACTTCTCGTTCAAGCCTGTGGTTTACTGCGGTGCAATGGGGTAAAAATTATAGTCGGATCTGAGAACATTTATTATATGCAGCAAGGTTGAGTCGAAACATTGTATTTGCACACTTACAGTATAGTTCAGCAGTTTTAACTAACCTAGTTAAACGTAACCTTTATTTGGAGACTTGGGTCATGCGCCTGTCAAAGAGAATGACCATCAAAACCTGCATGACCCCTTTGAGGCAGCTGGGGTTAGAAATCAGTGCCATCAACTGGTAGAAAGTGGAAAAGCAGGATGTGATGTTTTATTTAATATGCAAATAGAAAATAGTGGTGTAATGCATAAATTAAAATATGGTTTTCATGTCATTTATGGTCATAGGCAGTGCTTTACAGCTCATAAAACAGACTACAATTTAAAAATATTATCAGACGCTTTGCATCTAATAAGTAACTCAAATGCTACATAAACAGAGACTGATCACATACAAGGGAGACATTTTTCAAGAGTACTGACTTGGATCACTGACTGGCGTCTTGTGTATTCCAAATCAACACTAGACCGTCTTGAACACTGGAAGAACCTCCTTATGTACGGTTATTCCTCTGTGGTCTTCAAGAATATGTTTGCATTTCATAAAATAAAAGGCAAGCAGGGAACAGCAGAGAGAATTAATTAATTAAATGTATAGTATTAATTAGACTTTATTCTAATTAACACAGTCTTAAATGAGACATTTGCATGATCCAGATGGACAGATTCTTTTGTAGATCATCGGATGTCATGTCAACACACCTGGATGAGGAATTAGTCGGTACACACTATCGTAAAGAATGGTTTATGAAATCAATTGTGTAAGGGTAATTGAGTATTGATTACGTCCTTTATGATGGTTAGAAATGGTTCACAAATCTAGACTGAGTGTTTGACTAATCAATTTATTCACATATTATGTGGTTTTCTTACCCAAATATGCATGTCTCTCGACTGCATCGATCACATTACGTTAGGATTGCACCCACAAAATCAGATCCAGTTAAATTTATCCTAATTATTAGGCTAATCAGAGGATCATTCATTTAGGTAGGTTAGATATTTCTTTTTTCAATACGGCAATCATTGTAAGGGGAAAAACTAAGTAGAATGGAACGAAAAGCAAACAAACAAAACAAAAGACAAACAAAAAAATGCTATAGCTATAGCACACATATATAAGCAATTGGAGTGCATACCATCTATCATTCTAATACTGTAAACAACATATTTTACAATATTTATAACACTACCTACAACAATACAATATGCTCAACAGCTCTCAAAGAGACACGGAGGGTCATTGATCTCCCTGTTTTCCCAGAAGTCTTCCTCTGAATATACATGTTCATTCAAACTGTTGGTGGAAAAAGTTCCAAAATAGACATTTTTTCGTCCATACTTTGAATTCACATGCTTTTACAAATAGGAGTCAGTCTTTTGAGAAATACAGTAGATGCACTAACACGGACAGGAATAGAGATGTATAAAAATATGTAAAACCCTACAAAATGTATTCTCACTCATCGTCAGAGCCAGTCAACGTTCAACTCATGGAAATGCTGTTCATTAAGTTTAAATGTCAGCTCTTTGTGTATGTTTTTAAAAAACATTTTTTTAGATAATCACTCACAGAAAGGTACCACCACCAACCAGGCTTTAGTGTGATAAACCAATAAAACAAAACAAACAAAAAAACAAATATATATATATATATATTTTAAAATAGAATGGAATATCCTCTTCTTCGAAAAAAAGAAAATATAGACATCTCAATTGAAACATTTCTCATAATCCAATGTTCTCACATTCTCAGTGGTTTCACAACCATCTCTGTTTTCCTTCTTTCCTGATGATGAACCCTCATGACAGTTGCCATGGAAACAAGACCAGATGAATGGCTTGCCTTTTCATGGTGAGATATGAGTTTGTCTGAGTGCAGTAGAGTCAGGCCAACCCCCCACCCGACCACCACCTTATCCAGAAGGCATATGGGTGTGCTACGCTTTTGTCTGAAAAATACATAAATAACTTCTAGCCAACTATGCAATATTCTTAGTAGCATTTTCGTTTAACCTTTCCATATAATTTCGGAGCTCTTTGGAGTCCCCGAGCTCGATGTCTGGGCAAACCCATTTGATGTCGTTCTGACCAATGAGAAGTGGACTTATGGATGGGCAGCCATTGCTGGGCTTGCTATGGCTGAAAGTGGTGAACTTCACTCGTTTCCGTTTGGTAGTGGGCGAGTTTATAGACTCGCTCTTGTGATCTCTTCCAGTGCACACTGAGTCAGAGGCCGACCTGTGGACCTGGCCTTGCACGTTCTTCTGAGAGGAAAGGCCATTGAGGAGCTGGCTACCTTCCTCCAGGCCCAGCCCAGAGTCCATGGTCCCGCCCAGCTCCTCTTGATCAAGACACAAACCAGCTTGGCTTTCCAAAAGCTCTGCGTCATGGCCCAACCAAACCCAGTCGTGGGCGTGAGTCATGGTCTCCTGGCCCTCCAATGGGAGCTGCTTGTTGCGATACTTCAGGGCATAGGAGACGCAATTGATTAGGAATACCAAGATGGCCAGGCAGAAGACACCTAGCAGGGCGTACATGCCTATTTCCAGATCTGTGAGCCCACGGCGCGTCTGCAGCAAGTCCTCCTCCGTGTTATGTCCAGGTGGAAGATCTGCTTGAGCTGGGAATTCTGAGAAATCAACCGGTATATCCCCAGCTGAGAGCCTGTCACCGTTTGCTTTTCCTGGAATGGAGGTTTTGATAGTGGTAGCGCCTCGGTTCATGATTCCAGCCTCCATATCTGAGATTGAACCTCCGTAGTATGGGGCATTGGGCCTGTATCTCCTGTCACTTGCACTGTTTCCTTTTTCATCGGGACGGCCGAACTTCACATGGACGTTCGCGTTGCCTGCGGCCAGAAGTGTGCG
Source organism: Siphateles boraxobius (assembly GCF_051911475.1). Lineage (NCBI taxonomy): Eukaryota > Metazoa > Chordata > Actinopteri > Cypriniformes > Leuciscidae > Siphateles > Siphateles boraxobius. Next base: position 3,624,291 of record NW_027508788.1, read on the forward strand.
GCGCTTGGTTTTTAGGCATGATTCGGGTCCATACATCTCCAGGCGGACCAACATGCCTTGTCCTTCACCCTTAGCCACCACCACAGGCCACCTCCAGGTCGTGCTTTTTCTCACCAATACCACCTTGTCGTCTAGCGAGGTGGCTGTTAGGACGAAATGTGCAGGGTTATAGAGGTCAAGAGGGGTCATTGAGCCATCGCTGAACTGAAGCCACGCGCTGACAAGGGACTCCTGAGAGAGAAACACAACATGAAAATAATGCTCTCGGTAATGCCAATTTTCTTGTATCAAGTATGCATGATTTTTAATTCCAATGCAGGATGGTTTAAATGCTTTAAAAGAAGCCAAAATCACATCTCAAAGTGAACAGATGCACTGATCAGCGGGAGATTCAACCAATTTGCCCGTTTTATGTCTATCAATGTGGAAGAGTGAGGAAACCCCTGCCGACGCAGAGGATTAGTGAAATTAGCCTAATCAGAAATGGTTTTTAACGTGAGATGACTTAGAATAAGTGGGCAGCCTCGAACAGCATGATCCACTAACAAACCGCAGCTCCTCATCAACATGCGGCCTGTGTCAAACAATTTTGTCCATAATGACAGTATTTTAGTGATTGCACCTGCTCATGGATAAAACAACCCTACATTTCTGAGAAATGGACATGAAAGTATGCAATATTGCGACCTAAAAACCTGAAAACTGCATGGAGTTTAAATTTCCCAAAACTGCAAGGAGTTACCCAGGATTTAGAAATAGAAACCAATTGATCAGCTAAATGAAAGAATTAATTAATAGAATATAAAGAAATAATCAATACATTTATTGTTCAATCTATTGATAATTTATCGCTAATAGAAACAATGATAATATCCAATAAATAATAATAAGAATAATAACAAATATTATTATTATTAAGATTTTATTAAATAGTTTAACTACACTACCTGATTAGCATTGTGCATGGTCTCCTGTGTGGTAGCTGTGGCAACGATGGCCCTGTTGCTTCCTGGGCTGAGCTGGAGGTTCAGGGAAAGGCCAGAGACCAGCTGCACACCCAGCTCTGTTATACTGACTTTATCATCCAGAACCCGGATCATCCTCTCAGCCAGAACCGAGTCTGACAATGGAGACATCACCTGGTAAAAACATAGACAGAAATACTTCTGATAAGATTGTAAAACAACAAAAAATTCTCTCCTAGTTTCTCATACAAATTTAGTGACATGACAAAATGAGTAGGCTATGTACAATTTCAAAAATCTAAGTGGCAGCTATCCGCCCTCTGCCATATGGCAATATCGGATGTACAGGCAAGGAAATGACTTCGATATGAAACGTGTTGAGAAGACTTCTAATCTGGATCAATTAATAGCAAAGCAGCCACCTCCATATTTCCACATTCATTATGTTATAATGATGTGTCAGAAGCCATTTACTTTCAATCTGTAAGTGGGACTTCCACTGTCACTTGCTTCTCACCATCATTTGCAAACTGTTTTTCAATCTAAAAGGCAGCCATGCTTAGTGTAGCAATGTTCAGGGAAGAAGGGGGTGGGAACCGGCGAACAATCAAACATAGTTTATTTAAAATAAAACAAACAAACCAAAATACCGCCAGCAGCCCCTCGCGGACGACTGCTGGCTACCGAAAATAAACATGAGGAACTGCCAAAAATAAAAGTATTTGTATTTGTATTCCTAAAATAAAATACAAATACAAAAACCAAACACAACTAAAATACAGGCCTGTTCCTCTCTCGATCATCAACGTTGTCGCTCCTCCTTTATGCTTCCGCTCCTCCGTGAGAGATGCGAGACCGATGTGCTTCACAGGTTTTGCTCATTAGCAATCGCACCACCGGCCTCGCGCTGTTCTCTCACGTCCCTCGGCCGTCCTGTTCGCCACACTTAGGTAGAGAAACTATTCTTATTCTGTTTTTATATTCCACTTTTATTC